>NC_053040.3:314933266-316183266 GCF_002575655.3 Aegilops tauschii subsp. strangulata
CGGCACCATCCCGCATGTGTCGAAGGTCGTCCTGGAGACCACGAGCGCCTCCCAGTCCTTGCGAAGGAACAAAGGAGTGAAGGCGCTCGGCGGGTACTCCAGGTTATCCCCAACCAGGAGGCGCAGGACAGCAGCCAGTTCATCGTCAGGCAGGGCCCCCGGCCTCAGGTGGGTCTTGTCTTCTCCACCTCCAAGCTTCTACAACGGGCGCGCTCGCGCCTGGAGTGGGGCGACGAGCAACACCAAGAATTCCCTCAGGAGCATGGCCCCTGTGACCTTCGCCGCCTTTGCGTTGCCCGGCTTCAGGTCGGTCTGGATCTGCTCCAGCACCGACGACGCGCGCTCGTCAGTAAGCTCCGCACAGGGCCACCCCATGTCAGACTGGGGCGCCTCCGTCAGCAATGCCAGGCGCGGGTGGGCGCACTTAGCGTCCATCATGACCCATTTGGCCCGAATGTTGTCGGCTCTCTTCCCGGTGCTCGAGATTGAGTTGGCCTTGCCGGATGCGATGAAATTGGCGCACCCGGAGACGTGTCCATCGCTGACGCAAAGGAAGAAGAAGTGGCGTAGAAGCGCCACGGACGGCATCACGCCCAGGTACGCCTCGCAATAGTAGGCGAAGATGGACAGGAGGAGGATAGAGTTGGGATGGAGGTGCAACGCCTGTAGCCCGTAGTGGTCGAGGACCTCATAAAAGAAATCGGAGAAGGGGGGAACCGGTTGCTGCTCGAGAAGAAGGAGAAGAAGGTGCTTCCCTTAGACTCCGGCACGTCGGAGGCAAGCCGGAGCTCCGTCTTCCCCCACTCATTGCTCTCCCCGCCGTCAGCAGGCGCGCGGAGGCGAGGCTCTTTTCGGTGACGGTGGGTGCTTCAAGAGCTGGCTCATACCAAGCCGGCGCCGAGGAGGACCTGACCTTGCGCGGCGCCATGGGTCGCAGATGCGGAGCGAAATAGGAGTAGGTCTGGAGGTATCAGCAGCAAGGAGCGAGAAAGGGGATCTGAGGCTAGGCAAAGGGGAACAGTGAAGGCAAGCGCTGCCTGCGCTAGCCTTTTGTCAAGTCGAGCAGTTGCCGAGGCAGCATGGGGAAGTGGAGACGCCCACGTCCAATCAACTGCCACGCGTCAACCGAGGCTGCAGGCTTTTGGGGCCCGCGGCGCTCCGCGCTTGACCCTTGGCTTCGCCTCTAAGCCAAGCCCGAGCGCGCCTTGGGCCCGGGGGCTATTGTCGGTGTTCTAGGAACGGAGGTCCCCAGACTTGCTTGCCTGCGGCCCACAGCGTGGCTATGCTAGCGGGCCTGTACGGCCCACCTTCATCAAAAAAGCATTTAAGATCCTCGCGAGGGGTCAAGCCTCGCGAGGCGGACGACGCAAGACCTCCTCAGGAGCGGCCTCACCAGGCTACCTCGCGAGGAGCGGAGATATCTAGGCGGGGCAAACCTTGCGAGGCTCTCATGACGTGAGCCATGACGATCGACACCAGGCGGGCGCTAGGCGGGCGCCAGCGCGCGCAGCGTCCTTGTTTCCTCTTTGGTGCTAAGGAGGCCAGCGCAGGCGCGGAGTACTGATGCATCAGGCAAAGGTTTCCATATCAGTGCAACGAGACCAAGACCAGTAGGCCAGCAGGACGGAGGTCACCATGGAGCCCAAGACGGCGTCACCACCAGAGCCCTTTCGCAGGCGAAGACCGCTTTTGTCAGGATAGCTTGTACTAGCTGTCCCCTTTCAAAATTGCCCGACGTTGCTGGCTCCCTTCCCGCTCAATATTTGGGAAGAGGACCAGGGCCTATATAAGTAGAGCTAGCCACCACCGTAGAAGGCATCTGATAACTCATTCAGATTCATCTCACCCACACAAGTTCAGCAAGCACAAGAACACCTCAACCTCAGGAGGCTGTTCTTCCCCTTGTATTGGTCATCATTAGCCCAAGAGGCAATCCACCACCACACACTGGAGTAGGGTATTACACCACAACAGTGGCCCGAACCAGTATAAATCTTGTGTCTTTGTGTTGCTAGTTCGTCGAGATCGTCCGCAAGATCTTAGAGAGCCAGGGCGTAGATCGGTAGGAGGGAAAAAACTTCGCGCGCACCCCAGAGTTCGAACCTTAAGGGTTTTGCCGGAACCCCAGATCCGACAAGGACTAAAGGCATTTATTCCGCCATGGGAGCGGCTGTCTCTACGGCCAGGGCTTGACGCCCTGCCGGAGTCAGTTGCCCCTCGGCAGGCTCAATACCCATGGCAACATCCTTGTCGGCGGCCCCAGGGGGCTCGGCAGGAAAGTACTTGCCGGGGCCTGATTTCCTCCGCTATTTCTGCTATGTTGATGGTTCAACAGATGGCTAAGTTAACCGGAGCACAAAAGTACCTGATTCCACAGGTAGCTTGAACGCAGCGCGCTTCGACAGGTAATCGGCGATGTCGTTCTCCACTCGGGAAACGTGCTCCACTTGTATACCGTCAAAGCGCTCTTCCAGCTTCCTCGCCTCATCTACGTAGGCCTCCATCAACGGGCTCTGATAATCTTTGTTGACTTGCCTGACGACTAGCTGTGAATCACCCCTGACGATGAGCTTCTTAATCCTGAGGTCTGCCGCGATCCTGAGACCGGCAAGCAGCCCCTTGTATTCAGCAGTGTTGTTTGTGGACATCTCCCTGGGAAAGTGCATCTGGATCACATACTTGAGGTGCTCTCCGGTGGGTGCGACAAACAGCACACCAGCACCGGCGCCTTGCAGCGAGAAAGCCCCATCAAAGTACATGATCCAGTCGCGACATGCTTCCTTGCCGGGGAGAGTGGTCTCCTGGATCTCTTCGTCGGGCGTTGAGGTCCATTCCGCAATGAACCTCGCCAAGACTCTACTCTGGATTGTAGAAGTACTTTCAAACTTCAAACCAAAGCTCGACAGCTCCAAGGCCCACTCCACGATCCTCCCGGTTGCGTCCGGGTTATGCAATATCCGTTGCAACGGGAGGCGGGTGACGATGGTGATTTCGTGGGCTTGGAAGTAATGACGCAACTTCCTCGAGGCCATAAGGAGGCCGAAGAGCAATTTCTGCACACCGGAATACCTCGACCTAGCCCCCTGCAAGAGGGAGCTGACGAAGTAAACCGGGTGCTGCATCATTTTCTTCTCCTGCACCACTTCAGTTGGCTGTGCGGGCCCCATCCTGATGGCGTCAGGCTCTGCCAGGGGCCCTGCCTTGCCGGCGCCAGGCCCTGTTGTTGCCACTGCCTCTTCATCGACCTCCCTCTATGCCACTAGCGCGGCGCGACACTTGGTTTGTTGCCGCTAGGTACAGCAGCAATGGCTCTTTAGCAACTAGTATCGGCGTAGGGGAGAGGTATTTCTTTAAATCCTGTAGCGCTGCTTTGGCCTCTGGGGTCCATTCCATTGGTCCCGCCTTTTTCAAGATTTTGAAAAAGGGAAGGGCGCGCTCGGTAGACTTGGAGATGAATCTGTTCATGGCGGCAACGCAGCCAGTGAGTCGACGCACATCTTTGATACGCTTGGGCGCCTCAATTTGCCCGATAGCCTTGATCTTGTCCGGGTTTGCCTCAATCTCACGCTGTGACACAAAGAATCTGAGAAGCTTGCCAGACGGAACACCGAATACACACTTCTCAGGGTTCAACTTGAGGTTGATCTTGCACAGGTTTGCAAACGTCTCTTCTAAGTCTTGTACAAGTGTTTCCCTGTGCTTGGTTTTGACCACTATGTCATCCATGTAAGCTTCCATTTTTCTATGTAGCTGGGGCTCAAAACCAATTTGGACTGCCCTTGCAAACATTGAGCCAGCACTCTTCAACCTGAAAGGCATCCGTAAAAAGCAATACGCACCACATGGGGTGATGAATGTTGTCTTCTCTTGTCATGAAGATCTGGTGGTAGCCCAAGTAGGCGTCAAGGAATGACAACAGATCACACCCGGCCGTGGAGTCAACAATCTGGTCGATGCGCTGCAATGGGAAGGGGTCCTTAGGATAAGCCTTATTGATATCTATGTAGTCAATACACAGTCTGCACTTCCCGTTAGCCTTGGGCACCACCACCGGATTGGCCAACCACGTCGGATGGAGCACTCCTCTAACCAAGCCTGCCGCTTCCAACTTCCTGATCTCCTCTGTGATGAACTCCTGCCGTTCCAAAGCCTGCTTCCTGACCTTTTGCTTAATGGGTCATGCATGGGGACATACAACAAGATGGTGCTCAATCACTTCCCTGAGAACGCCGGGGATGTCGGATGCTTGCCATGCAAACACATCGACATTCGCCCGCAGGAAAGTGACGAGCGTGCTTTCCTATTTGCCGTCGAGGGTGGAGCTTATGGTGAAAGCCCCTCCCGTGCCATCCTCCTTGACGGACACCTTCTTGGTCTTTGGCGGTGCAGCTCTGGATTGCTTGCTCTTGCCGGTGGAGCTCTTTGGCACGTCCTCAACGGTAGCACAACACTCCGAAGAGGTGCGCTTGCCGGAGTGGGTGCGAGAGGTCTTGCCGGACTTCTTCCCTCCTGGGGCTTCAACGACAGGAGCAAGGGCCTTGGTGGCAGCCGCTGCAACTACTTCCGGGTAGAGTTGGTCGCCGCAGATCAGTGCGTCCTTCTTGTCGGAGGGGACGGTGATGATGGTCATCGGCCCAGGCATCTTCAGCGTGTTGTGGGCGTAATGTGATGCTGCCATGAACTTGGCCAGTGCCGGGCGGCCGCGGATCCCGTTGTAGGGCAAGGGGATCTCGGCTACGTCGAAGACAATCCTCTCCGTCATGTAGTTCAACTCGCCTCCAAACATCACAGGCAGTGTGACCTTACCCTTCGTCTGACTCCTTCCCGGATTGACCCCTTGAAACGTGCCCGTCTCCTCGAGGTCTCCATCAGGAATTTGCAGCCTCTTGATCACAACGGGCGAGATCAAGTTCAGACCGGCCCCGCCGTCAACTACCATCTTGTTCACCTTGAGGTTGTGTATTGTTGGTGAAACCAACAACGGCAATCACCCGACCGCAGTTGTGCGATCAGGGTGGTCCTCGGTGTCGAAGATGATAGGCGTGCTGGACCACTTCAGTGGCTTCTGAGCGTCGAATGATGGCTCTGCTGCTGTGATCTCACGCGCCCACTTCTTGAGCTAGTGGTGAGAGGTATGCAGTGGGGCTCCACCATCGACGCACATGGCCTCTGTAGCCTTTTGGAACTCATGCTCGCCGGACTCGTCATCTTCGTCATGATCATCATCTTCCTGCTTCTTGTCGCGGCCCCGAGCGGGCCTCTCTTTCTGGTTATCCTTGCCGCGGTGACCTCCTTGGCCGCCACGCTTCTTGCCGGATCCCTCGGCACCATCCTGGCCCTTCTCCTTGTCCCGCCTCTCATACTCAGCTTTTTGCTTCTCAGCAAGGAGCTTGACTTGGTGGCAGTTCTGGATGTCGTGGCCCTTGGTGCGGTGGATCTTGCAGTATTGCTTGTCGGAGCCTCCTGGCTTGTCGGCAGCCGCCAAGGCCCGGCAAGCGGCGCACCCGGCAATTTCCTTGCCAGGGTCGTCTGCCTTGGCCTTCTTGGCAGCACCGGTGTCCTCGGATCCCTCGACGGCAAGCACGGTCTTGTCCTTGCGTTTCCTGTTGCGGCGCCGGCTCTTCTTTGTCGGGTTGGTGATATCTTCGTTTGTCGAGTCAGTTTCCGCGCCGGCCTCCTCGCCGGGGTACTTCCTTCCCTCTTCAGCTCGGGCGCATCTATCGGCCATAACATAAAGTTCGGCCACATCCTTGACCTTGTTCATCGCCAGTTCTTCATGCATCTTGCGGTTGCGCACATTCTGATGGAATGCACTAATCACGGCGGCGGGATGAACATCTGGGATGTTGTATTGCACTCGGCTGAACCTCTGTATGTGCTTGCATAGGTTTTCACCTTCCTTCTGGGGAATGATATGCAAATCACTTGCCTGGCCATGGGCTTGGTGGCCCCCAGTGAAGGCACCAACGAACTCATGACACAGATCCGACCAAGAAGAAATGGAATCCGCCGGCAAGTGCATCAACCAAGACAGGACATTGGGTTTCAGGGCCAACGGGAAGTAATTGGCAAGCACCTTGTCGTCACGAACTCCAGCAGCTTGCATCGCGATGGTGTAGATGCTGAGGAACTCTGACGGATGGGTCTTGCCGTTGTACTTTCGCCGACGTTGGGCTTGAACATGCGGTGGGACGGCCACTGGAACTGCCATAGCTCACGGGTAAAGGCTGGGCAACCCACCTCGTAAGGTAGGCTGCCAGAGCCTCCCGATGTTGGGTGGTCCATAGTGGGCCACGCCCACCTATCTGACTGGTGGCGTGTATCGCGCCGGCGCTCGATGGTGGTTCGAGCGTCTTCATGGGCTCGCTCTGGTCGCGGTGGGTCCGTGGGTCGGACGACGCTATGGAAATGTTACGCAAGCGTCATCACGACGGATCGACACCCGCGATGGCTGGCGTGGAGGAGGAGAGTGCACCGTGGCTGCAGCACCTCCGGTCCTTCCACCGCTGGCATGCGGTGGCTCGATAGAGCATCGGCCCGAGGGCCCCGCTGGTCGCGGTTCATCTTGGTTGGCGACACCGACGAGGCTCCGGATGGTGGCTCTCCACTCGCCGAGCTTTTCCACAGCAGGAGGGAAGTCGAGGAGCAACTGCGCGCGCGCCAAAGCTTCCCCCGGCGTGGGCGGCGGCGAAAGCTGCGTGGACCGTGGCGCGCTCCGACTCCTAACCACGTTAGAAGGAGCTCCATCATGGTCCTGCGGCTGTATGCCATTTCCGCTAGCACTTCGGCGGGCATGTTGGCTTCCTCCGTCGCGGGAGTGATGCACGGGACTCTTCCCACGACGGCACCCAGGGTCCCCAGCATGGTGGCGCTGCTCGTTGCGCACACCCTGGGAAGAGCGCGACGTGGGCGCCGGCGTAGGCGACTTGGAGGTCGCCGCACCTCCCGTAGGTGGCACGATGCCGCCCTCGGAGGGCCCCGCGTCGCCTGCGGGGGGCCCAGCTCCGTCTTCGGGTTGGGCGGCGTGCGGCCCGTCGTCTCACCCACCAACGACGCCGCTCTCCAGGCTCTGACTGCCAGAGCGATGCTGGTGCTCGCGGGCCGCGCCTCGGGTTCTGTCCGCGACCGGCCCGCTGCTCGCGCGCACCGGTGCGGGCCGTCCGGCTCCGGATGAACCGATCACCATGATCTTCTTCTTCTTGGGAGCCATGGCGATGAAGAACTACTAGGCTAACCGCCAGACTGGATTTTCACAACTGTGCCCCCTACCTGGTGCGCCAAAGATGTCGGGGGAAATCGACACCTATAGAATCAGTGGGATCCCTTCCACGGTTGGCGGGCGCGGGGTTGTGCAAGGAGCGGGTCTGACAAGAAGCACACAGATCGTTTACCCAGGTTCGGGCCGCGGAGATGCATAATACCCTAGTCCTTCTTTGGTGGATGTATTTGAGTGTTCTTGTGTTCTTGAGCTAGCTACGGGGTGTGACTTGCCCAAAGGATCCGAATCCTTCTCCTGGTCGCCTCGGGCCTCCTTTTATAGACAAAAAGGGGTTGCCACAGTGGCACACAGGAGGTGGAAAGGTGTACAGTGGATGAGTCTATCCTTTGGCACCGTCGAACAAACGCATTTAATGCGCTGCCGACGTGCCCCTCTTGCTTTATCAGGGACGGCAAGGAAGCACGTCCCAGCTGTCGCCGCCTCGCCTGGCTTCGACACGCGTCCGAGCTGGCGAGGCGTCGTGGCGCCACGTTGGCTGGCTGCTGGGCTAGCGCGGTGGTGGAGCCTTCATGAAGATCTGCATGTCACCACGCAGGTGCTTGCTGGCTCGGTGTAGAGGCCGCTCGTCGCCATGCAGGTGCCTGCCCAGCTGGTTGAGCTAGCAGCTGCATGGGGACGGCGGTGGTGTCTTGGCAGGCGTGGACCTGGCTGCGATCCCGCTGATGCCCTCGGCAAGGGCCTTGCCGGGGGCCCGGCAAGGGTCTTATCATGGTGTCGCGGTCGTCCCTGGCAAGGCGCTTGCCGGGGGTCTCGTGCATTTCCTCGGCTAGGATCCGCCGATGGTCGTCGTCTTCTGGTCCTCATCTGATCTTGTGTGTTTATGATCTTGACGAAGATCTGCATGCCATCACAGAGGTGCCTCCCGAGCCTTGGTTCCAATGTAGTTGTTGGTGGCGCTTGGAACTCTTAGCCTCAAGGGTGGCTCGCTTTGCTGGTGTTGGGCGAGCCGCCCCGACAAGGCTCTTGTCGGGGCCATGGAGGCCGCCCCCGGCAAGGGCCTTGCCGGGGGAGTCCACCTCGCCCCTTTGCTCTTTATTGTTTCTGGCCTTGTTGTTGCCTTGATCGCCTTGTGCTCCGGCTACCCTCTTCTGCCCTGCTTGGTGTGGCCGTGGGCGCGGCTCCGACTGCCCGTGCACAAGTAAAGGGGTCAAAAGGGGAGCCCCTACTTTTGTGCATCGACATTATTACTTTGATTTACTTGATATATGTTTTGGTACTCAACTCGCGGATTCCCGAGGTGACATTGGGGTAATCTATGCATAGGGGTTGATGCACGTTCTTGTCTTTGTTTCTTCGGTAGAAATCTTGGGGCACTATTTGAGGTTCTTTGCGTTGGATTGAGTATTACGAATCTGAAATTATTTGGTGTTGTTTTAGTACGAACTCTTGGATAGATCGATCAGAAAGAATAGCTTCCAGGTGGTTTCGTACCCTACAAACGATTTCATCTTATGTTCTCCGCTAGATAGGAACTTTGGAGTGTGACTTCATCGCACGTTGAGGGATGGTTATATGACCCAATTATATTAGCATTGTTGAGAGATTGCACTAGTGAAAGTACGGACCCTAGGCCTCATTTTCAAGCATTGCAATATCGTTTGTGCTCCATTTTATCAATTGCTACCTTGCTGTTTTTTATTGTTCTTATTACAAAAACCAATATCTACTATCCATATTTCACTTCTATCATGCGCCCCTCTCCCTGGCTGGCCAGCCCTAGGTAAGGAAAGGGGGGAGGGCTAGCCCTCCTGCATTTCCCTCTCATGGGAGAAAGGAAAGGGGGGCGCCACCCTCCCCTACCTTTTCCCCGCACCTATATAAGGTAGGGGCGCGGCTTGGGAGAGACCCCAAGTAGGATTCCTCCTACTTGGGCACCCCCTTTGGCTGCTCCTCCCTCCCCCCGACCTATATATATATGTGGGAGGGGGCGCCTAGCACACAACAGACAATTCCCTAGCCGTGTGCGGCGCCCCCCTCCAAAGTTTACACCCCCGGTCATATTTTCGTAGTGCTTAGGCGAAGCCCTGCGGAGATAACTTCACCATCACCGTCACCACGCCATCCTGCTATCGGAACTCATCAACTACCTCGCTATCTTGCTGGATTAAGAAGGCGTGGACGTCACCGAGCTGAACGTGTGTTAAACAGAGAGGTGGCATACGTTCAGTACTCGATCGGTTGGATCGCGAAGAAAGTTTGACTACATCAACCGCGTTGTAAACGCTTCCGCTTATGGTCTACGAGGGTACGTAGACATACTCCGCCTGTCTCGTTTCTATGCATCTCCATGGATAGATCTTGTGTGTGTGTAAAAAAAATTGTTTTCCATGCAACATTTCCCAACACCAGGGGCCCTGGGCGCGCCCTTGTGGGTAGTGGACCCACGGGAAGCTTCTTGACCTACCTCCACCTCTATAAATACTCTAAAATCCCAAAAACCCTAGGGGAGTCAACGAAACACTTTTCCAGACGCCGCAAGTTCTAGAACTACAAGATCCAATCTACAGGCCTTTTCCGGCACTCTGTCGGAGGGGTCAACGATCACGGAGGGGTTCTTCATCATCCTTGATGCCCCTTCGATGATGTGTGAGTATTTTACCACAGACCTATAGACCTGGGAGTCTGTAGCTAGTAGCTGGATGGCTTCTTCTCTCGTTTTGATCTTCAATACAATGTTCTCCTTGATGTTCTTGGAGATCTATTTGATGTAACTCCTTTTTGCGATGTGTTTGTTGGGATCCGATGAATTGTGGTTTTATGATCAGTTCTATCCATGAATATTATTTGAGTCATTGCTGGACTCTTAATTGCATGATTGTTATAGCCTCGTATTTCTTCTCCGAAATTTTGGTTTGGTTCGGCCAACTAGATTGATTTTTCTTGCCATGGGAAGAGGTGCTTTGTGATGGGTTCGATCTTGCGGTGCTCAATCTCAGTGACAGAAAGAGACATGATACGCACGTATTGTTGGTATTAAGGGTAACTAGATGTGGTTTTCTCATACATGGGTTTATCTTTTCTACATCATATTGCATTATTCTGTTTTTCCATGAACTTACTACACTAGATGCATGCTGGATAGTGGTTGATGTGTGGAGTAATAGTAGTAGATGTAGGCAGGAGTCGGTCTACTAATCTTGGACGTGATGCCTATATACATGATCATTGCCTTGGTTATCATCGTGATTATTCGCTTTTCTATCAATTGCCCAACGGTAATTTGTTTACCTACCGAATACTCACTACTGCAGGTTGCTGCTAACGCGACACTATGATCAGAGACCCTTTGACGAAATTGTGTGTGATGCATTAATCGCAAACGGGGATGTAAAAGAACCATCAAAAAGGTGCAAAACATTTGCGATGGTGGAGCCATCAAACACGGTTCATATTTTAGTTGTGTGTGCGATGTAGGGCACACGGTTAATCCATTCGAACTATTTGCGATGAGACAGAACAACAGAAACAGGCGGCCATATCAATGTGTGTGCGATATACGGTATACAGTTCGCTCTAATGAACTGTTTTCTATTAGAGAGTGCAACATAAATGGTTAGCCAGATCAAGGTGTGTGTGATATACGGCATACAGTTCACTCGGACGAACTGTTTTGGATTAGGAACACAACAAAAACGGTTCAACTTAACAAGATGTGTGTGCTACGTGGCAAACAACCGACTCGGATGAACTGTTTGTGATGAGAAATTACAACACAGAAGGTTAATACAATTAGTTCGTGTGCGATTCTGTCTGTACAAAAAACATTGAAAAATATAAACTAGTTGCTTGCGGTGGCTAGGAGTATCGCACACGATGCATCTGCGAGTACTCGTGATTAGTAAGTTACACATACGTTTCCTTATGTTAACACGTGTGTGACAAATAACACGTGGCACCACATACGGTATTCGGGTTGTGTGTGTGCTCCACTTAGTCTTGCCGCGCTCCACATGGGTGAATTGTAAAATCCACGCCTCTTCCCTCATCGGTTTCCCGCCACCAGCTAATGGCTTGCTGCATATAACCCAGGCGGCAACGCACCGTCGTGACGCTCTGTGCAGATCTTTTCCTCACCCATCTACCATTAGTTATTCCAAGCATGCCAGGAAATGACCAAAGCTTCGACGTCGAACCCTACCTGCGTTACATCTTCGGCGAGGAGAACGAGCCAGAGCAGATCGAGGAGCAAGAGCTTCATCGGCCGGTGCAGGCACCATGGCCCATCGGCAGCGATATCGTCGTGACAGTCCTTGGGCGCACAATTGACATATTGCAGAGGACGTGTGATGAGCAGTTCGCCATCCACCGTGCAAAAGATCCAGAGCTGCTCGGCGGCATGATCGACGACCCACCCGAAGAGCCGCCATCACCAGTGCTCATCGAGAGCCTGATGCCCCGCAAGGAATGGGTAGAGGACCTCTACGATTCAGTCAAGACACAAGCAGCCTGCGGCTTCATCATTTCCCACGGCGGCCGTTTCAACCCCGACCCCAATGATGTTGTGGGCAGGCTCGAGCGCGTCCTTGGTGGAGTTGACATCCCCGACGAAGTAGAACATCTCTAACGTGATATCTTGAGGATGCAGGTGATGGAAGGAATTTCCTACCAGGCCAGAGACATGGAAATAGAGCGGTTCCACGGAGATATCATGCGCGCGATTGCACGTTGTCAAGCTCTTCAGGAAGAGGCCCAGCAGCCCCAAGAGCCTCCTAGCGCCAGCAGCTCCATAGCCGGAGGCGGGTCGGGACACTTGGAGTGAACGGCCGCAAGGGTGCTATGCTGATCATGGAGTCCGAGAAGAGCGCATGTAGGTCGTGAGTGTTCTGGGCCTTGCCGCATGTGGCATTTTAAATTATCCTGAATATGTAAGACAATTATTAAGAATTATTCACCGTTGCCATTGTAAATTTGCCTCAACGGCGAGCAGAGCGCGCGCAGGGACGCCAGAGCGGGGCGCAATAAATTTTGACCTTGTTTCTCGTCACATTGCATATTACAATGCAATAAGTACTTGCAAATCTGTCCACACCTATCAAACTAATATGTGTTCATGATGTCTACTACGCAACTTTATTCTTGTAGACACGTGTTGGGCCTCCAAGCGCAGAGTTTTGTAGGACAGTGGCAATTTTCCCTCAAGTGGATGACCTAAGGTTTATCAATCCGTGGGAGGTGTACGATGAAGATGGTCTCTCAACGACCCTACAATCAAATACAAGAAATCTCTTGTGTCCCCAACACACCCAATACAATGGCAATTTGTATAGGTGCACTACTTCAGCGAAGAGATGGTGATACAAGTGTAATATGGATGGTAGAAATATATTTTTATAATCTGAATAAATAAAAACAGCAAGGTAGCAAATAGTAAGCGGGCACAAAAACGGTATTGCAATGCTTGAAAATGAGGCCTAGCTAGGGTCCGTACTTTTGCTAGTGCAATCTCCCAACAATGCTAATATAATCGGATCATATAAGCATCCCTCAACGTGCAACGAAGAATCACTCAAATGTTCCTATCTAGCGGAGAACATAAGAATAAATTGTTTGTAGGGTACGAAACCACCTCAAAGCTATTCTTTCCGTTTGATCTATTCAAGAGTCTGTACTAAAATAACACAAATCTATTCTTTCCATTCGATCTGTCCTAGAATTTGTACTAAAATAACACTAAAGCAAATTCATATTCATAATACTCAATCTAACACAAAGAACTTCAAAGAGTGCCCAAGATTTCTACCGGAGAAACAAAGAAAAGAACATGCATAAACCCCTATGCATAGATTACCCCAATGTCACCTCGGGAATCCGCGAGTTGAGTGCCAAAACATATATCAAGTGAATCAATACGATACCCCATTGTCACCACGTGTATTCAGTTACAAGACATATATCAAGTGTTCTCAAATCCATAAAAGTATTCAATCCGATAACAACGAAATTTCAAAGGGAAAAACTCAATTCATCACAACCAGATAGCGAGGGGAAAACACCATATGATCTGACTATATTAACAAAGCCGGCGATACATCAAGATCATGCAATCTCAAGAACAAAAGAGAGAGAGACAGAGAGATTAAACACATAGCTACTGGTACAAACCCTTAGCCCCGAGGGTGGACTACTCCCTCCTCATCGTGGTGTCCGCCGGGATGATGAAGATGGCCACCGGAGATGGTTCCCCCCTCCGGCAGGGTGCCAGAAAGGGTCTAGATTGGTTTTCGGTGGCTACAGAGCCTTGCGGCGACGGAACTTCTGATCTAGGTTAACCCCGAGGGTTTTTGGAATTTTTGGGAATTTATAGGGTAAAGAGGGGGTGCGGGAGGCCACCGAGGTGGGCACAATCCAAGTGCTGCTCTGGCCCATTGGGAGTCTTCTGGTCCATAAAAATCCACAAAAAGTTTCGTGGTGTTTGGACTCCGTTTGATATTGATTTCCTGCGATGTAAAAAACAAGCAAAAAACAGCAACTGGCACTGGGCACTGGGTCAATAGGTTAGTCCTAAAAATTGATATAAAGTTGCTATAAAATGATTGTAAAACATCCAAGAATGATAATAAAATGGCATTAATACTTCATAAATTATGGATACGTTGGAGACGTATCAGCATCCCCAAGCTTAATTCCTACTCGTCCTCGAGTAGGTAAATGATAAAAGAAATAATTTATGAAGTGTGAATGCTAGAAAAGTGCATAAGTTTGATCAATGATAATTTTAATCACTTTTCCTAGCATCATAACAACAATTCTTTCTTATAAAACTTCTCATGTTAAAGTAGCAACCAATTCACATGTTAAGGTTCAAACAATGAATTCTCTTGAAACTCAACAACCTATGTTCTCAGTCACCAAGCAATTGTAATTCAACTTATTCAACAGAGTTTACGTAAGAGCTCCACATACTCAACCATATAGTCTTCTATGATTTCTAACACTCACCACATACACATGAGCAAAACGTTTCAACCGGACACATGGAAAGATAGGGGCTTATTGTTTTGCCTCCCGACGTATTCACCTCAAGGGTGATGTCAACAATAATAACTCATGCTAACCATATCCAACTGGATATATGTGCCTAGATCTTTCCTCACCACATGATGCTTGCCAAAAGAGAAAAATAAAAAGGAATAGAGAGAAAAACTTTGACTCTTTGCATAAAAGTAAATACTTAAAAGTAAAAGATAGGCCCTTTGCAGAGGGAAGAAGAGGTTGCCATGCGCTTATTTATTTGTATGCCCAACCCCTTAGTGCAAAAGAACGTCACGTTATATTTCCCCTTATGATAGCATCCTTTATTATGCAGTCTGTCGCTTTTATTCTTTGCCATCACAAGTTCGTAAAACGCTCAAGTTTCTCTTACACTAAATGATCTAACACTTTTAGAAGCAATTTTTATTGCCTTATTGCACCGATGACAACTTACTTGAAGGATCTTATTCAATCCCTAGGTAGGTATGGTGGACACTTGAAAATAAGGTTTGGGTTTAAGGGTTTTTGGATGCACAAGTAGTATCTCTACTTGGTGTGGAATTTTTGGCTAGCAAAGATGGGGGGCAAGCACCACATGTTGAAGAATCTATGAAAATATAACTTCTATGTGAATATGAACAAACATAAATCATTACGTTGTCTTCCTTGTCCAACATCAACAATTTCGGCATATAATATTTTGATGGGGGCTCACAATCAGAAAATATTTCCAGGATAGTATATTTACATGTGAAAGTTCTCTTCCTTCTACTAATTATTCATGAATTGCTTGTATGACCAATATTGTGATTGTTAAGATTCAAAAGATTTCACTTTCTAAACCCAATGTGAAGCTACCACTAGGCATGATATAATTTCAACTTCATGATATTCAATTCATTCAACAATTTACTCGTAGGATATAAGTGAAGCACTAGGGAATTTCCATAGAAAAGAGCTTCGTTAACGAGATGTGAATGCCGCTTACCTAGCCTCCGTGGCAACTATTTGAGGGCTCTATTTTATTTAAAAACTTCCAGATCTAAGTATTTTATTAAAACAGCAAGCAAAATAAAAATAAAATGACATTCTAAGAATAGCAAAACTCATGTGAAGAAGCAAAAACTTAGGCTCAACCGATACTAACTGATAATTGTTGAAGAAAAAAGGTGGGATGCCTACCAACGCATCCCCAAGCTTAGATGCTTGAGACTTCTTGAAATATTATCTTGGAATGCCTTGGCATCCGCAAGCTTGAGCTTTTGTGTCTCCTTAATTCCTCTCATATCACGGCTTTTGCTAAATCTCAAAAGCTTCATCCATGCAAAACTCACCAAGAACTCGTGAGATAAGTTAGTATAAACCAATGCAAAAACATTACCATTCTCTACTGTAGCAAATCACTAAAATTATGATTCAACATTGCATACTAAATGCCTCTGCATATTTAATACTCCTATCATCAAATAGAATCATTAAACAACCAAACATATGCAAACAATGCAAACATAACAGCAATCTGCCAAAACAGTACAGTCTGTAAAGAATGCAAGAGTATCAATACTTATTCAACTCCAAAAATTATGAAAAAACTACCACACTGTAGATAATTTATCATTTCTCATTTTGAAAAAAGTTTCAACATTTTATCACATTTTTACTTTTCTAGGGAATTTTTGCAACAGTGGTAAACTTTCTGTTTTCAAACAGCAACAGGTAGACTTCTAAAATAAGCATAGTAAAGTTTATCAATGCCACTTCTATTGAAATAAAAGATCCAAAACAATATTCTAAATAACATCAAGGAAAACCTAACAAAATAAATTGATGCTCCAAGCAAAACACATATCATGTGACGAATGAAAACATAGCTCCATGTGAGGTTACCGATAATGTTGGAGACGAAAGAGGGATTGCCTTCTGGGGCATCCCCAAACTTAGTTGCTTGGATCTTCCTTGAATATTACCTTGGGGTGCCTTGGGCATCCCCAAGATTAGGGTCTTGTCACTCCTTATTCTCCTCATATCGACATCTCACCCAAAAACTTGAAAACTTCAATCACACAAAACTTAACGGAACTTTGTGAGATAGGTTAGTATGATAAAGAGCAAACCATTTCACTTTTGGTACTGTCAAACACAAGATTCATAATTGTTTCCACACAATACCTACTATAGCATATCATTTCCACAATTTATATTGCGAAATATAAGCCATAGAAACTAGAAAACAAGCAAACTATGCATTGAAACAGAATCTGTCAAAAACAGAACAGTCTGTAATGATCTGGATAACTACCATACTTCTGCTACTCCAAAAATTATTAAAAAATTAGTACCACGTGAGAAATTTGTATATTAAACTTCTTCAAAAGAATCAACTCAAAATCCCTCTTCTTTTAAAAATGATAATTATTTTCGTGAATGCAAAAGTTTCTGTTTTTCAGCAAGATCAAATCAACTATCACCCAACATGATCCCAAAGGCTTTACTTGGCACTTTATTGAAACAAAAGCAATAAAACATGATCAATACAGTAGCATAATCATGTGAACACACAAAAACAGTAAGTAAAAGTGTTGGGTTGTCTCCCAACAAGAACTTTTCTTTAATGCCTTTTAGCTAGGCATGATGATTTCAATGGTGCTCACATAAAAGATAAGAATTGAAAGATAAAGAGAGCATCATGAAGCATATGACTATCACATTTAAGTCTAACCCACTTACTATGCATAGGGATTTTGTGATCAAACAACTTATGGGAACAAGAATCAACTAGCATAGGAAGGCAAAACAAGCATAACTTCAAAACTTTCAACACAAAGAGAGGAAACATGATATTATTGCAATTCCTACAAGCATATGTTCCTTCATCGTTATAATTTTCAGTAGCACCATGAAGAAATTCAACAATATAACCATCACATAAAGCATTCTTTTCATGATCCACAAGCATATAAATTTTGTTACTCTCCACATAAGCAAATTTCTTATCATCAATAGTAGTAGGAGCAAACTCAACAAAATAACTATCATGAGAGTGAAAATTAAAATCATGATGACAAGTTTCATGGTTATCATTATTATTTATAGCATACATGTCATCACCATAATCATCATAGATAACAAATCTTTTATCATAGTCAATTGAAGCCTCATCCAAAATGGTGGATTCATCATTAAATAAAGTCATGACCTATCCAAATGCACTTTCATCAATATAATCATCATAAATAGGAGGCATGCAATCATTATAACAAATTTGCACATCAAATCTTGGGGGACTAAAGATATCATCTTCATCAAATATAGCATCCCCAAGTTTGTAGCTTTGCATATCATTAACATCATGGATATTCAAAGAATTCATACTAACAACATTGCAATCATGCTCATCATTCAAATATTTTGTGCCAACATTTTATTGACATCTTCTTCAAAAAATTGAGCACAATTTTCCGAACCATCATTTTCAAGAAAGATATTATAAAGATGATCAATAATATGATGCAACCTCAATTCCATTTTTATGTAGTTTTCTTTTATAGACAAAACTAGTGATAAAAAAGAAACTAAAAGATTCAATTGCAAGATCTAAAGATATACCTTCAAGCACTCACCTCCCCGGCAACGGCGCTAGAAAAGAGCTTGATGTCTACTACACAACTTTATTCTTGTAGACACGTGTTGGGCCTCCAAGCGCAGAGTTTTGTAGGACAGTAGCAAATTTCCCTCAAGTGGATGGCCTAAGGTTTACCAATCCGTGGGAGGTGTAGGATGAAGATGGTCTCTCTGAAACGACCCTACAATCAAATACAAGAAATCTCTTGTGTCCCCAACACACCCAATACAATGGCAATTTGTATAGGTGCACTAGTTCAGCGAAGAGATGGTGATACAAGTGTAATATGGATGGTAGAAATATATTTTTATAATCTGAATAAATAAAACAGCAAGGTAGCTAATAGTAAACGGGCACAAAAAGGTATTGCAATGCTTGAAAATGAGGCCTAGGGTCCGTACTTTCGCTAGTGCAACCTCCCAACAATGCTAATATAATCGGATCATATAACCATCCCTCAACGTGCAACGAAGAATCACTCCAAAGTTCCTATCTAGCGGAGAGCATAAGAATAAATTATTTGTATGGTACGAAACCACCTCAAAGCTATTCTTTCCGTTCGATCTATTCAAGAGTCCGTACTGAAATAACAAAACGCTATTCTTTCCGTTCGATCTATCCTAGAGTTAGTACTAAAATAACACCAAAGCAAATTCATATTCATAATACTCAATCCAACACAAAGAACTTCAAAGAGTGCCCCAAGATTTCTACCAAAGAAACAAAGACAAGAACGTGCATCAACCCCTATGCATAGATTACCCCAATGTCACCTCGGGAATCCGCGAGTTGAGTGCCAAAACATATATCAAGTGAATCAATACGATACCCCATTGTCACCACGACTATTCAATTGCAAAACATATATCAAGTGTTCTCAAATCCATAAAAGTACTCAATCCGATAACAATGAAATCTCAAAGGGAAAAACTTAATTCATCACAACAAGATAGAGAGGGTAAAACACCATATGATCCGACTATATTAACAAAGCCTGTGATGCATCAAGACCGTGCAGTCTCAAGAACACGAGAGAGAGAGAGAGAGATGAAACACATAGCTACTGGTACAAACCCTCAGCCTCGAGGGTTGACTACTCCCTCCTCATCGTGGTGGCCGCCGGGATGATGAAAATGGCCACCGGAGATGATTCCCCCCTCTGGTAGGGTGCCAGAAAGGTTCTGGATTGGTTTTTGGTGGCTACAGAGCCTTGCGGCGGCGGAATTTATGATCTTGGTTAACCCCGAGGGTTTTTGGAATTTTTGGGAATTTATAGGGTAAAGAGGGGGTGCGGGAGGCCACCGAGGTGGGCACAACCCAGGTGCTCCTCTGGCCCATCGGGATTCTTCATGTCCATAAAAAATCCACAAAAAGTTTTGCAGTGTTTGGACTCTGTTTGATATTGATTTCCTGCGATGTAAAAAAGAAGCAAAAAACATCAACTGGCACTGGGCACCGGGTCAATAGGTTAGTCCCAAAAAATGATATAAAGTTTCTATAAAATGATTGTAAAACATCCAAGAATGATAATAAAACAGCATGCATACTTCATAAATTATAGATACGTTGGAGACGTATCAGTTCACACTTAGCACCGGGCAATAAAAACTACCCAGTCGAAAATTACTTCACGGTTCCTCTCCTCATCACCAACAAAACTTGTCTTTCCTGTCAAGTCGTTCCGCCATGACTGGTAGGAGGAGTTTCGGGTGGACATATAACCGGGCAGCAAAGACCAAGGCCGCGAAAGCACTTGAGAGGTCCCGCCGCGAAGCCGCAGCCGCAGCAGAGATGTCCCGGCGTGCCGCGGAGCCCTCGAACGAGCTCTCACGGGAAAGCGAGGGCTCTCACAAGTGCACTCATGGCATCGGCCATCGCGATGAGCTGGCGTTCCTGAAGGCCTTGGCCGGCGATGGTGACATTCTCGCTGGCGTCATTAAGAAGTAGGAGCTGGTCGATGGCTTGATGAAGCTGCTCAAGATCAGCAATGCCTTGGTTGACAAGGCGACTGGTCTCATCGAGCAACTCATGGGTGACAAGGCGAAGCTCCTCAAGGCACTCCCCGAGAAGGAGGAGGAGGCCGCCGGCTGGAAGATGCTGCATGAGCACATCAGTGCCTCAGGGATGACGCTGACATCGGTTGTTGAGGAACTGAAGGGTGACTTGAGGAAGCTCCAGATCGAGCACGAGCAGGAGGTGGAGGAATCCGTGGCTGCTTTCAAGCAAAGTGGCAAGGAATTGAAGAATGAGCTGGAGGATGTCGTCGCCCGGCGATCCATCGACGAGTCGAGACAGTAGCGATCCAGATCGTTGTCTGCAATTTCCTTCTCTTGCCCCCATGTCTTCCGGGCTTTGCCGCATGTGGCATTTTAAATTATCCGGAATATGTAAGACAATTATTATCTACGCCATTGTTAATTCATCGTCGTAATATCCGTTGCCATTTTATTTGTGCTCGTATAATCCGTTGCCCTATGTGGCAATTTAAATTAAGCTGGAATACGAGTTGAAAACACGAACAAAGCAAATGCTGATGTCACATCCCTAGTTCTGGTATGACCAAGACTAGCTAGTCATGTGTGCATCATGTTTAAATTTCATTTAAATTTGAAATGGGGATTTGTGAAACCCTCAGAAATCATTTCTGGAAATGACCCAGATAAAAATTGCTCCAAAAAGGTCCAAGAAAATGTTCATGTTACTCTCTGAAAATATTGTTCAGAGGTAAAAATCAAACCAATATTTTTAGGAGCTCATAAATATTTATTTTGGCCATTTGGAATTAATGCAGTAATTATTTGCTTTGGATATATATTGTTAGATATATATAATATTGTCCAAAATTATGCTAGTTGATGAGGAGCTCTGGAATAATACCACTAGCTCCTACAAAAATTGGCATACGAAAATAAAATGATTTAGTATTCTACTAAATCAGAACAAATGTCAGAAAAATAGAAAATAAACAAAAAGGGGAAACCCCTTACCTGGACTTACCTGGGCCACTTGCTGGCCTGGCTCTGTGCCGGCCCAGCCGACTAGCCAACGCCAGTCGTCCCCCTCCTAGCACCAGAGGGACAGGGCGCGTGGTCACCGCACGCCGCGCGCATGCGCGCCACGACAGCTGCCTGCCTGCCCTCTCCCCTCTTCGACCTGGCCTCGCCAGAAGCGCCCAACTCCCCCTGGCCTCGCTCCCTCTCTCCTGCGCCTCCCCCTCCTCTCTCTCGCTCTCTCCCGCGACGCCCGAACGCACCGGAAAGCACCGCCGCACGCCGACGCGGCGACAGCCTCCCTCTCGCCTTGCCGTCGTGCCCACACGCCCCGCCGCTGTGGGCTACGCCTCCTCGTCGAGACGCATGGTGCCGAACGCCCTGGAACGCCGCCATCACCATCGTCTTCCTCCTCGGGCTCCGTCGTCCGCCGCCGTCGATTCGCCATCACCAGGTCTCCCCCGAGCCCGCTGTGCTGCTCCGCGTGATCGCCGTGAGCATCTCCCCGTTTCCCCCCTTTTCTCGAGCTTGATTGCCTCGCCTAGCTATCTCTACCACCAAGGTCGTAGCTCCTCGCCGCCGTCCATGTCGCCGCCGTCGTGCTAGCCGCCGCAGCTCGCCCCCCGAGCACCTCACCGTGCTCCTGTTGCCACGAGGGTGCCACAGAGCCCCTCGGGTGGCCTCCCCGTGCCCCGCAGCCCGCTCCCGCTCGAAGCCGTACTCCGGCCGCCGCCCCGAGCTCCGCTCCGGTGAGCTCTGACCACCCCGCAGCCTCCCACCTGCTCCACTGGATGTGGACGAGGACGGGCTACGCCCCGGTGGTCTCCGTGTGTCCAGCCGCCGCTCGTAGCGCAAGTCCAGCGAGTTGCCGCCGCAGGTTTGGTCGCCGCTGGCCAAAACTCTGGCAGGCTGACGTGGCATTTCAATTAGGCACTAAATCCCCACCTACTGACACTGACAGTGGGCCCCAGCGCCCTAATCCTCCAATTAAGATAAAACTAACCCTGTTAGTTAATTGTGACACTGACGTGTGGACCCCACATGTCAGGTTTGACCTGGTCAGCCACGGTTGACTCGCTGACGTCATGCCACTGTCATGCTGATGCAATTAATCATTTTCTGGTTTAAAATAAATTAGGAAATTCTAGAAAATGTTCAAAACTTCAAAAAATCACAGAAATTCAACCGTAGCTCAGATTGAAATAATTTATATATGAAAAATCATCAGAAAAATGCAATCTATCCATCTGTACCAGTTTGATGCGTGAAAACCCAACTTATACCTCCTGTATATGTGAAAACACATAAATGGCATTTATAAGAGCTTATCTTGGAGTTGCATTTGAATCTTTGGTTCAAATGGACTTCAACCAAATGAATGTTAGTTGCATTAGCTCAAACAACATCACATCTTCATGCCATGTTCATGCATCATATTGTTGCATATGCTTGTGTATTGATTCTCGACACCGTTCCTTCTTGATAGGTCCTGCTCCGGGGAGTGTTCCAGAGTACCTGTCTGTGAAGCAGTGCCCCTCTGTTGATCTACCAGGCAAGCAAACCCCCTTGTTCATTCCGATACAATCCCACTCTCTCGCTCCTGCTCTCTTTATTGCATTAGGACAACAACGATTCAACTTCTACTTTATGCAGCGGTAGTTGAACCCATTCCTCTGCATGACCTATCATTGCTACAGTAAATAGTTGAAACCCACTAGCATGTCTAGGAGTTGATTGAGCCATGTTGTGTTCCTACCATGCCATGCCTGCTATTGCTTAGAGTTGTGTCAGGTCTGATTCATTGGGAATGGATTGGAGTGTTATGATATGTTCTGGTGCTGAGAGTTAAGCGTGTGAACACGATTTGGTAAAGGTAGCGGTGAGAGGCCATGTAGGAGTACATGGTGGGTTGTCTCACTGGAACCGTCCTTAAGCACTGAGTTCTATGTATGTTGTCCAATGACTAGCTACTACCACACATTGGGTTCCGGTAACTCGACCCCTCTTGACTTATTAACCAACTTGATCTCTGTCCAGGAGTTGCAACTAGTTTCTGGTGTTTGTAGGTAGTGCTATTTTTCTACCGAGTGGCACCCGTAGGGTGGGCTTGGGACAGACTAGGCACAGGTGGCATGGTGTACCAAGTGGCACCCGGATGGTGGGCTTGGGAACCCTGCTCACATCATTTGGGGCCGTGAGCGACACCCCGGCCGGATCTCCTTGCGGATGGAACCCGAATAGGCGATAAACCTGGACTAGAGTCTTGTGTGGTTAGTCAGATCGTGGCCGACACCCTCGCCAGGCTTCCGCTTGAAGGTTGCCGAGATACATGACGTGTACATGGCGGTAAGTGGTGAGAGCGTGTGTGAAGAAGTACACCCCTGCATGGTTAACATGATCTATTCGAATAGCCGGGTCCGCGGTTATGGACTTCTTGGATGCTTACGTGGTACATAGACAACTTGAAGTGGATACTCTAAAATGCTCAAGATAAGTGTGAGTGCTATGGATGGCTTCTCTTAGTAAGACGGGAATGAATCCATAGTGGTGTATTGAGGTGGTGATTAGTGGACTCGTGTGCGCTTTCTTACCTCAAAGAAGTTACTCGTAGTCGTAGAATAGGTTAGCCACTGAGTCAAAGCTGGCTTGCTGCAACTAAACCCCACATTGCCTCCTTGATACTAATGCATGTATGATAGGATCTGATGTAAGTCTTGCTGAGTACCTTTGTACTCACGTTGCTTTATTTATGTTTTTGCAGCGGAGACTTCGGTCTTACTAGTTTACATGGACTTCGACAAGTAGCTTGTACCTCAGCTACGATCTTGTACCCTTGGGAGGGTCTTATAGATAGTCAGGCTTCTCAGCCTTTTTCTTTTGTAGTTGTCTGTACTCAGACATGTAATGCTTCCGTTGCTTGTATGCTCTAAATGATGGGTCATGTGACCCCTGTTTGTATTTAATGCTATGTGGCTCTTCTGGGCCTTTATCTATATGATTTTGCGTTATGTTGTGATGCCATGTTGTACATCACATACTTGCATGTTATGCGTACGTGTAACGTGTATTGCTATGCGTGGGATCCGACAACCTAGTTGTCTATCCTTGGTAGCCTCTCTTATGGGGAAATGTAGTCTAGTGCTTCCACCGCGCCATGGTAGTCCGCTACAGCCCGGTTTACCGGAGTCCTGCTAGCCCAGCACTACTGCTCCGGAACACTTAGACTGGCCGGCATGTGATTCACTTTGTTCCTATGTCTGTCCCTTCGGGGAAATGTCACGCGGTGACATCCGGAGTCCTGCTAGCCTACTACAGCCCGGGTTCCCGGAGTCCTGTTAGCCCAGTTGCTATAGCCCGGATTCACACGCTGCTGACCGACATGCTCGATGTCTTTTATGTATGCCTGTCCCCGTAAGTTAGTGCCACTTTGGGTTCACGACTAGTCATGTCGGCCCGAGTTCTCTGTCATATGGATGCTAGCGAGACTGTCATATACGTGAGCCAAAAGGCGCAAACGGTCCCGGGCCATGGTAAGGCGAAACCCGTGGGAATACCGTGCGTGAGGCCGCAAAGTGATATGAGGTGTTACATGCTAGATCGGTGTGACTTAGAATCGGGGTCCCGACAGCTTTGGTATCAGAGCCTGACTGCCTGTAGGATTTCCAAGCCAACCTGGTCGAAGTTGAGTCTAGAAATTCTTTAGTTATATAAGGGAATTGATTGTGGAAGGGAACGTAAGGCTCTTTTTACTCCTTTTACCTCATGCCTTCTGATCTGAGTCATCCTACCTTTCCTACGGGGTTAAGGAACTAGGCTTTCACTTCCGTCTATCAGGATCACGAGTTACTACTCTGTAGTCTCTTAGGATTGGTTGATCAGAGTCATATTCCAGTTTCAAGTACTTCCGGTGTAGTCTGTTTAGTAATATCTCAGAACCTTGAGTGATGATGTTGAGTTGTGGTACTACCCCATCATTGCAGAATGTCTCATTTTGAACATTTTACTGCCGTTATGCTGCTGGAATTGTCCTAGGAGTTCGAGAGATACTAATTTCCTTGAGCTACATACTGCATCCTATAATTGATGTTGACTCCGTCCTTGGTTACGTTTCTCAGGATGTCGTCAGTTAACCGAAGTTCTGTTGCTCGTTGCCTGAACCACGGAGGTGGTAGGGATGAGGAGGATCCTCCCGACCAGCCGTCGTTGGCAGAGTTTATGTTAGAGATGGAGAGGAATAAGCATGAGTCTAACCGCTTGTTAGCACGTATCGAGGAGAACACTGCACCTCAGTGCAAAGAGTCAGTGACCATCTATGATTTCATTGGTTTGAAACCACCTACCTTCCATCATTCCATTGAACCACTCGATGCAGATGACTGGCTCCGTAGTATCACACACAAGCTGCGTTCTGCGAACGTAGCTGAAGGTGACAAGGTCACTTATGCTGCATATCACCTAGAAGGTCCTACTAGTCTTTGGTGGCAGAACTATGAGGCTATGCTTCCAGCTGGCCAGATACCGACATGGAGAGATTTCACTGAGGCTTTTCACGAGCATCACATTCCTCAGGCTCTCATTGACCGCAAGAGAGAAGAGTTCTGTAGTTTCACCAAGGGTAAGATGGCTGTTGATGCTTACAGTAGAGAGTTTGAGAACCTCGCCCGCTATGCTACAGAAGAAGTGTCCACGGACGCTAAGAATCAGGCTAGGTTCCGGAAGGGTCTCAACCCCAAGTTGCGTCGAGATCTCCACCTGCACCATTGCAATACATTCCAGGCTCTTGTGAACAAGGCCATTAATGTGGAGATAGCTTAGCTCACCTACGAGGAGTCTCGTAAGCACACCTATGATTTGGTTTCTTCCTCCGGTTCTAGTTCGCATAAGTGCCGAATTTGGGTTCCGAACTCCGCTCTTCCACCCGGTTATACACCAAGGCCATCTTGTGTGGCACCTCACCCAGTTCAGCAGTATGCTCCACCCAGGCCTATTGGTAGACCGCTTGTCAATGCGGGTCCACATCCAACTTTAGGTACTTGCTTCACATGCGGGAAGCCAGGACACTATGCACGTGACTGCTCTCAAACCAACTATGCCCCACCCCTGCCTGAGAAGTCTGTTGGCAGTGGTAAGCCATCATGCAAGATGATCAGTGTCAAGCCAGCTCCCACTGAACGTGGACGTGTGCATCACATCTCAGCTAAAGATGCTCATGATGATCCGGATGTCGTTCTTGGTACACTCCTTGTCAATTGCCATCGAGCTTCGGCTCTTTTCGATACCGGAGCATCTCACTCCTTCATTTCTGAAAGCTATGCCAGCTTGCACAACATATCCTTTTGTGATATGCCCTCTCCACTAGTCATTCAAACTCCGGGATCCAAATGGCAAACCTCTAGTGTAAGCCATGGTAATGAAATCCTTGTCGACAGACTTATATTCCTTGCATCACTTATAGCCCTCAAGTCTACAGATATTATCATCATCTTGGGTATGGACTGGATGAAAGCCATTATGCCAAGATTGATTGTTACACCAGGTCTGTTCAACTTACACATCCATCTGGCAAGATAGTCGCTGTCTCCACTAGAGTTGCAAAGCGCCAACTCTATTCTCTTAATGCCAGCCCTCTTCCAGACCCTCAAGATATCCCGATAGTCCGTGACTTTCCGGATGTCTTTCCAGAGGAACTGGCAGGTATTCCACCTGACAGAGATGTAGAGTTTGTCATAGATCTTATCCCAGGAACTGCCCCAATTTCTAGGAGACCTTACAAGATGGCACCCTTAGAACTAGCTGAGCTTAAGAAACAACTTGATGAGTCCTTGCAAAAAGGTTTCATCCGTCCTAGTTCTTCTCCCTGGGCTTGCCCCATCCTCTTTGTCAAGAAGAAGGATGGTACAGACCGGATGGTTGTAGATTATCGTCCTGTTAATTTGGTCACGATAAAGAACAAGTATCCGCTCCCAGGATCAACGACCTGTATGATCAGCTCGCTGGATCCTCAGTCTTTTCCAAGATGGATTTGAGGTTAGGCTACCATCAAATCAAGATTAGAAATAGGGACATTCCTAAGATGGCTTTCGTCACTCGTTATGGCCAGTACGAGTACACCGTCATGTCTTTCGGTCTAACCAATGCTCTAGCCACATTCTCCCGCTTGATGAACTCAATCTTCATGGAGTACTTAGATAAGTTCGTCATGGTTTACCTCGATGATATCCTTATTTACTCGAAGTACGAGGAAGAGCATGCCGAACATCTTAGACTTGTGTTAGAAAAACTCAGAGAGCACCGCCTTTATGCCAAGTTCTCCAAGTGTGAATTTTGGTTGCCAGAAGTGACCAACCTAGGCCACGTGATCTCTGGTAAGGGCATTGCTGTCAATCCCGAGAGATTTCAGGCCGTTCTTGATTGGACTCCACCTGAAACAGTTAAACAAGTTAGGAGTTTCCTTGGTCTAGCCAGTTATTGTCGCCGCTTTGTTGAGAACTTTTCCAAAGTGGCCAAACCTCTCACGGAACATCTCAAGAAAGATAAAAAGTTTGAGTGGTCCCCACAGTGTGAGTACAGTTTTCAGGAACTGAAAAGACGCCTGACTTCTGCTCCCATACTGGTGCCACCGGATTTCACTAAGGACTTTGTTAGCTACTGCGACGCCTCACGACAGGGACTAGGTTGCATTCTTATGCAGGATCGTCATGTGATTGCCTATGCATCTCGACAGTTGCATCCACATGAGGAGAATTATCCTACACATGATCTAGAGCTCACAGCCGTAGTCTATGCTCTTAAGACATGGCGACATTACCTTCTTGGTAAACGTTGTGAGATTTACACCGATCACCAGAGTCTCAAGTATATTTTCACCCAACCAGATTTGAACCTTAGGCAAAGACGTTGGTTGGAGTTGATCTCAGATTACGACTTAGGGATTACCTACACCCCAGGAAAGGGCAATGTCATGGCTGATGCGCTAAGTCGTAAGTCCTATTGCAACAATCTTATGTTGCAGCAGGGCCAACCACTTCTCCATGAGGAATTCTGTAAGCTTAACCTTCACATTGCTCCTCAAGGATTCCTTTCTACCTTGGTGGCGAAGCCTACTCTTGTGGATCATATCATAGAAGCCCAGAAGCATGATACGGGGATTACCCGGATCAAGAGAAACATTGCCAAGGCTATTGCTGGTAGTTTCTCTATAGATGATCGAGGTGTTGTTCTCTTCGAGAACCGTCTGGTGCTTCCCAAGAAGCAACATCTTCAGCAACTGATCCTTAAGGATGCACATGAATCCCCTCTCATGATTCATCCCGGTAGTACTAGATGTATCAGGACCTATGCCAGAGGTTCTGGTGGACTAGGATGAAGAGAGAAATTGCTGAGTTCATAGCTAACTGTGACGTTTGTCGTCGCGTTAAGGCAGAGCATCAAAGGCCTGCTGACACCCTTCAGCCTTTAGCCATTCCTGAGTGGAAATGGGATAAAGTTGGTATGGACTTCATCATCGGCTTTCCCAGGACCAAGAAAGGGAATAACGCTATCTTCATAGTTATTGATCGTCTTTCCAAAGTGGTTCACTTCCTACCTGTTCGAGAGAGTATCACTGCTAGTCAGCTCGCTGACTTATATATTTCTCGAATAGTGTCACTTCATGGTGTTCCACTAGAGATCAATTCAGACCGTGGTAGTCTCTTCACTTCCCATTTCTGGGAGAGTTTCCAAACTGCCATGGGCACCCATCTTTCCTTCAGTACCGCTTTCCACCCTCAATCAAGTGGGCAGGTGGAAAGGGTCAACCAAATTCTCGAAGACATGCTTAGAGCTTGCGTTATCTCATTCGGTATGGATTGGGAGTAATGCCTACCTTTCGCCGAGTTTGCTTATAACAATAGCTATCAATCCAGTCTCAAGAAAGCTCCTTTCGAGATTCTGTATGGACGAAGATGTCGAACACCTTTGAACTGGTCAGAAACCGGTGAAAGACAATTCTTTGGACCGGACATGATCCAGGAAGCAGAAGAGCAAGTTCGCATCATTCGTGAGAATTTGAAAACAGCCCAGTCTCGTCAAAAGAACCAGTATGAATGTCGTCATAAGGAAGTGGCTTATGAAGTTGGCGACAAGGCTTACCTTCGGGTTACTCCTCTAAAGGGTACCCATCGATTCGGTATCAAGGGCAAGTTGGCTCCTCGTTATATTGGTCCCTTTCTCATTCTCGCTAAACGAGGAGAGGTTGCCTACCAGTTGGAACTACCCCCACATCTTTCTCGAGTCCATGATGTCTTCCACATCTCTCAACTCAGGCGTTGCTTCTCGGATCCCATCCGCGGAGTGGACCACGAAACGCTTGATCTCCAAGATAACCTCACATATCAAGAGTACCCTATTCGCATTCTTGATCAAGCAGAGCATGTCACCCGATGTTAGAACATCAAGTTTCTCAAGGTTCAGTGGTCTCATCATTCCGAGAGAGAAGCTACTTGGGAGCGAGAAGATCGTCTTCGACTGGAGTACCCCACCTACTTTCCATCGACCCCTGAATCTCGGGACGAGATTCTTTCAAGTGGGGGCGAGTTGTCACATCCCTAGTTCTGGTATGACCTAGACTAGCTAGTCATGTGTGCATCATGTTTAAATTTCTTTTAAATTTGAAATGGGGATTTGTGAAACCCTCAGAAATCATTTCTGGAAATGACCCAGATAAAAATTGCTCCAAAAAGGTCCAAGAAAATGTTCATGTTACTCTCTGAAAATATTGTTCACAGGTAAAAATCAAACCAATATTTTTAGGAGCTCATAAATATTTATTTTGGCCATTTGGAATTAATGCAGTAATTATTTGCTTTGGATATATATTGTTATATATATATATAATATTGTCCAAAATTATGCTAGTTGATGAGGAGCTCTGGAATAATACCACTAGCTCCTACAAAAATTGGCATAAGAAAATAAAATGATTTAGTATTCTACTAAATCAGAACAAATGTCAGAAAAATAGAAAATAAACAAAAAGGGGAAAGCCCTTACCTGGACTTACCTGGGCCACTTGCTGGCCTAGCTCTGTGCCGGCCCAGCCGACTGGCCAGTGCCAGTCGTCCCCCTCCTCGCGCCAGAGGGACAGGGCGCGTGGTCGCCGCATGCCGCGCGCATGCGCGCAACGGCAGCTGCCTGCCTGCCCTCTCCCCTCTTCGACCTGGCCTCGCCAGAAACGCCCAGCTCCCCCTGGCCTCGCTCCCTCTCTCCTGCGCTTCTCCCCTCCTCTCTCTCGCTCTCTCCCGCGACTCCCGAACGCACCGGAAAGCGCCGCCGCACGCCGACGCGGCCACAGCCTCCCTCTCGCCTCGCCGTCGTGCCCACGCGCCCCGCCGCTATGGGCTATGCCTCCTCGTTGAGACGCACAGCGCCGGATGCCTTGGAACGCTGCCATCGCCATCGTCTTCCTCCTCGGGCTCCATCGTCCGCCGCCATCGATTCGCCGTCACCAGGTCTCCCCCGAGCCTGTTGTGCTGCTCCGCGTGATCGCCGTGAGCATCTCCCCGTTTCCCCCCTTTTCTCGAGCTCGATTGCCTCGCCTATCTAGCTCTACCACCACGGCCGTAGCTTCTCGCCGCCGTCCATGTCGCCGCTGTCGTGCTAGCCGCTGCAGCTCGCCCCCCGAGCACCTCACCGTGCGCGTGGTGCCACGAGGGTGCCGCAGAGCCCCTCGGGTGGCGTCCCCGTGCCCTGCAGCCCGCTCCCGCTCGAAGCCGTACTCCGGCCGCCGCCCCGAGCTCCGCTCCGGCGAGCTCCGACCACCCCGCAGCCTCCCACCTGCTCCACTAGATGCGGACGAGGACGGGCGACGCCCCGGTGGTCTCCGCGTGTCCAGCCGCCGCTCGTAGCGCAAGTCCAGCGAGTTGCCGCTGCAGGTTTGGTCGCCGCCGGCCAAAACTCCGGCGGGCTGACGTGGCATTTCAATTAGGCACTAAATCCCCACCTACTGACACTGACAGTGGGCCCCAGCGCCCTAATCCTCCAATTAAGATAAAACTAACCCTGTTAGTTAATTGTGACACTGACGTGTGGACCCCACACGTCAGGTTTGACCTGGTCAGCCACGGTTGACTCGCCGACGTCATGCCACTGTCATGCTGACGCAATTAATCATTTTCTGGTTTAAAATAAATAAGGAAATTCCTGAAAATGTTCAAAACTTCAAAAAATCACAGAAATTCAACCATAGCTCAGATTGAAATAATTTATATATGAAAAATCATCAAAAAAATGCAATCTATCCATCTGTAAAAGTTTCATGCATGAAAAACCAACTTATACCTGCTGTATATGTGAAAACACATAAATGGCATTTATAAGAGCTTATCTTGGAGTTGCATTTGAATCTTTGGTTCAAATGGACTTCAACCAAATGAATGTTAGTTGCATTAGCTCAAACAACATCACATCTTCATGCCATGTTCATGCATCATATTGTTGCATATGCTTGTGTATTGATTCTCGACACCGTTCCTTCTTGATAGGTCCTGCTCCGGGGAGTGTTCCAGAGTACCTGTCTGTGAAGCAGTGCCCCTCTGTTGATCTACCAGGCAAGCAAACCCCCTTGTTCATTCCGATACAATCCCACTCTCTCGCTCCTGCTCTCTTTATTGCATTAGGACAACAACGATTCAACTTCTACTTTATGCAGCGGTAGTTGAACCCATTCCTCTGCATGACCTATCATTGCTACAGTAAATAGTTGAAACCCACTAGCATGTCTAGGAGTTGATTGAGCCATGTTGTGTTCCTACCATGCCATGCCTGCTATTGCTTAGAGTTGTGTCAGGTCTGATTCATTGGGAATGGATTGGAGTGTTATGATATGTTCTGGTGCTGAGAGTTAAGCGTGTGAACACGATTTGGTAAAGGTAGCGGTGAGAGGCCATGTAGGAGTACATGGTGGGTTGTTTCACTGGAACCGTCCTTAAGCACTGAGTTCTGTGTATGTTGTCCAATGACTAGCTACTACCACACATTGGGTTCCAGTAACTCGACCCCTCTCGACTTATTAACCAACTTGATCTCTGTCCAGGAGTTGCAACTAGTTTCTGGTGTTTGTAGGTAGTGCTATTTTTCTACCGAGTGGCACCCGGCAGGGTGGGCTTGGGATAGACTAGGCACAGGTGGCACGGTGTACCAAGTGGCACCCGGATGGTGGGTTTGGGAACCCTGCTCACATCGTTGGGGCCGTGAGCGACACCCCGGCCGGATCTCCTTGCGGATGGAACCCGAATAGGCGATAAACCTGGACTAGAGTCTTGTGTGGTTAGTCAGGTCATGGCCGACACCCTCGCCAGGCTTCCGCTTGAAGGTTGCTGAGATACATGACGTGTACATGGCGGTAAGTGGCGAGAGCATGTGTGAAGAAGTACACCCCTGCAGGGTTAACATGATCTATTCGAATAGCCGGGTCCGCGGTTATGGACTTCTTGGATGCTTACGTGGTACATAGACAACTTGAAGTGGATACTCTAAAATGCTCAAGATAAGTTTGAGTGCTATGGATGGCTTCTCGTAGTAAGACGGGAATGAATCAATAGTGGTGTATTGAGGTGGTGATTAGTGGACTCGTTTGCGCTTTCTTACCTCAAAGAAGTTACTCGTAGTCGTAGAATAGCTTAGCCACTGAGTCAAAGCTGGCTTGCTGCAACTAAACCCCACATTGCCTCCTTGATACTAATGCATGTATGATAGGATCTGAGGTAACTCTTGCTGAGTACCTTTGTACTCATGTTGCTTTATTTATGTTTTTGCAGCGGAGACATTGGTCTTACTAGTTTACATGGACTTTGACAAGTAGCTTGTACCTCAGCTACGATCTTGTACCCTTGGGAGGGTCTTGTAGATAGTCAGGCTTCTCAGCCTTTTTCTTTTGTAGTTGTCTGTACTCAGACATGTAATGCTTCCGTTGCTTGTATGCTCTGAATGATGGGTCATGTAACACCTGTTTGTATTTAATGCTATGTGGATCTTCTGGGCCTTTATCTATATGAGTTTGCGTTATGTTGTGATGCCATGTTGTACGACACATACTTGCATGTTATGCGTACGTGTAACGTGTATTTCTATGTGTGGGATCCGACAACCTAGTTGTCTATCCTTGGTAGCCTCTCTTATGGGGAAATGTAGTCTAGTGCTTCCACCGAGCCATGGTAGTCCGCTACAGCCCGGTTTACCGGAGTCCTGCTAACCCAGCACTACTGCTCCGGAACACTTAGACTGGCCGGCATGTGATTCACTTCGTTCCTGTGTCTTTCCCTTCGGGGAAATGTCACGCCGTGACATCCGAAGTCCTGCTAGCATGCTACGGCCCGGGTTCCCAGAGTCCAGTTAGCCTAGCTGCTATAGCCCGGATTCACGCGCTGCTGACCGACATGCTCGATGTTGTTTCATGTATGCCTGTCCCCGTAAGTTAGTGCCACTTTGGGTTCACGACTAGTCATGCCGGCCCGGGTTCTCTGTCATATGGATGCTAGCGACACTGTCATATACGTGAGCCAAAAGGCGCAAACGGTCCCGGGCCATGGTAAGGCGACACCCGTGGGAATACCGTGCGTGAGGCCGCAAAGTGATATGAGGTGTTACATGCTAGATCGGTGTGACTTAGAATCGGGGTCCCGACAGCTGACATGGGATCACAAGCAAACACCCTCCGTCTAGGTGCTTTAATTAACCCATTAATGGAGAAGTTGTGAGAGAGGCGGCGGCGCCTGGTGCATGGATGTCAAAGAGCTCGCTTTCCGGTGAGCATGGGTGGCCTTGCTGCTCGCACGTGTCCCGTCGAGCCTGCGAGGTGGACAGGATGCACGCGTCCCATCGAGCCTGTGCGGCGAAATGCTCTCACGTGTCCCATCGAGCCTGCACGGCGGACTTCTCACGCTCGTCCCGTCTAATCAAACAGCTGCACGCACGCCACCAAGTATGGTTAACTTTTGACACGGTTCATATAATACAACCATTTGTGATATTAACGTGTCAGCTATTTGTTTCAAAAAGGACTTCGTTGACAATTAATGTGTGCGCCTTGTCTCAAACTGGACAAATTTTTTACCATGGCATATATGTGCCATGTCATGAAACCATGCCAAGTTTCATGTTTTTTGGGTGAGTTTTTGATTTATTGGGATTTAAAAACCGAGATTATCAATGTTTCAGGATGACGAGAAGTTTGTAATTCATTCCCATTCCTTAAATCGGACCTAAACATGCACCCAATGACACATGTACGATTTCCCACCCATTTTGCTTCACTGGAGCATGTGCTTGTAGTTCAAATTTGAATTATGCACTACATTAAATGCCTGGAAAACTTAATTAATATATACAATGGCCAAACGAACCCTGAACAGTTTCAAATTTCAGCATGACACTCCTGTTATTCTATGTTGCCTGTAGAAAACAAAGTTCAAGGCGAGAAGAGGCAGCGATTATCATTTCGCCCACAAGAGGGGCATGTTTCCCTACCGGAACCACGAGGGTTGCGACAGGCTCCGGTTTGTAAGAGGCTTGTAATATAGTTTCGCCCAAATTGGACAATTATATGTACCATGCAGTGACACTATGCCAAGTTTCATGATTTCCTGGTGAGATTTGGATTTACAGAGATTTAAAAACCAAGATTTGCAATGTTTGTGGCCAAGCCAGGACGACGAGACGGTTGAATTCATTCCCATTTGTTCCATGGGACCTAAACATCCACCCCATGGACACTTGTATGTTTTTCTAGCCATTTTGGTGCACTGGAGCATGTTTTGTAGTTCGGATTTGATTATGGACATTAAATGCCTAGAAAACTCAATTAATGAATAAAAAGGTCAAAAGAACCCTGAATAATTCCAAAGTTTAGCGCGAATCTCCCATTGTTCCGTGTTGCGTGTAGAAGAAAATAAGAGGCTAGAAGAGGGAGCGATTATCGTTTGGCCCACAAGGGGGTACGTTTCCCTATCAAAACCATGAGGGTTCTTGCGACAGGCTCCGGTTTGTAAGAGGTTTGTAATAAATCTTGGCCCAAATTGGCAATGTTTTTACCATGATATATATGTCCCATGACGTGACAGCATGCCACCTTTGATGACTTTCTGGTGAGTTTTGGATTTATGGGGCTTTAAGAACCGAGATTCAAAATGTTTGAGGACGAGCCAGGACGTCGGTACAGTTGTAATTCGTTCCCATTCCTGGCATGGGACCTAAACATGCACCCAAGGACACATGTATAATTTTTCTTGCCATTTTGGTGAACTGGAGCATGTATTTGAAGTTCGGATTTGAATTATGGACATTAAATGCCTAGGAAACTCAATTAGTGTATAAGAAGGCCAAACGAACCCTGAATAAGTTTAAATTTCAGCACGGATATCCCGTCGTTCCATGTTGCTCGTAGAAGAAAATACAAGGAGAAAAGAGGGAGTGATTACGTTTCGCCCACAAGGTGAAGACATTTCCCTATCGGAACCACGAGGCTTCTTTGAGAGAAGCTCCGGTTTGTAAGAGGTTTGTAATAAAGCTTGGCCCAAATTGGACAATGTTTTTACCATGACATATATGTGCCATGACGTGACACCATGCCACCTTTGATGACTTTCTGGTGAGTTTAGGATTTACGGGGATTTAAAAACCGAGATTTCAACTGTTTTAGGACGAGCCAGGATGTTGGTACAGTTGTAATTTGCTCCCATTAAACATGCTCCCAAGGACACATGTATAAATTTTCTAGCTATTTTGGTGAACTGGAGCATGTATTTGAAGTTCAGATTTGAATTATGGACATTAAATGCCTAGGAAACTCAATTAGTGTATAAAAAGGCCAAACGAACCGTGAATAAGTTTAAATTTTAGCACGGATATCATGTCGTTCCATGTTGCCCGTAGAAGAAAATACAAGGCGAAAAGAGGCAGTGATTATGTTTCGCCCACAAGGGGGACACGTTTCTCTATCGGAACCACGAGGCTTCTTTGATAGAAGCTCCGGTTTGTAAGAGGCTTCTAATAAAACTTGCGCCAAAATGGACGAAAAATATTCCTCGACATATATGTGCCATGTCATGACACCATGCCAGGTTTCACGATTTTTGGGCGAGTTTTGGATTTACGGGGATTTAAAAATCGAGATTCTTCTCATGAAATGTTTTCAAATAGCACACGGTTCACTCACGAAAGTCGTGTGCCTACCAAACCGTGGCCGATGCCCCCCTCCCCATACTGTGCGCATGATCTGAGACATGTGTTCTGATTGGCCAGAACCCAAACCCCACGGATCGTACGTGTGCACCGTTGGATGCTCCCAGATCGAACGGCAACCCTTAGCCCTTTCGATAGCACATGCAATACATGGGTACGCACTCTGCGCATGCATCGTGCTAGCTCAAGCTTCCTTCTCTACTACATTTTCTAAACAGGCTACCGTTTCCCGCTAAGGGAGTCCTGGATTAAGGGGTCCTCGGGCGTCCGGACTATGTAGCATGGGCCGAACTGATGGGATGTGAAGATACAAAGACCGAAGACTCTCTCCCGTGTCCGGATGGGACTCTCCTTGGCGTGGAAGGCAAGCTTGGCGACTAGATATGAAGATTCCTTTCTCTGTAACCGACTTTGTACGACCCTAGTCCCCTCCGGTGTCTATATAAACCGGAGGGCTTAGTCCGTAGGGGCGATCATAATCATACAGGATAGACTTCTAGGGTTTTAGCCATTACGATCTCGTGGTAGATCAACTCTTGTAATACTCATATTCATCCAGATCAATCAAGTAGGAAGTAGGGTATTACCTCCATAGAGAGGGCCCGAACCTAGGTAAACATCATGTCCCCTGTCTCCTATTACCATCGACCTTAGACACACAGTTCGGGACCCCCTACCCGAGATCCACCGGTTTTGACACCGACATTGGTGCTTTCATTGAGAGTTCTGCTGTCTCGTCTTAAAGAGGTTCGATGGCCCCTTCAATCATATACAACAACGTTGTCCAGGGGGAGGTCTTCCTCCCCGGACAGATCTTCGTATTCGGCGGCTTCGCATTGCAGGCCAACACGCTTGGCCATCTAGAGCAGATCGACAGCTACGCCCCTAGCCATCAGCTCAGATTTGGAAGCTTGAACTACATCGCTGATATCCGCGGAGACTTGATCTTCGATGGATTCGAGACCACGGCAGTCGCTCCCTGTCACCACGATGAACATGACTTAAATCTGTCATCGGACCATACCTAGGAGATAACACCCGTAATTGCTCTGGCCCTAGATCCGGAGCAGATCGCGCCATCCAAGGACGGGAAGCTCAACCCCGCCACGGAAGCCGCAGACTCAGCGGCGTCGGAGCCGCACATAGACCCAACCTCGAGTGGAATCTGTGTCACCGGAACCTCGGGCTCGTTTCCGGCTACAAGTTCCGAACCATGTGCGTCCACGTACGTCGATCTTGATCAGGCATCGATCGTCAAATTCAGCTCCGCGGACATCTTCCGGCACTAACCTTTAGGCGATGTGCTAAAATCATTAAAAACACTCTCCTTAGCGAGGGACTCATAGCCGAATTATATCCGGTTCGAACTGGAGGCTGATGACGTAGAATTTCGCTTCCGACCCACCGCCCACTTCATACCCACTGTCGAAGACTTAACCGACATGCTCGATTACGGCTCCGAAGATATCGATGGTATGGACGACGATGCCGAAGAGGAGCAGGGCCAAAACCCGCCGTTTACCGGGCGCTGGATGGCCACTTCTTCGTACGACGTGTACATGGTGAATACACCCAAAGAGAACAATGGTGATAACGAGAAGGACCCAGTCGAGGATAAACCTCCTGAGGTACAGCCAAACGCCGACGTCAGCGGTGCCGCTCTAAATCATGCCGTGGAAAAGATAGCGATACCGGCATGAGAGAAAACAATACTCTGGACGATGCGAAAGACAATGAATACCCCGTTGAGCCAACCTCCGAACAGGACGATAGGGAAGATGGGCAAGTCAGCCCTGATGAACAGGCCATAAACGAAGACTCGGAGGACAATAATTATCTCCCACTCTCCGAGGATGAGGTGAGCCTCGGCAACGAGGATTTTATTGTGCCTAAGGAACCTCTCGAGCAGGAGCGCTTTAAGCGCCGGTTAATAGCCACTGCAAGGAGCCTGAAAAAGAAGCAGCAGCAGCTTCAAGCTGATCAAGATCTGATCAACGACAGATGGACTAATGTCCTGGCAGCCGAGGAATACGGCCTCAAACGCCCAACCAAAAGTTACCCGAAGCGCAAATTGTTACCCCAATTCGATGATGGGGCGTTGGAGCCTGTACCATCAGCGCATAATGCGGCTGATCGACCACCACGCGGCCGGGATAAAGCGGCACCTCAAGCCGAACACCAGCCCGTCCTACCACACCATAAAGGCAGAGATAAAACAGCTCGGGGTTATACGTATGACCTACGGCAAGACCTAAACAACAGAGCAGGTCAGACTAGATCGATCTACGGATCGCGGGGGCGTGCCCTGACACGCAACAACGGCCATCAGGCCAGGGGTGTCAAACATAACCACGCTTGGGCCGAAAACCGCAGACAGACTACATCCAAGCTACGTCACGACTTGGCCCGATACAGAGGCGCCGCACACCCCCTCTGCTTCACTGACGAAGTAATGGAGCATGAGTTCCCAGAAGGGTTTAAACTCATAAATATCGAATCATATGATGGAACAACAGATCCCGCGGTATGGATTGAGGATTTCCTTCTCCATATTCATATGGCCCACAGAGATGACCTTCACGCCATCAAATACCTCCCACTAAAACTCAAAGGGCCAGCTCGGCACTGGTTAAACAGCCTGCCTGAAAACTCTATTGGTAGCTGGGAGGACGCCTTCCGCGACAACTTCCATGGCACATACGTACGACCTCCAGATGGTGATGACTTAAGTCACATAGTTCAACAGCCCGGAAAGTCAGCCAGGAAATTCTGGACTAGGTTCTTAACTAAAAAGAACCAGATCATCGACTGTCCGGATGCCGAAGCCCTAACGGCCTTTAAGCATAGCATCTGCGATGAATGGCTCGCCCGTCACCTCGGCCAAGAAAAGCTGAAGTCCATGGCAGCCCTCATGGCGCTCATGACCCGCTTTTGTGCGGGCGAGGATAGTTGGCTAGCTCGTAGCAATAACACGGCAAGCGAAGCGGGCACCTCTGAGGCCAAAAACAGCAATGGCAAGCCCCGATGCAACAGGCACAAGCGTCGAAGCAACGGTGACAACACCGACGACATCGCAGTCAACGCCGGATTCAGTGGCTCCAAGTCCGGTCAGCGGAAGGAGCCATACAAAAGAAACAATCCGGGACCATCCAGCTTGGACCGCATACTCGATCGCCCAAGCCAGATTCATGGCACCCCAGACAAACCAGCCAATCATACCAACAGAGACTGCTGGGTTTTTAAACAGGCCGGCAAGTTAAAAGCCGAGAACAAGGAGACGGGGTCTCAAAGCAAGGACGATGACGAGGAGCCCGGCCACCGAGCACAGGGGACAGAAGAAGCCCCCCCCCCCAAGTTAAAGCAGTGAATATGATATACGCTACCCATATCCCCAAGAGGGAGCGCAAGCGCGCGCTCAGGGACGTCTACGCGATGGAGCCAGTCGCCCCAAAGTTCAACCCATGGTCGTCCTGTCCAATCACTTTCAATCGCAGGGACCATCCGACTAGTATCCGTCATGGCGGTTCAGCCGCACTGGTCCTCGACCCAATCATTGATGGATTCCATCTCACGCGAGTCCTCATGGATGGTGGCAGCAGCCTGAACCTACTATATCAGGATACAATGCGCAAAATGGGCATTAATCCCTCAATGATCAAGCCCACAAAGACTACCTTTAAAGGAGTCATACCAGGTGTAGAGGCCCGCTGTACGGGCTCAATCACACTAGAGGTTGTCTTCGGATCACCGGACAACTTCCAAAGCGAAGAGTTGATCTTAGATATTGTCCCCTTTCGCAGTGGCTATCACGTACTGCTTGGACAAACCACATTTGCTTGATTCAATGCGGTGCCACACTACGCTTATCTCAAGGTCAAGATGCCTGGACCACGCGGCATCATAACAGTCAATGGAAACACAGAATGCTCCCTCTGTACCGAGGAGCACACCGCTGCTTTAGCAGCAGAAGTACAGAGCGGCATTTTCAAGCAGAACATTAGTTCGGTGGCCGAGCTCCCGCACAGTGTCAAACGAGTCCAGACTACCCTGCAGCAGGACAGCTCAGCTTGTCAAGAGCTCGACTAGCAATTTGGCCTCCGTCCCAGTCTCAACCAAGTGGCGCCGTTCGTACCGCGCGTGCATAACTACGCACTCAAAATACCATGGGCATAGACGGAGGCATAACTAGAGGGTGATCCATAATACGGCTCGACCTCTCCAGGACACACATACTTTCACTTTTTCTTTTTTCTCCTTTTCAGGTTTCTTTCCCACAGGCCTTCCCTGACGGCCTGATCACAGGTCCTTTCGAAGGATAGATACACCAAGACAGCAAGAAGCACAGACGTATATGGGAATTTCTAGGTGGTCTCTTTAAATGATCACTCTACCTGTTTTTAGGACCCGCACGCAGCTCTCCCTTGGTCATGGCATATTAAATAGCCCTGCGGCTTATTGCACTACTTGCATAAAATACGCTTTTACGTATTAATCAAACTATAATGGAAACAGTTTGCGGCCCAACTTCTGCGGCACTAGCTTGCTACTCTTCCTTTTTAATCTTATTGCACCCGTACACTTTGGTACGCTTTAATCCGCTACGGGCTTCACTGCGCCCCACAATGCAGCAACAAAGTCCGAACACTTTTTTACAGCATAGTTCGGCACCCCGAATTTAGCATTATATGCATTGGCTCCGAAACATGTCTTTGGTCAATAGTTGGGTTGCCCGGCTCCTGTGCTTAGTACCTTACGTTATGTTATGTCGGCTAGGGTAGTAAAGGGAGAACTACTGCGATCGTGTCATGGTTTATCCGGATGAGCACCTCAGTAGAGAAAGCCGAAAACTGACTGTCATGATGCGGCGAGAGCCGGTCAGGTCTTCGGAGGTTTCAAATCTTTAACGATTTTTTCCGCATTATGCGATGGATCGGTTCTTACCCGATCAGGTGTTTACAGCATCCCAGTTTGGATACTAGGGGCTGCACCTAAATTTTTATTGTCAAACTCCTATGGCTAAGTGAGGGTCCTAAAGCCACATAGTTTGATTGCCTGGTTCGTTGCGCTAAACACCTCCTTCAAGGACCAAACAATTGGATCAAGAGTGTTTAGATTCCATCCTGAACACCCCCGTACTACCTACGTGGGGGCAGAAGTCGACGACTGGCCAACTCTCAGATTTCATAAAGACGGCCGCACAGGAGGTATAATTTTAACAAACATTGTATTACATAATCGACTTTGTTTCATAATACAGGGCGAGGTAACATGAATGTATTCATTCAAAGATAATGTCCTTCGCACATTGCTCCGCCACAGCATGGGATCCCTCCAGGACATCATCAAAATAACGTTCTGGCGTCTGGTGCTCCTTGCCAGCGGGCGGCCCCTCGGTCGCGAGCTTGACGGTGTTCATCTTCACCCACTACACCTTGACGCGGGCGAAGGCCATGCCCACGCCCTCGATGCAGACCGACCGCTTGATGACGTCAAGCCGAGGGCAGGCATTCAACAGCCGCTTCACGAGCCCGAAGTAGCTGCTGGGTATAGCTTCGGCAGGCCACAGCCAGATTATTAAATCCTTCATGGCCAGTTCGGTCACCCTATGCAGTTCGACCAGCTGTTTTAGCGCAAGGTATTGCGACCAGAACAGCTTCTCCGTTGAGCTCCCCTCTTCGTCTTCTAAGAACTCTGCAGCGTCGGCTACACTGCGCGGCAAATCCGCAAACGCTCCTGGAGAACTCCAAATCCGGGTTAGTAAGAGATACCTCTTCTTCACATACTTACTTTGCATAATAAAAGCCTTACCCGCCGTGATTTTCTTTGCCTCCTGGATTTCCTGGAGGGTGCCCTGGGCCTCAACCCGGGACTCTTGTGCGCTCTGGCAAGCCTTGGCGAGTTCGGTCTCTTGATCCGCAATGTTGTGCTCCGAGGACTCACATTTCTTGATGGCGTCCTGGAGCTCCTACTGGACCTCACCAACCCTGGCCTTGTGTTTTTCACGGGCGGCTTGCTCCTTTGCCGCTTTCTTTTTGGCCTTAGCAAGTGCTTTCTTGAGGGTTTCCACCTCAGTCACCGCTCCTGCATATATCATGGCACTATAGTTAGCACAAGTCATTCATCCTTTCCGGATATACACAAGGTCATTACATACCTTGCTTGTCCTCCAGTTGCTTTTTTACACGGCCAAGCTCTTCCTCGGCCTGCTCCAGATTCTGCTTTAGTCTGGAGACCTCCGCAGCATGAGAAGTTGCGGCCAGCAACGACGCCTGCTTATTCACATAAGACATATTTAATTAGTTTCCTGCGAAAATTACTTGATCCTCTGTCTGGCTTTTCTTTTCGAACACCGGACAGTGTCTCAGGGGCTACTGTCTATCTATGACATTCTTTTTACATAATTGCGCTGCTTACCTCAAAACCTGTTAGAAGACTTGTCCAGGCTTCGGTCAGTCCGCTCTTAACAGACTGAACCTTCTCAACCACCGTACCCATAAGGATACGGTGTTCCTCAACAATGGAAGCACCTCGCAGTGCTTCCAGCAGAGGATCCGGTGCCTCTGGTTGGACAGAGGTCACCGGCAGAACAGGTGCACCTCCTTCTTTCGAAGGAGGCTGCTCGCCTGAATCCGGAGCCGCACTGGCTTCCGGAATGGTATTTGGCTGAGGGCCGTACTGGATACGGTCCCCATCGCCAGTCTCCATGGGGATTTGCTCCCCCATGTGTCCGGCGGCTGAGGTTTCACCCTCTGTCGCTGCCCTGGTGGCCTCCTGCGTCTCTCCCTGGCCTGGGATTCTGCAGGACAACACCTCGATGTCATCCATGGCCCTGGGAGAGGAGGCCGCCGGAAGGGACCCGCTGTCCATTACATTCGGGTCCAGCGAATTCCCCGAAGATGAGGATCGCTCGAGGTCGGAATGAGCCGGACTACAAGTGCATGATTCAACACGTCAAAATGAAGCAGAGAGGCCGGATATTTGGACGCATCCGGGTTTTTAATACTCACAATTCGGCCAGGGGCTTGTTTCGGGGGCACGGTTCTGGGCTGCTGTCGACGTCCCACGCGGAGTTATCCGCGAGGGAGCCCTTCCCCCTCTTGGACGCCTCTGCCTCCAGATTTGTGGAGGCCACGCTCTTCTTCCTTCCCCCCTCAGGGGGGTTGCTTTCTTCCTCCTCCTCGTCATCGTCTTCGGCGGCGGAGGAGTGAGTCTCGTTGTCTTCGGACGTCACGTCTGAAGCGCCCTTGCGGCGGGGGCCACTTCTGGCCCCCTTGGCCTTCTTCTCCGGCGGCTGGTAAGGCGTCGGGACCAGCATCTTCGTTAGAAGCAGGATGGCTGGTTCCTCGGGCAGCGGAGCCGGACACCGAAAAAGCTCCGCCTTCTTTGTCCAGCCCTGGAAAAAATAAATGGTGAGGCTTAGGTATCTTCTCTGAACAAGCAAGCAAAGGATACACCTTGTTATGCGAAAGACTTACCGCACTGGCGGGATCAGCCAGGGCCTGCCCACGGTCCTCGGTTGTCTCCGGCGGCATCTCGTTGCCCTTGAAGAGCACCTTCCAGATATCTTCGTGCGTAGTTCCGAAGAACTATTGCAAGGTCTGGTGCTCGGCTGGATTGAACTCCCATAAATGGCAACTCCGGCTCTAGCATGGAAGGATCCGGTGAACTAGCATCACCTGGATCACATTGATGAGCTTGATGTTCTTGTCCACCATGCTCTGGATGCGCGTTTGCAGCGCTGTCAGCTCGTCCGACGAACACCAATTCAGGCCCTTCTCTAGCCAAGAGGTGAGCCGCATTGGGGCTCCGGATTTGAATCTGGGAGCCGCGGCCCAGGTGGCGCCGCGGGGCTCTGTGATATAGAACCACGGTTTCTTCCACTCTTTGACGGTCTCCACAAAGGTACCTTTGGGCCATGTGACATTGGGCATCTTGCTCACCATGGCACCTCCGCACTCTGCGTGTTGGCCATCCACCACCTTCGGCTTCACGTTGAAGATTTTAAGCCACAGTCCGAAGTGGGGTGGAATGCAGAGGAAGGCCTCGCACATGACAATAAATGCCGAGATGTTGAGGAAAGAGTTTGGGGCTAGATCATGGAAATCTAGCCCGTAATAGAACATGAGTCCGCAGATGAAAGGGTGGAGAGGAAACCCTAACCCGCGGACGAAGTGGGGGATGAACACCACCCTCTCATTGGGCTTCGGGGTGGGGACGATCTGCCCATTGGCCGGAAGCCGGTGGGCGATTTCTTTCGCCAGGTACCCGGCCTCCCGAAGCTTGGTGATGTCCTTCTCCTTGACGGAGGAGGCCATCCACCTGCCTTGCGCTCCAGATCCGGACATGGTCGAGTGCTTTCTTGAGGCGGAAAAGATGAGGACTTGGGCGCTGGAGCTCGAGAATGGGAGGGCAGAGAGAGCGAAGGCGTGGGTGAAGGAAATGAATCCTTATCTCCTTATAAGGGCAGTGAATATCAAGTGCCTCCCCACTCGCCTTAAAACTCGCCTGTTCCCAAGGGATGTGTAGACGGCACGGTTGGATTATCCACGCCCGTATTGATGAGAATCCCGTAATAAGGGGACACGATCTCTACTGCAACAAGACGTGCCAATAGAAACCGCATCTTGAAATGTGAAGAGGCAGGCAGAAAAACGGTTCGAAATAATAACCAGGCAGGGACGTGATATCACATTACAAAAAAGTTGTCAGCAGATTAAACTTGTGAAATATTATACTCTCTGCTGTGGTTTGTGGTACTTGTTTTGCAGAGCCAGACACGTTCAAAGACTGTGTTGGAGTATTCGGAGAAGGAACCCGCCTTGCAATGCCGAAGACAATCAGCGCGCCGGACACCTTGTCATTGAAGCCTAGTTCAGGGGCTACTGAGGGAGTCTTGGATTAAGGGGTCCTCGGGCATCCAGACTATGTAGCATGGGCCGGACTGATGGGATGTGAAGATACAAAGACCGAAGACTCTCTCCCGTGTCCGGATGGGACTCTCCTTGGCGTGGAAGGCAAGCTTGGCGACCAGATATGAAGATTCCTTTCTCTATAACCGACTTTGTACAACCCTAGTCCCCTACAGTGTCTATATGAACCGTAGGGCTTAGTCCGTAGGGGCGATCATAATCATACAGGCTAGACTTCTAGGGTTTTAGCCATTACGATCTCATGGTAGATCAACTCTTGTAATACTCATATTCATTAAGATCAATCATGCAGGAAGTAGGGTATTACCTCCATAGAGAGGGCCCGAACCTGGGTAAACATCATGTCCCCTGTCTCCAATTACCATCGACCTTAGATGCACAGTTCGGGACCCCCTACCCGAGATCCGCCGGTTTTGACACCGACACCCGCCACTCCGCTCATCGGTTTCCCGCCTCTTCTCCCATCATTTTCCCGCTACGAGTGTTAGTGCTCATTGAAGGCTAGCGGCGACACACCGGCCATGTAAATATCGCACATAGTTTCGAAAAGCACAAATGTGTGCGATAGGAGGGAGTAGGTCCCATAGGGTGACCAGCGTGAAACGCCTTAATGGCAAGGAGGCAATTCCTATCAACAAGGGGCAGCTTCCCATCCACTAGCCTAGTCGAATAGAACGGAGAAGTTAAGCGTGCTCAGGCTGGAGTAGTCCAAGGATGGGTGACCCGGTGGGAAGTTGCATATCTCAAGCTTCATTTAAATGCCATGACACGGTCATTATAGAGATATAATATATCTCTATAGTGACCTATCATGGCAATTATATAAACCTTGGGATCCTTGTTTTGCTAATTTGTAGACTATGTTTATTGGTTATTTTTTGCTCTAAAAAATAAATAATGATTGACTTGACATGTCATGGTGATTGTAAAACCTTTTTCAGGTCGCATGTTGGTTTCCTATTGATACTAGTAAGGTACACGTACATTGCACGCATGAGATTTGGTAACCAAATTATGAATAAATACCACACTATGGCATGTAAGCTTTGATTCATATATGCATGATGTAGATGTTTGTTTAATTCTTACAGTTCATCTCATTCAAAATCAATTAGTTTTATAAAAAAATCTGTTTTAAGATTCATTGAATTGTGCATTGTAAAACATAAAGTAAAAAAATTAATGACAATTCATTTGGAAAAAAATTGGGCAATTAAGATATCAAAGATTCTAGAACAAAGGAGAAGTGCTTGTGTTTTGAGGTTTGTGCATTATGCTTAAGTTCAACCATGGAGTCTTCTCGATTCTACATGGGGCAGAATCTGGTGGAATGTAGATGATATCCAACTGCCAATAGTGCTCGGATTTGCCATCTCTGTACCGTCGGATTGGCTTCATCCAATGACCAACTTTCAAAGTTATTCGCAAACTATATAGGGGTATAGATATAGATGTATGCCATGCTAGACCAAATAAAGTTTGAGCGCATGTGTGGGATGACCCCCCCCCCCCCCCCCGCCGCCGCCTCGAAGTTGGGAAACCGACACCATATGTATTGAACCAGGCTTGGAGTCGGGTACGGTGCCGGTTTGTAATGTAGTTGGTGGCCCATCAAAGTTGTGCATTCGGGATTTAAACACATCACACGCCACCGTACCCATACATATTTTCAAGCCGCATGCAGTGTATACGGGGTCTTCTGATCGACCACGTCTCCCTTGTGCGGTTTTTTGTGACGACACGCATATCTGTGGGCTCCCCGACTGTATATATATATCATCCCTTTGACCGATAACGAGGGGTATGTGTTGGCCATGAATGGATTCCTCCTAGTTCGTGTTAGGGCCGGTCACCATCACATGTCGCTCAACCAAAGCTCGAGCTCTTGCGTTGTCAGGATTCCCTCCCACATGCTCGGATTGCTGGGTTCGACCTACATCATCGTACCCTACGTATCTCGTCCTTAACTACCTTGCCTTCGTGGTTGTTATATGTATCGAGAGGTAGGCACCACATCTAAATTGTACATTATTCTATATTTAAAACACACATAACCCCTTCGCAACGTACATCATTTTGGGCCGCACGCAAGAGGTGCTAGTTTTGTGGTCCATCTTGTGCGATTTTTATGATGGTTCAATCTATTGGTCCAAGCGGTTTATCGACAACAACAGTTGTCATTTGACCAAACGATAGATTCATTGGTCCGTCTTATGGTAGGTCATGGCGACATGCATGTATGACCAAAGTATCATTACGTGCATCTGCCCCACTGACACGAAGTGGGAGGTGGTGGGCAAAGCATCCTAGCTAGAGCTACGACATTATGTCATTATAGATATATCCAAGGGTGCTTTCAGGTTTGCGAGGCAGGTGCCACCAAAGTTATGCATTGTGTATTTAAAGTTTTAAACGTCACACCCAATATTCCTACATATATTTGGCCACTTCCAGGTGGTTCTTGACTTCTGGCCCCTCTCATCAATCTTCAATGACGCGCCCAACCGTGGGCCCAGGCGGTCAAAGTTGTGCATTGGAATTTTGAACATCACAGACCACCCTTTTCACTCATATATATTTGGGCCACATGCTAGTGTGGCTGTCTTCTGACCCTCTCTAACATTTTTTTGCTGCAAAGACTGATGACGCTCAACGGACACGAGTATAATATCTTAACCATGTGCAATGCAAGTGCGCTGTGAATCACGGCAACTGCGCAAGCGCGAGCGAAGGTGGGGGTACTGCCTCAACCGTGTGCGATGCAAGTGCGCTCTAAAATCACCACAACTGCGCAAGCACGAGCAAAGGGGTGGAGGTAATGGCTTAACCATGTGCGATGCAAGTGCGCTGTAAAATCACCACCTGCGCAAGCTAAAGGCTGGTAAGTTTATTTGGAAATTAGGACAAACCGTGTGCGATAGACCAGCTAGCTAGAAATATATAAAAAAATACCCGCCTTGAGCGTTGCAAAAATAGGCGGTTCCACCACTTTTCCTTATTATCATACACGCATATTCTTATTGGACCGTGCGCGATCTTGGGCACTCCTGCCCCGCATCAATTCCTTTACCCAAATTTTAGTAGCCATCGTACTTCAACCGTCGCCCACACTCCTCTAGCACCGACCTTATAGTAAAATTGCAGTAACGAAGGCATTTGAACCGTCGCCTTCCCTTGTCCACCGCCATCTCCACCCACCATTACTAAAATTTTCAGTAGCCGCGGCGTATCCTCAAACACCCCCCTCCACAGTCCACCCACCCGGCCCCCACCCCCCTCGAACCCTAGCTCGCCGCCGCCGCTCGTGCCGCCGGCGCCGCCGCCAACCCCTGCCGGTCTGCTCGTTCCTCCTATCTTAGATAGTAAAGTTCAGGTTACCCAGCGATTCCCATACTGTAGCCCCACTCCCCTAAGTTTTTAGATGAGCCTGCGTTGTCCCTCCCCTCCAGATCCACATCCCCTGCTCCAGAATGTCATAGCCTAAGCTCGACCATGTATCCCGGGGAGCCCGACGAGCGTTCGGCCAAGAAGAGGTTTATCATGGCCTCTCCGGCGGACGTTGGCGAGGTCGCCGCCGTTCGCCCCGACTTGTCGATCCTAGAGCAACACGTCACCGCGGAAGCCGACGAAGGCGTTGACTATGTTGCCATGCCGAAGGCTTCATCTCATCGGGCTAGCGTATTACTGTATCTCGGGAAAGCTGGCTACGGCATCAAGCTCGTCGAGAGCGACGACTTCACGCGGGCCATGTCACAGGTTAAGTGGTCCATCCCCAACCCCTCTGATTCAACCGCAGTTGATCTCTTCGACGGCCCTGCCGCTGATCTCCTCCGCCTAGCGGTCAACGATTTGCGATCCTTATACGCCATCGAACCCATTTTGTCATTTGTGAAGGACACGTTCTACGGTGGCGGCTTGGGATCCTCAATTGCCAAGTCAGATCTCATTGACCATGACCACGACCACGACCATGAGGAGGGCACCCACGAAGGCTCTTCCAAGGTGAAACGGCCCATCTGTGACATCAGAGAGCACACCATGGGTCTGTGGTCCTCCAACTAGAAGGATCCCGTCCATGAAATGTGAGGCAACATCCTATCAGCAAACCTTACCTTTTCTAGCTTGCCAACCCGTACCCTTTGTTGTAGTAGCATTTGTCGTGCGGTGCTTTAACTGTGCCATGTTTAATTATTTCAGTTATGCAAAAATGTATTGTTCAATAGGGCTATGTGATGTTAAGTATGAATTGTCCACTTCAGTTTCACGAATGGCTATATTTGGTTGTTTATAGTGAGTAGATGCCTTGTTTATCTGTATTTGGTTATTAGGTTGGTTGCAGTGAGCATTTCTCAGTTATCGCGCAGATGCCTTGTTTATATGTATTTGGTTCTTAGTTTCGTTGCAGTGAGCATTTCTCCAGGTATCAAGCATATGCCTTGTTTATCTGTATTTGGTTGTTAGGTTGCTTTTTTTAGGATTTGTCCAGTTTTCAAGCAGATGCCTTGTTTATCTGTATCTGCTTGTTAGGTTGGTTGCAGTGAGCATTTGTCCATTTTTTAAGCATATGCCCTGTTTATCTGTATTTGCTTGTTAGGTTGGTTGCAGTGAGACTCCGTCCAGTTTTCAATGGCTATATTTGGTTGTTATACTGATCATTTATGCCTTGTTTATTTTAGTCATTCACAATGTGTTGTTAATTATGTGCAAGTCGGAATTGTGCCGCTCGACTGCATCAATACCAGTTTGAACGGCTATATTTGGTTCCAGTTATGCCTGGTGTAGTTAACACCTGCCCTTTATTTCAGTTTTACACATTTATCCAGTGTGATGTTTAAGCATTACCTACGTTCTATTCATTTTCAACAATACCAGTTTGGATTGCAATATTTGATGTTTGTTAAGCCTGCTGTCTGTAACATTGCCTTCCATTTTATATCTGCTTTAATAGCATGCTGAAACCAACACATTCAAGCTATCATTTGGAAAAGATGTTGTTTACCTTTGCTATATTTGTTTGATGTTAAGGTTTGATGGTTGTTAAGCCTGCTGTCGGTAAAATTGCCTTCCATTTTAGATCTGCTTTAACAGCATGCTGAAACCAACACATTCAAGCTATCATTTGGAGATGATGTTGTTTACCTTTTCTATATTTGTTTGATGTTAAGGTGTTGTACTTATCATGCCTTTCCACTACTTATGCAGGACAACAACGGGAGTGGCCACCATTTTCCGCCGAGGTTAGATTCATCCCTCGGCCTGTACTCCCCCGTCGTTCCATAATGTAGTGCATATAGATCCAGGCCTGGACACTTGTTAGCTTCTAATATTGGCTTGTTGCTTGTAGGTACATATGCCCTTGGCAAGGATCCACGCATCGACCCTTTTTGCGTATGGGGCAATGAGATATTCATGAACAAGCATCAAGTGAGGAAACTGATAAGGATTATTAGCAAAAACATATGAATGGTGGCAAGAAAATTATTTGTTTATGCTCTATCCAACACAACAGTGAGTTGTAGGATGGTAACTACAAACTCTACAGCCTTCTCTTTTTACTTCCCATAATGAGTTGTTAGATAACAATGTCTGAATCTTTTTCGTTCGCAGTGGTTCCCGAAGCAGTTCACACAAGATTACCTCGCAAAGGACATGATTGGTGGACACGCAATGAAGGTTAAAGTATTTCATCCAAACTACAATGAGCATCGAGAAGTCGTAATGAAGACGGTGAAGGATGGACGGGCAGCCATCACAAGCGGTTGGCCTAGAGTCGTGCGCGCATTACGCGTGGAGGAGGGCACAATATGGGCATTCTGCTTCACCTTCTCCAGTGACCAGAATGTCTTTCGCCTCTCTCTTTACAGTCTTTAGTACAACTATGGGTTCATCATTCTTTACTTGGTGCTTCTGTAGTTCTTCAGTATATGTACCTGTGCATCGAATTATGCATTCATGGTTGAACCTATATTTGTAATAAACATGGTTGGATATGAAATAAGTGATTGCCTACTTTCAAATTCAAAACATGTGTTTTTTAAATTAGGGATTACACTGCAGACGGTTTGCGAAAGCGAAACGTGTGCGGTAGACGTGGGGATCAGACACGTTTCTAGGATCCACTACATGTGCGATCAATCTCCACTACACACACGACATCCTCTTGAAAACTGTTTGTGTTAGGCCACCTTGCGCAAATGTTTACCACATGAAAACTGTGTGTGATGGATAGCCTTTGCCACACAGTTTCTTCTATGCATCGTGTGCAATGCATTCAATAATGCAAACAATAAAATTTAATATCGTGTGCGTGCAATGGCAACGCTATCACAAACAATTTAATGGGGAAAATTGTGTGTGATGTACCTGCGAAGGGAAACGTTTTCCTTGGAGCGACTATGTGGGATGTTCATACGAATGGAAATGTTTAGCAGGGACTGACTGTGTGGGATGTACTTACGACCGGAAACGATTTCGCATGTATAATTGTATTTTTTTAGCACTATTGTATGTATTACCATATTTCAGTGCTCGCCGGTCACACACGACCTCATTTTGCCGAGCATGTGCACCACGAGGGCATATCCCCGATGGTTTCTGGGTCATGTGGGAAGGACCACCCTATCGCTGTCACTCACCTGGCGACGGTTCCGAACACCGTCGCGGAAAGGGGTTAAAAACCGTTTGTATAGCACCGATGCGTACCAGTGACTATATTCTTGAGAGAAGCCTCTAGTGAAAACTACGGCCCCCGGGTCTATTTCCTATCATATTAAATCTAAAATACCTTGTTGTACTTTTCTTTATTTATTTTATTTTCTGTTTTAGTTAGACCTATTTATCAAATCTCATACAATTTAATCTATCTCAATACCATTGAGGGATTGACAACCCCTCTTACGCGTTGGTTGCAAGTATTTATTTTTTGTGTGTAGGTGTTGTTTACATAGTGTTGCTTGGTACTCCTACTGGACTGATAACCTTGGTTTCGTAACTTAGGTAAATACTTACCCTTGCTGTGCTGCATCATCCTCTCCTCTTCGGGGAATTACCAACGCAGATACAAGCAATCAGCTTCCAAGCACGGAGTTTTGTCGGACAACAACAAATTTCCCTCAAGTGGATGACCTAAGGTTTATCAATCCGTGGGAGGTGTAAGATGAAGATGGTCTCTCTCAAACAACCCTACAACCAAATAACAAAGAGTCTCTTGTGTCCCCAACACACTAAATACAATGGTAAATTGTATAGGTGCACTAGTCCGGCGAAGAGATGGTGATACAAGTGTAGTAATGATAGTAGATATTGAATTTTGTAATAGGAACAACAAAAAAAAGCAAGTAGCAAGTAACAAATGTGAGCACAAAAAGGTATTGCAATGCTTGAAACAAAGCCTAGGGTTCATACTTTCGCTACTGCAATCTCTCAACAGTGCTAACATAACTGATCCTATGGCAATCCCTCAACGTGCGGTAAAGAATCACTCCAAAGTTCTTATTTAGCAGAGAACATAAGATGAAATTGCTTCTACGGTATGGAACCACCTCAAAGTTATCCTTTCTGATTGATCAATTGAGCTATTCCTATAAGTGTCACAAACAGCCCAATAGTTCACGCTAAAATAACACCATACGATACACATCAACCAACCCTAATGTCACCTAGATGCTCCAATGTCACCACAAGTATCCGTGAGTTGATTACACAATATGAATCAAACAACTCCAGATTCATAATACTCAATCCAACACAAAGAACTTGAAAGAGTGCCACAAGATTTCTACAAGAGAAACAAAGACGAAAACATGCATCAACCCCTATGCATAGATTACCCCAATGTCAACTCGGGAATCCGTGAGTTGAGTGCCAAAACATACATCAAGTGAATCAACATGATACCCCATTATCACCCCGGGTATTCATAGCAAGACATACATCAAGTAGTATTTAATCCGATAATAATGAAATCTCAAAGGTAAAACTCAATTCATCACAATAAGATAGAGAGGGGCAAACACCATATGATCCAACTATATTAACAAATTTCGCGGTACATCAAGATTGTGCCGAATCAAGAACACAAGAGAGAGAGAGAGAGAGAGAGATTAAACACAAGCTACTGGTACAAACCCTCGGCCTTGAGGGTGGACTACTCCCTCCTCATCATGGAGACCGCCAGGATGATGAAGATGGCCTCCGGTGATGATTTCCCCATCCGACAGAGTGCTGGAAAAGGGCTATAGATTGGATCATGGGCGTACATTGTCTTGCGGTGGTGGAGTCGAAGTTCTAGGGTTATTTCTGGGGGTTGCTGTATTTATAAGAATTTTTGGCATTGGAATCATGCGAAGATGGGCCACGAGGGGCCCACTACCGACCACCACACGCCGGAGGGGGTGGCGCACCCACATGGGTAGTCGCCACCTCGTGGCTCTTCTGGCCCTCCCACAAAGCTTCTGGTGCCTCTTTTCTTCCAAAAAAATCATCAAAAAGTTCCGCGGCATTTGGAGTACTTTGATTTGTGCACAAAAAACAACACCATGGTAGTTCTGCTGAAAACAGCGTCAGTCTAGGTTAGTTTCATTTAAATCATATAAAATTGCACCCAAACCATATAAAATTGTTGTAAACATGGCATGAATACTTCATAAATTATATATACATTCGAGACGTATCAAGGCCCTACTCCCTTGGTTCACCCCAACAAGCTTTAATTAAGAAGAGTTGATGAGATCAAGCTGACAATTCTCCGATGAGTTGCTCAAATTTGTCTGTAACCGGGGACACGGCTAATCATGATCAGTTTTATACACTCTAGAGAGGTTTGTGTACTTTACCTGTGATTCCCAATCACACCTTCCTGCTACTAAACTTCACTTGTAAAGTAGCTAGGTAGATCAAGACGAGACTTTTGGGAAGTAGTAGCCCTCTCAGAAATGGCAGACCCAGTCCAAACTACACACCTACATCTGCTGGTCATGCCCAGGAGGGTTCCCACAAATTATTTGGTCCAGATAGAGTCCATATTCTCTCACAGTTACACATGGGAATTACTCAGCTTTGAAATCGTACAGTCCCTTTGAGCTTAGGCGGTCACCCACAAAACTATCGACCACCAAGAAATATCGAAGCACCACCCAGATGATTCACTAATTAAGTTGTAGTTAAGTAGTTAGGCATAAGGTTGTAGTCTTAAAAGAATAATAGGTGTTTTCCCAATCCACATCATAGCAACTAAGCAAATACTTGGTGGTTACAAGGTCAGGGTAAGTTTGGGCCTAAATTGTCACTATTGGCTTGTGCTGAATTTGGCATCCTAAACTCACACACCTATCATGCCAAATTCTATAATGCATGAAAATAATGGGTAGCATGATCGAAGTGGAACTTGCTTGGTATTGATGATTCTTCAAACTCACAATCTTGATCACGTTACTCTTTGCTCTCCATACAATCTAACATAATTAAAGAGCAATCATAAACAACCATACAATAAAATCAAACATACAACAAGTGCGGTGCATGGTGTCAGTGTCATTGTCATTGTGTTGTGAGATATGTGTCATGTTAACTCATAAGAGTATGGAAAACTACATCGTGGTTGTTATTGGAATACATGTGACATAAGGGTTCACACGCAGGTTTCAAATAAAGGGTTCATCACATAAGGAGTAGGTGATGTCAAGTTGAGGCCGCCAGATTCTACAAAAGGAATCTTGCAACTGGAGTTGTGGTTTATGAACAATGAACAAACCAAGTTCATGTATAAGTTTGAATGTAAATCCAGACTTTTCATGAGTTTGAATGCACTCAAGTTCTCTAGGTTATTAACCTAGTTTGACTTACAGTTCAATTTGAATTTGAATTAGGGTTCATCATATTTGAATTCAAATTGAATTGAGTTCACAATTTGATTTGGTTCCACTAAGTTTCATCTTACCAAGTTAAATTGAGTTATGATTGATTTCATAATTGACTAAGTCAGCCTAAGCCCCACTCAATTATATTTACTGTTTTTCCTAAAGTCAAATACCAATCCAATATAATAAGTTAATAACTAAAGTTTATTTATTTAAATTAAAGTTTAAACTAATTCAAATATAAATCCAGTTCTCTTACTAAATTTATTATTTAAACCTTATTCAAGTTTTACCTAAGTCAAGTTTTACATCCAAGGTTATTCACTAAGTTCAAACAAGTTTAAATCCATAAAGTCAAGTGTGAATCCAAAGTCAGTTACTAAGTTTCAGTCTATACCTAAGTCAAATCCAGTCTAAATTCCTAAAGTCAGTTAGAACTCCAATATATTTACTGAAGTTCAATTTAACTTTCTGAACTTAGTTGCGAAATAATTATCCTAATAAACATTCTTAATTCAAAGTTAAACCAAATTTAGGTTTAAACATTGTTTGAATAATAGCAACTATTTAAACTATATTAAATTTCAATTATTAAATTATTAAAATTGTACTACAGTAGCTAATTTGAAACTATATTTCACTAGATTCATTTTGCAAAAAGAATCAATTTAATTGGATTTCTAAAATGCAAGTTCTGCCAAATTTAAGTTCAAATTCATTCTATTTGACTTAAAATTTTAAATTATTAAATTTACAAATTTAAATATTTTGGGTGAAATTATATTTCAGAAGGATCATTTTGCAAAAAAGAATCACTCTATTTGGATGAACAAAATAAAAGCTGTGAGTATTTGAAGTTCCAGGGGATTTTCACAAAACTGCCTATTTAATTAAATTAACTTACTTTCATCTCGATAAGGTTGTGAATAAGTTGGGTGACGTGGCAGCTCCTGGTTGGCTGGTACCGATTCGGATTAATTGAACTAATGTGGTGTGTGTGATCGAGATCGGACGGCGGACATATGATCTAGGGTAGGGTTTCAGTGGCTCAGCGGAGATCTTTGCTGGAGAGTCGCTGGAAAACATGGGCAAGGTGGCAGTGCGCTCGTGCGTGGATGCTCCAGTTGTTCCCGTGGTTGCCGGCGGCAAGGAAGAGCACGGGTGGACGCGACTGACAACGGCAAACACGATGGTGGTGCTGGTAATGGTTGTGGATGACAAAGGTGGCATTGGGGAGGGTCCCAGGAGTTCGCATGCGGTTGCAGGGCTTTGGGTGGTGATGCGAGCGAAGGTTAGGGGCTCTCATGGACAGAAAAAATGGTCAGGAGGATGCGCTAGTGCAAGGGGATGCCAAAATACACGGTGGCGGGTTCGAATAGCTCCGGTGGTCGCCAGAATGGAGCTCGCTACGGCAGAGAGCTTCGGTTGCCGACGCAGTTGGTGGTCCAGAGGGCCTTAGGCATAGATAAGATGTCCAGGGGTACATTGGCATTCGGTGGTTCAATGGTGGTGGTAGCAAGGCTTGGGATGGCGTGCACTCACCGGAATCGAGCCGGAGAGGGCTAGGGAAGAGGCGGATCTCGGGATCTATGACTGGGTAACGTGGCGGCGTCCGATGCTACGAGTTTGGGCGAAAAAAGAGGGGGCCCAGGGCTTTATATAGGACATGGCAGCGGGTCCTCCGTGGCTAGAGTGCGCGAGTGGTGGATATCATGGTCGGGGCCATGCACAGGACGTGGGTGTGGTCGTGGGCGGTTGGGCGTGAGATGGGAGAAGACCCTAACATGCGGGTCCGACATGTCAGCAAGAGAGAGGGGGCGCGACGCGACGGGCTGGCTAGCTAGGCTGGCATGCGTTAGCTGGGCCGGCCTGGCTAGCTGGCCCATTTTTTCTTCTATTTTTCTCTTTTTCATTCTCTATTTTCCTGAGTTCAAAACCATTTTGAATTTGAATTTTCCTTCAAAAGAAAACATATTCTAAATTCAAAAAGGAATATTTATGTTTGTGTGGATATTTTATTTGGCCCCTTTGGACAAATAATTTCTGCCACATTATTTTCCTCTTGAATTTCAATTTGGTTTTAAACCCGAATATGTTTCAAATCCAATTTAGAAAATTTAACCTAAAGTCAAGCATATTATGTGGACTTATGAAATTCACTTTGTTGCCAAATAAATGCAAAGCCCTTACTTCCCTTTAATTTTTTAATTGATTCCAAACCAATCGATTTCAATCATTTAGGGAAAATTCATTATGGCTTGAGTATCATTTGGGACTTATTAGGAATAGCCTTGTGCCCAAATAAATATTTCAATTATCCACCCTATTTTGGGATTCAAAATTATTCACCAAAAATTTTAGGGTTAAACTTTTTCCTAATATCAAACATGGGTTTCAAATGTGGCCATTGGATCCTTGACCCTCCGGGTGAATCAAACATGACAAACAATTCAACCATCAAGGAAACTCCTAGGCAAAATTTAGCTAAAGGCAAACAAGCAAATGTTTTTCTACAATTTTTTTAATTCCCTATGGAAGTTTTAACATACCAGATTTGAGAAAATATGGGTTGTGACAACACTATAGGTCACTTGGTTGTCTTAAACGACCAAGAAGGATAGTCCTAAGCTTGGAATGCATCCATCAAAATATGAACAAGAGTCACATGGAGATGTGATCGGCAATTTGGCCTCCCAATTGAAATTCTCATCACCAGTGATGACCACCTCTAAGGCGTATAATTTCTTTATGAGAGCTGTTAGTTAGAGTGGGAGCACACTTTAGAATTAATTAAATTTAATCACTAGTGCGATTAATTATGAACCTTGTCCAAGTGTAGTTTGCATTATAGTTATAGAATAATGGCTCACAGTTCCACTTTCCCCGATTGAAATTAATTAGTTGTTTTTATTATTACATGGTAAAAACTTTGCGGTTGGTCAACATAATGTGAGGATCATCCGCGGAAGTGTCGAGAAGGATTATTGTCCTACTGTATGCTTTCAATACTCTCCCACCGATGTTATGGAGGCTGTGACTCACATCCTTCGATCCAAAAGGCTAGAATTCTATCACAGTCAAGTGCAGTATGCTTGCTTCCATGAAACCGAACTTCAAAATGTTTGCGATAATTATGTGATATTCATGGAACTGAAAGTTGTTTTCAAAGACGAACAAAGACTAGATGATATGAGATATCAAAAGTATTTTTTCAGGCAATAGTACAAGTGAAGTGTTCATTATGTGTAAGACTGGATGAGTAGAATCCAGAAGAATGCTTGTCAAGTGATGATAGTGAATAAAACGACAACTCAAAGAGAACGGATAAGACTGAAGGGGATGAATTGACAAACATAGTTTTGATTGTTGGACGCTTCTTCTATGAATAGGAGAAATATTGGAAGTAAAACTATAAGAAGTTAAAAGGTAGAAAGGAAAAAAGACTGGAATGTCTAGCTCAGGTATGAATATCATCCAAGTTATAGATGAAGAAAAGGTTAGTCTAGTACATATACTTCATGGCATGCAATTGTGATTAAATTATTTATCACTAATTCTTTGGTTATGTGGTTAAAATTTGAACACTAGAATATCGGCTTGGTTGCATGCGATTGCAACTCGATGCAAGGATATGGCCTAAAAGACTAGCTGGTAATGAGGTTTAGACATATGGTCGGAACATAGTAAATGTTACTATAATGACTATCAATGTACTACCTCTGCAATTATTTTCATAATTCATTATAGAGTTTTGTATACTCTAGCCTATTGCATAATATTAGTTGCAAAAGGGGTTGTTCATAGAAGAAATTTGTTCTTTGTTATTATGAATAACTAAAGGCCACAATCTTATTATAAATAGCATGTATGTTATGAATATTGACAATAAACATCCATAACACTGATGCTATATCACACAAGACTAAAAGAATACCACAATGTGTGGCTCTGCATATAGTCATGATACGTCTCCAACGTATCTATAATTTTTGATTGTTCCATGCTATTATATTATCAATCTTGGATGTTTATATCCATTATTATGTTATTTTATATCATTTTTAGGACTAGCTTATTAACCTAGTGCCCACTGCCAGTTGTTGTTTATCCCTTGTTTTTGTCTTTACAGAAAGTCAATACCAAACGGAGTCCAAATGGAACGAAACTTTTTGACAATTTTTCTTGGACCACAAAACACCCTAGAAGCTTCAGGAGGAGCCCAGAAGGGCCACGAGATGGTCACAAGCTCAGGGGGCGAGGCCCCTAATGACCCACAAGTATTGGGGATCAATTGTAGCTCTTTTCGATAAGTAAGAGTGTCAAACCCAACGAGGAGCAGAAGGAAATGACAAGTAGTTTTCAGTAAGGTAGTGTCTGCAAGTGCTGAAATTGTAAGTAGCGGAGTAGTTTGATAGCAGGATAATTTGTAACGAGCAAGTAACAATAGTAGTAACAAAAGTGCAGCAAGGTAGCCCAATCCTTTTGAGGCAAAGGACGGGCCAAAACGGTCTCTTATGATAAGCAAAGCGTTCTTGAGGGTACACGGGAATTTCATCTAGTCACTTTCATCATGTTGGTTCGATTTGTGTTCGCTACTTTGATAATTTGATATGTGGGTGGACCGGCGCTTAGGTGTTGTTCTTACTTGAACAAACCTCCTACTTATGATTACCCTCCTGCAAGCATCCGCAGCTACGAGAAAAGTATTAAGAACAAATTCTAACCATAGCATTAAACTTTTGGATCCAATCGGTCCCTTACGGAATAGCGCATAAACTGGGGTTTAACCTTCTGTCACTCTCGCAACCCATCATCAAATTGCTACTCCACAATGCATTCCCTTAGGCCCAAATACGTTGAAGTGTCATGTATTCGACGTACACATGACACCACTAAGGGAATCACAACATACATACTATCAAAATATCGAACACATATCAAGTTCACATGATTACTTGCAACATGATTTCTCCAGTGACCTCAAGAACAAAAGTAACTACTCACAAATGAAAAACATGCTCATGATCAGAGGAGTATTAAATAGCATATTGGATCTGAACTTATAATCTTCCACCAAATAAACCATATTGTAATCAACTACAAGATGTAATCAACACTACTAGTCACCCACAAGCACCAATCTATAGTTCCGGTAACAAGATTGAACACAAGAGATGAACTAGGGTTTGAGATGAGATGGTGCAGTTAAAGATGTTGATGGAGATTGCCCTCCCCAAGATGGGAGAGTTGTTGGTGATCATGAGGACGATGATTTCCCCCTCCGGGAGGGAAGTTCCCCCGGTGGAATCGCTCCGCCGGAGGGAAAAAGTGCTCCTGCCCAAGTTCTGCCTCGAGGCACGTCCCGAAAATCCTCCCCTCATTTTTTCTAGGTCAAATGACCTATATACCAGAAGATGGGCACCGGAGGTCGGCCTGGGTGAGCACAACCCACCAGGGCGCGCCTGGGCTCCCTGGCGCGCCCAGGTGGGTTGTGAACACCTGGTGGGCCCCCTCTGGTAGTTATTTGCTACAATAATTCATATATGTTCCATAAAAATCCTCTTGAAGTTTTATCTCATTTGGAGTTGTGCAGAATAGGTAGCCTGACGTAGCTTTTTCAGGTCCAGATTTCCAGCTGCCGGAATTCTCCCTCTTGGTGTGTACCTTGCAAATTATGAAAGAAAAGGCATTAGAATTACTCCAAAAAGCATTATTATGAATAAAAACATTATAAATAACAGTAAGAAAACATGATGCAAAATGGACGTATCAACTCCTTGATGACCCACAAGTATAGGGGATCTATCGTAGTCCTTTCGATAAGTAAGAGTGTCGAACCCAACAAGGAGCAGAAGGAAATGACAAGCGGTTTTTAGTAAGGTATTCTCTGCAAGCACTGAAATTATCGGTAACTGATAGTTTTGTGATAAGGTAATTTGTAACGGGTAACAAGTAATAAAAGTAAATAAGCTGCAGTACGGTGGCCCAATCCTTTTTGTAGCAAAGGACAAGCCTGGACAAACTCTTATATAAAGTAAAACGCTCCCGAGGACAAATGGGAATTATCATCAAGCTAGTTTTCATCATGCTCATATGATTCGCGTTCGTTACTTTTATAATTTGATATGTGGGTGGACTGGTGCTTGGGTACTTCCCTTCCTTGGACAAGCATCCCACTTATGATTAACCCCTCTCGCAATCATCCGCAACTACGAAAGAAGAATTAAGGTAAACCTAACCATAGCATGAAACATATGGGTCCAAATCAGCCCCTTACGAAGCGACGCATAAACGAGGGTTTAAGCTTCTGTCACTCTAGCAACCCATCATCTACTTATTACTTCCCAATGCCTTCCTCTAGGCCCGAACAATGGTGAAGTGTCAAGTAGTCGACGTTCACATAACACCACTAGAGGAAAGACAACATACATCTCATCAAAATATCGAACGAATACCAAATTCACATGACTACTTATAACAAGACTTCTCCCATGTACTCAGGAACAAACATAACTACTCACAAATCATATTCATGTTCATAATCAGAGGGGTATTAATATGCATATAGGATCTGAACATATGATCTTCCACCAAATAAACCAACTAGCATCAACTACAAGGAGTAATCAACATTACTAGCAACCCACATGTACCAATCTGAGGTTTTGAGACAAAGATCGGATACAAGAGATGAACTAGGGTTTGAGAGGAGATGGTGGTGTTGAAGATGTTGATGGAGATTGACCCCCTCCCAATGAGAGGATCGATGGTGATGACGATGGTGACGATTTCCCCCTTCCGGAGGGATGTTTCCCCAGCAAAACAGCCCCGGCAGAGCCCTAGATTGGTTTCGCCAGGTTCCGCCTCGTGGCGGCGGCGCTTCGTCCCGAAAGCTTGCTTATGATTTTTTCCAGGGCAGAAGACACCTTATAGCAGAAGATGGGCATCGGGGGCCTGCCAAGTGGCCCACGAGGCAGGGGGCGCGCCCAGGGGGGTAGGGCACGCCCTCCACCCTCGTGGACGGTCGGTGGCCCCCCTCTTGTGCTTTCTTTGCCTGATATTTTTAATATATTCCAAAACTGACTTTCGTGGAGTTTCGGGACTTTTGGAGTTATGCAGAATAGGTCTCTAATATTTGCTCCTTTTCCAGCCCAGAATTCCAGCTGCCGGCATTCTCCCTCTTCATGTAAACCTTGTAAAATAAGAGAGAAAAGGCATAAGTATTGTGACATAATGTGTAATAACAGCCCATAATGCAATAAGTGTCGATATAAAAGCATGATGCAAAATGTACGTATCAACTCCCCCAAGCTTAGACCTCGCTTGTCCTCAAGCGGAAGCCGATATCGAAAAATATGTCCAGATGTTTAGAGATAGAGGTGTCGATAAAATAAAATACGGACATGAGGGCATCATGATCATTCTTGAAACAACAACATATATATTCATATGATTTCTTATGCTAAAGTAACAACTTATTCCCAATGTAAAGTATGAATCAGAAACTTCATTGGAAACTAACAAACTATAATCTCAGTCATTGAAGCAATTGCAATTTATCATAACATCGGAAAGAGTCAATAAAAGAGCTTTTCAGCAAGTCCACATACTCAACTATCATTTAGTCTTTCACAATTGCTAACACTCACGCAATACTTATGGGTATGAAGTTTTAATCAGACAAAGAGAAAGATAGAGGCTTATAGTTTTGCCACCCAACCTTTTACCTCAAGGGCAACATCAACAATAATGCTTTATGAAAACCCACATCCAATTAGATATATATATCAGGATCTTTCCAACACATTGTGCTTGCCAAAGGATAAAATGTAAAAAGGAAAGGTGAAGATCACCATGACTCTTGTATAAGGTATAAGACAAGAATAAAAGATAGGCCCTTCGCACAGGGAAGCAGAGGTTGTCATGTGCTTTTATGGTTGGATGCACAAAATCTTAATGCAAAAGAACGTCACTTTATATTGCCACTTGTGATATGGACCTTTACTATGCAGTCTGTCGCTTTTATTTCTTCCATATCACAAGCTCGTATAAAGCTTATTTTCTCCACACTAATAGATCATACATATTTAGAGAGCAATTTTTATTGCCTGCAACAATGACAACTTACATGAAGGATCTTACTCAATCCATAGGTAGATATGGTGGACTCTCATGGAAAAACCGGGTTTAAGGATATTTGGAAGCACAAGTAGTATCTCTACTTGGTGCAAAGAATTTGGCTAGCATGAGGGGGAAAGGCAAGCTCCACATGTTGGATGATCCATTACAATATATTTATTTCGGATGTAAGAAAACATAACCCATTACGTTGTCTTCCTTGTCCAACCTCAACTTTTTAGCATGTCATATTTTAATGAGTGCTCACAATAATAAAAGATGTCCAAGATAGTATATTTATATGTGAAAACCTCTCTTTCTTTATCACTTCCTATTAATTGCAACGATGACCAAAACTATGTTTGTCAACTCTCAACAACTTTTATTCATCATACTCTTTATATGTGAAGTCATTACTCTCCATAAGATCAATATGATCTTTTTATTTCTTTTTATTCTTTCTTTTATTCCCTCAAGATCATAGCAAGATAGCAAAGCCCTCGACTCAAAACTAATCTTTATTATATATAGCTCACGGACTCGATTACATAGAAGGATCATAAAGCAAAGCTCAAGCTAGATCATATTAAACTTTATTCTACTAGATCAAGGTATAGCCAAAAGGATCGAACTAAGAAAAACGGTAAAGATAGGACTGTGATGGTGATACGATATCGGGGCACCTCCCCCAAGCTTGGCAGTTGCCAAGGGGAGTGCCCATAACTGATACTCAATTCTCCTTCTTCGAAGGTGGTGACATGATATTCTTAGCGATGATGCCCCTTAGGATGTGATTCTCTTCCTCAAGCTTATTGACTTGCTGCTTGAGATCCATTATTTCCTTACGGAGCTTACCCGTGACGGCTAAAGCTTCTTTCACCCATGGATGTTGCATAGCTGCGGGAGAACACGTAACACTCTTTTTCATATTTTCATAAGAAAGAAATTTAACATTGGGAGGGATGACCGATTTGGAATTGCTGAGCTCTGAAGTTCCTCCATCGTGAATCTGGCCTGGAGACAAGAGGTAACTTCCTGATCCTCCTCCATGGCATCTATCCTTTTTAAGTCGGCCTCCATCTCTTCCTCCGTCGATGGCCCAAAGTGTTCAGCATCACTGTTTGCTCTTGGCCTCGGTATCGGATGAGACACCCGACTCTCCCCGACTGACTCTTGAGAAGACATCTTGCTCTAGATCTGCTACATAGACAGCTCGAAACTAAAGCAGAGGATTGTGTCATGGGTACCGTGGTCAAAACCTTCGAGAGATTATATAATGAATTTTTACCGACCAAAAGAAGTATCGTGCAAGAAAACGGAGTCCGGAGGGCACACGAGGTGCCCACGAGGCAGGGGGCGCGCCCTCCACCCTCTTAGGTGCCTCGTGTCCCTTTCGGACTACTTCTTATTTTGCTATTTTCTTAAATATTCCAAAACGGAGAAAAATTGCCATTAGAACTGTTTTGGAGTCGGTTTACTTACCGTACCACGTACCTATTCCTTTTCAGAGTCTGAAACGTTCTGGAAAGTGTCTCTTATGTATTCCTCCGGGGTTACGGTTTCAATAACATTATGTTCAACAATTATTGGATTACCTGAGATATAATGTTTGATTCTTTGACCGTTCACCACCTTTGGATTTGTGCCTTCGAAGTTGTTGATTTTTATGGCACCGAAATGATAGACCTCCTCGATAACGTAAGGGCCTGCCCATTTAAAGAGAAGTTTTCCTGTAAAAAATCTTAAACGGGAGTTGTATAACAAAACATAATCACCTACATTAAACTCATGCTTTTGTATCCTTTTTTCGTGCCATCTTTTAACTTTTTCTTTAAGCAGTTTGGCATTCTCATAGGCCTAGGTTCTCCACTCATCAAGTGAGCTAATGTCAAATAATCTCTTCTCACCGACAAGTTTGAAATCATAATTGAGCTCTTTAATGGCCCAATATGCCTTATGTTCTAGTTCGAGAGGTAAGTGACATGATTTTCCATAAACCATTTTATACAGAAACATACCCATAGGATTTTTATATGCGGTTCTATATGCCCATAATGCATCATCAAGTTTTTTGGACCAATTCTTTCTAGATCTATTAATAGTCTTTTGAAAAATTAATTTAATTTCTCTATTACTTAGTTCTACTTGACCATTATATTTTGGATGGTATGGAGATGCAATTCAATGATTAACATCATACTTAGCAAGCATTTTACGAAACGTACCATGAATAAAATGTGAACCACCATCACTCATTAAATATCTAGGGACTCCAAACCTCGGAAAAATAACTTCTTTAAGCCTCTTAATAGAGGTGTTATGCTCAGCAGTACTAGTTGGAATTGCTTCTACCCACTTAGTAACGTAATCAACAGCAACTAAAATATGTGTATACCCATTAGAGGAAGGAAACGTCCCATATAATCAAAGCCCCAAACATCAAATGGTTCAATAACAAGTGAATAGTTCATAGGCATTTCTTGACGTCTACTAATATTACCAATTCTTTGACATTCATCACAAGACAAGACAAACTTACGCGCATCTTTCAAAAGAGTAGGCCAATAAAAACCGGATTGCAATACCTTATGCGCAGTTCTATCTCGAGCGTGGTGTCCTCCATAAGCCTCGGAGTGACACTTGCGTAGGATATGTTCCTGTTCATGCTCAGGTACACAACGTCTAATAACACTATCTACTCCTTCTTTATAAAGGTGTGGGTCATCCCAGAAGTAATGTCTTAAATCATAGAAATATTTTTCGGTATGTGAAACTAGGTGGTATAAATTTAGCAACAATGTAATTGGCATAATCAGCATACCATGGAGCAGTACGGCAAGCATTTATGACAGCTAATTGTTCATCAGGAAAACTATCATCAATAGGTAGTGGGTCATTAAGAACATTCTCTAACCTAGACAAGTTGTCTGCAACGGGGTTCTGAGCTCCCTTTCTATCAATAATATGCAAATCAAATTCTTGTAGCAAGAGAACCCATCTAATAAGTCTATGTTTAGCATCTTTATTTTCCATAAGATATTTAATAGTAGCATGATCAGTGTGAACAGTTACTTTAGAATCAACAATATAAGGTTTGAACTTATCATAAGCAAATACAACTGCTAAAAATTCTTTTCCAGTAGTAGCATAATTTCTCTGGGCACTATCTAGAGTTTTACTAGCATATTAGATAACATTTAATTTCTTATCAACTCTTTGGCCTAGAACAGTACTTACAGCATAATCACTAGCATCACACATAATTTCAAAGGGTAAATTCCAATCAGGTGGCTGAACAATAGGTGCAGAAATCAAGGCTTTCTTAAGTATTTCAAATGCTTCTACACAATCATCATCAAAGACAAAAGGAACATCTTTTTGTAAGAGATTAGTCAGAGGCCTAGAATTTTTTGAGAAGTCTTTAATGAACCTCCTATAAAAACCGGCATGACCAAGGAAACTTCTTATACATTTAATGTCCTTAGGACACGACATCTTTTCAATAGCATCAACTTTAGCTTTATCAACTTCAATACCTCTTTAAGAAATTTTATGCCCCAAGACAATACCTTCATTAACCATAAAGTGGCACTTCTCCCAATTCAAGACAAGATTAGTTTCTTCACATCTCTGCAAAACTCAGTCAAGGTTGCTTAAGCAATCATCAAAAGAAGTTCCATAAACGGAGAAATCATCCATGAAAACCTCAACAATCTTTTCACAGAAGTCAGAGAATATAGCAGTCATACATCTTTGAAAGGTAGCAGGTGCATTACATAAACCAAAACGCATACGTCTATAAGCAAAGGTACCGAAAGGGCAAGTAAAAGTGGTCTTTTCCTGATCCTCTTTTGACACAGGTATTTGAGAGAAACCGGAATAACCATCTAGAAAGCAAAAATGTGTATAATTGGATAATATTTCTAGCATTTGATCAATAAAAGGTAAAGGGTAATGATCTTTTCTAGTAGCTTTATTCAATTTGTGGAAATCAATTACCATTCTATAACCTGTAACAATTCTTTGTGGGATCAATTCATCTTTATCATTAGGAACAACAGTAATACCTCCCTTCTTAGGGACACAATGGACAAGACTTACCCACTGAGTATCAGCAACGGGATAAATTATACCTGCCTCCATAAGCTTTAGTATTTCATTTCTTACCACTTCTTTCATCTTAGGATTTAATCGTCGATGGTGATCAACAATCGGTTTAGCATCTTTCTCTAGTTTTATTTTGTGCTGGCATAGAGTGGGACTAATGCCCTAAAGATCATCAAGAGTATATCCAATAGCAGCACGGTGCTTCTTAAGAGTTCTCAATAATCTCTCTTCTTCCTGCTCTGAAAGGTTAGCACTAATAATAACAGGATATATCTTCTTTTCATCAAGATAAGCATATTTAAGAGTATCAGGTAATGGTTTAAGCTCAAACACGGGATCACCCTCGGGTGGAGGAGGATCCCCTAGAATTTCAACAGGCAAGTTGTGTTTCAAAAGAGGTCCCTGTTTAAAGAATACTTCATCTATTTCCCTTCTTTCATTCATAAACATATCATTTTCATGGTCTAACAAATATTGTTCTAAAGGATCATTAGGAGGCACGGCAATAGAAGCAAGACCAATAATTTCATCTTTACTATGCAATTCCTTATCATGAGGTTGTCTATGAAATTTAGCAAAATTAAAATCATGAGACATATCTCCTAAACCAACAGAAACAATATCCTTTTTGCAGTCTATCTTAGCATTAATAGTATTCAAGAAGGGTCTACCAAATATAATGGGACAAAAGTTATCTTGTGGGGAACCAAGAACAAGAAAATCAGTAGGATATTTAACTTTCCCACACAAAACTTCAACATCTCTAACAATCCCAATTGGTGAAATAGTATCTCTATTGGCAAGCTTAATTGTAACATCTATATCCTCTATCTCAGCAGGTGCAATATCATGCATAATTTCTTTGTATAAGGAATGAGGTATTGCACTCGCACTAGCACCCATATCACATAAGCCATGATAACAATGATCTCCTATTTTAACAGAAACAACAGGCATGCTGACAATAGGTCTATGTTTATTTTTAGTATCGGGTCTAGCAATTCTAGCAGCTTCATTACAGAAGTACATAACATACCCATCAATATTATCGACCAAGAGATCCTTAACCATAACAATACTAGGTTCAACTTTAATTTTCTCAGAGGGTGTAGATGTTCTAGCATTACTCTTACGAACCAGAGTTGAAGCTTTAGCATGATCCTTCATTCTAGTAGGGAAAGGTGGTTTCTCAACATAAGCTGTAGGAACAATAAGATCAACATTATAAGTGATAGTCTTTTATTCAACTTTAATAGGTTCAACTACTTTTACTTCAATCGGAGGATGATATTTAAACCACTTCTCCTTAGGGAGATCAACATGAGTAGAAAATGATTCACAGAAAGAAGCTAGTATCTCAGAGTCAAGTCCATATTTAGTGCTAAATTCACGGAAAACATTGGTATCCATAAAAGATTTCACACAATCAACCGTAGGTGTTATACCTGAATCCTTACCTTCGTCAAGTTCCCAATCTTCAGAGTTGCATTTAGTTCTTTCCAATAAATCCCATCTGAATTCAATAGTCTTCATCATTAAGGAACCAGTACAAGAAGTATCGAGCATGGAGAGATTATTGAGAGAAAGCCGAGCATAAAAATTTTGAATAATAATTTCTCTTGAGAGCTCATGATTGGGGCATGAATATAACATTCACTTAAGCCTCCACCAAGCTTGAGCGGTACTTTCTCCTTCGTGAGGCCAAAAATTATATATATAATTACGATCATGATGAACCAGATGCATAGGATAAATTCCAATTTCAATCGGTTGTAGTTCCATGATCCAATATCATCACATAGCCTAAACCATGTCAATGCCTTTCCCTTCAAAGATAAAGGGAAGACCTTCTTCTTGATAACATCCTCGGGCATACCTGCAAGCTTAAATAATCGACAAACTTCATCCACATAGATTAGGTGCATATCAGGATGTCATGTTCCGTCTCCTGTAAAAGGATTAGCTAGCAGTTTCTCTATCATACCCAAAGGAATTTCAAAGTAAACATTTTCAGTAGGTTCAATAGGTTGAGGAGCAACTCTTTTCTCTACTGGTCGGGGTGAAGATACCCCGAACAAGCCCCTCAAAGGATTATTTTCCATAGTAACAAGTGACAGTAAATTTTAGCACACTGTATAAATTTTTCCTTACCAAATTCCACCTACCAAAGGCGCTTCACTCCCCGGCAACGGCGCCAGAAAAGAGTCTTGCTGACCCACTAGTATAGAGGATCTATCGTAGTCCTTTTGATAAGTAAGAGTGTCGAACCCAACGAGGAGCAGAAGGAAATGACAAAGCTGTTTTCAGTAAGGTATTCTCTACAAGCACTGAAATTATCGGTAACAGATAGTTTTGTGATAAGGTAATTTGTAACGGGTAACAAGTAATAAAAGTAATAAGGTGCACCAAGGTGGCCCAATCCTTTTTGTAGCAAAGGACAAGCCTGGACAAACTCTTATATAAAGTAAAACGCTCCCGAGGACAAATGGGAATTATCATCAAGCTAGTTTTCATCATGCTCATATGATTCGCGTTCGTTACTTTTATAATTTGATATGTGGGTGTACTGGTGCTTGGGTACTTCCCTTCCTTGGACAAGCATCCCACTTATGATTAACCCCTCTCGCAATCATCCGCAACTACGAAAGAAGAATTAAGGTAAACCTAACCATAGCATGAAACATATGGGTCCAAATCAGCCCCTTACGAAGCGACGCATAAACGAGGGTTTAAGCTTCTGTCACTCTAGCAACCCATCATCTACTTATTACTTCCCAATGCCTTCCTCTAGGCCCGAACAATGGTGAAGTGTCAAGTAGTCGACGTTCACATAACACCACTAGAGGAAAGACAACATACATCTCATCAAAATATCGAACGAATACCAAATTCACATGACTACTTATAACAAGACTTCTCCCATGTACTCAGGAACAAACATAACTACTCACAAATCATATTCATGTTCATAATCAGAGGGGTATTAATATGTATATAGGATCTGAACATATGATCTTCCACCAAATAAACCAACTAGCATCAACTACAAGGAGTAATCAACATTACTAGCAACCCACATGTACCAATCTGAGGTTTTGAGACAAAGATCGGATACAAGAGATGAACTAGGGTTTGAGAGGAGATGGTGTTGTTGAAGATGTTGATGGAGATTGACCCCCTCCCAATGAGAGGATCGATGGTGATGACGATGGTGACGATTTCCCCCTTCCGGAGGGATGTTTCCCCAGCAAAACAGCCCCGACAGAGCCCTAGATTGGTTTCGCCAGGTTCCGCCTCGTGGCGGCGGCGCTTCATCCCGAAAGCTTGCTTATGATTTTTTCCAGGGCAGAAGACACCTTATAGCAGAAGATGGTCATCGGGGGCCTGCCAGGTGGCCCATGAGGCAGGCGACGCGCCCAAGGGGTTAGGGCGCGCCCTCCACCCTCGTGGATGGTGGGTGGCCCCACTCTGGTGCTTTCTTCGCCTGACATTTTTAATATATTCCAAAACTGACTTTCGTGGAGTTTCAGGACTTTTGGAGTTGTGCAGAATAGGTCTCTAATATTTGCTCCTTTTCCAGCCCAGAATTCCAGCTGCCGGCATTCTCCCTCTTCATGTAAACCTTGTAAAATAAGACAGAAAAGGCATAAGTATTGTGACGTAATGTGTAATAATAGCCCATAATGCAATAAATATTGATATAAAAGCATGATGCAAAATGGACGTATCACTCCCCCAAGCTTAGATCTCACTTCTCCTCAAGCGAAAACCAAAATCGAAAAACATGTCCAAATGCTTTGAGAGAGGTGTCGATAAAAACAAAATACAGACATAGAAGCATGATGTTGATTATTATAACAGCAACAAAATTAAACAATGTATCATGTCCAACAAACTATGTTCTCATTCAACTTTGCAACTACAATTCATCATCTTTTCCGGAAGGGTCACGTATCGGAGCCTTTAGGCAAGTCCACATACTCAACCATCATATAGTCTTCTATGATTGCTAACACTCACCACGTACACATGAGCAAAAAGTTTCAACTAGACACATAGAAAGATAGGGGCTTATGGTTTCGCCTCCCAACGTATTCACCTCAAGGGTGATGTCAACAATAGTAACTCATGCTATCTATATTCAACTGGACATATGTGCCTAGATCTTTCCTCACCACATGATGCTTGCCAAAGGAGAAAAATGAAAAGGAATAGAAGGAGAACTTTGACTCTTTGCATAAAAGTAAATACATAAATGTAAAAGATAGGCCCTTCGCAGAGGGAAGCAGAGGTTGTCATGCGGTTATTTGTTTGTATGCTCGACCTCTTAGTGCAAAAGAATGTCACGTTGCATTGCCCCTTGTGACAGCAACCTTTATTATGCAGTCTATCACTTTTATTCTTCACCATCACAAGTTCGTGCAACGCTCAATTTTCTCTTACACTAAATGATCTCACACTTTTAGAAGCATTTTTTATTGCCTTTTTGCACCGATGACAACTTACTTGAGGGATCTTGCTCATTCCCTAGGTAGGTATGGTGGACTCTTGAAAATAAGATTCGAGTTTAATGGTTTTTGGATGCACAAGTAGTATCTCTACTTAGTGCGGAATTTTTGGCTAGCAAAGATAGGGGGCAAGCACCACATGTTAAAGGATCTATGACAATATGACTTCTATGTGAATATAAACAAGCATAAACCATTAAGTTGTCTTCCTTGTCCAACGTCAACAATTTTGGCATATAATATTTTGATGAGGGCTCACAATCACAAAAGATTTCTAGGATAATATATTTATATGTGAATCTTCTCTTCCCTTATTAATTATTTCATGAGTTGCATCATTGACTAATGCTATGTTTGTCAATCTCTAATAAAATTTTCTACTTATATTTTTCCTTATGTGGTGCCATCACCAACCATAGGATTAGTATATGATCTTATTAATTTATTTCCTTTCTTTTATTTATTTCCATTCTCATCTCTTTTTCTTATTTCTTTTCTTTATTTGCAACATGAGAGTAAAGAAAGCAAAAACTCATACTAAACTTTATTATATAACTAGCTCACGATTACAAGGATAGATCACAAAACAAACTTTAAAGGAAGAAAGGATCGAACTAACTTTTATTCATCTAATGCAGAAGATCGAACTAAAGTAAGTAAAAGTAATAGGATAGTGGGGTGATACGATACCGGGGCACCTCCCCCAAGCTTGGTGGAAGCTAAGGGGAGTGCTCATACCTGATACTCAATTCTCCTTTGGTGCTTAAGAAGATGGTGGTGGTGATGAAGCGATCCTACCTTAAGGATCAAGAGATTCTCCAATCGACGAATGACGCTCCAGAGATGGATGATATGCTCTTGATGCAGAATATTTTCGCGAGTGAGATACTTATTCTGTATGTGAACTATTTCAATGACGCGAAAAGCTTCCATCTCAGCAGGAGTAAGGTGAGTAAGGTAGGGCTTAAAGATATCCTCTTCCTCCTCCTCGGCCAGCAGTGCTTTTGATGCCACCCGGGATGGATCTAAGGTAGCTTTGTTGCCCTTGTATCCCTTGACGGCATCCACAGGCTCCTTCCGCTTCATCTCGATCTTCATCAACCAAGCATCTTCTTCCATGTTGTTGGAGGAGTAGGAAGACATGATGCCTGGCTTGACAAATCTGACCGGAAACAGCAAGAAAAGAGAACAGAGGATTTCTGCGCGATACGGTGATCAATAGGTTCGGGAAGTATATATAGATTTTTATCTTGGAGGACAAGCATACGGGAGAAAAATGGAGTACGGAAGGTGTACCAGGTGGGCACGCCATGCAAGCCTGGCGCGCCCTGGTGTCTTGTGCCCACCAGGGGACGCTTCCTGGAAGTTTCTATATTTCCAAAATTCTTAAATATTCCAAAACTAATAAAAAATATTTTTGCGGATTTTTCTGAGTCCGTTTACTTACCGTATCACGTACCTCCTTATTTTCACAATTCTGGAGTGTTTTGGAAGGACTCTTTTATGTGTTCTTCCGGTGTCAAAGTTTGGATAATATTACTTTCAACGTTAATGGGCGTACCTGAGATATAATGCTTTATTCATTGCCCATTGACAACCTTGGGTTAGTACCTTCGGGGTTATTTATTTTGATGGCTCCACACCGGTAAACCTCCTCGATGACATATGGGCCTTCCCATTTTGAGAGGAGTTTTCCTGCAAAGTATTTGAAACGAGAGTTGTACAAAAGAACATATTCTCCGACTTTAAACTCACGCTTTTGGATTCTTTTGGCATGCCATCTTTTGACATTTTCTTTGAATAATTTTGCATTTTCATAAGCTTGGGTTCTCCATTCATCTAGAGAGCTAATATCAAATAATCTCTTTTCACCAGCAAGTTTGAAATCATAGTTGAGTTCTTTAACTGCCCAAAACGCTTTATGTTCTAACTCAGGAGGCAAATGACAATCTTTTTCATAAACCATTTTATAAGGAGACATACCCATAGGATTTTTATATGCTGTTCTATATGCCCAAAGTGCATCATCTAATTTCTTAGACCAATTCTTCCTGGACCTATTAATAGTCTTTTGCAAAATTAATTTTATTTCTCTATTTCTAAGTTCAACTTGACCACTAGACCGAGGATGATAGGGTGATGCAATTCTATCACTGGTGTGCGTCGGTACTAAACAAACGGTTTAAAACCCCTTTCCGCGACGACATTTGGAACCGTCGCCAAGTGAGTGTGGGCGATAGGGGGGTCCTTCCCACACGACCCAGAAACCGTCGGGGATAGGGCCCCTACAGTACTCCTACTCGTTTCTGCTCGTATTGCCATTGCAGTCGGTATTCTGTGGTGCTACATTTACGATGCGCGGCCCATCACAAACGGTTCACTATTATAGAACGTGTATGATGAGCGGCCCATCACAAACGATTCATCGTTAAGAAGATTAGCTAATCATCGTACGAGTGTCGGACAGGATTACGAAACGTCAGACCGTCGTAACATCGTCGTACACGACAACTATCGCACACGCTATTCTGTGGTGCAACGTTTACGATGCATACTTCATCAAAAACAGTTCATGGTTGTGAATCGTGTATGATAAGGCAACTAACACAAACATTTAGTTTGCCCGCACCGTTTGTGATATTGTCTAACATCGCACATGCTTTGCAAACGGCAACTGTGTGCATGCTTGCACACGTTTCCTCTTTGTGAACCGTCTCCGATTATGGTGCATATCGCAAATGTTTGTGTTTTACCAACCGTGTGTGCCGTAACAACCTGGAGAGCGTAATTTCACCGTAATTTAATCGCTGCTTTTCCAAATTGTATCGGATTTGGATTTGAATTTGAATGTATGCTACAGCTTTATTCATATCCATCAGGTTCAAACAACCAATGCATTATTCGATTCATAGGTACATATGTTCAAGAATTACATGAGAACCAAATAAAGAATGATGAACCACAGTTGTATACTTGTACTATTAACGACAGTAAAGAAAGAGGCAAAATATATTCTGGTTGCTGAACAAGGCGAAGCGGAATGCCCATATTGTGCCCTCCTCCATGCAGAAGGCACGCACGACTCTAGTCCAACCCCTTGTGATGGCCGACCGCCCATCATTCACGGTCTTCATGAAAACATCTAGATAATCATCGTGTTATGGTAGAAATACTTTAACCTTTTCATGCCCACCAATCATGTAGTTTGAGAGGTAATCTTGAGTAAACTGCTTTGGCAACCACTGCAAAGGAAATAGATTCAAACATTGTCATCTAACACAACTCATTATGGGCAGTAAAAAGAAGGCTGCAGAGTTCTTACTTACCATCCTGCAGTTCGATGTTGTCTTGATAAAGTGTAAACAAATAGTTTAATTGCCATCTTTGGATGCATTTTACTAACAATCTTTATCAGCTTCCTCACTTGATGCTGGTTCATCGATATCTCATTGCCCCATACGCAGAAATGGTCAAAGCGCGGATCTTTACCAATGACATATGTACCTAAAAGCACCAAGTTAATATTAGAAGCTAAACAACAATTGCACAATGATGTAGTACAACACTCTTTTATAATATGTCTATATACATATGTATGTGGTAGTCCATTTGAAATCTCTAAAAAGACAAATATTTAGGAACGGAGGGAGTATCTTATTACATCCAATATACTCACATATTAGATGAATTAACATCTTATATTATGGGGCGGAAGGAGTTTAGTTCATTCTTACAAATTATCTACTGTTGTATCCACGGGTTACAGTTAGTTTGAGCTAGTTCGGGCTCAAATAGCCCTAAAGTATATCTAAACAAGAGGGCTAGTTTGAGCTAGTTGCATCTATAACCCACCCAAAAAAACTAGTATCCAACCCAAGAGGTGCTAATTGGAGCTAGTTCTCCTAGTGCATTTATTGTCAATCTAACCCTGCCATCCAAACAACTCTTTGGATGGAGTTAGTTCAGGGTTAGTAATGAGCTAGAAACTAACTCAAACCTCTAGCTAAGTTGAGTATCCAAATAGGGCTGTGTTGTTGATGTTGCTGCTGCTGCTCTTCTACGTAAATCCAGACATCATTAGAACATTAATGTAACACTCTTCCTTGTTGGTATGTAGCCTAGGATTGCATATTTAGACATTAAGTACAGTGCATGTTGCTATGTAGCCTCAGATATATTACATATGGCCCTAGTTAACCTAAGGAAAAATGGGTTGCAGATATATTCAGTTAAAAGTCCGATTCACCGATTAGTCCCTTATCAGCCGCCAACCTATATGGTACCAGCTACCGATATCCTGAACAGTGAGCAGATATAAGCCATGGGATGAAACTAACCTCGATGGAAAACAACAGTCGTTCCCAAAATTGTCCTGTGTAGGTACATCAAGAAGCATGTTAAGCACAACAGGCTAAACATCAACCAAAATTACACATGGCAGACAAAATAATCTCCAAAAGATAGCTTCAGTGTGCAGGTTTAAGCACGCTAGTTAAGCAAAACAAGTGGAAAGGTGTGCTAACTGCAACAGGTCAAACATTTAACAACAAGCAAACATGGTCATTCAAACTGGTATTGTGTCGGTCTAAGTACACTGGTTATGGTTAAATAAAAATGGAAAGGCGTGTTAACTACAAGATGCAGCAACCAAATGTAGTCATTCATAGTGGTATTGTTGAAACTGGTACTGATGAAATTGAACTGCACAGTTCATACTTGCACATATAGAACATCACGTTGTGAATAACTGGAATAAACAAGGCATACTACGAACAACCAGAGATAGCATTTGAAACTGAACATATGCTAACTACAAACAACCAAACAATCAAAAAACTTTAAAAGAGGCATATGCTAGCTATAACAGGCTTAACAGCAAGCAAATATATGCATTCATATCGGTATGTTTAAAACTGGATTGATGAAATGTAATGCACAGTAAATAATTGCACATATAGAGCATCACATTGTGAACAACTGAAATAAACAAGGCATACTGCAAACAACCAGATATAGAAATTAAAACTGGACATATTCTCACAACACTACAAAAGGGACTCGACAAAACGAATCATGGGTTTCCCCCTGTGAAGAGGCAGGGCAAAACAAATCATGGGTTTCCTCACTTGTCACGGATGAGCTCGTTCCCATGGGAAGAGCATGGACCCTGGATGCACTCCATGTTGTCGTAGATGGGCTCCTTCCCCTTGGAAGAGCACGGCTGTAGGGTGCCCTCCCTGATGTCACAGATGGGCGCTTTCCCCTTGGAAGAGCAGATGGGCTCTTTCCCTTGGAAGAGCCGGAGAGGGTGCCCTCCTCGTGGTCGCCGTCGATGAGGTCTAACTTGGAAGCTGTGGATCCCAAGCCAGCGTTGCAGAACGTGTCCTTCAGAAATGACAAAAGGGGCTCGATGGCGATGTAGAATGGCAAATTGTTGACAGCGAGCTAGAGGAGATCAGCGGCGGGGCCATGTATGAGATCGACGGCGGTTGAACCCGAGGGGTTGCGGGTGGGCCACTTAACCTGTGACACAGCCCGCCTCAGGGCGTCGCTGTCGATGACCTCGATGTTGTAGCCGGCGGACAAGACCTGCCCGCATAGCCTAGCCCGCTGCTTGAGTGCCTACCGCCAGTAATGGTCGCCAGCTTCCTCGGTGACGTCGGGCGAAGAGACGGCTATACACCTCTTTTGGGCCAATCGCTCCTCGAGCTCCACGGGAAGCGTAGCCGGCCTTAGGCTGCGATGCTCTGGAGTGGGGGATGGGGATGGGGATCTGTGGGAAAGGGGGCGTTTGGCAGGCGGCATCTAAGAAACTCAGGGCGGCCTAGGTATGGAGATCGGTGGGTAAGCTGCACGGGCAAACCGGAAGATGTTGACAATGGAGGCCTTGCGGCGGCGGCAGCGGCGGTGGGGACTTTGCTAGGGTTTCGAGCGAGGGAGGGTGTGTGTGTGTGCGCGCGCGCGCGCGCCCAAGGAGGTTTTGGTGTGTGTGTGTGTGTGTGTGGAGGGGGGCACGGGGTGTTTGAGGAAATGACGCGGGTAGTAAAAAATTTATTACGCGGGAGTCAAAGGCGGCAGTGAAATGCCGGGCTATTGAAAATTTTGACGATAGTGCATCGCACATGGTCCGGAGATAACAACCGTGTGTTATGAAACAGAAAACCCCTCGAGGCGGGCAGATATTTTCTAGGGATGTAGGCGGGATTGGGACCAAGAAACATCGCACACGGTCCGGAGATAACAACCGTGTGTTATGAAACAGAAAAACCCTCGAGGCGAGTAGATATTTTTGAGAGGGGGAGCCTTGTGGAGCCCAATGTACTGTGCGGATGTGTGTGTGACAGGTGCACCAGCGTGGCACACGGTTAGTTTGAGTGAACCGTGTCTATTGCGTCATCCGACATGTCTAATGTTCATAAATTTGGCGAAAAATGACGCGGGAGAGGGTCAGAACACGAACACACTTGCATGTGGACCAAATTTATGTATCAAAAGGGTGGTTTGATTTTCAAATACCAAATGCAACTTCGATGTGGCACCTCTCTCGCAAAGCGCACGGTATTGCTTGCCCCCACCCCCGCCCCTCGTGTCAGCACGAAGGGAATCCTAAGCTATGAATGCATGCCCCCTCCCCCTCAACCGAGGTTCACCTATCAAAGTGCTAAGTAGCTAGCAGCCCCCCTCATCCCTTGTGGTGGCACGAAGGGAATCCTAAGCTATGAATGCATGCCCCCCCCCCCAACCGAGGTTCACCATAGCAAAGTGCGAAGTAGCTAGCAGCCCCCCTCCCTCGTGTCGGCACGAAGGGAATCCTAAGCTATGAATGCATGCCCCCCAACCGAGGTTCACCTAGCAAAGTGTGAAGTAGAGCTAGCATCCCCCCTCCCTCGTGTCGGAACGAAGGGATTCCTAAGCTATGAATGCATGCCCCCCCAACCGAGGTTCACCTAGCAAAGTGGGAAGTAGCTAGTAGCCCCCCCTCCCTCGTGTCGACACGAAGGGAATCCTAGCTAAGCTATGAATGCATGCCATCCCCCCCAACCGAGGTTCACCCTAGCAAAGTGCGAAGTAGCTAGCAGTCACCCCGCCCTCGTGTCGGCACGAAGGGAATCATAAGCTATGAATGCACATGTCCCCCCCCAACCGAGGTTCACCTAGCAAAGTGCGAAGTAGCTAGCAGACCCCCTCCCTCGTGTCGGCACGAAGGGAATCCTAAGCTATGAATGCATGCCCTCCCCCCCAACCGAGGTTCACCCTAGCAAAGTGCGAAGTAGCTAGCAGCCATCCCTCCCTCGTGTCAGCACGAAGGGAATCCTAAGCTATGAATGCACATGCCCCCCCCCAACCGAGGTTCACCTAGCAAAGTGTGAAGTAGCTAGCAGCCCCCCACCCCCCCTCGTGTCACCACAAAGGGAATCCTAATTAAGCTATGAATGCATGCCCCCCAACTGAGGTTCCCCTAGCAAAGTGCGATGTAGCAACCCCCCCCCCACACACACACACTTTCAGTCGGTGGGCCAGAGAGGCATATATCTTACCAAGATGGATCATAAAACGGACCAAGAATAATCCACCTTTGTCGTACAACCTCTCTATTGTTGTTGGTCAAAGTGATGGCCGTCCATGCGACCCCGGAGATGGGCTAGATCGCCAATAATCACGCAAGTAGCTAGTCCCCGAAGACAACCACTGCATGCGTGTGGCCCAAACATTTGTATGGAGAGGTGTGTGAAAGTGCAACTATCCCTGGGTGGTTTTGGTAATTCCTAACAACATATAGCTCATTGAGCTGATGCTACTTCAAGATAAATATTTCAGGAAAGCTCAATGATTGGCATGGCTTGGATTAGAAAAGTGGACCCCTCAAAATGCCAAGGACAAAAGGATTGGCTCAAGTCAAAGCACAAGACTCTACATTTTTCATTTTAGTGATCCAAGATCACATTGAGTCCATAGGAAAAGCCAATACTATTAAGAGGGGGTGAGGTGCTGCTTAATGAGGTTCTTGCTCAAAATGCTTAGTGATATGCTCCAAAGCCCTCAAATACCATTTCATATCCACATTTGTCCAAATCCAAAAGTCAAACTCGGCCCTACCAAAACTTCCTATCCGGCGCCACCGAGTTCTCTTGACATAGCCACTGCCAGAAACCCTAGTATTTTCGGTCTCACCGATAGGGATCTCGGTCTCACCGAGATGGGATTGTAATCTCTCTGTTTCCCTTCGTAATGTTTCGGTCCAACCAAGATGAGCGATCGGTCCCACCGAGATTGCAATACAAACTCTCTGTTTCCTTTTCATAATGTTTCGGTCCCACCGAGTTTGCCTGACCAACTCTCTGTTTGTCTATTACCAAAATCGGTCCCACCGAGTTTGTGTAATCGGTATCACCGAGATTACGTTATGCCCTAACCCTAATGACATCGGTCCCACCGAGTTGACATGTCGGTCCCACCGAAAACCCTAACGGTCACATCATGAACAAAATCGGTCCGACCGAGTTTCATGATTCGGTCCCACCGAGTTTGGTAAATTGTGTCTAACGGTTAGATTTTGTGTGGAGGCTATATATACCCCTCCCCCTACTCTTCATTCGTGGAGAGAGCCATCAGAACATGCCTACACTTCCAACATATATTTTCTAAGAGAGAACCACCTACACTTGTGTTGAGGTCAAGATATTCCATTCCAACCACATAAATCTTGATCTCTAGCCTTCCCCAAGTTGCTTTCCACTCAAATCTTCTTTCCACCAAATCCAATCCTATGAGAGAGAGAGTTGAGTGTTGGGGAGACTATCATTTGAAGCACAAGAGCAAGGAGTTCATCATCAACACACCATTTGTTACCTCTTGGAGAGTGGTGTCTCCTAGATTGGCTAGGTGTCACTTGGGAGCCTCCGTCAAGATTGTGGAGTTGAACCAGGGAGTTTGTAAGGGCAAGGAGATCGCCTACTTCGTGGAGATCTACCCGAGTGGAGGCAAGTCCTTCGTGGGCGAAGGCCATGGTGGGATAGACAAGGTTGCTTCTTTGTGGACCCTTCATGGGTGGAGCCCTCCGTGGACTCGCGCAACCGTTACCCTTTGGGGGTTGAAGTCTCCATTAACGTGGATGTACGATAGCACCACCTATCGGAACCACGGATAAAAAATCTCCGTGTCAACATTGCGTTTGCTCCCTCAAACTCCTCCCTTTACCTTCATATGCAATTGTTTTACATTCCGCTGCTATACTCTTAGAATTGCATGTGTAGGTTGATTGCTTGACTTGTGCTAAGTTGCTAAAATCTGCCAAGAATTAAAATTGGTAAAAGGCTAGATTTTTATTTGGTCAAGTAGTCTAAGCACCCCCTCTCTATGCATACTTTTGATCCGACAAGTGGTATCAGAGCTTTGGTCTCCATTTGCTTTGATTTCCATGGCTTTTGGTGGTCATAGCCTTGGTTTCACAACCTAGGAGAGTATGGCGTCTAGCGAGGGAAATTACCACCATAGAGGTCCTTACTTTGATGGTACTAATTTTGCTAGTTGGAACCATAAGATGAAAATGCATATTTTTGGACATAACCCCGCCGTTTGGGCTATTGTGTGTATTGGCTTGCAAGGTGCATTCTTTGATGGGAGAGAACCGAACCGTGAAGCTACCGCGGAAGAGTTGAAGATGCTGCAATACAATGCTCAAGCTTGTGATATTCTCTTCAACGGATTGTGCCCCGAATAATTCAACAAAATCAGCCATCTCGAGAATGCAAAGGAAATTTGGGATACTTTGATTGATATGCACGAAGGTACCGACTCCGTCAAGGAATCCAAATTGGATGTGCTTCAAAGTCAACTTGGCAAGTTCAAAATGAAGGATGGGGAAGGTGTCGCTGAAATGTACTCTAGGCTTGCTCTCATCACAAATGAGATTGCCGGCTTAGGAAGTGAAGAGATGACCGATAAATTCATCATCAAGAAGATCCTAAGAGCCTTGGATGGAAAATATGACACCGTGTGCACATTGATCGAAATGATGCCCAATTACAATGATCTCAAGCCAACGGAAGTCATTGGAAGAATTGTTGCTCATGAGATGTCACTCAAGGATAAGGAAGAGCTTCACAACAAGTCAAGCGGTGCTTACAAAGCCTCATGTGATGCCCCCACATCATCAAATGAGAAGCAAACTTTCAATGAAGAATTGAGCCTAATGGTGAAGAACTTAAACAAGTTCTACAAGAGTAGAAGCAAGGAAAGAAGTTCCAAGTCAAGGTCCTACAATGACAAAAGATCTTCTAGTCGAGAGTGCAACTGCTACAATTGTGGAAGACCGGACACTACTCCAATGAGTGTACGGCTCCCTACAAAAGAAGAGAAGATTCTCCCAGGAGAAAGAGTTGGAGAGAAGAATCACCATCAAGAGAGAGGAGGAGTAGAGATGATCGTTATGAACAAAGACCCTCTCGGAGAAGCAAGGATTCCGAAAGGAAGGATAAGTCATCAAGGAGCTACACAAAACGAAGACATCAAGCTCATGTTGGTGAATGGGTATCCGGCTCCGACTCCGACCATCACTCCGAAAGAAGTTATCACTCCGACTCCGAATATACTCAAAATGAAGGTGTTGCCGGACTAGCACTTGTGCCAACCAACTCCTACGACATATTTGACTCACCAAATGAAGGAATTGGAAGATGCTTCATGGCTAAAGGTCCAATGGTAACACACCCTGAGTATGTTGATTTCAATAGTGATGAAGATGATTTGCTAGGAGATGATGATTTACTTATTGATAACTCTAGTTATGAAAACTACGATGAACTTTCTATTAATCATGCTAATCAAGATAAAACGAATGACAATGATAAAAAGGAGATTGAGCGTCTAATTAAAGAACTAAACACTCTTAAGTTAGCTCATGAAACTACCTTGGAAGATCATCGAGAACTTTTAAAGACTCATGAGAAGCTACGCTTTGAAAAGCTCAACCTTGAGCAAGAGCATGAGTTTTTAAAGGCAATCAATGATGATCTTCGCAAGAAAAGTTCTTCTTACATCGCCAAGAATTTACTCTTGTCTACTTACATGCCACAAGTTAAATCTAGCAACAAGAACAAGAAAGATTCTTCATCTAGTAGTAACAACAATCATGCTAAATCCAATGTTGTTACTTCTAGTAGTTCTCTTGATTCCACTAATGACTCTCTCTAACGCCCACGATGCGGCTATATCTCCCATGTGTCGAGGCACGACTTAGAGGCATAACCGCATAGTGGTTTTGTCGCAAGAAGGGTCATCTTCACACAATCCCATGTAATGAACAAGAATGGGATAAAGAGTTGGCTTACAATCACCACTTCACACAAAACATAATTATAATCCATACATCATCCAAAATACACACATAGACCGACTACGGTCAAGATCCAAATGAAAATAAGATAACCCCAAATGCTAGATCCCCGATCGTCCCAACTGGGCTCCACTACTGATCATCAGGAAAAGACACATAGTAACGACCACGTGCCTCATCGAACTCCCACTTGAGATCGATCCCATCATCTGCACTGGCATCGTCGGCACCTGCAACTGTTTTGGTAGAATCTGTGAGTCACGAGGACTCAGCAATCTCACACCCGCGAGATCAAGACTATTTAAGCTTATAGGAAAGGATGGTGTAATGAGGTGGAGCTGCAGCGGCAATAAGCATATATGGTGGCTAACATACGCAAAAGAGAGCGAGAAGAGAAGCAACGGAACGGTCGTCATCTAGCAATGACCAAGAAGTGATCCTGAACTCCTACTTACGTCATACATAACTCAGACCGTGTTCACTTCCCAGACTCCGCCGAGAAGAGACCATCACGGCTACACACGTAGTTGATGTATTTTAACGGGTCAAGTGACAAGTTCTCTACAACCGGACATTAACAAATTCCCATCTGCCTCATAACCATGGGCACGGCTTTCGAAAGATAATACCCTGCAGGGGTGTCCCAACTTAGCCCATCATAAGCTCTCACGGTCAACGAAGGATAAACCTTCTCTCGGAAAAACCCGATCAGTCTCGGAATCCCGGTTTACAAGACATTTCGACAATGGTAAAACAAGACCAGCAAAGCCGCCCGAATGTGCCGACAAATTCCGATAGGAGCTGCACATATCTCGTTCTCAGGGCACACCGGAAGAACACTACGTACAACTAAAACCAATCCTCGAGTTTCCCCAAGGTGGCGCTGCAAGTGGCTCTAGTTTGGACCAGCACTCAGAGGAACACTGGCCCGGGGGTTTAAATAAAGATGACCCTCGGGCTCGCAAAAACCCGGGGGAAAGGCTTAGGTGGCAAATGGTAAAACCAAGGTTGGGCCTTGCTGAAGGAGTTTTATTCAAGGCGAACTGTCAAGGGGGTCCCATAAATCACCCAACCGCGTAAGGAACGCAAACTCAAGGAACATAATACCGGAATGACAGAAACTAGGGCGGCAAGAGTGGAACAAAACACCAGGCATAAGGCCGAGCCTTCCACCCTTTACCAAATTATAGATGCATTAATTAAATAAGAGATATTGTGATATCCCAACATATCCATGTTCCGACATGGAACAAACTTCAACTTCACCTGCAACTACCAACGCTATAAGAAGGGCTGAGCAAAAGCGGTAACTTAGCCAAACCACGGTTTGCTAGGAAAGGATGGTTAGAGGCTAACATGGCAATATGGGAGGCATGATATAGCAAGTGATAGGTAACACGGCATGGCAATAGAGCGAACAACTAGCAAAGCAAAGATAGAAGTGATTTCGAGGGGTGGTCATCTTGCCTGCAAGGTTCTCAGAGTTGTCGAAAGCTTGATCCTCGTAAGCGTACTCGACAGGTTCCTTGTTCACGAACTCGTCTCCCGGCTCTACCCAAGACAAGAACACAAGCAACGTAACCACAATCAATCACGAGAAATGCACAAGCAACATGATGCAACACATGTATGATATGCGAGATATGATATGCGATGCATATGCGTGCTCCGGAAGGAAAAAAGATGAACAAGGCAGTAACTTGGCAAACCAAGCATGCCACTGGAAAGATGAGATGATTTCGGTCGAAATCGATATAAAGATCACCGGAAACGGATGCACGGTTTGCAAATGGCAAGCAAAACAAGAATGACACGAATTTGCGATTAACAACATGATAGCACATAGAATGCAACAAGTAACAATGCTACAGCACTCCAACATAGCAACAAAGTACATGGAAGTAATCTACAGGAGATGCTTGACGAAAGATGAACACTGAGCTACGGCTAGTTCACAACATATCAAGCTCAAACAAGCATGGCAAAAGTGCAAAAGATAACAGGATCACAGACTTGGTGAAATTACTGGACATGGCATAAACAGCATCAGGTAGCAATGTTCAGAGCATGAAATCAACATGCTACAAGAACTCAACATGGCAAACCAAGGCATGTCAGTGTTCTAGTAAATTCATATGACAAAAGTCCCTTAATGACCATAAGCCAAAAAGGACCAGAAGATATGATGGCAAGCATGTAAACATAGCAAGTTTCGTTATCAGGTTTCAGACTTAGCAGAAAACAGAGCGTGGCAGAAATAATAATATGAAGGCATCTTGGTGAGCTTGATGCACTCAACACAAAGCAATGCATGACAAAACAAGCATACCTACAACAAGATGGCATGTTTATGAACCTATCCATGTCAAGAACAAATGCATAGCATGTATGGATCAACTACAACAAGCTTGGCAAAAATGGATATCATGTTAAAAATCTGCCAGAAATATTTTATAACAAAAGTAGAGCAAGATTGAGTCATGCTATAGCACTCCATAATTGCAAAAAAGGGCAGGAAACGATCAATTACAATAATATCTACAAAACATCCTTATTGAACATCTCTAAAATATGCATGGATCTCTCGGTAGAATCAAGTTTACATGGCAACAAAATAACAGCAGACAAAGACAGAAATCACTAAGTCTCTGAAATCAGAAACATTACGAGGCCTAGTTTGCATGCTTGTGCTAGTCACCACAGAGATCACAAAAATATATGGCATACACCGCTAGAAAGAAGGCACGGCATACAACAAAACACATGTAGAGCTCATGCCCATAAGATGCACGGATTAAATGATACAAAAATGACAAATCTCCAAGTTCTGCTAAGAACCAGCAGATAACAGCAACTAGCACTATTGCAACAGAGATTTGGGCATCAAGATGGCCTCAAATGAACATGGTGCAATTGAAAAAAATGTATAGCATCACGAGGCGAACAATTTGACATATTACATGCGCAAAACGGAGCTATGCACAGTGAGTTATGCAATGAGGAACAGGGGCACTTGCTGAGAAAAAACTGGGACTTGGGAAAAATTCAGGATCGAGAAAGTCAACCTTCCCGTCGCTGGATCCAGATCGGGGCCGACGCGGGCTCTGTTGCGAGAGCTGGGAGGGGCGACGGCGGCCGGAGGGAGGAGGGAGAGGCCGGAGGGGAGGCGACGTGGGCGCGGCGGCGGCGGCCAATGGCGGGGGCGAGCGCGGCGCTGGCGGCGGCAATGGCCGGCGGCGGCGGCGCACGGCGGCGGCACACGGGAGCAGGGAGAGGCGCGCGGCTGCGTACGGGCCAGCGGGCCCGGGGCGGGCTTCGGCGGGCCGGCGGGCGCGGTGGCGATTTGTCCGGCGCCGGGCGGACGTGTCCGGCGTGCGGAGGGATGAGGGTTAGGGTTTGGACTGCATTCGTTTTCGGGAGGGTCACATATAAATAGGTAGAGGGAGCTAGGAGAGTCCAAATGAGGTGCGATTTTCGCCCACACGATCGTGATCGAACGACCTAGAGCATGGAAGAGAGTTTGGTGGGTTTGGGCTGGTTTTGAGAGGGGGTTTTGCTGCAACACACAGAAGGCATCTGCGGTTACCCGGTTAACCGTTCGAGTACCAAACGACCTCCAAATGGAACGAAACTTGACCGGTGGTCTACCGGTGGTATACTAAGGCCACTTGACAAGCCTCGGTCCATTCCGAGAATGTTTGACACCCGCTCACGAAAGAAAACAAGAGGGGTGCGCCGGAGGAGATGGGAGCGCCGGATTGAAAAACGGACAACGGGGAAAATGCTCGAATGCATGAGGCGAACACGTATGCAAATGCAATGCACATGATGACTTGATATGAAATGCATGGCATGAAAAAAACAAAACGAAAGACAAAACCCGACCACGGAGGGAATATCATAACACATAGCCGAAAATGGCAAGAGTCGGAGTTACAAATATGGGAAGTTACATCCGGGGTGTTACAACACTCCACCACTACGAGAGGATCTCGTCCCGAGATCTAGGACTGAAAGAACTCCGGATATTCGGAACGGAGATGGTCCTCGCGTTCCCAGGTGGCTTCCCGGTCGGAATGGTGCGACCACTTCACTTTCAGGAATTTGATTGACTTGTTGCGAGTCTTGCGCTCAGTTTCTTCAAGAATAGCAACGGGGTGCTCATGATAAGACAGATCTTCTTGGAGGTCAAACTCTTCAAAGTTGATAGTGCGCTCAGGCGCCTTGAAGCACTTGCGGAGCTGTGACACGTGGAACACATCGTGCACGTTCGCGAAGTTGGAAGGAAGCTCAAGTTGATAGGCGAGGTCGCCTCTTTTGCCAATGATCTTGAAAGGACCCACGTATCTAGGGGAAAGCTTCCCTTTGATACCGAAGTGACGAGTGCCTTTCATTGGAGAGACGCGGGGTAGACATGGTCTCCGATCTCGAAAGCCAAATCACGGTGCTTACTATCATAGTAACTCTTCTGGCGCGATTGCGCGGCTTTGAGATTATCACGGATGACTTTACACATTTCTTCAGCTTCTGTGATTAAGTCATTGCCAAGAAGTTGGCGTTCACCAGTCTCTGACCAATTGAGAGGAGTACGGCACTTTCTGCCATAGAGAATCTCGAATGGGGCCTTGCCCGAACTCGCTTGGAAGCTGTTGTTGTAGGAGAATTCAGCATATGGAAGACAATCTTCCCATTTCATGCCAAAGGAAATGACACCAGCCCTGAGCATATCTTCAAGAATTTGATTGACTCGCTCGACTTGGCCACTAGTTTGAGGATGGAAAGCTGTGCTGAAGCGAATGTTTGTGCCCATGACCTTCTGGAAGGAGTCCCAGAACTTAGAGGTGAAGATGCTTCCATGATCTGAAGAAATCAATTGTGGAATGCCGTGTAAGGAGACAATTCTGGATGTGTAAATCTCTGCCAACTGAGCTGCTGTGATGGATTCTTTGATTGGAAGGAAACGAGCCACTTTAGAAAGCTTGTCGATGACAACGAAGATAGCATCATTTCCACGCTTGGACTTTGGGAAAACCAGTCACGAAGTCCATTTCGATATGATCAAACTTCCATTCTGGGATAGCAAGAGGTTGGAGGAGACCAGCTGGTCGTTGGTGTTCTGCTTTCACTCTTCGACAGACATCACATTCATTCACGAATTGAGCAATTTCTCGCTTCATTCGAGTCCACCAATACGACTACTTGAGATCATGGTACATCTTCGTACTTCCAGGATGAATGGAAAGAAGAGAATTGTGCGCCTCGTTCATAATGACTTTCCTTAGATCACCTTTAGGAACCACAATCCGGTCCTCGAAGAATAAAGTGTCTTTGTCATCAATGCGATAGCACTTGTATTTGGAAAGACCCTTGTTGATACCACGTTTCACCTTCTTCACCATGGCATCAAGAAGTTGTGCCTCACGAATTTGATCTTCCAAAGTAGGAGAGACTATGAGGTTGGCAAGAAGGCCCTGAGGAACAACTTGGAGATTCAGCTTGCGGAAAGCTTCACAAAGATCCGGTTGGAATGGCTTGAGAATTAAGCTGTTGCAATAAGCCTTCCTACTTAAAGCATCCGCAATGACATTGGCCTTGCCTGGAGTATATTCGATACTCGGATTGTACTCTTGAATCATTTTGACCCATCGAGTCTACCTGAGGTTGAGGTTGGGCTGAGTGAAGATGTACTTGAGACTCTTGTGATCGGTGAAAATGTCCACTTGTCTCCCCAACAAGAGATGTCTCCACGTTATTAATGCATGGACAACTGCCACCAACTCAAGACCGTGAGTGGGGTAGTTCTTCTCATTGGGCTTCAACTGACGAGAGGTATAGGCCACAACTTTATTCTCTTGCATTAACACAGCACCGAGACCTTGGAGAGAAGCATCACAGAAAACTTCAAATGGCTTGGATTCATCAGGAGGAGTCAAGACAGGAGCTGTGACTAGTTTCTCTTTGAGAGTGTTGAAAGCAACGTCACACTCAGGAGACCAGACATACTTCACATGCTTCTGGAGGAGGTTGGAAAGAGGCTTTGCAATCTTAGAGAAATTCTCAACGAATCTTCGGCAATAGCTTGCAAGACCAAGAAAACTGCAGAGCTGCTTGACATTCTGAGGAGGTTCCCAATTCACAATTGCGGACACCTTCTCAGGGTTAATAGTGATGCCCTTGGCAGAGATGATGTGACCAAGGAAAAGAACTTCATCAAGCCAAAACTCACATTTAGAGAACTTCGCATAGAATTGATACTCTCTGAGCTTGTCGAGCACCAATCGCAAATGTTTGGCATCCTTCTTATTCTTGGAGAAGACCAATGTATCATCGAGATACACCAGGACGAATTCATTGGTATAGGGGTTGAAAATGAAATTCATCATCCGAGAGAATACTGGAGGAGCATTGACAAGGCCGAAAGACACGATAGTATATTCATAAGAACCAAAGCTTGTTCTGAATGTTGTCTTGGGAATATCTTCTTCACGAATGCGAATCTGATGATAACCCATACGAAGGTCAAGCTTGGAGAATACTTTAGCACCTTTGAGTTGCTCGAATAGCTCATTGATGTTGGGAAGTGGATACTTGTTCTTGATTGTCTTCTTGTTCAATGGACGGTAGTCGACACAAAGTCGGTCTGTGCCATCCTTCTTCTTTACAAAAAGAACACCACAACCCCATGGAGAAGAACTCGGTCTGATCAAACCCAGACGCTCTTGTTCATCGAGCTGTTTCTTCAATTCCTTCAGCTCGTTGGGTCCAAGCTTGTATGAACGCTTGCAAACGGGTTCAGTTCCTGGCTCAAGTTCGATAACGAACTCAACTGGCCGGTGAGGAGGCATACCCGGAAGCTCTTCTAGAAAGACATCTTGATACTCACAAATGACTGGAATTTGAGAGATGGCATTCAATTCGCCCTTCTCATTGAGAGAAAAAAACCGAATGGTTTCATCACGAGCGGCATAAATAATCACATCCTCAGAAGAGTGTGTCAATTGAATTTCCCTGGCAGCACAATCAAGTTGAGCCTTGTGCTTAGAAAGCCAGTCCATCCCGAGAATTAGATCAATATCCGAGTCACCAAGAACAACTGGAGAAGACAGAAATTTATAGTTCCCCATCTTGATGGAAACATCCGGGACACAATTATTAGATGTCATTTGCTTGCCCGGAGACACAACCTTCAACGGGATAGGAATCTTTTCCGTCACAAACTCATGCTTGGCAACAAAAGGTCTTGAAATGAAAGAAAGAGATGCACCAATATCAAAAAGAACTTTTGCAGGAATATCATTAACAGGAAGATTACCCATTATCACATCAGTAGATTCCTCCGCTTGAGCTGCATTCATCATGTTCACCTTAGCAGACTTTGGGTTATGCTTGACCACTGCATTGCTGGAAGATCTGACGGGAGGAGGAGGAGGAAGACGCCTTTGGTTGAAGCACTTGTTAGCATAGTGACCTTTCTGCTGACACTTGTTGCAAGTCACCTCTGAGAGTGGACGATGATAAGGAGCATTGGACTTTGGAGCTTGATTGTGAGACTTGTTCTGATAGCCAGAGTTGGAAGAACCATGGCCACCCTTGTTCTTCTGCTGGTAAGGCTGACGAAACGGAGGAGGAGGAGGCAACCAGAACTTCTGTTGCTTAGCTGCCACAAGTGAGGAAGAAGAAGACTGAACTGCGTCCCTGACTCTTTTCTTAGAAGCCTCACACTTGAGCTGAGCAGCCTCTTGCTTCAGTGCCATATTATAGAATTAATCAAACTGAGTAGGCTCAACAAGAACGAGAGCTAACTGCAGATCCTCTCTAAGGCCACCTCTGAAGTGATAGATCATGCTCTTTTCATCAGGAACGTCTTGTTTAGCGAAGCGAGCAAGTTTCTGAAACTGGATGTTGTATTGATACATAGACATGTTGCCTTGCTTGAGATTGCGGAACTCCTCACGCTTGCTCTCAACAACACTTTGTGGAATGTGGTGCGCTTTGAAATCCCGACAGAAGTCAGTCCAAGTGATCACACGACCTCCCCTGGAATCTTTGTATTGTTGATACCAATCAGCAGCTTGGTCCTTGAGCTGAAAAGAAGCGAACTTGACATAGTCCTCAGGCCTGACATTGCTACATTCAAAATGCTTGTTGATGTCCACGAGCCAATCATCGGCATCCGTGGCCTCGGCACAGTAGCTGAAAGACTTGGGCTGATTTGCGAGAAACTGGTTGAGTGTAGCGAAGTGAGGCTGATTGTTGCCTTGACCTTGATTTCCTTGATTGCCTTGCCCTTGGGTGCGTTCTTGCAAGAGTTGCAGAATCATCTGAGCATTGGCGTTGGTGGCTGCCATGATAGCTTGCCATGCCTCCGGAGGCGGAGGTGGTGGCGGAGGGTTCGCTTGACTCCCTTCATTGCGATCCGGATTCTGACGCGTTGGCGGAGCCATCCTGAAGAGGGTGACATCCGTTAGCATCTTGATAGACAAATAGATAAGTAGAATCAACGGATAGAAATTACAACATTTAGTCTTCACAATAAACATTCGAACGAGGATGAACGAATGAATTCCATAGTAAATCATCACACTTCCATAAGTTGAGAAGCCACTTGAAAAAGATATGGAATCAACATATGACTTCGAAGCAACTCGAATACCACAATACAAAACAAAACAAAGTATTGGCTTGCAGAATAAGCCGGAACAAACATATGATAGATATTTCGTCCGAAGTTTTCGTGGTGGGGCGCACACGGGCTCAATCGTACAGCACCATCATGTACAAGGCTGTGCACATGACATACGAAGCGTCCCCGAGTCGGCATAGCCAAGGACTCTTTAAGACACTACGAGACCACTGTAAAATCAACCGTGTACAGGCGGACCACTAGACGTCGAACCCCAATCTCATATCATGCGTCTGTCGGAAAGATATCCTAAGGCTACTAGAATTCCCACTTATAAACTCCCAAAACTTTCTGGTTATGCAATCTGGTGTTGGGGATATAGGGGACACAAAATATATCACCCAAACTAGCAATCCCTAGATCCAGCTGTATCCATCCGTCAACACATAACCAAGAAACCTTCAGAAATCGTTTACCTCAACCTTCGAAAAACATCCGTTATACAAGTTATGGCAATACTCCCGAACTCCCGCCCCAGTACTGGGTGGCGTCGAGGTGATCTCACCAACAACTGCATAAAAGAGATTTCGATGTCGGCGAAACTCAGGTATTCCAGAACTGCAACGATAAAATTGTGACGACAACACCTCGGAGCTCAACTCCCCGGGACACTGCCACAACCCCTAAATGTCAGGAGGCACCAAGAACAATGTTCTCGTCACAAAACCATCGGAACGATTCTAAGATACGCGCGTGATCCTAAAAAAATTTAGTGAAATTTGAGGAGAGAATAGTCAAAACTTCTACGTCAGGAGACCTCACCAGAGCGATGAAGGGACTGAGGAGTAAAAAGAATCCTACTCTCCGATATATATAATCCTAAGACTCAAAACATTTTTGTTCTAGACTCAACAACGCCAGCGATTCGATCAAGCAGGGGGCTCCTAAGTCGGGGATGGCTCTGATTACCAACTTGTAACGCCCACGATGCGGCTATATCTCCCACGTGTCGAGGCACGATTTAGAGGCATAACCGCATTGTGGTTTTGTCGCAAGAAGGGTCATCTTCACACAATCCCATGTAATGAACAAGAATGGGATAAAGAGTTGGCTTACAATCGCCACTTCACACAAAACATAATTATAATCCATACATCATCCAAAATACACACATAGACCGACTACGGTCAAGATCCAAATGAAAATAAGATAACCCCAAATGCTAGATCCCCGATCGTCCCAACTGGGCACCACTACTGATCATCAGGAAAAGACACATAGTAACGACCACGTGCCTCATCGAACTCCCACTTGAGATCGATCCCATCATCTGCACTGGCATCGTCGGCATCTGCAACTGTTTTGGTAGAATCTGTGAGTCACGAGGACTCAGCAATCTCACACCCGCGAGATCAAGACTATTTAAGCTTATAGGAAAGAATGGTGTAATGAGGTGGAGCTGCAGCGGCAATAAGCATATATGGTGGCTAACATACGCAAAAGAGAGCGAGAAGAGAAGCAACGGAACGGTCGTCATCTAGCAATGACCAAGAAGTGATCCTGAACTCCTACTTACGTCATACATAACTCAGACCGTGTTCACTTCCCGGACTCCGCCGAGAAGAGACCATCACGGCTACACACGCAGTTGATGTATTTTAACGGGTCAAGTGACAAGTTCTCTACAACCGGACATTAACAAATTCCCATCTGCCTCATAACCGCGGGCAGGGCTTTCGAAAGATAATACCCTGCAGGGGTGTCCCAACTTAGCCCATCATAAGCTCTCACGGTCAACGAAGGATAAACCTTCTCCCGGAAATACCCGATCAGTCTCGGAATCCCGGTTTACAAGACATTTCGACAATGGTAAAACAAGACCAGCAAAGCCGCCCGAATGTGCCGACAAATCCCGATAGGAGCTGCACATATCTCGTTCTCAGGGCACAGCGGATGAACACTACGTACAACTAAAACCAATCCTCGAGTTTCCCCAAGGTGGCGCTGCAAGTGGCTCTAGTTTGGACCAGCACTCAGAGGAACACTGGCCCGGGGGTTTAAATAAAGATGACCCTCAGGCTCGCGAAAACCCGGGGGAAAGGCTTAGGTGGCAAATGGTAAAACCAAGGTTGGGCCTTTCTGGAGGAGTTTTATTCAAGGCGAACTATCAAGGGGGTCCCATAAATCACCCAACCGCCTAAGGAACGCAAACTCAAGGAACATAATACCGGAATGACAGAAACTAGGGCGGCAAGAGTGGAACAAAACACCAGTCATAAGGCCGAGCCTTCCACCCTTTATCAAATATATAGATGCATTAATTAAATAAGAGATATTGTGATATCCCAACATATCCATGTTCCGACATGGAACAAACTTCAACTTCACCTGCAACTACCAACGCTATAAGAAGGGCTGAGCAAAAGCGGTAACTTAGCCAAACAACGGTTTGCTAGGAAAGGATGGTTAGAGGCTAACATGGCAATATGGGAGGCATGATATAGCAAGTGATAGGTAACGCGGCATGGCAATAGAGCGAACAACTAGCAAAGCAAAGATAGAAGTGATTTCGAGGGGTGGTCATCTTGCCTGCAAGGTTCTCAGAGTTGTCGAAAGCTTGATCCTCATAAGCGTACTCGACAGGTTCCTTGTTCACGAACTCGTCTCCCGGCTCTACCCAAGACAAGAACACAAGCAACGGAACCACAATCAATCACGAGAAATGCACAAGCAACATGATGCAACACATGTATGATATGCGAGATATGATATGCGATGCATATGCGTGCTCCGGAAGGAAAAAAGATGAACAAGGCAGTAACTTGGCAAACCAAGCATGCCACTGGAAAGATGAGATGATTTCGGTCGAAATCGATATAAAGATCACCGGAAACGGATGCACGGTTTGCAAATGGCAAGCAAAACAAGAATGACACGAATTTGCGATTAACAGCATGATAGCACATAGAATGCAACAAGTAACAATGCTACAGCACTCCAACATAGCAACAAAGTACATGGAAGTAATCTACAGGAGATGCTTGACGAAAGATGAACACTGAGCTACAGCTAGTTCACAACATATCAAGCTCAAACAAGCATGGCAAAAGTGCAAAAGATAACAGGATCACAGACTTGGTGAAATTACTGGACATGGCATAAACAGCATCAGGTAGCAATGTTCAGAGCACGAAATCAACATGCTACAAGAACTCAACATGGAAAAACAAGTCATGTAAGTGTTCCACTAAATTCATAAGACAAAAGTACCTTAATGACCATAAGCCAAAAAGGACCAGAAGATATGATGGCAAGCATGTAAACATAGCAAGTTTCGTTATCAGGTTTCAGACTTAGCAGAAAACAGAGCGTGGCAGAAATAATAATATGAAGGCATCTTGGTGAGCTTGATGCACTCAACACAAAGCAATGCATGACAAAACAAGCATACCTAAAACAAGATGGCATGTTTATGAACCTATCCATGGCAAGAACAAATGCATAGCATGTATGGATCAACTACAACAAGCTTGGCAAAAATGGATATCATGTTAAGAATCTGCCAGAAATATTTTATAGCAAAAGTAGAGCAAGATTGAGTCATGCTATGGCACTCCATAATTGCAAAAAAGGGCAGGAATGGATCAATACAACAATATCTACAAAACATCCTTACTGAACATCTCCAAAATATGCATGGATCTCTGTGTAGAATCAAGTTTACATGGCAACAAAATAACAGCAGACAAAGACAGAGAAATCACTAAGTCTCTGAAATCAGAAACATTACGGGGCCTAGTTTGCATGCTTGTGCTAGTCACCACAGAGATCACAAAAATACATGGCATACAACAAAACACATGTAGAGCTCATGCCCATAAGATGCACAGATTAAATGATACAAAAATGACAAATCTCCAAGTTCTGCTAAGAACCAGCAGATAACAGCAACTAGCACTCTTGCAACAGAGATTTGGGCATCAAGATGGCCTCAAATGAACATGGTGCAATTAAACAAAATGTAGAGCATCACGAGGCGAACAATTTGACATATTACACGCGTGAAACGGAGCTATGCACAGTGAGTTATGCAATGACGAACAGGGGCACTTGCAGAGAAAAAACTGGGACTGGAAAAATTCGGGATCGAGAAAGTCAACCTTCCCGTCGCTGGATCCAGATCGGGGCCGACGCGGGCTCTGTCACCGGAGCTGGGAGGGGCGACGGCGGCCGGAGGGAGGAGGGAGAGGCCGGAGGGGAGGCGACGTGGGCGCGGCGGCGGCGGCCAGTGGCGGGGGCGAGCGCGGCGATGGCCGGCGGCGGCGGCGCGGGCAGGCGGCGGCACACGGGAGCAGGGGGAGGCACGCGGGTGGCGGAGGCGCGCGGCTGCGTACGGGCCAGCGGGCCCGCGGCGGGCTTCGGCGGGCCGGCGGGAGCGGTGGCGATTTGTCCGGCGCCGGGCGGACGTGTCCGACGCGCGGAGGGACGAGGGTTAGGGTTTGGACTGCATTCGTTTTCGAAAGGGTCACATATAAATAGGTAGAGGGAGCTAGGAGAGTGCAAATGAGGTGCGGTTTTCGCCCACACGATCGTGATCGAACGACCTAGAGCATGGAAGAGAGTTTGGTGGGTTTGGGCTGGTTTTGAGAGGGGGTTTTGCTGCAACACACAGAAGGCATCTGCGGTTACCCGGTTAACCGTTGGAGTAGCAAACGACCTCCAAATGGAACGAAACTTGACCGGTAGTCTACCGGTGGTATATTAAGGCCACTTGACAAGCCTCGGTCCATTCCGAGAATGTTTGACACCCGCTCACGAAAGAAAACAAGAGGGGTGCGCCGGAGGAGATGGGAGCGCTGGATTGCAAAACGGACAACGGGGAAAATGCTCGAATGCATGAGGCGAACACGTATGCAAATGCAATGCACATGATGACAAGATATGAAATGCATGGCATGAAAAAAAACAAAACGAAAGACAAAACCCGACCACGGAGGGAATATCATAACACATAGCCGAAAATGGCAAGAGTCGGAGTTACAAATATGGGAAGTTACATCCGGGGTGTTACACTCTCTTAGCCAAGTTACACTTGAGCAAGAAAATAGCTTATTGAAGGGAATTATAGAGAAAGGTGTTTACAAGAGCCTTGCCGGAAGTAAGCAATTTGAGGAAATTGTATGCAAGCAAGGAAGGCACTAGAAGAATCAAGGTGTTGGTTCTGAACGAAAGTTCAATGCCAATGGAGTTGAGTGGGAAGAAGATCAATACCCCAAGACGAAGTTCGTTCCTCAACAAGAGAAGTATGATCCTACTTCTTTCAAAGGAGCACAAGCTCAAGATGATCTTCCACCACAAGACCACAAGCTAAAAGGCAAGGACAAGCTTCAAGAGGAGATTGATGCATTTGAAGAAGCACCTAAGGCCGTGGTCAAGTGGGTTCCTAAAACTACATCAAGTTCTACCTCATCAAGTACGACTACAACTCCAAGGATTCCCATCAAGATGGTGTGGATCCCGAAGAAGAAGAACTAGAGAGTTCTTGAGGGTGACTCCGCCAACATACTTCACTCTCATCATTTTGGCAAGGACAAGTGCAAACAACTTCCACATCTTGCACTAGTTCAAGGAGTCACAAACCCTCTTGTTGGTAAGACAAGGGTCAAGGTAACCTAATGCTTTCATGGACATCATCTTGTGTATACATCACTCTATGTCTATGGATATCCTTGCTTGTTCCTTGTGGGACTAACCCGTGTAGGTATTTAAAGTACAACTCACTCCAATGGAATGCTCCGAATGATCTACTTCAACATTGAGCATCCACATCTACATTACCTACATGAACTCATCATCGACAAAACCCAAGGTTAGTTCATCCCTCTTAGGGGGGATATCACATCTAGGGGGAGCTTTACTCTAAGATTTGAGCTAAAGCAACTCTAATGGTGTGAGCACAACAATGCTTTATGTAAAAGTGGTAACCCCACTTGTGCTTAAACGATGAGTATGACCTATGATCAAATGTTCTCATTTGACTCCTAAGTCAATATACTCATATATAGATGACCTAGTCATCGCCAATTGCTTGATAGATGCTAGAGTGTTTGTGCATGCTTTGTCACATATTTTATTTGCCATTTTATTGTGTGAGCATGTTGAATGCATATTTTTCTCATTCGAGGACATCCATTTGTTGCTTTGATTGTTTGGTGTTTTCTCTTTTGCCAAATGGATGGACAAGAATGCCTAAGAACTCCCTCTAGCTATCTATGCTTTCCTCATCTCAAACTCTATTCATGCTACATCACAAAGTTTGATCATGTCAGATTCGAACCACTCTGTGTGAGGAGCACTCAGAGTCCCCGATTTGTCATAGACTTAAACTTCCAAAGCCTCTTTGTGCATTTCAGTCTGACCGATTCATCCTTTTCGGTCCTACCGAGATCACATAGTTGATCTAGGTTTTCAATCTCGGTGCAACCGATTAGAACCTTTCGGTCACACCGAGTTGCAGTAACAGCCTACAGTTTTGCATCTCGGTGCCGCCGAGTTGTTCCACTCGGTCACACCGACAGGGTCAGGTTATATATACCGACGGGTCAAATTTTGGAAAAAAATCTGAAACCCTTCACCCGCGCGTAACCTGCTCTGCCTCTTCGGGTCTCCGGATCGTCCTCTCGCCGCCAGCGACCTCCCGCCGCTGGTCTCCACCGCCGTCAACGGCAATCTGCCCCACCGTTGTCGCCGTAGCGAACACTCGCCGCTCTAGGGTAAGTGTTCGACCCCTTGTGCTGTCTTTTTTTCACTCTGATTCCTAGCACAAGGACAATGCCATGTTTCTTGCCACGATTGAGATTGATTCATCCAGCTAAAACTTCCTTAGGTCTAGATTGATTCGAGAATTTTAGGGTTAGCTCTCCGCAGAACTCATCTCAGACCGACCGAACTGTAGAAATCGGTCTCACCGATTCGGCCTTGGCCATTGCACATGCGCTTTTCGGTCCGACCGAAACGTGCAAATCGGTGTGACCGAGTTCAAGATTCTGTGAAACCCTAGCAATCTCGGTGCCACCGAACTGTGACTCGGCTCAACCGAGTTCACTAGTTTAGGTTCCAAGTGTTGCTTCGGTATCACCGAGTTTGTCAATTCGGTAGCTCCGAGATCACTTCTGTAGAGAACTAAAACTAAGCTTTTTGACTCAATTGTTTTGCAAAACCTCTGTACTTTGTGATGCTCAGCTACTCTACCGCATCTACAACCTATTCACAGGGTCTGCTGACAGTTTGCCTGAAGATGTCTGATCAAAGTGACAGTCAGAACAAGTCTGGAGAGCAGGTTCAGATGAGTGAGGGCACTAGTCCCTCAGACAGCTATGATGAGGGCAGCAGGAGCACACCTAGTAACCTGCCAAAGGCAGCTACCAGGACAAGGAATAAGAGAACATCATATTCTGAGGATGAGGATTATGTGGCTGTTGAGGATGAGGCTACTTCAAAGAAAAAGGTGCTCAAAAAGGAGTATGGCACAGCTGCTGCAAGTAAGCCTGGACTGAAAACAAAGGCTCCAGCAAGAAGAGTTCCAATGTCAAAAGCCAGGGCCTCCACTCAGGAAACAACGGAGTTCACTCTTGAACCCAAAGGAGGTGAAGGCAAGAAGAGGAAATAAAGGGTCAAGAAGACCATTGCCAGAGTTATTGGAAAACCATCAATGATGAGAGATGATGAAGAAGAGGAAGAGGATGTTGCACCATCACCCAAAGCTCAGAAGCTTATGGGAGATGCAATCAGATCAGGGGCTGTTCCATCTAAGCCCAAGTCTGCACCCAAAGCTCCAGCTCAGAAGTCTGCTCCAAAGAGAAGCACTAGAAACATTCCAGCTGCAGAAAAGAATAAGGCCCCAGTGCCTGAGAGAGTTGAAGAAGAACATGATGAAGCCCAAGTGCTAAGGAAGCTCAAGCCCAAGATCCCTGACCATAATGATGCACATCCTGTTGCAGAAGATATGAGGATCAGAAAGGATGCAGGACTAAGACTGTGGAGACATTCTGATCCATATGCTGTCAGGAGGAGAACAACAGTTGATTACAGGTTCCACACAAAGGAACAACAAGATTTCTATGAGACAATCTTGCTTGACAAGAAGCCCATAGTATGTGACATGAGATGGATAGACTGGGAGTACATCAAGGAGAATGAAGATCACTATCCAGGAGTCTATGACAGCTTCAAGGCTTGTGGAGTAGATACTTTTGTTGCCCAGAAGCTCACCAAGTGGAATGATGAGCTGATCATGCAGTTTTACTCCACTGCCCACTTCTATCCAGATGGAAGGATAGTTTGGATGTCTAAAGGTACAAGGTACCAATCCATAGTAGAAGAATGGGCCAAGCTAATCAATGCCCCTGAGGAACATGAAGATGACTTGGATGTGTATGCCACCAAGAAGAAAGACCACAACACAATGGCCAACATGTACAAGGAGATCCCAGACAAAGCTTTGGAGACTCATAATCTTGGATCTGTACACTATTTGTTGTCTGGTCTGCCTACCATCAACTAGATCCTTAGGCACACATTGCTACCCAAGTCTGGAGATCACAAGATGATCAGAGGACATGCTATCAATTTGCTACACTTGTTTGATGTGCCTCAGAAGTTCAAGGTCATGAGTTTGATTGTAGAGTCAATCAAGAGGATAGCTGCTGACCAGAAGAGAAGCTGTGGGTATGCTCCACACATTCAGGAGCTCATCAACTCCAAGATGGGCACAGGTACATTCTTGTTGGACAAGGAGCACCTTCCTCTGCATCCTGATTTTGAAGATAACACTGCTGTGATGGATGAGGAAGACACCGCATCTGTGCAAGCAGAAGAGAAGAGAGAGAAGGCAAGGGCAAGTTGAAGAAGCATCTCAAGTGTTCTTGAAGACCAAGCAAGATCAGCTTGGATATCTGATCCAATCCACCTTGAGGATTGAGAAGGGCTTGGCCACCCTGACTCAAAACCAGGAGAGATTGGAGAGGATCATTGAGAAGAAATTCTATGATCTTGATGTTAAAGTAACTGAGATTCAGTCAGCAGTTGAGCAGCTTCAGGAGGAAGTGGAGGAGAAGAAGGGCAAGTCAACTACAGATGCTTTTGCTAGAGTGCCCTGAAGCCAGAGGTCTGCTGCAGTGCCAGTCACAGATACTAGAGCTACAGCATCAGCTCCAGCAGCTACAGCTCCAGTGCCACCTCCAGCAGCCACTCCACCAGCTCCAGCTACATCAACAGAAGCTTTCGTCCTTGGAGTCATCTCTACACCACCTACCGAAGATCTAGCCTGAGAGACGTTTAGTACTATGCTTTTTGAACTTTTTGGTAACTTGTTGCCAAAGGGGGAGAAAAATGTATAGATAATAGGCTTCGAGAGAGAGTGTTGCTTTTATCTCTCTTGTTTTTGGTTTGGTTGAACTTCTTTATTATGTTCTTGTGTGAGATACTTGTTGATCATGTGTTTGGTCATATGCTACCCTTAATGCTTGTTGGATGATATTATCTTTCATATCCTTATATGATCATTCACTTGCTTGGTGATGAGTGCATGCTTTTATTTTCTATTATTTTGAGCGCTCCACCAAGATGTATGTGACATGGAAGAAGTAACCCATGATCCTAATCGATTGTGCATTTGCATTCAAAAGAAAATTTAAAATAATGCACAAATTTAGGGGAGCTCTAGCTTATCACATACTTCTCAAAGCGACAATGTTTTTCAATCTTATTATCATTTGTCGAAGCTTTGATCTATATGTTGTCATCAATTACCAAAAAGGGGGAGATTGAAAGTGCAACTATCCTTGGGTGGTTTTGGTAATTCCTAACAACATATTGCTCATTGAGCTGATGCTACTTCAAGATAATTATTTCAGGAATGCTCAATGATTGGCATGGCATGGATTAGAAAAGTTGACCCCTCAAAATGCCAAGGAGAAAAGGATTGGCTCAAGCTCAAAGCACAAGACTCTACATTTTTCATTTTAGTGATCCAAGATCACATTGAGTCCATAGGAAAAGCCAATACTATTAAGAGGGGGTGAGGTGCTGCTTAATGAGGTTCTTGCTCAAAATGCTTAGTGATATGCTCCAAAGCCCTCAACTACCTTTTCATATCCACATTTGTCCAAATCCAAAAGTCAAACTCGGCCCTACCGAAACTTTCTATCCGGCGCCACCGAGTTCTCTTGACATAGCCACTGCCAGAAACCCTAGTCTTTTCGGTCTCACCGATAGGGATCTCGGTCTCACCGAGATGGGATTGTAATCTCTCTGTTTCCCTTCGTAACGTTTCGGTCCAACCAAGATGAGCGATCGGTCCCACCGAGATTGCAATGCAAACTATCTGTTTCCCTTTCGTAACGTTTCGGTCCAACCGAGATGAGCGAATCGGTCCCACCGAGTTTGCCTGACCAACTGTCTGTTTGTCTATTACCAAAATCGGTCCCACCGAGTTTGTGTAATCGGTCTCACCGAGATTACGTTATGCCCTAACCCTAATGACATCGGTCCCACCGAGTTGACATGTCGGTCCCACCGAAAACCCTAACGGTCACATCATGAACCAAATCGGTCCGACCGAGTTTCATGATTCGGTCCCATTGAGTTTGGTAAATTGTGTGTAACGGTTAGATTTTGTGTGGAGGCTATATATACCCCTCCACCCACTCTTCATTCGTGGAGAGAGCCATCAGAACATGCCTACACTTCCAACATATATTTTCTGAGAGAGAACCACCTACACTTGTGTTGAGGTCAATATATTCCATTCCAACCACATAAATCTTGATCTCTAGCCTTCCCCAAGTTGCTTTCCACTCAAATCTTCTTTCCACCAAATCCAATCCTATGAGAGAGAGTTGAGTGTTGGGGAGACTATCATTTGAAGCACAAGAGCAAGGAGTTCATCATCAACACACCATTTGTTACCTCTTGGAGAGTGGTGTCTCCTAGATTCGCTAGGTGTCACTTGGGAGCCTCCGTCAAGATTGTGGAGTTGAACCAAGGAGTTTGTAAGGGCAAGGAGATCGCCTACTTCGTGAAGATCTACCCGAGTGAGGCAAGTCCTTCGTGGGCGACGGCCATGGTGGGCTAGACAAGGTTGCTTCTTTGTTGTCCCTTCGTGGGTGGAGCCCTCCATCAACGTGGATGTACGATAGCACCACCTATCGGAACCACGGATAAAAAATCTCCGTGTCAACATTGTGTTTGCTCCCTCAAACTCCTCCATTTACCTTCATATGCAATTATTTTACATTCCGCTACTATACTCTTAGAATTGCATGTGTAGGTTGATTGCTTGACTTGTGCTAAGTTGCTAAAATCTGCCAAGAATTAAAATTGGTAAAAGGCTAGATTTTTATTTGGTCAAGTAGTCTAATCACCCCCCTCTAGACATACTTTCGATCCTACTGTGTGTTTTTGAGTAACAATGGAACAACTTTGATGTGGCACCGTGATTTCGAACTAGAAATCCGCACACTGAGTGAGGGTTAGGTTTACATGCATATGTATGTTACACCACACTTCAAGCCAACGATGGGGATTCATATATGCATGCATGTGTGCATAGTATATGCGCTCAAACTTAATTAGATCTGAATCTCACCATGACCTATACTACGATAACACGAACCAAATGAAGAATCCGCCATGGTAACCTATCTTGTTGTTGGTCAAGGTAATCATGGATGTCCACGCGGTCCCACGAATATATAGGTTTGTCGCTGATAACCACGCGAGGGAGTGTATCGTTCGAAGGCAACCACTACATGCATATGTATGGAGGTGATACGTGCATGCATGTATGAATACACAACATTGATCTGGCGCATGTGTCAAAAATCGTACACTAGCTCCCCACACAGAGCGAGATCGGTTCATGATGGTGTCGTTGTACTAGCCACTTCGACTCGATGGGAGGGATTCATGCGTACACATGCATGTGTGTGTGCTCAAAGTGTATCATGCATGTCATCCCAGAGCAAAAATAATAATCCCCTCCTAAGTCAAATTAACCTATCTTGTTGTCAGGCAAAAAGAAGTGATGGACCAAGCGGGGCCACAGATGGAAAGCATCGATATCGTTGATAACCGCTTAAGTGGGTGCGAGAGGACAACCACCACCGCTTTGCATGTGGGCCAAACATATATATGTTGAATACCCAAAATGCACAACTTTGATGTGCCACATGCCTCAAAAATCATAAACCATGCACCCACACAGAGCGAGGTTCATATCAAGTGTACTACATATGATGGTCCCCTTCCCCCCTCTTCACCGCACACTATATGCTCCTGCCGTAATATATGTGGAACCCAAAATAATCCTCATTGATGGTGAAATTAATTAACCTCTCCCGATGTAGGTCAAAGTGATGCATGGATGCATCGACGATGGCCTCGTGGGCCCACAGATGGAAGCGTCACACGGGAGTGTCCTAGCTAGGATATATATATATATATATATATATATATATATATATATATATATATATATATATATATATATATATATATATATATATGCATGTGGCCCAAAAAGGTGTTGTGTGATATTTGAATAACCAATTTCACAATTTTGATGTGGCACGTGCCTCGGTAACCAAAAAGTCCCGACACTGAGTGAGGTGTACTTGTTCACGGACGCATACGTATAGTATATATGCTAGTCCCCTCCCACCTCTTCGACGCGTACTATATACCACCATAGCACAAACAAAAAAAAGATTCTACCTTGCTGGTCAAATTAACCTCACTGCCGGCCGTTCGTCAAAGTGATGGACGATGACCTCGCGGGCCCATAGAAAGCGTCACCCGCGAGTATCGAGTGTCGTGTAGGACAACCATCGACTGCATGGAAAAACATTTATGTATGAAAGAGTTGTGTAATGTTTTAAATAACGATTTCACGACTCTGATGTGGCACCAGCCTGCCTAACAAAACGGCCAACCCACACGGTGGCTCACAACTCGTAGTGTACTAGGAGCCACCCGCCACCCCAGACGCACACACCCACAAACACACCGCAAATCCACCGCAACTATGATGCATGTTAAATTAATTATCCCACGGTGAACATACATGTTACCAAAGGAGGGACGTTTTAATTTCAAAAAATCACAGAGATCCTTAAGACGTTTTAGTACATTGATTGATTGATTTTCTATGGGTATAATGTGCAAAAATGAAATTTGAGCTACATGCACACGTGACAGTGTACCTAAATGGATTGCAAAAACACATGTGTTCACCGGGTGCATGTTTACTCCCCGTGCAACAAATTTCAAACATTGAGAATCTTGATTTTTAAATTCTAGTACATCCAAAACTTATTTGAAGTTCATGAAACTTATCGTGTTGTCATATGGACACCAATACAAAGTGGCATTGTACATTTTTTGTCAAATTTGAGGCCAGTTTTGATGTAATCTTTATCTAATTACAGACGAGAGATTATTAATAATTGGGAACCAATATCCCAAACGGATTATTTATTCGAACCGTGACCGTTAGACCAACAATGGATACGTGCCATGCTTCGGTTAAGCAATAAAGCGGCAGCATTAATCATCCAAATAGAAAAACAATATACGTGCCGCCGCGCGACCCGTGTGGCGTGCGAGCAGGCATGAGTTGACGGGACGCATGCGAGCAGTCCGCCGCGCAGGCAGACGGGGAGGCATGCGTGTAGGTGTGTGAATTGACGGAGGCGTGCTCGCTGCGCAGTGTCATTGGGAGGCGTGCGAGTAGCTGTGTGAAACTTTGGTAGGCGTGCCAGTAGTCTGGTGCGCAGGCTCACCGGGAGGCGAGCCATCGGTTTGACCGCCGCACGCCTCTCTCGCACAACTCCCACTACTCCCACTACTCCGTATTAATGGTGCGCCCGAGTGGCCACACCCCCCATCCTCGCTACGCACACACAATCCTCTCTCTCCGCTTGCATCCTCGACGCCGCTCTCAGTCCTCAAAGCCGTCAGTGTATGAGGATGCCGCCGAAGCGCACCATCGGAGGGAGTGGCGACGCCGGGGCTGCTAAAGCACCGGAGCACGGCGTGGAGATGGAGACAGAGGTTGCCGTCACCGCCGACCAGTTATCACTGCACCCTGACGTCATCGACGGCGTCGAGCTTCCACAGCCGGAGGCGGAGTTCCACACCGACTCCGACAACCACTCCGGCGACTACTCCGACGATGACGGATAGCTGGTTAGTCATCTGAGATTATTAATAATTGGGAACCAATATCCCAAACAGATTATTTATTCGAACCATGAGTGTTAGACCAACAGTAGATACATGCCATGCTTCGGTTAAGCAATAAAGCGGTAGCATTAATCATCCAAATAGAAAAACAATATACGTGCCGCCGCGCGACCCGTGTGGCGTGCGAGCAGACGTGAGTTGACGGGATGCATGCGAGCAGTCCGCCGCGCAGGCAGACGGGGAGGCGTGCGTGCAGGTGTGTGAATTGATGAAGGTGTGCTCACTGCGCAGTGTCATCGGGAGGCGTGCGAGTAGTTGTGTGAAACTTTGGTAGGCATGCCAGCAGTCCGGTGCGCAGGCTCACCGGGAGGCGAGCCATCGGTATGATCGCCGCCCGCCTCTCTCCCACAACTCCCACTACTCCATATTAATGGTGCGCCCGAGCGGCTGCACCCCCCATCCTCGCTACGCACACACAATCCTCTCTCTCTCCGCTTGCATCCTCGACGCCGCTCTCAGTCCTCAAAGCCGTCAGTGTATGAGGATGCCGCTGAAGTGCACCATCGGAGGGAGTGGCGACGCCGGGGCTGCTAAAGCACCGGAGCACAGCGTGGAGATGAAGACAGATGTTGCCGGCACCGCCGGCGAGTTGTCACTGCACCCTGACGTCGTCAACGGCGTCGAGCTTCCACAGCCGGAGGCGGAGTTCCACACCGACTCCGACGACCACTCCCACGACGACTCCGACGACCACTCCAGCGACGACTCCGACAACCACTCCGGCGATGACTCCGACGACGACGGACAGCTGGTTAGTCATCTATACACATTTATGTGTCAAACAGATCATAGGGTTTCTCTGGTTACTCCTGCCTCCCCCTTTTTGGAATAGAAATCCTCTGGTTATGTTCTCCCAATCCATGAAATCTGAGTAAGTTTCGTTAGATCCATGTAGTGTATTGATTGTTTGAATGGTACAGGTGATAAGTTATTAGTTGTTTCATATGTGCAAATGATTTCTGCTAGTAATCCGACTAGGGTTAGTGTTCGTGCTAATAATTCCTAGTCAGGACTTGACAATTGATTTTGAATGACCTAACTTTGTTTGTGCCATTATTTTCTTCAAGATTGGTCTTTCCATAGACGACTTTGCTTAAAAATCAAACCATAATCTCTGGATATGTATAAATAAATAGCCATAAATTCCCAATCCTACTTCACGGCATGTAATCAGTGATTTGATGCCAAATTTGTTTTAGTATTTGTATAGGTGTTGTCTGACGATGTGGACAGCGAGGATGAAGATGCCTAGAGGAGGTACAAGAGGCGAATCCTGAGGGAGCTTTATGCGGGAATGCATAACAGGCGTATTAGGACCTGGAACGACGGTTATGGATGCCCATTTTGCAACCACAAGATTCATGACGCGTATCAAAGTGTTCTGGCGCATGCAAGAGGACGGGCCATTGGCTCCTTCAAGCAGAAGTATTCTCGGAGGGTGGCGCACGGCGCGTACGCCGAGTACCTGGAGAAGCTTCAGGATCGTGCCGGCCGCATGTGAGATGAGATGTGGGATGGATCGAACTATGTACGCTTGAGTATGCTTAATGACGGTTGAACTATGTACTTATGGTTGAACTATGCTTATGTACGTGTGCGCTTATTATCTATGTCTGGGTATGTTAAATATTTCACCAAATTTTGGTAAAAATTACAACGGGGGACCAATAAAGCAGGACGGAGGTAGTACGTCAATCACACACGGTTCCCAAAATTGGAACCGTCTGCAATGACTTTCATTTTTCCTGCTATGTCAATCACACACGGTTCGCTCTAGCAAACCGTCGCCCCCAAAATTCTTTGTGGGACAGAAAACCCTCACCACCCAATTCAAAAAAGAAAAAAGAAAATCCTCACCATCCCCACATCACAAAAACCCTCACCCCGCCCGCCACCCCCTCGGCCCCTCCGATACATTCCCCATTCACACCTGCACAAGCTCCTCCGCGTCTATACCATGGCACCGCCTATCGCGGCGGTAAACACTTAGCTCGACGCCTACCTCCACCGCCAGGCTGCTGGCAAAGCCCACCGCATTTCGCCACTTCCGCTTGCCGCCGCCTATCGCCATCGACTTTCTCGACGCTGCTCGCGGTCGACCCAGCTCCGCTCGGTTGGGGAACCTGCCGTACTGAGGGTTCTTTCTCATGGACGACAAGGTAACTAATTTAACGAGATATTATCTCATCTCTTATCCCAGTTCATCTGCCTCCTTTAATCACTCAACGGAACTCGCCGTGAATTCATTTTTATTCGAGCCGATTTGAGGGTTTTCTTTCATTCATAGAATGTGCAGTGCGCCGACACTTCAGGACTTGGCGACCGCCGCCAGAGATTCCATCTCATCGTACCAGATAATTTGAGGACGCGCGCGGTATGTTCAATCTCACCCTAAATCGGTTGGCATGGCCTACTTTCGTGAACATATTCTAAATATTGCTACATTTGGATAAAAGGTGCCACATGCACCTTATACGTCAAAGGGGATTTTTCCCCTCTTCTTTCTATATTAGGAAAATTAATGATGTATTGTTCTTTCGATTACTCTCATATTTCCATGACATCATGTTTACCCTATCTGTTTAATTATAGACTTTTATCCTTCGATTTCAACTGTTGTACAGTTCTTTCAATTTGGGCCCATATTTGCATGTTACCATATTTTCTTTAACAATCCTACCATTTTCTGCAGAACATCGCTTGCTATGCAACAGATTATGTAGTGCACAATTTTTCCCTTTACATACATCAAGGCTCCACGAATGTCATATTGCACACAAACCATGGATTTACAATCGTTGCTACTGTAAGACTTTATGAACGTGGTGACTCCTATTTTGGCACTGGCTTTTGGAATGAAATTGCAAAGTTTTATGTACTGAAAGCTGGCACTAAAATTGCACTGCACATAGAAGGGCCTGGTCATGAGATATATGCTAACTTCCCCGACAAAATCATCCGTCCAGACTTTGTTCGAAGTAAGTTTTCTTTTCAACTATCTGCATATGTTGACTTACCCAGCAATGTCAAATGAATTGTGTAGTATTTAAGCAACCAATTGTTATTCCCTTTTCTTACTATATCCCTACCTAATAACTTCTAGTTACCAATACACTTTTCTATTGCCCTGTTTTCACTAAATATTCCCTGTACTCCCATTTCTACCAGAAAGCGCCGCTGACATGGAGACTCCGGAGGTGCAGAACGGGGCTGCCAACAAGCAGAGGTGGGGCGAGCTAGAACCGCACGGGACTCCAGCATGCCTAGACTTAATCAGCAGCCTCCCCGATGATATGTTGAGAGTCATCATCTCCCTCCTCCCAATCAAATATGGGGCACGGACAACCCTCCTTTCCCGGCGGTGGCGCCCCCTATGGAACTCCAGCCCTCTCGACATCATCGACACCCACGAGCTCTGCCATGGCTATCGCAAAAGCTTGGATGCGTCCAACCAAAGGCCTTAGAATGGGCAAGTTCCGTTCCAACGGCAAGGACCGAGCCAAGCTTGACGACTGGTTCCGATTCCCCGCCCTAGATCAGCTTGAGGAGCTCACTTTTGATGATGGGCATATGCGGTCACTGCCAACATCCGCACTGCGCCTCGCGCCCATGCTGCGCGTCGCCAAGTTCAGGAACTACCATTTCCCGCCCCTTAATGACGTGCCCGCTCTTATTCTACCACGACTGAAGCACCTCGAGCTCGTCGTCGTCTGCCTCTCAAAGGGTGACATGGAGCGCCTGCTCCATGGCTGTACTGCACTCGAGTACCTTCGTCTTCAGGCGATCAATGGGTTGAGTACCTTCCACATCACCTCCATGACTCTCCGGACTATTTATGTGTGTTGCTGGTGCGACGGGAAGACATCACAAAAGGTGGACCATGGTATGGTCATCCAGGACACACCTGTACTTGAGAGATTACTTGTAGTTGATCAAGAAGGTCCAACAAGAATCAATGTCATTTCTATGCCGAAATTGACAGTGGTGGGCTACTCCTCTGACAAATACTCCGAACTTGTTATTGGACCCACACCCGTTCGGGTACAACAGCCGCCTTCTACCTCTCCTTCTACAAATTAACATTATTTCTAATTTTGAAGATGTTTGTTCGTCTGTCATTCAGAAAATGATTCCGACAAGCTTGACCCCGAAACTGCGCACAGTGAAGGTCTTGGCACTAGAATCTATCGGACCCGACTTGGAACAAGTTGTCAGTTTCCTGAGATGCTTTCCGTTCCTGGAGCAGCTATATATCGAGGTGATGTTCCTTTCCTGTAAAATGTTAACCATAAGGGAGTTCAATTTGTGGCACCTTTTTCCAAGTTTACAATGACAATGTACTACAATTTCTGAATGTTCTTTTGGAGGATTTCAGTACATACATGCCCCCCCCCATATTGGTTGCTTGATCCATATGGTTACATTCAATAAGCATTTCTCCTTGGATTCATCTATACTAGTTTTCTTGGGGAACTTTTCATCCACTCCAACCTCTTGTGAAGAAGGCTACATTTTTCTAGAATGTAATCAAATGCCCATGTTAATCATGTCAGATCGAAGATGGCATGTTAGTGCATTTTACAAATCCTGCAAACCAAATAGCTAGGCCTGTAGTAATGTTCAAAACTGCATGTAGGCACTAACACGTTTTCTTCTTTTGCAGATAAGATGAGGCCCAGTGGTGGATAATGTGATACAATATAACAATCACGTCGAATTCCTGGATTTGCATCTCTCAGAAATTACTTTGAACTCCTACCGAGGGACCTTACCGAAGATTATATTCGCTAGGTTCTTTGTCAGAGCAAGGGTGCTGAAGGAAATGAGGTTTGCCCTACATTTATTTCGCAAAAATGAATAGTTTGTTGATCAGCACCGGCGCCTGTGGCAGAATGGAGGAGGCTCCAAAAATGTTGGATTTCATTTTGGAACTTAAGATGATAGAGTAATCGGAAGTCATCGAGTCAACCCCACACATGACTTCTCAGTGGCTGACCCCTTTGCAAAAATTGTGAGGTTTCGAAGCCAGACTTAGAAGCGGTGATATTAGTTTGAACCTCTCTGATATCCATGTTCAGCGCATCAGCGTGACCTTTGCAGCTGATGAGCTGAATTTCATTTCTAATATCAGTTTGAACCTTGTAATCTTCAAATTTGAGCCATATAACTCTAGAATTTGAACCTTGTAACATTCCGAGCTTTTGTTGTACAATCGTTGAAATGGCATCGTATGAGACTCGTATATTGCTAGCACTATTTTGACCTTAATATGCAATGGTCTTAGATTTTATTAACCATTCTCGAATCAGTTTACCTTGTCGATCTCACAGCACACGATCTGTATAGCTAACTCGACTGTGATCTTCGACAATATTGCACACAGTTGGTTTCTTCCACCATGTGCACTGTAGAGCGCAGAATTAATTATCGCACTCGAGTGTCCGTCATCACCCTTCTGGGTAAACTTATGACCGAAGTCATTCCACACACTTCATTTTTACAAAGCTTTTGGCTAATAAATGCCCACGATTTGTCCCTCTTCTAGCCGATGCGTGGCCAAACTAGCCAGGCGGGAAGCTTGCGCGGTAAACAGCGCGGTAGCGCGGGAACAAGCTCTTCGAGCCCATGCCTGGGGTGCGGTGTTGTCAAGCATGCACTGGATTCTGGAATCCTCCGCTATGAACGTCCTGACAAGACGTGACGATTACAGGCCGGCCGGCCCTCATTTATTACAGTGTCCATTTAACCTACCCTTGTGTCTCTTCAACCTTCCGATCGCGCCCCACCATTGCAAGAAGCACACCCACCACGAGAAATTCTTAGAGGGTATCCTGTGCGGCTCCAATGGCGCTCCGAGCGGCTGCCGACGACGTGCAGTAGTTCACCATGCGTGCCATGGTGGACACCCACAGAAGGTTCATGGACCTCTCGGTGGTGTACACCACCGACCCGGTCTGGGCGGAGCACTCCATCCACATCATGGAGATGTTGCTTGCCGAGGAGAAGTACAAGGTGGTCGGGTTCAACCTCGAGTACACCCGCGCTCGTGCCGGGTCTCGTCCCAAGGTCGTCGTCGCCCAGATGTGCGTGCGCCACCACATCCTCGTCTACCACTACTGCCTGGCCACAAGGCCTTACAAGCGTTTCGCCAGGTTTGTCAATAACCCCCACTACATGTTCGCTACGGTGGACATCACCAACGATGTAAAGGCGCTCGAGAATTCGAGCATCGCCAGCCAGAATCTTGTCGACATCCAGGGCCAATACAAGATCAGGGGCAGCAAGGAGCATGAGAAGGACTCACTGGTTCACCTCGCCGAGGCCATCATCGACCCCTACTACAGAGACATGAAGGATTGCAACAAGGACAAGCGTGTCTGGCACTCGGCCTGGATGGAGAAACTCGACAAAGCTCACATCGTGTATGCGACCAAGGAGGCGTACACGAGCTACGACATGTACAGGCGGATCGTTGACATGAGGAAGTCCCTCCTTCCCCAAAACGGTCAGGGATCCAGCTGGAAGCAGAGCAATGGCAAGCATCGTCGCAACAATAAGTAGATGATTAGATCCTCATTTCTCCTACTTTAGTATGCATGTAATTGCTTTCTTTGGTGTGTGGAAATGTTATGTGTAGTCACTTGTGTAATTGTATGCTTAATTTGGTTATGCAATGCTGTCTTTTTAAGTATATATGTTGATGTTGTAGACAGAGCATAGATGTTGTGCGGACAAAGAAAATCACATCGCACAGGGACTAAACAATGGAACCCGTCGGTGATGTTTTCATCAATCACTCACAATTGTATACCAGCAATCGTTTTCTCACAACACACACGGCTTGTTAGCAGTAATCATCTGTGTTGTTATCGGTCTTCGCACACGTCTCCAATTACAGACCTGTTTGCCTCGTATCACACACATCTTGTTCATTTGAACCATTTATGTTCTCATGTCTCAACGCAAATAGTTCATCCGAGTGAACCGCATGCCGTATATCGCACACACCTTTGATCTGGCTGACCGTTTCTTTTGTGTTGCCTAATCACAAACAGTTCATCTGAGTGAACCGTATGATGTGTATCACACACGCCTTCATCTAGCTGCCCGTTTCTTTTGTTCCTCCTCAATGCAAACAGTTCATTGAACTGAACCGTATGCCCTTCATCGCACACGCAAATAAAACCTGAACCGTGTTTGATGCATCCGTCATTGCAAACGTTTTATACATTTCTGATGGTTTTCATATAGCACAGTTTGCGATTATTGCATCGCACACAGTTTCTCGAAGGGTCTCTGATCGTAGTGTCATGTTAGCAGCATCCTATAGTAGTGTATGGTTAACATCATACTTGGCAAGCATCTTACGGAAAGCACCATGAATAAAGTATGAACCACCATCAGTCATTAAATATCTAGGGACTCCGAACCTTGGGAAAATAACTTCCTTAACCATTTTAATAGAGGAGTTGTGATCAGCACTACTAGTTGGAATAGCTTCTACCCATTTAGTAACATAATCAACAGCAAACAAAATATGTGTATACCCATTAGAGGAAGGAAAAGGTCCCATGTAATCAAATCCCCAAACATCAAATGGTTCAACAGCAAGTGAATAATTCATAGGCATTTCTTGACGCTTACCGATATTACCTATTCTTTGACATTCATCACAAGATAAGACGAACTTACGGGCATCCTTGAAGAGAGTAGGCCAATAAAATCCAGAATGCAATACCTTGTGAGCAGTTCTATCTCCAGCATGATGCCCTCCATAAGCTTCGGAGTGACATTTCCGTAGGATTTGTCCCTGTTCAAGCTCAGGTACACAACGTTTAATAATACCATCTGCTCCTTTATAAAGGTGTGGGTCATCCCAAAGTAATGTCTTAAATCATAGATGATTTTTTCTTTTGTTGGTATGTAAGGCTAGGTGGTAAATATTTAGCAACAATGTAATTAGCATAATCAGCATACCAAGGAGTGCTATGAGAAACATTTATTCCGGCTAACTGCTCATCGGGAAAACTATCATCAATAGGTAGTGGGTCATCAAGCACATTTTCAAGCCTAGATAAATTATCAGCTACTAGGTTCTCAGCTCCTTTTCTATCAATGATATGTAAATCAAATTCTTGTAACAAGAGAACCCATCGAATAAGTCTAGGTTTAGCATCTTTCTTTTCCATAAGATATTTAATAGAAGCATGGTCTATGTGAAGAGTTACTTTGGAATCAACAATATAAGGTCTAAATTTATCACAAGCAAACACCACTGCTAAGAATTCCTTTTCAGTAGTAGCATAATTTCTTTGAGCACTGTCTAGAGTTTTACTAGCATAATGAATAACATTCAATTTCTTATCAACTCTTTGTCCTAGAACAGCACCAACAGCATAATCACTAGCATCACACATAATTTCAAAAGGCAAGTTCCAATCAGGTGGTTGAACAATAGGTGCAGATATTAAGACATTCTTGAGTGTTTCAAAGGCTTCTAAACAATCATCATCAAAAACAAAGGGAATATCCTTTTGCAAAAGACTAGTGAGAGGCCTAGAAATTTTAGAGAAGTCTTTGATAAACCTCCTATAGAAACCAGCATGACCTAGGAAACTACGAATACCTTTTATATATTTAGGACATGGCATTTTCTCAATTGCATCAACCTTAGCTTGGTCCACTTCAATACCTCTTTTAGAAATTTTATGACCCAAGACAATGCCTTCATTAACCATAAAGTGGCACTTCTATCAATTCAAGACAAGATTTGTTTGTTCACATCTCTGCAAAACTCGATCAAGATTGCTTAATAAATCATCAAAATACTTCCCATAAACAGAAAAGTCATCCATGAAAACGTCAACAATCTTTTCACAAAATTCAGAGAATATAGCAGTCATACATCTTTGAAAGGTAGTAGGTGCACTACATAAACCAAAAGGCATGCGTCTATAAGCATAGGTTCCAAAAGGACAAGTAAAAGTGGTCTTTTCTTGATCAGGTTGAGAAACAGGTATTTGTGAAAACCCAGAATATCCACCAAGGAAGCAAAAGTGTGTGTGCTTAGATAATCTTTCAAGCATTTGATCAATAAAAGGCAAAGGGTAATGATCTTTTCTAGTTGCTTTGTTTAATTTTTCTAAAATCAATTACGATTCTATAGCCTGTAACAATTCTTTGTCGAATAAGTTCATTCTTATCATTAGGAACAACAGTTATACCTCCTTTCTTAGGGACACAATGAATAGGACTTACCCATCTACAATCAGCTATAGGATAGATTATACCTGCTTCCAGAAGTTTTAATATTTCCGTTCTTACCACTTCTTTCATCTTCGGATTTGACCGACGTTGGTGATCAACAACGGGTTTAGCATCAGGTTCCATATTAATTTTGTGCTGACATAGAGTGGGACTAATGCCCTTTAATCACCAAGAGTATATCCAATGGCAGCTCGGTGCTTCCTTAGAACTTTCAATAATCTTTCTTCTTCATGTTCTGAAAGGTTAGCACTAATAATAACAGGATATATCTTCTTTTCATCAAGATAAGCATATTTCAAAGTGTCTGGCAATTGTTTTAATTCAAACACAGGATCACCTTTAGGTGGTGGAGGACCTCCTAGAGTTTCAATAGGCAAATTGTGTTTAAGCAGAGGATGTTGTTCAAAGAAAATTTTATCTATTTCATTTCTTTCATGCATATGTAAATCATTTTTATGGTCTAGCAAATATTGTTCTAAAGGATCAGTAGGTGGTACAGCAATAGAAGCAAGAGCAATTAATTCATCCTTACTAGGCAATTCTTTTTCATGAAGCGTTCTACAAAACTTAGAAAAATTAAACTCATGAGACTCATCACCAAAACTAACACCGATTGTTTGTTTCTCACAATCTATCTTAGCATTAACGGTGTTCAAGAAAGGTCTACCAAAGATAATGGGACAAAATTCATCTTGTGGGGAACCAAGAACAAGAAAATCAGTAGGGTATTTTATTTTCCCACACAGGACTTCAACATCTCTAACAATCCCGATTGGTGATATGGTGTCTCTATTAGCAAGTTTAATAGTAACATCTATGTCTTCTATTTCTGCGGGTGCTATGTCATTCATAATTTCTTGATATAAGGTGTAAGGAATAGCAAAACAGGTATATGTTTATCCTTTTTATCAGGTTTGGCAATTCTAGCAGCTTCTTCGCAAAAGTAAATAACATGCCCATCCATATCTTCTTCCAAGAGATATTTAACCATAGCAATACTAGGTTCTAATTTAATTTGTTCATCAGGTTAAGGTGTTTTAATGTAGCTTTTGTTAACCATAGTTGAAACTTTAGCATGTTCCTTTATCCTAACAGGGAAAGGTGGTTTCTCAATATAAGCAGAAGGAACAACTGGATCAACATTGTAAAGTATAGTTTCTTCTTTAACTGGTACCGGTTCTTTAATTTCTTATTTAATAGGTGGGTGATATTTCAACCACTTGTCTTTAGGGAGTTCAACATGAGTAGCAAATGATTCACAAAAGGAGGCTACTATCTCAGAGTCAAGTCCATATTTAGTGCTAAACTTTTGAAAAGCATCGGTATCCATAAAAGATTTAACACAATCATATTTAAGTTTAGTACCTGACTCTTTACCTTCATCGAGTTCCCATTCAGAGTTGCATTTAGTTCTTTCCAGAAGATCCCACCGGAATTCAATAGTCTTCTTTATAAAAGAACCAGCACAAGAAGTATCAAGCATGGTTTGATCATTACGAGAAAGCCGAGCATAAAAATTCTAGATAATAATTTCTCTTGAGAGCTCATGATTGGGGCATGAATATAACATTGACTTAAGCCTCCCCAAGCTAGAGCGATACTTTCTCGTTCACAGGGCCAAAAATTATATATATATAATTCCGATCACGATGAACTAGATGCATAGGATAAAAAATTTGGTGGAACTCCAATTTCAAACGATTCCAATTCCATGATCCAATATCATCACATAGCCTATACCATGCCAATGCTTTTCCCTTCAAAGATAAAGGGACTTTTTTTCCTCACTTCATCTCCGGCTAAACCTGCAAGCTTGAACAATCCACAAATTTGTTTTACATATATCAAGTGCATATCAGGATGTTCGGTTCCATCTCCTGCATAAGGATTAGCTAGCAGTTGTTCTATCAAACCCGAAGGAATTTCATATTCAATATTTTCAATAGGTGCAGTAGGTTGAGGGGTAGCTAATTGTGGTTTTGGACGAGGTGAAGATACCCCGAACAAACCCCTTAAAGGATTGTTTTCCACAGTAACAAGTGACAATAAATTTCAGCACACTATATAAATGTTTCCGTACCAAATTCCACTTACCAAAGGTGCTTCACTCCCCGGCAACGGCGCCAGAAAATAGCCTTGATGACCCACAAGTATAGGGGATCAATTGTAGCTCTTTTCGATAAGTAAGAGTGTCGAACCCAACAAGGAGCAGAAGGAAATGACAACTAGTTTTCAGTAAGGTAGTGTCTGCAAGTGCTGAAGCGGAGTAGTTTGATAGCAAGATAATTTCACTACAAAAAAAGACACACCGTGACATTTTGGGCCGAACAAAAAAATTCTTTCATGCTTATGATACTTCTATGACGATAATTGTGACAAAACCCGGTATCATCATAGATGTGGTGGGCTCCTACTTCTATCACAAAAAATCATGACAGAAAATGGGCTTTTCGTCTTGGGTGGGCCGGAGACGTAGCTGCATGACATTCTTTGGGTCATCCATGACGGAAAAAATCATGGTAGAAGCGAGGGCGAGGAAAATATCGAGGAGTTCCCGGTTACAGTGTCTGGTCGGGGCCGAGCGATGTGTGTTTCTCTTGTACACGTATGCGCGTGGGTGCGAGGCGTTGGGCTCTAACTGAACCCGAGCGAGGCGTTCGCCTACTGAACCCGAGAGATTGCACTGCAGGCTACGTGATACTGAACCCGAGCGATCAATCGATGGCTGTTAACTGAACCCGATCGAGCGATTCCTTCGCTACTGCTGCTAACTGAAGCCGATCGAACCTGCTGCCTCTTGATGAACAGTGAGCATTGTTGGGGGTTTGGATGAACAGTTCCCGGTGGGGGCGGATAAACATGACCTCATGGTAGTAGAGGTCATTGCCGCTGGATGAACAGGACCCCGATCGATCGAGACAGTTGGGGGTGGATGAACAGGACCCCGTGGAGGGCTGGACGAACATGACCCCGTGGAGGGCTGGTTGAACAGGAGCCGGTGGAGGGCTAGATGAATAGTAGCCCGTGGAGGGGTGGTTGAACAGGACCCCATGGAGAGGGCTGGTTGAACAGTAGCTGGTGGAGGAGCGGTGGAGGCTGGATGAACAAGAGCCCGTGGATGAACAGTCGCAGGTGGAGGCTGGAGGAGGTCGACGGTGGATGAACAGTAGCCAGTGGAGGCAGTCGACGGTGGAGATGAACAATATCACATGGAGTCCCGTTTTGCGGTACGCCACACCCCTCCCGATGAACAGGACCCCCGTTCGACCATAGTGCTCCAACACAAGTCTGTTTCCTCCGTTTTGCGGTACGCCACACCCCTCCCGATCAACAAGACCCCGTTTTGACCGTAGGAGGTCCAAGAGAAGTCCATTTCCTCCGCTTTGCGGTACGCCAGAGCCCTCCCGATGTACAGGATCCCATTTTGACCGTGGCCGATCGAACACAATGTCGTTTCCTCTGTTCTGTGGTACGCCAGGCCTCGTTTTGATCGGCTGTTCCGTCCAAGCCGGTTGGCTCCCGATGAACACGACGTATTCCTTTGCCTCCCGATGAACACGACACATTCTGTTGCCTCCCCATGAATACGACGCTGACGCAGTTTCTCTGTTCCGACCCAGCCCTGTACACGAGCCCTGGCCGTACGTATGCGCGAGTAGGCGTTCGTGACCCCGCCCGTATGTACGTACGTGGTCGTATTTACTTTCTTGCACCCTGGCCGTTGTACGTACATGTACACGATATTAACAGGACTGCGTGACATGCTACGTGCGCACCTCTACTACGACACGTGCCCTTCCTTACATGGCCACGGTTCATCGCTGCAGCCTACAGACAAACTGATCGTATGTACATACACGTTCGCGACCAGAATGACAACACTACGTACGCATCGACCAGGTGGGTCCCGACTGTCACGCACTTCCTTGCGTGCGAAGATGTAGCTGGTGGGTCCCAGTAGTCATGGGCGAATCATTTATTTTGCCCGTAATATGGATGCACTTCCTTGCGTGCGAAGATGTAGCTGGTGGGTCCCAGCAGTCAGGGGGGAAACGTTTTTTCACGAAATACGGTGGCCCATCCGGTGGGTCCCTGCTGTCAGGTGGAGGAATCATTATTTTCTGCGTAATAAGGAGGCATTTCCTTGCTGCGGCCGTGGACCCAGCTGTCAGCCTATCCACGTACCGTACTCTTCCAATGGAAGTCGTTTGTTAACCACATTGACCACGCCGTGCCGAGAGCACCAAGGCGGTGGACGCCGGCGAGGCCTAGGAGGTGGACGACGCGGAGCCGGGGAAGACGTGGCAGTGGATGCCCACGCGGAGAGGAGTACGAGGGTTCACTAGTTCGGCTGCGGTGTGAGGCTGCCGTCGCCGCAGGGCCTGGCTAGCGGTGGGAGTAGCAGGGGCGGTGAGGCCTCAACGATAGCACAGCCGACCACTGGAGGCAGGAGCAGGCGGTCTCGCTGGAGCTTGTTTGGGCGGCTGGTGCAAGAAGAGCAGCGATTGAAGAAGCAGCAGGACCGTTCGATTCAAATCCAACGGTCACTGCTACTAGAATCGTTTGTTGACTAAGTTGACAAAGCCCTGCATATGCGTCAACTTAGTAGGCCCACAGGTCAGCCTCTGAACCGGTGCGCCCCAGATGTCAGTGGGAGGAATCATTTTTTGCGTAATAAGGAGGCAATTGATTGCGTGCGGCCAGGCCAGCAGGGGAGTAGGGTGGGCCGATGAAGCCTGCGCGGCATCACAGCAGGCCACAAGAGGAGGGAGCAGGCAGTCCCGCCGGCGCTGGTTTAGGCGGCTCGAGCAAGAAGATCGGAGATTGAAGAAGCACGCCGGCCGTTCAACGGACATCCAACAGTCACTGCTGCTAGAATCGTGTGTTGACTGACAAAGCATTGCGTAAACAAGTCAGCCTCGAAATTTGTGGCGTGTACAGCCCATTTGCTTTTTTTTTAAATTTTTACTCATTTTATAATTCATATGGAATTTATTGCAGCCCATTTTCCATTTTTAGAATTGCTGCCCATTTTCTTGTCAGTACAGGGTTAAAAAACTTGAACTAAAAATGTGCGAAATTTTGAAAATTCGCAAATTTTTGTTGCGGAACAAAATATTCTTAATCCAAAAATTAGTACCCATACTAAAACAAATTTAAAAATAAATTAGTACTATGTCATTTTAAAATCCAATGAAATATAAAATATCAGTGAAGAACAAAAACAAAAAAAAGAAACTAATTTCCCATTTGCTATATTTTTTTGGAATTTTCAACCCCTTTGATATTACTTTTAACAGATACTGACCATACTCTTTGGCCAGGCCGGAATGCATCCCTCCTCATCTTGAAAGATTTGCAGCCCAGTAAGTCACAGAAAACAAATAGGCCTAGCTTGGGTATTCTTCAAAAAGAAATAGTGGGCTACCTATTTTCCCAAAGAATAAATTGTTGGGCTGGTCATGTTGTTAGACGGGCCACAGAGACTGCACAACCCAGTTTATAGCCTGCTCCTCCGAACAAATCCTTAAAAAGAGTTGTGCAATTCTGTCGTTGACTATACGTTGAAAATGATGTGGGTCCCAAATATCAGCAGGGTGGGTTAGAGTAAAAAAACGAGGGGTGCATCTGAGTAGTAAAAGAGGCGATTGCTTGTGTTCGGGAGTGGACCTGGTGGGTCTGTACTGTCATACTCACAACTACAGTTCTCTCCCGATTCACTATGTTGGCAGGGCCGGACGGCGGCGCCGCGGCGAGCGCACCAAGGCGGAGGATAAAGTGATGGCGCCACTGTGCTGGGCTGGGTTGGACATTTTTATTGAAAAATAAAAATGGGCCGGAAGTATTTACGACGTTGACTACGATTTTCATGGGTCCGCTAGTTGCAGGAAGAAAATGGTGGGAGAAAGAAGACTGGTCGCTATCTTTGCCTAAGAATAATATCGACTGAATGTAACGACACTATCATAGGAAATAATATCCTCCTGTTAAATCATGAATTTAAAGAACTGGTGCATGAGCATTTAGCTTAATTTATTTACTTACTTATTTATGTTTAGGGGACCATGAGCATGTACCTGGGTCGGATTCATATGAGAGCCTCCCATCCAGTTAATTATGGCCTTCTCTATTGGGCCTTCATCAGTGGGCTGCATGTTATCAACAAGTGGAAACTGTGTTCCGTACCAAAAATAGTATGCGCTAAGTACGGTACGGGGCACTAAAGGATCAGACCGTGCAATGACTTCCAAAACATTGTGTTTGTCATTCTAACAACACATTTATTCAACCACAGGACGAAATATACTACTAATTGTACATTGGAAACAGGAGCAGCAGCAACCAGGGCTGGGGGTGCAACAGAAGTAGTAAGCAGGCCAGAAGAGTAAAGACGCGGCTCTCTCTTCCAAACCAAACGTCAGCCATCATTACAAAAGGGTTACCAAAAAAGAACAAGTGTATGCATCAAACTAAATAAAGATACTACTACACCAAGTGTACGCATCTAACAAACTGGCTCAGTTAGACGTTACTATTTATTAAGCTATGGAGATTGGCTGGCGGCTTGAACCAGATGGGTGCCTGATGGGGGAAACTCCAGCCAGCAGGTCGAAGTCTGATACTTGCGACCCTCTCTCCTACTTTGGGCTGCAGAGCGTGGCGGCACATATCAGGGTATGGTGCATGCAGAGATGCATGGTACGCTGTGTACACACAGTTTTGCCTGATGAACGAAACCGCGCTGCCATCATGATCCTTGCCGTTGGTTATCTCCTGGTTAATCGGATAATTCAGTGTGAGAAACAGAGAGCATGTACCAAGGCTACTTACCAGCTTCCAATCAAAAATTCCAGAAGGACCAGAGAAGCTGGGATCCTGCTCAAAGACCTTGCAGTGACTGTGATTGTATTCCGCGAAACAACACATCCGGTACATGCGAACGATCATCAATCATTCGCCGTCGTCTGATTGAGCCAGGAACCACCTGCAACTGCCATGCCGCTTTTCTTTGAAAGGTTCTGGGATTAGGAAGGGTAGGGACACCAGGCGGCATACAACATCATATCAAGTTGGAGTCAAATAAAAAGGGGCTCTTAATGTAGTCAATCTTAAGGACAACATGTTATGAGCATGAATATTTTTCAGTAAATGTTGACAGTAATATAAGCAAGCCATCATGATATCATAGGAAAGTAACATACTGCTGTAACAGCCATTTGTAGCGACGATCGGAGTAGGCCAGCAATACCTCTAGCCATAGAAGGAGTCGACAGCGTAAATGAAGCCCTTGTGTTCAATGGCATCAGAGAACCATGGAGGATGTATGATCCTACGATGGACGTGCAGATTTATCCACTTGCCGCAGTGACCTGTCAGATAGGCGAGACCGTGGTTGAAGAATGCAATTAGCCTGAAATCTTTATAATTCACAGATCTTGTGGGCACTTGGCAGATTACAACCTTGAGCAAATCAAACTTGGTATCATGTTGGCTACTGTAAGATTCCGAGTATTCTGGGTTGTGGTGCCAAAGCAGCGCAGTGTTAATCGAAGGAAGGGGATCAATCACCGGGTGTAGACCTCCACGAGCATCCAGCTGCCGCCACCGTCGACGAGCACCATCCAAGACGTGTTCATGCCGGCCCAGTACATACCGTTAATGTAGTTGAGGGTGACGGGGATCGGATCGCAGTCAAGAGGGTTGATGCTCGCCACCCTACAATCGTTATGCTGCACCATTTCTGAAGATCATGCAGCATCAGCAAGCAAGGAGGTGGCTTAAAAAGCTCCAGCCTGAGGGCTTTGAGTAAACGGTACAGCCCCGACGAGCACGCGGCGAGCGGCATGGTATTGAGATTGTCCACACGCGAAACAATGAGCTTGATTGCCTCTGTGGGGAGCAAATTCCAGCCACTCTTTTGGCGGACGCTCCTCGGTTCTGCCATTGTTAGTGCTTGGGTTTTGGAAGAGGGGGGAGGCGCCTTAGCGGTGATGGAAGATTGGACGATTATGTGCGGACAAAGATGGAGAAGTGAATATGTGCTGCGGGAAGTGGACAGGTGATGATGACTACAGCACGCCGCTTGACGTACGAGACACATACCAGTAGCGTAGGGTCATATCGTCGCCAGCCAACTTGCTTGAGTGATCACAGTACTGGTACTCCCTACAATACCTACTACTATGCCCTAACTTGCTTGAGTAGAGTAGTAGTGGAGTAGGACTCTACTCTACTACTAGCACCGGAGGGTTAGTATATTCTAATCTAAAATAGTGACAAACTTCAATGCCCGAGCGTGGAACGACTACGAACCGCCATCGGTGCTAACTCCAATCCCGAGCAAACGTTCGCTGGCAGACATGGCAGTTGCAAACGCCCACGACGCAGTTACAGTACGTGTGTAAGGGTGGCAGTTTTGTCAAATACTATAGCTTAAAAACAGGCCACCGTCGGATGGAAATCTGACGGTTACATGGGATTCGCCAGGATTGAGCTCGTGGCGAACAATCGCCAGATATCATTACTAAAAAAAGGATAAAACACCCGGGGCTATAACTTGCATAGGCTGACCACTAACAATGATGCTAACATAGTTGTAAAATGGTCAAAGACCGTGTCTACGTGGTGTTTGGAATTATATGCAAAAAAACTAGCAAGATGCACGTGCATTGCACGGAACATCAAGATGCATTTTAAAAAAAACACCTTTTGTGATTGACCCATGCAGGAGCAATCCCATGTGTAAAAACTAATGATATCTCGAGAAATTTATCAAAAAATGGTATCTCGACCATTTCATCGAAAAAATGGTATCTCGAGAAAGATGATAGATAAGGTGAGGAGGAGTGGGGCGTGGTGGTGACTGGTGGTCGGACTGGGCAGAGGCATGGGGATGGATGGTGCCGGCAGCGCCCGCCATGCCAGATTGTTCCAGAGACTTCCTTTTTTAATTGCTCAGCAATGAGGTTGTGGGAGATAAGGATGAATGAGGCAAGGCCTTATCTGTAAATGTTGAGAGAGGTGCGGCTATGTTTTGTAAAATTGACATGGTTTGCTTTCTATCCGTCAGATATAGATCGGACGGTCTATACTATAAGATGGCAGGCACACCATCATCACCAACTCGGTTTTTTCTCTACTCCTACTCCTATAAAAGACTCAGTTGATGATGATGGTGTGTCTGTCATCCGCCATTTTTGACAATTAGATCTGCATCTAACGGTTGTGATGGAAGTTGTGGCCTTTTGCAACAATTCCCACTTCTCTACTCCAGTTTACACAAAACCCCTTAGTATCTTGAAACCAACCACATTCCTCCCTTACCTCATCAAAACAGCCCAAAGAATATATTTGGAGTGAAACATAAGATATTTTTAGTGATATGTATATGAAAACTAAATTGTTTCCTTTCAAATTTGTGAATATGTATTATTCTACTATGGATTCGTTGCAACGGATGGGCTCATTGCTATAAAGGTTTATCTCTTGCATCGTCCGCAACGAACCCTAGTGTACTGGTCCGGGCCGGATGCTCGCAGAACGATGACCTGAGTTAGAATTCTGTCCTCAACTTTAGCTTTTTATATTTTTTTAATATATACTTCTTTCGCTACTGTACTTGGAGTGGAACCCACAGAGTACTTAGAATACAATATTAACGATGGATTTGTTTCTTTTTAACTTTCTGTACGAATCTGTAGCCAGCCTGCAAGTCATGTACACTGTACTGACAGTGGAACCCACAGAGTACTTAGAATACAAGATTAAGGATGCAATTAACTTTTTATAGAGGGAGAACCATACATGCAATTAACTCAAATGGATTGGACGTGACTCTATTATTCTCCAACGGCAACCGGCAAATTTCCTCCCGCGGGCCGGAGTAGGTTTCTCGGTTTGCATGCGGGTTTAACGGAGGCGTTTGATGGAGGCAAGGAGGCATGTTCAGCCGGCCGTGCAGCAGGCGATGCAGTACTATTCGATTTGACAGCTGCTAGTATATTATAAAAAAGAAATAAGAGTAGTCGAGATAGAGATAAGAGTAGAGATAGAGACTAGGGAGGAGCACCATCTACTGCTTCGTGTGCTACTCCTACGCTCCATTTGGCGGCCGCAACGTCCCCTACAGTCACTCCCTCCTGCGCTCCATTCGGCGGGTGCTATTGAAATTTGGGGAGCGCACTCGCGCGACTGTTGGCAGCGACGACTTCACCAAGGACGACTGATACGTCTCCAATGTATCTATAATTTTTGATTGTTCCATGCTATTATATTATCTGTTTTGGATGTTTAATGGGCTTTACTAAGCACTTTTATATTATTTTTGGGACTAACCTATTAACCGAAGGCCCAGTGCAAATTGCTGCTTTTTTGCCTATTTTAGTGTTTCGCAGAAAAGGAATATCAAACGGAGTCCAAACGGTATGAAACCTTCGGGAGAGTTATTTTTTGAACAAACATGATCCAGAGGACTTGGAGTGGACGTCAAGAAAGAAGCGAGGAGGCCACGAGGCAGGGAGGCATGCCTGCCCCCCTGGGTGCGCCCCCCACCCTTGTGGGCCCCTCGCAGCTCCACCGACCTACTTCTTCCTCCTATATATACCCATATACCCCGAAAACATCCAGGAGCACCACGAAACCCTATTTCCACCGCCGCAACCTTCTGTACCCATGAGATCCCATCTTGGGGCCTTTCCGGCACTCTGCCGGAGGGGGAATCGATCATGGAGGGCTTCTACATCAACACCATGGCCTCTCCGATGATGTGTGAGTAGTTTACAACAGACCTTCGGGTCCATAGTTATTAGCTAGATGGCTTCTTCTCTCTCTTTGGATCTCAATACAAAGTTCTCCTCGATCTTCTTAGAGATCTATTCGATGTAATTCTTTTTGCGGTGTGTTTGTCGAGATCCGATGAATTGTGGGTTTATGATCAAGATTATCTATGAACAATATTTGAATCTCCTCTGAATTCTTTTATGTATGATTTGTTATCTTTGCAAGTCTCTTTGAATTATCAGTTTGGTTTGGCCTACTAGATTGATCTTTCTTGCAATGGGAGAAGTGCTTAGCTTTGGGTTCAATCGTGCAGTGTCCTTTCCCAGTGACAGCAGGGGCAGCAAGGCACGGATTGTATTGTGCCATCGAGGATAAAAAGATGGGGTTTATATCATATTGCTTGAGTTTATCCCTCTACATCATGTCATCTTGCCTAATGTGTTACTCCGTTCTTATGAACTTAATACTCTAGATGCATGCTGGATAGCGGTCGATGTGTGGAGTAATAGTAGTAGATGCACAATTGTTTTGGTCTACTTGTCACGGACGTGATGCCTATACACATGATCATGCCTAGATATTCTCATAACTATGCACTTTTCTGTCAATTGCTCGACAGTAATTTGTTCACCCACCGTAATACTTATGTTATCTTGAGAGAAGCCACTAGTGAAACCTATGGCCCCCGGGTCTATTTTCCATCATATAAGTTTCCAATCTATTTTACTTTGCAATCTTTACTTTCAATCTATATCATAAAAATACCAAAAATATTTATCTTATTATCTCTATCAGATCTCACTTTTGCGAGTAGTCGTGAAGGGATTGACAACCCCTTTATCGCATTGGTTGCAAGGTTCGTATTTGTTTGTGTAGGTACGAGGCGACTTGCGTGCAGTCTCCTACTGGATTGATACCTTGGTTCTCAAAAACTGAGGGAAATACTTGCGCTACTTTGCTGCATCACCCTTTCCTCTTCAAGGGAAAAACCAACGCAAGCGCAAGAGGTAGCAAGAAGGATTTCCGGCGACGTTGCCGGGGAGGCTTACACTAAGTCAAGTCAAGATTTGATCTCCCGCCAACGTGCGATTTCTGGCGCCGTTGCCGGGGAGATCTACGCCAAGTCAAGTCAAGTCAAGACATACCAAGTACCCATCACAACTCTTATCCCTTGCATTACATTATTTGCCATTTGCCTCTCGTTTTCCTCTCCCCCACTTCACCTTTGCCGTTTTATTCGCCTTCTTTTTCGTTTGCCTTTTTCTCGCCAGATCTATTGTTTGCTTGTGTTGACATGTGCCTTTTATTTGCTTGCATCTTTGCTTGCTAAAAATCTATTAATATGGATCCACTTAAAGTGTTCTACTTGGATCATCTTCGATCCTTATGCGCTCGTGTTGAAACCCCAACTAGCCTAGTTGATGGGAAATCTTTAGATGAGCATGCTCATTATGTGCGTCACCGTTTGTCTGAAAAAGGGAGACTCTTATGGGATCAAATAAACAGATTGCTGTGTTATGCTTGGAATCTTTGTGAAGTTTATGATTTTACTTGTTGCTCTAAGAACCCTAAAAACACCTCCCCTACCTATGTGAGTTTAATGATAATGAAATCTTATCTTCTTATGCAAAGGGTGTTTATACTTACTATGATATCGAACAAATTGAAGAATTTGTTGCTTTTAAGGGTGCTTATGAAGTTGTTTCTTTGATTGAAAAGTATGATATTACTCTCTACGAATCTGAAAATTTGGACATACTTAAATATTGCTATGAAAGTTATGCTCATAATGCCTATGTAAAAGAATTTACTGAGAGAATGACTGTTGCTTTGGAAGAAAATAATGATATGCATGAATCTATAGATAATGATGATTCCGATGATTTGATTGAAATATCCCTTGATGAACATGATGCTTGCTATTCTTGTGGCCATGATGCCAATATTTATGAAGATGAATTTGCTATAGTTCCTTATGTTAAACATGAGATCGTTGCTATTGCACCCATACTTGATAGTTCCTTCGGTGAAAAGCATGATTGCGATGATGTTATTATAAATTCTCTTAATCCCAATTGTGCTAATAATATGCAAAACCCTAAGCTTGGGGATGCTAGTTTTTCTATGTCTACTATTTGTTGCAATGATCATGATTGGGGTGATTCTTTTTATGATCTTGAAAATTTATTTAAGCCCCATGATGAATATGAGATTGATATTAGTGTTTGCAATAGTATTGAAAGTGGGTTTGGAAGAGTGTCAACTTTAGATCCCACATATTTGGAGAATGTTCAGTCTTATGAAGTTTTTGATAAAAGTGGGTTTGGAGAGGTTATGACTTTAGTTAATGTTAATCCCACTATTTTGGAAGAGTGTCAACTTTGCATACATGTGGACCGTGTTAAGAATATGTTTTATGATAGCTATATTGTTGAATTTGATTGTGATCCTACATGTAGTTATTATGAGAGAGGAAAATATGGTTGTAGAAATTTTCATGTTACTAAATTACCTCTCTTCATGTTGAGATTGCTATCATCTTTTTCTTCTTCCTTGCATATGCTAGTTTTTGCTTGCTATGATAATTTGTTTGTCTATAAGATGCCTATGCATAGGAATTATGTTAGACTTATATGTGTTTATCACGTGTTCTATGATTCTCTCTTTGTGCTTTAATACTTGTCTTTGATGTGAGCATCATTAAAATTATCAATGCCTAGCTAGGGGCGTTAAACGATAGCACTTGTTGGGAGGCAACCCAATTTTATTTTTGTTCCTTGCTTTTGGTTATTGTTTAGTAATAAATAATTGATCTAGCCTCTGGTTAGATGTGTTTTCATGTTTTAATTAGTGTTTGTGCCAAGTAGAACCTTTGGGAAGACTTGGGTGAAGTCTTTATGATCTTGCTGTAAAAAACAGAAACTTTAGCGCTCACGAGATTAGCTGCCATTTTTTACTGGAGAGTGATATTTAGTTGATTCTTTTTGAATATGATTAATAGACAAATTACTCACGTCCATAAATTTATTTCAGAATTTTTGGAGTTACAGAAGTATACGTTTGATCCAGATTACTACAAACTGTTCTGTTTTTGACAGATTCTGTTTTTCATGTGTTGTTTGCTTATTTTGATGAATCTATGGCTAGTATCGGAGGGTATGAACCTTATAGAAGTTGGAATACAGTATTTTTAACACCTATATAAATAAATAATGAGTTAATTACAGTACCTTATGGTGGTGATTTGTTTTCTTATACTAACGGAGCTCATTAGATTTTCTGTTGAGTTTTGTGTTGTGAAGTTTTCAAGTTTTGGGTAAAGATTTGATGGATTATGGAATAAGGAGTGGCAAGAGCCTAAGCTTGGGGATTCCCAAGGCACCCCAAGGTAAAATTCAAGGACAACCAAAAGCCTAAGCTTGGGGATGCCCCGGAAGGCATCACCTCTTTCGTCTTCGTCTATCGGTAACTTTACTTGAGGCTATATTTTTATTCACCACATGATATGTGTTTTGCTTGGAGCGTCTTGTATGATTTGAGTCTTTACTTTTTAGTTTACCACAATCAACCTTTCTGACACACCTTTTGGGAGAGACACACATGAATCGGAATTTATTAGAATACTCTATGTGCTTCACTTATATCTTTTGGGCTAGATAATTTTGCTCTAGTGTTTCACTTATATCTTATTAGAGCACGGTGGTGGTTTTATTTTATAGAAATTATTGATCTCTCATGCTTCACTTATATTATTTTGAGAGTCTTTTAGAACATCGTGGTAGTTTGCTTTGGCTATAAAATTAGTCCTAATATGATGAACATCCAAGATGGGTATAATAAAAACTATCATATAAAGTGCATCGAATACTATGAGAAGTTTGATTCTTTATAATTGTTTTGAGATATGAAGATGGATATTAGAGTCATGCTAGTTGAGTAGTTGTGAATTTGAGAAATACTTGTTCTAAAGTTTGTGATTCCCGTAGCATGCACGTATGGTGAACCGTTATGTGAGGAAGTCGGAGCATGATTTATTTATTGATTGTGTTCCTTATGAGTGGCGGTCGGGGATGAGCGATGGTATTTTCCTACCAATCTATCCCCCTAGGAGCATGCGTGTAGTACTTCGTTTCGATAACTAATAGATTTTTGCCATAAGTATGTGTGTTCTTTATGACTAATGTTGAGTCCATGGATTATACGCACCCTCACCCTTCCACCATTGCTAGCCTCTCTAATACCGTGCACCTTTCGCCGGTATCATACACCCACCATATACCTTCCTCAAAACAGCCACCATACCTACCTATTATGGCATTTCCATAGCCATTCCGAGATATATTGCCATGCAACTTACCACCATTCCGTTTATTATGACACGCTTCATCATTGTCATATTGCTTTGCATGATCATGTAGTTGACATCGTATTTGTGGCAAAGCCACCTTTATAATTCTTTCATACATGTCACTCTTGATTCATTGCATATCCCGGTACACCGCTGGAGGCATTCACATAGAGTCATATTTTGTTCTAAGTATTGAGTTGTAATTTTTGAGTTGTAAGTAAATAAAAGTGTGATGATCATCATTATTAGAGTATTGTCCCAAGTGAGGAAAGGATGATGGAGACTATGATTCCCCCACAAGTCGGGATGAGACTCCGGACGGAAAAAAAAAAAGAAAAAAAATAGGCCATAAAAAGGAGAAAAAGGCCCAAATAAAAAAAATAAAAAAATGAGAGAAAAAGAGAGAAGGGACAATGTTACTATCCTTTTGCCACACTTGTGCTTCAGAGTAGCACCATGATCTTCATGATAGAGAGTCTCCTATGTTGTCACTTTCATATACTAGTGGGAATTTTACATTAAAGAACTTGGCTTGTATATTCCAATGATGCGCTTCCTCAAAATGCCCTAGGTATTCATGAGCAAGCGAGTTGGATACACACCCACTTAGTTTCTTTTGTTAAGCTTTCATACACTTGTAGCTCTATTGCATCCGTTGCATGGCAATTCCTACTCACTCACATTGATATCTATTAATGGGCATCTCCATAGCCCGTTGATACGCCTAGTTGATGTGAGACTATCTTCTTCTTTTTGTCTTCTCCACAACCACCATTCTATTCCACATATAGTGCTATGTCCATGGCTCACGCTCATGTATTGCATGAAGATTGAAAAAGTTTGAGAACATCAAAAGTATGAAACAATTGCTTGGCTTGTTATCGGGGTTGTGCATGATAAAATACTTTGTGTGATGAAGATAGAGCATAGCCAGACTATATGATTTTGTAGTGATAACTTTCTTTGGCCATGTTATTTTGAGAAGACATGATTGCTTTGTTAGTATGCTTGGAAGTATTATTATTTTCATGTCAGTATTAAACTTTTGTATTGAATCTTTCGGATCTGAACATTCATCCCACAATAAAGGAAATTACATTGAGAAATATGCTAGGTAGCATTCCACATCAAAAATTCTGTTTTTATCATTTACCTACTCGAGGAAGAGCAGGAATTAAGCTTGGGGATGCTTGATACGTCTCCAACGTATCTATAATTTTTGATTGTTCCATGCTATTATATTATCTGTTTTGGATGCTTAATGGGCTTTACTAAGCACTTTTATATTATTTTTGGGACTAACCTATTAACCGAAGGCCCAATGCAAATTGTTGTTTTTTGCCTATTTCAGTGTTTCGCATAAAAGGAATATCAAACGGAGTCCAAACGGAATGAAACCTTTGGGAGAGTTATTTTTGGAACAAACGTGGTCCAGAGGACTTGGAGTGGACGTCAAGAAAGGAGCGAGGAGGCCACGAGCCAGGGAGGCGTGCCCCCACCCTCATGGGCCCCTCACAACTCCACCGACCTACTTCTTCCTCCTATATATACCCATATACCCCGAAAACATCGAGGAGCACCACGAAACCCTATTTCCACCGTCGCAACATTCTATACCCGTGAGATCCCATCTTGGGGCCTTTTCCGGTGCTCCGCCGGAGGGGGAATCGATCACGGAGGGCTTCTACATCAACACCATGGCCTCTCCGATGATGTGTGGGTAGTTTACCATAGACCTTCGGGTCCATAGTTATTAGTTAGATGGATTCTTCTCTCTGTTTGGATTTCAATACAAAGTTCTCCTCGGTCTTCTTGGAGATCTATTCGATGTAATTCTTTTTGCGGGGTGTTTCTCGAGATCCGATGAATTGTGGGTTTATGATCAAGATTATCTATGAACAATATTTGAATCTCCTCTAAATTATTTTATGTATGAATTTTTATCTTTGCAAGTCTCTTCGAATTATCAGTTTGGTTTGGCCTACTAGATTGATCTTTCTTGCAATGGGACAAGTGCTTAGCTTTGGGTTCAATCTTGTGGTGTCCTTTCCCAGTGATAGCAGGGGCAGCAAGGCATATATTGTATTGTTGCCATTGAGGATAAAAAGATGGGGTTTATATCATATTGCTTGTGTTTATCCCTCTACATCATGACATCTTGCCTAATGCGTTACTCCATTCTTATGAACTTAATACTCTAGATGCATGCTGGATAGCGGTCGATGTGTGGAGTAATAGTAGTAGATGCAGAATCGTTTCGGTCTACTTGTCGCGGACGTGATGCCCATATACATGATCATGTCTAGATATTCTCATAACTATGCACTTTTCTATCAATTGCTCGACAGTAATTTGTTCACCCACCGTAATACTTATGCTATCTTGAGAGAAGCCACTAGTGAAACCTATGGCCCCGGGTCTATTTTCCATCATATAAGTTTCCAATCTATTTTTCTTTGCAATCTTTACTTTCAATCTATATCATAAAAATACCAAAAATATTTATCTTATTATCTCTATCAGATCTCACTTTTGCAAGTGGCCATGAAGGGATTGACAACCCCTTTATCGCGTTGGTTGCAAGGTTCTTATTTGTTTGTGTAGGTACGAGGCGACTTGCGTGTAGTCTCCTACTGGATTGATACCTTGGTTCTCAAAAACTGAGGGAAATACTTACGCTACTTTGCTACATCACCCTTTCCTCTTCAAGGGAAAAACCAATGCAAGCTCAAGAGGTAGCAATGACTTCATCCCCGACCTCAGCAACCTCTTCCTCAACGACATGGGCGACAACCTCAACGCCAATGGTGCTGCTCTCGTTGCACCGTATGTGTTTCTGTCCTTCATGTTCGAAATCGTGGTAGAATTCATGTTTCTAGTCTGTGTCCTAGATTCGATCTGTTCATCTACTATGCTAGTCCACATGATTAGTTTAATCTCTGTTATAGCCGTCATGATTTGTTTTGTGCTTATTCGGACTAAATCTCATAGTAACTTGCTCATATATTCAACTGGCGCAACGTCCCCTACAGCCACTCCCGTTTCATGGACGGCCTGGTCGATGCCTCCAAGGAGCCCTTCGTCTACTGCTATGAGTGCCCGATGCCGTTTTGGGGCTCGCTGGTGGACCTCGTGCATCACCTCACGCAGGCATCCGGCGATCACTACTGGCCCTTGGCGGAGAACATCAATTACGAGACATGCTACCCGTTCGCCGTGCCGGACTCGCTGGAGGATCACCGCCGCCTGCTAGTCTCGGAGGAGGACGGTAGCGTCTTCCTCTTGATCGTGGGCACCGGCGAGGCCCGTGCAGGCCGCCGCCCCGTCTCTGTAGTGTGCGTCAGGGGCGACGCCGCTGATGCTGACACTGACATGAGGCTGATGTACGGGTGCGTGCTCACTGTTAGTACCCCTCAGATGTACGTGGGCGCCCACACCCGCTCCATCACACTGACTAGGACTGTGCCGAGCTGGGACCTTCCCGCCGATGTGGACATGGAAGACGCATGGTATGATCCCCCCCCCCCCAACATGGTGCACGGGGACTCCAAGGTGGTTCACCTGGACATATGCATTACCAAGTTAAATGTTGATCATTAGTCTTCGCTCAATGTAATCCGTTGTTTAAGCATGTGGAGACTTCTTATTTATATAGTATAGAACCTTCCATGCATGATCTTGCTCTATTAGAGTATCGCGCTTGAATAAAAGTGTATCCATTTATGGTTTAGTCTAGAATATTCCATGTATGCTTTTTCTCCATTAGAGTTCTCGCTTGTCATTTATGAGATTAACTGAGTATTTTAACTACAGTACTGGTGAAAGACTTATGATGAACCATTTCTTACATCTCCTCTGCCCCTTCCAAATCATCCTGATTTAATCCCTCCGTCTAGGTGTATAAGAGCATGGTGGATACCTAATAGTATAGCCAACTGTTGACTATAATAAAGTGCCATGTCATTTGTAGCCCAACATGTATGACAATCGATACTCAAAAACTAATTCATAAAGATCATTTCTTGCAAAGCACAATAAGTGTTATTTCTTCACAAGTTTTGGATGCAGTTTGAACAGTTGAACGCTTTTGTTTGCAAAAGATACTTTTTTATCTATTTCACCCGGATGTTTGTGAGCTCTAGAGATGAAATAACATCCGAAGAAACCTATTGATACCCGTTACACATGAGATGACCCGCACATCCTTTGTCAAAATAAACAACTCCCCAATCAATGCATTTCACTGTTCCGTGCAACGCACGGGCACCTTACTATAGATTAGTACGACCAAAAATTTAACTAACATTATATATAGTACGATAAATGCTCATGCATGTACCTAAAATTATATCATTGAAAACTATGTTCAGATACGAATCCAATGATATAGTTTTTGTTGACATGCACTAACATTTTGTCATTTAAATATTCAGTCAAATTCAATGGGGGACTAATAAACCACGACCGATGTAGTACTAGTGTAGAGGGCGGCGCTGCATGGGAGTCTCACCCCGCTCGTGGCGCGGCAGTAAAGCCGTCATATCACAAAACCCAACCACTCCGAGTAATAAGTTGCCTGGTAAAATAAACGGACAAGCAACCATCACATCCCTCCATCTTTTTTGCATTTCAACTCTCTGCATTTACTTTCTCCGGTTCACCTCGCACACTCGATCCCTAGCTACTACTCCTAGTATCCTTAGCTACTACTCCTAGGGCCAGTTCTTTTGGCGGCTTAAAAAATAAGTCGTCTCTTCCCCAGCTTTTCCCATAAGACTAGTCATAGTGGAGAGTAACATTAAGGCGCCTCACTCATTTATTTGGGCTTCTAAACTACTCCCTACTTTTTGTAGTTTGCAAAAGCACCTAATTAATGCTCTTGTTTTCCTCAAAAATGTATGTTTATCAATGCATTAATTGCAATGCATGCATGCATAAAGTACATGCATTGGTCAATTTTCTCTTAATACTTGCATGCAATGATTTAATGCACCTTGGAATCTGAACATGTGATGGAAAACAACCAAATTGAGCCTTAGAAAATGGAAAAACTAAAATTTTGAGATAAGCCCTATAAATCGGAAAGGAGGGAGTACTAGTAGTACCTCTGTCATGGTTTATTCATCACCATTGTAATTTGTGCTAAATTTTGACCAAAGATTTAACTGATAAGTTAGTGCATGTGACATGCACAAAAATTTCATTAGTTAAATTTATGGTCAAAATTTGACACAGATTACAATGGGGACCAATAAACCAGGACGCAGGTAGTAGTTATGGGATTACTAATCTAGAAGCATAAAAGAGCTGGCCCCTGGTACTCCTAGTAGTAGTACTCAAGTTGGAATTCCAACACGGCACAACTTGTTAGGCAAAAAATTCGATACAAGGTGTAGGAAGCGGTTTGGGAATTTGCATGCCTTCCCGACTAGTGAGATACTCCATACAAAGTACAATAGAGAAATAACCACAGAGAAGGAAGCTAAAAGTAAACAATCAACCGAGCATTTTGCATTTGTTTTGCATTGAATCGTTTCACAAGCTTGACTAGTGTTGTTTTTCTACTTTTACAAAATCCGCATCATAATGTTAAAACATGCATTTGCACGTACATAAGTAATAGTAGTACTCCCTCCGTCTAGGTGTATAAGTCCTCCCTCCTTCTTGGTCACGGTGCACAACCAAAGATGACTTATTCACCTAGACGGAGGGAGTAGCACAGTGTGCAAGCTTATAGAGAGAGAGACGTGTAGTGCGATAGTATATAGTAAAGTTTGTGCTATATGCACGTACGTACAAAATGAGTACGGATACACAAGGTTTCCAAACTTTTCCTTTTATACATACTTAATTAAGGACGCTAATAATTCCCGAACGTTCGGGATTTATCATTTGCGTCCCAAAACTAATGAGATCGCCTTACGAAACTAAATTATATTCCAAATAAAAGCCACGACGCTCGTAGGAGCGCTTGCGGCGCGCCACGAGTGCCCTGGTGCACGGCCATTTCCCAGCGCGCCGACACAACGCCTCTTCCTCAGCCTCGCAACTCGCGAGGTGCTGATTGGCAGCTTGCCGGCGGGCGAGCGCGACCTCACCGGTGTGCTGATCCGGCACCAACAGGTACTCCTCCTCACTGGAAGCATGCACCCAGTCCACGTACCGCCAAGCGTAGATGAGGCGCTTGGGCCCGACTACACTCAGGGCTTTGGCACGGGCGTCCTCCGCCACCCTCACGGCCCTCGCACGAGCCTTCTACCAAAGAGCCAATTGCCCGACTCTCTCGGACATGACATAGGCCTGCCAGGAAGCTTGCCCCACGGCGCGCTTCTCTTCCTCGGCCTTCTTCTCCGCCTCTATTTTGGCGCGCTCTGCCGGAGGCAAAGCCTCCCACAAGGCGACATCCATTTCTATCTAAAGCTCCTCAAGGCTGGGGGGCTCGGCGGGTGGCGCGGTGTTCTCCTCGTAGCGGGGAGCCGACGCGTCCTCCGACGCGTGTGCTGGCGAGATTGGGAACGCCGACGTGTCCTCCGACACGTGTGCTGGCGAGATTGGGAACGCCGACGCGTCCACCTCGACGCGTCGCGGCGAGGAGCGAAACACCGGCGCGTCCTCCTCAACTAGTGGCGGCAAGGAACGGAACGGCGACACGTGACCGTCCGCGCGGTGCAGCGAGGGGCGCCTAGGGCTTGGGAGGGGCAATGCCATGGTGGTCGACGTGAGAGGGAGGGGAGGAGATAGCGATGAACGTGAGCGTTCTTCCGAATGTCGTGGGAGGTGCATTATTTATAGCGAGCAATGGCACACCTATGTAAGATAGGGACTAGGCTGCACTGACTTAACTGCAGGTCCAGTTGCGTCACTGACATGTGGGCCAGACGCCTGTTGGGCCCACAGGCCCACATGTCAGTGACCCAATGCACCTGCAATTAAGTAACTGAAGCAGCGTCCCGTAAGATATGTTGCATGATTAACGTAATAGCTACGTGGGCATATTTGTTGGAGTAAATTACAGGGGAGGAAAGGGGTGGAAATATTGCTGGTCACAACGGATTGGATGAGCGCGGGGGTGGGGGGAGAGTCATGCATGCAGATTTTTTCCACACCGGGTGGAGTGGTAGGACTACAGGAGGGAGAAGGAGAGTCAAGCAGGCATTCAGATTTCAAGGTGCACTAAATTATTGCATGCGATGATTAAGGCTAGCCATAGTGGTGGTAATGTGGTATCTTACTAGCTGGTATTATGCACACGGGAATAGCAAACATGCTGATGTGACAAAGAATTAAAGAAGAGAGGGGGCTTAGAGTAACATAGGTAGATACCGTATCATGTTAAATACTATGCTACTTTGTGTCATACATGGCACTATAAAGGTAGTCCCGTATCATACACTAGTATCACGCACATGATACTAGTATATGATACTTTCTACTATGAGTAGCCTAAAGAGAATATTGACTAATCTGTACTCTCTATCTCGACTCTTATCTCTATTTTTACTCTATATAATTTATTACTCCTATAAAAATCTCAGTTGGTGGTGATGGTGTTTCTGCCTCTGGACAATGTGAGTCGTTTGATATACTTGGAACCAACGGCTGAGATGTGTGTGCATAGAGACATGGACTTGCCACCAGAGGTATAGCAGATATTTACCCACCTCTGCTACTGTATAAAATATGGAACTACTCATTCCGGCCTCATTTCCTTTCTGGTTCATCTCCTTGCATTCTTGCCGGCAGGGGCGAAGGTTCCTGAAGATGGAGTCCAGACTCTAGAAACCACTACAAAAACTATTCAACCGCCTCTATCTTGGTAAGAGTAGGTGAAAATTTTGAATCGGGCACTTTAAACTAGGAGTAGAAGGGAGGTAGTAGTACTCTAATAGTTAACCTTGTTGTGATGACTAGATAGGACATGGCACGCACCTGGACGGAGGAACTAGTATGCATTGTGCATTTAAGTTTTGTCTGAAGTCAATGTACCTCTACTTTGACCAAACTTATAGAAAAATGTATCAACATTCACAATGTCAAATCAATATTTTTATACTCATTATAAAACGTAGTTTTTATACTCATTATAATTAGTATTGTAGATATTGATATTTTTAGTATAAATTTGGTCAAAAACTTTGCAAACGGTTGACGGAAGTAAAAAGGACCGGAGGGAGTACCATGCATGCGGAGTAGGCAAAAAAATTGCTCATTTATAGTCAGTCGAAGTCTCAAAGGGCGCGATGGCGCGAGGGAGGCGAATGTCGTGGGAGGCGCGACGGTTGACGGAATTAAGTGAAGTTACATCCACGCGCCGGCATGGCGTGTGAACGGGCAGAAGCTATACCGTCAGGCCTACGATATGGGTCTAGTAGACATGACCTCTAGTGGGTCCCGCATAGTACTCGAGAACTCTTTGGGGGCTTGCATCCGTTTATCCACCGGGCAAGCCAACAACCCACGCCATTCGCACAGCCTACTCGTCCCCTTCTTCTACCTTACAATAGTTCGCTCCCAGTCGTCCCGTCCTTTCACATTACACTAGTTCAACTTCTCCTAACCCTCCTCCAAAATCCATGGCCTCCCAAATCTCCATGGTCGCCGGTGAGTACCAGGTTAGAGCCATCACCGGCGATGAGATCATCGTCATCTACACCCGTGGATCCGCGGCGGTGAAAGCATGTCTTGCTCGCTTCCTATGCATGTTCAACAGTTCAAAGGATGAGTGAGTCGCTGGGCTAGATGTTGAGTACACCACAGTCCTGGAAAGTGAGAAGATTCTAAAGGAGGCAGAGAAGAAGAAGCCCGCCATGTTCCAGGTTTGCGTACATAACGTGTGCTTGGTCTACCACATATGCCATGCGGACGGTGAGTGTCAGGATTTTAAGAACTTCCTCGAGGACGAAAGAGTGAAATTCGTTACTGTAGACTTTAGGAACGACAGGGATGTCCTGGGTCGGATAGGCCTCGTTGTAGGCCAGACCTTCGATCTCCAGAAGGCAAGCCTGGTGTCCTCCTCTAGGCCTTCAATGCTGACCATGGCAGCAGCCATGATTGATCCTTCGTACGCTAAACTGAAGAAACCTCACCACGAGTTTCATCATGCATGGGAGTCGAAGACAATAGATGAAGATCACATCCTGTACGCAACAATGGATGCCTACCTTTGTTTAGATATCTACAAGGGTTGGATGAAGAAGCAGAGCCTAGTGTCTGGTTCAAGCAAAGAAGCGTCAGCAAAGAGGAAGAGGAAGAGGGACGAGGACGAAGTCGAGGACGTGGACTCGGACTCCGAGTAAGGTGGCAGTGCCGTCGCTCATCCTGGTTCTACTACAGTGTCAAGCGGACTAGTTGCTTAGTTTTATTTCAGGGGTGAGTTGTGCTGAGCCCCTAGCAGAACTATGTTTATGTTCTTTCTCATTATTTGAACTTTATGTTCTTTCTCATTATTTGAACTCTTTAGTACGTACAGTAGTACTAGTACTATGTCTTACTACTGTTCTTCTTGCAGTTGGTACTACTGCTCGTATCTTCGTGTTCCTACTGTACTTAATACATTCGTACTAGTAGTATAATTTGGGTCAGTCGATTTGTGAAAGAAGTTCGACGGAGCGAAGGAAGAAGACGGCAGAGAAGCTACCCCAGTATTTATATTAGGGTGGCAGGGTGCCCATGATCTATCTTACGAGTGTTGGGTGTGGAATGCAGTTCACCGGAAAAAATGGATCGTGCCCGGGGTTAAACGGATGGCGGGGGTGGGGGGAGCATGGCGGTGGCAGGCGGTTTAGGGCGGCGGCAGCAGGCGGTTAGGCATGTGGCGGGCTGAGAAGATGAACAGTGCATCAATTTCGGAGGTTGAAGAAGCCCTTCTAGCCATCCATGTTGCATCCAACGGCTCACAAGAGTTGACTGACCCAAATTGCTCCTTCAGATTGCAGGATCCACGTGGAATTCAAGGTCTCGAAGGTAGATTCCGCGTCCGCACCCAGTTTGCGGGCTCGGCGCGGGCGCGACCGGCTTCCACCCCGACAGCCACCATGCACGCCTCCTCCACGCGGGCGGAGACGACAATGACACGCTAGTTCCTCCTCGCCGGCATGCTGGAGCACGCGCTCATCCTCCTCTTCGTACGCTGCATGCATAGACGCGGCTCCACCAGCTGCCCATGTACATGGCAGCGCGGCGGCATCACGAGGAGGGACAGCAGACGACGTGAGCGGGCGAGCCTTCGGCTTCATGGCACAGAGATGGCAGCGACACGGCGGTGACAGGCGAGAAATGGTTGGCCGGAGCAGGCGGGCGCCGGCATGCGCAACGGCGACGGCGGCATATTGATGAGTGCGCGTATGGGAGCTTAGTTTAGTTTTATATAGGGTTGGTCGAACTTAAAAGAAAACCGTACTAGTACACGTAAACATTAGACTGGGGCAGCACTTATATTAGTTAGCACAGCCATGATACAGAATCCTGTGCAAGTGCGTGAACCGCGGCCGCGCGGTCGATCGAACAGTGCGTCACCATGTCGCGCTCGAAGGACATCCACCGGACCTTTCTGTGTGTGAAAACAATCCCCGAATATTACTCAACTTTTTTCCTGGAAAAGTTCTTGATGCTACAATATTTCCATATATTTGAATTTAGCTCCAATTCGTGCTTATTTGGATTTGGACGTTTTAGGTGCGCCCTAGTTTTTTTTAATACTGATTTTGTGTGTGTGACTGAGAGAGAACGTGTGTATGTGTCCATATGTGTGTTGTGGCGGAAGGGCAATGTGGAGACGGTGTGCGTCTGATAGAGACATAGAGAGGTGTGAATGTGCAAATGATCATGCATGAGTGAGACATAGATAGATGACGATATGTTGTATATACATGAGAGAACGGTCTTCTATTTGTACTTGTGTGTGTGTGAGAGAGAGAGAGAGAGAGGAGCATCCGTAACACAACAACCATCTCTCTCGATTCGTCCGTCCCTTGCATGATCGCATGTAACACATGCATCAACACACACATTTTGACACCCTCACCCGGCCCCTGCCCACCTCAAGGCCCGTACATCACTCTCTATCTCGCACGCACAATCTCTTCATGAAAACCCTATTTAGCATGTAGCTTTCCATCACATACACACACTTCTCTCCATAGGTTTGATTTCTCTCAATATCTGACACGCACACACACACACCGCACACACACTCCCCCTCCCCCGAGCACACAATTCATCCCCATCCAAGGTTATATGGCGACCACTCTCGCGTGTGCTTCTCTGCACCCCAGCATGCACAACACCTCAATCTTCAAAGAGGGCATTGAGGAGATCGAAGACGGCGACTACACTGCACTAGAGAATGCGGGGACATTTGGAAGCAGGATGATGTGACGACGGCTGACTGACTCCTCCCCCCTCTCTCTCCCGCACAAAATTACCAATCCCTCTCTCTCCCGCAAAAATTATCAATCCCTCAACCCACGAGATCCTTCCCCTCTCGTCCATGTTTTTCCATCTCTCTCATCAAACATGTTGTCTCTTCTCCTTCCACGTGTACAGAATCCGGATGCACACACATCTCACATATATTTCATGTCTCCATCTTTCTCAAAGTCCTAACTTCTTCCTCTCTCTTTCTCTCTCTATCTCTCTCTCTCGTTATGTTTGTCTCCTACTCTCTTGTCCACATACATACAATCTTTCCTGCCCTATCTGCTCCATCTTCGCAAGCTCTCTCTACACGTTTCATTCACACATTGGGATGTGTTCAAAATGTTGCTTTTATAATGGATGGTGTAGAGTTATGGTTGGTTTTGTTGCATCCTACAAAGTAATAACTATGAAATGCATTTAGATTCTCATTTGACTGGGATTATGTGAGTTTGAGCATATTGTGAAGTATTATAGACCTCGTATACATCTTGGAATTCAATAATGATTGGAACTATTGAATTGTATAGACCATTACATTCGAAGTCAGTAGCCTAATATATTTATTTCACAATTACAACAAATGATTAATTCACTACAAACTAAGAAAACAAATGTGTACTCCATCTGTTTTTATTTAAGTCTACGTATTAGCATTGGTCAAAGTCAAGTTTTGTAAACTCTCAGAAAGTTTATAACAAAAAAATATTAACATATACAATAACAAATAAATACCATTGGATTCATTATTGAATGTACTTTCGCATCATACACATTTGTTATGGTAAATGTTTATAATTTTCTATAAACTTCGTCAAACTTAAGGAAGTTTGACTACGGTCAAACCTAATATGCAGAGTTAATAAAATCGGAGGGAGTACTAGTAGTTACTAGTACTACTTGCTAGTTGCTTAGCCCAATCACCCAACACGCCACACGGGGAGTTCAGTGTCACAAAATTTTGAGGTCGGCGGGAAAATCTCCCACAACCCTGATTCGAGCAGTGCGAAGTTACCATCATAGCCTTCGGAACAGGCCTACGGATGACGCTTGGTAGGGGGTTGTTTTCGTAACTGCAGGTTCACCCTACCCAGCCAACCCCACCCCGGCACCCAGAGTAGTACACCTGAATACTCCCCATTTTCTATCCCCACAGCAAAATAGACTTCTCCACGACACGCAGCCTTCGTGCTATTACCCTTCTACATCGGCGCACTCGTCCACCGCAGCGCATCTGCCTCATCGACGACCTTGTACGCCGCACTGGAGCCGGTCCACCATCCTCGTCGTACACGGAGGCTCTTCCCCGGCACCGTCTTCCACGGTCTCGGATCTGCTTCCCGGAAGCCGACGCCAAGCCAGAAGCACCACCATCATGGACAATGAACTGACTCCCATTGCCGACCATGATGCACAGAGGCCGCCGTGACCATCGTTCTCCTCCTTGATTGGTAATGTGTGTATTGAATCACTTAGCAGAACATGTGCAGTTCCAATTTTGTTCATACCTACCCTTCAAATTTCCTGTTTGCTATTGTTCCCGTAAAAGTAATTGGTTATAGCCTCCATTGTCCAACAGAATATCAGCTTGTAATTGTGTGTCGCTCCTGTATCGCGATGTGCTTGGGTAGGTTGTTCATCTGCAACCAGTAGTGTGGCAAATGATGGAAAGTTTTTTAGAACTAGCAAGATGCCCATGCGTTGCACGGAACATCAAGATGCATTTGTATGAGTAGTTTATCTTGTAGGAGAAAAGGCTGAACGAGGGAAGGCCTTATTTGTAAATATGGAGAGGGGTGGGTATCTTTCTGCAAAATTGCCATAGTTTCCTTCCTATCCGTCGTATATAAATCGGACGGCCTATATTGCAGGATGGCAGGCACCATCATCACCAACTTTGTTTTTTAAAAGAAAAAAGAACACCTCATGTTTCAAATTTGTTACATAACGTTTACCATACGTGCATGCTACGGGACTTGCAAGCTTCAACACAAGTATTTCTCAAATTCACAACTACTCAACTAGCACAACTTTGATATCACTGCCTCCATGTCTCAAAACAATCATCAAGCATAAAATTTCTCTTAGTATTCAACACACTCATAAGAAAGTTTTTTACTTGAATACCTAGCATATTAGGATTATTTAAGCAAATTACCATGTTGTTTAAGACTCTCAAAATAATCTAAGTGAAGCATGAGAGAATAATAGTTTCTATAAAACAAAACCACCATCGTGCTCTAAAAGATATAAGTGAAGTACTAGAGCAAAAACTATATAACTCAAAAGATATAAGTGAAGCACATAGTGTATTCTAATAATTTCCGAATCACGTGTGCCTCTCTCAAAAGGTGTGTATAGCAAAGATGATTGTGATAAACTAAAAAGAAAAGACTCAAATCATACAAGACGCTCCAAGCAAAACACATATGTGGTGAATAAAAATATAGCTCCAAGTAAAGTTACCGATGGAAGTAGACGAAAGAGGGGATGCCTTCCGGGGCATCCCCAAGCTTTGGCTATTAGGTGTCCTTAGATTATCTTGGGGGTGCCATGGGCATCCCCAAGATTAGGCTCTTGCCACTCCTTGTTCCATAATCCATCAAATCTTTTACCCAAAACTTGAAAACTTCACAACACAAAACTCAGCAGAAAATCTCGTGAGCTCCGTTAGTGAAAGAAAACAAAAGACCACTTCAAGGTACTGTAATGAACTCATTCTTTATTTATATTGGTGTTAAACCTACTGTATTAAAACTTCTCTATGGTTTATAAACTCTTTTACTAGCCATAGATTCATCAAAATAAGCAAACAACACACGAAAAACAGAATCTGTCAAAAACAGAACAGTCTGTAGTAATCTGTAACTAACGCAAACTTCTGGAACTCCAAAAAATCTACCAAAATAGGAAGACCTAGAAAATTTGTTTATTAATCATAAGCAATTGGAATCAATATTTAATCACGTTCTGGTGATTTTTAACAATTATTTTCGTGAACAGAAAGTTTCTGGAATTTTCAGCAAGATCAAATAACTATCATCCAAGAAGATCCTATAGGTTTAACTTGGCACGAACACTAATTAAAACATAAAAAGACATCTAACCAGAGGCTAGATCAAAGATTTATTCCTAAACAGAAGTAAAAAGCAAAAAAATAAAAATAAAATTGGGTTGCCTCCCGACAAGCGCTATCGTTTAACGCCCCTAGCTAGGCATAATAGCAAGGATAGATCTAGGTACTGCCATAATAATAAGATAGATCATTAAAACTCATTTCATACTCTCTACGTTCGGCAGCAAGTTTTCTTTGTGGCAAACAAAAGTAATCAAAAGGGCTAAATTTAATGGGACAAAAATCCCCAAGATCAACTTTAGGAGGTATAGGTTCCTCCTTCGGCCCTTCATATTGCACAACCAATTCATCATTATAAGCATTCTTTTGACAGAAATTGATGAGCCTATATTCGAGAGAATATCCTAGCTCATTATTTCGAATAGCAAAATCATCATTAAGTTCAGAAATTCTATCAATTAGAATATTGGTAGGAACCTTTTTTCTAAGGTTTTCATTAAAAGCAACATAATCTAGAGATTGAAAACGCATTATTTCCTCTTGATCAAATAAGATAGTTTCTATGGGAGGACATCCAGTGTCCACCCTATAATGCGCAAAGATTTCTTTGGCCTCTTTTATAATAAATCTGAACTCATGAGCCAAAAAGATAGTAGCGGCACGCTTAACAGAAGAGTGTTCAATGTTAGAAAATTCTAGGAAAATCCTCTGTATGCAAGGATGCATATGCATAAATTGTCTTTCAAGTTCAACTACAAGCATGGCAATAGCATCCGCAAGACTCTAGTTCTATGAAGGATAGAACTGCCCATAGAAGGCAAAGCACCGGCACAAGTAAAGAAATCTTGGATAACTCCTTTTCCAATAATGTTACCACTACCAATTCGGAAATTGTTTGTATGTAGGGTAGGGGATACTTTAGCAGGAGCATCAGAATTTTCCATGATATTATTATTGTCCTTATCAACAATAATTTCCCCAATTTCAGACATAACGGCAGAAAGAACAAAAGGAAAAAGAAAGAGGAAGGCGAATAAAACGGCAAGGGTGAAGTGGGGGAGAGGAAAACGAGAGGCAAATGGAAAATAATGTAATGCGGGAGATAAGGGTTTGTGATGGGTACTTGGTATGTTGACTTTTGCGTAGACTTCCCCGGCAACGGTGCCGGAAATCCTTCTTGCTACCTCTTGAGCACTGCGTTGGTTTTCCCTTGAATAGGAAAGGGTGATGCAGTAAAGCAGCGTAAGTATTTCCCTCAGTTTTGAGAACCAAGGTATCAATCCAGTAGGAGGCCACACACGAGTCCCTCGCACCTACACAAACAAATAAATCCTCGCAACCAACGCGATAAGGGGTTGTCAATCCCTACACGGTCACTTACGAGATTGAGATCTGATAGATATGATAAGATAATATTTTTGGTATTTTTATGATAAAGATGCAAAGTAAAATAGAAAGCAATAAAAATAACTAAGTGTTGGAAGATTAATATGATGGAAAATAGACCCGGGGGGCACAGGTTTCACTAGTGGCTTCTCTCAAGAGCATAAGTATGTATGGTGGGTGAACAAATTACTGTTGAGCAATTGACATAATTGAGCATAGTTATGAGAATATCTAGGTATGATCATGTATATAGGCATCACGTCTGAAAGAAGTAGACCGACTCCTACCTGCATCTACTACTATTACTCCACACATCGACCGGTATCCAGCATGCATCTAGAGTATTAAGTTCATAAGAACGGAGTAACGCTTTAAGCAAGATGACATGATGTAGAGGGATAAACTCATGCAATATGATATAAACCCAATCTTGTTATCCTCGATGGCAGCAATACAATACGTGCCTTGCTGCCCCTAGTGTCACTGGGAAAGGACACCGCAAGATTGAACCCAAAGCTAAGCACTTCTCCCATTGCAAGAAAGATCAATCTAGTAGGCCAAACCAAACTGATAATTCGAAGAGACTTGCAAAGATAACCAATCATACATAAAAGAATTCAGAGAAGATTCAAATATTGTTCATAGATAAACTTGATCATAAACCCACAATTCATCGGTCTCAACAAACACACCACAAAAGAAGATTACATCGAATAGATCTCCACGAGAGAGGGGGAGAACATTGTATTGAGATCCAAAGAGAGAGAAGAAGCCATCTAGCTAATAACTATGGACCCGAAGGTCTGAGGTAAACTACTCACACATCATCGGAGAGGCTATGGTGTTGATGTAGAAGCCCTCCGTGATCGATGCCCCCTCCGGCGGAGCTCCGGAAAAGGCCCCAAGATGGGATCTCACGGGTACAGAAGGTTGCGGCGGTGGAATTAGGGTTTTGGCTCCGTCTCTGGTAGTTTGGGGGTACGTAGGTATATATAGGAGGAAGGAGTACGTCGGTGGAGCAATAGGGGGCCCACGAGGGTGGAGGGCGCGCCCCCCTACCTCGTGCCCTCCTGGTTGATGTCTTGACATAGGGTCCAAGTCCTCTGGATCACGTTCGTTCCGAAAATCACGTTCCCGCAGGTTTCATTCCGTTTGGACTCCGTTTGATATTCTTTTTCTACGAAACTCTGAAATAGGCAAAAAACAGCAATTCTGGGCTAGGCCTCCAGTTATTAGGTTAGTCCCAAAAGTAATATAAAAGTGTATAATAAAGCCCAATAATGTCCTAAACGAATATAATATAGCATGGAGCAATCAAAAATTATAGATACGTTGGAGACGTATCACGAGCCACCTGTCGCGAGGACAAGCGTACGCGAAAAGCGGACGCTCAATTCAACATGAGGCTAGGAGCAGTGTCGCCCTGGGAATCCGACGACGATCGGTATCTTCACACCTACATTGAGACGTCGGAGGAGCACATCACCGAGGAGGAGTCGGACGAAAAGGAGTAGTTGAACTATCTATTTTTTCTATCTATCTATGGTATATCTATGCTCAGAACTATCTATGTCTCTACTCTCTAGTCTCTACTCTCTATCTCCACTTCTCGATCTCAGCACTCCGGGCCCGCAAAAACTGGCTATTCCGGCGTTGTAAATGCTTTTTTAAAGCGCTGCGCGTTGCACTTCTGTTGGAGATGCTCTAACATGGCAGACGCGTGCTTTAATGTTTCCCACAAGATGCGTGAGTATTACTACTCCCTCCGTCCCATAATATAAGAACATTTTTGACAGTAGTGTAGTGTCAAAAATGTTCTTATATTATGGGATGGAGGGAGTAGTATATTTTTCTTGCCATGTTGAGATTTTAAAACCACGAGTTCGAACATGCAGAGGAGCAATGAAGACCAAACACGGGATATTGGGGACATCTTCAAGGAGCGTGGCAAGTTAAATAGGAGCTACACTGAACCTGTAGAACGAGCTTTGGTAAGTAACACCCTTTCAATTACTTTCGTTTAGCCTCGTGTTCTTCGATGTGTATATGTTTTAGTTTATGTTTCTCTTAGCCTCGTGTTCTTCGATGTGTAATAAGAAAAGTCTTAATCGTCCTAATGCTTTTGTTTTTACCTTGTAGTCTGTTTTTATATTTTTCCTTTTGAATTCACTTCTCTGAGTCATGTTTACCTGGCTTCTACTAAATGGATCTGGGTTGCTCTGAGTATTGATCTAAAAAAGAAGTAACTTCATGTCAGGATGCAGTTCCTGCGAGGAGGGAAGTATGGTCAACCTCGATATCTTGTTTCCAAAATGAAGCTGGATTACACACAAGGTGCCAGTTCCCCAATGATGATGGATTAGACATAAGGTGCAAATTCCCAGATGATGCTGGGTTACACACAAGCCAGGTGGAGTCATCAACTGTTCGTGTCCTCGTGGCTCTAGTAAAGGCTGAAAGAAAGCGTGCAGCAGCCCTTGAGAATGTAGCTGAGTTCCTGAAGAAGCGAAAAGACTAATCAGATGCTCTCTTCACCCAAGCCAAAGAAGATATGGAAGAAGCCAGAAATAAGCTAGCAGAGGTAGAGCAGGCTAGGCGTCTCCTGCTATCTAAAACTGTTGTCAATACAAATTTTCCTTCATAATAGCTAGGTTCAAATGTTTATCTAGTCAGCATGCCTGTTGTGATATCCGTGCATCTACTGATATGGCACAAAATAATTTTTTTTCGGGTCATGTAATAACAGAAATTACTTTCCAAACAATAACAGACGAAGCATTGGACATGGTATAGTTCACGCGCAAGCCCAACATTCCAAATTCAACTTCCACACCAAACTCATGTTCACAGATATCTGCACATTCATAGATAATGTCCACAACCATGATACACTTCAAAGCCAAAAAATGTGAGGAGAGTTATAAATAAAGAAAAACCTCTAGTTCCTGCTACCAGTGCGAGCACAACAAGTCAAGACCATGCGTAATTAATTATATTTTGGTCATTTTTTGTGTTCTAAAATGCCGGCCGGCTCGCGGAAGGACGTGTTGCCGGCACACGCGCAGATTCAATGGAGGCAGGCGGGGCAGTCTGAAGCCGGTTGCATGTGGTGAGAAGGCGTGTTCAGCCGGGCCTACAGCGAGTGGGACCCTCTTGGACGGCGTGTCGGTTCAATGCCTATGCTATAAGAGGTCGCGTCCGTGTCAGAGCAATCACTCCCTCCAATCCTTTTTTTCGGGTATAACAAAATCTTGTTTCCATTCACATTTTACAAGTAAAATTCATGGACAAACTTTGCCCCAAAATACGATGGGGACTAGTAAACCAGAACGGTGGTACTAGTTTTTTTATCAAAGAAGGGTTCCCCCTTCCAATTATCATTACTGAAAACCAACATCTAAACCATAGTATTTGCCCTAGAACTACCAGGTTCAACATCTCGCAACATAAGCCCATACAACCATACGTCAAGGAGGTAGTAGTTATGAATTCCATTTTCGCTCCATACCAATCATTCTAAAAACTACTTAGTACTTATAACGCGCCATTGAAAATCGAAACTCTTACCCCGCTAAAATAATGATATTTTAAACGTGGCTACTCGATCTGTGGCAACTGGCGAGCCACTGCCTCCAAGTCGTTCACCTGTGGTCCCGACCATCAACTCCTATGGATCAAATTATCACGCGAGCTGACTATTCCTACAAAAGTGCGCTCCACCACTTACCCGATACCCGCGCATGCAGCAATCGTGCACCTAGGGTTTTAAAGTTTATTTGTTAACGGTGCCTTTACATAACTCTCATGTGTGCGAGACAGCGAGAGACCGACTGCATGTGTGCGCCTCATCTCTTCGTATATGTACTCCACCATTTGTCTGGTGTCCAAAAAATTATACAGTAGTAATAACTACTAGCAATGTGCCAATGCGTTGCCACACGATCAAAGTAGATTAATACATATTCACCGATTTGATAGAAAGAATAGTCTAGTTTTGAAATACGTATATCACTAAAAATATGTTATGTTTCACTCAAAATATATTCCTTTGGTGGTTTTGATGAGATAAGGGAGGAATCTTGTTGGTTTTAAGATTCGAGAAGTGGTATATCTCTAATTTCTACTCTTACTAGCAAGATGCCCGTGCGTTGCACGGAACATCAAGATCTTATGGGAGAAAAGGATGAACGAGGGAAGGCCTTATCTGCAAATGTGGAGAGGAGTGCGGGTAAATTGCCATAGTTTCCTTCCTATCCGTTAGATATAGATCGGACGGCCTATATTGCAGGATGGCAGGCACACCATCATCACCGACTATGCTTTTTATTAGAGTAGAGATAAAAAACAGAGTTGGTGATGACGGTGTGCCTGCCATCCTGCAATATAGGCCGTCCGATTTATATCTGATGGATAGGAATGAAATTATGGAAATTTTGCAAAAGATACCCACACCCCTCTCCACATTTGCAAATAAGGTCATCCCTCGTTCATCCTTTTCTCCCACAAGATAAACTACTCATACAAATGCATCTTGATGTTCCATGCAACGCATGGGCATCTTGCTAGTTGTTGCAAAAATCCCATGTGTGTGTCTGCTTAAAATGAGGCGATAGTGTGTGTGTGCATGATCGAGAGGGCGTGTCTCAAGAAGGGACGAAAAATCTACATAGATACAAGGAGCGCGAGAGAGACATGTACGTGATAGTGGAAGCACGAGTGTGCGGGTGTATCAACCTATCTGGAGGCTAGTCGATCAATGTTTGTGAGAGAAATACGAGTTGGGGTGCGAAAGCGAGAGTTTTCTGTGTGTGTGAGAGAGATGGTAGTCGGGAAGGGGAGTGGAAGCAGGAGTTGTGTGTGTGTGTGAGAGAGAGAGAGCGGGGGAGTTTGTCTGATTGGTGAACACATGAATAATGTCAGTTTTATAACTGGGATGGAGACGGAAAGGAGACCGCAACAAATGTTGTGTCTGCAGGAGAGAGTAATTTTACTGGTATGAGTCATATCTAGAGACATATAGGGTGTGTGCCCCATAGAGAGAAAGACAAAGTGAAAGACGAGTGAGACTGTGTGTGTGGCAGTGAAAAAGAAAGCTTAGGTACCTGGTGATACTAGAGAACGGTAGAGACATGAGAGATAATGAAAACCGTGTAATGTATAATGATAGGGAGAGTGTGACACTTCTCAAGAGAGACGTCGAGAGACCATGTTTGCGAAGATAGGGGAAACATGAAGTGAGCGTGCGGGTGAGCTGGAGAAAAGAGAATGATAGCTACATCAAGGAGCATGCGAGAGAGATGGGCGTGAAAGGAGTCAACATAAAAGGGATTCAAATATTTGAATTCAAGATGATGATACCTGTAATTCATACTCGAACCAAAATTGATCTATCAAACATGCATACTCATATGAATTCACGCGCATCTATGTTATTTAATATGTAGATATTACTGATCCATACATTTTAGTAGAACATAATTTGGTCTAAATTTTTTGAATTCAACCTTATGATTTTGAGATCATTGTATTTGTAAATCATATTATACATATAAAGGAACAGAATTCTTTGTTGTGCTTTTGAAAGTATATATATAAAAATGATGTATATAGAATTTTATTCCAATCGAAAATGGATCCTGCCCGAACAAAAATAGAATACAAACTGGATTTGAATTGAGTTGGCACGGTAAACGTGCACTCTTGCTCTGCAAAAATTTGAACGAAGCGGGGAAATTCGCAGTAACCACCCGAAACCAAAATCAGCGAGATGGAAATTACTGCATATCCCTGACACGCAAAGCCTATCGGCTCGATTTCAATAGGTTTCGATAGGGGTAGGTTTGTAATTTCACTCAAACGTGACATAACCGCCTCTCACCCGGATTCATACACGGTGGGCGCCAAAACACAATGTCTCCTCGACCGAAATCGACTCCCTCCCCGATTCATACACGGTGGGCGCCAAAACAATCTCTCGTCGGCAAATATTCGGTGTATGCGAGATTACCGTCCTATCCCCAACCGACTAATATTGCTGTGATGTAGGAAATTTTAAACAGGGGCTAAGTTTGTAAATTTCCTCACATTTGAGACAAGCGTGCCCTGAAGACATGGTTTCCCCCTTCCTCTCTCCCTCCATTTCCCCATTCGTACTTCGTGGGCGCCAAAACACCCTCTCCACCCCGGCCTCCTCCATCCGCCACCCCATCCACCGCCGTCCTCCTCCACCATGCCGGAGCGGATACCCCGACACCATCGTCCATTACAAGAGATCGACCTCTCTCATCCATGGCTTCGGACCGAGATCCTTGCATCCCGTCCTCTCGCTTCATCCCCACCGTCGTCCACCTTGCTGGTGCCGCTCCTATGACCGTCTCATCCACTGTGCCCCGCCGCCACCGTCTACCCTCCTAGATCTGCTTCCACGCCGCCGACAGCCATCGCTACCATAGCGCCGTCAAATTCTCAGCAGATGCATACACGGCGCCGCACCAGAGGCGGTACTCTTTCGTATCTGCTCAACTTATTTATCGCATCAAGAAAATAGATCGCCACTGCTTTACTCTGATTTCTTGTCCATCACTTACTTGTTAGTTGAAAGCAAACATTGGTTGCAAAGTTTCCCTTGTCCGGTTTGCACCTTCAGATCCGCCATGGCATGCTCAACACTATACTCGCAATGCTTATGGTTTTCCCCTTTTATATTCCACACTAGTTAAATGATAGTAGACTAAATTTAAAAATTGGGTCAGTCGATTTTTGAGAGCTCGCCGGAGTTCGCCGGTGTCAAGGAAGGGGCTCGGGTGGGGACGGTGGTTGTGGGGGCGGTGGTGGGGCCTCGTCGGATGAAGAAAACTCGACGCGGGTGGGGGCGGGGGTGGGGGTGGGGGTGGCGGAGGAACACAGGCGGTGGGGGCGATTCAGGGGAGGGCGGGAGGTTCGGGGCCGGTGGTTCGGCCAGCGGCCCGTGCGGTGTTCTGTATGGGAAGAATTAGAGACGAGGAAGAAGAAGGAATAGGAGACGTAGGATCTTCATCCAACCGCCTGAAATGGTCGACTGACCCAAATGACAAAAGTCACGCGACTTGCATGCAGACATGCCTTTATATTCAATACCATCATCGTAGATGCTTAGCACTGCTCCTAAATCCATCAAGCCAAACAACGTGCCACTCATAATTCCAAACTTGTTGCTCAAATATGAATCTGATATGATGTTGATATTACTAAAATAGATAAAGTTTAACTGGTCAGCTAATATTCCTAATTTACTTTCGAAAAGCACGTGCAGCACATATAAAGAGACAGCAGGGAGTTGCATTCTTAATGTGCTCTGGTTCATCATGTGTGGGCACTGCACAACGAAAAATTTATTATCCAAAATCTGCTTGCTCTTATTTAGCATGTTCCTCTTTCGTTCTTCTTTAATAAGTACTCTCTCCGTTCCTAAATAAAAGTCTTTGTATAGATTCCACCATGGACTACATATGGAGCAAAATGAGTGAATCTACACTCCAAAATGTATATGTATACATCTTTATGTGATCCTTAGTGGAAATCTCTACAAAGACTTATATTTTGGAATGGAGGGAGTATGATAGTAGTACAGTATGTTCCTTGTAGTGAAGATGAGCAGGGACATTTGTAGTGTAGAGGTCTATACGGTCGGTTGTGATGGACACTTTGAACTCTTCGGGCCTCTTTGATTCGTAGGATTTTGTAAACATAGGAATAGAAATTGTAGTGGCCTTCCCACTTGAATCCTATAAGATTAGCAAGGAAATGTGGGGAGCTGTGTCGCCTTTGAGAGTTACATTGATATTAACAGTACCGCACCTTTAGTTGAAGAGAGCTGGTATCCAAAGCCTTTCTAGTCGTACCGGCAATACTAGCACATATATTCCAGCAAGTTCCACTTTGCTGATTTTACTCATGATGCTTACGGTTTTCCCGTTATATCTACACTATGATCTGTGTGGCTGCTTTGTCGCACTAGCAGCAATCCACTCTTGAAGCTAAACAACACACCAATCATAAGTCCAAAGCTTACTTCTTCAGATATGAATTGTGATATGATACTGATATTAGTTAACAGACACACATTTAATTGGTCGGGTAATGCTCCCACTTGATTTTCAAAATGCATGTGGCCACATATAGAGAGACAGCTTGGAATTGCATTTCTATATTTAGTACGTACAGTATGTTCCTTCTCAAGAAGGGGAGCAGGGACATCTGCAGTCAACAGTGATAGAGCTGGCCTGTACGTGATCGATAGGCTTTCAATTAGTAGCGGCAATACAACACTGTATTTTCCAGCCAGTTCCACTTTCCCGATTTATATATCGTGGTTATGGTGTACCCCTTTTATGTACACTACGATCTTCCTAGTTGTTGTGTGCTCTTGTTATCATGGTTTGGCAATAAACTCTCTATACAGTATATTTTGAACCTATCATCTGCCAACTATCCTTACTTCTGGAGCCTATTTTTTGTGTACTTGTGCCAGATTATATTAATGCACGCACCATATTACAGCACACATGAGCTCTCTCATCAGAATCCAGTGATAGCACACAAGGGTATACAGGGGCGCCCCTATATTAGAATATCCTCTGCGTTACAAAGATAATCTCACTACTATTTATGTTTTCATGGTTCTCGGATATTATACGTAATTACAGTGAATATAAGAATCCGCGCATCAGAATAATATTGTGGAATGCTTCAACGACTTACAAAATTGGCACCAAGGCATTGAGTGCCATTGTGGGTGCAATGAAACTCATACGCTCCCCACCTGTAGATTCTTGTTCAGAATATGGTCCTAATGAATATTCTAACCTCGAGGAGTCAAAGGCAGATGGCCTGTCCAGCTCACACATCAAGGTGTCTGTTCTAATTTGGCAAGGTTTTATTGATTGCGCGTATCTTGCATATGTTGTCTTGCATTTATTCTACTTTGTTGCACTGCCATCTGCTTAGTTTACTCATCATATATGTCAAGATACCATGCCCATCCATTATCAATACATATTCCATCTGTCATCATACCATGTTTTTCCACTCAAATGTTGTTCTTGTGCATCAGACATCAAAAAGGAAGAGGGTGATTGTCGAACCTGAAGGAGCACCAGCAAAGTCCTTGAAAATTGTGGTGGTGCCGGAGAAATCAGACAGCACCCCACTTATATTGGTTGTACAACCAGTGACACAAAACGTAGGACCGACTCCAGCAGACTGTACTCATACTTCACTGGCCACACCACTAGCCCCACCACATAGGACCTGCACTCCAGCAAAAGGTATGCCGATTTTAGTTGCCATAGCACTAGCCGTACCACAGAAAAATCCCATTCCAGCAAACAGTACAGCAAGTCCACCGGCCGAAGACCTATCCCAACTGCAGAGACGGCCAATTCCTGCAGATTGGAACCCCATTCTAGTTATTCCCAGTTTAAAAGATAATGCTTTCAATATTGTTAGGGATTACGTGCATATATTCCCATCATGGGAAGATTATAGTGAAGACAAACACCATTTTCACATCTTCCTGTCCCACTTACATGTAAGTGCTATTATTCATGGTGATTATTTTCCTGTTTTCTGCTGATTGAACACATCAATGATTTACATTACATTGTTGTAAGTAGGCGAGGGTCAATCTGGATAGTCATGACGAGCAAAGCTTGCTTGCGCTTTTCAAGGAAGCATTGCAGCAGTATCAGTGTTACCTGAGGAAATCACACTTTGATGGCAAGTCTATAAACGAATTTCCAGTGAAGTCTCCTGTGCTAAATTTAGAAGACATTGAATGGAAAAACCTTGTTATGCACTGGTCTCGTTCCCAGGATGAGGTATTGTCTATGATATCACATGACAATTTTAACTTCTACTTTTCCGCATGTGCCTTACGGATCTTTTTTATAGGAAATCAGCTCGAAGCAGAATTCGGGTTTGAAAAGAACGACAGGATATCGCAAATATGCTGCCCGCTGCTTTGCTCTTGTTAGTACCTGTTGTCCTATATCACTGTACTTGCATTCATACCTGGTTCATTATGTGACATCAGTATGCATGATAGCTTGCTTATCAATTGTTCGCTCCAAATTATCTGATCTGTATGAATGGTTACATTAGTGTAGAATATATACAATGCCAATGAAATTTTTTAGCTCTGCATTGTTCTTGTAAGTACCTGCTATCCTTTATCAGTGTACTTATATTGACAGGTAGTTGTTCATGTACCATCACTCTACAACTTATTTTCCTTTGCCCTCCATTTTCTACACGTCATATCTATATTTACTCTTACCATAAGGTTGGATAACACCGATGGTACTGAAGAAGTTTAGCTCTTCATTGCTCTTGGTTGTACCTTTTGCCTGTATCGTTGTACCTACATTTATAGCTACTTGGTTATGTAGCATCACTCTTTATCTTATCTTAAATATTCTCCATTTTTTCTTATATTATCACATCTATATTTACTCTTAACAAAATGTAGAATAAGGCAATGCTTATGAAGAAGATTATGTGGTGAACTTCTTGAATTGCCCCCCATCAGCATGGACAAGGGCTTTATAGAGCCTGTCTTCACCAATAATGTAAGTTTGTCCTTCTCAAGCCTTCAAACTTTCTTGTGTATATTTGGTTAGGCATGACTGCAACAGCTGTTTATTTGTGGTGTTTGCATCAAATTGCATGTTTAAAGTTTATTATGTAGTTCATAAACAAAAGTTTGTCCTTCTCAATTTAAGTTTTCGGTTGTACAACCAAGTTCCTTCTTCATACCATGTAAATTAAACTATACAGAGCAAGTGATCTTCTTTTGCACTTCATGTATGCTTCTGTTCTTGATCCGTAATCCAGTGGTGTGGTGAACCTACCCACTACAGCACAATGTCATATTCTACAATGTCTTAACTATGAACAATGTCGTATCATTCTACTATTATTTAAACCGTCTCTTTATTTGCCAATCTGAAATGGGATAAATTGACAGCACACTAACCATTGATACTTATGAGTTCTTGATCTGTAATCCAATGGTGTCGTGAAGCTACCAACTCCTTCACAATGTCATTTCCTGCCATGTCTTAACCTGAACAATACCATATTGTGTTAATGCTATTTTAAACTGTGTCACTTTATTCGTCACTAAGAAATGTGATGAATTGTCAGCACTGATACTTATATGTGCAAACCTGTCATCTGTCTGCTTGTTTATCTTTCAGAGTGAGGAGGATGTAAGTGTCAAACAAGTGCAGTCTCATCAGCTTGCGCTGCAGCTCCCGAGCAGGGCTAACCTTTCTTGAACTCTATTGAAGTGTTGTCGGTTTTGTATATTATTTTGTCGGCGTGTTTATTTGCACTGGTGGCGATCTTTGATGCCCAGTGTATGTAATCTGTTGTCTGCTTGTGCTTTATTATCATAGTGGCGAACTTTGATGCCCAGTGGATGTAATATGTCATAATTTCTTTATTGTATAGTCTAGGTTTTTTCTTATTCACGATGTTGCAGTTATTTTACTGTATATATATCATGTCTTCGCAATAAACCGGCCAAACCGTAAAATTACGGTACATAATCGGGCCGTCGTGCAAATCACTACATAATCGGTCTGTTAACATGCCTAAATGCAAACTGGCCCAGTAGTAGATTCGGGCCTTTAATAGGCCGAGTAAACCGCCGGCCCTATTTTCGCAAGAAAACTCAATGGGCTTTTAGGAGGCTGAAAAGTAGGTTGGGCCTAAAAGGTGCCGAACAGCTCACGGGCCGTCAACAGGCCGAAATAGACCTCGGCCCATGATTGTGCCAATCACATCACGGGCCACTAAAAGGCCAAAATTGTCTCTGTCCTTGTTTGGCCCAATCAGATTATCGGCTGTGAGCAAGCCGGATGCAAACCGGGCCATAGTTAGGCCCAACTATATGACGGGCTATTAACAGGCCGAAATAAATATAGGGCTGAAATGTTAAACAGGCCTTTAACAGGCCAAAACTAATATCAGGCCGAATTACTAAATGGGCCTTTAGCAAGTGCGCCCACAAGCATAGCGTCCAGTTGACGGGCCGAATCTGATATGGGCCATAATTTAGCCCAAAGCCTCTTAAAGGGCTGAATCTGATCTAGGCCGTAATTTGGCCTAGAACATGGTAGGCTTTAACGGGTCGAATCTCATATGGGCCTTTATTAGGCCCGAAATGTGGTAGGCTGTTAATGGACCGGATCAAATATGGGCCGGCATTTGGCCCAAAACATGGCAGCCTGTTAACGGGCTGGCCCACTAATGTCCTCAAAATCTTGTGGGCCTTTAGCTGGGCCGGCCCATTATGGTCGGTGAAATCTCGTGGGCCTTTAGCTGGGCCGGCCCATTATGGTCCGCAAAATCTTGTGGGCCTTTAGTTGGGCTGGCCCATTTAATCTTTATGGGCCACTTTTAGGCCGGTCCATGTGTCAACATATCATAGGCGCATCTCGCCCATTGGATGAGTGACACCTGTGCCAACGCGGAGCTGACACGTGGTTCCATCAGCCAATGAGAATTTTACACGTGGAAAATCGGCATTGGTCGTGGCTGTTAGCGGGTTATCGGATCCAAAATCGGACCCGATAGCTTAACGGCGACCCGTTACGGTGGATGCCACGTGTCGGTCACCCTTGACGAAAGCACTTCCATGACGCGGCATTTATCGTCATGGAAGTGAACACTTCTGTGATGATAATTTTGATAATGACATGGAACACTTCTACGATAGCACAGGTATGACTATCTTGATTCTGTCATAATCGTCATGGATGTACATACATGATAGAAAACGTGACCTACTATGACAAACACGTATCATCATGGAAGTGTATTTTTTTTGTAGTGTTTGTAACGAGCAAGTAACAATAGTAGTAAAAAAAGTGCAGCAAGGTAACCCAATCCTTTTGAGGCAAAGGACAGGCCAAAACGGTCTCCTATGATAAGCAAAGCGTTCTTGAGGGTACACGGGAATTTCATCTTGTCACTTTCATCATGTTGGTTCGATTTGTGTTCGCTACTTTGATAATTTGATATGTGGGTGGACCAGTGCTTAGGTGTTGTTCTTACTTGAACAAACCTCCTACTTATGATTAACCCTCATGCAAGCATCCGCAACTACGAGAAAAGTATTAATAATAAATTCTAACCATAGCATTAAACTTTTGGATCCAATCGGTCCCTTGCGGAAGAGCGCATAAACTGGGGTTTAAGCTTCTGTCACTCTCGCAACCCATCATCTAATTGCTACTCCACAATGCATTCTCTTAGGCCCAAATATGGTGAAGTGACATGTAGTCGACGTTCACATGACACCACTAAGGGAATCACAACATACATACTATCAAAATATCGAACACATATCAAGTTCACATGATTACTTGCAACATGATTTCTCCCGTGACCTCAAGAACAAAAGTAACTACTCACAAATGATAAACATGCTCATGATCATAGGTGTATTAAATAGCATATTGGATCTGAACATATAATCTTCCGCCAAATAAACCATATAGTAATCCACTACAAGATGTAATCAACACTACTAGTCACCCACAAGCACCAATCTATAGTTCCGGTAACAAGATTGAACACAAGAGATGAACTAGGGTTTGAGATGAGATGGTCCTGTTGAAGATGTTGATGGAGATTGCCCTCCCCAAGATGGGAGAGTTGTTGGTGATGATGAGGATGATGATTTCCCCCTCCGGGAGGGAAGTTCCCCCGGCGGAATCGTTCCGCCGGAGGGCAAAAGTGCTCCTGCCCAAGTTCCCGCCTCGAGGCGGCGGCGCTTCGTCCCGAAAGTCCTCCCCTTATTTATTTTCTTGGTCAAAATGACCTATATACCAGAAGATGGGCACCGGAGGTGGGTCTAGGTGAGCACAGCCCACCAGGGCGCGCCTGGGCTCCCTAGCGCCCAGGTGGATTGTGCCCACCTGGTGGGCCCCCTCTGGTAGTTATTTGCTCCAATAATTCTTATATATTCCATAAAAATCCTCGTGAAGTTTCAGCTCATTTGGAGTTGTGCAGAATAGGTAGCCTGACGTAGCTTTTTCGGGTCCAGATTTCCAACTGCCGGAATTCTCCCTCTTGGTGTGTACCTTGCAAATTATGAGAGAAAAAGCATTAGAATTACTCCAAAAAGTGTTATTATGGATAAAAACATTATAAATAATAGTAAGAAAACATGATGCAAAATGGACGTACACTAGTACGCGTCGGTCCTATACAAACGGTTTTTAACCCCTTTCCGCGACGGCATTTGGAACTGTCGCCAAGTGCGTGTGGGCGATAGGGGGGTCCGTCCCACACGACCCAGAAATCATCGGGGATAGGCCCTTCTGGGACACCAAATGAGCTCGTGTGCGATCGGGCGAGGCATCGAAACCCAATCATTTCCGTAGGTATGTACATCCCACACAGTGAATCCCAGAAAAATATTTCCGTAGGTATGTACATCCCACACGGTGAATCCCAGAAAAACATTTCCGTAGGTATGTATATCACACATAGTCAATCCAAGGAATACGTTTTCGTTCTTATGTACATCCCACACAGTCAATCCAGGGAAAACATTTCCGTTCGTATGTACATCCCACACAGTTTTATGTATACGCTCGTGTGTGAAAGGTGTAACTATCACACACGCTCTTCCTTGGTTAACTGTTTGCTTTCATGAACTACATCACACACGATTTGATGTAGAAAACTATGTGGCATTGGGCTATCCATCACAAGTGCTTTTACTGCCAGAACCATTTGCAAAGTTCCATGGCCGTTTGTTCTCTTTTTATTTTTTTGCCTGTAATTTATTATTCGAATTGGAAATTTTGAAATATGAAACGTGCAATTCAAATTCTCAGCACAATGGTTCAACAACGAATCCATAAATAAAATTGCCAGTACAATATGTTCAGTAATTACAGGATTAGGCAGCAATTAACTATGATGAACCACAATATTTAAAGGCGGTAAAGGTGAAGAGACAAGTGTAAATCATTTTTACTGCCGACTGTGTTGAAGAAGCAGAATGCCCATAATGTGCCTTCCTGCATGCCATAGGCACAAACCACTTTTGTCCAACCCCTTGCGACGATCGCCCGCCCATCCTTCACCGCCTTCAGGAAGACTTCTAGAGCATTATCATGGTAGCATGAATTATATACTTTAACCTTAGTTGCCTCCACTCAGTTCATGTAGGTTGCAAGGTAGTCATCAGTAAATAGCTTCGGAAACCACTGAAAAGAGAAAAATATCAGATGATGAGGTCTAATAGAGTAACTTGTTGTGGGCAGGGGGGAAAGGCAACACATTACTTATCATCCTAAAGTTCATTGTTGTCTTCGACAAAGTGTAAATAAAGAGCTTAATTCCAATCACCCATTTCTTTCGCCTAACAATCTTTCTTAGTTTCCTCACTTGACGCTTGTTCATGAATATCTCATTGCCCCATACGCAAAAGGGATCGAAGCATGGATCAGTACCGCTCATATATGTACCTACAAGCAACCAGTAAATGTTAGAAGCTAAATTGAGATTGCACAAATGATGTAAAATACAACTACCTATGTTCCTAAGTACAAGTATTTTTTTTGAGATTTCAATATGAACTACATACGGATGTATATAGAATTATAGATATAGTTTAGATTAGAATCTAGATTCACTCATTTTGCGGCGGCGGGACTCTCTTTTCTTGACTGCTTTCTGCCTTTTCCGCTCCTTCTGTGCAGGTTTGGCCGCCTCTAGATCCACCACCCATTCGGCCATGGCAGCCTCAAAGTCCGCCCATGTAACTGTCTAGCCGCTGGCGGTGATGAACTCGGCGCGGCGAGATGCCATCGCTTCCTTACCATGTCTGCAGTCGTGGCCGGTGAGGAACGCGACGCGGCGGGATGCCATCGCTTCCTTACCAGTTACTGTGCGCCGCGGTGCCATGGACGACGCCTGGAGAGAGCTCTGGGACGGAGGGGCCGGGCAGCCATACAGTGCGGTGGTATTCAAGATCTCAACGACAAACGACAACAGAAATTTGGCTTCCCTTACAATTTTGCTCGTTCATTATTGCACACGGTTCATCTCCGTCGCTTCCGGAAACAGTGTGCGCTGAGCCTATTGTGTGTTGCGTTATGATTGGCCAGAACCCCAGCCACGTGGATCGCGCGTGTGCACCATAGGATGCACTGCGATCGAACGGCAATCCACGTCCCTCACATCACACCCGTGCACCTGTAGCTGGATTGGATTTATATGCGCTAAATGCCTAGAAAATGCACATAATCCCCTAAATATGATAAATGAGCTCGGAAAAATGCCAAATTTGAACATGGTGATTTGCAGGGTGTATGTTCGTCGTAGAAAAACCTCTATGGCAAAGAATGACGAAATTTTGGATTCCCCTTCAATCTTGGTGATTTCCGTCTCGAAAGCGTGGAACTTCTTTGGTGATGGTTCGATTTATGAAGGCCGTGCATGACGACATAAGCCAAACCTTCTCTAATTTTTACCAGTGCATGGTGAGGTCATACCATGGCACACCATGCCACGCGTCATGTTTTTCAAGCATTTATTTCATTTTTTCTATAGTTGAAAACCCAATAAAGAAACGTTTGAGGTTGACTATTGCCACACATTTCATCGTAATATATGCCCCTTCCTTGTAGAAGGCATGAGAATTTACTAAACGGCACGAGCATGGTTTTCCAGGCCGTTCTTGTGCACCCTTTCATGCATCGATTGTTTGAACTTGAATTATGTGCATTACTGCCTAGGAAATGCACATCATCCCCTAAATATGGCAAATGAACCCGGAAAAGTGCCAAATTTGAACACGGTCATCTGCAGGTTGTATGTTCATCGTAGAAAAAAACTCGTGGACAATGGACAAAGGAAATTTGGATCCCCCTTCAATCTTGGTGATTTCCCCTCGAAACCATGAAACTTCCTCGGTGATGGTTCGATTTATGAAAGGCGTGCATCACGACATAAGGAAAACATTCTCCAATTTTTACCAGGGCATGGTGAGGCCATACCATGGCACCACACCAGGCGTCATGTTTTCCACCCATGTGTTTCATTTTTTGTATAGTTGTTAACCTAGTAGATGACGCGTTTATGGTTGACTATTGCCACACATTTCCTTGAAATATCTGCCCATTCCTTGTAAAAGGCATGAGAATGTACTAAATAACACGAGCATGGTTTTCCATACCGTTCTTGTGCACCTTTTCATGCACCGATTGTTTGAATTTGAATTATGTCCATTAATGCCCAGAAAATGCACATAATCCCCTAAATATGGTAAATGAGTGCGGAAAAATGTCAAATTTGAACACATTGCATTTGAGGCGGTATGTTGACCGTTGGAAAAAACTGAATGGCAAACTAGGACGGAAATTTGGATTCCCCTTCAATCTTGAGGATTTCCCTCTCGAAAGCATGGAACTTCCTCGGTGATGGCTCGATTTATGAAGGGTGTACATGAAGACATAAGCCAAACCTTCTCTAATTTTTACCAGGGCATGGTGAGGTCATACCATGGCACCATGCCAGGCGTCATGTTTTGTAAGCATATATTTCATTTTTTCTATAGTTGAAAACCCAACAAACAAACATTTGTGGTTGACTATTAACACACATTTCATCGAAATATCTGTCCATTCCTTGTAAAAGGCATGAGAATTTACTAAATGGCACGAGCATGGTTATCCAGGCCGTTCTTGTAGACCCTTTCATGCATCGATTGTTTGAATTTGAATTATGTGCATTAATGCCTAGGAATGCACATAATCCCCTAAATATGGCAAATGAACCCGAAAAAGTGCCAAATTTGAACACGGTGATTTGCAGGTTGTATGTTCATCATAGAAAAAAACTCGTGGACAAAGGACAAAGGAAATTTGGATCCCCCTTCAATCTTGGTGATTTCCCCCTCGAAACCATGAAACTTCCTCGGTGATGGTTCGTTTTATGAAAGGCGTTCATGATGACATTTTTACCAGGGTACGGTTTGGTCATACCATGGCACCGCACCAGGCGTCATGTTTTCCAAGCATGTACTTCATTTTTGTATAGTTGTTAACCCACTAAACGACGCGTTTATGGTTGACTATTGCCACACATTTCCTTGAAATATCTGCCCATTCGTTGTAAAAGGCATAAGAATGTACTAAATAGCACGAGCATGGTTTTCCAGACCGTTCTTGTGCACCTTTTCATGCATTGATTTTTCAAATTTGAATTATGTGCATAATTAATGCCTAGAAAATGCACATAATCCCCTAAATATGGTAAATGAGTTCGGAAAAATGTCAAATTTGAACATGTTGCATTTGAGGTGGTATGTTGATCGTTCGAAAAAAACTGAATGACAAACTAGGACGGATATTTGGATTCCCCTTCAATCTTGGTGATTTCCCTCTTGAAAGCATTGAACTTCCTCGGTGATGGTTCATGCATGATGACATAAATCAAACCTTCTCAGCTTTTAACCAGGGCACGGTGAGGCCATACCATGGCACCATGCCAGGTGTCATGTTTTTCAAGCACATATTTCATTGTTCTATAGTTGATAACCCAGTAAATGACGCGTTTGTGGTTGACTATTGCCACGCATTCCATTGAAATCTCTGCCCATTCCTTGTAAAAGGCTTGAGAAATACCACGAGTATGATTTTTCTAGACCGTTCTTGTGCACCTTTTCAAGCACCAATTGTTTGAATTTGAATTATGTGCATTAATGCCTACAAAATGCACATAATCCCCTAAATATTGTAAATGAACCCGGAAAAGTGTCAAATTTGAACACGGTGATTAGCAGGGTTTACGTTCATCGTAGAAAAAACTCATGGATGAAGGACAAAGGAAATTTGGATTCCCATTCAATCTCAGTGATTTACTATCGCACACGATTCATCTCCGTCGCCTCGGCGAACTGTGTGTGTTCACTCACACATGAAAAAGGAAAAAGAAAACCCTCGCCCACTTCGTCCCCACTCACTCGCCGTGGACTCCTCTGCAACTCTGCACCCTAAGCTCGACGGCTATTGGCGGCGGGCGTAGGTTGCGCTCCAAACGGTACGGGATTTCGCCCCTACCGCTTTCCACCGCCTATCTGCACCAACATTCTAGACTCTGGTCGACTGGGGTTTTCTGCGGGATTGGGCCGTGGATTTTTCTCATGGAGAAGGTAATCAACTTAATTAGCAAAATATTCACTCATCTCTTATCACAGTCCGTCCGTCATTGTTAATCAGCCGGTGGAAATCGCCGTGGAATCATTTTTGTTCTAGCTGATTCGTGGGTGTTCATTCATGTGTCCAGAGTGCGAGCACAAATCGGGCAACTGTGGTCGTGGCCAGTCGGAAACGAAGTTTTATCTCACCATTCCGGATGACTTCAGGGAGCACTCGGTATGTTCAATCTCAACCTACCATGGTAGGCATGGCCTAAATTTGTGAACATATACCGTCTGTTGCTACATTATCTATATATTTGCATCAAATCTTTGTTACATTATCTATTTTTAATTCTATATTTTGTACTTGGCTTTCATCTATATATTGATCTGTTCTATCAGTTACTCTCATATTTGCATCTTGCTCTGTTATTTCAATATATCTAATTTATGATCTTAATTTTCATTTCAAGCAGTACATCCCTTGCTTTGCAAGAACAGGAGTAGAAGGAAATCTTGGGCTTTACTTTGCTGATGACTCCCAGGATGTCATATTGACAATGTAGCATGGATTTACAATGACGGTTAGCGTAAAACTTGATAAACATGGTCACTCCTATTTTAATGCGGACCTTTGGAGAAAAATGTCTAAGTGTTATGAACTGAAAGCTGGCAATAAAATTCTAGTGCGTGCACCACAGCCGGGTCTAATTAATATGGATGTTTACTTCCCCAACGTCATCAGACGATCAAAGTCTGATCAAGGTTAGTGTCCTTTCAACTTTCTCCATGCTGTCATATTACTATTTAAGCAACCAATTGATCACTATTTAAGCAACCAATTGTGATATCATATTCTGACTCCGTTCCTAGGCAGTAACAAATTCTATTTACCAATTTATGCGCACTATATATTCTTATGCCATGTTCTGAATAAATAATACCTTTCCACCTTTTAAGCAGTATATGTTGGATGCATAGTGAACGATATGTATGTTACTAAGCGTACCAAATTTCACTGGAAGGACTTGAAGCATGTCATAAACTTTGTTGATAATCTGACAGAGATAGCACAGCGTATGAACGCTGGATTTTGGATGGGATTAATTAGACCTATGGTGCACACACTGAACAAGACCAATTGTGTGCACAAAACACTAGTAAAAAGTCTTGTTTCAATGTTGATGCTCATAAACTATATATATCTTCAAAGATATGTTACAATTGTTTTTTATTCTACATGTCAACAGAAATTGCCCCCTGTAGCAGTTCCTGGATCGATTTCCAGGCATGCTCGGATTACACTTGTGCCTGCTAATAACGCTAAAGTGATTCCAAGGTACTGCATTTTCCGCAAAAACGGAACCATTAAAATAAACAAGTTCTCGCTTCTCGTGGCAATGCATCCATATTGGAAAATTGGAGACACTGTTCTACTCATGCTCTACCAAGGCACAGGAGGGCTCTTCCTTTTCATTGACGAGATGCCGAGTCGCCGTGATCAAGCAGCTTCAAGTGGATAGTTGTGGTTGTTGGCCCTCGGCCTCTTAAAATGTGCTAGTTGTTACTATATATGTTAAGTATGTACATATGGACCATATGGTTGTTGGCCCTTAGCCTCTTCAAATGTGATAGTTGTTACTATGTTAAGTATGTAGATATGGACCATATGGTTGTCAAAACCGTGTTACGAAGATCCTCCTTTTGTCGAATAGTGTAACCACTATATATATGTTATTCAAATGTTGTTACCCAAGTTCATAAATTTTCATGGAAAGTATTAGTATCGTACATAGTTCATTGAGTTTAAGCATGTGCCCGATGTCCAAAAGGCATTTGCATATTAACGGTCCATATTGCAAATTCACACACATGTTAACATAAGGAAACATATGTGTAACATACTAATCATCGCACACGAGTACTCGCAGACGCATCGTGTGCGATATTCCTAGCCACCACAAGCAAATAGTTTGCATTTTTCAAAGTTTTTTGTACACACAGAATCGCACACGAAGTAAATGTATTGACCATCTGTATTGTAATTTCTCATCACAAACAGTTCATCCGAGTCGGCTGTTTGACACGTATCACACACATCTTGTTTACACGACTCGTTTGTGTTCTTTTGGCTCATCGCAAACAGTTCATCCATGTGAACTGTATGCCGCATATCACACACATCTTGTTAAGTTGAACCATTTTTGTTGTGTTCCCTAATCGAAAACAGTTCGTCCGAGTGAACCGTATGTCGTATATCGCACACACATTGATATGGCTGCCCGTTTCTGTTGTTCTACCTCATCGCAAACAGTTCGAATGGTTTAACCGTGTGTGCTGCATCGCACACACATGGATATGGCTGCCCGTTTCTGTTGTTCTGCCTCATCGCAGACAGTTTGAATGGATTAACCGTGTGCCATGCATCGCACACGCAACTAAAATCTGAATCGTATTTGATGGCTCCGCCATCGCAAATGTTTTGCACCTTTTTTGACGGGCTTTTTTACACCATCGTTTGTGATTATTGCATCGCACACAGTTTCGGCAAAGGGTCACTGATTGTAGTGTCACGTTAGCAGTATCCTACAGTAGTTGTATCGCCCCCCAAGCTTGTGGGCCCCTCGTGGCTCCTCTAACCCTAATTCTTCTTCTATAAATACCCAAATATACCCCGTAGACCAGAGGGCACACCAAAAATACTTTTCCGCCGCCGCAAGTTTCTTTCTTCGTGAGATCCCATCTGGGGACCTTTTTCGGTACTCTATCGAAGGGGGATTTGATCACGGAGGGCTTCTACATGATCCTTGCTGCCCTTCCGATGATGTGTGAGAAGTTTACCATAGACCTACAGGTCCATAGCTAGTAGCTAGATGGCTTCTTCTCTCTCTTTGATCTTCAATGCAATGTTCTCCATGATATTCTTGGAGATCTATTCGATGTAATATTCTTTTGCAGTGTGGTTGTCAAGATCTGATGAATTGTTGGTTTATGATGAGATTATCTATGAATATTATTTGAGTATTCTCTGAACTCTTTTATGCATGATTTATATAGCTTTGTATTTCTTACTGATCTATTGATTTGGTTTGGCCAACTAGAATGATTTTTCTTGCAATGGGAGAGGTGCTTTGTAATGGGTCCTATCTTGCGGTGCTCAATCCCAGTGACAGAAGGGAACATGACACATATTTGTATTGTCGCCATTAAGGGTAAAAATATGGGGTTTGTTCATATTGATTGGATCTATCCCTATACATCATGTCATCTTGCTTAAGGCGTTACTTCGTTCTTGTTAACTTAATACACTAGATGCATGCTGGATAGCAGTCAATGTGTGGAGTAATAGTAGTAGATGCACGCAGGAGTCGGTCTACTTGTCTCGGACATGATGCCTATATACATGATCATTGCCTTGGATATCATCATAACTATGCGCTTTTCTATCAATTGATCAACAGTAAAAAATTACCCACTGTATGCTTTCTTTCAAGAGAGAGGCCTCTAGTGAAAACTATGGCCCCCAGGTCTACCTTTTAACATATTATTTTCAGATCTAGAAAATCAAAAACACAAATATACCTTGCTGCAATTTATTTACATTTATTTTACTTTGCACTTTTACTTATCTTTTATATCCATTACTATCATATTTCATCTTGCAAGTAACCGTGAAGGGATTGACAACCCCTTTATCGCGTTGGGTGCAAGTATTTGTTTGTTTGTGTAGGTGCAATTATTGGAGACTTGTGTGTTCCTCCTACTGGATTTATACCTTGGTTCTTAACTAAGGGAAATACTTATCTCTACTTTGCTGCATCACCCTTTCCTCTTCAAGGGAAAAACCAACGCAGGCTCAAGAAGTAGCAAGTCACATTGGAGAAAGTAGCATGGAGAAATTCCATAGTGATGGATTTTGAAGTCATCATATTATAAATCATCTGATACTTGCTTCTTATTATTAAAAGGTAGTTCTACATAAATTATGAATTTTTGTGAATGCGTGAAGACGCGCGGATATGCAAAGAGACACACTGACCTGGACTTGTGAGATCAACAGGACGAAGTCTATACCACAAGTGAAGCATAATTTACACTCGCTTGCCATAGGTGTATAAAGGACATTAGCTTTGCCTAGATTATTGACTCTAGTGCAAGTGGGGGACTGTTGGGAATATGCTCTAGATACAATAATAATTGTGTTATCATTTATTTCCAGGTTTATGATTAATGTTTATATTCTATGCAATAATTGTCATGGTTCTAGAATATGTGATTGGAGGAAAAACTCATGAGCACATGTAGAGTTATAAACGGTATACAATATTCCTAGTGTTGCCTCTAGGACTAGCGCAAAGTGTTGGCTGATGATTCCATTTTCCTAATCATGGGCATGACCATCATGCCGACAACATTTGAGAGCATGATGTTGGAAAAACATCGTGTTGGACTGACCCAAGTTGTTTGTCATACTTAGAGATTATATGGTCTGAAGTCTATAGTCCATAACACATGAGTAAACGTATGTATGATTCCTTAGACCATGAGAGTGTCCAGTCACTCCACACCATACGTTGCACTTTGGGGTTGTCCCAACGTCATCCGTAATAGGGTGATCATACCGGCAACTTACGGGTTCATCAGAAACGTATGATGAGAGACTAGATAGCTCGAGACTGGGATTTGCTCCTCTGATGATGGAGAGATATTCTTAGGGCTCTCTCGGTGTGACGGCATCCATCATTGTCTGTCCAAACATAGGTGACTATCTCACAGGGATGCCGGAACACGGGAATGAGAAGAACGAGGACGATCGGTATAGTGAGCATGTGTTGATCTCACGGGGATACCGAAATAACTCACCTTGTGTTTTGTAAAGTATTTCAAAGCAAAAGGAACATCATATGATAACCAACGGGTTCACTCAAATATCATTCGATTAAGTATAGGGATCATTATGGATGCCCACGGTTCCGCTGTTGATCACTGAATGAAAGGTGTCTTTGTTCATGTCTATATTTTACTGAACCTACAGGGTCACACGCTTAAGGATATTATGATCTGTTGAGTTCTATTGGATTTTGGAACATGAGAAAATATTGTCAGAATAATTCAGGATTAAAAGAAATAGTTTCGAGAGAATGCAGAAGCATTTCGTGGTTACCGTAAGTGTTTCGGGGAGTAGTGCGCTACTAGGAAATACCTTATAGGTAGATGCTTATCAGTAGTGTTGGGCTCGGAGCCGGAGATACTGTTAAATAGCAGTAGCGTGAGCCTAGAACAGATGCTACAGGTCCTCCTTAGTAGCAGGGAGGGCTTGGCCACCCGACGCTACTACTAAGCGGTCCCCCACGGCCACCCCGGGGGAGGCAACAGTAGCAGCATTGGGCCTGGACCCCATGCTGCTACTATGTCTATACGGGGACAACTTGTGGACCCCAGCTAGCATTACCACCGGGTCTTGTCCCCGCATGATAGGCAAGGAGCTTAGCAGTTATGTTGGGTCTGTGCCCCATGCTACTGCTATCCTAGCCTTATCCTCTACCTCGCCCGCATTTCTCACTTTCCCTCCCCACTCTTCCCCCTCCCTCACCGCATGCCCTTGTTCTCCCACTTTCTTTCGAAAAGATGTACAAGGTGGACATGAAGATAGCTCACCTTAGCACGGAACATGGTTTTGTTTTGAGGTTAAGATCATAAATGAAGTAGGTCACACTCATTTTGAATGTTTAAATTGGACAGGATTATGCAAGGCCTATGGATTTCAGTAGGATATGAAAATAACATTCGATATTGTAAATCCTCAAGATGAAGACATTTGGGTGGATCTAGACAGATTTCGATTCTACCTTAGTGTGAGTTTATTAAACAAATTGTTAAATAATATATATTGCTTATCTAAAAATAGTTGTTGTTCATCCCTACTGAACTTGTTTTTTTATATAATTGAAAGCTTATTTTGTTTCTTCCAAAGAAACACAAAAGATAATAGACAAGACCTAATCCAGTTACGGCTCAGAGCTAACTTGGGTGGAGAATAATTCTATTATATCCTTTGTTAATGATGTTATGAAATTTAAGATCATCTTTGGAGCTGGGCAAAGTTATAGTGGATACATGCCACTAGTCCACGAGTTGTGCGATGGTAAAACTCGTAGAATATCATCGTAAGATATTCACTATTGTGTCACTAGTGCATCTTTTTCATACATTCTTCTGAAGTAAACTACATGCTAACTATGTTACTATTATGTTCTTCAACAGAAGCTCCCGAATGATGTTGTGCCAAGGTGAGATGACAATTGTTTGCATACGGACATGCACTACTGCAGGATGCTGCTAACGCAACACTGCAATTAGGGACCCTTCGACAAATCTGTGTGCGATGCAATAATCGCAACCGGTGATGTAAAAAACGGTCAAAAAAGATGCAAAACGTTTGCGATGGTGGATACATCAAACACGGTTCAGAATTTAGTTGCGTGTGCGATATGGGGCATACGGTTCAGTTCAATGAACTGTTTGCGATGAGGCAGAAGAACAGAAACGGGCAGCCAGATGAAGGTGTGTGCGATATACGGCATACGGTTCACTCGGATGAACTGTTTGTGATTAGGCGGAACAAAAGAAACGGTTAGCCAGATCAAGGTGTGTGCGATAGAGGGCAAACAGTTCACTTGGATGAATTGTTTGCATTGAGCCAAGATAACAGAAACGGTTCAATTTAACAAGATGTGTGTGATACGCGGTAGACAGGTCTGTAATCAGAAATGTGTGCGAAGACCTATAATAACCCAGACGATTGCTGCTAATAAGACGTGTGTGTGTGTTGTGTGTTGGGATTGCATATAGAAAAACAACATATATATATACACTTATAAGGACATGGTTGCATAACCAAATTAAACATCCAATTACATAGGTGGCTACTAGACACATGACATTTGCACACCAAAGTAAACTATTACATGCATAATTACATAGGTGGCTACTACACACATGACATTTCCACACACCAAAGTCAACTATATATTACATGCGTAATTAACTAGGATAAACAATCATCTGATCATCATCTACTTCATGTGACGCTTGCTGCTATTGCTCTGCTTGTGGCTCGATCCAGCCTCGTCGATTTTGGTAACGAGGCACTTCCTCATGTCAACGATCTGCCTGTGCATCTCGTAGCATGTGTACACGCTCTTAGCCGTGAACCTGAGGTGAGGTTCATCCAGTTGCCGCATCTAGGCCCCGTGCCAGGATACGGGACTTGTTCTCTTAGCATCCTGCTTCATCTTTTCGTAGTAGGGGTCAATGATGGCCGAGGTGAGTTCAACCAAGGAGTCCTTCTTCGTGCTGCCCCAGACCCTGTAGTGCTCACGGATTTTGACAAGGTTCTTGCAGGCCAAGCCCGTAACCCTGAGCGCTTTTACATCGTCGGTGGTTTCCACCATTACGAACTTGTAGTCGGTGTTGTTGACAAACCTGGCGAAACGGTTGAAGGCTCTGTGGCCACGCAGTAGTGGTAGATGAGGACATGATGGCGCACGCACAACTAGGCGATGATAACCTTCTGATTTTTGCCGGGAAGACTGGCGGTGTACTGGAGGTCAATGTCGACCACCTTGTACTTGTCTCCAGCAAGCAACTGCTCCATGGTGTTGATGTAGTCCTCCACCACGGCCGGGCCGATGGTGTACACCACCATGAGATCCGTCTCCCTCGCATGGGTCTCGACTTTATGCTCGCCGAACTCCATTGGAGCGCCGCTAGATATCCTCTCTGTATGTGTCGTCGTGGATGTGCTTGTTGTGTTATGGGGCGAGATCGAAAGGTTGAAGAGACTAAGGTTATAATGGCTGTGGGAATTAATGGGGAAGATGGACGGACTAAAATATCCGCACGCCCGGATGGCAGTTCTAATGTGCAGCACGTAACTCCATCATGTTGCACGTAACTGCATCATGGCGATGCACGCGGCGCAACCGCATGCATATGGGCCCCTAACATGATCGTGCGCATGCCCCAACCACTAGCAGAGCGCGTGCGCAGGGACGCAAGCAGAGCGCTCCACGGCGCCTCAACGGCAAGCAACCATATATATGCATATAGCAGTTGAACACGCAAGGAAAAGTTGTCCACAAGCCGAGCGCGTGGAGGTACGCGAGTAGAGCGCGTTGACGGACAGCAGAGCGCGCCGACAGACACGAGCAGAGCATGCCGCGGCGCCTAACAGCGAGCAGAGCGCGCCGAGGGACGCGAGCAGAGGTCGGCAGAGTGATACATGGCTAATAAGATGAATTGCGCGAGTGATGGCGGAGACATCAAGCACGAATCAGATTAGAGTTGCGTGTGTGATATGTGGCATACAGTTGATCCATTCGAGCTTTTTATGATGGAATAAGCCGTGTGTGTTGTGGGCAAACGCTTGTTGGTATATAACCGTTTGTGATTGATGAATTCATCACCGACGGGTTACCTAGTGTGGTCCGTGTGCGATGTGATATGCTCTGTCTACAGAACATCTATGCTCTGTGTACAAAAGAACAACATATATATATATATATACTTGTAAAAACACATGATTGCAAGACCAAATTAAACATCCAATTACGTTATATAACAAATACCATAAATATTGCAAGGTTCAAATTCCAGCATTACAAGGCCCAAATTCAAAGATTACAAGGTTCAAACTATTCAGACACATAAAAAATCATCTTCTTCAGAATTTTTTTCATGCATTATTTCTACGAAAGGATCAGCCACCGAGAAGTCATATAGCGGCTCGATACAGTGACTTCCGAATAATCTGTCATGTGAAGTTACAAACTGAAATTCGGCTTGTGCGGAGCCTTTTCCATTCAGCTGTAGACGCCTGCGTCTTTAGCAATCCGTTCACTTCTGTGTACTAAATATAGGGCAAACCTCATTACCTTGAGCAACCTTGCTTTCTCAACAAAGAACCTGGCAAATTTAATTTCTGGTGTGGTGCATCGGTACTCGTTAAAAGTAATTTCTGTGAGATTTACTTTCGGGCCTGCTAGTATCTGCAAACGAAGACAACATATTAGTGCATAGCTACAGATTTGAACACTTCGGGCCTCTTTGATTTGTAGGATTTCTAAAATACACGAAAAGGGTGAAATGCCACCTTCAATCTTTCATGATAAACTTTTATCACAAAAGCATGTCAGGCAAAGGAATAAAACACGTACAACACTAGCATCTCAAGAAATATATGTATTGAAATCCTCCAAATTACCTTCAGAAATCATTCTAAATTTGTCATTGCAATCATGGGTAAAAGTAACAAAAAATTGAGCTCCGTTGTGGTTAACAATTAACAGGAAAGGAGCATCACCTTGATGTATAACTTCTCCGTGCCAGGAAAGCATCTAAGGAATCTAACAACTTCATCCAGATCGGGGCTGACAGATTGTAGTGCCAAGATCTTCACTATGCGCAGAGGCCGGGTCAAGCTTGTGGGAATCATTTTCTGGATGATAGGTGAACATATAGATCAACAACAATTAGATAAAATGTGTTGTCCAATAATATATAAGAAGGAGAAGAAGAAGATTGTTGTACCTGAATGGATAATGATCCAGTAACAAGTTCGTTGAATTCAGCACACGAATAGCCCAACACTATCAATTTCGGTGCGTGAATGACCCTGATTCTTGCTGGACCTAATTTATCAAGTACATACAATCTCTCGAGGAAAGGCGCATTCTCAATGACAATATCATGAAACACCTCAACTAGCAGCCATGGGCGGCGCCAGCAATGCACATAAATCGCACGAACATTCGTCGAGGTGATGTGGAGGCTACTGAACCCATCCATCGCATGAAGACGAAGGTACTCGAGCGTTGTACAGCCGATGAGCAGGCGCTCCAAATCCTCCTTCCAGATGCGGATGGCAATGAGCTCGAGGTGCTTAAGTTTAGGAAGATGAAGAGTGCGTGTGACATCGATCCGGGGGAAAATGCACCGCCTAAATGTAGCGCGGTGCAGCGTGGGCGCGAGGCGGAGCACGGACGGCGGCAGCGAGCAAGGATGTCTAGCATGTAGGTTGAGCTCCTCGAGCCGATCCAGGGCTAGGGATAGGAACCAGTAGTGCAATCTGGGTTCGATCTTGTTGTGGGGATTGAGCCTGCCGATAGCAAGGCGTCTGACCAGCCCAAGGTGTGTGGCGAGGACGTGGGACAATGCGTCCAGACGTTGCTGCTCCCCGCTGCAGAACTCGTGGTCGACGATGATGTCCAGGGGAGTGGTGGGCCAGAGGGGGCACCACTGCCGCGAGAGGATAGTGGCCCGCACACCATTTTTGATTGGGAGGTGGGATATGATGGTTACCAACATCTCGTCAGGGAGGCTGCTAATGAAGTCCATGTTCGCCGGAGGCTCTTGCGGTTCTGGCTCGACCCGCCCTCGCTTGTTGGCCAGCTCATCCTCCATCTCGCAGCAGGCGGCGATCCTCGGCAGTGGTGCTTCTAGATGAGAACGAAGGACTGTTCTATGTACCTTCCCGAGGCGGCCGAAACAAAAGCCCAAAACCAGCAATAAATTGCAGCGCTCGCGGCGTGCGCGGCGGACTGCTCACAGTCGTCCCGTCTAATTAAACAGCTACCCGCGTAGTAAATGGTTAGTTGAACGCCCACGGTTGGGCTAATATGACCGTTTGCGGTAATAACGTGGTGGCTATTTGTTAAAAATTCCTAGGAAAATCAATGTATAAAAAGGCGAAACGAACCCTGAATAATTTCATATGTTTAGCACAGTTGCATGTTGCCTCTGTAAAATAAATCAAGGCGTGAAGATACAACGTATCTCGTTTCGCACACAGATCGTGTGACCAAGTTCCCTTTCAGAACCATGAAGCTTCTTGATAGAAGCTCCAGTTTTTATGAAAGAAAATATGGGTCAAAGCCTAGTTGAAAAGGGCAGCAATATCTTACCCCAGCTTACAGAAGGTACAAAAGCATGATGATTAATTGTTCATCGGGTTTACACAAAATCAAGATTGAACAGGACGATAACAACTAACTCAACCAATGTTTTCGGCAGTCACAATCAAATGGATCGGTCTGATCCACAAATCAAGATCCTGGACCAGAAAATCTACTGGTACATGAAGACAAGTTTTTGTAAATAGAAGCCGAGCATGTTCAGAAGCCCTTTTGTCCACCTGAAACTTCTTTTTATGTTATTCAACGTGTCCATCCATGAAAAAGTTTTTGTTAAAAAACATAATCCTCATGGACAATAGTACTCTCGCATTCAACAGGAAGAATGTGACAAAGCTACTGTTTGCACAGTTGGATGCATATCCTTCCAGAGTTATTGTCCTCAAATGAATGTCATGAGAACTGAGAAAATCCCCGTGCTTCTTATGCCACCGATTGGTTATACCTTTTTGTCCATGTCCTTCAGCCTAAATAGACATGAAGACTGAAAACATTTAATGTCTAAAAAATAGTATAGCTGAACGGTTAGTTCTAGTAAAGTATATCAATGTGCTTGATGTCATCACCTCTATATACAAATTCTCCAGACATGGAAAGCATCGCAGCAAGCCAATAATCATGTTCAGATCAAAACTCCATGTACTGATATGTAAGGTCTTGACAGAATCCAGCACCATTGATAGGGTACCCATGGACAAACTCTTCATTGAGCATAGAACATAATATTAGTACCAAAAGTGTACTGCAAGATTATATAAAGATTATGCGCACAAATGAAAAATGTATCTTATGATTACAAAAGTGTTGATGATATAAAACTTACGCACACAAATGAAAAAAGCAGCTTATGATTACAAAAGTGTTGATGATAATATATAGTACCTGAATAAGTGTGGAGCCAACCACCATCTTGCAACCTTCAAACGAATAAGGAATTACACCCAAGGTCTCCAGTTTAGGCGCAGAGACCACAGTTATTTGCCAAGGTGCATAACGATAATCAAGGAGCAGCCTTTGGAGTGAAGGGGTGTCTTTGATGATGAGCTCCTCTCCTTTAAAGCAAATTCCAATGCTTACAAGGCGAGTCGACTTTATTTGGAGACAACGGATATGGATTTCTTTTCCAAAAACAAGCAGCAAGCGCTCCAGGGCAGGGCAGGGCAGCAGGAGTGGATGATGTTGTGCAGTGAGGCCTCTGACAGATCGACCACCGGGCCAGGGTGGTGCGTGAGTTTTTATAGTAGTGGGAGTCGAAGCATTTGTACCTGATTGTATGGTAGATGACACCGGGCTAGGGTGGTGGTGTGGAGAGAGAGGAGGAAAACCATGAGATGGACACTGGTGGTGAGGGCACAACTACAACGCTTGGTGGACAGCTATTTGCATAGTAATGGTAGAACTCAAGATGTTGGAGTTTTTTGAATTGACGGGATGTCAGCCAGGCGTTCATCATGCAGGGTATGTGCAGCAGGCAGCATGCCGGGATCCATAGGCATTGAACAGAGCCCTGGTGGGAAGAGATGATGGCTCCGTGGAGTTCAAAATCATGAACGACAGATAGCCGGCGACGGTCGAGATTAAGAGGTGCGGCGCGCCACAGAGTGCGCCGCCGAGATGCGAGGACCTGTGTACGGTAGCCATCCTTGGTGGGCAGAAGGAAGATGATCTCCCCTAGGATGGCGTCCAGGAGATTGCTGATGCGGTCCACCCGATATACTATGGGTTCCTCAGATCCAGGGGCATGGCCGCTTCTACCCGCGCTACCGTGTGCAGGATCTACAGCCGGCGGTGCCGCTGACTGGAGCCTCATCTGTCTACACAGCAATCTTGAAGAAAAAAGGAGAAACATACATGTAGGACATTCAAAATCAATTCTCAAGATCTGGAAGAAAAAAGGGCACAAACATATATGTAGGACATTGAAAATAAATTCTCAAGATCTGGCTGCGAATTATTAGCACGCACGCTAACCCTAGTCGGATTAGCAAAAAAATCATTTGTACAGAACAAACAATTAATCACTAACCATAGATACCATTCAAACAATCAATACACTACATGGATCCAATGAATCTTACTTTGATTTCATGGACTGGGTGAACATAACCAAGGGTTCCTGTTCCCAACAAAGGGGGGCTAACTGGTTTTCCGTCAGAGTCGGAGTCATTGCGGGAGTAGTTGTGGACCTTCGACTCCGTCTGGGGAGGCACGATGACGGCGATGAAGTCAAGGTTGCGCTTCTGCCCGCACGAGACCTTGTTGGCAGCGACAGCAACCTCTGCGCCCAGCTTCATGCGTTGCGCGGATGCTTCACCAGCCCCGGCATCGCCACTCCCACCAATGGTGCGCTTTGGAAAAATCCTAATACACTCCATGCGGCGGTGGCAACTGTGGACAGGGTGTGCTGCCGCCTATTATGACTAGCGGATCGGGCGCGCCATTAATATGGAGCAGTGGGAGCGAGGTGGGCGGCGGTCAAAGGGCTGGCTCGCCTCCCAGTGAGCCTGCGCAGCAGACTGATGGCACGCCTACCGTCATTTCACAAGCTACTAGCACGCCCAACGGTGAGTGCGTAGCAAACACCGCATGCCTCGGCCTCCCGGTCTGCCTGCTAGCATGTGTATCGTGAACTCACGCATGCTCGTACGGCACACGGGACACGTGCACGGCACATATTATATTGATTTTTCTTTTTTGATGATTAATTCTGCCGCTTTATTTCTTAACTGAAGCACGACAATTACATTGTTGGTCTAATGCACACGGTTCGAATAAAGAGTTCATTTGCGATATTGGTTGATAATTATTTATAATTTCCTGTATGTAAGAAGATTATATCAAGACTTGTCTCAAATTTGAAATAAATAATAATATCACAGTCTATTGGTGTCCATATGACACCACGATAGGTTTCATGAATTTCAACTTAGTTTTGGATTTATTGGATTTTAAAATCAAGATTCTCGATGTTAGAAATTTCTTGCATGGGGACTAACCATGCACCCAGGGACACGTACACATATGATTTTGCAATCCATTTTCATGCACTAGCACGGGTCTCATGTAGATCAAATTTGATTTTTGCACATTTAAATCCCTATGAAATCAATCAATGTATAAAAATGGACAAATGTTATCTGTTTTGTTTTTCAATTTTCAACACTAAACTCCTTTGGTCGCATGTTCGCTGCAGAAAAAGTTTGACATGCATCTTTGGGCCACATGCACGTAATGGTCCTAGGACACTCCCTCGCGTGGGCCCGCAAGGTCGCCGTCCAGCACTATGACATTTGATGAGAGACGTTAATTTGACCAACAAGGATGGTCATTTTTTGTTTTTGCTATACGTACGGTAGGATTATATATATATATATATATATATATATATATATATATATATATATATATATATATATATATAGTACGCATTGAAGAGGGTGGTTGGGGGCAATACTACGTGTTATATAGGACACTCACTTCCGTGCGATGCTTCCGTCTATGGGCCTGCGAGGTTGTCCTCCATCACTTTGACCCAGCAAGGAGGTTTCTTTTTGGGTTGTATTGCGGTAGGAGTATGTAGTACGCGTCGAAAAGGGGAAGAGGGGGCCGGGGAAGTACATACTACACACACGTCATGAATCGATCTCGCTCCGTGTGGGGACTTTTCTGTTTTCGAGGCAGGTGCCGCAAAGAAGTTGTGCATATTGGGTATTAAAAACATCACCAACACATTGGGCCACGTGTAGACGATGGTTGTCACTCATTCACCTGCGAATATTCCCTCCATGGGCCCGCGAGATCGTTGTCCATCTAATATATTACACAACGAGAAAGGTAATTTGACGAACAAGGAGGATTATTTTCAGGTTGTGTTATGGTACATAGGAGTATATATTACGCGTTGAATAGGCGTTGTGTTATGGTACGTAGGAGTATATACTACGTGTCATGAACCTCGGTTTGTGTGGGGGACTTAAAGGTTTCCGAGGTAGGTGCCACATCAAATTTCTGCATATATATTAGGTTTTCAAACATCACGACCACACATCTCCATACATGTGTTTGGCCAACAAGCAAGCGATGGTGGTTGTCCTCTAGCACTCACTCACGGGGTTATCAGCGAGATGCTTCGTCCATCTCTGTGTGCCCGCTTGGTCAATCACTTCGACCGATAGCGATAGAGGTTAATTTGACTTATAATTAGGAGGGGATTAAATTTTGGTTCGTCTTATACGGTTCGGTACATGCAACTATACTTCGCGCGCATGTGTACACACAAATCCCTCCCACCGGGTCGAAGTGGGGGGCGAGCACGTGACGTGCCATGAACCAGATCAGTGTGGGGACTGTGCGATTTTCGACGCATGAAATGCGCCACAAAATGTTGTGCTTTCGGTATTCAAACATATATGCATGCATCACGCATGTCCATACATATGTTTGGGGCACATACATGCAGTGGTTGTCTTTGGACACTCTCCCTGTCTTGGTTATTATCGACGGCCTATATATTCATGGGCCAGCGTGGACGTCCATCACTTCGACCAACAACGCGAGAGAGGTTACCAGGGTGGATTCTTCTTCTCTTGGTTAGCGTTACCGTATAGTTGTACGTCGATCATGGTGAGATTCGAGACCTAAGTTCGAGGGCTCGCATACACATGAATCCCTATATATATAGTATACTACGCGTCGTGAACCCTCGCTCCATGTGGGGACTTTCCGGTTCCAAAAGCACGCTGCCACATCAAAGTTGTGCATTGGGTATATTCAAACACCACATGACACTTCATACATATGTTTGGGCCACATGCATGCAGTGGTTGTCTTCAGGCACTCCCACGCATGATTATCGCTGACAAGCTAGCCTATTTTATGGGGCCGCGTGTGGAACGTCAATGCATGAATTTGACCCAACAAGCAAGAGATGTTATACAACCAAGGTGGTAATTCTTCTTGGTCAGTCTTACAATACGCCTTGGTTAGATGCCCCCTCCCACCAGCTCAAAGTGTGTGTTGGGGGGGCACAGTACTACTTCGTACTAGATGAACCTCTGTGGTGTCAGGGATGTCCGGTTAATTTGTGATGCACATGTGCCACATCAAATTTGTGATTTGGCTATTTAAATATCATACCACATCATTTTCACACACACACACACACACACATCGGGCCACCCACAGTTGTGGTTTGTATGTGATCTCACCCATCTAACGCCAGAAGAACACATTTGTGGGCTCGCACACGATCCACATTTGATTGGAAGCAAAGGGGTGAGGGGGTTGACCATGATATACTCCTTTCGGTTTTGTGTTACAGTAGAGTGAGATGTCAGACCTAGCTATTTGGGGGCATGCGTTCATAGCTAGAATTCCCCTCCTGGCAACACGAAGTGTGTGTGTGTGTGTGTGTGTGTGTGTGTGTGTGTGTTTGTGGGGGGTGGGGGGGCTAGCAATAATAACGTGCGCTTTGTGCGACAGGTGCCACATCAAAGTTGTGCATTGGGTATTTGAACATCAAACCACCCTTTTCATACATATATTTGGTCCACATGCAAGTGTGTTCGTGTTTTGACCCTTTCCCGTATTTTTTTGGCCAAATTTATAAACAGCAGACGAGTCGGACGCAACAACCATGTGCGATCGAGTACGAAACAGACACGGTTCCCTAGGACTACCCGTGTGCCGCGCCCCTGCCCCTGTCACCCACATGATCACAGTAGATTGGGCTCCTTGAGGCTTCCCTCCACCTCTCAAAAATATCTGCTCCCCCGCAATATCAAAAATATCTACCCGCGTAGATGGTTTTTCTGTTTGATAGCACATGATTAATATGTGTGGACCGTGTGCGATGTCTGTTACTCCCGCCCTGCTTCAACCAGTAGATCAAAAAAATTAGTAGCCCCGGCATTTTACTCCCGCCTGCATCCCTCGCAATCTCAAAAATATCTGCTCGGCTAGAGTGTTTTTCTGTTTGATAGCACATGAATATTATGTTTTAACCGTGTTCGATGTTCATTACTCCCGCCCTGCTCTGCTTCAATCCCTTAATCCAAATTTTTGGTAGCCCCGCCATTTTACTCCCACCTAGTAAAATTTTCAGTACCCGCGGCATTTTCTCAAACACCACCTTGGACCCCCTCCACACACACACACACCCCAAATCCTGCTCACCTCAAATCCCCCACTCACACACATACACACCACCCCTCCCTTACTCCAAACCTAGCTAGGTCGACGCTGCCGCCGCCGCGCCGCCTCCATCGTTAACCTCTGCCGGTCTGCCCGTGCAGTTTACCCACTGATATACATACCCTCGCCGCCATGAGTTTCTTAGATGACGCCTGCGAAATGCCCCCTTTCCCAGAGATCCCCATCCTCACTCCCCCCTCCCCCACTCCAGAGTGTCACAGCCTAAGCCCGGCTACGCTTCCCGAGGAGCTCGAGGAGCGAATGGCCTAAAAGAGCTTTACCGCGGCCTCTTCGCCCGACATCGGCGAGGTGGCCGCCAAGGAAGCTGACGATGATGACTGGACCTGGATTGAGCCTTTCAATCGGCGGGCTAGAGTACTCTGGCATGTCGCAGGCGCCGGCTACGACATCGAGGTCATCGACAGCGATGGCTTGATGCGGGTTATGTCATAGGTTAAGTTGCCCACCCCCAACCCTTCGGGTTCGACAGCCGTCAATCTCATCGATGGCGTTGCCGCTGATCTCCTACGGCTCGTTATGAACAATTTGCCATCCTTCATGGCCATGGAGCCCCTTTTGTCATTTCTAAAGGACACATTCTGTGACACTGGCTTGGGATCCTCGGCTGGCAAGTCAGACCTCATCAACGGCGACCACGAGGAAGAGCCAATATGTGACAAGTGAGGAAACCCATGATTTGTTTTCTCGAACCCCTTTTGTAGTGAGAACCTGTCCGGTATTTATTGCCATATTTGGTTGTTCGCATTACGCCTTGTTTATTTCTACGGTTTATGGTTGTTCGGTTGTTTGTAGTTAGCATATTTCTAGTTTCAATTGCCATCTTTGGTTGTTCATAGTATGCCTTGTTTATTTCAGCTATTAACAGTGTGATTTTCTATATGTGCTAGTATGAACTGTGCAGTTCAATTTCATCAATATAAATTTTAACAATAGCTCTATGAATGACTATATTTGGTTGCTATTAAGCATGTTGAACTCCCTCCAAATCTTTTTAGTTTGCATATAAGACTTGTCTAAAGTCAAGCCTCGTAAAGTTTGACCAACTTTATAGAAAAAAATACCAACATTCATAATATGAAATCAATATCAGTAGATGTGTCATGACTTAAATTTTCATATTGTATAACTTTAGCATGGTAGATGTTGATATTTTTTCATATAAATAAGGTCAAACTTTATGAAGTTTGACTTCAGACAATTCTTATATGCAGAGTAAAAAGGACTGGAGGGAGTATTTACCACGCCTTTCCATTTGATTTAACAATGGCACTATTTGGATACTCTAACTTAGCTAGAGGTTAGAGTTAATTTCTAGCTCATGACAGTTAAGAGGGAGAGAGAGAGAGAGATTGGTGGAATAGTTGATTGTATTGCTTGAGCCTCGTGGGCATATATATAGGAGTACATGCCATCTTGGAGTACAAGTCAAGGTAAAATAAATCCTACGCTATCCTACATTTCCTAAATAAAAATGATACTCAACAATGACTAACCCTGAACTAACTCTAGCCAAATAGGTGTTTGGATGACATTGTTAGATTGACAATAAATGCACTAGGAGAACTAGGCCCAATCAGCGCCTCTTGGGTAGGATAGTTGTTTTGGGTGGGTTAGACGCAACTAGCTCAAACTAGCCCTCATGTTTGGATAATTTAGGGCTATTTGAGCCCAAACTAGCTCAAACTAACTCTAACCCATGGATCCAAACAGGGCCAATAACTAGTGTACTTAGACCTGCACAATACAAGTTTGAATTACTATGTTTGCTTGTTTTTAAATATTAGACCTGTTGTAGTTAATAACTCACCTTTCCACTTCTTGTTTTTAAATATTAGGTTTTTAACAATTTGGTCTTGCACATGTACGTCCTGCTATCAAAGGTTTCGACACACTGTTTGACCATTTTTGCATATGTGGAAATGAGTTGCCATGACTATCAGTCAAGTCAAGAAACTCGGAAAGATTGTTACGATAAAGAAATTAGCAACAAAAAACAACAAGATCTTTGTCTGCACAATGAAGAAGACATCAGTTCACTACAGGATGGAACTAACTGCTATACCTTGTCTTTTTAATTCCTTTGCGCCATTTCAAATCTAGAGAAGATATTTATGCATATCCTTGTTTTTAGGCCTTTCCAAAGCAGTTCACTGATGATTACCTCTCAAACCACCTATATGGTCAGGAGGCGAGGAAGGTATTCATACAACACCCACAGTTCAATATTGAAGTGTTCCTGAAGAGGACGAAGGATGGACGGTCAATCGTCCACAAGCACTGACATAAAGTTGCAAAGACATTCAACATCAATGAAGGCTCAATATTCGCCTTCCGCTTCAGCAGTTTTCCAGATGAGATTCGTCTGTCTATGTACCGTCTATGATGCTAATTTTGAAAGGTTATAGATGTTGCATGTGAAACTTGGTGCTGGTGCAGTTGTGTAATGGGGTAGCTGAGTGCTGAAGCTATATGATGTTGTACTCTGATGTATTTCAATTATGAAATCCTGCTTTCTTAATATGAAAATAAAATATATTGTGTGCTTAATATGAAATGTCAATTAGATTAATAAATGTATTATTAATGATAGGGCAATTAGCCTGCTAATTGGGTTTTTTATTGCAAGCAGTTATTGAGAAAACACCGTGGGCGATATCCTCAGGCAACGCACACAGTTTCTAGGAATAAACCGTGTTGGATCAATGAACAATCACACACGACATCCTCTTGAAAACTGTTTACGTTAGGCCACCTTGCGCAAACGTTTACCACATAAAAAGTGTGTGTGATGGACAGCCTTTGCCACACAGTTTCTTCTACACACCGTGTGTGATCCATTCAATAACGCAAATGATAAAATTGTTAATATCGTGTGCAATGGCAATGCTATCACAAACGATTTAATGGAGAAAATTGTGTGTGATGTACCTGCAAACGGAAATGTTTTCCTTGGAGTGACTGTGTGGGATGTATATATGAACGGAAACATACTTCTTGGATTAACTGTGTGGGATGTACATACTAACGGAAACATATTCCTTGGATTGACTGTGTGGAATGTACATACGAACGGAAACGTTTAGCCGGGACTGACTGTGTGGGATGTACATGCGACCAGAAACAATTTGGCATGTATAATTCTATTTTTAGCACAACTGTATGTATAACCGTATTTGATCGCTCGCCCGTCGCACACGACCTCATTTTGCCGAGCGTGTGTGCCAGGAGGGCCTATCCCCGACGGTTTCTGGGTCGTGTGGGAAGGACCCCCCTATCGCAGTCACTCACTTGGAGACGGTTCAGAACACCATCGCGAAAAGGGGTTAAAAACTGTTTGTATATCACCTCGCTATACCAGTGATGGTCAGAGGGTGTCAAATATCCATAATCGTCTTCTCAAACAGATGGAGGCCTCAAAATCAAGGCTTGGAGAAAAATAGTGACTGGGCAAAGGCCACAAATTGGAGACCGGTGGATCTATATGCTCCATAATGGAGTTGGAGGGGGTTTTGTGTTTTATTCTATTTTACCTGAGAGTAGTAGGTCATGCTAGTACTTGTCATGTACTAGGAAGTTATTTACTTAGAATGAATAATTAGCTAGTAGTGGTTAACTTGTCATCTGCTAGAATGATGCTGAGTTATTATATGACTACGGATGATGAGTTGTTATATGACTACGATGATGATGAGTAGGCCGTAGTACTTGTCATGTGCTAGAATGATGATGAGTTATTATATGACTACAGATGATGAGTTGTTATATGACTTTGATGATTGTGAGTTGTTATATGACTATGATGACAATGAGTTGTTATGTCATTATGATTATGATGGGTTGTATATCATTGGGGTCCAAGACGGATTAGATTAAAGTGCATGGATCCAAGTGACAAGTTGATAGCACTTGTGTCCCGTCCCAACATCATATCATCCAACTAATTCAACTTGGTCACTTGGATCCATGCACTTTAATTTAATATGTGTTTCTTACACAACCTCTTCATTGCCACTGTATAAAAAATTATATAACGATGTATAAATACAAAATAAATATAAAGGAATGAAATACGCACGAATAGTAGTGGCGCGGGGCAGCACCTGGCGCTACTGCTATTTAGCAGTAGCGCGGGTCCTACCCCATGCTATTGTTAATACAAGTAGTAGTAGCGCGGGGTCAGGCCCGCGCTACTACTAACAATTAGCTGTAGTGAGCTAGCTGTAGCGTGGGCCCCCATGCTACGGATAGCCCAATACCCTGTGCTACTACTAGGGTTTTCCCTAGTAGTGCCGGGAAAGGCTATATAGGCGGAAAATGTATCTGGGGACCTAATATAATAAATAGAGGGCTCAGGTAATTATCTAGGAGTCCCTATGATTTATTTAGAGTCAATGGGTTAATAGAAATACTAAAAGCCTTATAGGGGAAAAGATAATGGGCCTATTGGGCCCATTAGGCGGTGACGCCCCCTTAGCTTGTTGGATAAGCTAAGGGGTGGCGCAAGGGAGTTCGAGGAGGAGGACTCCTCCTCCTTGGCGCAGTAAGGGAGGGTTTCCCCCTCCCAAGTCAGCCAGCCCCTCCCCTCCACCTATATATACATGAGGGAGGCCCTATTGAGACACACAAGTTTCTCTGCCTCCGGCGCCCCCTCACTAGTTCTCTCGTGTTCAAGTTCTCGTCTAGTGTGACCTAGACTAGATCTAGTTCTAGTTTTCTCTAGTCAACATAATATAGAAGCCCTGTGAGGTTCTATTCTTCCTCATCTAGTTCTCCGGTGACGCAAAGCTCTGGACAGCGAAGCACTACCGGAATGTGACGCCCGTATGCGTGCAATCCATAGAGGGGCTATGCTTTCGTTCTTATATTCGAGGGATCATCTGGACGGTTCGAGGGATGTCAAGTTTGACCTATACCAACTCTTCTTCCGCTGTAACTCGAAGTTGGTAACGATCCGTTCTAAACCTCTATGCATCTTCATAGTGATTGGCGACCTGGATCTGTAGGGTGAAATTTTTTGTTTTCTACTATGTTTCCCAACACCTAGAGCAGCCCATAGCAGTTGCGCCTCTAGACAAGGTCCCTCCCAGGTGTTTGGGGTTTCGGTGTACAAAAGCGCTCACCGGATTGGCTACGTACCGCACTTCTGGTCGGGTCTCATTCGACGTGAGTTGTGGTGCATCACGCCCGGTTTCGAGGGTACACGATGACGTGTCCGTGTGAGAACACACATGCAAGAACAATGGTTTTGTGAATACGGAAGCATCGACAAAATCATTCATCAAGGAAAGCTAAACTAGGATGGGAGCAAGGTAGCCCCAGGAGAGTAGTCGTGCTCCAGAGATCCTATCCAAGTTCAGAACTTTACTCCCTTTGATTGAGCCCATGAAGTTCAGAATGTGCTCGACCTCCTGGTCCATTTCCTGTTGGATGCTCATGATCATCATCATCTCGGCTTCTTCGTATGAATCTGACGAATCAAAGAACTCCTTTTGAATTGATTCATCAAGCTTTGTGGGTCCATACTTGTGACATCCCGAGACCGATGCTCCAGTTGCCTTCCATTTATTTTCGTTGTTGTTGTGTGATTCATCTGTTTGTTGCATTCATCATCACGTCATTCACATTACACGGGCACTCCGTGTCATCATTATTTTCAAAGTTGCATCCGTTCATAGTTGCCGATTATCCCCGTCCTCTCCGTTGACCGTCACGTGGCACCTCCGAAATATTATTTTCAAAGTGGGATAAAAATGTTCTCCGAATGAGGTGTAAATTGGCATGCAGTCTTATTTTCTTGTAGGTAGACTACCTGCCAAATTTTGTCGCATTCGGAGTCCGTTTGATAGCCCAACCGTTAGACTATAGCGACACTATAGCCGAATAAAACGTTAAACGTTTCGGTGTTCCGAAACCCTGTGTCGGGCCTCTCTGCTCTTCTCTCCCTTGGCCCAAGCCACTCTGCACAGCCCACTAGACCCACCTAACCTATCCCTGTGATCGGTGTCGTCCGATCAAGATCGGGGGGTCCGAAAACCCGCCAAAACCCCTCAAACCCTAACCCCTGCCTATTTAAGCAGGTGCTCCCCTTCCATTTTTGTCTAACACTAGCCCCTACTGTTGGGGAACGTAGCAGAAATTCAAAATTTTCTATGCATCACCAAGATCAATCTATGGAGTTTACTAGCAACGAGAGGGAAGGAGTGCATCTACATACCCTTGTAGATCGCGAGCGGAAGCATTCAAGAGAACGGGGTTGATGGAGTCGTACTCGTCGTGATCCAAATCACCGATGATCCTAGCGCCGAACGGACGGCACCTCCGCGTTCAACACACGTACGGAGCAGCGACGTCTCCTCCTTCTTGATCCAGCAAGGGGGGAGGAGAGGTTGATGGAGATCCAGCAGCACGACGGCGTGGTGGTGGAAGTAGCGGGGATCCCGGTAGGGCTTCGCCAAGCACTAACGGGAGGGAGAGGTGTCACGGGAGGGAGAGGGAGGCGCCAGGGGCTAGGATATTGCTGCCCTCCCTCCCCCCCACTATATATAGGGCCAAGGGAGAGGGTGGCGCAGCCTTGGCCCTTCCTCCAAGGAAGGGTGCGGCCAGGGAGGAGTCCTTCCTCCCCAAGGCACCTCGGAGGTGCCTTCCCCCTTTAGGACTCTCCGTTTTTCTTATCTCTTGGCGCATGGGCCTCTTGGGGCTGGTGCCCTTGGCCCATATAGGCCAAGGCGCACCCCCTACAGCCCATGTGGCCCCCCGGGGGCTGGTGGACCCCCTTGGTGGACCCCCGGACCCCTTTCGGCACTCCCGGTACAATACCGATAAAGTGCGAAACTTTTCCGGCGACCAAAATAAGACTTCCCATATATAAATCTTTACCTCCGGACCATTCCGGAACTCCTCGTGACGTCCGGGATCTCATCCGGGACTCCGAACAACTTTCGGGTTACCGCATACTAATATCTCTATAACCCTAGCGTCACCGAACCTTAAGTGTGTAGACCCTACGGGTTCGGGAGACAGGCAGACATGACCGAGACGACTCTCCGGTCAATAACCAGCAGCGGGATCTGGATACCCATGTTGGCTCCCACATGCTCCTCGATGATCTCATCGAATGAACCACGATGTCGAGGATTCAATCAATCCCGTATACAATTCCCTTTGTCTATCGGTATGTTACTTGCCCGAGATTCGATCGTCGGTATCCCGATACCTTGTTCAATCTCGTTACCGGCAAGTCTCTTTACTCGTTCCGTAACTCACATCATCCCGTGATCAACTCCTTGGTCACATTGTGCACATTATGATGATGTCCTACCGAGTGGGCCCAGAGATACCTCTCCGTTTACACGGAGTGACAAATCCCAGTCTCGATTCGTGCCAACCCAACAGACACTTTCGGAGATACCTGTAGTGCACCTTTATAGCCACCCAGTTATGTTGTGACGTTTGGTACACCCAAAGCATTCCTACGGTATCCGGGAGTTGCACAATCTCATGGTCTAAGGAAATGATACTTGACATTAGAAAAGCTCTGAGCAAACGAACTACACGATCTTGTGCTAGGCTTAGGATTGGGTCTTGTCCATCACATCATTCTCCTAATGATGTGATCCCGTTATCAACGACATCCAATGTCCATGGTCAGGAAACCGTAACCATCTATTGATCAACGAGCTAGTCAACTAGAGGCTTACTATGGACATGGTGTTGTCTATGTATCCACACATGTATCTGAGTTTCCTATCAATACAATTCTAGCATGGATAATAAACGATTATCATGAACAAGGAAATATAATAATAACCTATTTATTATTGCCTCTAGGGCATATTTCCAACAGTCTCCCACTTGCACTAGAGTCAATAATCTAGTTCACATCACCATGTGATTAACACTGACAGGTCACATCACCATGTGACCAACATCTAAAGAGTTTACTAGAGTCAACAATCTAGTTCACATCACTATGTGATTAACACTCAATGAGTACTGGTTTGATCATGTTATGCTTGTGAGAGAGGTTATTAGTCAACGGGTCTGAACCTTTCAGATCCGTGTGTGCTTTATGAATATCTATGTCATCTTGTGGATGCTACCACGCGCTATTTGGAGCCATTTCAAATAATTGCTCTACTATACGAATCCGGTTTACTACTCAGAGTCATCCGGATTAGTGTCAAAGTTCGCATCGACGTAACCCTTTACGACGAACTCCTTTTCACCTCCATAATCGAGAAAATCCTTAGTCTACTAGATACTAAGGATAAGTTCGACCGCTGTCATGTGATCCATTCCCGGATCACTATTGTACCCCTTGACCAACTCATGGCAAGGCACACTTCATGTGCGGTACACAGCATAGCATACTGTAGAGCCTACGTCTGAAGCATAGGGGACGACCTTCGTCCTTTCTCTCTCTTCTGCTGTGGTCAGGTCTTGAGTCTTACTCAATACTCACACCTTGTAACACAGCCAAGAACTCCTTCTTTGCTGATCTATTTTGAACTCTTTCAAAAACATGTCAAGGTGTGCGTTCTTTGAAAGTATCATCGGGCGTTTTGATCTATCTCTATAGATCTTGATGCCCAATATGTAAGCAGCTTTATCCAGGTCTTCCTTTGAAAAACTCCTTTCAAACAACCCTTTATGCTTTCCAGAAATATTACATCATTTCGGATCAACAATATGTCATTCACATATACTTATCAGAAATGTTGTAGCGCTCCCACTCACTTTATTGTAAATACAAGTTTCTAACAAACTTTGTATAAACCCAAAAACTTTGATCACTCCATCAAAGCATATATTCTGACTCCGAGATGCTTGCTCTAGTCCATGGAAGGATCGCTAGAGCTAGCATACCTTTTAGCATCCTTAGGATCGACAAAACCCTTCTGATTGTATCACATACAACCTTTCCTTACGAAAACTGGTAAGGAAACTTGTTTTGACATCCATCTGCCAGATTTCATAAATGCAGCTAATGCTAACATGATTCCGACGGACTTAAGCATCGCTACAGATGAGAAAATCTCATCATAGTCAACTCCTTGAACTTGTGGAAATACTCTTTGCCACAAGTCGAGCTTCATAGACGGTAACATTACCGTCCACGTCCGTCTTCTTCTCAAAGATCCATTTATCTCGGATTTCATGGCTTCTAACCATTTGTCGGAATATGGGCCCACCATCGCTTCTCCATAGCTCATAGGTTCATCGTTGTCCAACAACATGACTTCCAAGACAGGATCACGTACTACTCTGAAGTAGTACGTATCCTCGTCGTCCTACGAGGTTTGGTAGTGACTTGATCCGAAGTTTCATGATCACTATCATAAGCTTCCACTTCAATTGCTGTAGGTGCCACAGGAACAACTTCCTGTGCCCTGCTACACACTAGTTGAAGTGACGGTTCAATAACCTTATCAAGTCTCCACCATCCTCCCACTCAATTCTTTCGAGAGAAACTTTTCCTCGAGAAAGGACTCGTTTCTAGAGGCAATTACTTTTGCTTCCAGATCTGAAATAGGAGGTATGCCCAACTGTTTTGGGTATTCTATGAAGATGCATTTATCCGCTTTGGGTTTGAGCTTATCAGCCTGAAACTTTTTCACATAAGCATCGCAGCCCCAAACTTTTAAGAAACGACAACTTAGGTTTCTCTAAACGGTGTCGTCTCAACGGAATTGCGTGGTGCCCCTTTTAAAGTGAATGCGGTTGTCTCTAATGCCTAACCCATAAACGATAGTGGTAATTCGATAAGAGACATCATGGTATGCACCATATCCAATAGGGTGCAGTTATGATGTTCGGACACACCATCACACTATGGTGTTCCAGGCAGTATTAATTGTGAAACACTTTCCACAATGTCTTAATTGTGTGCCAAACTCGTAACTCAGATACTCATCTCTATGATCATATCACAGACACTTTATCCTCTTGTCACGACGATCTTCAACTTCACTCTGAAATTACTTGAACCTTTCAATAATTCAGACTTGTGTTTCATCAAGTAAACACACTCAGCATCTACTCAAATCATCTGTGAAGTAAGAACATAACGATATCCACTGCATGCCTTAGCACTCATTGGACTGCATACATCAAAATGTATTACTTCCAATAAGTTGCTCTCTTGTTCCATCTTACTGAAAACGAGGACTTTCAGTCATCTTGCCCATGTGGTATGATTTGCATGTCTCAAGTGATTCAAAAATCAAGTGAGTCCAAACGATCCATCTGCATGGAGTTTCTTCATGCATATATACCCATAGACATGGTTCGCATGTCTCAATCTTTTCAAAAACGAGTGAGTCCAAAGATTCATCTACATGAAGCTTCTTCATGCGTTCTATACCAATATGACCCCAATGGCAGTGCCACAAGTATGTGGAACTATCATTACTATTTTATATCTTTTGGCACGAACATGTGTATCACTGCGATCGAGATTCATTTTAGGTGCAAGACCATTGAAGGTATTATTCAAATAAACAGAGTAACCATTATTCTCCTTAAATGAATAACCGTATTGCGATAAACATAATCCAATCATGCTCAAAGCAAACACCAAATCTCGATGGTAGAGGGAGCATGCGATGCTTGATCACATCAACCTTGGAAACACTTCCAACACATATCGTCATCTCACCTTTAGCTAGTCTCCGTTTATTCCGCAGCTTTTATTTCGAGTTACTAACACTTAGCAACCGAACCGGTATCTAATACCCTAGTGCTGCTAGGAGTACTAGTAAAGTACACATTCATAAAACGTATATCCAATATACTTCTGTCGACCTTGCCCGCCTTCTCATCTACCAAGTATCTAGGGTAGTACTGCTTCAGTGACCGTTCCCCTCATTACAGAAGCACTTAGTCTCGGGTTTGGGTTCAACCTTGGAATTCTTCACTGGAGCAGCAAACGATTTGCTGTCTCATGAAGTATCCCTTTGCCCTTGCCCTTCTAGAAACTAGTGGTTTTACTAACCATCAACAATTGATGCTCCTTCTTGATTTCTACTTTCGCGGTGTCAAACATCGCGAGTTGCTCAAGGATCATCATGTCTATCCCTGATATGTTATAGTTCATCACGAAGCTCTACTAGCTTGGTGACAGTGACTATGGAGAACCATCACTATCTCATCTGGGAGATTAACTCCCACTCGATTCAAGTGATTGTGGTACTCAGACAATCTGAGCACATGCTCAACGATTGAGCTTTTCTCCCTTAGTTTGCAGGCTTAAGAAACTTGTCAGAGGTCTCATACCTCTTGACGTGGGCACTAGTCTGAAATCCCAATTTCAGTCTTCGGAACATCTCATATGTTCTGCGACATTTCAAAACCGTCTTTGGTGCCACAATTCTAAACCGTTAGCATTACTCACTGAACTATCACGTAGTCATCAAAACGTGTATGTCAGATGTTTCGCAACATCTACAGACGACGTTGAGGTTCAGCACACCGAGCGGTGCATTAAGGACATAAGCCTTCTGTGCAGCAATGAGGACAATCCTCAGTTTACGGACCCAGTCCGCATAATTGCTACTACCAACTTTCAACTAAATTTTTTCTCTAGGAACATATCTTAAACAGTAGAACTAAAGCGCAATGACATAATTTGTAAAGATCTTTTGACTATGTTCATGATAATTGAGTTCATCTGATTAATAAACTCCCACTCAGATAGACATCCCTCTAGTCATCTAAGTGATACATGATCCGAGTCAAACTAGGCCGTGTCCGATCATCACGTGAGACGGACTAGTCATCATCGGTGAACATCTCCATGTTGATCGTATCTACTATACGACTCATGTTCGACCTTTCGGTCTCTTGTGTTCCGAGGCCATGTCTGTACATGCTAGGCTCGTCAAGTCAACCTAAGTGTTTCGCATGTGTTCCGAGGCCATGTCTGTACATGCTAGGCTCGTCAACACCCGTTGTATTCGAACGTTAGAATCTATCACATCCGATCATCACGTGGTGCTTCGAAACAACGAACCTTCGCAAAGGTGCACAGTTAGGGGGAACACGTCTCTTGAAATTTTAGTGAGGGATCATCTTACTTACTACCGTCGTTCTAAGCAAATAAGATGCATAACATGATAAACATCACATGCAATCAAATAGTGACATGATATGGCCAATATCATTTTGCTCCTTTGATCTCCATCTTCGGGGCACCATGATCATCTTAGTCACCGGCATGACACCATGATCTCCATCATCATGATCTCCATCATTGTGTCTTCATGAAGTTGTCACGCCAACGATTACTTCTATGTCTAACGCGCTTAGCAATAAAGTAAAGTAATTTACATGGCGTTATTCAATGACACGCAGGTCATACAAAAAACAAAGACAACTCCTATGGCTCCTGCCGGTTGTCATACTCATCGACATGCAAGTCGTGATTCCTATTACAAGAATATGATCAATCTCATACATCACATATATCATTCATCACATCTTCTGGCCATATCACATCACAAGGCACATGCTGCAAAAACAAGTTAGACGTCCTCCAATTGTTGTTGCAAGTTTTTACGTGGCTTGTATAGGTTTCTAGCAAGAACGTTTCTTACCTACGTAAGACCACAATGTGATATGCCAATTTCTATTTACCCTTCATAAGGACCCTTTTCATCGAAACCGTTCCGACTAAAGTGGGAGAGACAGACACCCGCTAGCCACCTTATGCATCTAGTGCATGTCAGTCGGTGGAACCTGTCTCACGTAAGCGTACGTGTAAGGTCGGTACGGGCCGCTTCATCCCACAATGCCGCCGAAACAAGATAAGACTAGTAGCGGCAAGAAGAATTGGCAACATCTACGCCCACAACTACTTTGTGTTCTACTCGTGCATAGAAACTACGCATAGACCTAGCTCATGATGCCACTGTTGGGGAACGTAGCAGAAATTCAAAATTTTCTACGCATCACCAAGATCAATCTATGGAGTTTACTAGCAACGAGAGGGAAGGAGTGCATCTACATACCCTTGTAGATCGCGAGCGGAAGCGTTCAAGAGAACGGGGTTGATGGAGTCGTACTCGTCGTGATCCAAATCACCGATGATCCTAGCGCCGAACGGACGGCACCTCCGCGTTCAACACACGTACGGAGCAGCGAAGTCTCCTCCTTCTTGATCCAGCAAGGGGGGAGGAGAGGTTGATGGAGATCCAGCAGCACGACGGCGTGGTGGTGGAAGTAGCGGGGATCCCGGTAGGGCTTCGCCAAGCACTAACGGGAGGGAGAGGTGTCACGGGAGGGAGAGGGAGGCGCCAGGGGCTAGGATATTGCTGCCCTCCCTCCCCCCCACTATATATAGGGCCAAGGGAGAGGGGGGCGCAGCCTTGGCCCTTCCTCCAAGGAAGGGTGCGGCTAGGGAGGAGTCCTTCCTCCCCAAGGCACCTCGGAGGTGCCTTCCCCCTTTAGGACTCTCCGTTTTTCTTATCTCTTGGCGCATGGGCCTCTTGGGGCTGGTGCCCTTGGCCCATATAGGCCAAGGCGCACCCCCTACAGCCCATGTGGCCCCCCGGGGGCTGGTGGACCCCCTTGGTGGACCCCCGGACCCCTTTCAGCACTCCCGGTACAATACCGATAAAGTGCGAAACTTTTCCGGCGACCAAAATAAGACTTCCCATATATAAATCTTTACCTCCGGACCATTCCGGAACTCCTCGTGACGTCCGAGATCTCATCCGGGACTCCGAACAACTTTCGGGTTACCGCATACTAATATCTCTATAACCCTAGCGTCACCGAACCTTAAGTGTGTAGACCCTACGGGTTCGGGAGACAGGCAGACATGACCGAGACGACTCTCTGGTCAATAACCAACAGCGGGATCTGGATACCCATGTTGGCTCCCACATGCTCCTCGATGATCTCATCGGATGAACCACGATGTCGAGGATTCAATCAATCCCGTATACAATTCCCTTTGTCTATCGGTATGTTACTTGCCCGAGATTCGATCGTCGGTATCCCGATACCTTGTTCAATCTCATTACCGGCAAGTCTCTTTACTTGTTCCGTAACTCACATCATCCCGTGATCAACTCCTTGGTCACATTGTGCACATTATGATGATGTCCTACCGAGTGGGCCCAGAGATACCTCTCCGTTTACACGGAGTGACAAATCCCAGTCTCGATTCGTGCCAACCCAACAGACACTTTCGGAGATACCTGTAGTGCACCTTTATAGCCACCCAGTTACGTTGTGACGTTTGGTACACCCAAAGCATTCCTACGGTATCCGGGAGTTGCACAATCTCATGGTCTAAGGAAATGATACTTGACATTAGAAAAGCTCTGAGCAAACGAACTACACGATCTTGTGCTAGGCTTAGGATTGGGTCTTGTCCATCACATCATTCTCCTAATGATGTGATCCCGTTATCAACGACATCCAATGTCCATGGTCAGGAAACCGTAACCATCTATTGATCAACAAGCTAGTCAACTAGAGGCTTACTAGGGACATGGTGTTGTCTATGTATCCACACATGTATCTGAGTTTCCTATCAATACAATTCTAGCATGGATAATAAACGATTATCATGAACAAGGAAATATAATAATAACCTATTTATTATTGCCTCTAGGGCATATTTCCAACACCTACCTCCTCCCACCTCGGGTCCGCCGCCGCTAGCCTTAGCCCACCACTTGTCCCATCCACGCCACCACCTGAGCCGCCACATCGTCGTCGCCCTCCAACCGTGTGCTGCCACGCGCCCCCAGCCGGCCTCCCACCGCCGCGGCCCGCGGAGCCCACGGCCAGCCCGCCCCGGGCTGAACCGGGCCGAGCGCCGCGCCCCTCTTCCCGCCCCCCCCCCCCCCCCCGCACGCGAGAGCCACTTGCCACGCCCCGCTGCCTCGGCCTCACCTGCGCCAAGCCTCCTCGCCGGCCAGATCCACCCCATCGCCGCTCTCCCGACGCCGCGCCGTGCCGTCGAGCCTACCCTGCCGGATCTCGCGCCGCCGTCGCCCGTCCTCGCTGCCGCCGCCAAGTCCCAAGTCACCGGTGCCGCGACCCGCTCGCCCCTGCTGCCCGCTGCTGCCCAGATGCGGGGCCTCCGCCGCCCTTGGCCATTTCGCCGGATCCCGCCGTCTCGGCCTCCTCCCCGACGACCGGCGTCGCCGCTGATCCCTCCCATGGCCGCCTCCCTTCCCTGCTCGTGCGGGAGGACGAGGGGAAGACGAGCGGTCATCCCGCTCGCCTAGGTGGGCCATCACGCGCCCGAGCCGGCCCAGCTCCGCGCCAGCCCAGCTCCGAGCGGCCCGTTTGGCCCAATGTGAGTTGTCCACATTTCACCAAGTCCTTTTAAAGTTGTTCGCGAAAATCATTCTATTGCATGTTTGGGAGGTCTGCATCTTTGTGCATGTTCATCATATGACAATAATCCAATTATTGAAATTGTCTACATTTTGTACTATACATTATGGTGCCATTTGTATGTATATTAGGATGCTTCTACATGTGTTTATCTTTGTTGCAAAAGCGCATCCTGATGTTAACTGCAGAAACTGTTAAAACTTGTCATTTTTTCTTGATGATTGCATCTAATCAATAAGTCTTATGCATATGATTCCTTGATATTATTTGGTCTATGCAATGTGTATTTTGGTGCCATGCCTTTGGTTACCATGTAAATTTGATGTAGCAGGTCCATCTCCTGCTCTCATGTTGCCATCATGATAAAACTGTCAACCTGTTAACAGAAAGTTTCATTTCGTAAAAATCATATTAATTAATATGTGCGTCCTATGAATTTGTGCCAATGGAGTAATTTGAAGATTGCCATGCATACAGAGTTTACATATCAATTTCATAATTATTAAAGTTGCTATGCTTGCAGTTATGTGCATCCCAAGTGAGCATCATAATGTTATTGTTTTGCAATTCCAGTTTTTCACTGTCATGAATCTGTAGCAGAACATTGCATTTTGCATGGAGCATATTAAATTAACCATGATGCCTATGAACCTGAAACTTAAATGAAATTTCTAGCATGTTATCTCTACTTTAAAGTGAAGATCAAGTTCTTGCCCATCTTGTTCATGTAGCATTATGTTTTGTTGCTCCCAATTAGCCATCACACTGTTTTGGGCAGATTGTTATTGCAACTTGTGTTGATTGTAATTGTTGAACCGTTGCTCCGTTTTGATCATCACCTATATCAAACTTTCTTATAATTGCATCTAGATTCATCATGTCATATTTCATCCTTGATTTGAGTGTTTGTGGTTGATGTTTGCTTGCATTTTGCATCAATGCCATGTTAAACTTGTGTTGCTCATATCTTTTAGACCGTAACTCCAAATTAAATGATCTACATATATAAATTGATTAGAAAACGTGTAGATCATCATGGTGTATTTTAACTTGATGTTTGACAACTTTAACATTGTGTTTAAATCAGAACAATACCAATTTTGAAATTTGCATATCGGGAGTTCCCGGAATTGTTATGTGTTGTTTCCGGCCTCATTTAAACTTGCTTTGATGTGGGGTTCGTTTATGCATCATCTCTTGCCATGAGTAACAACATTTAACCTTGTCATGCATCATACTTGGTTGTGGGTCATGTCATGGTTATGCTTGTGTGTTTATCGTGTTATTTGCTTCTTTCCTTTGTGCTTCTTCTCGATAGTCCCGGTACCATTGCGATTGTGAGGATGCGTTCAACTACGTTTGTTCGACTACTTCGTGGACTCGATCTTCTTTCGAGCGGGATTTTAGTCAAGATGGCCATTACCTTGGATATCACTACTATCTTTGTTTTACTAGTTGTCTCGATACTATCGCCATGTCTCGCTACCAACCACTTGTTTGTCAAGTCTCTCAATATGCCTTAAGCCAGCCTCTAACCTTTCACCATCCCAGCAAACCATTGTTTGGCTATATGACCACTTTGCTCAGACCCTTTTATAGCATTGCTAGTTGCAGGTGCAAGTTCAGGTTGTTCCATGTTGGGACATGGATATCATGTGATATCGCAATATCTCTTATTTAATTAATGCATCTATATACTTTGTAAAGGGTGGAAGGCTCGGTCTTTTTCCTCGTGTTTTGTTTCACTCTTGTCGCCCTAGTTTCTGTCATACCGGTGTTATGTTCCTTGATGAGCACTCCTAACACATGTGGGGTATTATGGGGCCCCCCAGACCATTCGCTTAGGCCAAAACTCCTCCAGTAAGGCCCAACTTGGTTTTAAAAATTGCCAATATAATAATAATGATAATTAATTAATTAGCATAGGGGGTCGCATCCCCGAGGATTCTTAATTCAACATAATACAGGTGGGCCAGTGCCGATGGTGTTGGTCCAAAATAGAGTCGTGTGCGGCTTCCCCAGGACAACTCAGGTCTCAGTTGATGTACATTGTGCTCATCTGGTCGTGTCCTAAGAACGAGATATGTGCGGCTCCTGTCGGGATCGTCGACACACCGGGAGGTCTTACTGGTTTAGTTTTACCTTTGTCGAAAGGCTTGTCCACCGGAATTCCTTATTGTAAGCATCGTGTTATTCATGGTGTGAGGATGTTCCACCGGATGCGCTTGGTAATTTATAATAGACCACTTGGAGCACCCCGGCATGGTTAAATCTTTTTGGAAGCCGTGCCCACGGTTATGTGGCGACTTGGAAATTTATAATATCCGGTTGTAGAGAACTTGACACTAAACCCGAATAAAATACACCAACCGCCTGCGTAACAGTGACTGTCTCTTTTCGAGGGAGTTCAGGAAGAGAACACGGTGGGGTTATGAATGACTCATTAGTAGTTCAGGATCACTTCTTGATCATTACTGGTTTGCGACCATTATGCGTAGTTTACTCTTCTTACTCATGTACTCGTAAGTTAGCCACCATGCAAATGCTTAGTGATTGTTGCAACCTCTGAAGGAAATATGCCCTAGAGGCAATAATAAAGTTGTTATTTATATTTCCTTATATCATGATAAATGTTTATTATTCAGGCTAGAATTGTATTAACCGGAAACTTGATACATGTGTGAATACATAGACAAAACAAAGTGTCCCTAGTATGCCTCTACTTGACTAGCTCGTTAATAAAAGATGGTTAAGTTTCCTCACCATAGACATGTGTTTTCATTTGATGAACGGGATCACATCATTAGGAGAATGATGTGATGGAAAAGACCCATCCGTTAGCTTAGCATAATGATCGTTAAGTTTTATTGCTATTGCTTTCTTCATGACTTATACATATTCCTTTGACTGTGAGATTATGCAACTCCCGAATATCGGAGGAACACCTTGTGTGCTATCAAACGTCACAACATAACTAGGTGATTATAAAGATGCTCTATAGGTGTCTCCAAAGGTATTTGTTGGGTTGGCATAGATCGAGATTAGGATTCGTCACTACGAGTATCGGAGAGGTATCTCTGGGCCCTCTCGGTAATGCACATCACGATAAGCCTTGCAAGCAATGTGACTAATGAGTTAGTTGCGGGATGATGCATTACGGAACGAGTAAAGAGACTTTCCGGTAACGAGATTGAACTAGTTATGAGGATACCGACGATCGAATCTCGGGCAAGTAACATACCGATGACAAAGGGAATGACGTATGTTGTCATTGCGGTTTGACCGATAAAGATCTTCGTAGAATATGTAGGAACCAATATGAGCATCCAGGTTCCGCTGTTGGTTATTGATCGGAGATGTGTTTCGGTGATGTCTAAATAGTTCTCGAACCCGTAGGGTCCGCACGCTTAACATTCGATGATGATTTGTATTATGAGTTATGTGTTTTGTTGACCGAAGATTGTTTGGAGTCCCGGATGAGATCACATACATGACGAGGAGTCTCGAAATAGTCGAGAGGTAAAGATGAAGATGAAGATGACAATGACGATGGTATTTAGACACCGGAATGGTTTCGGGACGTTTCGGATATTTATCGGAGTACCGAGGGGTTACCGAGACCCCCCGGGGAAATAATGGGCCTACATGAGCCATAGGGGAGAGAGAGGGGAGCCCGCAAGGGGTGGCGCGCGCCCTCCCCCCATGGGATATCCGAATTGGACAAGGGGAAGGGGCGCGACCCCCTTTCCTTCCACTAGTGCAGAACCGGGTTGTATCACCGGTTTGTAACCCTTTAGTGCCGGTTCTGAAAGGTTTGGGGGGTTTTGGGTTCATGATTTCTTTTTTCTTTAATTTTGTGTTTTCCATTTAATTCTTTTTCATTTGCTGGTATTTTACGATACTACATATTGTACATGTTATGCATATATATAAATAGAATTCCTCGTAGAACCGATCATATATATAGGGTGGGTCTATTATGATAACACCCTTAAGACCTTATTATGCTAACAAACTCGCTTATTCTGATAACACCCCCCGACGACCGCACCCCCAAATCCCCCGGCGCGGCCCGCAACCCACCCCACCTTCTTCCATCGCGCGGCCCGCAGGGGCTGGCGCCCCGCTCCCCCATCCCACCTTCTTCCCCCGGGCACGCGCCGCCGCTCCCCCTCCCCCCGCGCACCTTTTCCTCCTGGCCGGGGCGGCTGCGCGTCCTCTTCACCACCCCGACCACAAACCTCCCCCCCGCCGTGCGCCCCACATTCCCCCCCCCCCCCCCCCCCGCGACGGAGCCGCCCAGGGACTTGACCTCCCTCGTGTCAGATCCGGCTGACCGCGACAGTCGTGGATCCCCCTCCCCTGCCCTGCCTTTCTCCTTCATCGCCGAGCCGCGATGGCCGTGGATCCAGCTCACCGCGACGGACCTCCCCTCCCCCTGGCCGATCCACCCATTCCCGAGGTGTGGGCATTGTTCCCCCGACGCCGACGAGCTCCATAGCTCACCCCTGCACGCCGTGACGCGTACGCGGGATCCTGGTGAGGTAGTTCGGGAGAAGGGGCAGGCGCGTCGGTGTAGTCCGTCCGGGTACCACGTGCAGTGCCCCGCACGTCAGTGCAGTCCGCCGGCGTTGCGTGCAGCTCCGCCTCCCGTCCCCTTCATCTACTCCACCACCTCCTTCTCGCTTCGCTCCGCGAGATCGAGCGCCCCCTGCCCTCTATATTGGCCTCTGCTCGGATAGGTGCAGGATCCACGGAAAAAAACGAGGTCGTTAACCACGCCGTCGACTCCTCTACTGCGCGAGCACCACCGGTGAGGCATCGCCGCTGCCCCCAGCTCCACTCTTCCATGCTTAGTACTACACGGGCAGGGGACGAGCTCCACTTCGACTCCCTGTTCGTTGTTGACCGCCTCTCCTGCTAGTTCCACCCCTGCAGCTCCTGAATGGTGGACTACGGAAGATGCAGTGCGGCTGATGCACTGTCAAAGTTTATGATCTTTTCTGCTTTTTCAGATTTCACTTTTTGACACCAAAATGCAGTTCGCCTGGGGCTTCGTTGCGGTGCGCACGGCGTCATGCCCCTGTTTCAGTTCTGCCGATGATGCATTGTAGTTCAGTTCGATCCGTTTGGAGACTTGGAGTTCAGCTGCGTATCAGTCCGTTCTACGGATTTTTCTACGGTATCAATAACTCCCGAACGTGCCAGGTTTTAGCAAACCACTCCGAACGCACTCGTTGTCGTCCATCGCGGTGCGCGAATTTTGAAGCTCTGGAGCTTGACAGGTCAGCAACCAGAGTCGTTCGGGGATTCTTTTGCTCAGCCCGAACGTTTCTTCCTCCAACCGCACATCTCTCTCCTTATCCACTCTCTTTCCTTATCCACTCCTACAGCCACACCACTCGTTTTTACTCGGCTTGAGAGTGAGGAGGAGGACGAGCGCCGCGCTGCTCGCTGACACGAAGCTCTAGGACGGCGCACTCCAGGTCCCCGCCGACCGGCTCAAGCGGGGCGAGTGGCCGCGGCGGCCGTCGAGGCCGCCTCCGTCTGCGCGCACATCGACTGCTCGACCTGGCGGCCATCATCGAGGCTGGCGCGCTCCGGGTCCGCGCCGACCGACTCAACGGGGCGACGTGGGCGGAGAGCGAGCGTCGCCTGCTTGCCCGCGCCGCCGCGGCGACCGCGGACATCGAGGCCGCCTCCGTCTGCGCGCACCTAGCCGCCGTCCATGGCCACTGTTGGGGCTGCTCTAATCGCTCGGTGCCGCTATCACCTTCGATGCGGCTGGGCGTCCTTGCCGCAGCCACAACCAGGGGGCAGTGCACCATATGGCTGCAAGATTGGGAAGGCGTACTACTTGATGACGGGCGTGGCGGTCCTCCGCATCATCTTTTGCTGCAAGGCTGCAGGTAGTCCATGCTCGTCGTTGTTCGCTAGGTGACGCCGCAGCCTCAAGTCGAGCTGGACCAGCACATCGGCGAACTGCAAAAGGCATTTGGATCCTTTTCCACTGCAGGTGGCAACATCCTCAACCCCCCGTCTTTTTTTCATTTTTGTTAGTTTGATTATCTGCAAATTGATGTTCCATGACCCAGTAGAGGCACATCCAAATTTTGTGTTTAGATTTCTCACCCCAAATTGCATCCCATGACCCAGTAGACTAGTACAGATGACATGCCATGACCCAGTGCACTAGTAGATATGTCATGGCAATTTTCGCCCCCATTCTGTACCATGGTATTTTTGTGATATGTTGTTTTTGATCTGGTTCAGAACTGGTAGGGATATTCTAGGGCAATTTCCAATATGCAGTGAATGGCAAATTTAGATTCGTTCCACCACAATTTTCCCATTTTGTTTTCTTAGGGAGAACCAAATTTTGCCGCGGCAAATTCATACGTTCTGCCATCACTACATAGGAGTTATTTTTTCCATGCCGCAGTTTTGCCATCAAGTTTTACATTTCTGTCATAGTTTTGACGTGTCAATCGCATTATTTCTTTGAGCAGATGCATTTTATTTTTGAATTTTTATATAGCTAGCTGAGTAATGTTATGCCCTATGAAATTCGGTGACTTTCGTAACATGGCATTTCTGTCACAGCAATTCCATTATTTTTTGTCACATGGCATATTCTATCATTTTTCATTTTCCTAGTCTTTTTGTTCATAACTTGGCAAATTCATTACTGATCACATGGCAAATTCAGTTATGGTCACATGGGAAATATATTAGAAAACTATTTAACATACATGGCAAGTTTCTTTTTATAAAGCATGGCAAATTTAGTTCATCGATCATGGCAAATTGTAGTTAGAGACAATAATTCTAAATTGTTATAAAAAAGTTGCCATGGCAAACTATAAAGAGAAAATAATTCTAGGTTAGTTATCAAGAAAGTTGCCATGGCAAAAAATTGTAGATAGAGACAGTAATTCTAGGTTGTTACCAAAAATTTGCCATGGAAATTTGTTGAGACGAAAATAATTCTAAGTTGTTATCAGAAAAGTTGCCATGGCAAATTATAGAGAGACACATAATTCTAAGTTTTTATCAAAAAGTTGCCATGGAAAATTCGTAGAGTGATTTTTTTAAGTTGACATCAAAAGGTTGCCATGGCAGATTGTAGAGAGAAATAATTCGAAGTTAGTTATTAGAAAAGTTTCCATGGCAATTTTAAGATGTTAAAAAACATGGCAACGTTTTAGATGTTCAAAAACATTCCAACTTGCCATGGCAACGTTATAGATGTTGAAAAGCATGGCAAACTTGCCATGGCAACTTAAGATGTTTAAAAACATGACAAACTTGCCATGGCAACTTAAGATGTTCAAAAATATGGCAAACTTACAGATGTTCAAAAACATGTTAAACTTGCCATGTCATTTTAAAATGTTCAAAACCATTTGTAAACTTGCCACGACAAACTAAAGATGTGCAAAAACATGGCAAACTTATTTTATTAAGTTCGTACATAAATATGGCAAACTTCTTTAACTAAGATGTTAAAAAACAAGGCAAACTTGCCATGGCAACTTAAGATCTTCGAAATCCTGGCAACCTAATATGCTGAAAAACATGGCAAACTTGCCATGGCAACTAAAATCACTATTTGTTTATAGTTGTGTTTTTTCCCACGACAACTTAAATAGCCATGGGTAAACTAACTTTTAAATCCCATGGCAATTTTAAATTAACTTGTATAGCCATGGGCAATTAACTTTCAAAGCCCATGGCAAATTCACCATTTTATTGACAAGGCAAATATACTTTTATTACAGCCACGGCATTGTCTCAATTTTTTTATTACCATGGCAAGTTTTTGTTTCTTATTTTTGGCATGGCAACTTTTATACTTTATTGCCATGGCATTATTACTTATGCATGCATGGCAATTTTTACTTATCATTCATGACAAATTTTTACTTCTCATTCTCCATGGCAAATATACCTTAATTTTTTGCCAAGGCAATTTTCAGTTAGTGGAAAAGAATGCATAATTTTTCCATGTTTTTTGTGCACCGAATATGCATAAATTTGCCATCTCCTGGAATACATAAATTTGGCCATGTGACAAGTCTGAAAATTTCATAGTTTTGCCATGTGGCCAGGCATGGAACTTGCCATGCTATGAACAAATTCCATAAACTTGCTTTTTTGTGACTAGTACTCCAAAAAATACATTCTACATTTTCCATTATTCATATTGTAGCATGGCATTTTCTAGTTTATTGGCACGGCAATTTTTACTTTTCTTTTTTGTCATGAGAATTATTTTTTGCCATTGTTTTTTGTTTGAATTTTTTGCCATGGCAACTATCCCATGCTTTTGTTAGGAATCAAATATGTTGTAAACCTTGCTATTTGTAAAATTATATCATGGCAAATCATAAAATAGTTTGGTCAAACTCGAATGGCACTTTTTTTGAAATTCTCCCTGGCATTTTTCTGCTTCTAAAGTTGATGACATTTTTTCTAGTATAGCAAAAACTAGTCTTTTTATTTGTCACAGAAAAAGTAAACAGAATCTGGGCTTCTTCTTTTGTTGTGCTATTGGGCTTTATTAATCGTTTTACATGAAAAAGGCCTGGGCCTGGGGAGGGCGTTCGTGATTTCGATGCTCTCCTCCCGAACGAAAGCGTTCGTGAGGGGGGAGCCCTCGTACCGAACCGTTCGTTCGGTCTGGGAGGTCCCCAGACCGAACATTCGGGAGATATTGGCGTCCTTTTTTTAATCTACAGAAAGATGAAAGTGATGCACTTAGTCGTGCAGCTCGGAGAGGCGTACCATGCGGTTCAGTGCTCGTGTGCTTGCGGTTATGTGCTCATGTGCTTGAGCGCTCGTGCATAACATGGCTTAATTGCAAATAATCGTGTATGTATCATGTTTAGAGGGTTGTTTTTGCTATTTCAGGGGCCTAGTCCTAAATTATACTAGATCATTGAAGGCGCGCGTTGTTGCGCCCGTCTATTTTTATAATTGGTAGAAATTTATAAAGTGAAAATGAAATTTTGATAAAAAAATCTTTAAAGTATTGCAGATTGCCATGCCCGTCCATTTTTACAATGGAATGATGGATTTTTTCTTCTAAATAAGCTGATACAGGGAACATAAAACCTCAATTTGCATAAATTTACTGATATATATTGACAGTGATGAAAGTGAATAATCAATGGTTTTACAAAAAAAAATTGTATTGGTATTTCAATAGAAAAAAAGGAGACATGCATGATGCACTCAGGTAAACAATATTCTTTATTTTTCCTATCACATCATTAGTGAATGTCCAAATCTTAGATAGTAGCATAATGATGTCAACCACTATAAATAGTACACAAGATCAAGAATAGCAACAAAGCTCGGCATGAATTGTATGATTCCTCTGCAGCAAACAATTCTTCAACCAGTAGCACATCATTGTATAACCAGCACTGTTGCCAGCCTTATCAAAAGAGCAGAAGGGTACATGAATAAATTAACCCATATTTAAGTGCCTTTTTGCTAGTTGCCATCCTTGATCCATCTTTGGTTTCTCCAACACCCTCTTTCTCTAATCATCACTCGTCTTGTACCTCTTGTCATCCGATTGTTTCTGCTTCTTTACCTGAAAGTCAGAATTGATGCAGCCTGATCAATGTCAACAGTGTACAACAACGGTGACAATTACAGAGTTGCGAAGCTCACCCGACAAAAAGCACTCATGGAAGGTTACTTGACTTTGCCTTTCATCTACTGAAAGGAAACAAGCAAGGTGTGATCATTAAAGGTGCGAATTTTGGCGTATTAATAAGAGTTGCTTTTGGCCAATTGGCAATTGTGTTGCTAAGCCTAAGATGTTGGGAGCAGCAATGAAGATGACTTCTTGTAAATAAAACAGTAAGAGTGACAGCTTCATCTTGTATGGCATTGTTCCCTGGATCGATATGCAACACCATCCCAAGTGCCTTCTTTGCACAAGAAGCCTTCCTGCAATTAGAAATTTTCCAATTGGTTCATGATAGATTAATACAATCTCTTCGATACATTAAATAGAATTATATGAACAAGTGCAAAAACTAAAAAACTAATCTAACAGTTCATGTGTCCAATCAACGTTAACACATGCTAACAATAAAAAAAAATCTGACAGTTCCTGTGTCGTATCAAAATTAACTGTGCATGAAACTATTTCTAACTACCTGATATAAATCAGTAAATGTTCTGGCTTGCAACTACAATCGAGTGCAAATACAACAGTAAGCGATAGATTCTGCAACTTTCTATTGTGCGGTACCATCAGATAAAGAAATCTTTGGTTCTAGTCTACCAAACATGAATTGTATTTCCATTAGGTGCATGTGTTCTACAATGAATGAAGAAATTTGCAAACAACATGCAATGAACAATGTAGATAAAAATCATTATTAGTTCAGATAGCCAACATAATGCTGAACATGAAGATGTGAGGTATGGCAGTCCACATGAACAAATTAACTGTCCGACAGCCAATGGAGAAGAACTCACGCATATATAATTTATAATCTCTTACTGTCACATGCATAAGAGTAACAAAACAAAGAATGGCATCTAAAGAAAAGAAAAATCGGCAGGCAAGTTTTCTTCCAGGAAAACAAACACGTTGTATCGGTATCACACCACGATCATACTTATGGTTTGAACATCCGGGAGGAAATGAATACCATATGCCAGTGCTGAGGCGAACGCCACGGTGGGCGACCAGGACGCACCGCGTGCCGGAAGGCGCGCTCTTCTTGGTGTCCTTCTGGTCCGCTGGATGAGCCCGTGCTGGCGGCGGACATAGGTCTGTAATAGGTTGAGGTCGTGCTTGGAGAGGATTCCTAGGATCTGCTAGTGGGAGGGGTTGAGCGACCCTTGCGATGGTTGCCGCCGCTGAAAGTCGAGATCTAGAGAAGGATACTGCAGATCGAGGTTTGCGTCCGCAGGTTGAGAGAGAGAGGAAAGGTCGTGAAGGAAGAACATGGAGAGACACCGCCAGGCGAGGCTGCGAGCGAACGAGAGAGCAGGGGTCGTGAGTGACTCACGGGGCATCGAGTGTTTTAGGTTTTACCTTTTTTGCAGCACGGGAGCCTGGTATAGGCCCAGTAGGCCCAATTGAATCTCGGACGCCCAAAAAAACCACCAGAACAGCGGCCCGATCAGGCTATCGCTCGTCCGGATCGGAATGAAGCATCGATGTGGGACTAAGAGGTAATCGGACGGTCAAAAATGACTAAAAGTGATGATCCAACGATTAGAGATGCTGATGGTCTGAGAGGGCTGGGAGGGTGCTCAGTTTTAATGTATCTAAATTTTGTATGTTTATTTTCTCTAGAAAAGAGAGAGAGAGAGAGCAGTCCACGTGATGAACAATGGGAGTCATATTTGTATAGATTGTGACTCTTAATAAGAAACCAATGCAGTTCGTTGTACGGATTTGTTGTTTGCAAATTTGTAAGGACATGGTGTATAATTTGTTAAAATCGATGCAGCTCACTAAGAAAACCTTTGCGGTACACTTTGCAAAAACAAAGGAGTTCACTTGTAAAAAAAACTGTAAGGAGTTCACTTTTATTATTTTTGGAGGATTTTTTTTGCAAATTTGTAAGGACATGGTGTATAATTTGTTAAAATCGATGCAGCTCATTAAAAAAACCTTTGTGGTGCACTTTGCAAAACAAAGGAGTTCACTATGTAAAAAAATGTATAGAGGAGTTCAATTTTTATTATTTTTGGAGGAACTTTTTTTGCAAATTTGTAAGGACATGGTGTATAATTTGTTAAAAATCGATGCAACTCACTAAGAAAACCTTTGCGGTGCACTTTGCAAAAACAAAGGAGTTCACTTGTAAAAAAATTGTATAGAGGAGTTCACTTTTTATTATTTTTGGAGGATTTTTTTTTTTTTGCAAATTTGTAAGGACATGGTGTATAATTTGTTAAAATCAATGCAGCTCATTAAAAAAACCTTTGTGGTGCACTTTGCAAAACAAAGGAGTTCACTATGTAAAAAAATGTATAGAGGAGTTCACTTTTTATTATTTTTGGAGGAATATTTTTTTGCAAATTTGTAAGGACATGGTGTATAATTTGTTAAAATCGATGCAGCTCACTAAGAAAACCTTTGCGGTGCACTTTGCAAAAACAAAGGAGTTCACTTGTAAAAAAATTGTATAGAGGAGTTCACTTTTTATTATTTTTGGAGGAATTTTCTTTTTGCAAATTTGTAAGGACATGGTGTATAATTTGTTAAAATCGCAGCTCATTAAGAAAACCTTTGCGGTGCACTTTGCAAAAAAAATAGGAGTTCGCTTTGTAAAAAAATGTCAGAGGAGTTCACTTTTTATTATTTTTGGAGGAATTGTACACCATTTAGAACAAAAATGCATTTAAAACATGCAAAAATGCAGTGCGCTTTGGTCTTGTAAAAAAGTCCACCACGAAGGACTTTTCACTACACACATTTAAAACAAAATTCATTTAAAAACATGAAAAAATGCAGTGCATTTTGGTCTACAAAAAATGTCCACCACGAAGGACTTCTCAGTGCACACATTTTAAAAGAAAATATATTTAAAAAATCATGCAAATGCGGTGCACTTTAGTCTTGAAAAATTTCCACTACAAAGGACTCTTCAGATTTCAAACAAAATGCATTTAAAAACATGCAACACTGCAGTGCACTTTGGTCTACAAAAAAGTCCACCACGAAGGACTTTTCAGTACACACTTCAAAACAAAATGCATTTAAAAACATGCAAAACTGCAGTGCACTTTGGTCTACAAAAAAGTCCACCACGAAGGACTTCTTAGTGCACACATTTTAAAATAAATATATTTAAGAAATCATGCAAATGCAGTGCATTTTGGTCTTGAATAAAGTCCACTACGAATGAATCTTCAGTATAGTCCATTTCAAACAAAGTGCATTTAAAAACATACAAAAATGCAGTGCACTTTGGTCTACAAAAAAAGTCCATCACGAAGAACTTTTTCAGTACACACATTTTAAAATAAAAATGCATTTAAAAAATCATGCAAATGCAGTGTGGTATTCAGACTGAAGCAGTGCAGTTTTATGTCCGATGCAGTGCGGCTCGTCGATTTTGGTGTCGTGAAAAACAGAGTGTCCGTATTTCGGTAATTTGAAAACTGCTCTTAAACCATAACGAATTAGAGAGAGTGTTCTACATGCAAAAGTTGCGCCTCGTCGATATCTTTCCAACGGCGTATCATTTGCACCATTCCGATGAACGGTGAACAAATTTACGAAAATACGTTCGCTGTTACTCACCGGCAGCCGCACCGTTTTCAAAATTAATTTAAAACCGTAAGGAATCTGAAAATAAGTTCTACATATGAAAGTTGCGCCTTGTCCATAGCTTTCCAACGACGTATTACACGCCTCGTTTCGACAAACGGTTCAAAAACTAGAGTGAAAACAGTACCGAAAATTGAAAAAAAATTAAAAAAACGCAATTCCGTGATTTAGTAAATTTGAAGCTGCTCTTAAACCGTAAGGAATGGGAGAGAGTGTTCTGCATAAAAAAGATGCACCTTGACGATATCTTTCCAACGGCGTATCATTTGCTTTATTCTGATGAGCGGTTTAGAAAAAATCACGAAAATACGCTCGCTGCCACTCGTCGTTCGCCGCACCGTTTTTGAAACTGCTCTTAAACCGCGACGAATCTCGAAAAGTGTTCAACATGGTGAAGTTACGCCTAATCCATAGCTTTCCGATGGTATATTATACGCCTTGTTTCGATAAACGGTTAAAAAACTAGAGAAAAACAGTACCAAAAAACACTGCATGCAGTTTTTTACGACACGAAGTTCACTAGTGTGTATTGCAGTGCCCTTTCCACATAAGTTGCAGTGCTCTCGCGTTGAGCGTGCAGTGCGGAAGTATTATCAGAATAACTATTTGATAATATATATCTTTCCGTATATATATATATAATAATTAATAATAATATAATAATAATATATATCATAATAATAAAGCACGGATTGATTTTGTCGGGTTCACCGTCACAATACGCTTTCTTCTCATGTCATAATACGCTTTTACAATTTGTATGGATAAAATCATAATATAAACAAGGTGGTACTAATAGCAAATAGCATGTTCGTCCGTCCGTCCGACCTGGTTCGTATATCGCACATATCAACCCAATCCGTTCCAAAAAAAACCGATCTATCTCGAACAGCATACGGCTATCACTCGATCCCGCTCGATCCGTTTCCGACCAGCATATGGCATCGGCGGGCTCCTCTCCGTGGTCGTGCAAAAGGCGCTGATCACCGTCAAGTGGGTGCACCCGGTGCGCGTCCGTGCAGTCAAGTCCGGCCGCTACAACACCAGCATCGACACGTACGGGCGCTCCGCCTCGGTGGACGTGGCGAGCTCTACGCGGACGAGGAAAGGCGCTTCCTGCTCCTGGTGGACGTGCCGAGGGCCGGCAACACGGACGACGTGACGCAGCTCATGAAGGTGACCTGCACCTATCGCGACACGGCGACCGGACTGGTGCTGGACGTGGCCGGCGAGGACGTGGCGGTGCACAGGCCGGTGGAGCTGGCCAAGGACCAGCAGCCGTCCATGGACGTGGCGCGGGAGACATTCTGCGTGGAGGCGATGGAGGACATCGCGGCGGCGCGCGCGGCTGCGGAGCGCGGCGAGTACGCGGAGGCCGCGAGGATACTGGAGCGCAGGTGCCGGCGCTGGCCGACGACGCGAGGTGCAGGGCGCTGGTGGAGGAGCTGCGGGAGCTGAGCACCCGCGTGGTGAGCCGGCGGGAGTACGAGAAGTCGGGGCGCGCGTGCATCCTGACCGGCTATAGCTCCCACGCGCAGCAGCGCGCCGCGTCGGCCTTCGTGGCCGGTGCCGAGGGGTGTGGTTGTCCCCAGCCAGCCGGGGCGGCTCCTGGCGCGGCGCTGTCGATTCTTGGTTTTGGAGCGGCTGGGGCGTACGCGACGCCGGCGATGCTGAGGATGGTTGCTGAAAACACGTGAGTTCATATTGTTGGCTAACATCAACCCTGGATCAAAACCATTGGTGGATTTCTCGGTGTTCTGCTGTTTTTTTCCTGCTCGTACAATTTATAGGTCAGGTGTGGTGAGGTGAAAATCTCCGCCCCGTTGGGATCCTGCCCGGATGTGGTAATGGTGGGTGAGGTGTTTCAGGCCTTTCGAACCGCGGCGTCGGCATCCATGTGATCCCTGCCTTTGCCGGCGATCTCTATCCCCCGTACAGTACCTTGATCTCTTGTTTGGGTTGGTTTATGGCTGAAACGAGTGTGAATGTGATGAGTCTGCATCTTGGTGATGGTTTTTTTTTCCGGTCATGGTTGTTTGAGTAAATTACTGGCTTACTGGCATCCTTTGTGATCATTAGCATGTACCAGCGGAGTTTAATTCCATGCTTAGCTTGCAGACGCATATAATAAGTTATTAAATAAATTTGTACTTATAAGTTGCACAATGGTGTCATAATTGTAGTTTCAGATGGTGGATTTAAGACAACTGACGTAGAGACACAATAAGCCTCAAGGTCAACTCATATGCTAACAGGTGCTACATCACAAAGATTTACTATGCCGTGTACTCATAATAAGTGTTGAAGAAGTGCATCATGTCTGAGCATAAATCATTGATAAGAATCTTTCATTATTTTCCTTAGTGATACGATCATAGATGGCACAACTTACGCCTTGAGGATAGTTGAGAAGTAGTTGTCTCAAGATATAGACCTTTTCAGCATACTTTTACCATTCATTTAGATGTCAATATTTTTTTAATACAAATAAACATAGAGTACAAGAATATATTTTCATACAAATTTATTAACATATATCTGTCGCGATCATGGTGGGAAGAAATATAGGCGGCCACACGGGTGGGGGTTAAAATATAGGATATTGACCTGTGTATGGGTGGGGAGGGGGAGGTGGTCTAAGCAATGCTTATTGAGGCTAGATGATGTGTTAACTTTTTCACGGGCATTTTTGCTAGCAGTAATAAAGCACGGATTGAGTTTGCGGGTACACCGTCGCGGCGTTTTTGCACAAAAGCCCCTATTATTTTGGGTATTCAATGCGCAATCCTCACAATAAGTTAACCCGAACCGGCACGCGTGAGGAAAGGAAAGGAAATCAGCCTGCCCCCGCACGACAAATCCCATCTCCACCTCCTGCCACGCCCTTCACCGCGCGCCGCCACCGCCCACCCCGTCGGCGCACTTGCCCCGACCAGACCGGCTTCACGGGGATGAAGCTCGAGCACACCTTCTGGATCGGCTCAACGCGGCGGGTCGAGCGGTTGGGGGTGGCACGGCTGCTCGATGTAGAACGGCGGCGGCGGCGGCGGCTGGAGTTTGCAGGGGGCGGATCCGTGCGTGGCAGGGGCTGGGGAGCCTGATCCGAAGGCGGGCGACGAGGCGGGGGTCGCCGTTGACGACGAGGAAGGCCAGAGCGAGGGATCCGGCGACCTAGCCAGGAGCTCGCCGGAGCCGGGCGACGGAGGGCGGGCGCGCGAGACGGATAGATCCGGCGCGGCGGCGCGAATTCCTTGCAGGTAGAAGCAGCAGCAGAAGGAGGAGGATGGGAAGGCTGTAGCCACCGCAGAGAAGAACGAGGTAAATGTAGGCCTGCACTTAGATGTGATTATGCAGTAAAATGTAATTTAGAGCCGAGGATTCTGTAGACGCACATTGAATTGGAACTTATGTGGTTCAACTGTCTCAGGTATGAGCTCACCTAAGGTTGTTTCAATATTTGGATCTAGAACATCATGTCCATTGCTTATTCTTTGCTAATGCTGATGTACTGCTGTCATCATTTGGTAATTACGCTTTAGCAGGAGGCAAGGATTGACCTAGCCAAATTACCTTTCTGTAAACAGTATAAAAGGCAGTGTGATGTTCCCTATACAGAAGCCTTCCTATATAGTATGCACACACTTTTCGTTGTGTGCAAATAAAATCCAAACAATGTTTTTTTAGGGGAACAACGCTTTTGTTTTCATCCATTAAGGATAAGTAAAATATATGCATACAACATTATGGATAGGCAGTAGCAAGCAAGGCTCTGCACCGGTGAGTAGAAGAACACTTCTTCCAAATTAAATTGAACTATCGTCTTTAGATGTTAGGATGATAGCTCTATTTATGTTGTGTCATTTACCAAGAATATTGTTTACAGAGATGTACTCTATAATTGTTGCTTAATGTGAAAAAAGATATTGTTTGTAATTTATACTTGTGTTCCAGTCGACAAGAGTCGTAGACGCAGTTATGGTTTTATTTTAATTTATGTGACACATCCTATACATGAAGCAAGTTTATTTTTTGGGGTTTTCATTTATTTGTTATCACTCTTTAATATTTAGTTATGCCCGATCTTCATCTTTTTATACATCACAACAATACCCATCCCCAACTAAAAGACATTATGCATTCCGTTGCAACGCACAGGCATATGTGCTACCCTGGTGATAATATGTTTCCTGATTCTTATAATTATTTAGTCGAGACACGTTTGTTAGTTTCCTGATCATCAGTTACGCTTCTCTGGAACTACCTTTAGTACATTGCGATGCATCTATTTGGTTTCCTGAACCTCATCCTAGATTGATCACATTTCTGTTCTGTAGTTAATGTTTATTTTATATGTCTTCTCCCAGATTGGAAATGCTCTTCAGCAGCCTGTTCTATGACTCGGCATCATCGGAGAACTTTTCTGGTCATCCCGGTGTTGAGAGATGCCCATTCCTGAGGAACATCAATGGAGCCACAACCTTTTCATTTTCTTCTGCTTTGCCTGTATCTGTAAGATCTGCTTCTTATGTCGTTTGGTGACTCGGTGACCAAGGTAGTGCATTTTTCCTTGACAATTTGCGTTATTTGGCAGGCTCGGGGAAGCAAGGGCCTGATCTTTGAGGATGGACCAGGCTTTGAGTCGGCATTCAAGCTTTTCCATGGACAGGATGGGATAGTTCCCCTTTCAGGAAGATCATATGTGCCTGATGAGAACCGTAGTGAGATCACTGATGTCAATCCTGAACCTGCTCTGCCCTTTAATCCATTTGCTGCAAGAGCCGCTACCATAAGTCTATCAACATTTGGACCATTCGGGTTTAACTTCTATAATGGCAAGGGCAAAAAGCAGAACAAGAAGCCCAACAATCTAGACCAGTCACACAAGAAGCCCAACAAGCCAGATCAGAATTCCATGAAAGTAATGCCTCTGTTTTTTCTTCATTCTCCCTCTTAATTTGCAATTGTCGAGTGATTTCTTACGGTCTAACTTTCCTGCAAATAAGAAACCTTGAGCCACATGACACACAGCTATACTGTAATAAAAATGTAAAATGTTATTAGTTGATTTGGAAATAATAAGAAACTTTTAGTACAACATAAAAGCCAAGTTCTGATTGGTTAAGTCTTCACTTCATTAACCACATTCAGATAGTCAACAAGGATGAATTTGACCATGTTTACAAGCTCTTAGAATACATCTTGAAGAAAAGGTAGTCTTAGTTTCTAGAGCATAAAATTGATGGAGGCTACTACCAAATTGCCACTGTTCCAATTTGGAAAGCATACAAGAATCTAATTACTCCATGTTTCAGTCTGTTAATTTGTTATTCAGACAATGCAATCTGTCACTGTTACTTTCATGGCCCCTTTTCTGCAAGGAACAAGGGAGATTTAGAATTCTATATCTATTTCTGAAGTGCCTTTGGATGGTTGGTGCTTCATTAGGCAAGAGGCAGAAGCTGGAGCGACAGCCGTGGTGCCGTGGAAGTGGCGAGTCATGGAGGCAGAGTTGGTCAGTGCAAAGTTGTGCGAAGCGAAGCCAGGCTACGCAGACAAGCAGGCCGAGGGCGAAGGCGGTCGGGTGCCACAGATGGAGGCGCTGGGACAGGGTGGTGAGGTGAAGAGGACGGGGTCGAGAGCAGCTACAGTGCGTGCATCTGTCCCCTCCTTTGTTTTTTCACCAAGCCTACCTAAAATCTATCAAATTATTCAGGGTAAGATAGCCGAATACATCTACCTCTGGTTAATTTTTTTTTTAACATGCAAGTACTTTATTCAGCTGATCGGGTCTTCTTTTACTTCCGTTCCTCAATTGTATTCATTGGCTGATCGCCATGCATCTAGAAGGTGATGTCCTGAAGCATCTATCAACATGGATTATAGACCGAATTATCAACAAGTATGGTGTTAGCCAGTGTTACCGTGCTCTAAAACTATGCAATAGTGATCTCAAAGAACCATAAATATCCAACATAGTGGTGGACTTTGGCATTTTGTGTTTCTGTTATGACTTTCCTTTGAATATTTTGTTAATTTTCTAATTAATCTTTCCTTACCAGCACTGTCAGAGTGTGATTCATTATAGAAAATTTGATTGAAGATCTCAATGATGGCAATTCTTTACATATGTATAGTTGTTCAGCTCCTGCTTTCTGAAACTATACAGGAAATTTGATTGAAGATATGATTGATGGCGATTCTAGGTACAGTTGTTCAGCTCCTGCTTTCTGACCCATCAAATATTTTGGTATGCATTTATTTTCCCCTCATTAGTCAGATGCTTCCTGCCATTGGATTTACAGTGACATCATTCTTTATTTCAGAAAAGTGTTTGCTCCATCAGATTCACATAAAAAGAAATTGCACAACTGCATCATGGCTGTCCAGTATATGAAGGAAGCTCCGGTTCTGATATCTGATGCAGATGCAGTCAGAGTTTCAGCAGAATATATTCTTAATGGCGACAAGGAACTAATTCTTGCATTTCTATGGAATATGTTCATTCATATGCAGGTTAATCTACACATGTCGTTCAGTATCTCATTACTCATGTTGAAGTTTTATACTGTTTTATTTCACCTTTCGTTTGTACTGAAGAGGTGGACTAATGGACTGACTCTTGTATTTTTCACTCACTGCATAGGCAGCATTACAGTAGAGATATGTTGTACTTCTCAGCATTATGTTCTTCCCTCAGTCTGTTACTAATTATTATGTTCTTTCCTCAGTCTAATTAGTTAGTGTTAGTTGCCTAAATCAGAAGGGCCGCGGTAGCGAATTTAGATATATTAAAACTGAGCACCCTCCCAGCCCTCACAGACCATCAACGTTACTATCAACGTTTTTGGCCGTCAGATGTACACTTCTGGATGTTTATGACCATTGGATGTGATGCTAATCCCGCTTGGGCTTCCTTGGCGAAAAGAGGTCGCTGGATGGGCTAGGACGCTGCTCCCGTAACAAAATCGGAGCTCCTCGGTTATTTGGGCCTGTGGGCTTTATCATCCGCGAGCAACAAAACTGATGGACAATGCAGCGTAGGCAGCCATGAGCCTCACGAGTGGCCCGACAGAGAAAGGTGCAGAACCGATTGGGAGACCACAAGCCGGGGAGATGATGGGGCAACGAAACGAACCGATTGGGATTTGGGAGTCCACTCGCCGGCATTTGTGGAAATAAATTGTCATTGCCACAGGTCTTTAATGGCAATCAATGTGCATCGCCGCCGGCCAATTATGTCACGACGGTTACCATGCCCCTTCATGTTCTTTTTTCACCCCACGCACGCCCATACAGTATGCACCATCTCGTTGTTCCTTCCCCACTCTTCTTCATCAATCAGTATTCGAAGAGGCAGGTGGATACCGGGGGTGCTTGCGATGAACTCGCGACGCCTTTCCTTCCTTTATGAATTCGTGATATAGTAGCAAAGTTTGACCATGTACTAATTGATTCCAGACTCCAACTCACTGCGCCAATCCAGGCTGCCATCGTTTCCCTGTCCAAATCCACTGCCGCATCGCGGTCCCTCCCGGACACTCTTTGCGGCAACGTGTTGGCGACTGTCGTCCATGGGGAGAGGAACTCCCGGTGGCGCAGGCAAAGAGGACGTGTTTATCTGGTACTTTAGTACAGAGTTCAATAATCGTTGATTATGCTTATTATTTTTGGATTCGCAACGCTGGGAACATAGCTCAGTGCATGGGTTTCAACTGGCCCAGTCCCTATTTTCTTGTGTTTCTCAATCTTCTCTCCCTGCTGGATCTTAGCCTCGACTGTGTAAGCTCGACTCCACCTCATTTTATTGTTCGCCTGTTTGGTTCGTCAGTATTTGATTGATCTTTGTGGATTGTGTCTGTATATTTGCTCTTCCAGCACTCTTCGTTTTAGGAAATACTCCCTCCGTCCCATAATATAAGAGCGTTTTTGACACTAGTGTAGTGTCAAAAACGCTCTTATATTATGGGACGGAGGAAGTACTTTTTGTGTGCTGTAAGCAATGGATCCCCTTTTCTGATGCACAACTGGAAAAATAGTTGTTCTCTACTTCCCTCACATCAGTACGTATTCCAGTTTTCCAATTTGATGAATTTGGGCTAAAGGTCATTGCTAAAAGGGGAAAGCATGCCTGATCTATGGATTATGAACAGCAGAAGGTGTACACTATATTTTTATTTTTGGATTAAAATTCTGGCTTCAGTACGAATGCAAGTTTTTTCCATTCTTGCAGTATTTAAGCTTTCAGGCTATGTGGTGACAATTGAGCATGAATAGCAATGACGTGCTAAGTTTATTAGCGCATTTGTATTAGCATAAATACATTCATGGATCGAAGTGTTCTAAGAGGCTATGGCTTGATAATATATCCACCACACACTCTAAATCGTGTATTTCGATTCTACCACACATTTTTGGAATATAAAGTGTACTGGCATCTGCTATGTCAAGATCAGAGTCTCAATAACTATCCACATATACTCGAATCTTTCTACAACTTGGCAGTACAACAATGATGTGCAGAATTATAATTTCCCTATCATGATCCATGCATTAACTCTTGTGAAATACATGTGTTTTTTCCGGTGCAAAGGAATTTATGTGTAACCTTCTTTTGCCTAAAATGTGGTGTTAATCTTAACGCAGAATCTTGGAAACATGTTTCATTCTTAATTTGCTACTACGAAAAAGTATTGTTACATGGCCTTCTTTTTTACTTTTTATTATGTTTGATGTATCGACATTTCGATAATGCTAGAGGCATGCTAAATTCTCTACATCCTGTTTCTTGAGGCGTTGATAATTTAACCTATCTCAATATGAGTAGGATACTAACTTTCTTTTTGGGGACAATAACATGTTTGGCGATGCAGGAATGTACGTGGTACAATTTCCTGGTGCAAGTAAAGCTATTGTAGCAGTTCGTTTTTTGCAGCCTTGCTAGGATGTTCCCAATAATTTACTGAACTGTTACAATGAATTTAAACTAATTATCTCAAAAAGAAAAACTTGAAAACTACTCAAGTTTAGTCAAGTTTTCTGCTTGAGTTATTTTTTGTGTTGGTACTTTGAACTTCGCACGTCAATCCTGCTGAAATTGCTGCTCCAAGCCTAATATACACTGGTCTACAGTATGCTGCTATTACAGATATTACGTTGTACTTTGGAATGCATGCTCTTGAGATTTGTCGTGTGATATAGTCTCGACCAAGAAGGAAATATGTCATCTCTAGCGTTGGTGACATGAGCTAGCACGGGAGGATTATTCTTGCTCCTATTTGAGTTCTCATGCAAACATATATCCTTCATTTCCCATATACTATGTCAGTCTCCCTAACTATTGACCTTTCACTGGAGTTATTACGTACGGATGCAACGTAATATTCTCTTACGAATGTTGAAATGATTTGAGTCTACATCATCAATACAACATGTTCTTGCTTAACAGGGAGCAATTGCAAGTTGTTTTATTTTGGACACTGCTACTATAGGTGTTTCCTTTTTTATTTGCTTCACTAATATTACCTTCCATTCAATGTCAGTTCACCAAAACCATCAACTAACAAACTTACAATCAAGTGTTGACGAAGTAAACTCAAGTAAAACCTTATGATTGAAAGGGCAAATGAGTTGCCACGCAACCGTGGAAAGACGAGAAATCAAGATTGCACATGGTGATATTTGTGTTTATGCTTGTAATGCTCAATGGAGTTTGTTTTAGGTTGTTCCCTTTATAACCCTTTAAGTATGGTGTTTCTACCGAAAACACCAGTCAGAACTCATGTATGGTCTATTGTTATCATGATTGATCAAATAGTCGATGTAGGCATCTACGGTGCTATATGCTGTACATATAGAACAAGTACATGTCCTCTATTTTATTAATTCAAGAAGTTAAGTTTTTTTTGTTAAATACTAAGAAACCCATTTCGTATGAGACTCTCATGCTTCATGCCACTTTATATAAATTACTACTGTTTTTACCTTAAAAATGGACGGGCGCGGCAACGTGCGCCGGCATGGTCTAGTTTTTACTAAGCATGTGTATTCTTTGGGCTTTTGGTCATTCTGTAGGTGTCTTTACTTCTTAAAATTGCTAATGCATTTTTTTGCCCACTCAATTTTGACGGTTTCTCGAACCCGTTGCAACGCACAGGCTCTTTTGTGTGTGTGTGTGTGTGTGTGTGTGTGTGTGTGTATACATCAAATGTCTCGCACCACCATTCACACATACACATGTATATATATATATATATATACAATTTGGTATATACAATTTCTCCTACATGGAGGCATTATTGCGGTAGCGGGTAATGGTATTCTCCTTTGGGATCTATGACCTAGTCGAGCAAAAATCCCGCTATTTCCTCTTGAATTGCTCGTACGCGACCCGTTGGTAGGAGCATATCCCGCACCACATTGAACTTTTAAGGAGATCAATATGCATGTATTAGTTGTGTCATTAGATATTGATAATGATATAAAAATTGTGAATAGTGTTCTGGCAAACGTACCCATAGCTGTCTAGCAGATTTGGTCCTTTCGGACGCCATCATGCGAATGTTCTCGCAAACGTAGTATGCACATAAATCAGTCCCCGGCGCCTACTTCATGGCCTTTACGAGAATAGAATTCAATCAGATAATAATTAATCAAGCATGATAATTAATGGTATTGAAACTAGAGTTAAAGAGATGGTAGCTAGCTAGTACTACTTAATTACTAACCTTGGGTCGAAACCAATACAGCTTTTGTTTCCACTCGCCTGGAACCGTTTTGATGAACTTTTGCCAAGCCCTGCCCGCCTGCAAAGAAAATGAATAAAGGAGTTATTAATTAGTTGATATCAGGAAATGACGAACTAAAGAGGCCGACATATAGTTCAATAATGATTGAAATTACCTATTGAGTATCCCCTTCATGATTGAGTAGTTACTAGCGTCTTTAAGTAGTGAGTCCAGTACTTCAACTTTTCCTTCTTCAACTTGAATGACTAACAAGATCCAGTGGTAACTGCATGCGCATACGTTTGCATGTATAAATTAAGCGGGCATGTGCATAACACTCATCAACTACCCTAAACCTTATACACTTATTAACATCTAGCTAGTAAGCAAAAAACAGAATTTGTAGTACAAGACAGTGTGACTCATCGGAAGTTGTAAGGAAGTAGTATATCTTGATTGGTATTGAGGCACTTCAAGAACTCTAGCATGTGTTTCTCTACATCTGCTTGATACCATTCATATGTTCATGTCTCTTCATTAATGGTATTTGGGTCAATGAACCCAATGCCATAGCGTCCAGCTTTTTTCGTTTCATACATCTTCATCCTGCATAATACCACAAAAAAGAATATAATGAGGATAATTATAGGTAATGATCAATGAGCACTACAGCTAGCTTGAGACTTAAATTATAGAAAGAAATCACTTACAGACAATAGCAATTGACGATAGATTTGTCGAGTGCGTCTTGATTGAATAACTGAAACAGTTTTGTATACTCAACAGACAGAGTTATCTCATTGAAGTAATGCTCTTCCTTGACTTTCACCATGAGGGAGTCTCGATTGGTAGTCTTGGCATTTTTCATGAACCATTGATGCAATACATACATTCTCGTTGAGAGCTTCTTGACCTCCTCGGGCTTGACCAAAGGTTCGTCGCGGACATATTTCCATTTTATGTCCTCCTCTGTAAGCGTATCCATGGGCTCGATCTCTAGGAGTTGATAAACAGTGATACCGAGCTCTGCAGCCTGCCTTCTATGCTTGTCGGTTTTTACCAGCTGATCGGCGCTGGTACTCGCATGTGTTGGTAAAATGAGCGGGGGGATTGATTTCACCGCCTGTTCTCCCAGCCGGGGAGCGGTTTTCCCGCTTTTTTGGCAGCTGCTTGGCTCGAGCTCAAGCTCGACTCCTTCTTTTGTTTTGCTTGATGTGCCTTCCTGATTTGGCGCTCATAGTCTGAGTCAGCAGGCTTGGGAGCTGGTGCTTTAGCCATACGAATAAAGTGGTCAACGATATCCTCAGGCACTTTCTCCTTTGGCGGCGGTGGCGATTTCGGTCCAAAATGGGCGTCCAATTGGGCCTTCACTTTGGCTTCGTTTTCCTCCTCGGTCATGTCGTAAGGCCTCATCAAAAGAGGCGCGAGGCTTGGACCATATTGAAATCGCTTGCCTCCTGTACCTCCTATACATTGACTTGTACCGCTACGCACCGTAGCTACGGCGGCTCTCTTCCAATGTTGCTGAGGCGGCGGAGACGGCTGACGTGGCTGACTTGGAGGAGGAGGAGTGGGCGGACGCGGTGCCGGACTTGGAGCAGGAGGAGTGGCCTGATGCGGTGCCGGACTTGGAGGAGGAGGAGTGGCCTGACGCGTTAGCGGACTTGAAGGAGCAGGACTCTGCTGAGGCGGTGGCTGATAACTTGGAGGAGCGGGAGTTTGCTGACGCGGTGGCGGACTTTGAGGAGGAGTCGGCTGACGCGGTGTCCGTGGCCTTGGAAAGATGATGCAATCCTTTCTCCATAGGATGATACGATGTATGGCCTCTCCTAGTGTGTGCTCCTCGTCACCTCCAGGAATGTCAAGCTCTAGCCCTGAATATTGGTCCACCACTTCATCAACCACAACACGAGCATAGCCAGCTGGAATCGGGTTGCAATGGAAGGTTGCTTCGGGGGGATTTATATAAGCAACGGCGTCCGCCACCTTCATGGATATGTTCTTCATTTTGAAGTGTAGCTCACAATTAGTGTTCTCCATGATGTCATCCACAGGGTATCTATCCAGCAGTGCCTCGCCCGGAGCGGAACTCACGCTGCCTCTCGGCATGGATGGGACGATGTTATCCAATGCTGGACCATCCGCTAGCTGCTGCCGCGGCTGAGACCCTCTTTCTTGGCTAGAGTCGATTTGCTGCTGCTGCCTCTTCAATTGGAGTGCCAACTCTGCGTGCGCTGATTCTAGGCCTTTAAGGCGTTCTGCTTCCTGCTTTCTCTGCTCCTCCTCTAGCTTCCTCTTCTTCTCCTCCTCCATATTCTTTCTCGTACGGCTTCTGTAGTCGGCGTACCAGCCCGCAAACCCCTCATACCATGGAACAACGCCTTTGCCTCGTGTTCTTCCCGCGTGTTCAGGATTTCCCAGGGCGCGCGTAAGCTCGTCGTTCTCTCTGTTGGGCATGAACACCCTCGTTCGAGCCTCTTCTATTACAACAAGTATTTTGAGGTCGGCTCCTTTAAGACTTGCCTTCTCCAAAACCAGCCCTGTCTGCGGGTCCAACGTCCCCCCATGCACGTAAAACCAAGTCCTGCACCTGTCGGGCTAGCTCAATGTAACTGGAGTGACCCCTACATCCAACATCTGTTGCTTAGACTTATCCCACTTAGGTCGGGCCATCGCGTAGCCACCTGGCCCCAGCGTATGGAAATGCTCCTTTTTCGCGGCATTGAGCTTGTTTACTCTCGACCGTTCCTTAGCTAATTCCGATTCCTTGAATTTCACGAAAGCGGGCCAATGATCTCTTTGCTTCTCCAGTGTTCCCGTGAATTCTGGAGTCTTCTTTCCTCCTTCGATGTACTTGGCCCATATACTCTTCTTGTGGTTGTTGAATGCAACCGCCATCTTCCTAAGAGTAGCGTCCTTGGCTTTCTGCACATCTGCATCTGTGAAATGATCTGGTAGGGTGAAATGTTCCATGAGAGATTCCCAAAGCAGATATTTTGCTCTTTCGTCGACAAAAGTAAGATTTGGACGTTCCTTTTCTGCCTTTTTCCAATCTTGCATGGAGATCGGGATTTGGTCCTTCACAAGAACTCCGCACTAATGAATGAACTTGCCCGCATTCTTCTTAGGCACGATTGGTTCGCCATTAGTTTTGATGGCATTGATGTTGTACTTTACGCCCTCCTTCAACCTTTTGGCCGGGCCTCGCACTGTCCTACTTCCTGTAGAAGATTTGCTTGATCCGGAGGGCTGAAAGAAGAAAGATCGATTCATTAATTAATATATATACAAATCATTTAAAACATGTGATGATCACCAGATGCATGCTTATATAAATATACCTCGCCGGTCTTTGTTATTTCAAGATCAACATTTCCTTCGTCATCATAATCATAGTTCTGGACTTCATCAATTCGGTCATCTTGATCGAATATCATATCACCCTCCCCTGTATTGTTCAGATATTGGGAGCCGTCATCTTCTTCATTCTGATCATCTGGCCGGCGAGGGGAGCGTATGATCTCGAACAGGGCCTCTTCTCCTTCTTTGCCGGTATTGTCCGCCATAGCTTTTATTTAACTAATCCAGAAGAAAATATAAAATAATTTAGTACGCATCTCAAATAATAGTAGATAATTGATATGCATCTCGAATAATACTAGATAATATATATGCATCTTGAAAGATAAAACTGAATCATAGTAGATAATATGCATCATCGAATATAATCTCGAATACATCGTCTCGAATATTATCAAATAATATATATAATCTCGAATACATCATCTCGAATATTACATATCAATACATCACTAGCTAGCTAGCTAATATAGATTGAATACTATAGAATAATCTAGTTCACTCGTGGTTCCTGAGGCGCGGGCGGTGGACACCCAAAGAGAAGGAACCATCATAGGGTCGTAGCTCGGGTGGGATCCCCGAAGAACCTGCCAGGTATTGGAGAACCTGGCGTCCATAGCAGCCATGTAGCGACGGACATGCTCGTCCTCCTCCCTGACACGGCGACGTACCATCTCCGGCGGGGCCGGCTCCCTCCGCACCGAAAGTGGCCCACACGAACCCCACCAAAGGAGCTCCGGGTCGATGACGGGACCCGAGGTCGGGTTCCTCACCAAGCGGCGCGCCCCTGAAGGTAGCACCTCCCAGTGCCAGCCCGACGGAGCCCAGTCCCGGACATGGCTCCTCTGAAGCAAGACGGCGTCGCGAACGGGTCGACGGCGAGGATGCGGGCCGGGCATCGTTGATGTCGAGAACAAATACTATATGCAAATGTAATATTGTAAATGTTTGGATTGTGATTTAGCTAATTCATCTAACTAAAACTAACATTTCTACATAACTAACATTTCTATAACTAAAAAACAGAAAAATTTCTAACATTTCTATAACTAAAAAACATAAAAATTACTAACATTTCTATAAGTAAAAAATAGAAATATTTCTAACATTCCTATAACTAATTAACACAATGTGTGTGTGTGTGTGTGTGTGGCCATGGCGGGGCAGGAGCTCACGGCGGCGAGGCGAAGCGAAGGGGGCGGAGACGGGCGGCGACGATGGGGATGGCGACGGGCAGCGACGGGGACGGCACGGCTACGGGCGACGACGGGGACGATGACGGGCACGGGGGCGTCGACGGGGGCGGCGACGGGGGGCAACGGCGGCAGAGGAGAAGAAGCAGAGGAAGAAGAGAAGAAAACTAACGAAATTTGTAAGTGTTGCTTATATAGAAGGCACCTTTAGTACCGGTTGGAGCCACCAACCGGTACTAAAGGTCAAATTTGGCCAGGCCAAGCAGCGGGAAGCGACCCCCTTTAGTACCGGGTCGTGGCTGCAACCGGTACTATAGACCCCCCCTTTAGTACCGGTTGGCGCTGGCGCAGGTGCGGTGCGGGCAAGTTTAGTCCCACCTCGCTAGCCGAGGGGCGCCCGCACCAGTTTAAAAGCCCCGGCGCGGCTGCTATCTCGAACTCCTCTCTATAGCAGGCTTCTGGGCCTAACTCTGTCGCGATGCCCTGTGGGCCCACTGGGCCTTGCGGGACTGAATCATGGCCCAACTACAAGTTGGGTTTCTAGTCGTATGCAGGCCACTGTGGCCTAGTGGGCGGGCTTTTTTATTTAGTTTTCTTTTCTTTTCTGCTTTATTTATTTTCTTTTATTTATTTCTGAGTAGTTTTTTGCTGTATTTAGAGTTTCTTTGTGAATATTTTTGCTTTAGGTACAAAAAATTACAAACTTTCTGTTAGTGCCAATAGTTTTCAAATTCGAATAGTTTAAATTTGAATTATTTGAAATTTGTGTGAATCACTAGTTTGTGAATTATTTGAATAGTTTTCAAATTACAAACTTTATTTATCCTCTTTTTCTTATGTTTAATATTAGTGTGTTTTATCATCATATTTAATTTGGTAATACATAGGTTATTTAAAAATTAAAATGCCTTTGTAACAGATGAGTTTTCGTCTGAAACCCTGATACTTCGAAAGAGATTGTTCATTTTGTACACGAAGTGCATCCAGTTTTTGCCGTACCCCTCTCAACTTTTTTGCACATGCTATGTGGGTGAAATGATGATACCATGCCAACTTTCAACCTTTTCAGGGTTCATTTGTACTGCTTTTCAATTTCAGGGTCATTTAGGTCAAAAAATAGTAAATGCATTAAAAATAGCAAATGATGTCAGAAAGGGTTGAAAGTTGATGACGTGGCTTTGAATGGTGCATACTGAACGCACAAAAAGTCTGGAGTTGTAATAGGTCTAAAAAATAAATGCCTTTGTAACAGATGAGTTTTCGTCCGAAACCCTGATACTTCGAAAGAGATTGTCCATTTTGTACACGAAGTGCATCCAGTTTTTGCTGTAACCCTCTCAACTATTTTGCAAATGCTATGTGGGTGAAATGATGATACCATGCCAACTTTCAACCTTTTCAGAGTTCATGTGTACTGCTTTTCAATTTCAAGGTCATTTAGCTCTAAAAAAACAGTAAATGAGCTGAAAAATAGCAAATGATGTCAGAAAGGTACATGTTTGTTCGAAGCACAAAAGTACACATTTCAAATGCCAAAACACATAAGCACCCTAACTATTATAAAGATTCCCTATAGTTTGTCCAAAGTGGGACTTTCCAGATATACAAGTGCGGAAACTCACTAGAGAAGAAAGTGATGACAGTGAAGCCGATCACATCCCAGGGTGGGATCTTTGGGTGTGAATTTTTTTTCTTCACGTGTGTCCCTTTGCGCCATAACCATGGACAATCTTCATCATTTAACTGGATGCTCGGGTCAATATTCACTCTGAATGGAGCAATTTCATCAAACTTTTCATAATATTCTGACATGTTTGTCTTGTCATCCACTCCCACAATGTTTCTTTTCCCTGAAAGAACTATGTGGCGCTTTGGCTCATCGTATGATGTATTCGCTTTCTTATATTTTATTTTCCTCGGCTTGGTAGATATGTCCTTCACATAGAAAACCTGCGCCACATCAATGGCTAGGACGTATGGTTCGTCTGCGTACTTGAGATCCACTGTTGTCATTCCGTACTACGGGTCTTCCGTTACCCCGCCTCGTGTCATATTGACCCATTTGCACCGAAACAAAGGGACCTTCAAACCACGTCCATAGTCAAGTTCCCATATGTCCTCTATGTAACCATAATATGTGTCCTTTCCCCTCTTGGTTGTTGCATCAAAGCGGACACCACTGTTTTGGTTGGTGCTCTTCTTATCTTGGGCGATTGTGTAAAATGTATTCCCATTTATCTCGTACCCTTTGAAAGTCATTATATTCGAAGATGGTAACTGGGACAACAAGTACAGGTCATCTTCAACAGCGGCGTCATGCATGGCACGTGTCTGCAACCAACCGGCGGAAGTCCCCGTTTGTTCACGTGTAATCTAGTCGTCAGACTGCTCCGGGTGTTTGGAGCGTAGAAAATTCTTGTGTTCCTCCATATACGGAGCCACCAAGGCGGAATTTTGTAGAACTGTGTAGTGTGCTTGAGTGAGAGAATGCCCGTCCATACATATTATTTGATCCGGTCTGTGACGCCCGGATAATTAAGCTACAGTAATTCCCTGCTAATGATGCCACGTCATCATGATTAATGTTGTTAAACTCGCGTTGGTTTGAATCCGGTCCAAATTCAAATTTAAATTAAAGTCAAGATTCAAAATTATCAAACATGCAAACAAAAATGTTCAAGTTGTTGTAAATAATCATTTGGTAATATTAGTGGGAAATCGTCTTTTTACAAAATGGCTAAATGCTCTAAAAATAAATAAAACGGAAAAGTTTTTGAAAAAAAAGAAACCAAAAAAGGGGGGAAAGAACCCCCCCTAATGGGCCACAGCCAACCTGGCCACCAGTCAGGCCGGCCCACTCCCACACCCCTCCCTGGCCTATATGGCCCGGCTCCCCCGACCTAACCCTAGCCCAACCCCACTCTCCCACGATCCTCCTCATTTCCCCACTCCCTTCCCACGATTCTGGATCGAGGCACGGCGCCCCGACCCCGACGCTCGATCCCGCGACCCCGACGCCCGATCCCGCGCCTGCGCCGCCGGCGCCCATCCCCGGCGCGGCCCCAGCTGCGCCGCCCGACGCCACAACCCGCTTCTCCGTCTCCTCCTGCACGGCGCCCGCCCACTCGACACAAGCTGGATCGGGGGCTCGACCCCGCAGCGCCCCGAGCCCCGACGCCGCACCGTCGCTGCTCACCAACACCCGTCGTCGGCGCTGCCCCGACCTCATCGCCCTCGCCGTCGGCGCCGCCTCCCCGTCCTCGACCTCCTCCCCATCGGACGTCCCCGCACCTCGACGCCCCCCTGCTCACCAACACCGGTGAGGACCCCGGTCGTCCTCCCCTTCCCCCGTCCATGCTCGTCCATGCCCGTGCATGCCCCGCGCCCTGCTCCGTGTCCGAGCGCGCCTCGCCTTCGCCGCGCACTCGCTTAGTCGCTTCCGTCGCATCCGGCCTCGCCCGCTGCCTCGTGCGTCTCTGCTGCCTCCGTGCTACTGCGGTTGCCGCAGCTGCGCCGTACGCTCCGCCTCCGACCGCCTGACCCAGCTCGCCCCCTGGCCTCGCCGCAGTTCACCGTCGGCGGCGCACTGCTACCCACCCGCGCCACTGGCTGTGGCGCCAGCGCCTAGCGCGCCCGTGCGTGCCCAGCTGAAAGAACATGTGGTGCCCCCATGTTTGGTTTTGGTAATTGATGACAATCTCTATGGACTAATGGTTGCCTTGAGTTATATTTGAAGGTTTTGTCCATAGGCTTTTCTTGGAGTACATTTGTTGGTTTCAAGGAGAGTTTGTGATGACCAAGGTGCTATTCAAGGAATTACCTAAAGATTGGTCTTGTGAGAGGTTGATCAAGACTAAGTAAAGGAGTGAATCAAGTTGATCAACACACAAAGCATAGAAGATGTACCGAGAGGGATCAAGCGATCCCATGGTATGGTAAGCATTGTCAATTACGCTTTGTGTACTAACCCATGATATTCGTGAGAGTTCTTTGTGGGGTTAGGTTGCGGTGTGCAAGTTCAAGGAAGCATCACGAAGAGATCAAATGCTTGAAGCTTGTCGTCCATTGTGGTGACAATGGACTTGTGAAGATGTGCGGAAGAGTGGCTCACCCATAGTGGAGTATGGGGGAGCAATCAACTAGTCTTCATCGAGCCAACGCAATCAAGAAAGGTGGTCCAACTTGAGGGAGTCAAGATCGTCTTCATCTAGCTCAAGTGGACCATGTGCAAGGCAACGGTTTGCCCTTGATAGGTTTTCTATTTTACCGGTCTCATGATGGTAGTTGGGAGACCGGGTTATAGGATCGATTGGCGTACTATCAAGGGGGGCTCTCGATGAGTAGCTTGATCGTATCATTCGTAGAGAGCTCAAACCATTGCATCCTTGCATCATCTTTCTTGGTTCTTGTTTGCTTCTCTTTGTGAGTTTTGGAGCTTTTGGTCATCTTGTTGACAAGCTCGAGTTCATCGAAAACGGAGTTCACTTGCATATTTTATGATGTTTTCGATGTTGGAGGTTATGCCGGTTCTTCTCTGTTGGAGGTTTTGATGCCACTCATTGTCTTGTATCCAACAAGCTTGAGTTTGCTCAATTCGGAGCTCATTTGCAGAAGTTATGGCAGTTCTGGTTTTATTGGATCCATCTGTTGTCTTTAGCTGCGTTTTGAAGGCATCCAAGTGCTAAAGCCTCTGTGGCGTGCGGTAGTACTGCTCAAGGGAGCGGTAGTACCGCAGGGGCCAGCTGTTGGAAATATGCCCTAGAGGCAATAATAAATGGTTATTATTATATTTCTTTGTTCATGGTAATTGTCTATTATTCATGCTATAATTGTATTGTCCGGAAATCGTGATACATGTGTGAATACATAGACCGCAACCTGTCCCTAGTAAGCCTCTAGTTGACTAGCTCGTTGATCAATAGATAGTCACGGTTTCCTGACTATGGACATTGGATGTCATTGATAACGGGATCACATCATTAGGAGAATGATGTGATGGACAAGACCCAATCCTAAGCATAGCATAAAAGATCGTGTAGTTTCGTTTGCTAGAGCTTTTCCAATGTCAAGTATCTTTTCCTTAGACCATGAGATCGTGCAACTCCCGGATACCGTAGGAGTGCTTTGGGTGTGCCAAACGTCACAACGTAACTGGGTGACTATAAAGGTGCACTACGGGTATCTCCGAAAGTGTCTGTTGGGTTGGCACGGATCGAGACTGGGATTTGTCACTCCGTATGACGGAGAGGTATCTCTGGGCCCACTCGGTAATGCATCATCATAATGAGCTCAATGTGACTAAGGCGTTAGTCACGGGATCATGCATTGCGGTACGAGTAAAGAGACTTGCCGGTAACGAGATTGAACAAGGTATTGGGATACCGACGATCGAATCTCGGGCAAGTAACATACCGATTGACAAAGGGAATTGTATACGGGATTGATTGAATCCTCGACACCGTGGTTCATCCGATGAGATCATCGTGGAACATGTGGGAGCCAACATGGGTATCCAGATCCCGCTGTTGGTTATTGACCGGAGAGGCGTCTCGGTCATGTCTGCATGTCTCCCGAACCCGTAGGGTCTACACACTTAAGGTCCGGTGACGCTAGGGTTGTAGAGATATATGTATGCGGAAACCCGAAAGTTTTTCGGAGTCCCGGATGAGATCCCGGACGTCACGAGAGGTTCCGGAATGGTCCGGAGGTGAAGAATTATATATAGGAAGTCCAGTTTCGGCCATTGGGAAAGTTTCGGGGGTTATCGGTATTGTACCGGGACCACCGGAAGGGTCCCGGGGGTCCACCGGGTGGGGCCACCTGTCCCGGAGGGCCCCGTGGGCTGAAAGTGGAAGGGAACCAGCCCCTAGTGGGCTGGGACGCCCCCTTGGGCCTCCCCCCATGCGCCTAGGGTTGGGAACCCTAGGGGGGGAGTTCCCCCTTGCCTTGGGGGGCAAGGCACCCCTTCCCCCCCCACTTGGCCGCCGCCCCCCTGGATCTGATCTCCAGGGGCCGGCGCCCCCCCAGGGGGCCTATATAAAGGGGGGGGGAGGGAGGGCAGCACACAACAGCCTTGGGCGCCTCCCTCCTCCCCTGCAACACCTCTCTCTCTCTCGTAGAAGCTCGGCGAAGCCCTGCACGAGACCCGCTACATCCACCACCACGCCGTCGTGCTGCTAGATCTCCATCAACCTCTCCTTCCCCCTTGCTGGATCAAGAAGGAGGAGACATCGCTGCACCGTACGTGTGTTGAACGCGGAGGTGCCGTCCGTTCGGCACTCGGTCATCGGTGATTTGGATCACGGCGAGTACGACTCCGTCATCCACGTTCATTGGAACGCTTCCGCTCGCGATCTACAAGGGTATGTAGATGCACTCCCTTCCCCTCGTTGCTAGTATACTCCATAGATGCATCTTGGTGAACGTAGGAAAATTTTAAAATTATGCTACGATTCCCAACAGTGGTATCAGAGCCAGGCCTATGCGTAGTTACTATGCACGAGTAGAACACAAAGCAGTTGTGGGCGTTGAGTTTGCCAATTCTTCTTGCCGCTACTAGTTGTTTCTTGTTTCGGCGGCATTGTAGGATGAAGCGGCCCGGACCGACCTTACACGTACGCTTACGTGAGACAGGTTCCACCGACTGACATGCACTAGTTGCATAAGGTGGCCAGCGGGTGTCTGTCTCTCCTACTTTAGTCGGAACAGATTCGATGAAAAGGGTCCTTATGAAGGGTAAATAGAAATTGGCAAATCACGTTGTGGTCATACGTAGGTAAGAAATCGTTCTTGCTAGAAACCTACAAACCACGTAAAAAAACTTGCAACAACAATTAGAGGACGTCTAACTTGTTTTTGCAGCAAGTGCTATGTGATGTGATATGGCCAGAAGATGTGATGAATGATATGTGATGTATGAGATTGATCATATTCTTGTAATAGGAATCACGACTTGCATGTCGATGAGTATGACAACCGGCAGGAGCCATAGGAGTTGTCTTTATTATTTTGTATGACCTGCGTGTCATTAAATAAACGCCATGTAAATTACTTTACTTTATTGCTAAACGCGTTAGCCATAGAAGTAGAAGTAATCGTTGGCGTGACGACTTCATGAAGACACAATGATGGAGATCATGATGATGGAGATCGTGGTGTCATGCCGGTGACAAAGATGATCATGGTGCCCCGAAGATGGAGATCAAAGGAGCATGATGATATTGGCCATATCATGTCACTATTTGATTGCATGTGATGTTTATCATGTTTTTGCATCTTATTTGCTTAGAACGACGGTAGCAAGTAGGATGATCCCTTATAATAATTTCAAGAAAGTGTTCACCCTAACTGTGCACTGTTGCGAAGGTTCGTTGTTTCGAAGCACCACGTGATGATCGGGTGTGATAGTTTCTAACGTTCGAATACAACGGGTGTTGACGAGCCTAGCATGTACAGACATGGCCTCGGAACACACGCAATACACTTAGGTTCACTTGACGAGCCTAGCATGTACAGACATGGCCTCGGAACACGGAGGACCGAAAGGTCGAGCATGAGTCGTATAGAAGATACGATCAACATGGAGATGTTCACTGATCTTGACTAGTCCGTCTCACGTGATGATCGGACACGGCCTAGTCGAATTCGGATCATGTTTCACTTAGATGACTAGAGGGATGTCTATCTGAGTGGGAGTTCATTAAATAATTTGATTATATGAACTTAATTATCCTGAACTTAGTCTAAATCTTTACACTATGTATTGTAGATCAAATGGCCCACGTTGTCCTCAATTTCAACGCGTTCCTAGAGAAAACCAAGCTGAAAGATGATGGCAGCAACTATACGGACTGGGTCCGGAACCTGAGGATCATCCTCATAGCAGCCAAGAAAGATTATGTCTTAGAAGCACCGCTAGGTGAAGCACCAATCCCTGAGAACCAAGACGTTATGAACGCTTGGCAGCAGCGTGCTGATGATTACTCCCTCGTTCAGTGCGGCATGCTTTACAGCTTAGAACCGGGTCTCCAAAAGCGTTTTGAGAAACATGGAGCATATGAGATGTTCGAGGAGCTGAAACTGGTTTTTCAAGCTCATGCCCGGGTCGAGAGATATGATGTCTCCGACAAGTTCTTCAGCTGTAAAATGGAGGAGAACAGTTCTGTTGGTGAGCACATACTCAGAATGTCTGGGTTGCACAACCGCTTGTCTCAGCTGGGAGTTAATCTCCCGGATGACGCGGTTATTGACAGAATCCTCCAGTCACTTCCACCAAGCTATAAGAGCTTTGTGATGAACTACAATATGCAGGGGATGGAAAAGACCATTCCAGAGGTATATTCAATGCTGAAATCAGCTGAGGTAGAGATCAGAAAAGAACATCAAGTGTTGATGGTGAATAAAACCACTAAGTTCAAGAAGGGCAAGGGTAAGAAGAACTTCAAGAAGGACGGCAAGGGAGTTGCCGCGCCCGGTAAGCCAGTTACCGGGAAGAAGTCAAAGAATGGACCCAAGCCCGAGACTGAGTGCTTTTATTGCAAGGGAAGTGGTCACTGGAAGCGGAACTGCCCCAAATATTTAGCGGACAAGAAGAAGGCCGGCAACACCCAAGGTATATGTGATATACAAGTAATTGATGTGTACCTTACCAGTACTCGTAGTAGCTCCTGGGTATTTGATACCGGTGCGGTTGCTCATATTTGTAACTCAAAGCAGGAACTACTGAATAAACGGAGACTGGCAAAGGACGAGGTGACGATGCGCGTAGGGAATGGTTCCAAGGTTGATGTGATCGCCGTTGGCATGCTACCTCTGCATCTACCCACGGGATTAGTTTTAAACCTCAATAATTGTTATTTAGTGCCAGCTTTGAGCATGAACATTGTATCTGGATCTCGTTTAATTCGAGATGGCTACTCATTTAAATCTGAGAATAATGGTTGTTCTATTTATTTGAGTGATATGTTTTATGGTCATGCCCCGCTGGTCAATGGTTTATTTTTGATGAATCTCGAACGTGATGTTACACATGTTCATAGTGTGAATACCAAAAGATGTAAAGTTGATAACGATAGTCCCACATACTTGTGGCACTGCCGCCTTGGTCACATTGGTGTCAAGCGCATGAAGAAGCTCCATGCAGATGGACTTTTGGAGTCTCTTGATTACGAATCATTTGACACGTGCGAACCATGCCTCATGGGTAAGATGACCAAGACTCCGTTCTCCGGAACAATGGAGCGAGCAACCAACTTATTGGAAATCATACATACCGATGTGTGTGGTCCAATGAGTGTTGAGGCTCGCGGAGGATATCGTTATGTTCTCACTCTCACTGATGATTTAAGTAGATATGGGTATGTCTACCTGATGAAACACAAGTCTGAAACCTTTGAAAAGTTCAAGGAATTTCAGAGTGAGGTTGAGAATCAACGTGACAGGAAAATAAAATTCTTACGATCAGATCGTGGTGGAGAATATTTAAGTCACGAATTTGGTACACACTTAAGGAAATGTGGAATAGTTTCACAACTCACGCCGCGTGGAACACCTCAGAGAAATGGTGTGTCCGAACGTCGTAATCGCACTCTATTGGATATGGTGCGATCTATGATGTCTCTTACCGATTTACCGCTCTCATTTTGGGGTTATGCTTTAGAGACTGCCGCATTCACTTTAAATAGGGCACCGTCTAAATCCGTTGAGACGACACCGTATGAATTATGGTTTGGGAAGAAACCTAAGCTGTCGTTTCTAAAAGTTTGGGGATGCGATGCTTATGTCAAGAAACTTCAACCTGAAAAGCTCGAACCCAAATCGGAAAAATGCGTCTTCATAGGATACCCTAAGGAAACTATTGGGTATACCTTCTACCTCAGATCCGAAGGCAAGATCTTCGTTGCCAAGAACGGGTCCTTTCTAGAGAAGGAGTTTCTCTCGAAAGAATTGAGTGGGAGGAAAGTGGAACTTGATGAGGTGATAGTCACCCCTTCCGAACCGGAAAGTAGCGCAGCGCGGGAAAATGTTCCTGTGGTGCCTACACCGACTGGGGAGGAAGTTAATGATGATGATCATGAAGCTTCAGATCAAGTGCTGAACTTCGTAGGTCCACAAGGACACGTTCCGCACCAGAGTGGTACGGCAATCCTGTCCTGGAAATCATGTTGTTAGACAACGGTGAACCTTCAAACTATGAAGAAGCGATGGCGGGCCCGGATTCCGACAAATGGCTGGAAGCCATGAAATCCGAGATAGAATCCATGTATGAAAACAAAGTATGGACTTTGACTGACTTGCCCGATGAGCGGCGAGCCATAGAAAACAAATGGATCTTTAAGAAGAAGACGGACGCGGATGGTAATGTGACCATCTACAAGGCTCGACTTGTCGCTAAGGGTTATCGACAAGTTCAAGGGGTTGACTACGATGAGACTTTCTCACCCGTAGCGAAGCTGAAGTCCGTCCGAATCATGTTAGCAATTGCCGCATACTATGATTATGAGATATGGCAGATGGACGTCAAAACGGCATTCCTTAATGGCTTCCTTAAGGAAGAGTTGTATATGATGCAGCCGGAAGGTTTTGTCGATCCTAAGAATGCTAACAAAGTGTGCAAGCTCCAGCGCTCAATCTATGGGCTGGTGCAAGCATCTCGGAGTTGGAACATTCGCTTTGATGAGATGATCAAAGCGTTTGGGTTTACACAGACTTATGGAGAAGCCTGTGTTTACAAGAAAGTGAGTGGGAGCTCTGTAGCATTTCTCATATTATATGTGGATGACATACTATTGATGGGAAATGATATAGAATTCTTGGAAAGTATAAAGGCCTATTTGAATAAGTGTTTTTCAATGAAGGACCTTGGAGAAGCTGCTTATATATTAGGCATCAAGATCTATAGAGATAGATCAAGACGCCTCATTGGTCTTTCACAGAGTACATACCTTGACAAGATATTGAAGAAGTTCAATATGGATCAGTCCAAGAAGGGGTTCTTGCCTGTATTGCAAGGTGTGCAATTGAGCACGGCTCAATGCCCGACCATGGCAGAAGATATAGAAGAGATGAGTGTCATCCCCTATGCCTCGGCCATAGGGTCTATTATGTATGCCATGTTGTGTACCAGACCTGATGTAAACCTTGCCGTAAGTTTGGTAGGAAGGTACCAAAGTAATCCCGGCAAGGAACACTGGACAGCGGTCAAGAATATCCTGAAGTACCTGAAGAGGACTAAGGATATGTTTCTCGTTTATGGAGGTGACGAAGAGCTCGTCGTAAAGGGTTACGTCGACGCTAGCTTCGACACAGATCTGGATGACTCAAAGTCACAGACCGGATACGTGTATATTTTGAATAGAGGAGCAGTAAGCTGCTGCAGTTGCAAGCAAAGCGTCATGACGGGATCTACATGTGAAGCGGAGTACATGGCAGCCTCAGAGGCAGCACAGGAAGCAGTCTGGATGAAGGAGTTCATTACCGACCTAGGGGTGATTCCCAATGCGTCGGGCCCAATGACTCTCTTCTGTGACAACACTGGAGCTATTGCCCTTGCGAAGGAGCCCAGGTTTCACAGGAAGACCAGGCATATCAAGCGTCGCTTCAACTCCATTCGTGAAAGTGTTCAAAATGGAGACATAGATATTTGTAAAGTACACACGGACCTGAATGTAGCAGATCCGTTGACTAAACCTCTCCCTAGGGCAAAACATGATCAACACCAGGACGCAATGGGTGTTCGATTCATCACAATGTAACTAGATTATTGACTCTAGTGCAAGTGGGAGACTGTTGGAAATATGCCCTAGAGGCAATAATAAATGGTTATTATTATATTTCTTTGTTCATGGTAATTGTCTATTATTCATGCTATAATTGTATTGTCCGGAAATCGTGATACATGTGTGAATACATAGACCGCAACCTGTCCCTAGTAAGCCTCTAGTTGACTAGCTCGTTGATCAACAGATAGTCACGGTTTCCTGACTATGGACATTGGATGTCATTGATAACGGGATCACATCATTAGGAGAATGATGTGATGGACAAGACCCAATCCTAAGCATAGCATAAAAGATCGTGTAGTTTCGTTTGCTAGAGCTTTTCCAATGTCAAGTATCTTTTCCTTAGACCATGAGATCGTGCAACTCCCGGATACCGTAGGAGTGCTTTGGGTGTGCCAAACGTCACAACGTAACTGGGTGACTATAAAGGTGCACTACGGGTATCTCCGAAAGTGTCTGTTGGGTTGGCACGGATCGAGACTGGGATTTGTCACTCCGTATGACGGAGAGGTATCTCTGGGCCCACTCGATAATGCATCATCATAATGAGCTCAATGTGACTAAGGCGTTAGTCACGGGATCATGCATTGCGGTACGAGTAAAGAGACTTGCCGGTAACGAGATTGAACAAGGTATTGGGATACCGACGATCGAATCTCGGGCAAGTAACATACCGATTGACAAAGGGAATTGTATACGGGATTGATTGAATCCTCGACACCGTGGTTCATCCGATGAGATCATCGTGGAACATGTGGGAGCCAACATGGGTATCCAGATCCCGCTGTTGGTTATTGACCGGAGAGGCGTCTCGGTCATGTCTGCATGTCTCCCGAACCCGTAGGGTCTACACACTTAAGGTCCGGTGACGCTAGGGTTGTAGAGATATATGTATGCGGAAACCCGAAAGTTTTTTGGAGTCCCGGATGAGATCCCGGACGTCACGAGAGGTTCCGGAATGGTCCGGAGGTGAAGAATTATATATAGGAAGTCCAGTTTCGGCCACCGGGAAAGTTTCGGGGGTTATCGATATTGTACCGGGACCACCGGAAGGGTCCCGGGGGTCCACCGGGTGGGGCCACCTGTCCCGGAGGGCCCCGTGGGCTGAAAGTGGAAGGGAACCAGCCCCTAGTGGGCTGGGACGCCCCCTTGGGCCTCCCCCCATGCGCCTAGGGTTGGGAACCCTAGGGGGGGGAGTTCCCCCTTGCCTTGGGGGGCAAGGCACCCCTTCCCCCCCCACTTGGCCGCCGCCCCCCTGGATCTGATCTCCAGGGGCCGGCGCCCCCCCCCAGGGGGCCTATATAAAGGGGGGGGAGGGAGGGCAGCACACAACAGCCTTGGGTGCCTCCCTCCTCCCCTGCAACACCTCTCTCTCTCTCGTAGAAGCTCGGCGAAGCCCTGCACGAGACCCGCTACATCCACCACCACGCCGTCGTGCTGCTGGATCTCCATCAACCTCTCCTTCCCCCTTGCTGGATCAAGAAGGAGGAGACGTCGCTGCACCGTACGTGTGTTGAACGCGGAGGTGCCGTCCGTTCGGCACTCGGTCATCGGTGATTTGGATCACGGCGAGTACGACTCCGTCATCCACGTTCATTGGAACGCTTCCGCTCGCGATCTACAAGGGTATGTAGATGCACTCCCTTCCCCTCGTTGCTAGTATACTCCATAGATGCATCTTGGTGAACGTAGGAAAATTTTAAAATTATGCTACGATTCCCAACACCAGCGGTAGTACCGCTCCTGTGAGCGGTAGTACCGTTCCCCCATTGTTGACCTTCTTCGAGCTTGCTAACTCTCAATCCCTCCATGGATTCTTGCTAGTTTTTGAGGAAAAAGAGAGAGGAGATCTAGATCCACATTTCCACCAATCACTTTCTCCGCTATGTGAGGGGAACCCCTTGGATCTAGATCTTGGAGTTCTTGGTGTTCTCCTTCTTGTTCTTCCTCTCATTTTCCTCCCTAGCATTAGTTGCTTCGGTGGGATTTGGGAGAGAAGGACTTGGGCACTCCGTGTGCCCTTGCCATTGCATTTGGTGCATCAGTTTGAGTTCTCCACGGTGATACGTGGAAGTTACAAGTTGAGAAGCTTATTACTCTTGGGTGCTTGGTACCCTTGAGCTTGTTCCTCTTGGGTGCTTGGGCGCCCTAGACGGTTGGTGGTGTTCAGAGCTCAATCATTGTGGTGTAAAGCTCCGGGCAAGCGTCGGGGTCTCCAATTAGGTTGTGGAGATCGCCCCGAGCAATTTGACGGGTTCCGGTGACCGCCCCCAGGGGTTGCCAAAGTGTACGGGTTCGGTGACCGCCCCCAAGGGTTGCCATTTGTACGGGTTCGGTGACCGCCCTCAAGGGTCCCTTAGTGGAATCACGGCTTCTTGCATTGTGCGAGGGCGTGAGGAGATTACGTTGGCCCTAGTGGCTTCTTGGGGAGCATTGTGCCTCCACACCGCTCCAAACGGAGATTAGCATCCGCAAGGGTGTGAACTTCGGGATACATCGTCGTCTCCGCGTGCCTCGGTTATCTCTTACCCGAGCCCTTTACTTATGCACTTTACTTTGTGATAGCCATATTGTTTCTTGTCATATATCTTGCTATCACCTAAGTAGTTTTTCTTGCTTAGCATAAGTTGTTGGTGCACATAGGTGAGACTAGTTGTTGTAGGTTTTGTGCTTGACAAATTAACCGCTAGGTTTATTCCGCATTTGTTCAAGCCTCAACCATAATTATTTTAAAGCGCCTATTCACCCCCCCTCTAGCGCGACATCCACGATCTTTCACCAGCTTTGTTGGCCTAGGCCAATGCCAGCGGGGCCCCATAGCCCCTTTTCTTTAAAAAATAGATTTAAAAAAATTATTAAAGAAATAATTAATTAATCAATACAATTAATTAATTAGATTAATTAATCATGTTTAAAACACTAATTAAGATTAATTAGTCTGCTAATTAAACTAGGTTAATTTTGTAGTAGCAAAATAGTGTATGACAGCCCCCCTCCTGTTGACCAGCAAACGTTGACTGGTCAACTGGGACCCCCGGACCCACATGTCACCCCCTTAGGTACACTTCTGTGTACACAGATCTGGCTACACCTAGCATTTACTCTTTATCCTTGAATTAATAATAATTTCAGAATGTTGCTAAACTATAATATTTCTTAGAAAAATAACCGTAGCTCGGATGAAAATGTTTTCTACATGAAAGTTGCTCAGAAAAATCCAACGAATCCGGATACACGGTCCGTTTACCTGTCAGACGCCTCTAACTATCTAAACATGGAACATTCCCCCCTCCGGTCATCTGTCTGACACAGGTCCAGAACCGGGAAAACATTCCCGGTTGATTTCCCCCTTCACCTATATCGTGTAGCCATACGTTAGGTCACACCCGGCACATCATATTGCCTTGTTATGTTTTGTGATGCCTTGTTTGCTTTATATTTACTGTTTCTTCCCCCTCTTCTCTCCGGTAGACCCCGAGACCGATGCTGCCCCTGTGATCGACTACGTCACCGACGACCCCTCCTTGCCAGAGCAACCAGGCAAGCCCCCCCTTTGATCATCCCGATATCGCCCATTTCATTCTCTCATGCTTGCATTAGATTTTGCTATTGTTACTGTTTGCTCCTATTCTGATGCATAGCCTGCTTTTGTAACCTGCTTATTGTTACCTACCTGCTTATCCTAAACTGCTTAGTATAGGTTGGTTAGTGATCCATCAGTGACCCCCACCTTGTCCTTGTTGCCCCTGCTTCATCATTGAAGACCCGATCAACGGGATCGAAGACCAGGCCCCGGCACCGCACATCACTTTCTCCTTAGTTGCTCGACACTACTGGGTTACTATCGAGTGTCGAGGGTGAGACCTCTACATCACTTCTGATGTTAACCCTGTAGTGTAGCTATTCGGTCGTGGTCATCGGGGGTGATTCCTCCTTAACCACTTCCGATGCGACTCTGTCGTGCAACCCCTCAAGTGTGAACCTCGGGGGTGGTTCCTCTTACGTTCACCTTGATGATTACATCGAGTGGAATTCGCCGGGGGTGATTCCTCGGGTTTTCCCCTTGATGTTTGGACACACGGATACTTGGACTTTACAGCTGTTTCTTGGAAAGGCAGGTCGACCCTGAGGGGTACCCGCGAGTGATGTGGAGTCGGGTTGACCTGGAAGGTGCCTGCGAGATACTTACGAGGCGTGGCCGGGCATTCCTAGCCCTTGCCGCAAGTCCTCGAGACGGGGCAACGGGGTCACATCTTTCGCGAGTCTCTGCTTGTTACCGTGCGTTCCTAATCCACTACGATTTGGATATTTGATCCGAGGGGCCTCTGGCCTGATAGCACTAACCATCACGTGGGCATAGTATGGGCGTTCTGCGTCGTATGCATCAGCCGAAGCTTAATAGACGTCAGCGATTGAGCGGCGCGCGCCGGGTTGGACTACGTAAGCACCCACCTTTTTGAAGGAGGTAGCTAGGTCTGCTCACTGGCCGCGTACGCAACATGCAGGAGTTCCCGGGGCGATGGCCCATGACCCCTGGGGGCATAGGTTTAGTCCGGCGTGCTTGACCTCTCTATTAAGCCTAGGGTCGGGTCGCGACGTATTGTTTGGCCGAGGCCGGGCATGACCCAGGAAAGTGTGTCCGGTCGGAGTTAATCGAGCGTGATGGGTAAGTTGGTGCACCCCTGCAGGGAAGAAAACATCTATCGATAGCCTGTCCTACGGTAACGGACACTTGGAGTTGTATCCCGATCGATACAACTAGAACTGGATACTTGTGATGAGAAATGGATTGTGATGAGAAATGGATAGTATGGCTCTGGGATTGCTTTCTCGCAGGGATTCAAGAAAGGATCTCTGGCCGAGGTTGATAACACTTCTACTACTTTACTTTATGCTACTCTACTCCCTCCTGTTGCTGCAAGATGCTGGTTTCCAGAAGATGCTAGTCTTCGATAGGCTAGGCTTTCCCCTTCTCTTCTGGCATTCTGCCGTCCAGTCCATAGATACAACCCTTTTCATTGATACCGATGCATATGTAGTGTAGATCCTTGCTTGCGAGTACTTTGGATGAGTACTCATGGTTGCTTTGCTCCCCTTTTCCCCCCTTTCTTCTTCTTTCCGGTTGATGCAACCAAATGTTGGAGCCCAGGAGTCAGATGCCACCGCCGATGCCTACTACTACGTGAAGACCACCGACGACCAGCAGTAGTTAGGAGGCTCCCAGGAAGGAGGCCTTGCCTTTTCGATCGATGTTGCTTTTGTGCTAGCCTTCTTCAGGCAAACTTGTTTAACTCATGTCTGTACTCAGATATTGTTGCTTCTACTGACTCTTGTGTATTCAAGCTTATGTATTCGAGCCCTCGAGGCCCCTGGCTTGTAATATAAAGCTTGTATTATTTTAATTTGTGTCTAGAGTTGTGTTGTGATATCTTCCCGTGAGTCCTTAATCTTGATCGTACACAGTTGCGTGTATGATTAGTGTACGATTGAATTGCGGGCGTCACACGGTCCTAGCATGCCATTTCTACCCATTCTGCCCTTATGCCACAATTCAGGAACACCAATCGGCTTAAGGTCAGGAATAAATTCTATACAAAACTCAATGACCTCCTCATTTTCATGGCCCTTGGAGATGATTCCTTCTGGCCTAGCACGGTCATGAACATATTTCTTTAAGACTCCCATGAACCTCTCAAAGGGGAACATATTGTGTAGAAATATAGGACCCAGAACGTTAATCTCTTCGCATAGGTGAACTAGGACGTGCGTCATGATGTTGAAGAAGGATGGTGGGAACACCAACTCGAAACTAACAAGACATTGCACCAAATTATTCTCTAACCTTGGTATGATTTCTGGATCGATTACCTTCTGAGAGATTGCATTGATGAATGCACATAGCTCACAATGGCTAATCGAACGTTTTCCGGTAGAAGCCCCCTCAATGCAACAGGAAGCAGTTGTGTCATAATCACGTGGCAGTCATGAGACTTTAGGTTCTAGAACTTTTTCTCTGCCATATTTATTATTCCCTTTATATTCGACGAGAAGCTAGACGGTACCTTCATACTGAGCAGGCATTCAAAGAAGATTGCCTTTCTTTCTAACGGGATGTCTGCTCGAAAGAAATCGATGATGTCCCAGGTACACATTCTTCCTACAATTATCTAAATATATACTGTCGGTATCATCCAAACAGTGTGTGCATGCGCGGTATCCCTTGTTTGTCTGTCCTGAAAGGTTACTGAGAGTAGGCCAATCATTGATGGTCACGAACAGCAACGCCTTTAGGTCAAATTCTTCCTGTTTGTGCTCATCCCACGCACGTACACCTTTTCCATTCCACAGATGTAAGAGTTCTTCAACTAATGGCCTTAGGTACACATCAATGTCGTTGTCGGGTTGCTTAGGGCCTTGGATGAGCACTGGCATCATAATGAACTTACGCTTCATGCACAACCAAGGAGGAAGGTTATGCATACATGGAGTCACAGGCCAGGTGCTATGGTTGCTGCTCTACTCCCCAAAAGGATTAATGCCATATGCGCTTAGACCAAATCATAAGTTCCTTGCGTCACCTGCAAAGTCCTCCCTATACTTTCTCTCGATTTTTCTCCACTGCGACCCGTCAGCGGGTACTCTCAACTTCCTGTCTTTCTTACGGTCTTCTCTGTGCCATCGCATAGCCTTGGCATGCTCTTTGTTTTGGAACAAACGTTTCAACCGTGGTATTATAGGAGCATACCACATCACCTTGGCAGGAATCTTCTTCCTGGGGTGCTCGCCCTCGACATCACCAGGGTCATCACAGTGTTGTATGCCCTAGAGGCAATAATAAAATGGTTATTATTATATTTCCTTGTTCATGATAATTGTCTATTGTTCATGCTATAATTGTGTTATCCGGAAATCGTAATACATGTGTGAACACATAGACCATAACATGTCCCTAGTGAGCCTCTAGTTGACTAGCTCGTTGATCAATAGATGGTTACAGTTTCCTGACCATGGACATTGGATGTCATTGATAATGGGATCACATCATTAGGAGAATGATGTGATGGACAAGACCCAATCCTAAGCATAGCACTAGATCGTGTAGTTCGTTTGCTAAATCTTTTCTAATGTCAAGTATCATTTCCTTAGACCATGAGATCGTGCAACTCCCGGATACCATAGGAATGCTTTGGGTGTACCAAACGTCACAACGTAACTGGGTGGCTATAAAGGTGCACTACAGGTATCTCCGAAAGTGTCTGTTGGGTTGGCACGGATCGAGACTGGGATTTGTCACTCCGTATGACGGAGAGGTATCTCTGGGCCCACTCGGTAATGCATCATCATAATGAGCTCAATGTGACTAAGTAGTTAGTCACGGGATCATGCATTACGGAAAGAGTAAAGTGACTTGCCGGTAACGAGATTGAACGAGGTATTGGGATACCGATGATCGAATCTCGGGCAAGTAACGTACCGATAGACAAAGGGAATTGTATACGGGATTGATTGAATCCTCGACATCGTGGTTCATCCGATGAGATTATCGTGGAGCATGTGGGAGCCAACATGGGTATCCAGATCCCGCTATTGGTTATTGACCGGAGAGTTGTCTCGGTCATGTCTACGTGTCTCCCGAACCCGTAGGGTCTACACACTTAAGGTTCGGTGACACTAGAGTTGTAGAGATATTAGTATGCGGTTAACCGAAAGTTGTTCGGAGTCCCGTATGAGATCCCGGACGTCACGAGGAGTTCCGAATGGTCCGGAGGTAAAGATTTATATATAGGAAGTCCAGTTTCGGCCACCGGGAGAGTTTCGGGGGTCACTGGTATTGTACCGGGACCACCGGAAGGGTCCCGGGGGTCCACCAGGTGGGGCCACCTATCGCGGAGGGTCCCATGGGCTGAAGTGGCGTGGGAACCAGCCCCTGGTGGGCTGGTGCGCCCCACCCAAGGGCCCAAGGCGCCTAGGGTTGGAAACCCTAGGGGGCCGTTGCCCCCCGAGGGGGCATGCGCCCCCCTGGTTGGAAACCCTAAGGGGGCTGTTGCCCCCGAGGCCCCCCCCCTCTAGATGGGATCTCCAAGGGGGGCATGCGCCCCCCTAGCCCCTATATATAGTGGAGGGGAGGGAGGGCAGCCGCACCCTAAGCCCTGGCGCCTCCCTCTCCCTCCCGTGACACCTCTTCCTCCTCCAGTAGCGCTTGGCGAAGCCATGCTGGAATCCCGCTGCTTCCACCACCACGCCGTCGTGCTGCTGGATCTCCATCAACTTCTCCTCCCCCCTTGCTGGATCAAGAAGGAGGAGACGTCTCCGCTCCGTACGTGTGTTGAACGCGGAGGTGCCGTCCGTTCGGCGCTAGGATCATCGGTGATTTGGATCACGACGAGTACGACTCCATCAACCCCGTTCTCTTGAACGCTTCCGCTCGCGATCTACAAGGGTATGTAGATGCACTCCTCTCTCTCTCGTTGCTAGATGACTCCATAGATTGATCTTGGTGATGCGTAGAAAATTTTTAATTTCTGCAACGATCCCCAACAGTGGCATCATGAGCTAGGTCTATGCGTAGTTTCTATGCACGAGTAGAACACAAGTTGTTGTGGGCGTCGATTTTGTCAATTTACTTGCCGTTACTAGTCTTATCTTGATTCGGCGGCATCGTGGGATGAAGCGGCCTGGACCGACCTTACACGTACGCTTACGTGAGACAGGTTCCACCGACTGACATGCACTAGTTGCATAAGGTGGCTAGCGGGTGTCTGTCTCTCCCACTTTAGTCGGATCGGATTCGATGAAAAGGGTCCTTATGAAGGGTAAATAGAAATTGGCATATCAAGTTGTGGTTTTGGCGTAGGTAAGAAACGTTCTTGCTAGAAACCTATAGCAGCCCGTAAAAATTTGCAACAACAATTAGAGGACGTCTAACTTGTTTTTGCAGCATGTGTCATGTGATGTGATATGGCCAGAAGAATGTGATGAATGATATATGTGATGTATGAGATTGATCATGTTCTTGTAATAGGAATCACGACTTGCATGTCGATGAGTATGACAACCGGCAGGAGCCATAGGAGTTATCTTAATTTATTTATGACCTGCGTGTCAACTGAAACGTCATGTAATTACTTTACTTTATTGCTAACCGTTAGCCATAGTAGTAGAAGTAATAGTTGGCGAGACAAATTCATGAAGACACGATGATGGAGATCATGGTGTCATGCCGGTGACAATGATGAACATGGCGCCCTGAAGATGGAGATCAAAAGGAGCAAAATGATATTGGCCATATCATGTCAGTATTTGATTGCATGTGATGTTTATCATGTTTTACATCTTATTTGCTTAGAACGACGGTAGCATAAATAAGATGATCCCTCGCTAAAATTTCAAGAAAGTGTTCCCCCTAACTGTGCACCGTTGCGAAGGTTCGTTGTTCCGAAGCACCACGTGATTATCAGGTGTGATAGGTTCTAACGTTCGCATACAATGGGTGTAAGCCAGATTTACACACGCAATACACTTAGGTTGACTTGACGAGCCTAGCATGTACAGACATGGCCTCGGAACACAAGAGACCGAAAGGTCGAACATGAGTCGTATAGCAGATACGATCAACATGAAGATGTTCACCGATGATGACTAGTCCGTCTCACGTGATGATCGGACACGGCCTAGTTGACTCGGATCATGTATCACTCAGATGACTAGAGGGATGTCTGTCTGAGTGGGAGTTCATTAATAATTTGATTAGATGAACTTAATTATCATGAACTTAGTCTAAAATCTTTACAATATGTCTTGTAGATCAAATGGCCCACGCTAATGTCAACCTCAACTTCAACGCGTTCCTAGAGAAAACCAACCTGAAAGACGATGGTAGCAACTATACGGACTGGGTCCAGAACTTGAGGATCATCCTCATAGCTGCCAAGAAAGCATATGTCCTTGAAGCACCGCTAGGTGAAGCACCCGTCCCAGCAAACCAAGACGTTATGAACGCCTGGCAAACACGTGTTGATGATTACTCCCTGCTTCAGTGCGGCATGCTTTACAGCTTAGAACCGGGGCTCCAAAAGCGTTTCGAGCAGCACGGAGCATATGAGATGTTCCAAGAGCTGAAAATGGTTTTCCAAGCTCATACCTGGGTTGAGAGATATGAAGTCTCCGACAAGTTCTACAGTTGTAAGATGGAGGAGAATAGTTCCATCAACGAACACATACTCAAAATGTCTGGGTTGCACAACCACTTGTCTCAGCTGGGAGTTAACCTCCCGGATGACGCGGTCGTTGACAGAATCCTTCAGTCGCTCCCACCTAGCTACAAGAGCTTTGTGATGAACTTCAATATGCAGGGGATGGAAAAGACCATTCCTGAAGTATATTCAATGCTGAAATCAGCGGAGGTGGAGATCAAAAAGGAACATCAAGTGTTGATGGTGAATAAAACCACTAAGTTCAAGAAAGGCAAGGGTAAGAAGAACTTCAAGAAAGACAGCAAGGGAGTTGCCGCGCCCGGTAAGCAAGCTGCTGGGAAGAAGACAAAGAATGGACCCAAGCCTGAGACTGAGTGCTTTTATTGCAAGGGAAACGGTCACTGGAAGCGGAACTGCCCCAAGTACTTAGCGGATAAGAAGGCCGGCAATACCAAAGGTATATGTGATATACATGTTATTGATGTGTACCTAACCAGCGCTCGTAGTAGCTCCTGGGTATTAGATACCGGTGCGGTTGCTCATATTTGTAACTCAAAGCAGGAGCTGCGGAATAAGCGGAGACTGGCGAAGGACGAGGTGACGATGCGTGTCGGGAATGGTTCCAAGGTCGATGTGATCGCCGTCGGCACGCTACCTCTAAATTTACCTACGGGATTAGTTTTAAACCTCAATAATTGTTATTTAGTGCGAGCTTTGAGCATGAACATTGTATCTGGATCTCGTTTGATGCGAGATGGCTACTCATTTAAATCAGAGAATAATGGTTGTTCTATTTATATGAGAGATATGTTTTATGGTCATGCCCCGCTGGTCAATGGTTTATTCTTAATGAATCTCGAACGTGATGTTACACATATTCATAGTGTGAATGCCAAGAAATGTAAGGTTGATAATGATAGTCCCACATACTTGTGGAACTGCCGCCTTGGTCACATTGGTGTCAAACGAATGAAGAAACTCCATGCAGATGGACTTTTGGAGTCTCTTGATTATGAATCATTTGACACATGTGAACCATGCCTCATGGGAAAAATGACCAAGACTCCGTTCTCCAGAACAATGGAGCGAGCAACCAGCTTATTGGAAATCATACATACTGATGTGTGCGGTCCAATGAGCGTTGAGGCTCGCGGTGGCTATCGTTATGTTCTCACCCTCATTGATGACTTGAGTAGATATGGGTATGTCTACTTAATGAAACACAAGTCTGAGACCTTTGAAAAGTTCAAGGAATTTCAGAGTGAGGTTGAGAGTCAACATGACAGGAAAATAAAGTTCTTACGATTAGATCATGGAGGGGAATATTTGAGTCATGAATTTGGCACACACTTAAGGAAATGTGGAATTGTTTCACAACTCACGCCGCCTGGAACACCTCAGCGTAATGGTGTATCCGAACGTCGTAATCGCACTCTATTGGATATGGTGCGATCTATAATGTCTCTTATCGATCTACCGCTATCATTCTGGGGTTATGCTTTAGAGACCGCCGCATTCACTTTAAATAGCGTCGAAATCCGTTGAGACGACACCGTATGAATTATGGTTTGGAAAGAAACCTAAGCTGTCGTTTCTTAAAGTTTGGGGATGTGATGCTTATGTCAAGAAACTTCAACCTGAAAAGCTCGAACCCAAGTCGAAAAAATGCGTCTTCATAGGATACCTAAGGAAACCATTGGGTATACCTTCTACCTCAGATCCGAAGGCAAGATCTTCGTTGCCAAGAACGGGTCCTTTCTGGAGAAAGAGTTTCTCTCGAAAGAAGTGAGTGGGAGGAAAGTGGAACTTGATGAGATGACCCCTCTCGAACCAGAAAGTAGCGCAGCACAAGAAAATGTTTCTGTGGTGCCTGCACCGACTAGAGAGGAAGTTAATGATGACGATCATGATCAAGTTACCACTGAACTTCGTAGGTCCACAAGGACACGTTCCGCACCAGAGTGGTACGGCAACCCTGTCATGGAAATCATGTTGTTGGACAACGGTGAACCTTCGAACTATGAAGAAGCAATGGCGGGCCCAGATTCCAACAAATGGCTTGAAGCCATGCAATCCGAGATAGGATCCATGTATGAAAACAAAGTATGGACTTTGACAGACTTGCCCGATGATCGGCGAGCGATAGAAAATAAATGGATCTTTAAGAAGAAGACGGACGCAGATGGAAACGTTACCATCTATAAAGCTCGACTTGTCGCTAAGGGTTATCGACAAGTTCAAGGAGTTGACTACGATGAGACCTTCTCACCCGTAGCGAAGCTGAAGTCCGTCCGAATCATGTTCGCAATTGCCGCATTCTACGATTATGAAATATGGCAAATGGACGTCAAAACGGCATTCCTTAACGGCTTCCTTAAGGAAGAATTGTATATGATGCAGCCGGAAGGTTTTGTTGATCCTAAGAATGATGACAAGGTATGCAAGCTCCAGCGCTCAATCTATGGGCTGGTGCAGGCATCTCGGAGTTGGAACATTCGCTTTGATGAGATGATTAAAGCGTTTGGGTTTACACAGACTTATGGAGAAGCATGTGTTTACAAGAAAGTGAGTGGGAGCTCTGTAGCATTTCTCATATTATATGTGGATGACATACTATTGATGGGAAATGATATAGAATTCTTGGAAAGCATAAAGGCCTACTTGAATAAGTGTTTTTCAATGAAGGACCTTGGAGAAGCTGCTTACATATTAGGCATCAAGATCTATAGAGATAGATCGAGACGCCTCATAGGTCTTTCACAAAGCACATACCTTGATAAGATATTGAAGAAGTTCAATATGGATCAGTCCAAGAAGGGGTTCTTGCCTGTATTGCAAGGTGTGAGATTGAGCACAGCTCAATGCCCGACTACGGCAGAAGATAGAGAAAAGATGAGTGTCATCCCCTATGCCTCGGCCATAGGGTCTATTATGTATGCCATGATGTGTACCAGACCTGATGTAAACCTTGCCATAATTTTGGTAGGAGGGTACCAAAGTAATCCCGGCATGGAACACTAGACAGCGGTCAAGAACATCCTGAAGTACCTGAAAAGGACTAAGTATATGTTTCTCGTTTATGGAGGTGACGAAGAGCTCGTCGTAAAGGGTTACGTCGATGCTAGCTTCGACACAGATCTGGATGACTCTAAGTCACAAACCGGATACGTGTATATTTTGAATGGTGGAGCAGTCAGCCGGTGCAGTTCCAAGCAAAGCGTCGTGGCGGGATCTACATGTGAAGCGGAGTACATGGCAGCCTCGGAGGTAGCACATGAAGCAATCTAGATGAAGGAGTTCATTGCCGACCTAGGAGTTATTCCCAATGCATCGGGGCCGATGACTCTCTTCTGTGACAGCACTGGAGCTATTGCCCTTGCCAAGGAGCCCAGGTTTCACAAGAAGACCAGGCACATCAAGCGTCGCTTCAACTCCATTCGTGAAAATGTTCAAAATGGAGACATAGATATTTGTAAAGTGCATACGGATTTGAATGTCACAGATCCGTTGACTAAACCTCTTCCACAGGCGAAACATGATCAACACCAGAACTCTATGGGTGTACGATTCATCATAATGTAACTAGATTATTGACTATAGTGCAAGTGGGAGACTGTTGGAAATATGCCCTAGAGGCAATAATAAAATGGTTATTATTATATTTCCTTGTTCATGATAATTGTCTATTATTCATGCTATAATTGTGTTATCCGGAAATCGTAATACATGTGTGAACATATAGACCATAACATGTCCCTAGTGAGCCTCTAGTTGACTAGCTCGTTGATCAATAGATGGTTACGGTTTCCTAACCATGGACATTGGGTGTCATTGAGAACGGGATCACATCATTAGGAGAATGATGTGATGGACAAGACCCAATCCTAAGCATAGCACTAGATCGTGTAGTTCGTTTGCTAAATCTTTTCTAATGTCAAGTATCATTTCCTTAGACCATGAGATCGTGCAACTCCCGGATACCGTAGGAATGCTTTGGGTGTACCAAATGTCACAACGTAACTGGGTGGCTATAAAGGTGCACTACAGGTATCTTCGAAAGTGTCTGTTGGGTTGGCACGGATCGAGACTGGGATTTGTCACTCCGTATGACGGAGAGGTATCTCTGGGCCCACTCGGTAATGCATCATCATAATGAGCTCAATGTGACTAAGTAGTTAGTCACGGGATCATGCATTACGGAACGAGTAAAGTGACTTGCCGGTAACGAGATTGAACGAGGTATTGGGATACCGACGATCGAATCTCGGGCAAGTAACGTACCGATAGACAAAGGGAATTGTATACGGGATTGATTGAATCCTCGACATCGTGGTTCATCCGATGAGATTATCGTGGAGCATGTGGGAGCCAACATGGCTATCCAGATCCCGCTGTTGGTTATTGACTGGAGAGTTGTCTCGGTCATGTCTACGTGTCTCCCGAACCCGTAGGGTCTACACACTTAAGGTTCGGTGACGCTAGAGTTGTAGAGATATTAGTATGTGGTTAACTGAAAGTTGTTCGGAGTCCCGTATGAGATCCCGGACGTCACGAGGAGTTCCGGAATGGTCCGGAGGTAAAGATTTATATATAGGAAGTCCAGTTTCGGCCACCGGGAGAGTTTCGGGGGTCACTGGTATTGTATCGGGACCACCGGAAGGGTCCCGGGGGTCCACCGGGTGGGGCCACCTATCGCGGAGGGCCCCATGGGCTGAAGTGGCGTGGGAACCAGCCCCTGGTGGGCTGGTGCGCCCCACCCAAGGGCCCAAGGAGCCTAGGGTTGGAAACCCTAGGGGGGCCGTTGCCCCCCGAGGGGCCGCCGCCCCCCCTCTAGATGGGATCTCCATGCCCCCCTAGCCCCTATATATAGTGGAGGGGAGGGAGGGCAGCCGCACCCTAAGCCCTGGCGCCTCCCTCTCCCTCCCGTGACACCTCTTCCTCCTCCAGTAGCGCTTGGCGAAGCCATGCTGGAATCCCGCTGCTTCCACCACCACGCCGTCGTGCTACTGGATCTCCATAAACTTCTCCTCCCCCCTTGCTGGATCAAGAAGGAGGAGACGTCTCCGCTCTGTATGTGTGTTGAACGCGGAGGTGCCGTCCGTTCGGTGCTAGGATCATCGGTGATTTGGATCACGACGAGTACGACTCCATTAACCCCGTTCTCTTGAATGCTTCCGCTCGCGATCTACAAGGGTATGTAGATGCACTCCTCTCTCTCTCTCGTTGCTAGATGACTCCATAGATTGACCTTGGTGATGCGTAGAAAAATTTTAATTTCTGCAACGATCCCCAACACACGGATGATCTTATAGCGCAATGCACCGCATACCTTGCCCTGCTGCTCCTCACCACTTACCGCCGCTCGCGGCCCTCCTCCACGCCGCGCCTCCCGCGCTTGCCCTGGCCGGCGCCTCGCCGCGCCTCGGCGGCCTTCGCCCGCGCGCCTGGGTTCGTCCCTTCGGGCGCCCGCACCCAGCGCCCGCCCCGCTGTGCCACTGCCAAACGGACCCCGCCCCTGAGAACGTTTATATAAAAAAAGAATTAAATAAAAAATAAAATATATAAATAAGTTATAATAATAAAAATAATTAATTAATTAACTTAATTAATTTTGATTAATTAAACTAAACAACTAATTAAACTACTTAAACATTAGTTACCTAATTAACCTAATTAGCTAATTAAGTAGTCAATGACAGTGGGGCCCACCCCTAATTAATCCTGATTAGGTTAATTAATATGTTTAATTAAAATGTGTCACTGACCAGTGGGACCCACTGGTCAGGTTGACCAGTCAACCCCTGTTGACTGCTGACGTCAGCATGACATCATGCTGATGCCATAAATCCAGTTTTGAATTAAATTAATTCTGTTAATTCTAAAAATGATTTTAAACTTTGAAAATTAATATAAAATAAACCGTACCTCGGACGAAAATACTTTGTACATGAAAGTTGCTCAGAACGATGAGACGAATCCGAATACGCAGCCCGTTCGTCAGCCACATGTCCCTAGCATAGCAAACGTGCAACATTTCACCTCCGGTTCATCTGTTCGGAAACGCGAAACACCGGGGATACTTCCTCGGATGTTCCCCCCTTCGCCGGTATCACCTCCTACTGCGTTAGGTCACCCCTAGCACCGCGTATCACCATGTTATGCTTTGTGTTGCTTTGATTGCTCTGTTATTTATTATGTTCCCCCTCCGTTACTTCTTTCCGGTAGACCCCAAGACTGTCGGCGACCCCCAGTTCGACTACGGTGTTGATGACCCTTCCTTCTTGCCAGAGCAACCAGGCAAGCCCCCCCCCCTTGATCACCAGATATCGCCTATTCTTCTCTATACTGCTTGCATTAGAGTAGTGTAGCATGTTACTGCTTTCCGTTAATCCTATCCTGATGCATAGCCTGTCATTGTTGCTACAGTTGTTACCCTTACCTGCTATCCTACTGCTAGTATAGGATGCTAGTGTTCCATCAGTGGCCCTACACTCTTGTTCGTCTGCCATGCTATACTACTGGGCCGTGATCACTTCGGGAGGTGATCACGGGTATATACTATATACTTTATATACATGACACATGTGGTGACTAAAGTCGGGTCGGCTCGTTGGGTACCCGCAAGTGATTCTGATGAGGGGGCTGAAAGGACAGGTGGCTCCATCCCGGTAGAGGTGGGCCTGGGTTCCTGACGGCCCCCGACTGTTACTTTATGGCGGAGCGACAGGGCAGGTTGAGACCACCTAGGAGAGGGGTGGGCCTGGCCCTGGTCGGCGTTCGCGGATACTTAACACGCTTAACGAGATCTTGGTATTTGATCTGAGTCTGGCCATTTGGTCTATACGCACTAACCAGCTACGCGGGAACAGTTATGGGCACTCGACGTCGTGGTATCAGCCGAAGTTCTTCTTGACGTCAGCGACGGAGCGGCGCGCGCCGGATTGGACTGGAACGCCTGCTAGGCTAGGTCTGCTTCCGGCCGCCCTCGCAACGTGCAGGTGTGCAATGGGCGATGGGCCCAGACCCCTGCGTGCATAGGATTTAGACCGGCGTGCTAACCTCTCGGTTGAGCCTAGGTGGGGCTGCGACATGTTGATCTTCCGAGGCCGGGCATGACCCAGAAAAGTGTGTCCGGCCGAATGGGATCGAGCGTGTTGGGTTATGTGGTGCACCCCTGCAGGGAAGTTTATCTATTCGAATAGCCGTGTCCCTCGGTAAAAGGACGACCCGGAGTTGTACCTTGACCTTATGACAACTAGAGCCGGATACTTAATAAAACACACCCTTCCAAGTGCCAGATACAACCCGGTGATCGCTCTGTAACAGGGCGACGAGGAGGGGATCGCCGGGTAGGATTATGCTATGCGATGCTACTTGGAGGACTTCAATCTACTCTCTTCTACATGCTGCAAGATGGAGATGGCCAGGAGCGTAGTCTTCGACAGGATTAGCTATCCCCCTCTTATTCTGGCATTCTGCAGTTCAGTCCACCGATATGACCCTTTACACATATACCCATGCATATGTAGTGTAGCTCCTTGCTTGCGAGTACTTTGGATGAGTACTCACGGTTGCTTTTCTCCCTCTTTTCCCCCTTTCCATTCTACCTGGTTGTCTCAACCAGATGTTGGAGTCCAGGAGCTAGAGATCCCGAGGATGATTCTACATGGAGTTCGGCTTCGAGGAGTAGTTAGGAGGTCCCAGGCAGGAGGCCTTGCCTTTTCGATCGTTGCTACTTTTGTGCTAGCCTTCTTAAGGCAAACTTGTTTAACTTATGTCTGTTCTCAGATATTGTTTCTTCCGCTAACTCGTCTATGATCGAGCACTTGTATTTGAGCCCTCGAGGCCCCTGGCTTGTATTATGATGCTTGTATGACTTATTTATTTTGTAGAGTTGTGTTGTGATATCTTCCCGTGAGTCCCTGATCTTGATTGTACACATTTGCGTGCATGATTAGTGTACGGTCAAATCGGGGGCGTCACACTGCACGTCTAACCCTAGAGGGCAGACAACCTTCTTTGCTTCGTACGTACTCTCGGGCAATTTGTTGTCCTTTGGAAGCATCTTCTTTAACACTATCAGCAACTTTCAAAATCGCTTGTCAGATACACCATTCTCTGCCTTCCATTGTAGCAATTCCAGTGTGGTGCCCAGCTTTTTCTTGTCAGCTTCGCAATTCGGGTACAAAAATTTCTTGTGATCCTCTAACATGCGCTGCAACTTCTTCTTCTCCTTTTCACTTGCGCAGTTTCTCTTTGCATCGGCAATGGCCCGACCTAGATCATCAGCGGGCTCATCTGATGCCTCTTCTTCAGCTTCTTCCCTCATTGCCGGCTCAGCTTCTTCCCCCATTGTTGTACCATCGTATTCAGGGAACCCATGGCCAGGATAGCTGTCGTCGTCCTCTTCTTCTTCATTGTCTTCCATCATAACCCCTCTTTCTCCGTGCTTGGTCCAAACATTATAGTGGGGCATGAAACCAGACTCAAACAAGTAGACGTGAATGGCTCTTGACTTAGAGTAATTGGTATCATTCTTACAGCCGGCACATGGACAAGGCATAAAACCATTCGCCCGCTTGTTTGCCTTAGCCGCAAGCAGAAAAGTATGCAGACCATTAACGAACTGGGGAGAGCATTGTTCATCGTACATCCATTGCCGGCTCATCTTTATTACACAGCACCGAATAGACCAAATTAATACAAGTTCATACAACACTTATTCTCATAAATCAAACATACAAATAACTCTCTAGCTAAAGCATTTAAATGCAACAACAAATGCGATCAAAATCGCAACTAAGGTAACATTGATCCAACAGCATAATGATACCAAGCCTCACTATCAAAGGCATATTTTCTAATCTTTCTAATCTTCAAGCGCATTTTCTCCATCTTGATCTTGTGATCATCGACGACATCGGCAACATGCAACTCCAATTCCATCTTCTCCCCCTAAATTCTTTTCAATTTTTCTTTCAAATACATGTTTTCTCTTTCAACTAAATTTAACCTCTCGACAATAGGGTCGGTTGGAATTTGCGGTTCACATACCTCCTAGATAAAAAATATCTATGTCAACTTGATGGCTTAATTTGTCATAAACACGAAATGCAACAAATTGTTATAAAAGAGAATATACCACATCCGAATCATAACCCGGACGAGGGCCGACGGGGACGGATATCAAAACCATGGCACTATGTAGAACAAACAACGTACGGGTAAGATAATTATACGAGTAACTATATATCTAAATCACACAAACCTGAATTTTTTATATAAAAAGATAAGAACAAGAGGCTCACCACAAGGTGGTGCCGGTGACGGGATGGTGCGGGTGATCGACAGTGGTTAGGACGGAGATGGGAAGGAACTAAGTAAACCACACCTACATATGCAAACTAAGTGTTATTTTGGCCTCAAATTGCATATAAATCAAATACTACCACATATAATTCCTCCCAAAATAAAACCCACAAATCACTATATTATAGAGCATTGCAAGAGCTAATCTAGCAATGAGAGATGAAAGGAAAAAGTTGCTAACCTTTGTGATCACTTGGATGGATGGGGTGCCTTCAAATCTTCACAAATTTTGGCAAAAATGGAGTGTGAGCTCGAGAGGAAGAGGAAGAAAGCAGAGGAGAGGGGGGAAACAGAGCGCTTCGGCTCGGGCTGGACGAAGCACTATATATAGTGTGACCTTTAGTACCGGTTGGTTATATGAACCGGGACTAAAGGTTCGTCTCTAGTCCCGATTCGTGGCATGAACCGGTACTAAAGGTTCTGGCCGGGCCACAGCCTGCCACCACCTCATTAGTACCTGCCATCACCATCACCGTCACCACGCCGTCGCGTTGACGAAACTCTCCCTCGACACTTTGCTGGATCAAGAGCACTCTCCCCCTCTCGTTGCTATGCATCTACTAGATAGATCTTGAGTGGTCGTAGGAAATTTTTCGAAATTGCATGCTACGTTCCCCAACAACCTCACCACCCAACCATTCCATACCCATTAAACTTTGCTAGTCTTGATACCCATGGTAATGGGATTGCTAAGTCCTTGTGGCTCACAGATTACTACCACAACAGTTGCAGGTACAGGTAATGCGATGATCTGACGTGAGAGCGATGCTTGCTTGTTTTTTAGTTCTTCTTTTGCTTCTTCTTCTTCGGTCAAGGGTTAGGTTCCTGGTCGGCATGGCTAGCAGTGTGGATGTCGTTCGTGTTTTTCATTTGTTTTCATCCGTAGTCGGATGTTGCTCTTCTGTATGGTGTTTGATATGTATTGATGTATTCATGTGGCGAGTGTATGCCTCTGCATGTACCCCCATGTGTTGTACATGGTACGATGTAATGATATCCACCTTGCAAAGCATCTTCAACATGCGCTTTTATCCTTGGTGGGACCTCCGAGTTCCTCTAGGATAGGATCGCATATTGGGCGTGACAATACTCGTCGTCCGACGAACCATCTGAATCCATCATTTTCCCTACAAAACAATCACAATAAACTAGTCGGACAGTGTGTCAACACATGGAGGGCAAGGTGTCGTCCGAGAGTAGTCGGAGCGTACCGAGGCGGCGTACGGGTCGGCGACCGTGACCATGCGGGCGAGAATGGAGGGGAGTAGTGTTTTGGTGGTGTTGTTGGCGCTACGGGCTCAGTACGGCGGCGGAGCAAGGGTGGCGGAAGAGCAAGGTCGGTCGAACGAGGGAGAAGAGATGAGAGAAAAAAGGTCGAGTCGGCAAGGTCGGGGTGCGATTTGTGGTAGGATCGGGATGTCTGATCTGACATGACGAACTGCTTCAACACCTCAGCTGACATGGCAGCTGCAACGTCTCCTTACTGACCCGCTCCGTCATCTGGGCTAGACCGGGGACTTTGCTATTTCTTCATCAACATACTCCGGTGACTTCGGCATCACCAGCCGACCAGCTTCGTCACGTTAGCTGGACCGGGGGCTTTGCCTCGGTGAGCCCACCTTTGCCAGCATCGCCATGCCGTCGCTTTATCGCCCGTCAGGCAATGGGTGTGCGGATCAAGTCCCTATTTTGGGAGTAACCTTTCTTCAGATTGCTACAACACATAAACCAGGTGCTATTAATCATAGTATTTTTTTCTTGCTTGGGTTTATTTTTCCCAAGGAATTATTACTCTGGTTTGTTTCATCATCTGTACACAGGTCTATCAAATGGTGGCCGCATTAACAACGGTCGCGTGGTGGTTCAGTCAGTTTTCGTATACAGTTCGGCGAATGCCGCATCCGGAACTCAGACCGGCCTGCGAATTCAGGCTTGGCCACGCCTTCACCACGTCACGCCGACGCCCTGCATCGACATGACTTCGGCGCCAGGCCACATCTCTTTCAATAAATTATTTTTGCGAAAAGCAATTATCCTTTTTGGACCGCACTATTTTATGTGTGTAGGTGATCGACTTCGACTGCGTCATGGTGTCACTTTGGCAAGCCGACGTCATTGTCCCAATCGGCTCGCGTGATCACCTTGTTGGTCGAATCGCCATACCGACATGTTCGGTTGCCTCGGTGACTTCGGCATCGCTGAGAGAGCTCTACCTCATCGAGTGTTCGGCACACGGGCCATATTTCTTTTATTACTCACTTTGCGTAAATTGTTAATTATGCAACAATTTTTTATTATTATTCCTATTATCTTCGCTTGCACTATTTTCTGTGCACAGGTAAAGGATCTGGGTCGGGCAGCGTTGTCACCTCGGCGTACCGACGTACCATGTCACCTCGGCTGGAGCGAGGGCTTCGTCATTACTTCATTAAGCCACGCCGGGGACTGCGGCGTCACACTGTCGGCCTGCATTGGTTGTGCTATGTCGCCACTTCGGAGTGCCGAGCTCTTCGCTCCGCCACCTCGGGATCGGCTTGGGGGCGGGGACCTTGTCCCACCATAAGCTCGGGCCGTGCATCGACACCGAGCACATTAACCAACTAAGTCGCTTCCATGCTTAAATACCTTCAATTTTAAATTTCATTCGGTTCGACCAAGCATTATGCTTTTTTGACAAAAAGTCATTTGCGAAAAACTTTCTTTGTCAAAACCTTGTTTGTTGCAAGCAAATTCAAATACACTGTTTACTTGAGGGGCTTCCTTTATGAAGCCTTTCCTCTTGCATATGATTATACTTGTATCACTTCGTTCCTTGTTCGTGTATTACGCCACAATATGCACCATGTTGACTTCAGTGTTCCGCAAGCTGGGTTGCCTGGATCCTGTGCTTACCCCTACGTTGCCGATTGTTCGGCTAGGGAGTAAAGGGAGCACCTCTACGATTGTCACGATCGGGTCATCCGAGCTTGGACCTCAGACTGGGTGAAGCCGAAAGCTAGCGCTCTTATTGTTTTTAATCATGGTTGGCACACAACGGAACTCATGAGTACAAAAATCTATTGCACAAGTCTCATAGTAACAACGAGCAACCGAAGAAAGGTATCGGTGGAGGTACTATTTTCTTCGAAGATGCTTCTTACACTTCGTCAGTAATATAGCATAAGTTCCCTGAGCGCGCTTTGTCTGTTACAGCCTTATGGCCTGATTGCCTGGTTATCGGAAACACCGTCGATATTCTCGATAGGAGGAGTACATAACACTTTTCGGCCCTTGGCCGAAGAGGGAGAAGCCGACGGTCGGTTAAGACGCGTTTAAAGTTCGGGTGAACACAGATATGATATAAGTACTTCAATACATACAATCATTATACATAAAATTCTTTTACCCAAGTCACTTGGGGGCTCTTAAATTAGTATGGGCTGTTTTTCTTCTTAGTCATTGCAAAGTCTTTTTCTATCACTGCTTTCTCGACGCAAATGTGTGGTCAATAGCCGGATAGCCTTGCTTCTCTCTAAAGCCGCTCGAGTTTAGTTTGCTAAAGTAGCCTCGGAGAAGCACTCCGCCTTCGAGATAAGGAGGTTGAAGCCGTCGGCTGACCCGCTTGAAGTCTTGAGATCGGATGTGTCATATTAATGCACGACAGAAACACAACAATTTTAAGACCAATTTTCGGATTGGCACCGAACACTTGATCTAGTTCGGACGTCAAGTTTTTAATGAAGTTTTTTTTTTGGTTTTCCAAGCCTATGGCACTTCTAAACTATTTGTGTGTTTCCAGCATAAGTCTCGCAGTGCAATGCCGGACACCTTTAGAGATTCGGCAAAAACATTCTCGGATATTGCTATATATGCATTGGTTTTGAATAGTGTCTTCGGTCAATAGTTGGGTTGCCCGGCTCCTGTGCTTGCCTCCTACGTTCCGCTTTGTTCGGCTAGGTGTGCAAAGGGAGAACCACTGCGATTGTGCTTCCAGCTCGCATGGTTAAGCACCTCAGTGGAGAAAGCCGAAAACTGACCGTCACAATAAGCGTAAACTGTTCAGCGATCCGATGACTATGTGAAATGACGTGTCGTTCATAACATTGGCCGAAGTGTTTACAGCTTGACCTCGGATGTCGCCAAACACTAACTGGGGGCTCATAGCTAGCTTCCCCAGTTTAAAGCTCCTATGACTAAGTGAAAGTTATAAAGCCCGCATATCTGATTGCCTCATTTCCGCTAACACAACCGCCTTCGGGCACCGAGACGTCGGCTAGGGGTTGTCTTGTTATTGCGGAGACACCCTGTGTAGTATCTACAAAGGGGTAGTAGCCGACGATGGGCCACTTTCAACTGATAAACGATCGCAACGGAGTCAAAATAAACATATCATCGTCATTTGTATTTAATATACAAGGGTTGCCTTCCGTAATCATTGTTATAAAGCCATAAATATGCATCAATTTGACTTAAGATTTTTGCCAAGTTGGGTTGCCTGGCTCCTGTGCTTACCCCTACATTCCCGATTGTTCGGCTAGGCGATAAAGGGAGCACCTCTGTGATTGTTACTACCGGGTCATCCGAGTTAGTACCTCAGACTGGGTGAAGCCGAAAGCTAGCAATCTTAAAGCATCACATTGGTCGGCAGCGACGGAAATAAAAAAAATTGGTTCATTAATACCATAGAGTTCGGGAACTTTCCCCGAACTAAATCCTCAATATTTTCCTCCCACATTGATTGTAGGTGAGTTTTCATGATCATGATAAGCATGACGACCCAAAGAAAGGAACCGATGGCGGGACTATTTTCTTTGGAAGATGTTTCTTACGTTAAAACGTAATATAACATATTTCTCCGTGTACCTTTGTTTATAAAACAGTATGACCAGATTGCCTTGTTTGCCGTAAAACTTTACCCTTGTAAAGGCTTTATAAAGTAGGACAAATACTCCCCAGCTACTGGCCGAGGAGGTCGAAGCCGATGGTCGGTCAACAAAGTTTTGTACAATACGGTTCTGAGCATTAATGATGTAAAGTACTTGGATACATAGAATCATTACACATAAAAATTGCGAGTAAAATCCATTTACTGCAATCCATCTTTTAAACCCCTTGGGGCCTACCTTGGCGAGCTCGGATTTCGACAAGCTCTAAGCTCTTTTAAGAGATCTTTATTCTCTTTCCGAGAAGTTTGTGTTAAACACAACACAATTTTCTGTCAAACGGATATCGATCCTTAATTCGGCCACCCGTGCCCACATTAAGGCTCGGGGGCTACTGGGCTTTGCGCTCATTATTTACAAATATTAAAGGGGCATATCGATCCCTGATCTAGTGTTGCCACCCGACCAGTGGCTCGGGGGCTACTGCATTGCCTATTCAATGCAGAAAATTCAAAGTGCTCAGTGTTCGGCATAAACCGAACTATGGACAAGTGCGTCTTCGGACGACAATAAGTACCATATGGGACTTATCCGGCATCAAACTGATATATCACGGCGACTTCTCACGACCCTTTCTCAGGGGCCCGTCCGCTGATCACTATTACCTCTAATATATTACACTGCGTTCTATTCCTATGTATGCTGCCGAGCTAGGAGTTGATCCTCAGGCCGATTCCACGACCTGAGTCTCGGAAGCTACTAGGATCAATGGTTTCATATTTTCCTTCAGGTGCATCTCGGATTTTAGGCCGACAGACACCTTGAGGGCTACTGCCAATACATCTTGTCAGCAAATAAATCTATACGCATCGCAAATAAAATCCACAAACAATCAGCCCATGACCGAGGTGTTGAGCCACCTCGGAAGCAGTTCGGCATATAGCTCGGATGCGAGTGGTTGGCTCCTTAGAGGGCATTTCCAGCATTAAGCGCAGCTAAAACTTTTTTGAGCCAAGGTGATCTATGACACCTCGGATATAGTCTGGCGTTGGAGCTTGGACACAGTCCGGCGTTGGAGCTCGGATACATTCCGGCATTGGAGCTCGGAAGCGGTCCGGCGTTGGTGCTCGGCTGCAAAAGATGCCTCGAATACAGTCCGGCGTTGGAGCTCGGACACAAGAGGACACTGCCACCCGGGAACAACTTCAAACCCGAGGTATGGCATAAAAATAACTAGGCATTGATAAAGGCCGATAACTCAAAGGGGCTCCTCAGATACCCGACGTGTAAACTCTTCGGATTTACTTCGGCGATCCTCAAGATCGAAGATGGGAAGATTTGTTGAACCAGTTTTCAAGACCGACGACCGAAGACGAAGAACAGTTCGGAAGAATCGAGGAGCGTCCCCAACTTGAAGACTGGTTCAGGGGGCTACTGGCGGTGTCCTGGACTAGGGGGTACTCACCACGTCGTCTCCCGATCAGTTAGATTGGGCCGAGGACCCCCATGGCCGTATACTCATGGGTCAGTTCGGACAGCCGATGACATACATGAGGAAGATTCCACAAGACTTGGTGATCAAGATAAGGACTCCTCTCCACCGGCGTATTCGACTAGGACTCTTGTTATTCTAGGCCTCCGGTACATTATATAAACTGAGGCCAAGCTAGTCGATAGATCATTATGACATTACTCATCATACCTCTAGGGTTTATGCCACAACATATGATCTCGAGGTAGATCAACTCTTGTAATCTCTATATTCATCAAGAGGGTATTACCTTCATAGAGAGGGCCCGAACCTGGGTAAATATTGTGTCCCCTGTCTCCTGTTACCCATCGATCCATGATCCACAGCTTGGGACCCCCTACCCGAGATCTACCGGTTTTGACACCGACATTGGTCAGCCCGGGCGTATAGGACCGGTATAAGGCTTCCATCTCGGTTAGTTTTTTTTTTACCGGCCATTGATCGGACTGTCAGCCCTGGTGTATAGGGGAGGTCTGGGGAGCCCGGCCGTAGATGCTCTAAGGGAGAAGCTCCATACAGGTAATGAAGATAGGTAGAGATAGCAACCGTGTAGCACATGGATTAGCAAAGCTCTCAAAAATCAGCGGAAGGGATGTGTTTTTGGCAAAACCCTCTCCCCTTCAAACGGGGCCTTAGTTGTTTTCGTGCAAAAATACTGTAATGACTTGGTCAACAATTTGGAATGATAAGCTACATATCTTTCCCTAAAAAAAACAATCTCCTTCTAACACACACAGTCTTCACAGATGCTCCTCCTGAATTCCGAACCACTTCCGCACACTCGCAGGAGTTGGGTGCTGAACACGTTACTGCTTACTTGCAAGGTTTCCCTTGGATCACGAGGTGTCCCGACTCTTTCCTTCATCTGCAGCTCTTGCCCCGACCATTCACTTAGCCAACAAACATAGGGAGCTAGTCTACGTACGACGAGGGAGCAAAGATTGATGTGTGCAATGCAAACAACTTCCACACACCCGTACTCACGCTGGACACAAGTTTTGCAGTCAGTAGGTACGACCACAAGGAGGTTAATTTTATGCCACCTTGGCCTATGCCTTACGTTTCAAGGTAAAGCATGCCATGAGAATTTGCATTAGATGTGCCGACTCTGGAGCACGCAAGAAAAACGAACTCTGAAGCAAAATGCTCAACCACCGGCTGCTGCTGCTCCACCAGACAGCTGCAAGCCTGCATCTCTAGCAGCGTATGCTGCCGATCTTCGTCAGTGGCAGCAGAGCTCTAGTCCTAGGTTCTGCTAACTAACGGTCAGACTGCATTAAAAAAAGACATGATTGGTCGTGTTGTGTATGTGTCTAGCTAGTTCATCTTTATTACGTATCGAAGAAAAAGCAAACAGGTGATATTAAACATGTGGAGACAGCCAAACAAAATTAAATGGACTAGTGGGACAGTAGAGAAATATCCAAACAAGATCTCCTGTTTATTATGCATTTCTCCCCACCTTTATGTCTCTCCCCACATTTGTATTCCTTGCAGAGATGGGCAAAGGCGAATCCAGTCTTATCCCGCCGTTCACTTCTTTTTTCGAATCGGACGATATCATCTACTCATGAATTTGATTCACGATTTTGGCTGGGTCGACGATTTTCATTGAGATGTTCAATTTTAGTTTTGGACTAGGCTACTTAATTTTTGAGTTCTCTCACAATTTTAACTAGATCAACAATTTTGATTGAGGTTTTAATTTTCAATTTGGTTCATGAGTTCAACTGAGTAAACAATTTCTCAAATTAATCGGTAGCAACCAACCTACAAAAACATATATGTCCTTCACAACCTTTCATCACTTGGCAAAAAGAAGAAACACCACCATGCCACTCTCTCACATATATAAGTTGATTAGCAGATAACACAGAACCAAACATTCAAAAAAGATCCATCAAAATACAACATTGTAAAAAAAAAAACATACTCCATCTCCCCACCGCGTCAAACAAAAATTATGAGATCCTAACAACACCCCTTCAAAAAAATCAATAAAATGGCTGCATGCATCTCCCAGATGCAGAGGCTGGGGGCCATCCTCCTTTTCTAAAAAAAACACCCCTTCTAGTTAGTATGATTTAGTATGACCTCCTAAGATCTCCTAATCACTTATTAATCAGTAGTGAAGAGATCTACGCTCACATCTTCACAAACATTAACCCACAAACATCACGAAAATCAGAGAAAGTTGTATTTATTCTACTTTTTTTCTAGCACGGCACGGTCTAAAATGCAGTGGCCAAATATTGACGTATAAAGTGCCTTTTTTAGGTTAACACAGTACAATTGCAGATGCTCACATACACTCATTTTTATGAGCGCACGCACGCACACATTATCCTTATAAGCACCTTTAAGATACTAAGCTGGCACAATATTTTGATATTAACGTAATCACCACAGACGTCTTGTAGACGAGAATATTTACTTTCATTGAACGAACATCGTGGAAAATCCTGAAATAAATAAAAAAATGCGAGCACCGGTGTTAAAGCCTAAGACATATTAGTAACCATCTGACCTACATTCGGTTTGTATTGTATGGAGGGTCAATTTTCGCTTGTAACCATTGAAATCGCAAAGAATTGACAACAAAGGTGTCTGTCGATAATGACAACACTCCACTCATATATACTCATTTTGGAATTGGAAATACAAGTTTAGTGACAGTTGAATCTTCTCTGGTCTACAGCATGTTTCTCCGTCAAAACCTCTATCACTACCTGTTCCCCTCTTGTCTTATACTAGTACTAAGACTACCCACGGTGGGAGTAACATAGATAGTAACATCACGCATATCTACGTTAAATAGATGATGTGGCATGCAATAAATGAAGAAAGAGATGAAAGTGGTAACATAGCTAGTTACTATTAGTATGAGTAACATCACACATATCAAGACAAGATGTGTCTACAACCTAATAAATAAAGTGCTCATATTACCACACATATGTTACTCCCCACTATAGAGGTAGTAACATAGACTAGTAACATGGGCATGTTACTAGTCCATGTTATTATCCATTGTGGCTAGTCTAAAAGAAAAGTTGTGACTATTCCTCGCACAAGAGTCAGATGATCGGCGGTGGCGGCGTCTCCCACACATCGAACACATTCTTCTCGTTATGCAGGGCGAAAAGACGGTCGCCCCCAATGGAGAAGTCGCAGATGGCGCCGCCGTCGCTCCCGCGCAGCGTTGAGGTCAGTGCATGGTCGGGGCCAGTGAATACCGAGATGGCGTCGTTCGTCGACGCGAAGAGCTGGCCGGCGTGCGTGGCGAGCTTGGGATAGCACGTCTCCTCGGCGTGCACCTTCTTCCTGCTCATCAGCTTGCTCCGTGATCTCCACCGCACGCCGCCGGCGCTGCTCCGGAGGTCGAGGAACCCGAGGTCGTCGTACTGGTTGATGACGCAGATCGACCTCCCGTCCTCCATTGCGATGGCGTGGACCGCGTGCTTGTCCTCGAGCGACGCCGGCGTGCCGACGTCGCACCACGACCAGACGACGTTCTTGTCCCGGAAATCCAGCAGGCTGATGAAAGAAGAATCCGCCCGCGGAAACATGGTGGCCGCCATGAGCGTTTTGGTGCCGTCCAGCCACTGGAGCTTATCGGCGTCCCCGAGGGCGCAGCCGGGCGGCTCGTAGAAGAAACCCGTCTGCTCGCCGGTGGTGCCGTCCCATACACCAATGCCATACTCGTTGAGCCGGCCCTTGCAGCTCGCAAAGATGCTGCACTCCTGGTCGAAGGCCAGTGCCCCGGGGGTGAAGGACCTGACCTGACGATCGTGCGCGACGCGGAAGCGGTGGCGCATCTCGCCGGTGAGCGCCGAGAAGGCGGCCACGCCGCCGTCCCGCCTGCCGGGCCGCTCGCGCGCGGCGACGAGGAGCGTGGAGGCGTCGAGGTAGGCCGCGTCGTTGACCGGCGCGTGGTCGAGGTAGACCGGCCGGCGCTCCTCGAGCATCCAGTTGTAGACGCGCACGGCGCCGCCGTGCGCGACGCAGCAGCCTCCGTCGGGCGCCGGGCGGACGGCCGTGCCGTCCCCCGGGGCTCTGCCCGGCACGGACGCGGCCAGGCGGAGGCGGTCGCCGTCGAAGTCGTCCCAGCGCGCGGCGCGGACGCGGTCGAGGAGGCCGTAGTAGAGCGCCTCGCGGCAGAGCACGGCGTCGGGGATGTGGGGCGGCACGTGGAGGCCGCCCGTGCGGAGCAGGTCGAGCAGCACCGCGAAGCAGGCCGGGTCGCGGTCGATGAAGTAGTCGGCCTCGTCGCCCGCGGCCGCGGCGTTCCAGGAGGCGTCCAGCATGGCGCCGAGCATGGTGTCCCGCCCCGCGGCGGCGAGCGTGGTGGCCGTGGTCTGGAACACCCGTCCGCCGACGTTCAAGCGCACGCGGCCGCGGCCGCGGCCACCCGGCGCTGGCGTGCACATAGTCGGCCGCGCGTACTGGGGGTGCGTCGACGGTCGTCCTTTTGGTTTGTTGGGCGAGCGTTGGAATGACCGGGTCGATAGTTTGGCCGCAGCGGCCTTTTATGGGGCGGAGAAATGGTCGGGCTCGCTCGGGCTCAGGTGGCGACGGTAGCGAGGATTCGGTCGCGCGGGACGTCAGCGCGGCTGTTCCTTGGACGCAACAAGGATCGGCGTTCGGGTTTGGGGATCGGGTGCCGTGGTCTTGTAGTGGGGCGGCGCGAGGGGATTTGTTTACGGAGTGGGTTTTGGGTGCGTGGTGGCTCTGCCTTGTCTTCTCGTGATCGTGAGTGCGGCGCGCGGAACGGGGAACCGAGCTCTGTCCCAAGCACCCATTCCCTCGGGGTGCTGACTGTAGTGGATTAGAAAGTTCCGTGGGTCGGGTGGACTTAACTGGTACACTCAGCAGGCCGAGAGCAACTTCACTGCTCGTTGCGGTGAAGATCATGAACCACTTTTTTTTTTGCGAGTGAAGATCATGAACCACTTACCAGAAGCACTACCGATTGCTTACTCCAATGAAGCTTCGAACCGTCCGCAAGTGTTTGAACCGTGCGTATTTGCCATCTGTCGTGGGTCTGTATATGTTAAGGCTGTTTGAACGTGTTTTTTTTTCGCAAACCAAAAACAAATTAGAGGGCTTTGCATATGTCCGGATCACTGCCACACCCGCTTTTGACTGCCCTGTCCCGCCCAAAAATCCTCCCTTGCCGGCGCCCTTTCCCGCCCGAAGTTAGCTACCCATATTCATGGCGCTTTAGAGCGGCCACTCCGCATTGACGTCAGACCAGAACGGGCGTGACATCTCGCTGGCGCTGGCATTGAAGCGGCTCGCAGGCCGAGGGCGTCGCGACTGCGCATGTCTTCTTTCCACACTGAAATTGCATCCGTCTACCCGCCTACCTCCATTAAACCAGCGCGTGTGCCGAGAAAGCTACTTCGGCACCCCAAGCGCCACACGTCTGTTCTTGTGCCGGTCGGCATTAAACACCTCTCTGTTTGGCTTCTCGCATCCGCCCGCTATATAAACCTGACTAGGTGCCAGGCAAAAACCGCACCTCGCCTTCGCTCTCCATTTCCTCCTTGCACCACACCCGCCATGGCCACCGGCTCCAAAGTCTTGTGGGACGGCCTCTCTGGCAAGTACAAGAAGGAGCTCTCCGACATTGCAATGGCCTGGGTTGCCTGGTGAGCCAGCCGGATATAGGTTGGCTTGCCGGCAAGTCCGAAGTAGGCATCACCGCCATGGACAGGTCGTCCTCGCCCGTCCAGGCTGGCCAACACCGTCTCCCGACAAATCTGTCGCAAGCAATGGTGGCAACGCGTCCGTCAGGCGGAGAAAGAAGCCATGTTCGTGGATGTTGAAGCGGCAAAGGGATTTGACTAGAGCATCGACGACGACGTCGCTGCTATTTGTAATAGTTGTTGGATTTCTCTGAAGAGTGAGGGTGATGTACTATAGTAGCAGATAGTATTTCTCTCACTTACGAACCAAGGTTATCAAGTCAGAAGGAAACGGCACCCAGACAACGTTAGCAGTACATGCACACACAAAGCAAAGCAAAGCAAAGCAAATGCTTGCACCCAAAAAAGGCAAGGGGGTCTTCACTCCCCTTGTTCTTGCCAGTTGCAAGTACCAAATCTGATAGTGATAGGTCTAATAACAAAAGTTAAGTAAACAGTGAATAATTATAGGATCGCCCGACATTAATTGAGAATGGACCGGGGGGCATAGGTACACTAGAGGCATCTCTCTCATAAATAGCATCGGTGGGTAAACACATTACTGTTGGGCAATTTACAGAATAGCACATAGTTATGATGATCATCCAAGGCATAATCAATATATAGACATTACGTCCATGATAAGTACGCCGTTAAACTTACTGACATCTACTACTATTACTCCACTCCGAGGCCGCCATACAGCATGCATCTCAAAGTATTAAGTTTATGACAAACAGAGTAATGCATTAAGCAAAATGACAAAATGTAAACAGAATAAGATCAACTAATATGACCAAACTCGGTCTTTTTGCCTTAGTAGCAACAATACAATACGTGCCTTATCACCCCTCGTGTCACAAAGCAAGGTCACCGCAAGATTGAACCTATTACCAAGCACATCTCTCCTGAAGGTAAATCAATCTACTTGGCCAAAGAAGACAGATAGATCGGAGAGAAATACAAGGCTATAAAATTACACAATCAAAGAGATCTCAAAGGACTCAAATAATATCAATGAATAATTTGATCATAAACTCGCAATTCGTCGGATCCCAACAAACACACTGCAAAGATTACATCGGATTGATCTCAAAGGAGATCATTGTATTGAAGATCAAAAGAGAGAGAAGAAGCCATCTAGCTACTACTATGGACCCATAGCTCCCGGAGGAACTACTGACACGTCGTCAGGGAAGCAACAAGGTTGATGAAGAATGCCCCCCCCCAATGGCTTGCCCCTCCGGCAGAGTATTGAAACAGGGCTAAAGATGGGATCGCTTCGGAATAGAGGCTTACGTCGGTGAAGGAATTATTTCGAGTCTTGCTTCGGAGGTTTCTAATTATATGAGAAATTACAGATACCGAGAATTAGGCCAAACGGAGTCGTGAGGGGCCCATGAGCCAGGGTGGCGTGCCCTGCCCTAGGGCGCACCCCCTGGCTTGTGGCTGCCTTGTGGGTCTTTTGGTTCTCCACATAAGCTTTCAGAGTCTCTTACTATCGAGAAAAAATTGTCAAAAAAATTCATCGTGTTTGCACTTCTGTAGATATGGATTTCTTGCGAAACAAAAAAAACATGCAAAAAAACAAAAACCGACACTGGGCTCTAAGTTAATAGGTTAGTCCATAAAAATAATATAAAATGACATATAAAGCAAAAGCATACAAAAGTGCTAATATAATACCGTGAAACAATCAAAATTATAGATACGTTGGAGACTGAAAGGATCGATATGATCAACTAAAGGGGGGTGAATAGGCGACTACCAATTTTTAGCCCTTTTAATCAAATTAGGCTTGACAATAAAATAGGTTGTCTAGATATGCAACTAGGTGGACAACCTATATGACAAGCACAACACAAGCACACAAACAAGCACAAGATACAAACACAATAAGCTTACATAAAGTAAAGGTAAGAAGTAACCGCAAGTGGAGACGAGGATATTTAGGGGAGGTACGTCTCCGATGGAGCGGTGTGGAGGCACAATGCTCTCCAAGAAGCCACTAGGGCCACTGTATCTCCTCACGCCCTCGCACAATGCAAGATGTCGTGAATTCACTAGCGGAACCCTTGAAGGTGACAACCAAACCTTTACAAACAAGGTTGCTGCTCTCTCCACAACTTAATTGGAGGCTCCCAATACCACTCTTCACCATAATGGAATGTGGCTCCGAGGTGACCTCATCCGTCTAGACTACCCAAACACCCAAGTAACAAAATCCACACAATAAAGTATGGGGGAATCAAGTTTGCTTTGGTGGAATGTAGATTTAGGTCTCCTCCCTTAAACCCTAGCAAATCTAGAAGTTTGGTTGGCTAGAAAAGGAGATCGGACAAGAAAACTTGAAGGGCATTAATGGAGGGGAGAGAGAGAGAGGCAAGAGGTGAGTAGGGGGTGGAAGAACCACCTCCTTTATAGTCCCCTCCAAATCAATCTGTTAGGCTGGAATTTGCACTCCAGCGGTACAACCGGTGTTTGCGGGAATCCTAGGTTAGAGCACCGGGCGCTACAAGCGGAGGTGGCACCGGTAGTACCACTCAAACGAGCCCAGCAAAAACAAACGGCCAGCCACCGCAAGGTATCGCTCTAGTACCCGAGAGGAATCACCCGTGGGCGGTACTTGAGTTGGTACCTGGTCTGATACAACCGCCAGGTCAGAGCCTTCGCGGTAGCTAAGTCCAGAGTGGTATAACCGCTCTGAGACAAGCGGTAGTACCGGGCACGAATGACACATAGAACAACCAGGCCACCACCACCCACTACCGCTCAGGTACCAGAAGGGAGTCACCCTGAAGTGGTACTTGAGCCGATAGTGGGGGCGGTACAACCATCATCCAGCATACCTGGAGCGGCAGAGTCCCTAGCGGTACAGGCGCTATGAGACAAGAGGTACAGCCGCTCCGCCAGCAGCTGGAGACTGCTGCCCCGAGGAATCACCCCTCGGGCGGTGGTTGCACCATAAGTATCGGGAACACCGGTACAACTGCTCTAACCAGCGGTACAACTGCTACTACAACAAAAAACAACACATGGATGATATGGAGACTCTCTCCTCGAACGGAAGGGAAATATGTGGGTGCAACATAGGTGTGTACGTGCTTTGATTCACCCAGTATCTTCCGATGCGGACTCCCTCCTAATAGTACAAATTTCCTACGAACAAAGAAATAAAAGCGTCGGAAACTCCATCTTTGATCTTTTCTGTCCGGAGGGATTGCCTAGCCGTCTTGTACCACATGAAGTCAACCTGTGTAGCTTAGGCACACGGTTAGTCTGCAAATTGCATTGTCATCAACACCAAAACACTTAAGGCGGGAAATGCCCTTACAGAGACGCATCATCATCCCCAAGCTTAATTCTTGCTCGTCCTCGAGTAGGTAAATGATAAAAACAGAATTTTTGATGTGAAATGCTACCTAACATGTTCTTAATCATGTAATTCATTTTCGGTATGAATATTGAGAAGCGAGTGATTTAAAGCAATAGTCTATCAATTTAACATCAAAATAATAATACATAAGAATACTAGCAGACAATCATTGTCATTCAAAAATAAAATGTTAAAGACCGTTATCCGGCCCTACCCACTTAATCACGTAAGCATGGCATAGCTCAGTCTTCCTAACAAAAAGATATCTATCAAGAACACCTCGGTGCCAAACCAAGCAATTGAATCAATACTTTTTCTCATTTCACGCTTTTCAACTCCCACGCAATACTTGAGCGGGAGCCATGGACTTAGCACTTGGATGGCAAAGAGAATGATGATTGGGGTTTATAAGGGAAGACAAGAATATAAGAAAGTCTCGCATCAACGAGGCAGATCGTTAGGCAATGGAGAGGCCTTACAACTGATGTTAATCGAGGAGTAGGGATTGCCATGCAACGGATGCACTTAGAGCTATAAGTGTATGAAAGCTCTCTATATGAAACTAAGTGGGTGTGCATCCAACTTGCTTGTTCATGAAGACATCGAGCATTTGAGGAAGCTTGTCATTGGAATATACGAGCAAGTTCTATAATGTAAATATCCCACTAGTATATGAAAGTCGAAAATCATCAAGACTCTCTATATGAAATACATGGTGCTACTCTGAAGCACAAGTGTGGAAAAATGATAGTAGTGTGCCCCCTCTCTTTTCTCTCTTTTTTTTATTTTTGTTTTTCTATGAATGGTCTCACTGACCTCATCCCCACTTTTTCGAGGAATCATAAGTCTCCTCCAATTTATTTTCTCACTGGTAGGGGCAACACTCTAATAATTATGATCATCGCACTTTAGTTTACTTACAACTCGATAAACTGAAGAAAAAAATATAACTACATATGAATGCATCTGGTAGAGTACCAGGATGTGCAATGATCTAGCGTAACATGTATAACAATGATGAACAGTAGTTTTGCCACAAAATATCATGCCAGCTCTATATGATCATGCAAAACAGTATGACAATGAATGCTCAAGTCATGTAAATAGTAATGATGAAAGTTGCATGGCAATATATCTCGAAATGGCTATGAAAATGCCATAATAGGTAGGTATGGTGGTTGTTTTGAGGAAGTAATATGGCTTATGTGTAAAGACCATATCATTTCATGATTTGGATGCACTGGCGAAGTTTGCACCAAGTCTCGAGATGAGAACGGGCAATGCACGGTACCGAAGAGGCTAGCAAAATATAGATAGGTGGAAGGGCTCATAGTCCATAAACTCACATTAGTCATAAAGAACTCAAATATTTATTGTGAAATTTTATTAGCCCTCGAAACAAAGGACAACTCGCATGCCCTTATGAAGGAGGTTGGGAGGAGTTAACCATCGCGTGCCCCCGATCCGGACAACACAAAAGGTATCAATTAAGGATAAATCACGCTCCAACTTCCTAGCTATGACAAAACCGACACTTTCATGAATAGGAAATCACAAACCTTAACACCAATATTCCTACTAAACAAAGATCATCCACTAGTACACCCACATATTATCATCTCAATACCGCAAAACTATTGCAAGGAATCAAACGCAACATATTCAGTGATCTACATGCAAGTTTTATTATACCACCCTTGTATACCTATTATTCTTGGACTAAACATATAACTCATGCAAATTACCACTTCCTACTTAACTCTCAAAAGTATATAAGTGAATAAAAGAGAGTGCAAATATTTTTTATAAAATATATCTCCCCGTGCTCAGACAAATATAAGTGAGGAACATGAGCAATTGCCTCAACTCAAAAGATATAAGTGAAGAACAATGAGCATTCTATAAATTTGAGATGAATATGTGTCTCTCATAATAGGTGTGATCATGAAACAATGATTGTGGTAACAAGAAAACAAACCTAAAAAAAGCAAAGATGCTCCAAGCAAAACACATATCATGTGACAAATAAAAGTATGGCTCCAAGTGAAGTTACCGATAGATTGAAGGCGAAAGAGGGGGTGCCTTCCGGGGCATCCCCAAGCTTAGACGCTTGAGTCTTCCCTGAATATTACTTTGAGATGCCTTGGGAATCCCCAAGATTAGGCTCTTGTCACTCCTTATTCTCCTTCCATCGCCATCTCACCTAAAACCTGAAAACTTCGGCCACATAAAACTTAACGGAACTCGTGAGATAGGTTAGTATGATAAAGAATAAAGCATTCACTTCGGTAATGTTAAGACAAGATTCATAATTGTTCCCACATAATACCTATTGTATTCTATCACTTCTACGACTTATAGCCCCAATATAATCCATATAAACTTTAAAATAAGCACACTATGCAATAAAACCAGAATCTGTCAAAAACAGAACAACGTGTAAAGATGCATTTTTGGTCATACTTCTGTAACTCCAAATAATTTTAAAAAATAAAGTAAAACATAGAGTATTTGTAATCCAATACTGTGTAAAAAATTCATCATTTTATCATGCTCTAGTACAGAGAAAAAATTCACTTACTGGACGCAAAACTTTCTGTTTCTGCATAGAATCAAATCAACAAGCATCTAAACTATCCCAAAGGCTTTACTTGGCACGAAAAACAAATGAAAGGATATAAATACAATTACTACAGTAGCAATAATCATGTTGACTCACTAAAACAAAAACAAAAATATAGAATAATTATTGGGTTGCCTCTCAACAAGCACTATTGTTTCATGCCCCTAGCTAGGCATAATGCATGATATCAAGTATTGTCATCTTTTAGCTTAACGACATTCGCGGGATTCTTTTCAAACCCGGGAGGCTCTTTATGCTTCCCATTAATTTCCAAACTAGGATCCACAGGCAATTCAAAACTTTTTATCAAGGCAATTTTGTTTTCAAGAGTATCAAGCCTTTTGTTGCAAGTAGTAAGAAGTGAATTCATCCGGTTGAGATTGGAACTAAGGATTCTAAGAGGTTCATCAAATTTTTGCAAATCAGACATATTTTTCTGCATGTCCCCTAGTTTCTCTAAAATTTGAATTCCCTCTTGAGTAAACGGAGAACCCCCACTATTCCTTCTATCATTTCATAGGAAGTATTATCACTTTCAATAAAATTTCCTGTAGCGGCAAAATCCAATATTTGTCTGTTAGGCATAGTTAGCGCCACATAGAAATTTCTAAGAAAAAATTTTATATCACTTTTTATAGTGGAATTGCGATACAAATACATTAGTCTGAACCATGCATCTTTCAAACTCTCCCCTTGTCTCTGTTTAAAATAAAGCACGTCAATATGGGGGGAGAGAGTGACCACAGAAGAGCCGGCCATGATAGCGAGCAAAAGATAGAACACAAATATTTTTGGTATTTTTGATTTTATTTTATTTTGCAAACAAAAGAACGAAGGAAAATAAAAGGCAAAAGGCAAAGAAGATGAAAAACAAATAAATTGATAAGTTTGTGCGTAGGCACGTGGTTTGTCTGGTGAAGCCTCCCCTATAACGGCGCCAGAAATTCTTCGGGTACTTATGATAGTTTTTGGATTTCCCCGAAGAGGAATGGTGATGTACTATAGTAGCATATAGTATTTTCCTCAGTTAAGAACCAAGGTTATCGAACCAGAAGGAGACGACACACAGACAACATTAGCAGTACCTGCACACACACAAAGCAAATGCTCGCACCCAACAAAGGCAAAGGGGTCGTCACTCCCCTTGTTCTTGCCAGTTGCAAGTATCAAATCTGGCAGTGATAGGTATAATAACAAAAGTAAAATAAAAGTAAATTAAAACAGCAAAAAAATTGTAGAATCGCTTTATAATAATTGAGAATGGACCCGGGGGCCGTAGGTTCACTAGAGGCATCTCTTTCATAAGTAGCATTGGTGGGTAAACAAATTACTGTTGGGCAAATTGACAGAATAGCGCATGTTATGATGATCATCCAAGGCATAATCAATATATAGGCATTACGTCTGTGATGATCTTATTAAGTAGATCGTTAAATTTGCTGACGTCTACTACTATTACTCCATCCCATGACCACTATCCAGCATGCATCTCAAAGTAGTAAATTCATGACAAACAGAGTAACGCATTAAACAAGATGACATAATATAGACATAATAAGATCAACTAATATGACCAAACCACATCATTTTACCCTTAGTAGCAACAATACAATATGTGCCTTATCACCCCTCCTCTCACAGAGCAAGATCACCGCAAGATTGAACCTACTACCAAGCACCTCTCCCGCTGAAGATAAATCAATCTAGTTGGCCAAAGAAGATGGATAGATCAGAGAGAAATGCATGATTATAAATTACACAATCAAAGAGATCCCAAAGGACTTAAATAAATCAATGAATAATCTAACTGCAAAGATTGCATCAAATTGATCTCACAGGAGATCATTGTATTAAAGATCAAAAGAGAGAGAAGAATATATCTAGCTACTACTATGGACCCGTAGGTCCTGAAGGAACTATTCACATATCATCATGGAGGCAGCAAGGTTGATGAAGATTGTCTCCCCAATGGTTTCCTCCTCCGACAGAGTATCGGAATAGGGCTCCAGGTGGGGTCGCTTTGGAACAGAAGTTTCCGAAGGCGCAAGAATTGGTTTGGGTCTTGCTTTAGAGGTTTCTGAATATATGAGAATTTATAGGCCAAGAATTAGGTCAAACGGAGTCATGAGGGGCCCATAATCCAGGAGGCGCACCCTACCCCCTAGGGCACGCCCCCTACCTTATGGCCACCTCGTGGGTATTCTGGTCTTGCCCCGAAGCTTCGAGGGTTTGGCACTAAGTTAAAAGTCTTGTCGTGTTTGGACTTCTGTAGATATGGATTTCGTGTGAAACAAAAAACATGCAGAAAACGGGAACTGACACTAGGCACTAAATTATTATTATTTTACGACGGGGGGGGGCACTGGATACTAAGTTAATAGTTTAGTCCATATAAAATAACAAATAAAGCGTACAAAAGTGATAATATAATAGCATGAAACAATCAAAAATTATAGATACTTTGAAGACGTATCAGCATCCCCAAACTTAATTCATGCTCGTCCTCGAATAGGTAAATGATAAAAACTGAATTTTTTATGTGAAATACTATCTAACATGTTCTTAATCATGTAATTCATTTGTTGTATGAATATTGGGAAGCGAGTGATTTAAGGCAATAATCTATCAATTTGACATAAAAACAATAATAATACACAAAAATACTAGCAAACAATTATTGTCTTTTAAACAATCAAGCCTGTGTGAGACATAAGAGATACCATGGAGAGATACGGAAGTTCGTGCAAAGACAATGGCTGGACCAAGCAGAAGGGCCTTGAGCTGACCGGGCCACGCATTTAGGGCTCGTCTCGGTCGACTCTGGCTAGTGCCGGGTAACCTTCACGTCATTTCTTCTTTGAAAGAGGAATTTCGAGCGTTTTGACCAAGTGCAGAGCAGGGCTAATTTATAAAACGACCACCACTGAGGCATATGTTAAACGAGGGCTGCGGCCTAATCCCACTAACTCGTTATGTACAGGGATGCAGCCTAATCCAGTTAATTCTTCTGTTTGTGATTCTATTTTGTCTGCTTGAACGATTAGGAGACTGGAACCACTGCAAGCAACCCTCGACGCGTTCCAAATTCTTGGTGGCCAGTTACCTTTTACAAGTGTGAGTTGACCACTAGTGGACTTTGGATATGTTTCGATGGTGGAATTGTTGACCCGGAAGTCACGTGAGAAGGAACGACCAAGTCTATAGTAGTAGTACTACTTCACCGCTTGTACATTGACTGGGTACACGAGGAAATAGTAGTCTCTACTCTGATAAAAATTTGACAGGTGCGCAGGATGGGAGGAGATCATACTTGCAAGGCAGGAGGCCTTGTTGAATCACGTTGTAGAGACATCCGTGCAAGTCAGTGGGCGATGCTCAAAGTGCAAAACGTGCGCTTGCCCACCAACATCCGTCGGCTCTGAAAGTCTCTGAAGATAGAGAGATAGGCAGCAGAGCATGCACGCGTGACATGGACGTGAACCACTGTCGTTAGCAAGGCACTGCAAAACATAAGAAAGGTAAGTATAAACATAGGAGTACCACTGATGAATTGATGATGGTACAAGCATCATCTCTCCAATCCAAAACAACATGCCGTTCGTTGTGCTCCGGTCAACCCTGCATACACACAAAGGATAGACAAAGAAAAGAAACCGGCACATCTGCCACAAAAAACAAGTCGATGACCAAATATAGCCTATATAAATAGAACATGAATAAGCTGGCTACAACAACATCCGACACAAACTAGATGTTCCCTTGAGGCTCTGCGGCATCACATCATGCATCCCACAATACAAAGTCACGACTAAACATTACAGCTACTGCAGATGTTTCCTGCCACAGCCACAGCCCCCTAACTACAACAGACACAGACAATGACGATGGTGCCCAGTCAGCAGACAGACAAATTCAATAGGTAAGGTAAAAAACAACGACGACCAAGGAGTTTACAATCCATACAACGGTGCCATGATGAGAGCGAACCCATTTACAGGGGAAGTTCACGGTTGGTTGGTTCAAGCCTAAGCCTTCCTTCTGCGCTTCTTTCCAGTTGAAGACGCCCCCTTACCAGATGCCTCCTGCTCCATTTCAGATGCCTCAGCCTCTTCTTTCTCCTCCTTATCCTTCCGCTTCTCTTGAACAGATCCAGATCCACTACCCGCCACTGGAGTAGTAGTGGCAGCGCTTTTTGGTTTCCGCCCAGGCCTACCCTTCACAGATCCATCGCCAGATTTGCTCCCAACCTCCTTCAGCTTCTGGTTGCTGCTGTCTTTAGCTAAATCATCCTTCGTCTTGTTAGCTGATCCAGTGGCTTTCTCCTTGCCTTCTTTCTTAATCTCAACGGCAGTTTTAGGTGTCCCCTTGGCATCCTTGACAGCAGTTTTCCCCTTCGATTTGCTTGGAGTTGTAGACGGTGTACCACCATTGTTGGGGCGCCAACCTTTCGGACGGCCTCTTTTCTTTGGAAGCTCCACTCCGTCACTGCCACCATGAGAAAAACATGTCTCAGACGAGCCCTACACAAACAAGTCTCAGAAATAAGGCTTCTTCTATATGTGTTCATTACTAACCTTTTAGGTGTTTCTATTTTTTCTTCCTTCACTGGTAGCAGCGTGATTCCTCTCCCTTTTCTGCCACGGCGTCTGCTTGGAGAAATCAGTAACACAAATTTAACAAATGACCTCCTTGGGATTAGGGCAGTGCACAACAACATATCTAGCTTTGGTCAAACACATCAAAATTAACAGTGCTCAGAACTGGGGCCACTGGCCGGTAGTAAGGTGAGCCAAGTTTGTGGTTTCAATTGGCCAAGGACAAAACTTTCCCTGATTGTTTAAGATTTTACTGAAATCAATAGCAATTCCAATATGGAAGATTTGGAATCTGATTATCATGCTGCCAAGTACCGCATCCACTATACACTGTATTGTTAGTCGACTTCGCGAAGTCCGCTAGCACTGGACTGATACTATCAAATCAACACAGAATAACAAATGCCCAGCATTGATAGACACGGTAGACAGGAATCAGGTTCTATATAAGTGAATATAAGAACTTGCACCATGCCCGCGAAGCTGAAATTATGCATATGAGCAGTATTCTCAACATAGTGACATCAACGCCTACAATAGTGACCCTGTCAGGTTTGAGTTATTAGCCACTTAAGTGCACTTGTGCATATTGGTTCTCAATACAATAGGATTGCATGAATCAATTTAGCTACTGGCAAATTAGACAGGCAATTTGGAAGCTGCAGGTATACAAGAATGATGAAAATGATTTTGCTTACATCTCAGATGGTACATCAGGAGTTTTGCCTTCTTCCTGCAAAAATAACAGTTACTCAGAAACAAGGGAATAAAACATTGTCCTAACATTATCATGAGGTGAATAACATGTGCATACCTCACTGATGAAATCCCATTTTTCATCCCTAAGCAGCAGTACCTCTACATCTCCATCATCATATGCAACCTATGCTCCAAAAAGCACGAGAGCCAAAAGAGAAAAGGAAAAAAGAAATTGAACAATGGACTTTGAATCAAAATTAGTGCTCCATGTAAACCAAATAGCCACTGCAGGGAGATAAAACAGTGTACTGACCTTGTGCCTTTTGGAATGGGTATCAAATGAATCAACAACACCCTTGTAAAACCTGCAAATATAAATAAAGGCTTTCAAAATCTAATCTAAAATGAATAGCAAAATAGCAGGGCACCAAAATGCATCAGCCAGGTAGATCCATCAACAACGAGCCGAGATGGCTCAAGTTTAAACAGATAACAGACTTTCCAAAATCTGAACGAGAATATTAATTTATGTGTCATTTGATGAAAGGAAGCCAAAGCATCTTAACAGTGTACTAGTAACAACGACTAAACCTTCTACAATTGGAGAATCCAGGAATTGATCATCTTAAGGACAGGCTACATTTCAGACGCATGTAATATTCACCCCCACTTACATCTCATCGTCTGGCCACCATACTTTGATCCTTGCACCAACTAGACTTCCATCCAGACCTTTGTCCTTCCTTGAGCGAGGAGTCTAACAAGAGCGTAAAAGGTTCAAGTATCATATCATTTAGATAAAACAAACACAGGCTGTGTTTGGAATTGCGGTGGATTATGATAGTTCCATTTGCACATGTGACTAAGAATGAATACCTCTTCAGTATCTTGTTCACGCTTCCTCTTCACCACATTATTCTCCCCACTTTGACCCTTGGTTCTACCTGACCCCTTGGTCAGAGACTTTGGAGAGACCATTTCCTGTATTGCAATGAAACAATTGGTATATGAATCAAACTGTTATAAACAACTAAAGTATGATATCACATTTACTAAATTCAAGTTGAAGGGTCATATGAATTGCTGATATCTCATGCCACTGAGCTCTAGATTAGAACTTCCAGCAAGAGAGCATATCATACCAGCCATTGAACCACAACAAATTACTGATATGATATACTAGCATTAACTTAAGTACAGGTAATTTAATTATATTAGTAAAGGACAGTTTTGAGGAACATACATGAAATTAAAGTTGCAGGATACACAAAAATATAAATCCACAGAAATTTATAAAGATCGGATAATGCAGGCAAAGAACTGTTAACAGCAGACACCATGAATATGTGTACAAAAATCAACAACTGGTAAGAGAATAACCTTTAGAGTCATATCCTTGGTGGTGTCCTCCTCAGAGAGGATTTCTTCCTTGTGCTGTTTCAAACTGGGTTTTTGCTGCTTCTTTGATGATTCTCCTTCACCAGTCTTTTTTGTGGAAGCTTTGATATCATCCTTAGCTGATCGCTTTATTAACTTCCCAGTTGAATCCATAGCCTCCTCAGTCTTCTTCAAATCTAAATCTGAAGATTGGTTATTTCTAGCAGCCTTTTTCTCTGATGACTTTGGTCCAGGAGGTCGGCCTCGTTTTGGCTTAACTACATCGGGTGTGGTATCAGCACGCTTTGGTACATTATCAGCCACTCCATTTACTACCTTCTTGTCTGCAGATAACTCTCCAGATACTACATGAGCCTCTTTGTCAACATCAACATTAGAGTGTGGAGTAGCCAGAGACTTGCAGGGTTTGAGCTTCAGGTCTTTGTCTGAATCAAGATCAGATGGCTTCTTGGGCTTTGCATCAACAGGTTCTACACCTTCATTAGCAGATTTCAACTGATCAGCATCTTTTGTGTCTTCAGGCTGTTCAGGCTTCTCTTTTGGTGACGCTGGTCCTTTTGGAGACACTGGTCCCTTTGGAGACACTGGTCTCTTTGGAGACGCTGATCCCTTTGGAGACGCTGGTCCTTTTGGAGACGCTGGTCCTTGATTAGCCTCACCATTATCAACCAGAGTTGCACCACTACTAATAGCAGTAGTCGGAGTACCATCTTGCTCCAGTTTTGAAGATTCCTGGAAATAGAGATGTGTTGCTGTACTATCAATCATTTCAACAAGGGATCCCCTTCCATGGATATAGAAACATACCTGAGGCAGTTCATCAGAAATAGTCCTTTCCGAAAGTTTGCCATCATCCACCTGAATGTGAAAACTCAAAGGTATGAACAGGTGCATCCACACAAACACCATACAGCCAACATATTATCCTTTTCAGGGATCAAATGAACTATTTGTTAAGTATTACTCAGATCAGGATGTTAAATTCATCATACATGCTAAAACAAATCACAGTTTCATCATCCATGTGACCCCTCTCAGTCTATTCAAGAGAACTGAGAGCATTTATGAATTACAGACACATCAGACAACATACTAAGATATTATTATAAGCATGATGATTTACACCTGTAATAATCATACGACAATCCAAAATCTAACGAAATGAAAGTATCTCGTAATAATAGTTATGACATGCAAGTAATATTACTGACCGTGTCCTTCCCAGAAGGATCAACATTGTTGTCTTCCCTGACAACCTTATCACCTTCACAAACCAGCGTGACAATTTTGCTGTATTCATCCAAGGGAGTGCCTTGAACTTGAAGTAACTGCAGGAATATTGGTTTTAGCTTCCCATCTTCACATGAGCTGATCACCTTCTCTGCAAGTTCAAAAGATGCTGGAGACGTTTCCTGGGAACATAAAACAAAAAAAATTAGTATATGTGAACCTCCCTCCTTGCTTGGGCAAGGTAAATCCATATTATCAGCGTGAAGAAAGTTGAAATGATATACCCTCTCCTCATTTCTAGCCTTTTGAAGAAGATACGATGCAAGCGCTGTCTGTATTTCTTCACTCTCATCTATTACAAGTTTCATTGTTGTTACCATAGATGATATGACAATTTCTGGTTGGTTTGATCTGAACACAGGATGACAAAAGGTAATTTCCATTAGAATCAGTCCAGAAAAATACGATGGGTACATCTAAAATGATAACGCCTCACGTACCATCATCATGTTAATTTAATTGAACAAACATATCAATGTAAAAGAAAGTGCATCTCTTTTAACAACTATTACAATTACCAGGAAGGGGAATGCAGCATTTTCCAACATAAGAAAGGCAATGCTAGCAACTTGCAAAACAACAACCGCTATAATATTGGCAGCTTAGTGTTAGTTTAATGAGTTTAAATAAATAAAGTTAGAATCTTCTTTTAGCAAAAACATTGAATAAGATACCAGGATCTGATAATTCTGCTAGATTGTTAAGAAAAAATGTACAGGACAGGTACCGCATATTATCTAAGAATTTGTCCATTAAAAACACATAAGAAAAAAACATTTTAGGCAAGTACAATAACACCTTAGACATGTCAGGAGAATAGCAACATAGCTTAGCAAAACTTAGTAAACATACCCAGAAACTAGCAAGAAGTAGAAATAGATAAACTTAAGGTGAATAACGAGAAGTGGCTTCTTACGTCACAGTTGTGAAAAAATGGTTAAACATCTGCAGAATCAGATCATCCAACTCAAGGTCTAACATGACCACGCACGACCGGACCTTTGCCACAGTCTCAAGAATTGAAATCCTCCTCGCAAAGGACGGGCTCTCGATATCATCTAAATTCTGAAAAGTCCCCACAATTATGGAAAACAAATCCTGACAAAGTAGACAGCACAGGTCAGGATACAGGATAGAGAATAAATAAATCTTATAATCAGGAAAGACACAGTACCCTCATAATATTGTCATCATACGGAGCCTCGGGTGCAGTGATTCTTGTAACCTCAGATATACAAGATGCTATAGCAAGTTTGACCTCGGCGTTAGGGTGAGTCAAAAGTTCATTCTTGATCAGGGCATCCATTGCTGGGCGAACAGCAGCAAATGTGCTTGCTGCAGGTGATTGCTCCACTCTCAACAGATATTTCTCGACGTCCTGCATATAGAAAAAGATCAACTTGTTAAATCACATGAGCAAGTTTAAGCTATAATAGCCGCTGGCATAATCAGACCCGGCAGTTACTCCAATTCTGAAGAGCAGGGTGGATTTCAAGTTAGCTAACACCTCTATCTAACAATAGATAGACATAATCATGTACATATCGGTGCCCAACAATAGATGACGCTCTACCAATGACTGAAAACACTCCTTTTTTGCCCGAACCAAGAATTGGACAAAATCTAGAGAAGCAGCGACAAGGTAAACATAAAGCTTATTACAATCATCCGAAAGCGATACAACCACAACGACAAACCCTACATACAGCCGTAACGGACACAGAGAACCAAACAAGATAAACACACAAAGTTGAGAGAGAAGGCTCACGTAGAGGAGCTTGAGCAGGCCGTCGGAGTCGTCGGGCGCCTCCTGCAGGCGGGCGCCGACATCCTTGAGTTGCTCCTCAAGGTCGCTGTCCGCCCCGTCCGCCGCCATTTGAGGCGCCGGGAGGGCCGAATCGGGGCGCGGGCCGCCCGGATCGGGGCGCCTGCCCGGAGATCTGCAGCCGCTAGGGTTTCCCCTCGCGGCGCGGTGGGGGCAGGAGGACACGGCGTCCCTCCCGCGCGAGGGGCAAGGCTTGAGGGGGCGAGAGGGGGGTGGCGGTGGACGGTGGTGGTGGAGGTGGTGACGAGGGAGATTTGTCCCGCTCCCAACCCCCCGCTCCCTTTGCACGACGGGACGCGATTTCGGTGCGGCTCTCTGTGGCTCGGCCTTGCGAGGGGGCGGTGGAGTGGAGCGGTGTTTGGAATCGGCGGGCGATTTATGGGGGGGTTTGGGCCACTTCGGCGCGGGCGCGGCCTGCCAATTTTGCCCACGGACGCGTCGGGGGCGATCCTGCTCCGCTTTTGGGCGGCCTTGCGTCCGAGCCGGAGCCGCCGCCGCCGCGGGGCAGTGCACGCAGCACCCTGGGGAGCTCTCGGCCGTCGCTTGCTTGGATCGGGCGGCCCGATGGTTGCCACGCCCCTCGCTCTGGCCGATTTGGCTATTTTTCCTAGGTTTTTGGCCCTCCTGCACACCAAACCATCAATCAATAATAAGAAGGGGCAAAAATGTGAATTTCTTTCCTCAAAAACAAGGGACACAAGATGCAAACCATGGGGGTGGAAGGTTGCTTGGAGCGGGCAGTCCGACGATGCCACGCCCCTCGCTCTGGCCGATTTGGCAATTTCCGCTAGGTTTTCGGCCATCCTGCACATCAATCAATAATAAGAAAGGTCAAAATTTTGTTTTTCTTTCCCAAAAAAGAGGGGCATAAGATGCAACCATGGGGGTGTAAGTGCGAGCCACAGCGGGGCGGTGCCGCCGTGGCATCATGGCGGCGCTCCGCCAACTGGAAGTGACAATCGATCTTGAAGTCGTCGAAGAAGATAAGGCGGAGGGGGCGAAAGGCGGAAATAACACTAACGAGGAGAATGATTGTGGCGAGAGATGGAAGACGACGGTTCGATGAACATATGTACAGAGAGGGGTGAGGCGCGAGTACGGGATTGTCGCATCGAGCGATTACTATTGTTTGGAGTGAGAAGTAATGACGCGCTATAGTCGCGTCTCGTACAAAACGTGCGATATGTAAGATACCTAGTATGTCACGATATATCGGTTGATCTATGCACGAAAGAGAAGAGAAGACGACGCTTTCAGGGCATCTCCAAAGCGGACAATCAACCGCCTGCAACTGTCGGTTCGGACGTGTTTAGCCGTCCAACGCGGGCCTGTATCAGTCCGCCGAGCGGTCCGGACATACTTTTTTCGGCAAGCTCGAGATAAACTGAGAGCTTTGCGGGAGTCCCGACAGCAACCACGTAGGACTCTAACACCTTCGGCCCACCCAAAACCCCTCCCGGACCCCGCGCCTCCATCCTCCCATTTTCTCTACTTCAACTTCTCTCTCTTGCCTTTGCCGCCGCTCCACCACCCCGGCCGCCACGTCACACCCCTTGTCGGTGTCAAAACCGGCGGATCTCGGGTAGGGGGTCGCGAACTGTGCGTCTAAGGTCGATGGTAACAGGAGACGGAGGACACAATGTTTATCCAGGTTCGGGCCCTCTCTATGGAGGTAATACCGTACTTCCTGCTTGATTGATCTTGATGAATATGAGTATTACAAGAGTTGATCTACCACGAGATCGTTGTGGCTAAAACCCTATAAGTCTAGCCTGTATGACTATGGTAATGTATATCTCCCCTCCGGACTAAGTCCTCCGGTTTATATAGACACCGGGAGGATCTAGGGTTACACAAGGTCGGTTACAAAGAAAGGAATCTACATATTTGGTCGCCAAGCTTGCCTTCCACGCCAAGGAGAGTCCCCTCCGGACACGGGTGCAGTCTTTGGTCTTCGTATTCTCACAGCCCATCAGTCCGGCCTATGGCCAACAGGCCGGACGCCCGAGGACCCCTTAGTCCAGGACTCCCTCAGTAGCCCCTGAACCTGGCTTCAATGACAAGGTATCCGGCGCGTAGATGTGTCTTCGGCATTGCAAGGCGGGTTCCTCCTTCTGAACTCCAAGATAGTCTTCGGACGTATTGAACGTGTCCGGACCTGTAACACAAGCACCACACACAACCGCAGAGAGAATATAATATTCCACGAGTCCAATCCGCTGACAACTTTTTACAGCATGACATTACGTCTGCCCGGTCATAATTTCAAACCGTTGTTAGCCTGCAGCCCCGGGTTTCGAGGCGCGGCTTTATTGGCACGTCTTATCCAAGTCGAGATCGTATCCCCCTTATTAAGGGATTCTCATCAACACAGACGTGGGTAACCCAACCGTCTCTGTGGTACAACTCCTTGGAAACAGGCAAGTTTGAAGGCCCAGGAGTAGACGTTTAGATACTCGCGACCTTTATAAAGGGGTGCACGCCCGTCCTTTTTCTCTTCCACGTTTGCTTCTTCCTCAGCCCTTGCTATCTCAAGTTCTAAAACCCAAGTTTCGACCACCACAAGTCTTAGTCATGTCCGGATCCAGCCTTCCCGGTCGGTGGGTGGTTTCTTCTGTTACAGAGGAGGACACTGCAAAGCTTAGGGCGGCGAGATATCTGACTGCAGAAATCCTCCATCGGCTCCCTGCCAAAGGGCAGGTTATCCCGACCCCCAGATCCGACGAGAGGGTCGTGTTCATCTCCCACTCCTCCGAGGGTTAGGCTTTGCCCTTAATCCCTTTGTTCGAGGGCTCATGCTCTACTACGGGCTGGATTTTCATGATCTGGCCCCGAACTCTGTTCTGCTTATCTCGGCGTTTATCGTCACGTGCGAGGCCTTCCTTCGAGTCCCTCCACACTTCGGCTTTTGGCTCAAGACCTTCCACGTAAAGCCGCAAACGATTGGGGGGAAGCAGGCGGAGTGTGGTGGCGCCACCGTGAGCAAGCTTAATAGCGCCCTTTGGCTAAAAGGATCCTTCACCGAGTCCTCTGACTTATGGCAACGGGAGTGGTTCTACATCACCGAGCCCCGTGGCTCCAAGTGGGCGGCTGCGCCTGCGTTCCGACCCAGCCCTCCGATCCAGCTCGCATCATGGATTAATAAGGGGTTGGACTGGGGATCAATTGATGAGGTACAGACTCTTCAGAGCCGCATCAGGAGCCTCCTCGAGAGAGACATTGATCTTATCAACGTTATTCAAGTAATGCTGGTTCGTCGGACCTTGCCGTGCCAGAGGCGACCTCTCCGCATGTGGGAGTTTAATCCCGAAGGGCCGCGGGCACTTCAACACTTCTTCGGCACTACGCACAAAGGGATGTGGAAATTATTTTTCGGGAAACGAAAGCAGTGGCCGGATACTACCGAAGACATCGGCCTTGACTGTAACCATCCGGACACCATGGTAAGTGCCCATCCGCCGAACACCTCATAATCAGGTATCATGTGGTAAGACACTGAGCAAACCATCTCTTTCCAGGGCTGGATAACTAAAGCGGAACGGATTAGGTGTCCGGCCCCTCTTCCCGAAGACTCAGCGGACCCCGTGCTAACAAGGATGCTGGCACCGGCATTGTATCAGGCGCCGGTGGAGGAGGGCAAGGTGGAGAGTGGGAAGGCCCGGGATGGCCTTCGTTCCAGAGGTAAATTAGACACCGAGTCCGGGGAAATCGACATTTCTTCGCCCGAAGACACAGGCGAAGGAGAAGCAAGCATCCCTTCTTCATAGAGGAAGAAAAGGGCCGCCTCCGAAGGTTGGGAAGAACCGTCTCCCAAGAGGGGCAAGATGCCATCGTTGGGCGGCTCGGGATTGGAAGGCAACGTCGTTGAACAACTCCGTCGTGAGGACCAACCTTCAACCAAATCGTAAGTAAATCCGGAGTGCTTTAATCACATCCCGTTCCTTTCCTGTTATCGAAGTGACACGTAACGTTCACGTGTATCTTTACAGTTCGACGCAGAGTGTTTCTGAGCGATCCTCTTCTTCGGGAGATCTTCTCCCAGAGATGATGGAAAGCGAGACGCCTCCCCCGGCCTCCTCGCCCAATAAGGCGGACGACTCTGAAGTGTCGACTCGGAGGGTTTTTCTTGATCAACAAGCGGAGCGAGGGATGAAGGAGGCAGTACCCGAAGGTGAGCCTCCGATCATCCGGGATTCAGGGGCCAACAATGAAGGCCCCGGACTATCCGGTTTTCAACCAGCGGCTTCGAGGTTTGTGATGTAATATTTTCAACTTATTTTATTTGCAACATGCACCTGTGTATAGGTAGTAGCCCCTGAGACTCGGGTTGGCTTCCCATGGGAGGCGAACAGAGGATCAAAAAGAAATGCTTAAGGAATAATCTGGTTAATTGGAACACAGGCTGTTTCTCCCCCGACGACTGCCCGGACTACGGATATTGCCGAGCTGCAGCGGAAGCTTGATGTGGCAGGGGATGACATCGCGTTAATCAATAGGCGTCTTGACGAGTCGCAAGGTATGTATTCGGAGCAGTCCTTACACATACATGTGTGTAATATAAGCGTGACGCTAAAAGCTGCATGCTGGGATATGCATGGTTGCAGATGGTGCCGCCGCCGTTGAGATTCTTCGGGCGGAGCAGGCCCGGGCCAAGGAGCAGGCCCGGTTTAGTAATGCGGCTGCCGAAAAGGCACCGACCGAGTTAAGGCCGAACAAGCTGCTCAGCACCAAGACGAGGAGAAAATGTCCACGATGGCGCTCGAACTAAAAAACGCTACTAGCCGCTGTGAATTCCTTGAAAAGGAGAATAAAACCAAAGCAGTTGATCTTGACAAGGCCTTGCGAGAGACGAAAGAAGCGCGGTCCGAATCTAGAGCGGCCCGTGAGGAGATCTGTGATGTCTACTACACAGCCTTCTTCTTGTAGACGTTGTTGGGCCTCCAAGTGCAGAGGTTTGTAGGACAGTAGCAAATTTCCCTCAAGTGGATGACCTAAGGTTTATCAATCCGTGGGAGGCGTAGGTTGAAGATGGTCTCTCTCAAACAACCCTGCAACCAAATAACAAAGAGTCTCTTGTGTCCCCAACACACCCAATGCAATGGTAAATTGTATAGGTGCACTAGTTCGGCGAAGAGATGGTGATACAAGTGCAATATGGATGGTAGATCTAGGTTTTTGTAATCTGAAAATATAAAAACAGCAAGGTAACTAATGATAAAAGTGAGCGTAAACGGTATTGCAATGCTAGGAAACAAGGCCTAGGGTTCATACTTTCACTAGTGCAAGTTCTCTCAACAATAATAACATAATTGGATCATATAACTATCCCTCCACATGCAACAAAGAGTCACTCCAAAGTCACTAATAGCGGAGAACAAACGAAGAGATTATGGTAGGGTACGAAACCACCTCAAAGTTATTCTTTCCGTTTGATCTATTATAGAATTTGTACTAGAATAACACCTTAAGATACAAATCAACCAAAACCCTAATTTCACCTAGATACTCCAATGTCACCTCAAGTATCCGTGGGTATGATTATACGATATGCATCACACAATCTCAGATTCATCTATTCAACCAACACAAAGTACTTCAAAGAGTGCCCCAAAGTTTCTACCGGAGAGTCAAGACGAAAACGTGTGCCAACCCCTATGCATAAGTTCACGAGGTCACGGAACCCGCAAGTTGATCACCAAAACATACATCAAGTAGATCACGTGAATATCCCATTGTCACCACAGATAAGCACATGCAAGACATACATCAAGTGTTCTCAAATCCTTAAAGACTCAATCCTATAAGATAACTTCAAAGGGAAAACTCAATCCATTACAAGAGAGTAGAGGGGGAGAAACATCATAAGATCCAACTATAATAGCAAAGCTCGCGATACATCAAGGTCGTGCCAAATCAAGAACACGAGAGAGAGAGAGATCAAACACATAGCTACTGGTACATACCCTCAGCCCCAAGGGTGAACTACTCCCTCCTCGTCATGGAGAGCGCCGGGATGATGAAGATGGCCACCGGTGAGGGATCCCCCCCTCCGGCAGGGTGCCGGAACAGGGTCCCAATTGGTTTTTGGTGGCTATAGAGGCTTGCAGCGGCAGAACTCCCGATCTATTCTGTTTTCTGGAGGTTTCAGTATTTATAGGATTTTTTGGCGTATGTCTCACGTCAGGGGGGTCACCGGGTTATCCACGAGGCAGGGGCCCACGCCCAGGGGGGTGGGCGCGCCCCCCACCCTCGTGGGTAGCTCGGGACTCTTCTGGCCCAACTCTTTTGCTCCGGGGTCTTCTTTTGGTCCATAAAAAATCGTCAAAAATTGGCACGTCAATTGGACTCCGTTTGGTATTCCTTTTCTGTGAAACTCAAAAAAAGGAAAAAACAGAAGCTGGCACTGGGCTCTAGGTTAATAGGTTAGTCCCAAAAATCATATAAAAGTGCATAGTAAAGCCCATTAAACATCCAAGATGGATAATATAATAGCATGAATACTTCATAATTTATAGATACGTTGGAGACGTATCAGCATCCCCAAGCAATTCCTGCTCGTCCTCGAGTAGGTAAATGATAAAAGAAATAATTTATGAAGTGTGAATGCTAGCAGGTGCACAAGTTTGAGCAATGATAATTTCAATCACATTTTCTAGCATCATCATATGTCATAACTGTAGCTCAACTCATAGAACTTTTCATGATCAAGTAACAAACTATTCACATGTTAAAGTATAGATCATAAACTTTCTTGAAAACTAACAAACTATGTTCTCAGTCATCAAACAATTGCAATTCATCTTATTTTCAGGAAGGGTCTATGTAAGAGCTTTGTTTTAGCAAATCCCACATACTCAACTATCATATAGTCTTCCATGATTGCTACCACTCAAAGCATATTTTTAGAACAAATAGCAACCATCGAACACAGAGAGAGATAGGGGCTTAATGTTTCGCCTCCCAACTTATTTATCATATAGATAATTGTCAACAATAATAATTCATGATCAAATATATTTGAATGGCCATATATGCTTAGATCTTTCTCCACCACATGATGCTTGCCAACTAAAGAGTAGGTTGGAATGAGAAGGAATACTACTGACTCTTGCATAAAAGTAAAAGATAGGCCCTTCGCAGAGGGAAGCAGGAATTTGCAGAGGTGCCAGAGCTCGAAGCAAAAACAGAGATGGAAATAATTCGAGAGGTATGCTTTCATTGTCAACATAACGACCAAGAGTTCCCAATATCTTCCATACTAGATACATTATAGGCGGTTCCCACGCATAAAGGTAAAGTTTTTACTCCCCCTCCACCAACATTCACACTCCACGGCTTGTCCGAAACAACGGGTGCCGTCCAACTATCAACATTCCTGGGGGAGTTTTGTTTAAATTATTTGCGATTTTGTTTTTGATCCTTTGATCATAGGACTGGGCATCCTAGTTACCAGCCATTTTCTCATGAATGATGAGCGGAGTCCGCTCATCGTGAGAATAACCCACCTAGCATGGAAGATACTGACAGCCCCTAGTCGCTACATGAGCGATTTGGGCATACAAAATAGATTATTATTTGAAGGTTTAGAGTTTGGCACATGCAAATTTACTTGGAACGGCAGGTAAATACCGCATATAGGTAGATATGACGGACACTCATGGAAGAAACTTGGTTCAAGGAATTTGGATGCACAAGCAGTATTCCCGCTTAGTACAGATATTTTGGCTAGCAAAGGATTCTAAATAGCAAGCACCACATGTTAGAGGATCCATAACAATATAACTTCTATACAAATATACCGAAGCATAACTCATTATGTTGTCTTCCTTGTCGAACCTCAACTAATTTGCTCAGGTGTGAAAATAATTAATGGGGCTCAGAATCATAGAAGATGTCCAAGATAGTATATTTATATGTGAAATCTCTCTTCCTTCAATATTCTTTCACGAATTGTTCAAGTGACCAATACAATGTTTGCTAACCTTCAATAAATTTACCACCTCTACTTCTTATATGTGAAGGCATTACTCCCCATGGGAAAGGCATATGAAACATATATAATTTCAGATTTATGACATTCAAATCATTCAACCATTTACTCATAGGATATAAGTGAAGCACATGAGTAAATGACAAACTACTCCAAAAAGATATAAGTGAAGATCAATGAGTAGTTAAATAATTATATAGCTATGTGAAAACTCTCTCTCATTTAAGAATTTCAGATCTTGGGATATTATTCAAACATCAAGCAAAGCTAAAGAAAATAAAATGACGCTCCAAGCAAAACACATATCATGTGGTGAATAAAAATATAGCTCCAAGTAAAGTTACCGATGAATGAAGACGAAAGAGGGGATGCCTTCCGGGGCAACCCCAAGCTTAGACGCTTGGTTATCCTTGAATATTACCTTGGGGTGCCTTGGGCATCCCCAAGCTTAGGCTCTTTCCACTCCTTATTCCATAGTCCATCGAATCTTTACCCAAAACTTGAAAACTTCACAACACAAAACTTAACAGAAAACTCGTAAGCTCCGTTAGTATAAGAAAATAAATCATCACTTAGGTAATGTTATGAACTCATTATAAATTAATATTGGTGTTAAACCTACTGTATTCCAACTTCTCTATGGTTTATAAACTATTTTACTAGCCATAGATTCATCAAAATAAGCAAACAACACATAGAAAACAGAATCTGTCAAAAACAGAACAGTCGGTAGTAATCTGTATCAAACGTATACTTCTGGAACTCCAAAAAATCTAAAATAAATTGGTGGACCTGAGAGATTTGTCTAGTAATCATCTGCAAAAAGAATCAACTAAATAGCACTCTCCAGTAAAAAGTTTTAGCTAATCTCGTGAGCGCTAAAGTTTCTGTTTTATACAGCATGATCATAAAGACTTCACCCAAGTCTTCCCAAAGGTTCTACTTGGCACAAACACTAATTAAAACACAAAACCACATCTAAACAGAAGCTAGATGGATTATTTATTCCTAAATAGAACCAAAAAGCAAGAAACTAAAATAAAATCGGGTTGCCTCCCAACAAGCGCTATCGTTTAACGCCCCTAGCTAGGCATGATGATTTCAATGATGCTCACAAAAAGATAAGAATTGAAACATAAAGAGAGCATCATGAAGAATATGACTAGCACATTTAAGTCTAACCCACTTCCTATGCATAGGAATTTTGTGAGCAAACAACTTATGGGAACAATAATCAACTAGCATAGGAAGGCAAAACAAGCATAACTTCAAAACTTTAAGCACATAGAGAGGAAACTTGATATTATTGCAATTCCTACAAGCATATTCCTCCCTCATAATAATTTTCAGTAGCATCATGAATGAATTCAACAATATAACCAGCACCTAAAGCATTCTTTTCATGATCTACAAGCATAGAAATTTTATTACTCTCCACATAACCAAATTTATTCTCATCAATAGTAGTGGGAGCAAACTCAACAAAATAACTATCATGTGAAGCATAATCCAATTGAAAATTAAAATCATGATGACAAGTTTCATGGTTATCTTTATTCTTTATAGCATACGTGTCATCACAATAATCATCATAAATAGGAGGCATGCTTTCATCATAATAAATTTGCTCATCAAAACTTGGGGGACAAAAAATATCATCTTCATCAAACATAGCATCCCCAAGCTTGTGGCTTTGCATATCATTAGCATCATGGATATTCAAAGAATTCATACTAACAACATTGCAATCATGCGCATCATTCAAAGATTTAGTGCCAAACATTCTATAGACTTCTTCTTCTAGCACTTGAGCACAATTTTCCTTTCCATCATTTTCACGAAAGATATTAAAAAGGTGAAGCGTATGTGGCAAACTCAATTCCATTTTTTAGTTTTCTTTTATAAACTAACTAGTGATAAAACAAGAAACTAAAAGATTCGATTGCAAGATCTAAAGATATACCTTCAAGCACTCACCTCCCCAGCAACGGCGCCAGAAAAGAGCTTGATGTCTACTACACAACCTTCTTCTTGTAGACGTTGTTGGGCCTCCAAGTGCAGAGGTTTGTAGGACAGTAGCAAATTTCCCTCAAGTGGATGACCTAAGGTTTATCAATCTGTGGGAGGCGTAGGTTGAAGATGGTCTCTCTCAAACAACCCTGCAACCAAATAACAAATAGTCTCTTGTGTCCCCAACACACCCAATACAATGGTAAATTGTATAGGTGCACTAGTTCGGCGAAGAGATGGTGATACAAGTGCAATATGGATGGTAGATATAGGTTTTTGTAATCTGAAAATATAAAAATAGCAAGGTAACTAATGATAAAAGTGAGCGTAAACGGTATTGCAATGCTAGGAAACAAGGCCCAGGGTTCATACTTTCACTAGTGCAAGTTCTCTCAACAATAATAACATAATTGGATCATATAACTATCCCTCCACATGCAACAAAGAGTCACTCCAAAGTCACTAATAGCGGAGAACAAACGAAGAGATTATGGTAGGGTACGAAACCACCTCAAAGTTATTCTTTCCGTTCGATCTATTATAGAATTCGTACTGGAATAACACCTTAAGATACAAATCAACCAAAACCCTAATGTCACCTAGATACTCCAATGTCACCTCAAGTATCTGTGGGTATGATTATACGATATGCATCACACAATCTCAGATTCATCTATTCAACCAACACAAAGTACTTCAAAGAGTGCCCCAAAGTTTCTACCGGAGAGTCAAGACGAAAACGTGTGCCAAACCCTATGCATAAGTTCACGAGGTCACGGAACCCGCAAGTTGATCACCAAAACATACATCAAGTAGATCACGCGAATATCCCATTGTCACCACAGATAAGCACATTCAAGACATACATCAAGTGTTCTCAAATCCTTAAAGACTCAATCCGATAAGATAACTTCAAAGGGAAAACTCAATCCATTACAAGAGAGTAGAGGGGGAGAAACATCATAAGATCCAACTATAATAGCAAAGCTCGCAATACATCAAGGTCATGCCAAATCAAGAACACGAGAGAGAGAGAGATCAAACACATAGCTACTGGTACATACCCTCGGCCCCGAGGGTGAACTACTCCCTCCTCGTCATGGAGAGCGTCGGGATGATGAAGATGGACACCGATGAGGGATCCCCCTCCGGCAAGGTGCCGGAACAGGGTCCCGATTGGTTTTTGGTGGCTATAGAGGCTTGCGGCGGCGGAACTCCCAATCTATTCTGTTTTCTGGAGGTTTCAGTATTTATAGGATTTTTTGGCGTAGGTCTCATGTCAGGGGGGGTCTCCGGATTGTCCACGAGGCAGGGGCCCACGCCCAGGGGGTGGGCGCCCCCACCCTCGTGGGCAGCCCGGGACTCTTCTGGCCCAACTCTTTTGCTCCGGGGTCTTCTTTTGGTCCATAAAAAATCGTCAAAAATTGGCATGTCAATTGGACTCCGTTTGGTATTCCTTTTCTGTAAAACTCGAAAAAAAGGAAAAAACAGAAACTGGCACTGGGCTCTATGTTAATAGGTTAGTCCCAAAAATCATATAAAAGTGCATAGTAAATCCCATTAAACATCCAAGATGGATAATATAATAGCATGAATACTTCATAAATTATAGATACGTTGGAGACGCATCAATCCGGCAAGCTGGGGAGATTGCGGCTGGTAAGCCCTTTTTATTACAGACTAGGTTCGGCGATCCGAATTATGCTCAGCTTAACCAAGTGTGGAGCTCTCCAGACGTGTTTTTGGACCTGCCGAAGAGTTCTTCCAATGCGGCACAGTTTTACCAAGCGCAAGAGGGATATGCAACGGAGAAGCTTTTCTGGTCACAGTTTGGTGCACCAAACGCCCTCTGCTTCTGAATGAACAGATGTCCCAATGGGCCAAGCTTCACAGGATATCCGGCGCTGCCATGAAGAACGTCATACTCCAGTTGTGGCCGACTGAGCCTATTCCGAATAGCTACTTCGACTTGGTGTGGCGGCTTGCTAATGCGGTGCCACGTATCGATGCCGTGAAGCGGTCGGCGTGCATTGAAGGTGCACAGATGGCCTTTGCCCGAGTCAAGACATACTGGGGGAAGATGAAGACCGTCGATGTTGCAGCGAAGGGTCCACCCAAGGGCAAGGACCATCACGCACCAGAGCATTATTTTGAGGACATCTTAGAGGCTGCCCGCTTGATAGAGGGTCAGTGTTTGAAAGGCATAATATTCGAGTGAACTCTGTATGAATTGTAAAAGACATTTTTTATAATCAGTCTATATTTTAGTTTTGCCTAAAGGCTTTTATTCCTCCTATGCGGCCGGTTGTATATGATCTGAAAGTTTTCCAGTCGTCGGCTTCAGCCCCCTCGTAGGAAATACGGGGGTGTTCGGAAAAGCATCTGATCACTCTTGACCCAACGTCTTGGTCCGTGAAGGAGGTGTCGGTGCGGTGAATGAGGCAATCGGACTATAGGGCGTTAACACTTTCACTTAGCCATAGAAGTTTTATAGGGGGGGCTACGATATAGTCCCTGGTATGTGTACGGCTTATTCCAATATGGTACGTTACATGTATGACCTGGAGAAAAAGGTCCTTTGTGTAATACGGAGGGAATCACGAAAGATTCCAATAAGTCATTGAGTGGTTGGTCAGCTCTCACCGCATCATGACAGTCAGTTTTTGGCTTTCTCTACCGAGGTGCACACCAGATGAACCGGAAGCACAATCGCAGTAGTTCTCCCTTTACTACCCTAGCCGATAGAGCAGAACATAAGGTAGCAAGCACAGGAGCCGGGCAACCCAACTATTGACCCAAGACATGATTCGGAGCTGATGCATATAAGGCCAAACTCGCGACGCCGAAGTACACTTTAAAGCTATTCGGACTTTGTCGACAACTCATTTGTTCCCATACCGAGCCCCTGGCAAGTTATGCCGAGGTATGTGTGTGAAACAACAGTAGGAGCCAATTTCAAAAAAAAAGAAACGAATGTTGAATGCGGATTATGTTTACTGGGACCTGAGTGATATGCCAATGGTTACTTTATAGATAAAAAGACCGCAATCCCGGCTTTTTGACGTGCCCGGGGTCGAAGGCGGAGGAAAAAGGCATATTACAGGCTCGAAATAAAGAGTGCGGTCTACAAAAAGTTATTTTGGACCTCCTGTCGCACGTCTGCGCCGCCTGTCCTCGGCGAGGGGGATTCCTTGACGGAAGTAGCCCCCTAGGTGGGTGTACGGATCCGAACTCCGATAGAGTCAATGAGATGTTTTAGCCTTTGCGTCACCTGTAGTAAAGGATAATGAAGAAAGAAAGAGTAATTAGAAAAAGGTTACGGGAGTGCTTGCAGGTTCGTCCGTATTGTGCTTCCGCCGATGCCCATGGCATCTTAGGTGCATAGTTATGTATGCGTGGTACGGATTTCGCAGATATATGAGGTGGGCGGCGGAAGCCGAACTGCTATTTCCGATGCAGAATTGGTCGATCCTGTTGAATGGAGACCGTTGGCTTAATGGCCGACAAGGTATGCGGTTTAATGAGACCGCTTTGAACTGAAGTTTCCGCAGTATGATCTTCAGTCCGGAGGGAGTGCTTCTCCTGCTCCCTTGTAGAGTTGTGTATCGTGTATACCATGTTCACTGTTTTTACTTCGGGGGAAAATTGCTTCTGACCCCCGGTATTTGGTTGGTGAGTCTTTTCATCGCCGCTATCACCGGGCGGCCTTCTCCCCTTGTGTTTGGCGTTGAGCTTGCCGGCCTGCTTGAAGACCCAACAGCTTCTGTTGCTATGGCCGTGAATCTGGCAGGGTCGATCCAATATCCTGTCTAAATTGGATGGTCCGTTTCTGTTTGCCTTGAATGGCTTTTTCCGTTGACCGGGTTTGCGACCGCTGAATCCGGCGTTGACTGTTGTGTCACGCGTTCTTTCATTATCATTGCGATGTTTGTGCTCACTGCGTCGTGGCTTGCCATTGCTGTCTTGGATTTCAGAAGTGCCCGTGTCGCTGGCGCTGTTGCTTCTACGAGCGAGCCAGCTGTCTTCTCCCGTGCAAAAGTGGGTCATTAGAGCCGTAAGGGCTATCATGGATTTTGGTTTTTCTTGACCGAGGTGGCGGGCGAGCCATTCATCCCGGACGCTGTGTTTGAAGGCCGCAAGGGCTTCCGCGTCCGGACAGTCGATGATTTGGTTCTTTTTAATTAAGAACCTAGTCCAGAGCTTCCTGGCTGACTCTCCAGGCTGTTGGACAATGTGACTTAAGTCATCGACGTCTGGTGGCTGGACATATGTTCCTTGGAAGTTGTCGCGGAAGGCGTCTTCCAAGTCTTCCCAGCTGCCAATACAGTTTTCCGGCAGACTGTTTAACCAGTACCGAGCTGGTCCTTTGAGTTTTAGTGGTAGGTATTTGATGGCATGAAGGTCATCTCCACGAGCCATGTGGATATGGAGGAGGAAGTCCTCGATCCATACCGCGGGATCCGTTGTTCCGTCGTATGATTCGATGTTCATGGGTTTAAACCCGTCTGGTAATTCGTGCTCCATTACTTCGTTTATGAAGCAAAGAGGGTGTGCGGCGCCTCTATGTTGGGCCACACTGCGATGTACCTCCGATGGAGTCCGTTTGCGGTTTTCGGCCCGGGCGTGGCTAGGTTTGTCACGTCCGAATAGGTAGTCGTCGTCATGTGTCGAGGCACGTCCTCGCGATCCGTAGATCGATCTTGTATGTCCTGCTCTACTGTCCAGGTCCTGCTGAAGGTCGTATGTATAACCCCGAGCTGTTTTATTCCTGCCTTTACGGCGAGGTGGGGCGGTCTGGTGTTCGGCTTGAGTTGCCACTTTGTCCCGACCGCGTGGCGGTTAGTCGGCCGCGTTGCGCGATGATGGTACGGGCTCCCGCGCCTCGTCATCGAACTGAGGTAGCAATTTGTGCTTGGGTAATTTTTGGCTGGACCACTAAGGTCGTATTCTTCGGCGGCCAGGACTTCGGTCCATCTATCATTGAGCAGATCTTGGTCAGCTTGAAGCTGCAACTGCTTCTTTTTCAAGCTCTTTGCAGTGGCTATTAGCCGGTGTTTAAAGCGCTCCTGCTCGAGGGGTTCCTCCGGCACGATGAAATCCTCGTTGCCGAGGCTCTCCTCTTCCTCGGAGAGCGGAAGATAATTACTGTCCTCCGAGTCTTCGTGTATGGCCTGTTCGTCAGGGCTAACATGTCCGTCTTCCCATTCATCCTGTTCGGAGATTGCCCCAACAGGGTCTTCATTGTCTTCGGCATCGTCCGGAGTATTGTTTTCTCTGGTACTAGTGTTACGCCGTGACTTAGAGCGGCGCCGTTGACGCCGGTGTCTAGGTTGTGTCTCCGGAGGTTTATCCTCAACTGGATCCTTGTTGTCATCGTTGTTAGTTTCTTTAGGTGTATCCACCATCTATACGTCATACGAAGAAGTGGTCGTCCAGCGTCCGGTAAATGGCGGGTTTGGCCCTGCTCCTCATCGGCATCATTGTCCATACCGTCGATGTCTTCGGAGCCGTACTCAAGCATGTCGGTTAAGTCCTCGACAGTGGCTATGGAGTGGGTGGCGGGTGGGAAGCAAAATTCTCTATCATCAGCCCCTAGTTCGAACCGGACATAGTTCGGCTGCGAGTCCCCCGCCAAGGACAGGTTCTTTAATGAGTTTAGCACATCGCCCAAGGGCGAATGCTGGAAGATGTCTGCGGCGCTGAATTTGAAGATCGATAACTGATCAAGCTCGGCATCCGCGGATGCACATGGCTCGGAACTTGTAACCAGAGACGAGTCCGGAGTTCCGGTGACAAAGACGTCGTGTGAGGTTAAGTTTATGTGCGGCTCCAACACCGTGGAATCTGTGGCCTCCGTGGTGGGGTTGAGACTCCCATCCTTGGATGGCGCAGTATGCTCCGAATCGAAGGCCAGAGCAGTTACAGGAGCAATCTCCTGGATGCGGTCCGATGAAAGATTTAGGTCATGTTCATCGAGGTGACCAGGAGCGGTTGCCGCGGTCTCGAGTCCGGCGAAGATCAAATCTCCACGGATGTCCGCGACGTAGTTCAATCTCCCAAATCTAACCTGATGGCTCCAGATGGCCAAACGAGTTGGCCCGCAGTGTGAAGCCGCCGAACACGAAGATCTGTCCGGGGAGGAAAGTTTCTCCTTGGACAACGTCATTATTGACGATTGAAGGGGCCATCGAACCTTTTGGAGACGGCACAGTGGAACTCTCAATGAAAGCACCAATGTCGGTGTCAAAACCGGCGGATCTCGGGTAGGGGGTCCCGAACTATGCGTCTAAGGTCGATGGTTACCGGAGACGGGGGACACAATGTTTACCCAGGTTTGGGCCCTCTCTATGGAGGTAATACCCTACTTCCTGCTTGATTGATCTTGATGAATATGAGTATTACAAGAGTTGATCTACCACGAGATCGTTATGGCTAAAACCCTAGAAGTCTAGCATGTATGACTATGGTAATGTATATCTCCCCTCCGGACTAAGTCCTCCGGTTTATATAGACACCGGGAGGATCTAGGGTTACACAAGGTCGGTTACAAAGAAAGGAATCTACATATTTTGTCGCCAAGCTTGCCTTCCACGCCAAGGAGAGTCCCCTCCGGACACGGGTGCGGTCTTTGGTCTTCGTATCTTCACAGCGCATCAGTCCGGCCCATGGCCAACAGGCTGGACGCCCGAGGACCCCTTAGTCCAGGACTCCCTCACCCCTGCCGGAACTCAACGAGCCCGTCACCTCCAACGGTACACCCGGGCTTCATGTCGCTTCTCCTCCACCACCGTTCCACACCTCTCCTCCGACCGTTGTGCAGGTATCATCCACTCCTACGATACTCACCATGCATGGCAATTGTTCGGTGAATTGTTCGAGCTAATTTTTTGTCCCTTCTTATTTGAAGCAATGGATTCGGATTTGGAGTACATATACGAGCATTATGTTGAGTCATCCAACGACTCATTCGACAAGGAGGACAACTCGGGTGAGACGGCAATGATGCGAACGGTGCTTACAGATGCGGAGCGTGCGAAGGAGCGTGTTCTCAATTGCAAGGGATCGATCAAGGGTCATCGAGTGCTCAACCGCAACAGGGCGCATGTTAAGAAGCCCACCATCATTCTTGAAGCCCACCATCTTTCTTGAAGCTGTTGCACCACATGGTCTTTGGATTTGGCACGCTTTCTTTGGCATTCCCAGGTCTCACAATGACAATAATGTGGTGTGCGCGATCACCATTGTTTGCTAGGCTGACCGAAGCAAAATCTCGTACTTAACACTATACTGTCAATGGGCATGAGTACAACATGGGCTACTATCTGGTTGATGGTATATATATATACTCCATGGACTGCCTTTCTCAACACCATATCTAACACAATTGCTAGAAAAAGTCTCACTTTGCCCAAAGACCAGAAGCGGCTAGAAAGAATGTTGAGAGGGCATTTGGAGTTCTACAGGCGCGTTTTGCATTTGTCCGCGGACCTACTAAACAATGGGATCTGAAGACCTTGTGGGAGGTGATGACCTGTTGTCTGATCATGCACAACATGATCGTGGAGGATGAGGGTGAGAATGCTACCGCAGCTCTTGAATTTGAGAACATGGGTGATCCTATCAAACTTCCAAACTAGAGTCCAACCATAGTTGAAGAGTTTTTTTTCAAATGCATCAATAAATTCGACATCAAGCAACTCACGAGCAACTGAAGGAAGATCTGATTGAGCATTTGTGGGCGGTTAAGGGGGGCAACAATGTTGGAGTGTAATATTTGAGCATTTGAACTATTCTAGACTATATATGCGGCTATTTAAACGTGCAAACTTAAAAAAATTGGGCCCGGATGTATGTGGATGGTGTTGGATGGCCGGCTCCCCGCATCCTTATCCGCGAACTGGGCCCCAACATTATTTTGGGATTTTCATGCATTTTGATTTGAGTTGAATTAATGTATATTTTTTGCAGGAAAAACTTCCAATCTATTCATTAACTATCAAGGTAGTACAAAAAACACCAGAAGTGAAAACTACATCCAGGTCCATAGACCACCTAGCGACGACTACAAGCACTAGAGCGTGTCGAAGACACACCACCGTCATCACGCCTCCATCGTTGGAGACCGGAAAACCTTGTTGCAATAGACAGTCGGGAAGTCATCATGCAAAGGCCTAGATGACCAGTGCACCAGAACATCAACCGTCGCCGATGAAGAGAAACGTAGATCGGAAGGATCCAACATGTAGACACATGAACATAGACGAACGAAGATTGGATCAAAGTGGATCCACCAAAGACAAACATCAACCGAATCCCATGAGATTCGCCCGAGACAAACCTCCACACACCCTCCCGCGACACTAGAAGCATCATCGGGGCGGGGGCTAGGCAATGAGAAACCTATTCCATCTGCAGGGAGCCGTCGCAGCCATGTCTTCCTAAGTATGACACAAACTCTAGCAAAACTCAAAGAAACGCCTAAAAACAGAGCACTCCCGCCGGCAAGGACTAGGATCCATCACGCCTGCCTGGCCCAAAGGCCACAGGAGACGAGGAAGCCTAGTGGCTACGCGGGAGGAGGCAACGTAAACCCTAGGTTGGGTGACCTGTGTGCTAGTTGTATTAATGTATCTTTAGCTAATTTTTTGGGATTTTAGATTGTTGGGGAAAACTCTTGCATTTTTCCTTGTCTGGATTTACATTTTGTTTTTTTCGTCTTTCTTCATCTTGATTGATTCTACACGAGCTCAACTTCATTCGCTCTTCCACCCTCCTCTCTTCATTTTTGCTGATGATGTGCCGCATATTAGTGGTGTGCCCGGTATTTAGAATACTAGTTGTATGTTCATAGTCGTGCACGTCTTCTATGCAATGAGCTCACCTTCTACCTCACTATCCCCTCCAAGCTTCCTCTTCCCCCCGACTTACACATCTCTCATTATTAACCTATATCTAGATACCTACTCCCACCCATTTCCCTGCACCGTCGCTAGACCCCCCACCCTCACCATCTGTAGATCTAGGTCTAAATCTCCACCTTGGCCTTTCCCACATTCTCTAGATCTAGATCCAAACCTCTACCCAGACCCCTATAGATCTAGATTTACATCTCTACCCCGCCCCCATATCATCTCTAGATCTAGATCTCAATCTCTCCCTCCACTACATAGATCCTCCCACATACCCTACATTGAATAACCTCAAAACTCTCTCTCCTCTATTGGTTACTCCCTAAATCTCTCTCCCCTCCACAACTTCTTACCAAATCCCTCCTCCATAATTTCCTTGAAAATCTCCTTTTCTCCCTTACATAGCTCTTGACCCATTATAGCCCTTACAGATATCTTTTCACCTATCCTCTATAATTTCTCTCGAATCTCTCTCTGCCCTATTAATTTCTTCCAAATCTCTTTCCCTCCATAACATCTTACCAAATCTTTTGCCCTTCATAATTTCCTCCTAAATATCATTTTCCGTCCTTCCATAACTCTTGGCCCATTATGGCTCTTAAACATATCCTTTCACCTACCCTATATTAATTTCTCCCAAACCTCTCTCCCTCCATAACTTCTTAAGAAATCTTTTGCCCTTCATAATTTCCTCAAAAATCTCATTTTTCTCCCCTCCATAGCTTTTGACCCATTATGGCCCTTAAACATATCTTTTCACCTACCCTCTATTAAGTTCTCCCAAATTTCTCTCTCACCCTCCTATTAATTTCTTCCAAATCTCTCTCCCTCCATAACTTCTTACCAAATCCCCCGCCCTCCATAATTTCCTCCAAAATCTCCTTTTCCCCCTTTCATAGCTTTCAACCCATTATGGTTCTTACACATATCTTTTCACCTACCCTCTATTAATTTCTTCCAAATATCTCCCCCTATTAATGTCTCCCAAATATCTCTCTCCCTCCATACCTCTTACCAAATCCTCCCCTACATAATTTCCTCCAAAATCTCCCTTTTCTTCTTTCCATAGCTTTTGACCCATTATGGCCCTTACACATATCTTTTCACCTACCATCTATTAATTTCTCCCAAATCTCTCTCTCATCTATTAATTTCTTCCAAATATCTCTTCCCTCCATAACTTCTTACCAAATTCTCCCCTCCATAGTTTTCTCCAAAATCTTCTTTTCTCCCTTCCATAGCTTTCGACCCATTATGACCCTTACACATATCTTTTCACCTACCCTCTATTAATTTCACCCAAATCTCTCTCGCCCCTATTAATTTCTTCCAAATCTCTCATCTCCATAACTTCGTACCAAATCCCCCCCTCCATAATTTCCTCCAAAATCTCCTTTTCTTCCTTCATAGCTTTCGACCCATTATGGCCCTTACACATATCTTTTCACCTACCCTCTATTAATTTCTCCCAAATCTCTCTCTCTCTCCCCTATTAATTTCTCCCAAATTTATCTCCCGTCCATAACTTCTTACCAAATAATCTCATCTCCATAACTTTCTCAAAAATCTGCTTTCCTCCCTTCCAAAGCTTTCGACCCATTACGGCCCTTACACAGATCCTTCCACCTACCCTACATTACATAGCCTCGAAATTGTCTCTCCTTTATTAATTACTCCCGTTGCTGCCGCTAACTACTAACTGAATCAGAGCGATCGATCTCTTCGCTGCTTACTGAAGCCGGTCGATCGATGCATTGCATTGAGCCCCACGAGAGACGTACGTGAGTTGACCTAGCCAGTTGGTTGCCTCTCGATGAACAGTTCATGTTGCCGCCGCGCGCGTGATACATAGTAGATCGAGTCGAGACTTGCATCGATCGAGCCCCTTTCACGAGACGTGGTGATTTGATCTAGCCGATTGGTTGGCTGTGAATGAACAGTTCATGTTGCCGCCGTTGGCTCGTACACCCCACCCCAGCGGTTGGGGGTTGGAAGAACAGGACCCCGCGGTAGTAGGCGGTTGGCGCTGGATGAACAAGACCTAGAGGAGGCCGTGCCGTGGTATGCCACACCCCAGCTGATTGGGGGTGGATGAACAGGACCTGGTGGAGGCCGTAGGCAGTTGGCGATGGATGAACAGTAGCCCATGGAGGCTGGAGGAAGTCAATGGTGGATGCCCATTCCTCCATTTTGTTGCAAGCCACACCCCTCCTGATGAACAGGACCCCGTTTCGACCATAGGCGGTTGAACATAAGTCCGTTTCGTCCATTTTGCGGTACATCAGACCCCTCCCGATGAACAGGACCCCATTTTGACCGTAAGCGATTGAACAGAAGTATGTTTCCTATGTTTTGCTGTACGCTAGACCCCTCCCTATGAACAGGACCCCGTTTCGATCGTAGGCGCTTGAACAGAAGTCTGTTTCGTCCATTTTGCGGTACACCACACCCTGAGCCGGTGGCGGGTCTATGAACAGGACCCCGTTTTGGCTGTTTCGTCCAAACTAGTTGGCTCCCGGTGAACACGATGTTGTTTCCTCCATTTTGACCCAGCCGGTTGGCTTCCGATGAACAGGACGTCGTTGCTATACGCATTTGGGACCCTGCCCGTATGTACGTACATGGCCGTATTTTTTGCAGTGTGGCTGCACATACGTGTACATGATTTAGACGGGACTGCGTGACATGCTATGTCGGGGCTCTACTATGACATGTGTCGCTCCTTACGCGGCCACGCTTCATCGCTGCAGACAGAGCGATTGACCAATATGTACTGATACGTCTCCAACGTATCTATAATTTTTATTATTCCATGCTATTATATTATCTATCTTGGATGTTTTATATGCATTTATATGCTATTTTATATGATTTTTGGGACTAACCTATTAACCTAGAGCCCAATGTCAGTTTCTGTTTTTTCCTTGTTTTTGAGTTTCGCAGAAAAAGAATATCAAACGGAGTCCAATCGAGCTGAAACTTTCCAGAGATTATTTTTGGACCAAAAGAAGCCCACGGAGTATCGGAGATACACCAGAGGAGTCCCAAGGCGACCACAAGGGTGGGGGCGCGCCCACCCCCCTAGGGCGCACCTCCTGACCTTGTGGGCCCCTCGTGGACTCCCCTGACTTGTTCTTGATGCCAACACCTCTTATATATCCCCAAACCTACATAACAGAACTTAGATCAGGAGTTCCACCGCCACAAGCCTCTGTAGCCATGAAAAACTAATCGGGGCCCTGTTCCAGCACCCTGCCCGAGGGGGAAATCATCACCGGTGGCCATCTTCATCATCCCTACGCTCTCCATGACGAGGAGGGATAGTTCACCCTCGGGTCTGAGGGTATGTACCAATAGCTATGTGTTTGATCTCTCTCTCTCTCGTGTTCTTGATTTGGGACGATCTTGATGTACCGCGAGCTTTGCTATTATAGTTGGATCTTACGATGTTTCTCCCCCTCTACCTTCTTGTAATGGATTGAGTTTTCCCTTTGAAGTTATCTTATCGGATTGAGTCTTTAAGGATTTGAGAACACTTGATGTATGTCTTGCATGTGCTTATTTGTGGTGACAATGGGATATTCACGTGATCCACTTGATGTATGTTTTGGTGATCAACTTGCGGGTTCTGTGACCTTGTGAACTTATGCATAGTGGTTGGCACACGTTTTTGTCTTGACTCTCCAGTAGAAACTTTGGGACACTCTTTGAAGTTCTTTGTGTTGGTTTGCATAGATGAATCTGAGATTGTGTGATGCATATCGTATAATCAAACCCGCGGATACTTGTGGTGACATTGGAGTTTCTAGGTGACATTAGGGTTTTGGTTGATGTGTATCTTAAGGTGTTATTTTAGTACGAACTCTAGGGTTGTTTGTGACACTTATAGGAATAGCCCAATAGATCGATCAGAAAGAATAACTTTGAGGTGGTTTCATACCCTACCATAATCTCTTCGTTTGTTCTCCGCTATTAGTGACTTTGGAGTGACTCCTTGTTGCATGTTGAGGGATAGTTATATGATCCAATTATGTTATTATTGTTGAGAGAACTTGCACTAGTGAAAGTATGAACCCTAGGCCTTGTTTCCTAGCATTGCAATACCGTTTACGCTCACTTTTATCATTAGTTACCTTGCTATTTTTATATTTTCAGATTACAAAAACCTATATCTACCATCCATATTGCACTTGTATCACCATCTCTTCGCCGAACTAGTGCACCTATACAATTTACCATTGTATTGGGTGTGTTGGGGACACAAGAGACTCTTTGTTATTTGGTTGCAGGGTTGTTTGAGAGAGACCATCTTCAACCTACGCCTCCCACAGATTGATAAACCTTAGGTCATCCACTTGAGGGAAATTTGCTACTGTCCTACAAACCTCTGCACTTGGAGGCCCAACAACGTCTACAAGAAGAAGGTTGCGTAGTAGACATCATGTACATACACGTTTGTGTCTAGACAGATAATGCTACGTACGCTTTGACCTAGCGGGTCCCAACTGTGAGGAGAGAATCATTTTTGTGTGTAATAAGGAGGCACTTCCTTGCGTGCAACCATGTAGGTAGTGGGTCCCGATTGTTAGGGAAAGGAAGCATTTTTCGCGTAATAAGGAGGCACTTCCTTGCATGCGAAGATATAGCTGGTGGGTCCTAGCTGTGAGGGGAAGAGCCCTTTTTTGCACGTAATAAGGAGGCACTTCCTTGCATGCGAAGATGTAGCTAGTGGGTCCCATCTGTCAGTCTCTCCATGTATAGTCCTCTTCCGATGGTTGTCGCTTGGTGACCATGCTAACCACGCCGGACCAAGAGCACCAAGGCAGTGGATGACGGCGAGGCCTAGAAAGGAAACGACCCAGATGTTGGGGATCGTTGCAGAAATTTAAAATTTTCTACGCATCACCAAGATCCATCTATGGAGTTTACTAGCAACAAGAAGGAAGGAGTGCATCTACATACCCTTGTAGATCGCGAGCGGAAGCGTTCAAGTGAACGGGGTTGATGGAGTCGTACTCGTCGTGATCCAAATCACCGATGACCGAGCGCCGAACGGACGGCACCTCCGCGTTCAACACACGTACGGAGCAGCGAAGTCTCCTTCTTGATCCAGCAAGGGGGAAGGAGAGGTTGATGGAGATCCAGCAGCACGACGACGTGGTGGTGGAAGTAGCGGGGATCTCGGCAGGGCTTCGCCAAGCACAGCGAGAGGGAGAGGTGTCACGGGAGGGAGAGGGAGGCGCCAGGGGCTGTGGTGCGGCTGCCCTCCCTCCACCTCCTATATATAGGCCTCCTGGGGGGGGCGCCGGCCCTGGGAGATCTGATCTCCAGGGGGGGCGGCGGCCAAGGGGTGGCTTCCCCCCCAAGCCAAGTGGGGGGCGCCCCCACCCCTAGGGTTTCCAACCCTAGGCGCAGGGGGGCCCAAGGGGGGGCGCACCAGCCCACCAGGGGCTGGTTCCCCTCCCACTTCAGCCCATGGGGCCCTCCAGGATAGGTGACCCCACCCGGTGGACCCCCGGGACCCTTCCGGTGGTCCCGGTACAATACCGGTAACCCCTGAAACTTTCCCGGTGGCCGAAACTGGACTTCCTATATATAATTCTTCACCTCCGGACCATTCCAGAACTCCTCGTGACGTCCGGGATCTCATCCGGGACTCCGAACAACTTTCGGGTTACCGCATACTAATATCTCTACAACCCTAGCGTCACCGAACCTTAAGTGTGTAGACCCTACGGGTTCGGGAGACATGCAGACATGACCGAGACGACTCTCCGGTCAATAACCAACAACGGGATCTGGATACCCATGTTGGCTCCCACATGCTCCATGATAATCTCATCGGATGAACCACGATGTCGAGGATTCAATCAATCCCGTATACAATTCCCTTTGTCTATCGGTACGTTACTTGCCCGAGATTCGATCGTCGGTATCCCAATACCTCGTTCAATCTCGTTACCGGCAAGTCACTTTACTCGTACCGTAATGCATGATCCCGTGACCAACCACTTGGTCACTTTGAGCTCATTATGATGATGCATTACTGAGTGGGCCCAGAGATACCTCTCCGTCATACGGAGTGACAAATCCCAGTCTCGATCCGTGTCAACCCAATAGACACTTTCAGAGATACCTGTAGTGTACCTTTATAGTCACCCAGTTACGTTGTGACGTTTGGTACACCCAAAGCACTCCTATGGCATCCGGGATTTACACGATCTCATGGTCTAAGGAAATGATACTTGACATTAGAAAAGCTCTAGCAAACGAACTACACAATCTTTGTGCTATGCTTAGGATTGGGTCTTGTCCATCACATCATTCTGCTAATGATGTGATCCCGTTATCAATGACATCCAATGTCCATAGTCAGGAAACCATGACTATCTGTTGATCAACGAGCTAGTCAACTAGAGGCTCACTAGGGACATGTTGTGGTCTATGTATTCACACATGTATTACGATTTCCGGATAACACAATTATAGCATGAACAATAGACAATTATCATGAACAAGGAAATATAATAATAACCATTTTATTATTGCCTCTAGGGCATATTTCCAACAGTCTCCCACTCGCACTAGAGTCAATAATCTAGTTACATTGTGATGAATCGGACACCCATAGAGTTCTGGTGTTGATCATGTTTTGCTCTAGGGAGAGGTTTAGTCAACGGATCTGCTACATTCAGGTCCGTATGTACGTTACAAATATCTATGTCTCCATTTTGAACACTTTCACGAATGGAGTTGAAGCGACGCTTGATATGCCTGGTCTTCCTGTGAAACCTGGGCTCCTTGGCAAGGGCAATAGCTCCAGTGTTGTCACAGAAGAGAGTCATCGGGCCCGACGCATTGGGAATCACCCCTAGGTCGGTAATGAACTCCTTCATCCAGATTGCTTCTTGCGCTGCCTCTGAGGCCGCCATGTACTCCGCTTCACATGTAGATCCCGCCACGACGCTTTGCTTGCAACCGCACCAGTTTACTGCCCCTCCATTCAAAATATACACGTATCCGGTTTGTGACTTAGAGTCATCCAGATCCGTGTCGAAGCTAGCATCAACGTAACCCTTTACGACGAGCTCTTCGTCACCTCCATAAACGAGAAACATATCCTTAGTCCTCTTCAGGTACTTCAGGATATTCTTGACCGCTGTCCAGTGTTCCATGCCGGGATTACTTTGGTACCTTCCTACCAAACTTACGGCAAGGTTTACATCAGGTCTGGTACACAGCATGGCATACATAATAGACCCTATGGCTGAGGCATAGGGGATGACACTCATCTTTTCTCTATCTTCTGCCGTGGTCGGGCATTGAGCCGTGCTCAATTGCACACCTTGCAATACAGGCAAGAACCCCTTCTTGGACTGATCCATATTGAACTTCTTCAATATCTTGTCAAGGTACGTACTTTGTGAAAGACCAATGAGGCGTCTTGATCTATCTCTATAGATCTTGATGCCTAATATATAAGCAGCTTCTCCAAGGTCCTTCATTGAAAAACACTTATTCAAATAGGCCTTTATACTTTCCAAGAATTCTATATCATTTCCCATCAATAGTATGTCATCCACATATAATAAGAGAATGCTATAGAGCTCCCACTCACTTTCTTGTAAACACAGGCTTCTCCATAAGTCTGTGTAAACCCAAACGCTTTGATCATCTCATCAAATCGAATGTTCCAACTCCGAGATGCTTGCACCAGCTCATAGATGGAGCGTTGGAGCTTGCATACCTTGTTAGCATTCTTAGGATCGACAAAACCTTCCGGCTGCATCATATACAATTCTTCCTTAAGAAAGCCGTTAAGGAATGCCGTTTTGACGTCCATTTGCCATATCTCATAATCATAGAATCTGGCAATTGCTAACATGATTCGGACGGACTTCAGCTTCGCTACGGGTGAGAAAGTCTCATCGTAGTCAACCCCTTGAACTTGTCGATAACCCTTAGCGACAAGTCGAGCCTTATAGATGGTCACATTACCATCCGCGTCTGTCTTCTTCTTAAAGATGCATTTATTTTCTATGGCTCGCCGATCATCGGGCAAGTCAGTCAAAGTCCATACTTCGTTTTCATACATGGATCCTATCTCGGATTGCATGGCTTCAAGCCATTTGTTGGAATCCGGGCCTGCCATCGCTTCTTCATAGTTCGAAGGTTCACCATTGTCTAACAACATGATTTCCATGACAGGGTTGCCGTACCACTCTGGTGCGGAACGTGTCCTTGTGGACCTACGAAGTTCAGCAGTAACTTGATCTGAAGATTCATGATCATCATCATTAACTTCCTCCCTAGTTGGTGCAGGCACCACAGGAACATCTTCCCGCGCTGCGCTACTTTCCGGTTCGGAAGGGGTGACTATCACCTCATCAAGTTCCACTTTCCTCCCACTCACTTCTTTCGAGAGAAACTCTTTCTCCAGAAAGGACCCGTTCTTGGCAACAAAGATCTTGCCTTCGGATCTGAGGTAGAAGGTATACCCAATGGTTTCCTTAGGGTATCCTATGAAGACGCATTTTTCCGACTTGGGTTCGAGCTTTTCAGGTTGAAGTTTCTTGACATAAGCATCGCATCCCCAAACTTTTAGAAACAACAGCTTAGGTTTCTTTCCAAACCATAATTCATACGGTGTCGTCTCAACGGATTTCGACGGAGCCCTATTTAAAGTGAATGCGGCAGTCTCTAAAGCATAGCCCTAAAATGAGAGCGGTAGATCGGTAAGAGACATCATAGATCGCACCATATCCAATAGAGTGCGATTACGACGTTCGGACACACCATTTCGCTGAGGTGTTCCAGGCGGCGTGAGTTGTGAAACTATTCCACATTTCCTTAAGTGTGTGCCAAATTCGTGACTTAAATATTCCCCTCCATGATCTGATCGTAGGAACTTTATTTTCCTGTCACGTTGATTCTCAACCTCACTCTGAAATTCCTTGAACTTTTCAAAGGTCTCAGACTTGTGTTTCATTAGGTAGACATACCCATATCTACTCAAGTCATCAGTGAGAGTGAGAACATAACGATATCCTCCGCGAGCCTCAACACTCATTGGACCGCACACATCAGTATGTATGATTTCTAATAAGTTGGTTGCTCGCGCCATTGTTCCGGAGAACGGAGTCTTGGTCATTTTGCCCATGAGGCATGGTTCGCATGTGTCAAATGATTCATAATCGAGAGACTCTAAAAGTCCATCAACATGGAGCTTCTTCATGCGCTTGACACCAATGTGACCAAGGCGGCAGTGCCACAAGTATGTGGGACTATCGTTATCAACTTTACATCTTTTGGTATTCACACTATGAATATGTGTAACATCACGTTCGAGATTCATTAAGAATAAACCATTGACCAGCGGGGCATGACCATAAAACATATCTCTCATATAAATAGAACAACCATTATTCTCGGATTTAAATGAGTAGCCATCTCGAATTAAACGAGATCCTGATACAATGTTCATGCTCAAAGCTGGCACTAAATAACAATTATTGAGGTTTAAAACTAATCCCGTAGGTAAATGTAGAGGCAGCGTGCCGACGGCGATCACATCGACCTTGGAACCATTCCCGACGCGCATCGTCACCTCGTCCTTCGCCAGTCTCCGCTTATTCCGCAGCTCCTGTTTTGAGTTACAAATATGAGCAACCGCACCGGTATCAAATACCTAGGAGCTACTACGAGTACTGGTAAGGTACACATCAATTACATGTATATCACATATACCTTTGGTGTTGCCGGCCTTCTTGTCCGCTAAGTATTTGGGGCAGTTCCGCTTCCAGTGACCACTTCCCTTGCAATAAAAGCACTCAGTCTCAGGCTTGGGTCCATTCTTTGGCTTCTTCCCGGCAACTGGCTTACCGGGCACGGCAACTCCCTTGCCGTCCTTCTTGAAGTTCTTCTTACCCTTGCCTTTCTTGAACTTAGTGGTTTTATTCACCATCAACACTTGATGTTCCTTTTTGATCTCCACCTCCGCTGATTTCAGCATTGAATATACCTCAGGAATGGTCTTTTCCATCCCCTGCATATTGAAGTTCATCACAAAGCTCTTGTAGCTCGGTGGAAGCGACTGAAGGATTCTGTCAATGACCGCGTCATCCGGGAGATTAACTCCCAGCTGAGTCAAGCGGTTGTGCAACCCAGACATTTTGAGTATGTGCTCATTGACAGAACTGTTTTCCTCCATCTTACAACTGAAGAACTTGTCGGAGACTTCATATCTCTCGACCCGGGCATGAGCTTGGAAAACCATTTTCAGCTCTTCGAACATCTCATATGCTCCGTGTTGCTCAAAACGCTTTTGGAGCCTCGGTTCTAAGCTGTAAAGCATGCCGCACTGAACGAGGGAGTAATCATCAGCACGTGACTGCCAAGCATTCATAACGTCTTGGTTCTCTGGGATGGGTGCTTCACCTAGCGGTGCTTCTAGGACATAATCTTTCTTGGCAGCTATGAGGATGATCCTCAGGTTCCGGACCCAGTCCGTATAGTTGCTGCCATCATCTTTCAGCTTGGTTTTCTCTAGGAACGCGCTGAAGTTGAGGGCAACGTGGGCCATTTGATCTACAAGACATATTGTAAAGATTTTAGACTAAGTTCATGATAATTAAGTTCATCTAATCAAATTATTCAATGAACTCCCACTCAGATAGACATCCCTCTAGTTATCTAAGTGAAACATGATCCGAGTTAACTAGGCCGTGTCCGATCATCACGTGAGACGGACTAGTCAACATCGGTGAACATCTTCATGTTGATCGTATCTTCTATACGACTCATGCTCGACCTTTCGGTCTTCCGTGTTCCGAGGCCATGTATGTACATGCTAGGCTCGTCAAGTCAACCTAAGTGTATTGCGTGTGTTCCGAGGCCATGTCTGTACATGCTAGGCTCGTCAACACCCGTTGTATGCGAACGTTAGAATCTATCACATCTTATCATCACGTGGTGCTTCGAAACAACGAACCTTCGCTACGGTGCACAGTTAGGGAGAACACTTTTCTTGAAATTTTAGTGAGGGATCATCTTATTTAAGCTACCGTCGTTCTAAGCAAATAAGATGTAAAACATGATAAACATCACATGCAATCAAATAGTGACATGATATGGCCAATATCATTTTGCTCCTTTGATCTCCATCTTCGTGGCGCCATGATCATCTTCGTCACCGGCATGACACCATGATCTCCATCATCGTGTCTTCATGAAGTTGTCACGCCAACGATTACTTCTACTTCTATGGCTAACGTGTTTAGCAATAAAGTAAAGTAATTTACATGGCGTTATTCAATGACACGCAGGTCATACAAAAATAAAGACAACTCCTATGGCTCCTGCCGGTTGTCATACTCATCGACATGCAAGTCGTGATTCCTATTACAAGAACATGATCAATCTCATACATCACATATATCTCATTCATCACATCCTTTTGGCCATATCACATCACAAGGCACATGCTGCAAAAACAAGTTAGACGTCCTCTAATTGTTGTTGCATGTTTTTACGTGGCTTCTATAGGTTTCTAGCAAGAACGTTTCTTACCTACGTAAAACCACAACGTGATATGCCAATTTCTATTTACCCTTCATAAGGACCCTTTTCATCGAATCCGTTCCGACTAAAGTGGGAGAGACAGACACCCGCTAGCCACCTTATGCAACTAGTGCATGTCAGTCGGTGGAACCTGTCTCACGTAAGCGTACGTGTAAGGTTGGTCCAGGCCGCTTCATCCCACAATGCCGCCGAAACAAGATAAGACTAGTAGTGGCAAGAAAATTGACAACATCTACGCCCACAACAAGTTTGTGTTCTACTCGTGCATAGAAACTACGCATAGGCCTGGCTCTGATACCACTATTGGGGATCGTTGCAGAAATTTAAAATTTTCTATGAATCACCAAGATCCATCTATGGAGTTTACTAGCAACGAGAAGGAAGGAGTGCATCTACATACCCTTGTAGATCGCGAGCGGAAGCGTTCAAGTGAACGGGGTTGATGGCGTCGTACTCGTCATGATCCAAATCACCGATGACCGAGCGCCGAATGGACGGCACCTCCGCGTTCAACACACGTACGGAGCAGCGACGTCTCCTCCTTCTTGATCCAGCAAGGGGGAAGGAGAGGTTGATGGAGATCCAGCATCACGACGGCGTGGTGGTGGAAGTAGCGGGGATCTCGGCAGGGCTTCGCCAAGCACAGCGAGAGGGAGAGGTGTCACGGGAGGGAGAGGGAGGCGCCAGGGGCTGTGGTGCGGCTGCCCTCCCTCCCCCCTCCTATATATAGGCCTCCTGGGGGGGCGCCGGCCCTGGGAGATCTGATCTCCAGGGGGGCGCCGGCCCTGGGAGATCTGATCTCCAGGGGGGCGGCGGCCAAGGGGTGGCTTCCCCCCCAAGCCAAGTGGGGGGCGCCCCCACCCCTAGGGTTTCCAACCCTAGGCGCAGGGGGGCCCAAGGGGGGGCGCACCAGCCCACCAGGGGCTGGTTCCCCTCCCACTTCAGCCCATGGGGCCCTCCGGGATAGGTGGCCCACCCAGTGGACCCCCGGGACCCTTCCGGTGGTCCCGGTACAATACCGGTAACCCCGGAAACTTTCCCGGTGGCCGAAACTGGACTTCCTATATATAATTCTTCACCTCCGAACCATTCCGGAACTCCTCGTGACGTCCGGGATCTCATCCGGGACTCTGAAAAACTTTCGGGTTACCGCATACTAATATCTCTACAACCCTAGCGTCACCGAACCTTAAGTGTGTAGACCCTACGGGTTCGGGAGACATGCAAACATGACCGAGACGACTCTCCGGTCAATAACCAACAGCGGGATCTGGATACCCATGTTGGCTCCCACATGTTCCACGATGATCTCATCGGATGAACCACGATGTCGAGGATTCAATCAATCCCGTATACAATTCCCTTTGTCAATCGGTACGTTACTTGCCCGAGATTCGATCGTCGGTATCCCAATACCTTGTTCAATCTCGTTACCGGCAAGTCACTTTACTCGTACCGTAATGCATGATCCCGTGACCAACCACTTGGTCACTTTGAGCTCATTATGATGATGCATTACTGAGTGGGCCCAGAGATACCTCTCCGTCATACGGAGTGACAAATCCCAGTCTCGATCCGTGTCAACCCAACAGACACTTTCAGAGATACTTGTAGTGTACCTTTATAGTCACCCAGTTACGTTGTGACGTTTGGTACACCCAAAGCACTCCTACGGCATCCGGGAGTTACACGATCTCATGGTCTAAGGAAATGATACTTGACATTAGAAAAGCTCTAGCAAACGAACTACACGATCTTTGTGCTATGCTTAGGATTGGGTCTTGTCCATCACATCATTCTCCTAATGATGTGATCCCGTTATCAATGACATCCAATGTCCATAGTCAGGAAACCATGACTATCTGTTGATCAACGAGCTAGTCAACTAGAGGCTCACTAGGGACATGTTGTGGTCTATGTATTCACACATATATTACGATTTCCGGATAACACAATTATAGCATGAACAATAGACAATTATCATGAACAAGGAAATATAATAATAACCATTTTATTATTGCCTCTAGGGCATATTTCCAACACCAGATACGGGGAAGACGCGACAGTGGAGTCCGAGGCGGAGGGGGGTACGAGGGTTGACTGGTTCGGGTGCAGGGTGGGGCTACACTCGGCGATGAATAATAGGAGGTGCAGAGTAGTGGATGGATGGCCTAGCCGTTGGTAGGGTAGCGTTTCGCAAGAAGGCGCGTGAATCAGTGCCGTTGGACATGGGAGGCTGGAGCAGGCAGTCCTGCTAGCAGTGGAGGAAGAAGACGAGAGATTGAAGAAGAATGTCGACCGTTCGATGACGGAGAAAATTCCCGTCAGATCCCTCGGTATGGTTCATGATGAGATCAGAAGTACCGGAACGGAGTTTGCACACACAGATTACCCAGGTTCGGTCCTTCAAAGAGTAGAGGATTACAATGGTGTACGGAATGTCTATCGAGAGTTGGATGTCAGATTGGATCCTGAACAAGGTCCTATGCCTCCCTTTATATAGAGAGGAGAGGCCCAGGGTTTACACGAGAGGGTAGGTGAGTGTTGTAGGGTGGAACCCTAAGTGAAGATCTTTTCACACTTGGAGGGGAAAAGGGGATGAACTCAAGAACACAAGAGAGGAATCACTCAAACAAAACCCAATCACACATCCAATAGAATAGCAAACACATGAGATCCACAAGAGTACAAGATCAATCCAAGGAAAACAAGCACAAAGGTAAGGTTCTTCCCACTCCTAAGGAGGCGAGGTCTTGATGATAGTCTTCTCCAAAAGGACGTCTTGATGTCCACTTGGGATCCTCTCCTAAGAGGTCTTGATCTCTAAGAGGAGTGGTAGAAGGAGCAAAGTTGTATCAATGTCTCACAAAGTGGTACAGGAGTGGCAGGTGCTACGCACAACAGATCTTCCAGAGACTTTAAGTTGTGTCGGCAGGTGGTACTTGGCGGCATGGTGCTGAGATGTACCGGCGGCGACCGTGACGTGCTAAGAAGTTCGCGCGCAGGGAGGTGGTGACGTTAGGCGCCGTGGTGGTGTTGACGGCAGCTAGACCGGGCAAGGATGATGCGTCAGTACAGCTCTGAAGATGGAGTGGTGGCAGTTGGCGGCGGCGGCCTCTGAGAGCGCGCCGGACCGGTGTGTACCCCATACCCGGCAAGTGGCTTGGTTGGGGCCTCATGTCTTAGATGTTAGGCTTGACTGTGAGGTATGTGGTATTAGGCCCGGACTATCAGCATCCCTTCATCAACTGGATAGGAGTAGCGACAGATGTTGCCTAGACGGTGGCTTCAGACTTACTGTTGTATTTCTTTGTATGGTCTTTTGTGAATAATTAATAAAGTGGCTGCATGCATCGCCCAGATGCAGAGGCCGGGGGTCTTCCTCCTTTTCTAAAAAAACATATACTTTGCTAACCCTAACAAATGACTTGGACCTGAAATATATAGCTAGAGGGAGGAAGGGGACAACTTGAGAGAGGCAAGGAAGGGCACCCTCGGCCGAAACCTAGGAGGCCCGTGCACATGGGTTAAGTTGGGCCCGTGCGCACGGGGGTCCCGTGGGCACGATACATGCCAATGCGCACGGGGTGCTACAACAGTGGGGGCTCGTGCGCACGGGGTCTGGAGGCCGTGCACACGAGGTCGTGCATCTCGTTTCCAGTGGCTCCCAGACTGGCCCGTGTGCACGGGGTCTTGGGGGCCCGTGGGCACGGGGTCGCGCGGGAGGTGTTGTCTTCATATCCTTGCTCTCCTTCTGTTGGGAAATGTTGCATGGAAAACAAAAATTCTACGCACACGCGAGATCTATCCATGGAGATGCATAGCTACGGGAGGGGAGAGCATCTACATACCCTTGTAAATCGCTAAGTGGAAGTGTTTATCAACGCGGTTGATGTAGTCGTACACCTTCACGATCCGTTCCGATCAAACACCGAACGCACGGCACCTCCGTGTTCAGCACACGTTCAGCTCGATGACGTCCTCGCCTTCTTGATCCCGCAAGAGGAGCGAAGTAGTAAATGAGTTCCGGCAACATGACGACGTGGTGACGGTGGTGGTGAAACTATTTCCGCAGGGCTTTGCCAAGCACAACGGATTTAGAGCGGAGGATGACCTAGAGGGGGGAGATTAGAACCACATTGGGCTTCTAATTATGAGGATTAGTGGTAGCTAAGGCTAGCTCTAAATATTCAACTAGGACCAACTAGAACTAGAACTATATCAACTAGAGGAGGCTCAAAAACTTGCGGGGCTAGCCCTGCTCCTCTATTTATATGTTTAGCCCTGGGGTCGTTACTTGGGGAGAGGGCCTCCCCAAAGTCGGTTTGGAACGCAAGGAAGAGTCCTTCTCGGATTCCAGCACTAGACTCCATGGTCCTTGGCGTCTGGCCCAGATGCCATGGTCCTCGGCTCTGGCCCAGGGCCAGACGCCAGGGTCCCTGACGTCTGGTCCCGGACCTCCGCAAAACTTCCTTTTGCACCGACCTAAAGCCTCATGGGCCTTACCCCTTGGCCCAACCATCAACCTATATATCAATCTTTACCTACGGACCATTCCGGAGCTCCTCGTCATGTCCGCGATCTCATTCGGGACTCCGAACAACATTCGATCACTGATAACCCACAAGTATAGGGATCACAACAGTTTTTGAGGGTAGAGTATTCAACCCAAATTTATTGATCAACACAAGGGGAGCCAAAGAATATTCGCGAGTATTAGCAGTTGAGTTGTCAATTCAACCACACCCGAAAGACTTAATATCTGCAGCAAAATATTTAGTAGCAAAGTAGTATGATAGTAACGGTAACAGTGGCAATAGTAACAGTAGTAGTTTTGTAGTGATTGTAACAGTAGCAACGACAAAAGTAACTTAGCTAGGATCAATATGCAAAAATCTCATAGGCATTGGATCAACGATGGATAATTGTGTTGGATAATATTCATCATGTAGCAGTCATAACCTACGGCGACACAGAACTAACTCCAATTAATCAATGTAATGTAGGCATGTATTCCGTATATAGTCATACGTGCTTATGGAAAAGAACTTGCATGACATCTTTTTTCCTACCCTCCCATGGCAGCGGGCTCCATAAGGAAACTAAGGGATATTAAGGCCTCCTTTTAATAGAGAACCGGGACAAAAGCATTAGCACTTAGTGAATACATGAACTCCTCAAACCACGGTAATCACCGGAAAGAATCCCAATTATTGTCACCTTGGGGTATGCGGATAATAACTCGTAATAGGTGTCTACAACTTGCAAGATAGGATCAAGGACACACATATATTCATGAAAACATAATAGGTTCAGATCTGAAATCATGGCACTCGGTCCTTAGTGGCAAGCATTAAGCATAGCAAAGTCATAGCAACATCAATCTCAGAACATAGTGGATAGTAAGGATCAAGCTCTAAGAAAACTAACTCGATTACATGATAAATCTCATCCAACCCATCACTGTCTAGCAAGCCTACGAAGGAATTACTCACTCCCGGTGGTGAGCATCATGAAATTGGTGATGCAGGAAGGTTGATGATGACGATGGCGACAGATTCCACCCTTCGGAGCCCCGAACGGACTCCATATCAGCCCTCCTGATGAAGAACAAGAGGTGGCGGTGTGATGTCGCTTGAAGCTACGTCGGTATTTCCCCAAAGAGGAAGGTGTTGGGGAACGCAGTATTTCAAAAAATTTACCTACGATCACGCAAGATCTATCTAGGAGATTCATAGCAATGAGCGGGGAGAGTGTGTCCACGTACCCTCGTAGACCGAAAGCGGAAGCGTTTAGTAACGCGGTTGATGTAGTCGAACGTCTTCGCGATCCAACCGATCAAGTACCGAACACACGGCACCTCCGCGATCTGCACACGTTCAGCTCGGTGACGTCCCTCAAACTCTTGATCCAGTTGAGGCCGAGGGAGATTTTCGTCAGCACGAGGGCGTGGTGACGGTGATGATGAAGTTACCGGCGCAGGGCTTCGCCTAAGCACTACGACAATATGACCGAGGTGGAAAACTGTGGAGGGGGGCACTGCACACGACTAAAGATCAACTCGTGTGTCTATGGGGTGCCCCCTCCCCCGTATATAAAGGAGGGGAGGAGGAGGGCCGGCCACAAGGGGCGCACCCAAGGGGGGATTCATACTCCTAGTAGGAGTAGGTTTCCCCCTTTCCTAGTCCAAGTAGGAGAAGAAGGAAGGAGAAGGAGAGGGAGAACGAAAGAGGGGGGCGCCGCCCCCTCCTTAGTCCAATTCGGACCAGCCCATGGGGGGGGGGGCGCGGCCTCCCCTTGTGGCCCTTCTCTCCTTTCCACTAAGGCCCATGAAGGCCCAATACTTCCCCCGGCGAATTCCTGTAACTCTCCGGTACTCCGAAAAATACCCGAACCACTCAGAACCTTTCCGATGTCCGAATATAACCTTCCAATATATCGATCTTTATGTATCAACCATTTTGAGACTCCTCGTCATGTCCGTGATCTCATCCGGGACTCTGAACAAACTTTGGTCATCAAATCACATAAAGTCATAATACAAATCGTCATTGAAGGTTAAGCGTGCGGACCCTAAGGGTTCGAGAACTATGTAGACATGACCGAGACACATCTCCGGTCAATAACCAATAGCGGAACCTGGATGCTCATATTGGCTCCTACATATTCTACGAAGATCTTTATCGGTCAAACCGCATAACAACATACGTTGTTCCCTTTGTCATCGGTATGTTACTTGCCCGAGATTCGATCGTCGGTATCATCATACCTAGTTCAATCTCGTTACCGGCAAGTCTCTTTACTCGTTTCGTAATGCATCATCCCGTGACTAACTCATTAGTCACATTGCTTGCAAGGCTTATAGTGATGTGCATTACCGAGAGGGCCCATAGATACCTCTCCGATAATTGGGGTGACAAATCCTAATCTTGATCTATGCCAACTCAACAAACACCATCGGATACACCTGTAGAGCATCTTTATAATCACCCAGTTACGTTGTGACGTTTGATAGCACACAAAGTGTTCCTCCGGTATTCGGGAGTTGCATAATGTCATACTCATAGGAACATGTATAAGTCATGAAAAAAGCAAAAGCAATAAACTAAACGATTATAGTGCTAAGCTAACAGATGGGCCTTGTCCATCACATTATTCTCTAATGATGTGACCTCATTCATCAAATGACAACACATGTCTATGGTTAGGAAACTTAACCATCTTTGATTAACGAGCTAGTCTAGTAGAGGCATACTAGGGACACTCTGTTTGTCTATGTATTCACACATGTACTAAGTTTCTGGTTAATACAACTCTAGCATGAATAATAAACAGTTATCATGATATAAGGAAATATAAATAACAACTTTATTATTGCCTCTAGGGCATATTTCCTTCAAAAGGGATGATGCAGCACATCGGCGGTAGGTATTTCCCTCAGATATGAAACCAAGGTTATCAAACCAGTAGGAGAACTAAGCAACACAACGTAAACAGCCCCTGCACACAGATAACAAATCCTCGCAACCCGACGTGTTAAAGGGGTTGTCAATCCCTTCCGGGGTACGGCGCCTCAAGATGGGCAAACGGGCGTGAGATAAATTTCTAGTAGATTGATAGATCGAACGCCAAACAAAATAAATAGAAATAAAACACAACAAGGTATTTTTGTATTTTTGGTTTAATAGATCTAAAAATAAATGCAAGGAAAAAGTAGATCGCAAAGGCAAACATATGAGAAAGAGACCCCGGGGCCGTAGGTTTCACTAGTGGCTTCTCTCGAGAAAAATAGCAAACGGTGGGTGAACAAATTACTGTTGGGCAATTGACAGAACTTCAAATAATCATGATGATATCCAGGCAATGATCATTATATAGGCATCACGTCCAAGATTAGTAGACCGACTCCTGCCTGCATCTACTACTATTACTCCACACATCGACTGCTATCCAGCATGCATCTAGTGTATTAAGTTCATGGAGAAACAGAGTAATGCAATAAGAACGATGACATGATGTAGACAAGATCTATCTATGTATAGATAGACCCCATTGTTTTATCCTTAGTAGCAATGATACATACGTGTCGGTTCCCCTTCTGTCACTGGGATCAAGCACCGTAAGATCGAACCCACTACAAAGCACCTCTTCCCATTGCACGATAAATAGATCAAGTTGGCCAAACAAAACCCAAATATCGGAGAAGAAATACGAGGCTATAAGCAATCATGCATCTAAGAGATCAAAGAAACCCAAATAACTTTCATGGATATAAAAAGTTAGATCTGATCATAAACTCAAAGTTCATCGATCCCAACAAACACACCGCAAAAGAGTTACATCATATGGATCTCCAAGAGACCATTGTATTGAGAATTCAGAGAGAGAGATGAAGCCATCTAGCTACTAACTACGGACCCGAAGGTCTACAAAGAACTACTCGCGCATCATCGAAGAGGCACCAATGGAGGTGGTGAACCCCATCCGAGATGGTGTCTAGATTGGATCTGGTGGTTCTGGACTCTGCGGCGGCTGGATGAATATTTCGTCGACTCCCCTAGGGTTTTGGGAATATTGGGGTATTTATAGAGCAAAGAGGCGGTCCGGGGGGCACCTGAGGTGGGCACAACCCAGCAGGGCGCGCCTGGGCCTCCTGGCGCGCCCTGGTGGGTTGTGCCCTCCTCGAGGCACCCCCAGGTGCAGCCAGGGCCCATTATGTTCCTTCTAGTCCAAAAAAATCTCCGCGGAGTTTCATTGCATTTGGACACTGTCTGATATCGATTTCCTGTGATGTAAAAAACATGCAGAAAATAGCAACTGGCACTTGGCACTATGTCAATAGGTTAGTACCAAAAAATGATATAAAATGACTATACAATGATTATTAAACATCCAAGATTGATAATATAACAACATGAAATAATAAAAAATTATAGATACGTTGGAGACGTATCACGGCGGCTCCGTATCGTAAAACGCGATGAATCCTTCTCTCTGATTTTTTTTCTCCGCAAATAGGTATAAATGGAGTTACTTAGGGTTGCCGGAGCTCTAGGGGCCCCACAAGACTGGGAGGTGCGCCCTGGGGGGTAGGCGCGCCCCCAGAGCTTGTGGCTCATGGGTGGCCCCACTTTGGTATATTTTCCTCCAGTTTTTTATATATTCCACAAAATTCTTCGTAAATTTTCAGGCCAATCCGAGAACTTTGATTTCTGCAAAAAAATAACACCATGGCAATCCTGCTGAAAACAACGCCAGTCCGGGTTAGTTCCATTCAAATCATGCAAATTAGAGTCCAAAATAAAGGCAAAAGAGTTTGGAAAAGTAGATACGATGGAGACGTACCAGTCACCAACATACATAACTCGTATAATACTATATCATCGACGAACGTTAAGCATGCGGACCCTATGGGTTCGAGAATGATGTAGGCATGACCGAGATGCTTCTCCGGTGAATGACCAATAGCGGGACCTAGATGCCCATATTGGTTCCTACATATTCTATGAAGATCTTTATCGGTCGAACCTTTATGACAACATACGTTCCCTTTGTCCGTCGGTATGTTACTTGCCCGAGATTCAATCATTGATATCTCCATACCTAGTTCAACCTTGTTGCTGGAAAGTCTCTTTACTCATTCCGTAATACATCATCTTTTAACTAACTCCTTAGTCACTTTGCTTGCAAGCTTCTTGTGATGCTGTATTACCGAGAGGGCCCAGAGATACCTCCCCGTCATACGGAGTGACAAATCTCAATATAGATTCACGCCAACTCAACATACACCTTCAGAGATACCTGTAGAGTACCTTTATGATCACCCAGTTATGAAGTGACGTTTGATAGCACACAAGGTATTCATCCGGTATCCGGGAATTGCATGATCTCATGGTCGAAGGAACATGTATTTGACATTAAGAAAGCAGTAGCAATAAACTGAACGATCATATGCTAAGCTACCGGATGGGTCTTGTCCATCACCTCATTCTTCTAATGATACTACCGCAGGATGCTGCTAACGCGACACTACGATCAGAGACCCTTCGACTAAACTGTGTGCAATGCAATAATCGCAAACGATGATGTAAAAAACCGTCAAAAAGGTGCAAAACGTTTGCGATGACGGATGCATCAAACACAGTTTAGATTTTAGTTGCGTGTGAGATGCAGGGCATACGGTTCAGTTCAATGAACTGTTTGTGATGAGGCAGAAGAACAGAAACGGACAGCCAGATGAAGGTGTGTGCGATATACGGCATACGGTTCACTCGGATGAACTGTTTGTGATTAGGCGGAACAAAAGAAACGGTCAGCCAGATCAAGGTGTGTGCGATAGAGGGCAAACAATTCACTTGGATGAACTGTTTGCGTTGAGCCAAGATAACAGAAACGGTTCAATATAACAAGATGTGTGTGATACGCTGCAAACAGGTATGTAATCAGAAATGTGTGCGAAGACCGATAATAACACAAACGATTGCTGCTAATAAGACGTGTGTGTTGTGCGTTGGGATTGCATACAGAACAACAACATATATATATATATATATATACATACACACTTATAAGGACATGGTTGCATAACCCAATTAAACATCCAATTACATAGGTGGCTACTACACACATGACATTTGCACACACCAAAGTAAACTATTACATGCATAATTATATAGGTGGCTACTACACACATGAAATTTCCACACACCAAAGTCAACTATATATTACATGCATAATTAACTAGGATAAACGATCATCTGATCATCATCTACTTCTTGTGACGCTTGTTGCTACTGCTCTGCTTGTGGCTCGATCCAGCCTCGTCGATTTGGGTAATGAGGCACTTCCTCATGTCAATGATCCACCTGTGCATCTCGTAGCATGTGTACACGCTCTTTGGCCGCGAACCTGAGGCGAGGTTCATCCAGTTGCCACATCCAGGCCCCGTGCCAGGATACAGGACGTGTTCTGTTGGCATCCTGCTTCATCTTTTCGTAGTATGGGTCGATGATGGCCGAGGCGAGTTCAACTCGGGATTCCTTCTTCGTGCTGCCCCGGACCCTTTAGTGCTCACGGATTTCGACAAGGTTCTTGCAGGCCAAGCCCGTAAGCCTGAGCGCTTTTACATCGTCGGTGGTTTCCACCGTAGCGAACTTGTAGTGGGTGCTGTGGCCATGTAGTAGTGGTAGATGAGGACATGATGGCACACACACAACTAGGCGACAACAACCTTCTGATCTATGTTGGGACAACCGCCGGTGTACTGGAGGTCGATGCCGACCACCTTGTACTTGTCTCGAGCAAGCAACTGCTTAACGGTGTTGATGTAGTTGTCCACCACGGCTGGGTCGATGGTGTACACTACTAGGAGATCCGTCTCCCTCGCGTGGGTCTCCACTTTATGCTCGCCGAACTCCATTGGAGTGCCGCTAGACATCCCCTCTCTATGTGTCGTCGTGGGTGTGCTTGTTGTGTTGTCGGGCATGATCGAAAGGTTGAAGAGACTAAGTTTATTATAATGCCCGCGGGAATAAAAGGGGAAGCCGGACGGCCTGGAATATTGGCACGCCCAGATGGCAGTTCTAATTTGCAGCGCGTAACTCCATCGTGCCGCATGTAACTGCATCGTGTGGCGACACCCGCGGTGCAACCGCATGCATATGAGGCCCCCGACATGATCGTGTGCAGGCCCAACCGCTGGCAGAGCGCGTGCGGAGGGACGCGAGCAGAGCGATTCGCGGTCGCCTCAACGGCGAGCAACCATATATATGCATATAGCAGTTGAACGCGCAAGGAAAAGCTGTCCACAAGCCGAGCGCGCCGACGGACGTGAGCAGAGCGCGCCACGCGCCTAACGGTGAGCATAGCACGCTGCGGCGCCTAACGGCGAGCAGAGCTTGCCGAGGGACGCGAGCAGAGGCTGGCACAGTGATATGTGTGAGGGAGTCCTGGATTAAGGGGTCCTCGGGCGTCCGACCTGTTATACATGGGCCGGACTGATGGGTCGTGAAGATATGAAGACCGAAGGCTCTCTCCCGTGTCCGGATGGGACTCTCCTTGGCGTGGAAGGCAAACTTGGCATCCAAATATGAAGATTCCTTTCTCTGTAACCGATTTTATGTAACCCTAGATCCCTCTGGTGTCTATATAAACCGGGGAGTTAGGCCCGTAGAGCCGAATAATCATAATCATAGTCATACAGGCTAGACTTCTAGGGTTTTAGCCATTACGATCTTGTGGTAGATCAACTCTTGTAACACTCATATTCATCAAGATCAATCAAGCAGGAAGTAGGGTATTACCTCCATAGAGAGGGCCCGAACCTGGGTAAACATTGTGTCCCCCATCTCCTGTTACCATGGACCTTAGACGCACAGTTCGGGACCCCCTACCCGAGATCCGCCGGTTTTGACATCGACATTGGTGCTTTCATTGAGAGTTCCACTGTGACGTCGAGAACAGGGTTGATGGCTCGCCTCGTTGTCAAGGACAATATCACCTCCGGAGGAGCCCTAGCTCCGGGCCAAACCCTCCGACTTGGCGGCTTTACCATGACCGCCTGTTCGGCCGTTAAGCCGACGATGGCCTCTCGAGTCATCGAAAATCGTCTTCGCGTTGACTCCGAATACTCCAAACGGATGGATCCGACGGAGTTGTCGTCTTTAAATGAACTCCTAGGTCGCATCGCCGCCTTGGGGGTCGCTACAGACTACGATCGGATTGGGCTTAAACCTGACCAGAGAGAAATCAAATCTCCGCCGATCACCCATCAGATAGCAGTAGTGGAGGAGCAAGACAATAACTCTTCCTCTATATTGAGGACGAACTATGTACGGGTTTCCGAGCTCGAGGAGCCGGACACCTGTCCACAGAACGACGTGCCCTGCCCTCCGAACCTAGAATCGGACGACGGGCCTAAAACATCAGTTGATATCTCGGAGTCTGAACCGTTAAGTTTGGAAGATTTAGAAACTCCGGATCCCAAATCGTGTCAGGGTTCAGATTTAAAACCACCCACCCACCCAGCTATACGCGATCTTATGTACATAAGACAACAGTCTCAGGAAACGGTTCATCACTTCTGGGCCAGATTCCTCCTTGTCAAAGACAAGATTAAATATTGCCGCGATGAAGACGCAATCTCAGCATTCTGCAACAATTGCACGGACGAAGGAGTCCTCAACGCCATCAACCGCCGTCACGTATTACACTTTGCTGACTTGGAAACCATAGTACAGAAGTACTGCGCAATGGAAAGCGCCTGGAAAACTCAGGCAACTCATTGGGAACCACCGGTTTCAACTCAGCCCCTCGTCCGGGCAAAAAGGACGCACCCTCGTGGGGCGCCTGACCCAATAGTAAAGAAATCAACACCCATTATGGGGCGCGGAACCGTTCTGGAGGGATGGCTCGACAGGCCATGCAAAATACATGCAACACCGGATACCACACCAACCCACAACCTTAGAGCATGTTGGATACTCCGGCAAGTGACCAAGAGCGGCGAAGACCTCCTCACCAAAAATACCCCAGAACAACACCCCCTAGAAGACGACGACCTCGGAGTATTGACGGTCTTCGAGACCTTTGCTTTAAAAAATCAGCGCAAAAGGGCACTCCGCGACCTCGCCGAAGTCTGCCAAGTCGCAGCAATAAACCCCTGGAATGACACGGCCATAACTTTCAATGCCGATGACGAACCAAAATTCAGGGCAGTCCGGGCACCAGCCGCCTTGGTCCTCAGCCCAATCGTGGACGGCTTCCGGCTCACCAAAGTGCTCATGGATGGCGGCAACGGACTAAACCTCATCTACGAGGACACACTCATAAAAATGGAAATAGATAGGAGCCGCATTGAGCAAAGTAGCACGACCTTCCGGGGAATCATTCCCAGTCGGGAGGCACGATGCGCGGGAAAAATCACGCTCAACGTGGTATTCGGCACGCCGGAGAATTATCGGTCCGAAGAGATAACCTTCCAAGTGGCCCCTTTCAACAGCGGATATCACGCCTTATTGGGGCGAGACGCATTCACACGCTTCCAAGCTATACCTCATTACGAGTACATGAAGCTCAAGATGCCCGGGCCCAACGACACCATCACTCTTGCCAGTGATCCGGACACAGCACTGCGCGCCGAAAATAAAACCGCATCTTTAGCCCTCGAGGCATTGTCTGAAGCCCTCGCGGTCGAAGAGCTGACCGCGCTACGCTCCACTGTGGATAGGGATGACGTAATCCTGGACAAACGACCCAAATCCACCTCCTTCAAACCAGCAGAAGAAATAGTCAAATTCCATGTCCATCCAACGGACCCCAACAAGACAGCATCCATCGGGGCACAACTCAACCCAAGGTCGATGCCGCGCTACGAGAGTTCCTGCGTGAGAACTGGGACATATTCGCCTGGCACCCTTCTGACATGCCAGGAATCCCACGCAGGTTGGCCGAACACAGCCTCAATATCTTAAAGGGATATAAACCGGTCAAACAAACACTGCGGCGTTTTTCGAACCCAAACGACAAGCTATGGGAGAGGAGCTAGCCAAGTTACTTGAAGCCGGATTCATCAGAGGAATAAAACACCCGGACTGGCTAGCAAACCTGGCGATGGTACCAAAGAAGGATAAATCCTGGCGCCTATGCGTCGATTTCAAAGACCTCAACAAGGCTTGCCCTAAGGATCCCTTCCCCCTCGCATCGATCAGATTATTGACGCAACCGCAGGACACGACTCACTGTGTTTCCTCGACGCGTACTCCGGATACCATCAAATCAAGATGAAGGAGTCCGATCAAGCCGCAATGGCATTCATTACCCCATACGGGCCTTTCTGCTTCAACACTATGCCTTTCAGGCTCAAAAACGCTAGCGCCACCTACCAACGCATGATCCAAACATGCCTGGAGAAGCAAATCGGCAAGACAGTTGAAGCATATGTGGATGACGTCGTCATCAAAACCAGGCACGTCGAGTCACTAATAGACGATTTACGTCTCACATTCAACAACCTCCGTGCATACCACATTAAGCTCAATCCGGAAAAGTGTGTTTTCGGCGTCCCTGCTGGAAAACTGCTCGACTTCATTGTTTCCAATAGACGAATTGAAGCAAATCCAGCCAAAATCCGAGCTTTGTCATAGTTGGCTATGCCAACGGACCTTAAACAGGCCCAAAAACTCGCCGGATGCGTGGCAGCTTTAAGCCGCTTTATCTCCAGATTGGGAGAAAAGGCATTGCCACTGTATCGCCTACTCCGGCGCACCGATCACTTCGAGTGGACGGATGCGGCAACGGCCGGACTGGAAGAAATAAAAGCCCTTCTAGCGAGCAACCCAATCCTGGCCGCGCCAAACGTTGGCGAACCCATGCTATTATACATATCGGCAACACACCAGGTGGTTAGCGCCGTGCTCGTCGTTGAGCGAGAGCAGGACAGACACAAATTCCTGCTTCAGAAGCCGGTATACTACATATCCACTGTCCTCACACCATGCAAATCCCGGTACCCTCATCATCGAAAGATAGCATACGCGGTCTTCATGGCATCCCGGAAGCTACGACATTACTTCCAAGAGTGTTCAATCACGGTGGCCTCCGAAGTACCACTCAATGATATAATAAACAACCGCGATGCTACGGGCCGGATTGCCAAATGGGCCATTGAGCTCCTTCCATTCGACATAACATACAAACCGCGTCGAGCCATTAAATCCCAAGTACTGGCGGACTTCATCGCTGAATGGATAGAGGCCGAACTCCCTAAAGAGTACGGCACATATTCCAACTGGGTCATGTATTTTGTTGGCTCCAAAATGTTGGCAGGATTAGGAGCGGGCGTCGTTTTAACGTCCCCCACTGGAGACGTTGTCCAGTATGTACTCCAAATATTATACACAGACTCCAACAACGCAGCCGAATATGAGGCCTTATTGCATCATCTTCAGATGGCCGTCTCCATGGGCATACAACGCCTGGAAGTGCGCGGGGACTCAAACCTCGCAATATCTCAAATAAATGGAGATTTTGACGCCAAAGATCCGAAGATGGCGGCTTATCGCAACACCGTCCTGAAAATGTCAACTCGGTTCGAGGGGCTCGAGTTTCATTACATGGCTCGAGAAAGTAATCAAGCGGCGGACGTCCTTGCTCGCATCAGCGCCAAGCGCGACCCCGTCCCACCTAACATCTTTCTGGAAATGCTTTTTAAGCCATCCGTGGTGTGGCAAGGGGAGAGCGGCAACACTAGTCCGGATCCGAACACAACCCCAGATTCCGAACACACCGACATCATCGGGGGCTCAACCACCGAAATAACACCGTCGGCCCATCTCATCATGGCAGTCATTGCCCCATGGACCGAATCCTTTTTGGCCTACCTTAATAGGACAGAACTCCCTAAGGATCAGAATGAGGCTCGCCGCATTGTTCGGCGTTCGAAGGCCTACAAGGTTCACGACGGAGAGGTCTACAAGAAAAGCGCTACCGGAGTCCTTCAAAGATGTATCTCCAAGGAAGAAGGGCGGCAGCTCCTGGCTGAAATTCATGCCGGTCTCGGCGGTCACCACGCCGCAGCTCGGGCCCTTGTTAGCAAGGCCTTCCGTACATGTTTTTATTGGCCGACGGCCCGAGCAGACGCATAGGACCTTGTCCAACATTGCGTCGGATGCCAGCTTTTCGCCAACCAGAGCCATATGCCACCCACCGCTCTGCAAACAATCCCCATCACTTGGCCTTTCGTGGTCTGGGTGCTTGATATGGTCGGACCCCTTAAAGGAGGAAGCCATAAGAAAAAATATCTGCTGGTCATGGTGGATAAATTCACTAAGTGGATAGAGGCCAAACGAGTTAAAACAGCCGAAGCCGGACCAGTGATAGACTTTATATCCGGCGTTGTACACCATTATGGTGTCCCACACAGCATCATCACCGATAACGGCTCCAATTTCACAGCCGATGAGGTAAAAAATTGGAGCGCCAATCTGGGCATTAAGCTCGATTACGCCTCCGTCTATCACCCGCACACAAACAGTCAAGTCGAACGGGCCAATGGTCTTATTATGAGCGGCATCAAACCTAGGCTGGTGCAGTCTTTGAAAGAATCAGACAAGCACTGGGTTGAGGAGACTCTGTACTCTGGGGGCTGTGGACCACGCCCAATCGCACTACCGGATATACACCTTTCTTCATGGTGTACGGCGCAGAGGCTGTGTTACCCTGCGACATTATTCATGACTCAACTCGAGTGCGCATGTACGAAGAGAGAGAGGCCGAGCTCGATCGGCAGGACAGCCTAGATGCCCTGGAGGAGGAGCGCGACGTTGCAAAAGCCTGTTCCGCATTTTATCAACAACAGGCCCTTAGATATCAAAGCAGAGAAGTACGGGCCAAGACTTATAATGTTGGCGAACTCGTTCTATGCTTGCCAGAGAAGAAAAAGGACAAACTCAAGCCCAAATGGGAGGGTCCCTTCATCATTGACGAAGTTCTCACTGGAGGAGCGTACCGCCTGCGTGATGCGTCAGACAATCGCCTAGAGCCGAATCCCTGGAACGCGGCCAGACTCCGAAGATTCTATGCCTAGTGCCGTACTCTTTGTTCGTCTCCTTCTCCCTATTGTTCCCATTGCTTTTTTCCTCTCTTTTTGCTTTTTCCTTTTTTTAGCCTTAAAGCTTTTCGTGTGGCTCAACCGTGCACCTGTGGCATACACATACTCAAATATGTACGTCCATTTTACATGGGGGCTTCTTTGACAAAAGCTTGTTAATGTTATTTTTCGAGCATCAAGCTCATCACACATGCACGTTTTCCCCATATGTACCTTTTCTTCACCATTATATGCATCGATATGACTTAAGTTTTGGCCAAGCTGGGTTGCCTCGCTCCTGTGCTTATGCCCTACATTCCCGTTAGTTTGGCTAGGGCATAAAGGGAGCACCTCTGTGATTGTTACTGCTGGGTCATCCGGATGTGTACCTCAGACTGGGTGAAGCCGAAAGCTAGCGTTCTTAAGGGAATATTTGGTCAGTGGATTAAAGATGTTTTTGCATTCACCCCATTGTGAACCCCTAGATGTTACTTAGACTGCGATTGTTCCAATCGCAGTTCGGACATGCATTTTTACGCATGCACACCTAGGGAAAGGAACCCTTAACGGAACTAGTCTCTCTGGAAGATGTTTCTTACAATCATAATGTAATATAACATAACTAGCCGGACACAACTTGTCTGTTCAAGCAACTATGACCCCTACGCCTGGTTTCCATGCATACCCCCGTCTATTTTACCGCTCAGGTATTCGGAAACACTCTGCACCTTCGGGTCCCGAGGTCGAAGCGAAAAGGTCTGCCATGACAATCGTTTTACAATTCAGCTAGAAGGAAAGTACATAGTCACTTGGACTCAAAAATTTCCTCCTCTATACTGTCCAGCAGGCTGTCTAACTTACAATCCTGCTGGGAATACTTGGTGGCTACTTTTACTTGGTCATATACCAAATTAACGGGAACTTCTTTTCCATCTGACCCTATAGGTCCGACCTGAGCCATATGATTCGGATCAAGCTTGGTGTACCGTGTTTTCACCATGGCCCAGGCTTCTCGTGCACCTTCCCGGTAGGCCGATATCTTCCACAATCGAAAGCGCTCCCGCGCTCCCTTGGATAGCTCTATGAGCTCCTCCATCTTTCCTGGAGGGGAGGCAGATGGCCACAAGGCCTCGGCAACACTTCGCATCGCCTGCCGAGCCTGCTCGTGCATTTGCGACAGCTCTTGTAGCAGATCGCCCGAGAATCCGGACATCTCCTCTTCGGGACGACCGGTCAGCATACCTGCAAACATAACTCTGTCAGTCCCCTTTATCTCCGAATTATTCAAAGGTAAGTTCGACTACATACTGAATATGCCGCCTTGCAGCCTCTTATTTTCCTTCACGGAATCAGCCAGCTGGGCCCATACGTCTTTCAGTTCTTCGCCCAGCTGGGTCTGGGCATCCTGCAGCTTGTTTTTCTCATCTCTGACTCGTGTCAGCACACGTTCGCCCGCGGCCAACAGTCTTTTGGCTTCTTGTTCTTCCGTTTGGGCGGCTTTCAGTTGCTCCTTGAGTTGATCTGACAATCCTGCGATAAGTTGAGCAACAGTGTTAGCATTGCCGGTATCTAATTATGTTTTCTCGATGGAGGGGAACATTAGCAGGTGATGCCTTCTTTGATTTCTCCAGTTCGGCAGTAGCAACAGTTAGCTGGGTCCGACACTTTTCAAGTTCCTGAGACAACAGATTGTTTTCTCCGACAACACCTGGTTATACAATGATCCTTAAATCAGTTGTATCAACTGCTTCAAGTCTCAGGGGCTACTGGTATATAATTATCAGTTTTGTACAATAAACTTACCCGTATATCTTTTACATGTTGGTTTGTGGCTCTGGCAAGCCCGTCTCGAGCAGCTTGGATATATGCATCAGCCGAGCTAAAGGCATTGAACGCCTCGTTCGTAAAGCCGGGGTCGCGTAGAACGACTCTCCGGCGCCGATGATTCATGGTGCTCTCCACTTCCGAGTTTGTGACGGATACATCATCCGACTCCTCTGTCGAAGGACAATCCGGTGTCACTCCCGTATCAGCCCTTGCCTTTAAAGCAGGGTCGGGAGCCTGACTTGTGGAAGCGCGGCCAGTAAGATTCCCGGACATAGTCCGACGAACGCTTTTCCTGATAAGACGCAGCGGATAATGTCACAGTTGGATGTGACTGCCAAAGGGCATATTTGAAAGCCATACCTCTTTGATGAAGGCTCGGTCGTATCTTCGTTTGCCTTCCTCTTCGAAGACTTGCCCGACGTGGTCGCCGCTCTCTTTGGAGTTGCCTCTTGGGTAGCAAGGCGCGCCAAACGCCTCCCCTTTTGAGCACGAGACAGTGCGGTGGGTGAGGCAGAACAAGGGAACTCTTTCGGAGGAGATGTCTCCTGATTACTTATGTGTGAAGCAGGAAGAAGACCAGGATAATCAGCGGTGATGGCCACTTCCGTGCCGTCATAGATCGCCTGGTAAAACACCCATCCTCGAGCACCACTAATATATCCGGATCCTCTTCGAATCCGGGGTCAAGGTCCCGATTATGGCCCTCTGGTTGTGGGGCAGGGCTGTAAAGCCCCTCGGAGATCTTTCGCCAGTGCTATTATAAATGGACGGATTAATATTTATTGAAAGCGGTTGAGGGAATGGAGTGAGTAGAGAAGAGGGGTTGGGACTTACCCAGCTAGGAGGATTGTACATGGAAAATCCATCTCTTCGCTTGATACGAAGAAATTCCTCTTCCTCCCCTTTGAATAGTTCGGCCAATATTTTGGCCAGAGCAGCGGCGGTGTCCGGACCCTTCCGGCCGCAGCGGGAGGCGTCATCCTCCCCATTATAGTGCCACATGGGAAGACCTCTGTATTGGAGTGGTTGAACCCCCCGTACTATGGAAGCCACCATTACCTCGACTATAAAAACCCGGACTGGGCGAGCGTCCTTATCTTGTGCATGAGTTGACGAACTTCTGCACTATCCTCCTCAAGGCTCCGAGGGTGCCAGCTGTGGTGTTTTCTCAAGGGAACGCTTGTGAACTCGGGAAGGCCCCTCCGAACTGGGTCAGGAAGTGCGACGTCCTCAATATAGAACCATTCGAAAGGCCACTCTTCGGATGCCTTCCTTGGTGTGCCGGACAGGTATCCGGTCTCGGTGATGCGCCATACTTTGACTCCGCCCACTTCAAATATTGATCCCTCGTGGTTGCGCGCGACGAGACCGAATAGCTTTCTCCACAATTCAAAATGGGCCTCACAACCCAAGAATAACTCCAAAGAGCGACGTAGCCCGCGATATGCAGGATGGAGGCAGGAGTGAAGTTGTGTAGTTGGAGGCCATAATACTCCAGAAGCCCTCGGAGGAACGGATGAATTGGAAATCTGACGCCTCTCAACAAATAGGGGACGAAGCACACCCGTTCCCCCGCAGATGGATTGGGGAAATTCTCCGCCTAGGCCCCTCCATTGAAGGAGGTCAACCCTGCCCGAACAGGGACCAGATCCGCAGGAGGAAGAAATCCCTGTATTTGCAGCTTCACCAGCTGATTATGGGGTTCGGAGCACCTCTCCCACTCGCCTTTTTCTGGGCCGCGGGGATGGGAGGAGGAGCTGGGGGCACTAGCCATGTTGGAATGGTCTTTCCTGGCAATCTCTGAGGATTTTTTCCGCGTGGTGCTGAATGGATCTGAGATCTAATCTCTTTAAATAGACACTCTTTTTTACACGGCCGGGGTGTTATGTGCAAAAATACCCTGACCTCTCGCATTCACTTGACACGTGGAAGCTGAAGTTGTTGATACACAGAAGACGAGGGGTACGGCATTAAATGGAAAGCCGAATACATCACTTTGAAGTCATCGGAGGAGGAACCCGCCTTGCAATGCCGAAGACTCTCTGCGCACCTGATACCTCGTCATTGAAGCCTGGTTCGGGGGCTACTAAGGGAGTCCTGGATTAAGGGGTCCTCGGGCGTCCGACCTGTTATACATGGGCCGGACTGATGGGCCGTGAAGATATGAAGACCGAAGGCTCTCTCCCGTGTCCGGATGGGACTCTCCTTGGCGTGGAAGGCAAGCTTGGCGTCCAAATATGAAGATTCCTTTCTCTGTAACCGACTTTATGTAACCCTAGATCCCTCCGGTGTCTATATAAATCGGGGAGTTAGGCCCGTAGAGCCGAATAATCATAATCATAGTCATACAAGCTAGACTTCTAGGGTTTTAGCCATTACGATCGTGGTAGATCAACTCTTGTAACACTCATATTCATCAAGATCAATCAAGCAGGAAGTAGGGTATTACCTCCATAGAGAGGGCCCAAACATGGGTAAACATTGTGTCCCCCGTCTCCTGTTACCATCGACCTTAGACGCACAGTTCGGGACCCCCTACCCGAGATCCGCCGGTTTTGACACTGACAACATGGCAAATAAGACGAATGTGCGAGCGATGTCGGAGACATCAAGCACGAACCAGATTAGAGTTGTGTGTGTGATATGTGGCATACAGTTGATCCATCCGAGCTATTTGTGATGTAATAAGCTGTGTGTGTAGTGGGCAAGCGCTTGCTAGTATACAACCGTTTGCGATTGATGAATTCATCATCGACGAGTTCCCTAGTGTGGTCCATGTGTGATGTGATATACTCTATCTACACAACATCTATTGGCCACTGGGCGACGGGCGGTCATCCGGGTACGCCATAAGGATGCAAAGAGGCATCCTATATCAGCAAGGACTAGTTGTTCCGCCGATAGCTCATCTAAGAGAACTCTCAAGTTAACTATGCTCAGGCTGGAGCAGCAATCAGATGGGTGATTGGATGGGAAGTTGTCTTGATGTTAAATTAACTGATGGGATGGATCATAGAGGTCATTTAATTTGACCTATATGATCCATCCCATCAGTTAAATTAAACTCGAGGTCCTTGTTTTTTATTTTTTTAACACATGTTAAAGAAGGTCTACCGCATTACTTTCTGACAATGTGCAATACGTGACATATAGTTGATCCATCTGAGCTGTTTGTGATGGAATAAGCCGTGTGTGTTGTGGGCAAACGCTTGCTGGTATACAACCATTTGCGATTGATGAATTCATCACCGACGGGTTCCCTAGTGTGGTCCATGTGCGATGTGATATGCTCTGTCTGCACAACATCTGTGCTCTGTGTACAGAAGAAGAACATATATATACTTATAACAATACATGATTGCAAAACCAAATTAAACATCCAATTATGCTATATAACAAATACCATAAATATTGCAAGGTTCAAATTCAAAGATTACAAGGTTCAAACTATCCAGACACATAAAATTCATCTTCTTCAGAATCTTTTTCAAGCATTATTTATGCAAAAGGATCAGCCACCGAGAAGTCATATAGCGGCTCGACACAGTGACTTCCGAATAATCTGTGCCCGGCTTTCCGGTTTTCCGTCGGAGTCGGAGTCGTTGCCGGAGTAGCTGTGGACCTCCGGCTCCGGCTGTGGAGGCACGACGATGGCGACAAAGTCAAGGCCGCGCTGCTGCCCGCGCGGGACCTCATCAGGGGCGACAGCAACCTCCGCTCCCAGCTTCATGTGTTGCACGGGTGCTTCACCAGCCCCGGCGTCACCACTCCCACCGATGGTGCGCTTCGGCAAAATCCTAATACACTCCATGCGGCGGTGACAACTGTGGACGGGATGTGCGGCTGTGGATCGGGCACGCCATTAATATGGAGCAGTGGGAGCGAGGTGGGCGGCGGTCAAAGGGCTGGCTCGCCTCCCGGTGAGCCTGAGTAGCGGACTGCTGGCACGCCTACCGTCATTTCACACAGCTACTAGCACGCCCCACAGTGAGTGCGTAGCGAACACGCGCATGCCTCGGCCTCCCGGTCTGCCTGCTAGCATGTGTCTCGTCAACTCACGCATGCTCGTACGACACACGAGACGCGTGTGCGGCACGTATTATATTGATTTTTCCTTTTTGATGATTAATTCTGCCGCTTTATTGTTTTACTGAAGCACTGCACTTACATTTATTCTGCCGCTTTATTGTTTTACTGAAGCACTGCACTTACATTTTGTTGGTCTAAATCACACGGTTCAAATAAAGAGTTTGTTTGCGATATTGGTTGATAATTATTTATAATTTCCTGTATGTAAGAATATTATATCAAAACTTGTCTCAAATTTGAAAAAACATATCACAGTCTATTCGTGACCATATGACACCATGATAAGTTTCATGAATTTCAACTTAGTTTTGGATTTATTGGATTTTAAAATCAAGATTCTATATGTTAGAAATTTCTTGCATGGGGACTAAACATGCACCCAAGGACACGTACACATATGATTTTGCAATCCATTTTGGTGCACTATCGCGGGTCTCATGTAGATCAAATTTGATTTGTGCACATTTAAATCCCTGGGAAATCAATCAATGTATAAAAAACGGATAGATGTTATCTATTTTTTTCATTTTTCAACATTAAACTCCTTTGGTCGCATGTTCGCTGCAGAAAAAGTCTGACATGCATCTTTGGGCCACATGCACGCGGTGGTCCTAGGACACTCACTCGCATGGGCCCCCGAGGTCGCCGTCCAGCACTATGACATGCGATGAGAGAGGTTAATTTGACCAACAAGGATGGTCATTTTTCGGTTTTTGTTATGTGTACGGTAGGAGTATATATAGTACGTGTTGAAGAGGGTGGCCGGGGGTAATACTACGCATCATATAGGACACTCACTTCCGTGCGATGCTTCCATCCGTGGGCCCGCGAGGTTGTCCTCCATCACTTTGACACAGAAGGAGGTTTCTTTTTGGGTTGTGTTGAGGTAGGAGTATATAGTACACGTCGAAGAGGGGAGGAGGGGACCGGGGCAGCACATATATACTCCACACACGTCATGAATCGATCTCGCTCCGTGTGGGGACTTTTCGGTTTTCGAGGCAGGTGCCGCAAAGAAGTTGTGCATGTTGGGTATTAAAAACATCACCAACACATTGGGCCACGTGCGGACGATGGTTGTCACTCATTCGTATGCGACCCTTCCCTCCATGGGCTCACGAGGTCGTCGTCCATCTAATATATGACACAACGGGAAAGGTAATTTGACGAACAAGGAGGATTATTTTCGGGTTGTGTCGTGGAATTGTCACGGCAGATGTCCTCGGGTTGGGACTTAGTCGTGGAGCCATCGCAATTGGGAAGCTTGAAGGGGTTAAGCGGGAGAAGGAACACGAGGGTTTATACTGGTTCGGCCCCTTACGGTGAAGGTAAAAGCCTACGTCCAGTTCGAGGTGTTATTGATTAGGGTTACGATTGCCAGGGAGCTAAGCAGCTACGCCCGGCTCTTGATCAAATTGTTGTCGCCCTTAAACCGCTGCCGGGTCGTCCCTTTATATAGGGAGGCTGACGCCCAGCAGCCCTTAGAGTCCCGGCCGGCTCATAAGAGTGTCCGGCTCGGACTCTAAACAATACTTGCCTTACACTACAAGTCTACTATAACAATGATTGTAACTACGGGCTTTAAGCTATATCCGGGTCTCCGCCCATCTCTGGCCCATTATCCTGAAACTTAGCTCCGGGCTTCTGGTAACGATCCTTGGAGTAACCCGGCCCTCCTGGCGGGTGACCCCCAGGTCTATATCCTCAACATTAGGCCCCAGATTGACTTGAGCCGGCTCGTGTCAATCTTTAGCTCTGCAGACAGAAAAATTCTCCGGCTTACCATTCATGTGAAGGTCATAACCCGGAGTGACGTCATCCTCTGGACTCCGGATAATCCGCCGTGACGTCATCCTCCATTAAGTCCGTTTTTTACTCCGCCAGATCCGCAACGGATCTTTGCTTTTACTGTCTTTGCGAAAATCGAGGCGCCGTGAGGGGGAGATAACCACGCCGTAGCCTCCTTGAATCCCGCGCCCACTTATGACTCGGCCTTATAAATAGGCCGGCCCGGCACTCTCTTCTCACACTCTCCTTCTTCTTCCTCGCGCTGCCGTTCCTCTGCCCGAGCTTCTGTCGCCGCCGCCGCCGTCGCGCCCCTGATCTTCACCGACCCGGCCGCTGCATCACCCTGACCCGGACCAGATAGCGGCGGCGACCTTCGCTCTTCCTCAACTCCGGTGAGTCTTCCCTGCCTTGCTAGAACAAATCTGTGGTAGGGTTCATCTGGTGTTCTTCGCGTTCTTCACCATTGCCGCAAGTTTCGGTAACCCCTGTAGCCACTGCCCCCGTTGATCTTAACTCTTCATAGACCCTTTGCGGTAACTGTTCGAGATCCATTCTATCTGCAAAAAATCCTCTTTTCACTGCTTAAAAACCATGTTCCACCTTAAGAACTTCTCCTGTTTCTGTTTCTTTAGGTCTAGAAAATTTTCATCTTGCCCGACCATTTTGATCCGAAAAAGTTACTGTAATGTATGAAATCTGTTTTACCACACTTAGTAAAAACTGCAACCCTTGAATCTTGGCGGCTTATATTTCCGACTTAAAGAAAACACGCGCCGTAGAACTTTTCCGGTTTAAAGATAACCATGCTCTGTAGAATCTTCCGACTTAACCGCACTAAGCCGCAGATGACCAACTCATCCTGAATGCTCTGACGGCTTAAATAACCCACCATGTCAATACATACCATTAGTCCCCTTCATAAGCCGTCATTGTAACTTGAATGATAAACTCCGGCTTATAATTAACCCAGACACTTTCCTCTTTATCATAGATCACCAACCGTCACCATGCCTCCCAAAGCTCCCATCACTTGCAACTGGATGAGATCCAACATCACTGATGAGACCCTGGCCAACTTCGTTAAGTCCGGATATCTGCCCAGGAAGGAAGTGATGTCCTACCGTGCCCCTGACCCGTCCGAAGAGAGACCTCAGCCGAGGGACGGGGAGGTAGTGATCTTTGCAGACCATATGAGCCGGGGTTTCGCACCGCCCGGCTCAAAATTCTTCCGGGACGTGCTCAACTTTTTTGACCTTCGGCCTCAGGATATAGGACCCAATTCCGTATCCAACATCTGCAACTTCCAACTTTTTTGTGAAGTATATCTTGGAGAAGAGCCGAGTCTGCTGCTCTTCAGAGAGCTGTTTTATTTGAACCGCCAAACCGAGTGCACAAACGGCCCAAGTCTAGAGTTAGGCGGCATCTCCATCCAACGGCGCAGGGACTGCCTATTTCCTTACGCAGAACCGCCAAGTCACCCCAAGGACTGGAACATGACTTGGTTCTACTGCCGAGACACGTCCCCGGCTGATGAAAGCCCGCTGCCCGGCTTTCGCCCAACGCGCCTGGAGCCGACTCATCCGCTATCCGACAAGCTGTCTGCCGCGGAACGCCAGCCTCTGCTTCCAACGATCAATAAGATCAAGGCCCTGCTAGGCAACGGTCTGAACGGAATAGACCTGGTCCGGGTCTGGATCTCTTGGCGGGTGATCCCGTTGAGCCGCCGCCCCGGCTTAATGTGTGAGTACACCGGGCGAAAGGATGACCCGCAGAGGCACAGTCGCAATGATCTTCCAGAAGACGTTGCTGAAGAAGAGACCAAGGCTCTGCTAAACGAGAGCCTGGCAGACTGTGGAAGAACCGGGCTAGCCCCGTTCTGCAAGACCAATCCAGCCCCAGCGGTAAGCCGCTGACTTTAACCTTTCCATTTTGTTTTACCTGTCTTTTTACGAAGAGCTCATTACTGTATTTCGCAGGCTGATGATAAATTCTGGCGGGTCAAGTATGACCATGAGGCGGCCAAGAAGGCCAGGAAAGCGAAGAAAGCCGCCAAGAGAGCCGCCCCTCGCAAAAAGGGAAACAGACCCACTGCTTCCGAGCTGCTGCAATTAAGCGATAGCTCCGAGTCAGAGGTAACCCTTAAACCTTTTAAATTCTTGCAGTATATGTTGTCTGATGCTGTCCGCCTTATCAACACTTGCTTACTGACAGGACGACACCGGCGCCAGTAACCCGGTGATTGAAGAGGTAACGTTACTCCCCTCCGACTCGGAGCCTTTGCCACAGCTGAAAGTCCAAAGGGTAACCCGGAAAGTAAGCTTTTCTCATCCATTAGCTCATCAAGACCCTCAATTCCTTTTGAAGCAGCAGGTTCACGAGAGCCGGCGTCACACCCGGGCCCGCAAGGACACCGACCTCTCCACCGGGTTACCCGACGCAACGAGGAAACGCCGCACTGAGGTTTTTTCTCACCTGTACCCTTTTCATCCGTTGGCGGGTGTCATCCGTCAGCCACTCAACTCTTCTGACTCCAACTACCAGGAGACCTCCCCCTCTTCGGGTGACTCCATGCAGTCAAGTCTGCCGGCCTTCAAGACTGCCCCCGGGTAATAACAATCTCCTTACATCATCTGTCTGTACTTACCCTTTGTATGCCTAACACTTCTGCCTTTTCAGTGCCCAGGCAAAGCTCACCAAAAGAGCAAAGAAGACAAGGTCAGCCGGAGTGCCCGACTTGCCTGAGCCGGAGATGACGGCTCAAGAGCCGCCAGCCGCCTCCGCCCCCGAAGCCACCATTCCCATGGACACGACGCCTGAAGCCCCTGCCCCGAGCACCAAGAGAACAACCGAAGCATCAGCTAACCCGGAGGCGTCCGCCTCAGCCCCACCAGCTAACGACCCGGACGTGGTAATTACCCGGACGGAGTATGTTGAGCCGGGGAGGCCGACCGCACTGGCCAAATGCTCCGTGAAGGGGGAGTTGCTGCAACCCCATCGGGTGAATCTGGATCTCTCCAGCTACACCGATTTAAGCATTGGAGAGCTTGTCTCAGGCTATATCAGCCAGGTTCACAAGAGCCGAGACGCCGAGATCGCCATGGTCAACCAGATCCAACAGAAATCTGAGGTAACCTTCTGCTGTTTTCTTATTTCTGCATAGTGATCCTTGTCATTCTAGCCCCCAAGTCTAGGACTTATACTTGAACATGTTGTAGACTTTAGATTCCGGCTTACTGAACTGAGCCGACCGTACATAGATAGATACGTTCAATATGCATTAGCCCCCAAGTGCCAAGTGTCTTTGCTTGGAAAGCGCTTGGGACTTTATAGAATGACTGTTAATAACCCGGAAATATATGCAGGCTGTTGGCAAGAAATTAGAGTCGGACCTGGCGGATCTCAAGAGCCGGCTGAAGGCAGAAGAGATGGAGACCTGGAAGGCAAATGCCAAGTTTGTCTCCAGCATCGCCGCTCAGGAGAAATTGAAGACTGAATTCGACGCTGAGCGAAAGGCCTGGGCTGAGGAGAAAGCTGCACTGGTGACCCGGGCAGAACAGGCGGAGAAGGCCCTCACTGAGAAGACCGCTGAACTCTCCGGTCTAAAGCGCCAAGTGTCCCAAATGGCAGCTGCCATCTTCGGTAAGTCGCCTCACCGGCTTTCATTCACGTTGGAATGTTTACATCTCTTAACTCATCCTTATCACCGGGTCATCTGATGTTGTTAAACAGGTTCCAGAAGCGCCAACTTGAACCAGAGCGTGGTCACCAAGTTAAAGGCCGTGTACACCCTGGTGGAACAGCTCTACACCGGGTCACAGCGGGCCTTAGCTGTGGTGGCCCTGTCGAATGAAGTGCCGACTCATCTGGCCGAAGTCCTGCGCCGGCTCGCAGTTCTGCCGCAGCGGATCCAGGAGCTACGATGAGCATCCGCGAGATCCGGAGCAATCGCCGCACTGAGCCGGGCCAAAGCCTTCTTGCCGGAGCTAGACCCGGCAGACATCGCCCTGGGTTACCCCAGCCTGAAAGAAGACGGCTCAGCGTTCGACCAGAAGGACTTCGCGGCTTGTGTGAAGGCTGTGCGCCCGGTGGCCACCATCATCGGGAACGACACCGATTTAACCAAGTATCAGCCGGGATACAACGCGGCGAATCAGAGGATTCCAACCCCTCGCTATGAAGCTATCAATCTGATTCCCCCGGCTCGCCAGCACACCTTCGCCCCGGAGATTAACCCGGCCGGGTTAATTGACGAAGAAGCTCAGTTCGAAGCTCTCAGTGGCATCAACTGGAAGTCGTCGACCTTCGAAGCCTTGAGATCAGCCGGAGCAGAAGATGAGCCGGGGACTTCGACTCAGCAGGCGTCATAAACCGGCTAGCGGCTCACCAAACAACGCTCCACCCTTGAAACTTTGAAAGATTTTTGTAATAGAATAGGTGCAACAATTTATCTCTGCCGTGCCATCGTGCATGTAATGAATGCTGAAATCCTTTGAAGTCATTCTTTTTGATGCTCCTCCGGGTTATAATTATCCTTCGTGCTTCTCAACCTTTTTTTAAAAAAAGTACCTTTAAGTATCTGCATAAGAAGGCAAATCACAAGTCACAAGGCGGCTTACCGCCCTGAGAATCAGGTGTCTGAGATGGATAACTCGGAAATTCAAACCAAAAAGACTGGTCCTTAACTATATTCCGAACATAGTCGTGATAACACACTCAACAACTTGTAAGCATACTTCCGGGTTAAATAACCCGGGTAGCACGGTTAGTATCTGAACTCGAATTTACTTGTCTTGATGACATCCATGATGCTCAACTAACAAGATAAACCAAAATTAAGCCGGCAAGTGAAACCCGGCAGTACATACTTTGACATGATTAGAGTAAACTTGTGGTAAAATGTAAAAATTTAAGGGCTTCCGGTTCGAATACGACCAGAACCTCGGTCCAAAGGGGTTAAGCTAAGATTCGGATACGATCATATAGCCCCCAGTGGGTTCGGCGATGCCAATCAAGAGGGTATCGACAGCTATGTTCTCTTGGGTTCGAATACGACCCATGTTTGAACAGGAAGCCCCCAAGTGATTCTGAAAATTGTTTAACGACGCTGATTCGAATACGATCCACGTCGGTTCCCAGAGGGGTTAAGCTATGATTCAAATATGACCAAAGGCAACCTCCCAATGAGCTCGGCACGTTGCCAATCAAATGGGTATCGACAGCTATGTTCTTCTTTGGTTCGAATACGACCCATGTGTGAACAGGAAGCCCCCAAGTGACTTTATTGCTTACAGCTAGATTTGAAGATGATCATAAGCCGGATCTTCTGTAAGTCAGCATGTAAAAAACAACACACATATTTGGGAGAGAGCAAAGGACAGAGGTCCTGCTTTATTGCTTTATCATAATATATACATGGCTGAGATAAATATGTACATCACAAGAGCCGGTAGCTCAAGTGTAGTAAGGCCGAAGCTGAGCTATGTTCCACGGCCGACGGGTCTCCTCCTCAGATTTACGCGAGTCCTTATGCTCCCGGATATCAATGAGGTAATATGACCCGTTGTGCAAGTTCTTACTGACCACAAAAGGCCCTTCCCAAGGTGGGGATAACTTGTGTGCATCTGTTTGATCCTGGATGAGCCGGAGCACCAGGTCGCCCTCCTGAAAGACCCGGGACTTGACCCGGCGGCTATGATAACGGCGCAGGTCTTGTTGGTAAATTGCTGAACGGGCTGCTGCCACATCACGCTGTTCGTCCAACAGGTCCAGAGCATCCTGGCGCGCCTGTTCATTATCCGTCTCAACATAAGCCGCCACACGAGGTGAATCATGATGGATGTCGCTGGGGAGAACTGCTTCTGCTCCATAAACCATGAAGAAAGGCGTGAAGCCTGTAGACCTGTTAGGAGTAGTATTGATGCTCCATAAGACGGAGGGCAATTCCTCCACCCAACAACCCGGCGTCCGTTGCAAAGGGACCAAAAGCGGGGTTTGATGCCCTTCAGAATCTCCTGGTTAGCTCTCTCAGCTTGACCATTGGACTGGGGATGAGCCACTGAAGAAACATCAAGCCGGATATGCTCTCGTTGACAAAACTCTTCCATAGCACCCTTGGATAGATTGGTGCCATTGTCAGTTATGATGCTGTGCGGAAAGCCAAAACGGAAAATCACCTTTTTCATAAATTGAACCGCCGTAACTGCATCACACTTGCTAACTGGCTCAGCTTCCACCCACTTCGTGAATTTGTCAACCACCACCAAGAGGTGGGTCTTCTTATCCTTGGACCGTTTAAAAGGCCCAACCATATCAAGCCCCCAGACTGCAAAGGGCCAAGTGATTGGGATCATCCTCAACTCCTGAGCCGGCACATGAGCCCATCGTGAGAACCTTTGGCAGCCATCACATTTACTGACCAAGTCCTCTGCATCAGCGTGAGCCGTCAGCCAATAAAAACCATGACGGAAAGCCTTGGCCACAAGAGATTTTGAACCGGCATGATGGCCACAATCCCCTTCATGGATCTCGCGCAGGATCTCTTGACCTTCCTCAGGGGAGATACAACGCTGGAATGCCCCTGAAACACTGCGATGATGCAACTCGCCATCGATAACAATCATTGACTTAGCCCGCCGGGTTATTTTCCTGGCCAGAATTTCATCCTCAGGCAACTCTCCCCGGGTTATATAAGCCAGATATGGCATTGTCCAGTCTGGTATGATATGAAGAGCCGCCACCAGTCGTGCCTCCGGGTCAGGGATAGCCAAGTCCTCCTCTGTAGGCAACTTGACCGAAGGGTTGTACAGGACATCCAGGAAAGTGTTAGGCGGCACCGGCTTTCGCTGAGAGCCTAGCCGGCTTAACGCGTCAGCCGCCTCGTTCCGCCTGCGATCAATATGCTCCACTTGGTATCCCTGGAAGTGCCCGGCAATGGCATCAACCTCGCGGCGATAAGCCGCCATTAGAGGATCCTTAGAATCCTAGGTGCCAGATACTTGTTGAGCCACCAAGTCCGAGTCACCAAAGCACCTCACCCGGCTTAAGCTCATCTCCTTAGCCACCCGAAGACCGTGGAGCAAAGCCTCGTATTCCGCCGCATTGTTAGTGCAAGGAAACATCAACCGTAGCACATAATGGAACTTGTCACCTTTAGGGGAAGCCAAGACAACACCAGCCCCCGAGCTCTCCAGCTGCCTGGACCCATCAAAGTGAATAGTCCAATAAGTGTTATCCGGCTTTTGCTCGGGTACTTGTGACTCTGTCCAATCATTGATGAAATCCACCAAGGCCTGAGACTTGACAGCAGTGCGTGGCACATATTTAAGGTCATGAGGTCCAAGTTCTATAGCCCACTTAGCAATTCTCCCCGTAGCCTCTCTGTTTTGGATAATATCACCAAGAGGGGCGGAACTGACCACAGTAATGGGATGACCCTGAAAATAATGCTTAAGCTTCCGGCTCGCCATAAACACCCCATACACAAGCTTCTGCCAATGTGGATACCTCTGCTTGGACTCAATGAGCACCTCACTGATATAATAAACCGGCCGCTGAACCGGATGCTCCTTACCAGCCTCCTTGCGCTCCACCACAATAGCCATGCTGACGGCTCGTGCGTTTGCCGCCACATACAGCAGCAAGGGCTCCTTATCAACCGGAGCAGCAAGGACAGGGGGCTCTGCCAGTTGCTTTTTCAAATCCTCAAAAGCGGTATTAGCTGCATCATTCCAGATGAAGTTGTCAGTTTTTCTCATCAACTGATATAAGGGCATAGCCTTCTCACCCAAACGACTTATAAACCGGCTTAAAGCAGCGATGCGACCCGCCAAACGCTGAACGTCATTTACGCACGCCGGCCTAGCCAAGGAAGTGATGGCCTTGATCTTCTCCGGGTTAGCCTCAATGCCTCTGTCAGAAACCAAGAAACCCAATAGTTTGCCTGCAGGAACACCGAAAACACATTTAGCCGGGTTAAGCATCATCTTATAGACCCGGAGATTGTCGAAGGTTTCCCTTAAGTCATCTATCAGGGTTTCCTCCTTGATGGATTTAACCACAATGTCGTCCACATAAGCGTGAACATTGCGCCCGATCTGTTTATGAAGACAATTCTGCACACAACGCTGGTAAGTCGCCTGTGCACACTTGAGTCCAAAGGGCATAGACACATAGCAGAAGGCTCCAAAGGGAGTGATGAACGCAGTCTTCTCCTGGTCCTTAACTGCCATCTTAATCTGATGATACCCGGAATAAGCATCCAAGAAACTTAAGCGTGCACAACCTGCCGTGGCATCAATGATTTGATCGATACGGGGGAGAGCAAAAGGATCAGCCGGACACGCCTTGTTCAAGTCCGTGTAATCCACACACATCCGCCAGGTGCCGTTCTTTTTAAGTACAAGCACCGGGTTAGCCAACCACTCTGGGTGAAAAACCTCAACAATGAACCCGGCCGCCAAAAGCCGGGCCACTTCTTCACCAATAGCCTTCCGCCTCTCTTCATTAAACCGTCGAAGGAACTGTCTGACCGGCTTAAATTTTGGATCAACATTGAGAGTGTGCTCAGCGAGTTCTCTAGGTACACCCAGCATGTCAGAAGGTTTCCATGCAAAGATGTCCCTATTCTCACGGATGAACTCGATGAGCGCGCCTTCCTATTTCGGGTCCAGATTTACACTGATGCTGAACTGCTGAGACGAGTCACCTGGAACAAAATCAACAAGTTTAGTCTCATCAGCTGATTTAAACTTCATTGCTGGTTCACTCTCCATGGTTGGCTTTTTCAGAGAGGTCATATCTGTTGGGTCAACATTGTCTTTATAAAATTTCAACTCTTCTGTGGCACAAACAGACTCTGCATAAGCCGCGTCACCTTCCTCACACTCCAGAGCCACTTTCCGGCTGCCGTGAACCGTAATGGTCCCATTGTGACCCGGCATCTTGAGTTGTAAGTACACATAACACGGCCGTGCCATGAACTTGGCCTAAGCCGGCCGTCCGAATATAGCATGGTATGGACTTCTTATCTTGACCACCTCAAAGGTCAACTTTTCCACCCTGTAGTTGTTCTCATCACCGAAGGCCACTTCCAGTTCGATCTTGCCGACTGGATAAGCCGATTTACCAGGTACCACACCATGGAAGATAGTATTTGACTGGCTGAGGTTCTTATCAACTAGCCCCATACGACGGAAAGTCTCATAATAGAGGATGTTGATGCTGCTGCCTCCATCCATGAGTACCTTTGTGAACTTATAGCCTCCCACTTGAGGAGCCACCACTAAGGCCAGGTGGCCCGGGTTATCCACCCGGGGAGGGTGATCCTCCCTACTCCACACTATGGGCTTCTCCGACCACCGTAAGTAGCGTGGAACTGCCGGCGCGATAGCATTAACAGCCCTCTTGTGAAGCTTTTCGTCTCGTTTGCACAAACTAGTGGTGAACACGTGATACTGTCCACCGCTAAGCTGCTTTGGGTTGGTCTGATAGCCCCCCTGTTGCTGTTGATGACCCTGACCAGACTGTTGATTAAAGCCCCCTTGACCGTTCTGAGGACCGGAATTTGACCCGCCGCCCGGGCCATGAAAGCCGCCAGCGCCGGAGCCGCCTGCGCCTGAGCCGCCGCCCGGGCCATTGTAGTTTTTAAATGCCTTCATGATAGCACAATCCTTCCACAGGTAAGTCACTGGCTTCTCTCTAGAGCCGTGTCTCGGACAAGGTTCATTCAACAGCTGCTCCAGAGAAGGTCCTGACCCGCCGCCTCGGGGAGGGGGCCTCCCCTTGCGTCGCTGGTTGTTGCCTTGGGCGTTGGCTACGAACTCCAGGCTGCCATCGGCCTTGCGCTTGCCTCCTCCTTGATTCCCCGTGTTAAACTGAGGACCCTTGCCATTGCCGTTCTTCTTTCCCTTCCCTGTCCTTTCATCATCTGAAGGGGGATCCTTGGTACCATCAGAATCGGCGTACTTGACAAGAGCCGCCATTAGTGTACCCATATCCGTGCAGTCGCGTTTAAGCCGCCCAAGTTTCATCTTTAGGGGCACAAAATGACAGTTCTATTCTAACATCAAGACTGCAGAGCCGGCGTCCATCTTATCTGATGAATGTATGATCTCCTTGACCCGGCGAACCCAATGGGTCGTGGATTCACCCTCTTGCTGCTTACAGTTAGTCAAATCCACAAGTGACATAGACTGCCTACAGGTATCCTTGAAGTTTTGAATGAACCGGGCCTTCAGCTCAGCCCAAGACCCAATGGAGTTTGGCGGCAGCCCTTTTAACCACGTGCGGGCAGTTCCATCTAACATCATGGTGAAATATTTGGCCATGGCCGCCTCGCTGACCTCTAGCAGTTCCATAGCCATCTCATAACTCTCAATCTAGGCCGCAGGCTGTAAGTCAGCTGTATAGTTAGGCACCTTCCTAGGGCCCTTGAAATCCTTAGGTAGACGTTCATTACGGATGGCCGGCACCAAACAAGGGACACCCCCGGTCCTGGTAGAAATACCCACATCAAGGGACGCCGTCGGATAAGCCGGGGGGGGTCTGATAAGCCGTCAATTGCGGCACCTGCTCCGCCTCTTGCCTGCTTGGTCTGCTGCGTAGAAGGCTCCAACATGAGCCGAGCCATGGCCAGGGGGTGGGTCATGGCGTCGGACATTACTTGAGCCGGTCGCTGAGACCATGTGCCGGCTGTAACTCGGGCTCTGGCCTGGGCGAGGAGTTGAGTGGATCCTGTCCCGGCTGTAGGAGTACGCCTCTTGCTGTGCTAGAGCCGTCTGCAGGAGTTCCCTGACCCGGCGGGTTTCGACGGCTGCCGGAGAATTGCCGTCAACGGGAAGAGCCGCCAGTCGTGCTGCCGCAGCTACCATGTTCTCCAGCGGGTTATCGTAATGACCCGGGGGTATCGGCACATACTGAGGCGGGGCAGGGGGCACCTGGGGAGGCCTCATTACTAGTGGCTGAATAAGGGGTCCCGACCCGGGCGCAATGCCCCCTGGTGGGTTACTGGATCCCGCACCCGGCGTGTTGAAGAGATTGCGCGGATCGTAAACCGGCGGGAGTCGAGACTGGGCCTTCTAATGCCTCCTTCTCATGACCTCGTTGGCCGCGTTCTGATCCATCGTGAGTTGGAAGGACTGCGCCTGAATCAACTGAGTCCGGGCGTCGAGAGCCGCCCGCTCCGCCGCCAGCCTGATCCCTTCTGCTGCAAGATCCTCTTTAGCTTTCATCAGATCCAATTTTAACTGTGCCACCTCCGCGTCATGCTGGGCTTGATCTGCCGGGTCAACCGTGGCGGTTAACAGGGCCGTCATCTTGTCCGTGAGATTCATCAGCACCTGAGCCGGAGAAGGCACCGGGTTTCCCGATCCAGCAGCGGGGTTCTGAACAGGCTGTGCACCAGCCATAACAACTCCGACCTGACTCGGCGGCTCAAAAAGGTCCGGCATACTGTTGCCATCGGAATAACTCATGAGTCTGCCATCTTGAAGCTGGTACAACGAGTTTGACTCATCAGTGGCCGACTCGCCGTCAGAGCCGGCGGCCGCCTCATCCCCAGACCCAGATGGATCAGAGGGCCTTCCATGGATGCATCCCACAAAAGCGCGCTTTAAGGCAGGCCGGGCCCGGGCGGGTCGTGCGCGCTGAGCCGTTTCGATGAGATTGGCGCAGAGATCCGGCTCGGGGCCCGTCTCACCAATCTTGCCAATGAAGACATGAATTCCGCCAAAGGGGACCCGGTACCCGTACTCCACTGAGCCGGCGTCGGGGCCCCAGTCCGCATCGTCGATGTAGAGCTTGCCGCGACGACTCTTGGTCATCCGGCCCACAGCGTATCCCTTGAGCCCTTCGAAGCTGCCCTTCAAGAACTCAAATCCACCGTGCGCCAGCCCCACGGTGGGCGCCAACTGTCGTGGAATTGTCACGGCAGATGTCCTCGGGTTGGGACTTAGTCGTGGAGCCATCGCAATTGGGAAGCTTGAAGGGGTTAAGCGGGACAAGGAACACGAGGGTTTATACTGGTTCGGCCCCTTACGGTGAAGGTAAAAGCCTACGTCCAGTTCGAGGTGTTATTGATTAGGGTTACGATTGCCAGGGAGCTAAGCAGCTACGCCCGGCTCTCGATCAAATTGTTGTCGCCCTTAAACCACTGCCGGGTCGTCCCTTTATATAGGGAGGCTGACGCCCAGCAGCCCTTAGAGTCCCGGCCGGCTCATAAGAGTGTCCGGCTCGGACTCTAAACAATACTTGCCTTACACTACAAGTCTACTATAACAATGATTGTAACTACGGGCTTTAAGCTATATCCGGGTCTCCTCCCATCTCTGGCCCATTATCCTGAAACTTAGCTCCGGGCTTCTGGTAACGATCCTTGGAGTAACCCGGCCCTCCTGGCGGGTGACCCCCAGGTCTATATCCTCAACAGGTTGTGATACGGTACGTAGGAGTATATATTATGCGTCGAAGAGGGGAGGGGGGCAACATATATATACTACGTGTCATTAACCTCGGGTCGTGTGGGGGACTTAATAAAGGTTTTTGAGGCAGGTGCCACATCAAAGTTCTGCATATATATTAGGTATTCAAACATCACAACCACACATATCCATACATGTGTTTGGCCCACAAGCAAGCGATGGCGGTTGTCCTCTCTAGCACTCACTCACGGGGTTATCAGCGAGATGCTTCACCCATCTCTATTTGCCCGCTTGGTCAATCACTTCGACCGATAGCGATAGAGGTTAATTTGACTCATAATTAGGAGGGGATTAAATTTTGGTTCATCTTATACGGTTCGGTACGTACATGAAACTATATACTTCATGCGCATGTGTACACACGAATCCCTCCCACCGGGTCGAAGTGGGGGGGGGGGGGGCGAGCACACGACGCATCATGAGCCAGATCTGTGTGGGGAATGTGCGTTTTTCGATGCATGCATGCGCCACATCAATATGTTGTGCTTTTGATATTCAAACATATATGCACGCATCGCGCATGTCCATACATATGCTTGGGGCACATATATACATGCAGTGGTTGTCTTTGGACACTCTCCCTTGCTTGGTTATCATCGACGGCCTATATATTCGTGGGCCCGCGTGGACGTCCATCACTTCGACCAACAACGCGAGAGAGGTTACCAGGGTGGATTCTTCTTCTCTTGGTTTGCGTTACCGTATAGTCGTACGTCGATCATGGTGAGATTCGAGACCTAAGTTCGAGGGCTTGCATACACATGAATCCCTATATATATATATACTATACTATGTGTCGTGAACCCTCACTTTGTGTGGGGACTTTTCGGTTCCAAAAGCACGCGGCCACATCAAAGTTGTGCATTGGGTATATTCAAACACCACATGACACTTCATACATATGTTTGGGCCACATGCACGCAGTGGTTGTCTTCAGGCACTCCCTCGCGTGGTTATAGGCGACAAACTAGCCTATTTTGTGGGGCCGCGTGTGGAACGTCAATGCTTGACTTTGACCTAACAAACAAGAGAGGTTATACAACCAAGGTGGTGATTCTTCTTGGTCAGTCTTTACAATATGCCTTGGTGAGATGCCCGACCCCTCCAACCGACTCAAAGTGTGTGTGGGGGGGGGGCACAGTACTACTTCGTACTAGGTGAACCTCCGTGGGGTCGGGAATGCCCGGTTAATTTGTGATGCACATGTGCCACATCAAATTTGTGATTTGGTAACGCCAAAGGAACACATCTGTGGGCCCGCACACGGTCCACATTTGATTGGAAGCAAAGGGGGAGAGGGGGTTGATGTACTCCTTTCAGTTTTGTGTTATGGTACGGTGAGATGTCAGACCTAGCTATTTGGGGGCATGCATTCATAGCTAGGATTCCCCTCCCAGCAACACGAAGTGTGTGTGTTTGGGGGGGGGGGCTAGCAATAATAACGTGTGCTTTGTGCGAAAGGTGCCACATCAGAGTTGTGCATTGGGTATTTGAACATCAAACCACCCTTTTCATACATATATTTGGTCCACATGCAAGTGTGTTCGTGTTCTGACCCTTTCTCGCATTTTTGGCCAAATTTATAAACAACAGACGAGTCAGACGCAGCAACCGTCTGCGATCGGGTACGAAACAGACACGGTTCCCTACGACTACCCGTGTGTCGTGCCCATGCCTCTGTCACCCACATGATCACAGTAGATTGGGATCCACGAGGCTTCCCTCCCTCTCTCGAAAATATCTACTCCCTCGCAATCTCAAAAATATCTACCCGTGTCTGCATAGATGGTTTTTCTGTTTGATAGCACACGATTAGTATGTCTGGACCGTGTGCGATGTCTGCTACTCCCGCTCTGCTTCAATTAGTAGATCCAAATTTTCAGTAGCCCTGCCATTTTACTCCCACCCCGCTTTGCTTCAATCCTTTGATCCAAATTTTCGGTAGCCCCGCCATTTTACTCCCGCCTAGTAAAATTTTCAGTACCCGCGGCATTTCCTCAAACACCACCTTGGACCCCCTCCACACACACACCCCCCAAATCCTTCACTCACCCCAAATCCCTCGCTCACACATATACACACCACCCCTCCCTCACTCCAAACCTAGCTAGGTCATCGCCGCCGCCGCCTCCATCGTCAACCTCTGCCGTTCTGCCCGTGCAGTTTACCCACCAATATACATACCTCGCCGCCCTGAGTTTCTTAGATGACGCATGCGAAACGCCCCCTTTTCTAGAGATCCCCATCCCCACCCCCTCCCCCACTCCAGAGCATCGCAGCCTAAGCCCGGCTACACTTCCCGGGGAGCTCAAGGAGCGAATGTCCCAAAAGAGCTTTACCGCAGCCTCTTCGCTCGACGTCAGCGAGGTGGCACGTATTGTATTGTTGCCATCAAGGGTAAAAAGATGGGGTTTTCATCATATTGCTTGAGTTTATCCCTCTACATCATGTCATCTTAATAGTAGTAGATGCATGCTGGACAGCGATCGATGTGTGGAGTAATAGTAGTAGATGCAGGATCATTTCGGTCTACTTGACACAGACGTGATGCCTATATTCATAATCATTGCCTTCAATATCGTCATAACTTTGCGTTTTTCTATCAATTGCTCGACAGTAATTTGTTCACCCACCATATGTTTTCTTTCAAGAGAGAAGCCTCTAGTGAAACCTATGGCCCTCGGGTCTATTTTCCATCATGTCTTTTCAGATCTATAAACCAAAAAACCAAAAAATATCTTGCTGCAATTTATTTATTTTACTTTGTTTTATGTTTTAGTAATCTTTTCTTTCTATCTCTATCAGATCTCATCCTTGCAAGTGACCCTGAAGAGATTGACAACCCCTTTATCACGTTGGGTGCAAGTTTTTGATTGTTTGTGCAGGTGCAGACTGGAGACTTGCTCGTACCTCCTACTGGATTGATACCTTGGTTCTCAAACTGAGGAAAATACTTATCTCTACTTTGTTGCATCACCCTTTCCTCTTCAAGGGAAAACCAACTCAAGCTCAAGAAGTAGCAAGGGCCACATGACGACTTTCAAGTTCGTGATACTATGACTTAAGATGTCTGAGGTCTTCAGCCAAAGCTTGACTACGATCCATTTCCTCATCTAACAGATCATCACTTTTGTCTAGCAACTTTTGCATCTTTTCCATAGTAGTTTGTTGTTCACTTGCAATTTTAGCCAGTTTCTTATAGCTAAGTTTTGCTTCACATTCAGAGTCATCATCACTTGAAGTATTGAAGTAAGCTTCTCATAAGGTTACCTCGGCACCTCTTGCCATGAAGCAATAGGTGGGAGTGTAGTCATCAGTGCAGTCCTCAGGGTTGGTGGAGTCACCATTTTCTTCATGGTCGAAGATGGACTTGTTGACAAACTCAGTAATGAGGGCCAAGTTAGCCACCCCAGAGTCGGACTCCTCCTCAGATTCCTCAGCTTCCTCTTAATCAAATTCTTCCTCAGAATCCATTTCCTTCCCGATGAAAGCACGAGATCCACCGGAGGTGCTTTTCTTCCGGGATGATGATTTTGATGAAGACTTTGAGGACTTCTTCCTTTTATCATCAGAGCCATCATCCTTGCTAGACTTTTTCTTCTTCGAGCACTTCTGCCAGAGAGGGAAGTTAGCGATGTAATGGCCTGGCTTCTTGCATTTGTGACAAGTTCTCTTGTTTTAGTCTTGAGCAGAAGCTTCTTAGTGTTCTTCGAGTCATACTTTGAAGACTTTCCAAAGCGATTCCTCTTGGAAAACTTCTGGAACTTCCTTACAAGCATGGCCAGTTCTCTATCAATTTCCTCAGCGCTATCAATACTACATTCAGACTCTTCTTCTTCAGATGAAGAAATTGCCTTGGCTTTAGCTTTTGCCTTCAGAGCGCGGGATTGTCCATAGATGGGACCATACATATCTCTCTTCTCAGCTTGCTGAAATTCATGAGTATTGAGCCTCTTAAGAATATTAGTGGGATCAAGGGACTTGTAATTAGGATGCTCTTGAATCATCAGGGCAAAGGTGTCAAAGGAGCTGTCAAGAGACCTTAGCAATTTCTTCACCACCTCGTGGTCAATAATATCAACAGCGCCGAGAGCCTATAGCTCATTGGAGATATTAGTGAGGCAATCGAAGGTTTGCTGAACATTTTCATTGTCGAGCCTCTTGAAGCGGTTGAAGAGATTGCGAAGCACATCAACTCGATTGTCACGTTCAGTGGAAACTCCCTCATTGACCATGGAAAGCCTATCCCAGATAAGCTTTGATGTTTCTAGTACACTCACTCTGCCATACTGTCCTTTGTTGAGATGTCCACATATGATGTTCTTAGCTTGAGAGTCGAGTTGCTTGAATCTCTTCACATCTGCAGCATTGATGCAAGGGCCTATAGTGGGGATGCCGTTCTCAATGATGAACCAGAGATCTTGTCAATCGCCTCAAGGTGCATGCGCATCTTGTTCTTCCGGTAGTCTGTGCCATCGAATATGGGGCACGCAGCGGATACCTTGATCATACCTTCCGTCGACATAACTAAAACTCTAGGTGGTTAAACCAAAATCACAAAGAACTAGGGAGCACCTTGCTCTTATACCAATTGAAAGCGCAGGTTTACTCCTAGAGGGGGTGAATGGGAGATTTTTAGAAATTCATCAAACTCTAATGAATTGGACGAAGATTAGAGTGAAGAAAATAGAAACACGAGGAAACTAAATCACCACAGAAACAGAAAGCATGCATAAAATATACATATAGGTGAAGAACATGCAATCATACAAGCATAGAAGCATGAGGAAGATGAACTGAAGAAATGAAAAATAGCATGATGAAAGTATTCAGTTCAAGTTCATCAGAATATTGATCATAGATTCTTTAGCAGCGAATAACTTAAAGGTAAGGGTTGAGGAATTTGAAATAAGGTAGGCTTGATGAAGACACAGCGATTTGGTAGACCAATTCCAGTTGTTGTATCAACTATACGTCTGGTTGAGGCGGCTGAGATGAACTCAGAGGACACATAGTCCTCACCATATTCCTCTTGAGCTAAGGTCACTTAGACCTTTCCCAATCACTCGTGGTAAGTCTTCAAGGTAGACTTCCAAAACCTTCACAGGCTTGTTCACCGGCACACCACAATGACTCTTGGGTGCTCAGAACATGACGCCTAACTATTTGGAAGAATGACAGTCCTCAAAGGTAACATGCATCAGATCACACAGATCAAACTCTTCAGTGATGCTCAATCACTTTGGCTCTAGTGGCTTTTTCCTCACTTAGGATCCTCTCAAAGTTGTAAGAGGATGGGTTGCTCTCAAATGACAAGTGTCAAGTTCTCTCTGAGAAGCCAACGAACAAGTGGTTGTGGGGGAGGGCAACCTGACACGAATTTTCATAAATGCCCTTCTCTGATATGACCGTTGTCACGATAAGGATCCACTCGATAGCTGGCCCGCGGTGCAGCAATGGTCAGAATTTGAACTCTCAAATTCGTCAGGGCACTCATTCCTCACGATAGGAAGATCGCACTGGCAAAATCCTAACTCCTCAGCCTGACCAAATTCGTCAGCGACCAGATGAACTTTGTCACTATCGCTAGCAAATTCGACAGCTGTCCCAGAGATTTCCAAAGGCTTCACTCGAAGCGGATTATGTAGGTATAGGTTTGAGCATCACTTTGGAAATGTGAACTATGATTCACCTAGACCCCCTTTAATAGTATGGTTTTTCCTATGACTCAAAATAAGAAAGAAACTACGAAAACAAAAGTCTTCAAGCTTCAAGTCTTCACATCAATTTCTTCAAAGGCCATAACAATTTCATCACCAAATTCTTCACTTGAGGAAATCCATTTTTAGGGTTCGTCTTCCTCGTGTTAAACCAAATCTTCAGGGACTATATCTCCTGTGTACACTCACAAACACATTAGTCCCTCAACTTATTTGTCTTCAATACTCCAAAACCACTAAAGGGCACTACAAAAAAAAAGACACATCCGTGACATTTTGGGTCGAACGATTTTTTTTCTGGCATACTTATGACACTTCTATGACGATAATTGTGACAAAACCCGGTATCATCATAGATGTGGTGGGGTCCTACTTCTATGACAAAAAAATCATGACAGAAAATGGGCTTTTCATCCTGGGCGGGCTGGAGATGCAGTTGCATGACATTCTTTGGGCTGTCCATGACGGAAAAAACCGTGGTAGAAGCGAGGGCGAGGAAAATATCGGGGAGTTCCCGGTTACGGTGGGTGGTCGGGGCCGAGCGATGCGCGTTTCTCTCGTACGTACGCGCGTGTGTGCGAGGCGTTGGGCTCTAACTGAACCCGAGCGAGGCATTGGGCTCTAACTGAACTCGAGCGATTGCACTGCAGGCTATGCGTTACTGAACCCGAGCGATCGATCGATCCCTTGCTGTTAACTGAACCCGAGTGTGATTCCTTCGCTACTGCTGCTAATTGAAGCCGATCAATGCTGCCTCTGGATGAACAGTGAGCGTTGTTGAGGGGGTTTGGATGAACAGTTCCCGATGGGGGGTTGGATGAACAGGACCCCGTGGTAGTAGAGGCCGTTGCCGCTGGATGAACAGTACCCCGATCAATCGAGCTGATGGATGAACAGGACCCCGTGGAGGGCTGGATGAACAAGACCCCCGTGGAGGCCTGGTTGAGCAGTAGCCGGTGGAGGGCTGGTTGAACAGTAGCCGGTGGAGGGCTGGATGAACAGTAGCCCATGGAGGGGTGGTTGAACAGGACCCCATGGAGAGGGCTGGTTGAATAGTAGCCGGTGGAGGAGCGCGCGGTGGAGGCTGGATGAACAGGAGCTCGTGGATGAACAGTCGCAGGTGGAGGCTGGAGGAGGTCGACGGTGGATGAACAGTAGCCCGTGGAGGCAGTCGACGGTGGAGATGAATAGTATCCCGTGGAGTCCCGCTTTGCGGTACGCCGCACCCCTCCCGATGAACAGGACCCCCGTTTCGACCGTAGCACTCCAACACAAGTCCGTTTCCTCCGTTTTGCGGTACGCCACAGCCCTCCCGATCAATAGGACCCCATTTCCACCATAGGAGGTCTGTTTCCTACATTTTGCGGTACACCAGACCCCTCCCGATGAACAGGATCCCGTTTCCACCGTGGCCGGTCGAACACAAGGCCGTTTCCTCCGTTCTGCGGTACGCCAGGCCTCGTTTCCATCGGCTATTCCGTCCAAGCCGGTTGGCTCCCGATGAACACGATGACGCATTCCGTTCCGATCCAGCCGGTTTGCTCCCCATGAACATGACGACGACGCAGTTTCTTCATTCCGACCCAGCCATGTACACGAGCCCTGGCCGTACGTATGCGCGAGTAGGCATTCGAGACCCCGCCTGTATGTATGTACATGGCCGTATTTTCTTTCCTGCACCCTGGCCGATGTACGTACGTGTACATGCTACGTGCGCGCCTCTACTACCACACGTGCGCGCCTCTACTACCACACGTGCCCTTCCTTACACGGCCACGGTTCATCGCTGCAGCCTACAGACAGACCGATCGACCAGTATGTACGTACACGCTCGCGACCAGAATGACAATGCTACGTACGCTTCGACCGGGTGGGTCCCGATTGATACATCTCCATCGTATCTATAATTTTTGATTGTTCCATGCCAATATTATACAACTTCCATATACTTTTGGCAACTTTTTATACTATTTTTGGGACTAACATATTGATCCAGTGCCCAGTGCCAGTTCCTGTTTGTTGCATGTTTTATGTTTCGCAGAATATCTATATCAAACGGAATCCAAACGGGATAAAAACGGACGGAGATTATTTTTGGAATATTTGGAAAATTCCGGAAGAAAAATCCACGCGAGACGGTGCCCGAGGTGGCCACGAGGCAGGGGGCGCGTCTGCCCCCCTGGGCGCGCCCCTGACCCTCGTGGGCCACCTGTAAGGCGGTTGATGCCCTTCTTCGGCCGCAAGAAAGCTAATTTTTGTTAAAAAATCACGGCGAAGGTTTCAGTCCAATCGGAGTTACGGATCTCCATATATACACGAAGCAGTGAAATGGCAGCAGACGAGAGCGCATAAGCAGAGAGAGACAGAGAGACAGATCCAATCTCGGAGGGGCTCTCGCCCCTCCCACGCCATGGAGGCCAAGGACCAGAGGGGAAACCCTTCTCCCATCTAGGGAGGAGGTCAAGGAAGAAGAAGAAGGAGGGGGCTCTCTCCCCCTCGCTTCCGGTGGTGCCGGAGTGCCACCGGGGGCCATCATCATCACCGCAATCTTCACCAACAACTTCACCGCCATCATCACCAACTCTTCCCCCCTCTATGCAGCGGTGTAACCTCTCTCTTACCCGCTGTAATCTCTACTTAAACATGGTGCTCAACACTATATATTATTTCCCAATGATGTATGGCTATCCTATGATGTTTGAGTAGATCCGTTTTGTCCTATGGGCTATTTGATGATCAAGATTGGTTTGAGTTGCATGTTTTATTATTGGTGCTGTCCTATGGTGCTCTCCGTGTCGCGCAAGCGTGAGGGATTCCCGCTGTAGGGTTTGCAATATGTTCATGATTTGCTTATGGTGGGTGGCGTGAGTGACAGAAGCACAGACCCGAGTAAGTAGGTTGTTTGCGTATGGGATAAAGAGGACTTGATGCTTTAATGCTCTGGTTGGGTTTTACCTTAATGATCTTTAGTAGTTGCGGATGCTTGCTAGAGTTCCAATCATAAGTGCATATGATCCAAGTAGAGAAAGTATGTTAGCTTATGCCTCTCCCTCAAATAAAATTGCAATAATGATTACCGGTCTAGTTATCGATTGCCTAGGGACAAATAACTTTCTCGTAACAAAAAGCTCTCTACTAAAACTAATTTAGTTGTGTCTTCATCTAAACAGCCCCTAGCTTTTATTTACTCGCTCTTTATTATCTTGCAAACCTATCCAAAAACACCTACAAAGTACTTCTAGTTTCTTACTTGTTCTAGGTAAAGCAAACGTCAAGTGTGCGTAGAGTTGTATCGGTGGTCGATAGAACTTGAGGGAATATTTGTTCTACCTTTAGCTCCTCGTTGGGTTCGACACTCTTACTTATCGAAAGAGGCTACAATTGATCCCCTATACTTGTGGGTTATCAAGACCTTAGAAAAGAGCTTGATGTCTACTATGCAACCTTCTTCTTGTAGACGTTGTTGGGCCTCCAAGTGCAGAGGTTTGTAGGACAGTAGCAAATTTCCCTCAAGTGGATGACCTAAGGTTTATCAATCCGTGGGAGGCGTAGGATGAAGATGGTCTCTCTCAAGCAACCCTGCAACCAAATAACAAAGAGTCTCTTGTGTCCCCAACACACCCAATACAATGGTAAATTGTATAGGTGCACTAGTTCGGCGAAGAGATGGTGATACAAGTGCAATATGGATGGTAGATATAGGTTTTTGTAATATGAAAATATAAAAACAGCAAGGTAACTAAAGATAAAAGTGAGCACAAACGGTATTGCAATGCTAGGAAACAAGGCCTAGGGTTCATACTTTCACGAGTGCAAGTTCTCTCAACAATAATAACATAATTGGATCATATAACTATCCCTCAACATGCAACAAAGAGTCACTCCAAAGTCACTAATAGCGGAGAACAAACGAAGAGATTATGGTAGGGTACGAAACCACCTCAAAGTTATTCTTTCCAATCAATCCGTTGGGTTATTCTTATAAGTGTCACAAACAGCCCTAGAGTTCGTACTAGAATAACACCTTAAGACACAAATCAACCAAAACCCTAATGTCACCTAGATACTCCAATGTCACCTCAAGTATCCGTGGGTATGATTATACGATATGCATCACACAATCTCAGATTCATCTATTCAACCAACACATAGAACCTCAAAGAGTGCCCCAAAGTTTCTACCGGAGAGTCAAGACGAAAACGTGTGCCAACCCCTATGCATAGGTTCATGGGCGGAACCCGCAAGTTGATCACCAAAACATACATCAAGTGAATCAATAGAATAACCCATTGTCACCACGGTTATCCCACGCAAGACATACATCAAGTGTTCTCAAATCATTAAAGACTCAATCCGATAAGATTACTTCAAAGGGAAAACTCAACCCATTACAAGAGAGTAGAGGGGGAGAAACATCATAATATCCAACTATAATAGCAAAGCTCGCGATACATCAAGATCGTATCACCTCAAGAACACGAGAGAGAGAGAGAGATCAAACACATAGCTACTGGTACATACCCTCAGCCCCGAGGGTGAACTACTCCCTCCTCGTCATGGAGAGCGCCGGGATGATGAAGATGGCCACCGGTGAGGGTTCCCCCCTCCGGCAGGGTACCGGAACAGGGTCCCGATTGGTTTTTGGTGGCTACAGAGGCTTGCGGCGGTGGAACTCCCGATCTATTCTGTTCCCCAATCATTTTAGGGTATATGGATATATATAGGAGGAAGAAATACGTCAGGGGAGCCACGAGGGGCCCACGATGGTGGAGGGCGCGCCCAGGGGGGTGGGCGCGCCCCCCTGCCTCGTGCCTTCCTCGTTGCTTTCTTGACGTGGACTCCAAGTCTCCCGGGTTGCTTTCTTTCCAAAAATAACTTCTCTAGAAGGTTTCATTCCGTTTCGACTCTGTTTGATATTCCTTCTCTTCGAAACACTGAAACAAGGGAAAAACAGGAACTGTCACTGGGCTCTGGGTCAATAGGTTAGTCCCAAAAATAATATAAAAGTGCATAGTAAAGCCCATAAAACATCCAAGATGGATAATATAATAGCATGAATACTTCATAAATTATAGATATGTTGGAGACGTATCAGCATCCCAAGCTTAATTCCTGCTCGTCCTCGAGTAGGTAAATGATAAAAGAAATAATTTATGAAGTGTGAATTCTAGCAGGTGCACAAGTTTGATCAATGATAATTTCAATCACCTTTTCTAGCATCATTATATGTCATAACAGTAGCTCATATCATAAAACTTTTCATGATCAAGTAACAAACCATTCACATGTTAAAGTATAGATCATAAACTTTCTTGAAAACTAACAAACTATGTTCTCAGTCATCAAACAACTGCAATTCATCTTATTTTCAGGAAGAGTCTATGTCAGAGCTTTGATTCAGCAAACTTCACATACTCAACTATCATTTAGTCTTCCATGATTGCTACCACTCAAAGCATATTTTTAGAACAAATAGTATTCATTGAACACAGAGAAAGATAGTGGCTTAATGTTTCGCCTCCCAACCTTTTACCTCAAGGGTAATGTCAACAGTAACAATTCATGCTCAAATATATTTGAATGGCCATATATGCTTAGATCTTTCCATCACATGATGCTTGCCAACTAAAGAGTAGGTTGGAATGAGAAGGAATACTACTGACTCTTGCATAAAAGTAAAAGATAGGCCCTTCGCAGAGGGAAGCAGGGATTTGCAGAGGTGCCAGAGCTCGAAGCAAAAACAGAGATGAAAATAATTTTGAGAGGTATGCTTTCATTGTCAACATAACGACCAAGAGTTCCCAATATCTTCCATACTACATACATTATAGGCAGTTCGCAAACAGAAAGGTAAAGATTTTTACTCCCCCTCCACCAACAATCATCAATCCATGGCTTGCCCGAAACAACGGGTGCCTCCAACTAACATCAAACCCGGGGGAGTTTTGTTTGCAATTATTTTTGATTTCATTTCGATCTTTTGATCATGGGACTGGGCTGTCACGTCCCTAGCCTTGCTATGCACCTGGACTAGCTTGGTTGTTGCATCATGTCTAAATCTATTTGAAAGTTGAAATGGGGATTGCTCAAACCCCTAGCACCAAAACAATGCAATAGGTTCAACTTAAAAATATTTTCAATGAATCCAAAATGCCCTTCAAAAATGTTCATAATTTATGGAACAAGATGAAAACCTAAACCAAAAATGGTGGACACTTTTCCAGGACATAAATGGGCTTTGAATTAATCCAATATGTATTTGAATTGGAGCTTTAAAATTCTATAAATATTTTTATAGCTCCAAATATTTTGAAAACTTTCTGAGGGTCTCTGTAATAATTCAGTTAGTGCCCATAAGAAGTTTCAGAATTTTACAAATGGTTTAGTGTCAAAACTAAATCAAAACATAATAGCCAAAATAGAAAACAGAAACAGAAATAAAAGAGAGAGAGAGAGCAAACTCACCTGGCGCTTACCTGGCCTGGCCCAGCACGGCCCAAACCAGCTGGCCGACGCTAGTCGTCGTCTCCACCGCGCCAGAAGGACGCCGAGCGCGTGCTCGCCGTGCGCACACACGCGCCCGTGCCACCTCCTGCCTGCTAGCTTGCGTGGCGCCGCGAACAGACCCGCGAGAGCCGTCTGGATCGCTCTAACCGCCCCGCCATTCTCCCCCTCGTCTCCCTCTCTGCCCGAGTGGAGCTCGTCGACGCCGCTCGCCGTTGCCGTGGCCACCGAGCCCCCCTCGCCTAGCTAGATGCCCAGCAGCTCCGCCACCTCGCGGTACGCCTCTCCACCGAAAGAAGCCACTCCGGACGCCCTGCAACGACTGCATCGTCATCGTCTTCGAGCTTCGGCCGCCGGCAACCCCACCGTCGATTCGACGCCGTCCGTGCCTCCCCGAGCTCGCCGAGAAGCTCTTTGTGACCGCGGTGAGCCCCCGGTCATTTCCCCCTAACCCTGCCCCCGTTTGGTTGCCGTAGCACCGTTCCCCACGAGCACCGAAGCCGCCGTCCGCCATTGCCGCTGCACGCATAGCCTCCGTGCTCCCCTGGCCTCACCGTGCTGCTCTTAGTGCTCCCCGTGCCTAGCAGGTGCTGCCCATCCCCTCCATTTGCTCACTGATACACCGTAGCGACGCGCCCGTGCACCACCGAACACCACCGCCGCCAAAGCTCGTCGCCGGCATGAATTCCGGTGACCCCGCGACCTCTCACTTGGTCCTTTGGATGCGCAAGAGCATGGGCTATGCCTGGTGCCCTCAGCGCGCTGACCCGACGCCTCTAGCGCAAATCCGGCGCGCCCTGCCGTGTTCTGTGGTCGCCGCCGGCTGAACTCCGGCGAGGTCGACGTGGTCCCATCATTAGCAGCTAATGACATCGCTAATTAACCCTAGAGCCACTTACAGACGGGCCCCACTTCCTAATTAACCACGGCTTAGTTTTGTTTAGACTAAACTAACCCCGCAGGACCCACAGGTCAGTTTGACCTGGCCACGTCACCTGTTGACCGACCCCACACGTCAGCGCTGACTTGCTGACGTGGTTGTTGACCTGACCCCACCTGTTAGTGACCCAGACAACACTGTGTGACTGACCAGTGGACCCCACTGGTCAGGTTTGAACTGGTCAGCCGCAGTTGACCTGCTGACGTCATAGTGATGCAATGATGACGCAGTTAATAATTTTCTGTATTTAAAACAATTCAGGAAATTCCAGAAAATAGTGCAAACTTCTAAAATTCATAGAAATTCAACCGTAGCTCCAAATCAAACAAGTTATATATGAAAAATGATCAGAAAAATCCAATCTTTCCATCGGTACTGGTTTCATGCATGTTAGAACAATTTAACCTTGCTGTTTAGGTGAAACATGATAATGCACTTTATAAATTCATAATTTGAGTTTGAGCTTGAATCTTTGGTTCAAATGAACTCAAACCAATCTGTTCTAAGTTGCATTAGCTCAAGACACATTCATATTGCCATGTCATAGCATGCATCATTTTGTGCATTGCATTGATCGTGTTTCTTCTCTGTTTGCCGGTTTTGTCCCCTCTCAGTAGACGTTGCTTCGACGATGCGATCGATGACACCGATGAAGAGCTATACTATCTTCGGAAGTGTCAGGCAAGCAAAACCCCCTTGTTCATTCCGATATAATCCCCCTCTCTCGCTCCTGCTCTCTTTTACTGCATTAGGACAACAACGATTCAACTGTTACATGTTGCGGTAGTTGAACCCCCTTTCCTCTTCATGACCTGTCATTGCCACAGTAAATAGATGAAACCCACTAGCATGAGTAGGAGTTGTTTGAGCCCTGATGTGCCTACTCATTCATGCTTGTTGTCATGCCTGCTACTGCTTAGAGTTGAGTCGGGTCTGATTCATCGGGGATGAATTGGAATGTGGTGAACATGTCCTACTGTTGAGAGCTAAGTGTGTGAACACGATTTGGTAAAGGTAGCGGTGAGAGGCCATGTAGGAGTACATGGTGGGTTGTCTCATTGCAGCCGTCCTCAGGAACTGAGTTCTGTGTTTGTGATCCATGAACAGTTACTACCACACATTGGAATGCTTAAGTGCCCCTCTCGACTTATTAATCAACTTGATCTCTGTCCAGGAGTTGCAACTAGTTTCTGGTGTTTGTAGGTAGTGTTAGTAGTCTACCAAGTGGTACCCGGTACAGGTGGGCTTGGGACAGACTAGGCACCGTGGCACGGTGTACCAAGCGTAGATCCATCCGTCGAGGTGGGCTTGGGAACCCTGCACACATCGTTTGGGGCCGTGAGCGACACCCCGGCCGGATCTCCTTGCGGATGGAACCCGAATAGGCGATAAACCTGGACTAGAGACTTGTGTGGTTAGTCAGGTCGTGGCCGACTCCCTCGCCAGGCTTCCGCTTGAAGGTTGCCGAGGTACACGACGTGTACATGGTGGTAAGTGGCGAGAGCGTGTGTGGCGAAGTACACCCCTGCAGGGTTAACATCATCTATTCGAATAGCCGTGTCCGCGGTAAAGGACTTCTGGGTTGCCTATAACAGTTCATAGACAAGTGAAAGTGGATAATCTAAAATGCGCAAGATAAGCGTGAGTGCTATGGATGGCGTTCTCGTAGGGAGACGGGAGCGGATCCATAGTGGTGTATTGATATGGTGAATATGTGGACTCGTGTGCGCCACCTCAAAAGAGTTACTTGCAGTCGTAGTTCAGGATAGCCACCGAGTCAAAGCTGGCTTGCTGCAGTTAAACTCCACCACCCCCTTTGTTGATACCGATGCATATGTAGATAGTCCTGATGTAAGTCTTGCTGGGTACATTTGTACTCACGTTTGCTTATTTTATGTTTTGCAGAGAGACGTCAGTCTCGCTAGTAGTTCCGTGTGGACTTCGACGTTTAGCTTGTTACCTCAGCTACGATCTTGTGCCCTCGGCAGGATCTGGTAGATAGTCAGGCTTCTCAGCCTTTTTCATTTGTAGTTGTCTGTACTCAGACAAGTTAAGCTTCCGCATGTGCTTGTTGCTTGTATGCTCTGAATGTTGGGTCATGAGACCCATGTTTGTAATATCTCGCTCCTCGGAGCCTAATGAATAAATACTCTGAGTCGTAGAGTCTTGTTGTGATGCCACGTTGTATTTGCACATATCGAGCATATTGTGTGTATGATTGAAATGCTTGGTATGTGTGGGATCCGACAACCTAGTTGTTTATCCTTGGTAGCCTCTCTTATGGGGAAATGTAGTCTTGTGCTTCCATGAGCCATAGTAGTCCGCTACAGCCTGGTTCACCGGAGTCCTGCTAGCCCAGCACTACTGCTCCGGAACACTTGACTGGCCGGCATGTGATTCACTTCGTTCCTGTGTCTGTCCCTTCGGGGAAATGTCACGCGGTGACATCCGGAGTCCTGCCTAGCCCGCTACAGCCCGGTTCACCGGAGTCCTGTTAGCCCAGTGCTACAGCCCGGATTCGCACGCTGCTGACCGACATGCTCGATGTTGATTCATGTATGCCTGTCCCCGTAAGTTAGCGCCACTTTGGGTTCACGACTAGTCATGTCGGCCCGGGTTCTCTGTCATATGGATGCTAGCGACACTATCATATACGTGAGCCAAAAGGCGCAAACGGTCCCGGGCCATGGTAAGGCGACACCTGTGGGAATACCGTGCGTGAGGCCACAAAGTGATATGAGGTGTTACCGGCTAGATCGATGTGACTTGGAATCGGGGTCCTGACATGGGCATCCCAGTTACCAGCCATTTTCTCGTGAATGATGAGCGGAGTCCACTCATCGTGAGAATAACCCACCTAGCATGGAAGATACTGCTAACCCGTAGTCGCTACATGAGCGATTCGGGCATACAAAACAAATTATTATTTGAAGGTTTAGAGTTTGGCACATGCAAATTTACTTGGAACGGCAGGTAAATACCGCATATAGGTAGATATGGTGGACACTCATGGAAGAAACTTGGTTCGAGGAATTTGGATGCACAAGCAGTATTCCCGCTTAGTACAGATATTTTGGCTAGCAAAGGATTCTAAATAGCAAGCACCACATGTTAGAGGATCCAAAACAATATAACTTATACAAATATACCCAAGCATAACTCATTATGTTGTCTTCCTTGTCCAACTTCAACTAATTTGCTCAGGTTTGAAAATAATTAATGGGGATCACAATCATAGAAGATGTCCAAGATAGTATTATATGTGAAATCTCTCTTCCTTCAATATTCTTTCATGAATCATTCAAGTGACCAATACAATGTTTGCTAACCTTCAATAAATTTACCACCTCTACTTCTTATATGTGAAGGTATTATTCCCCATGGGATAAGCATATGAAACATATATAATTTCAGATTTATGACATTCAATTCATTCAACCATTTACTCATAGGATATAAATGAAGCACACGAGTAAATGACAAACTACTCCAAAAAGATATAAGTGAAGATTAATGAGTAGTTAAATAATTATGTAGCTATGTGAAGACTCTCTATCTTTTAAGAATTTCAGATCTTAGTATTTTTTTCAAACAGCAAGCAAAGCTAAAGAAAATGAAATGACGCTGCAAGCAAAACACATATCATGTGGTGAATAAAAATATAGCTCCAAGTAAAGTTACCGATGAACGAAGACGAAAGAGGGGATGCCATCCGGGGCATCCCCAAGCTTAGGCTCTTGGTTATCCTTGAATATTACCTTGGGGTGCCTTGGGCATCCCCAGGCTTAGGCTCTTTCCACTCCTTATTCCATAGTCCATCGAATCTTTACCCAAAACTTGAAAACTTCACAACACAAAACTTAACAGAAAATCTCGTGAGCCCCGTTAGCGAAAGAAAACAAAACACCACTTCATGGTACTGTAATTAACTAATTATTTATTTGTATTGGTGTTAAACCTACTGTATTCCAACTTCTCTATGGTTTATAAACTATTTTACTAGCCATAGATTCATCAAAATAAGCAAACAACACACGAAAAATAGAATCTGTCAAAAACAGAACAGTCTAAAGTAATCTGTAACTTACGCAAAGTTCTGAAACTCAAAAAATTCTAAAATAAATTGGTGGACCTGAGGAATTTGTCTAGTAATCATCTGCAAAAAGAATCAACTAAATAGCACTCTCCAGTAAAAAGTTGAAGCTAATCTCGTGAGCGCTAAAGTTTCTGTTTTTTACAGCATGATCATAAAGACTTCACCCAAGTCTTCCCAAAGGTTCTACTTGGCACAAACACTAATTAAAACATAAAACCACATCTAAACAGAAGCTATATGGATTATTTGTTCCTAAACAGAACCAAAAATCAAGAAACTAAAATAAAATTGGGTTGCCTCCCAACAAGCGCTATCGTTTAACGCCCCTAGCTAGGCATGATGATTTCAATAATGCTCACAAAAAGATAAGAATTGAAACATAAAGAGAGCATCATGAAGAATATGACTAGCACATTTAAGTCTAACCCACTTCCTATGCATAGGGATTTTGTGAGCAAACAACTTATGGGAACAATAATCAACTAGCATAGGAAGGCAAAACAAGCATAACTTCAAAACTTTAAGCACATAGAGAGGAAACTTGATATTATTGCAATTCCTACAAGCATATATTCCTCCCTCATAATAATTTTCAGTAGCATAATGAATTAATTCAACAATATAACCAGCACCTAAAGCATTCTTTTCATGATCTACAAGCATAGAATTTTTATTACTCTCCACATAAGCAAATTTATTCTCATGGATAGTAGTGGGAGCAAACTCAACAAAATAAGTATCATGTGATGGAAAATTAAGATCAAGATGACAAGTTTCATGGTTATCATTATTCTTTATAGCATACGTGTCATCACAATAATCATCATAGATAGGAGGCATGCTTTCATCATAGTGAATTTGCTCATCAAAGCTTGGGGGACAAAAAATATCATCTTCATCAAACATAGCTTCCCCAAGCTTGTGGCTTTGCATATCATTAGCATCATAGGTATTCAAAGAATTCATACTAACAACATTGCAATCATTCTCATCATTCAAAGATTTAGTGCCAAACATTTTAATGCATTCTTCTTCTAACACTTTGGCACAATTTTCGTTTCCATCACACTCACGAAAGATATTAAAAAGATGAAGCATATGAGACAAACTCAATTCCATTTTTTTGTAGTTTTCTTTTATAAACTAAACTAGTGCTAAAACAAGAAACAAAAATATTCGATTGCAAGATCTAAAGATATACCTTCAAGCACTCACCTCCCGCCTGTCACGCAGGTGACCCGGGTTCAATCCCCGGCAACGGCGCCAGAAAAGAGCTTGATGTCTACTACGCAACCTTCTTCTTGTAGACGTTGTTGGGCCTCCAAGTGCAGAGGTTTGTAGGACAGTAGCAAATTTCCCTCAAGTGGATGACCTAAGGTTTATCAATCCGTGGGAGGCGTAGGATGAAGATGGTCTCTCTCAAGCAACCCTGCAACCAAATAACAAAGAGTCTCTTGTGTCCCCAACACACCCAATACAATGGTAAATTGTATAGGTGCACTAGTTTGGCGAAGAGATGGTGATACAAGTGCAATATGGATGGTAGATATAGGTTTTTGCAATCTGAAAATATAAAAACAGCAAGGTAACTAAAGATAAAAGTGAGCACAAACGGTATTGCAATGCTAGGAAACAAGGCCTAGGGTTCATACTTTCACTAGTGCAAGTTCTCTCAACAATAATAACATAATTGGATCATATAACTATCCCTCAACATGCAACAAAGAGTCACTCCAAAGTCACTAATAGCGGAGAGCAAACGAAGAGATTATGGTAGGGTACGAAACCACCTCAAAGTTATTCTCTCCAATCAATCCGTTGGGCTATTCCTATAAGTGTCACAAACAGCCCTAGAGTTCGTACTAGAATAACACCTTAAGACACAAATCAACCAAAATCCTAATGTCACCTAGATACTCCAATGTCAACTCAAGTATCCGTGGGTATGATTATACGATATGCATCACACAATCTCAGATTCATCTATTCAACCAACACATAGAACCTCAAAGAGTGCCCCAAAGTTTCTACCGGAGAGTCAAGACGAAAACGTGTGCCAACCCCTATGCATAGGTTCGTGGGCGGGACCCGCAAATTGATCACCAAAACATACATCAAGTGAATCAATAGAATAACCCATTGTCACCACGGTTATCCCACGCAAGACATACATCAAGTGTTCTCAAATCATTAAAGACTCAATCCGATAAGATTACTTCAAAGGGAAAACTCAATCCATTACAAGAGAGTAGAGGGGGAGAAACATCATAATATCCAACTATAATAGCAAAGCTCGCGATACATCAAGATCGTATCACCTCAAGAACACGAGAGAGAGAGATCAAACACATAGCTACTGGTACATACCCTCAGCCCCGAGGGTGAACTACTCCCTCCTCGTCATGGAGAGCGCCGGGATGATGAAGATGGACACCGGTGAGGGTTCCCCCCTCTGGCAGGGTGCCGGAACATGGTCCAATTGGTTTTTGGTGGCTACAGAGGCTTGCGGCGGCGGAACTCCCGATCTATTCTGTTCCCCGATCGTTTTAGGGTATATGGATATATATAGGAGGAAGAAATATGTCAGGGGAGCCACGAGGGGCCCACGAGGGTGGAGGGCGCGCCCAGGTGGGGTGGGCGTGCCCCCCTGCCTCGTGCCTTCCTCGTTGCTTTCTTGACATGGACTCGAAGTCTCCCGGGTTGCTTTCTTTCCAAAATAACTTCTCCAGAAGGTATCATTCCGTTTCGACTCCGTTTGATATTCCTTTTCTTCGAAACACCAAGGGAAAAAACAGGAACTGGCACTGGGCTCTGGGTCAATAGGTTAGTCCCAAAAATAATATAAAAGTGCATAGTAAAGCCCATAAAACATCGAAGATGGATAATATAATAACATGAATACTTCATAAATTATAGATATGTTGGAGATGTATCACCGACTGTCAGGCACTTCCTTGCATGCGAAGATGTAGCTGGTGGATCCCAGCAGTCAAGGGGCGAATTATTATTTTTTGCCCGTAATATGGACGCACTTCCTTGTGTGCGAAGATGTAGCTGTTGGGCCCATCAGTTAGGGGGCGAATCATTTTTTGCCCATAATATGGACACACTTCCTTGCGTGCGAAGATGTAGCTGGTGGGTCCCAACAGTCAGGGGGAAATGTTTTTATCACGAAATACGGTGGCCCGTCTGGTGGGTCCCTGCTGTGAGGTGGAGGAATAATTATTTTCCGCATAATAAGGAGACACTTCCTGACTGCGGTCGTGGAGCCAACTGTCAGCCTCTCCACGTACAGTACTCTTCCGATGGAAGTCGGTCGTTGACCACATTGACCACGCCGCGCCGAGAGCACCAAGGCGGTGGACGACGATGAGGCCTAGGAAGGGGACGACGCAGAGCCGGGGAAGACGCAGCAGTGGATGCCCACGCGGAGAGGAGTACGGGGGTTCTGGTTCGGCTGTGGTGTGAGGATGCCGTCGCCGCAGGGCCTGGCCAGCGGTGGGAGTGGTAGGGGGAGGTGAGGCCTCCACGGCAGCACAGCCGGCCACGGGAGGCAGGAGCAGGCGGCATGACCGGCGCTGCTTTGGGCGGCTGGAGCAAGAAGACCAGAGGTTGAAGAATCACAACGGCCGTTGGATGGACATCGTACGGTCACTCCAGCTAGAATCGTTTATATTGACTAAGTTGACAAAGCCCTCGGTACGCGTCAACTTAGTAGGCCCACAGGTCAGCCTCCGAAACGGTGCACCCTAGATATCAGGGGGAGGAATCATTTTTTAGGCGGCTGAAGCTAGAATATCCGAGATTGAAGAAGAAGCACGACATCCGTTGGATGGACATCCAACAGACACTGCTGCTAGAACCGTGTGTTGACTATAAGTTGACAAAGCCTTGCATACACGTCAACTTAGTAGGCCCACAAGTGTATGGCAGAGAACTTATAGCCCATTTGCGATTTGTAAGAATGTACAACCCATTTTTGAATTCTAATGGAATTTACTACAGCCCATTTACAGTTTGTTAAAAGTATAGCCCATTTTCTAGCTAGGACAACGATTAATAATTTCAACAAACCGTTCAAAATAGAATTTTATAAAATTTCCCACATTTTGATGGGATCCGAAATATTTTTATCCTGAAATTTCTAGTCAGATTAAATACTATTTCAATATAAATTTGTATTACGTAAAAATCCAACGAAACATTGCGCGCACAACAATTAATGAAATTAAAATTTTCAAAATCCAGAAATATTATTTTATAAAGTAATTACGTGTTTGGTGCATTTTTTATAGTTACTACCCAGTTTTTATAATTACATCCCATTTATTATTTCTTAAAGCCCATTTTCTTGTTAAGCCTAATGCATCTCTCCTAGGAAAGATTTGCAGCCCAGCTGGGCGGAGAATAACAAGTTGACCTTGCCTGGGTATTCCTCAAAAAGAGTATAGTTGTGCTAGGCATTTTCAGCTTGAAAAAAATTAATATGTGGGCTGGATATCTAGCCTGGGCTAGACGGGCCACAGCCCGCCCAGTTAATACCCTGCTCTCCTCTAAACAACAATGAAAACATCGCTCAAGAAAAACTCTGCAGTGCTCACACCTCAAAAAGACAAATACTGCTCGAGCTGCTTGGTCCCAGCTGTCGGCCGCTCCTTGTGCAATTCTCTCATTTATTGACTACATAGGTTGACAATGGTGTGGGACCGTGATGTCAGGAAACCAGAAGGAAGCAAAAAATATTACAGTTGTATATAATAAGGAGGCACTTGCGTACGTGCGGCTATGGCCCTGGTGGGTCCCCACTGTCATCCTCTCCAAGTAAAGTCATCTCCTCATTCCTCATGCCGTTGACCATGTTGACAACGCGAGACAGCGGTGCCACAGCGAGCGCAACAACTCGAAGGACGACGGAGAGGGCCTCGCGGGCCCTATGGATGGTCTGATACAGCGCCCGCTGCTCATTCGGGAAGCCAGGATCATAGGGCCACATGTCCGCGACGGCATTGTCGTTCGCTTGTTCACCGGTGCTCATTGAGGAGACGGAGGTTGCAGCACAGGCCCTCCAGCACTGGTAGCTCTTCCGTCATTAGGGTGTCGAAGTGGGCCGCACCTGCTCTATGGTGAACACGGCATGAACCGGCTTGGACAGTGGTGCCGGCTCCTGGTCGGAAGCCACGTCCATCATCTGATTGTCGTCGCTCAGCTCGGCGAGCTCGCTGGCTAGCCAGCATGTCCCGGCTGCTGGACCGACCCGCTGCCAAGCACGAGTCTGACTGCCCTGGCCCACCCAAACCGCCTCCCTCGCCCGCGCGCGCTTTCCGCCCGAAACGGTCAGCGCCGCCCGCCCCGCTTCCCGGTGCAGGCGGTTGCTCCGCCTTCAAATGACACAAGTGCCATCCGTCCATCCGTCTGCCGCCCACATTAATGATACACGGTTGCCGAGGCGGCTACTCCGGCGCCACACGTCCGCCCCTCCGCCGCCCACCATTTCTATATTCACTGCTGCGCCGGCCATAGCCACAGTCATCCACCTCCGTTCCCTTTGTCCTGTCCACACCACTACTCCCACCATGGCTTCCTCGTGCTCCAACGCTCTTCGGGACGGGCTGTAACGCCCACGATGTGGCTATATCTCCCACGTGTCGAGGCACGACTTGGAGGCATAACCGCATGGTGGTTTTGTCGCAAGAAGGGTCATCTTCACACAATCCCATGTAATGAACAAGAATGATAAAGAGTTGGCTTACAATCACCACTTCACACAATACATAACTTAAACATACATCATTCAGAGTACAATCAAGGTCCGAGTACGGAACCGAAATAAGAGAAGACAACCCCAAATGCTAGATCCCCGATCGTCCCAACTGGGCTCCACTACTGATCATCAGGAAACGAAACATAGTAACGGCCAAGTTCCTCGTCGAACTCCCACTTGAGCTCGGTTGCGTCACCTGCACTGGTATCGTCGGCACCTGCAACTGTTTTGGAAGTATCTGTGAGTCACGAGGACTCAGCAATCTCACACCTGCGAGATCAAGACTATTTAAGCTTATGGGTAGGAGAAGGTAGTGAGGTGGAGCTGCAGCAAGCACTAAGCATATATGGTGGCTAACATACGCAAATAAGAGCGAGAAGAGGAGCAACGGAACGGTCATCAACTAGTAATGATCAAGAAGTGATCCTTAACTCCTACTTACGTCAAACATAACCCAAACACCGTGTTCACTTCCCGGACTCCGCTGAAAAGAGACCATCACGGCTACACACGCGGTTGATGCATTTTAATTAAGTCAAGTGTCAAGTTCTCTACAACCGGACATTAACAAATTCCCATCTGCCACATAACCGCGGGCACGGCTTTCGAAAGATAATACCCTGCAGGGGTGTCCCAACTTAGCCCATTATAAGCTCTCACGATCAACGAAGGATATTCCTTCTCCCGGGAAGACCCGATCAGTCTCGGAATCCCGGTTTACAAGACATTTCGACAATGGTAAAACAAGACCAGCAAGACCACCTGACTGTGCCGACAAATCCCGATAGGAGCTGCACATATCTCGTTCTCAGGGCACACCGGATGAGCGAAGCGTACAGGTACCAACGTAACCCAAGTTGCCAAGGGACGGTCCCGCACGGTGCTCTAGTTCGGACCAACACTTAGAGAAGCATTGGCCCGGGGGGGAGGGCTAAAATAAAGATGACCCTCGGGTTAATTACTCCCAAGGGAAAGGTAATAGGTTGTTAGGCAAATGGTAAAACCAATGTTGGGCCTTGCTAGAGGAGTTTTATTGAAGGCAAACTGTCAAGGGGGTCCCATAAATCACCCAACCGCGTAAGGGACGCAAAATCAAGGAACATAACACCGGTATGACGGAAACTAGGGCGGCAAGAGTGGAACAAAACACCAGGCATAAGGCTGAGCCTTCCACCCTTTACCAAGTATATAGATGCATTAATTAAATAAGAGATATTGTGATATCCCAACATGTCCATGTTCCAACATGGAGCAAACTTCATCTTCACCTGCAACTAACAACACTATAAGAGGGGCTGAGCAAAAGCGGTAGCTTAGCCAAGCAATGGGTTGCTAGGAAAGGATGGTTAGAGGCTTGACATGGCAATATGGGAGGCATGATATGGCAAGTGGTAGGTAGCGCGACATAGCAATAGAACGAACAACTAGCAAGCAAAGATAGAAGTGATTTCGAGGGTATGGTCATCTTGCCTGAAATCCCGCTAGGAAGAAGAACGAGTCCATGAAGTAGACGAACCAACGTAGTCGAACGAATCCTCACAAACGCAACGTAACCGGAACTTTCAAGGAGAAGCACAACCGGAAAGAAGCAAACAACATGGTCAACACACAAGCATAAACATGGCATGATGCACAACCAAGGATGATGCACGTCCAGTTTGAAGATGCATGGCATGGCAAAGTGCAACAAACAACACTACAAATTAAGTGGAGCTCAATATGCAACGAGTTGCATATTGACGAAACACCACATTAAGTTATTTAGTTCTCTCTCGATTATGTACCCAACAATATTAAATGTTGATTAACATGGCAAGAGGTGAAGCATAATAAAACTATCTATTGAAGCAAGTTTAAATGAGGCCGGAAACAACAAACAACAATTCCGGAAAATCCTCATATGCATATTTTGGAATTGGTACTGTTCTTCCCTAAACCATATTTTAATGTTGTTAAGCAGTAAAGCAAAGTGCACCAAGTTAATCTATGCATTTTTTAGACAATTTACATATATAGTTTATTTAATTCGGAGCTATGGTTATTTAGATATGAAATAAATCATTTTAACATGGCATTTAGCAAAATAAATGCAAACAACATTTTAAACATTTTAAACATGGATGACAGCAGCATATTATGAAACTAGATGAAATTCTAAGCATTTTGCATATTTAAAACATTTTAATCCGATGCACAGTTTGTGAGTTATTAAATGCATGATCTAGAGGGACTTTTCTGTAAATCTGTAAACTCCTGGATAATTGGACAAATTCGCAGCGGAAGGAAAAAAACTACATGGGCTGAATCTGGATCGACTGGGCTGCTCACATTGGGCTTGGCCCGCTTGGTGGAGGACGAAGCAGCAGGCCGGCGTGGCACGCGGCTGGGCCTTGACGAGGCTGTGACCCAGTCAGCTGGGTGAGGCGCGGTCGACGGCGGGGTCAACGCGGGCGAGGCGCTCGCTTGGCTGGATCGAGCAGGCGAAGCAGAGGTTTGCGGGCGCGCTCCTCTGCTCGAGAAGGAGCAGAGCAGAGCAGCGGTGTCAGGGATCTCCGGCGCGGCGGCGAAGGACGGAGGGCGGAGGCAACGGCTCTGGGCGGCGGCCATGGATGGTGCTGCGGGTCCTGTCGACGAACAAAGAGAGAGAGCCGAGAAAATAAGGGAGGAAGAGACAAATGGAGCAGGAGGGAAGGAAGGGACACGAGACAGGGACCTGCTGGTCCGGCGGCTCTGCTCGGAGTGGTGGCCGGCGGCGTGGGAGGCTAGCGAGGCAAGGGAGCAACGGCCTGGTGGCGACGACTCGCACGGGAAGAGTCGAGGAGGCTCGGGCGCAGCGAGGCTACTGCTGCTTGAAGGAGACGAAGGCGTGGCGACGGATCGAAAGAAGAGGTCGGCCATGGTGTCCTGTGGAGGCAACAGAGGGAGATGGGCGGGGAAGGGAATAGAAATAGAGAAAGGGAAGGAAGAGCAGGGAGGAAGAGTGCGGTCCTGCGTGCTCGGGGCGAGGGCGTCATGGACCAAGAGAAGGGAGCTTGAGCTCCTGGATGCTGCTGCTCGAGGAGGGCCGTGGGGATCTCTGGTTGGTGGGATGGATCGATGGCGAGAAGTGGCTGGCGCTGGTTGGCTCTGGTTGAATCGGGAGGAAATCCCAAGGAGGAAGGAGGTTGGTCGGGTGGCTCGAATGGATCGGGCAAGATCCCGAGGATGGAGGAGACAGTGGGCGGTGACGGCTGCGGGGAGGATTTGAGGGATTGGACAGCTAGGTCTAGGTTAGGTTGTTTATATAGCAAGTGGGTTTTGGTTAGGCGCTAATCTGGTTTGTCCGATCGTAATCAGGTGGTGGAGAATAGATAGGTCAGGGAGTTCAAATAAAAAAATGGAGATGTTTAATAGATGTTAGGGGATGATCCGGACCCAACGGTAACGATAGTCCGGTTCGGGTTCGGGGAAGTTTTCGGATACGGGCGAGAGGTCGATGCACTGTGCAGAGAGGTTCAAATGGCCGGACAACAAAAGAACAGTCGGTCTTGAGAAAGGTCAACAGAGACGAGGAAGAAGCAGCAACTATCAACGGGTGCAAGTTTTTTGAAAACATGCGATGCAATGGTCATGATGAATGCAACAAGCAAAAATAAAACACACGGCGACAACAAAATAGCTGGAAGACTTCTGGAGCGTCGGTCTTGGGGCGTCACAACACTCCTCCACTTACAAGAGATCTCGTCCCGAGATCTAGGGATGGCACCGGAGAGAAAGGGAAGAGGAAGAGGTGAAACAAAGTTGCTTCTTTGACAAACGAGTGAAACCCACAAACCTTGAGAGGTTGAACAAATCAAAAGAAAGAATACAATGGAGGTGAACGAGATTGCAAACACTGCGTTGGTAGAGAAGAACAAATATTACGATGAGAACCAAGAGCTTAGGGGACAAGATAGATTTTGAAGCCACTCCGGTTAAAACAAGATAGAGTAGGATTAAGAATGATATAATTTGGACAGCACTCCGACTGAAAATGGAAGGAATTAACATGAACTTGAGAAGATGGGATGATACTTGATGAAATCAACAACACACTGCCTCCGGAACTATTGGAAAATGGCACAAAGGGTAAGAAAGATTTCAGACCGCACTCTGGTTGAGGAAGGAGGCAAAACTTGATAAGATGAGAAAGCTCGAATGAAAACACGACACTCCGGTTAAATGGATAAGCAAGGAAAAGAACATGATCTCCAAAATGAGATGATGGGTCGAAGAAAACATCACAATGCCTTCGGGACAAATGAAATAGTGGAATCAATAGAACAGAGAAGAGAACAACAACTTCTATCACAATTGCATTTGAAAGAGCCTCCTTAAAAAGAAGGATTGAACGGAGTTGTTGGAAAACCAACAACGAAAAGAATAAGCTTGTAGTGGACTTATGGAAACATGTCAACATTATGAGGTGACAAATGGCCACTAAAGGAAGCCATTGATTTGAGTGAGAGCACCAAGGCGATGAAAAACTTCTTTCACCAAGAGGATAGGAGAAAACTTGGATCATTGATAAGCACCATAATAGCAACATTCCTTAGGGAAAGCTTTAGGTGAAACATGACACAAGATAAATCCAACGAAGAGATTGGTGGATTTAAAATATCTCATTCTTGACAACATGTGAATCATGAAACGCGAACTCATATTGTCAAGAATGACATGACACCACCTCAACTGATAAGGTAGAACGAATTGCACTTTGGAATGCAGGAAGAAGAATATTTGAGCTCTTCTAACAAAAATCTTGAGAACACTTCGAGAAAGAATTAAATCCTTGATGAACCACCATGAAGAAACTCCATGAAGAACTCCGGTAAAAAAAAGGATGATAGAAAGAAAGAGAAGTTGAAAACACAAGGTGAAATCTTGCAGTGATAAGATGAAGCTTTGAAATGATATAACCGAGAAAACTTGGAACTCCGGAAAGAAAGATGAACAAATGAAATCAAGAATTTTGATGAACCTCCGGAATAAGGAATTGAATTTACTCGATGCAACAAGAATAAGAATTACATTATGCTCATCCTTCACCAATTAAATTGATGACAAGCAATGTATTTGGCATACTACTTATTCTCGTAGAAAGGATTAAGATAGATATGGCACAAACTTGGGAAGGTCTTCAACGAACCACCGATAGGATTTAACCAATGAATAAATCGGTATGATAAACAAGGAAGAGAAATTCTTGAACGAACCACCATAAGAATTGAAAATGAACAAAGAAAAGATAAAGAAACACCGGGAAGAATTAGAGAACGAATGAAGATACTTGAGGGAATTTAGATACATGAGAACGGAGAGATCATGAACTGATTAGAGGATATTTGAACGATTCACCGGTAAGATTTGGAGAACGAGAGCTGAAAGCTGAGAATGAATAATTCTGAGATGATGGGCTCCGGAGAATCAAACTGAAAAGGCTCCTGAAATGCTCCGGATGGGTGAAAAGAATTCTCACAATCGAAAACAATTATGAGAGGATGGCATCAAGCTAGAACCATGAATCTTTGGAAGAACGGATAAGGATTTAAGAGGAACTCTTCTTCGGTGATCCGAGAATGACGACGAGAAACACCACCATGAATTGTTGAGATACTCCGGGATGAAAAATATAAAGGTTGGACCAACGATGAAAATAATTTGAAAGATCTTGGAGAAAGACATTTGACTGATGATAATTCATTCTTACGTCAAACTTTGAAATGAAATTGAGAATAGCTCCGGGAAAATTAGAAGAGTCAGGTAAGATCCTGGGAAAAGACCTGTGGGTTAGGGCCCACTCAAGAGAAACACCGTTGAACGATTTAAAAGAGAGATTGCACCGGTTGAATTAAATGGCCTGAATAAGGTAAGACCTCGAAATAGCTTGAAAGGATTTCGAATAGAAACTTGAATCTTCTGGGATATCTTCGGCACTCCGGAACAACTGAATAGCACGCGAAGAATGATTAAGAGATACACCGGCATACGAAAACTGTCGTGGAATTGTCACGGCAGATGTCCTTGAGTTAGGACTTAGTCGTGGAGCCATCGCAACTAGGAAGCTTGAAGGGGTTATGCGGGACAAGGAACACGAGGGTTTATACTGGTTCGGCCCCTTACGGTGAAGGTAAAAGCCTACGTCCAGTCTGGGGTGATATTGATTAGGGTTACGATCGCCGGGAGTTAAACAACTATCCCCGGCTCTCAATGAGATTGTTCTCGCCCCTAAACCGCTGCCGGGTCATCCCTTTATATAGGGAGGCTGACGCCCGGTAGCCCTTAGAGTCCCGGCCGGCTTATAAGAGTATCCGGCTCGGACTCTAAACTATACTTGCCTTACGCTACAAGTTCTACTATAATAATGATTATAACTACGGGCCTTAAGCCATATCCGGGTCTTAGCCCATCTCTGGCCCATCGTCTTGAAACTTGGCTCCGGGCTTCTGGCAACGACCGTATGAGTAACCCGGCCCCTCCTGGCGGGTGACTCTAAGGTCTATATCCTCAACATTAGGCCCCAGATTGATTTGAGCCGGCTCATGTCAATCTTCAACTCTTCTGACAGAAAAAATCTCCGGCTTATCATTCATGTGAAGGCCATAACCCGGAGTGACGTCATCCTCTGGACTTCGGATAATCCGCCGTGACGTCATTCTCCATTAAGTCCGTTTTTTACTCCGCCAGATCCGCAACGGATCTTTGCTTTACTGTCATTCCGAAAATCGAGGCGTCGTGGGGGGGGGGGGGGGGGAGATAATCACGCCATGGTCTCCTTGAATCTCGCGCCCACTTATGACCTCGCCTTATAAATAGGCCGGCCCAACGGGTCCTTCTCACGCCCTCTTCTTCCTCCTCGCGCCGTCGCTCCTCTGCCAGAGCTCTGCCACTGCCGCCGCCGTCGCGCCCTTGGTCTTCATCAACCCGGCCGCTGCATCACCCTGACTTGGACCAGATAACGGCGGCGACTTCCGCTCTTCCCCAACTCCGGTGAGCCTCCTCTGCCTTGCTAGAACAGATCTGTGGTAGAGTTCAAACAGTTCATCCGTGTTCTTCTCCATGGTTCGCAGGCTTCAGTAGTTCTTGTAGTTGCCACCCTTGTTTGATCTTGGATATGTGTAGACTTACTGCAGTAGTTGTTTATTACTCATTTCACCTGAAAAACGCACTTCTTTCCACTGCATAAGATCCCCTTCGAGCTCAAGAACTCCCCTGCGTCCGCATTTTAGGTCTAGAATATTTTCTTTGCTCCGACCATTTTGATCCAAAAAAGTTACGGTAGTATGCGAAACCTGTTTTACCACACTTAGTAAAAACTGCAACCATTGAATCTTGGCGGCTTACATATCCGGCTTAAAGAAAACACACGCCGTAGAACTTTCCGGTTTAAAGAGAACCATGCTCTGTAGAATCCTCCGGCTTAACTAACCCACCGTATCTGAATATATATCATTAGTCCCCTTCATAAGCCGCCATCTTAGTTTGAACGATAGATCTCCGGCTTATAATTAACCCGGACACTTTTTTCTTTATCATAGACCACCAACCTTCACCATGCCTCCCAAAGCTCCCATCACTTGCAACTGGATGAAGTCCAACGTCACTGACGAGACCCTAGCCAATTTCGTTAAGTCCGGATATTTGCCTAAGAAGGAAAGCATGTCCTACCGTGCCCCTGACCCGTCGGAAGAGAGACCACAGCCAAGGGACGGGGAGGTAGTGATCTTCGCAGACCATATGAGCCGGGGCTTCGCACCGCCCGGCTCAAAGTTTTTCAGGGACGTGCTCAACTTCTTTGACTTACGGCCTCAGGATATAGGACCCAACTCCGTATCCAACATCTGCAACTTCCAAGTCTTTTGCGAAGTGTACCTTGGAGAAGAGCCCAGTTTACTGCTTTTCAGAGAGCTGTTCTACTTAAACCGCCAAAACGAGTGTGCCAACGGGCCAAGTCTGGAATTAGGCGGCATCTCCATCCAGCGGCGTAGGGACTGTCTGTTCCCTTACGCAGATCCGCCAAGCCACCCCAAGGACTGGAATATGACTTGGTTCTACTGCCAAGATACGTCCCCGGCTGACGAGAACCCGCTGCCCGGCTTTCGCCCAACCCGTCTAGAGCCGACTCATCCGCTGTCGGACAAACTGACTGCAGCGGAACGCCAACCTCTGCTTCCAACTATCAATAAGATCAAGGCCCTGCTAGGCAACGGTCTGAACGGAATTGATCTGGTCCGGGTCTGGATCTCATGGCGGGTGATCCCATTGAGCCGCCGTCCCGGCTTAATGTGTGAATACACCGGGCGAAAGGATGACCCGCAGAGGCACAGTCGCAATGATCTTCCAGAAGACGTTGCAGAGGAAGAGACCAAGGCTCTTCTAAACGAGAGCCTGGCAGACTGCGGAAGAACCGGGCTAGCCCCCTTCTGCAAGACCAATCCAGCCCCAGCGGTAAGCCGCTGACTTTAACTTTTATCTTCGTCTGCATATAACCTTCAACTGAACCGTTTTAAGAATCAATCATTGTATCTTTCAGGCTGATGATAAGTTCTGGTGGGTCAAATATGACCATGAAGCGGCCAAGAAGGCCAGGAAGGCGAAGAAAGCCGCCAAGAAAGCCGCCCCTCGCAAAAAGGGAAGCAGACCCACTGCTTCGGAGCTACTGCAATTAAGTGACAGCTCCGAATCAGAGGTAATCCTTAAACCTTTAAATTCTTGCCATATTTGTTGTTTGTTGCTGTCCGACTTATCAACATTTGCTTATTGACAGGATGACACCGGCGCCAGTAACCCGGTGGTTGAAGAGGTAATGTCACTTTCCCCCGACTCGGAGCCTTTGCCACAGCTGAAAGTCCGAAGAGTAACCCGGAAAGTAAGCTTTTCCCATCCATTAGCTCATCAAGACCCTCAATTTCTTTTGAAGCAGCAGGTTCACGAAAGCCGGCGTCACACCCGGGCCCGCAAGGACACCGACCTCTCCGCCGGGTTACCCAACGCAACAAGGAAGCGTCGCACTGAGGTTTTTTCTCACCTGTACCCTTTTCATCCGTTGGCGGGCGTTATCCGTCAGCCACTCAACTCTTCTGACTCCTATTATCAGGAGACCTCGCCCTCTTCGGGTGACTCCATGCAGTCAAATCTGCCGGCCTTCAAGACTGCGCCCGGGTAACAACAATCTTCTTACATTATCTTTTGTCTGTACTTACTCTTTGTGCGCCTAACACTTCTGTCTTTTCAGTGCCCAGGCAAAGCTCACCAAAAGAGCAAAGAAGACCAGGTCAGCCGGAGTGCCAGACTTGCCTGAACCGGAGGCGACGGCTCAAGAGCCGCCAACTGCCTCCGCCCCCGAAGCCACCACTCCAATGGACACGGCGCCTGAGGCCCCTGCCCCGACTACCAAAACAACGACCGAAGCTTCGGTTAACCCGGAGGCCTCCGGCTCAGCTCCACCAGCAGACGACCCGGACGTGGTAATCACCCGGACGGAATTCGTTGAGCCGGGGAGACCGACCGCGTTGGCCAAATGCTCTGCGAAGGGGGAGTTACTGCAGCCCCACCGGGTGAACCTGGACCTCTCCGGCTACACCGACTTGAGCATTGGAGAGCTCGTCTCTGGCTACATCAGCCAAGTCCACAAGAGCCGGGACGCCGAGGTTGCCATGGTCAACCAGATCCAACAAAAATCCAAGGTACCCTTCTCCTGTCTTCTTACTTTACTGCATAGTTACCTTTGCCATGCCAGCCCCCAAGTCGATGACTTATACTTGAATATGTTGTAGACTTAGATTCCGGCTTACTCATCTGAACCGGCAGTATGTAGATAGATGCGTTCAATATGCATTAGCCCCCAAGTGCCAAGTGTCTTTGCTTGGAAAACGCTTTGGACTTATATAATGAGTGTCAATTAACCCGGAAATATATGCAGGCTGTTGGCAAGAAACTAGAGGCGGATCTTGCGGATCTCAAGAGCCGGCTAAAGATGCAGGAGACGGAGACCCGGAAGGCAAACGCCAAGTTTGTATCCAGCATTGCCACTCAAGAAAAGTTGAAGACCGAGTTTGATGCTGAGAGGAAAGCCTGGGTCGAAGAGAAGGCCGCACTGGTGACCCAGGCGGAACAGGCGGAGAAGGCTCTCGCTGAGAAGACCGCCGAGCTCTCCGGCCTAAAACGCCAGGTTTCCCAAATGGTGGCTGCTATCTTCGGTAAGTCGCCTCACCGGCTTTCATCAAATCTGTATATGTCATGATTCATCCTTGTCACCGGCTTATCTGATCTTGTGAAACAGGTCCCAGGAGTGCCAACCTCAACCAGAGCGTGGTCACCAAGTTAAAGGCCGTGTATACCCTGGTGGAACAGCTCTACACCGGGTCACAGCGTGCCTTAGCTGTGGTGGCCCTATCCAACGAGGTGCCAACTCATCTGGCCGAAGTCCCGCGCCGGCTCGCTGTTCTGCCACAGCGGATCCAGGAGCTACGACGGGCCTCCGCGAGAGCCGGAGCAATTGCCGCGCTGAGCCGGGCCAAAGCATTCCTGCCGGAGCTAGACCCGGCAGACATCGCCCTGGGTTACCCAAGCCTGAAGGAAGACGGCTCAGCCTTCGACCAGAAGGACTTCGCGGCATGTGTGAAGGCTGTACGCCCGGTGGCCACCCTCATCGGGAACGACACCGACTTAACCAAGTACCAGCCGGGTTATGATGCGGAGAATCAGAGGATTCCAACCCCTCGCTATGAAGCCCTCAATCTGATCCCTTCGGCTCGTCAGCACACCTTCGCCCCGGAGATTGACCCGGCCGGGTTAATTGACGAAGAAGCCCAGTTCGAAGCTCTCAGCGGCATCAACTGGAAATCATCGACCTTCGAGGTCTTGGGATCAGCCGAAGGAGAAGACAGAAATGAGCCGGGGACTTCAACTCAGCGGGCATCATAAGTTAGCTGGCGGCTTATCAAACATTGTTCCATCTTTTAGACTTGAAGAATGATTGTAATAGAGTAAATGCAACAGTTTATCTCTGTCGTGCCATCGTGCACGTTTTGAACGCGAAAGCCCTTTGAATTTGTCTCCTTTATGTTTCTCCGGGTCAGAATCATCCCTTTGTTTTTCTCAACCTCAAAAGATGCCTTTAAGTATCTGCATAGAAAAGGCAAATCACAAGTCTCGAGGCGGCTTACCGCCCTAAGAATCAGGTGTTTGAGATAAATAACCCGGAATATGAATCAAAAAAAGGACTGGCCCTTAATTATACTCTGAACATAGCCATAATAACACACTTAACAGCCTGTAAGCATCTTCCGGTTTAAATAACCCGGGTAGTAAGGTTGACACCTTAACTCCGGTTTACCTGTCTTGATGACACCCATGACGTGCAACTAACACTGTAAACCAAAGTTAAACCGGCAAGTGAAACCCGGCCATGCACACCTCAGAGTAAACTTGTGAAAAAACAGGAGAACTTAGGGGCTTCCGGTTCGAATACGACCAGAGACCCGGCCCCAATGGGTTAAGCCAAGATTCGGATACGATCATACAGCCCCCAGTGGGTGTGGCGATGCCAATCAAGAGGGTACCGACAGCTATGTTCTCTTTGGTTCGAATACGACCCATGTTTGAACAGGAAGCCCCCAAATGATTCTTAAAATTGTTTAACGACGCTGATTCGAATACGATCCACGTCGGTTCTCAGAGGGGTTAAACTATGATTCAAATATGACCAAAGGCAACCTCCCAATGAGCTCGGCACTTTGCCAATCAAATGGGTATCGACAGCTATGTTCTCTTTGGTTCGAATACGACCCATGTTTGAACAGGAAGCCCCCAAGTGACTTTACTGCTTACGGCTAGATTCGAATACAATCATAAGCCGGATCCTCCTTTAAGTCAGCATGTAATCTTGTAATAAAAACAACATACGCATATTTGGAGGAGGAAAAAGGACAGAGGTCCTGCTTTATTGCTTATCATAATATATACATGGCTGAGATAAATATGTACACCACGAGAACCGGTAGCTCAAGTGTAGTAAGGCCGAAGCTGAGCTATGTTCCACGGCCGACGGGTCTCTTCCTCAGATTTACGCGAATCTTTATGCTCCCGAATATCAATGAGGTAATATGACCTGTTGTGCAAGTTCTTGCTGACCACAAAGGGCCCTTCCCAAGGTGTGGATAACTTGTGTGCATCTGTTTGATCCTGGATGAGCCGGAGCACCAGGTCGCCCTCCTGAAAGACCCGGGACTTGACCCGGCGGCTATGATAACGGCGCAGGTCTTGTTGGTAAATTGCTGAACGGGCTGCTGCCACATCACGCTGTTCGTCCAACAGGTCCAGAGCATCCTGGCGCGCCTGTTCATTATCCGTCTCAACATAAGCCGCCACACAAGGTGAATCATGAGGGATGTCGCTGGGGAGAACTGCTTCTGCTCCATAAACCATGAAGAAAGGCGTGAAGCCTGTAGACCTGTTAGGAGTAGTATTGATGCTCCATAAGACGGAGGGCAATTCCTCCACCCAACAACCCGGCGTCCGTTGCAAAGGGACCAAAAGCGGGGTTTGATGCCCTTCAGAATTTCCTGGTTAGCTCTCTCAGCCTGACCATTGGACTGGGGATGAGCCACTGAAGAAACATCAAGTCAGATATGCTCTCGTTGACAAAATTCTTCCATGGCGCCTTTGGAGAGATTGGTGCCGTTGTCAGTTATAATGCTGTGCGGAAAACCAAAGCGGAAAATCACCTTTTTCATAAATTGAACCGCCGTGGCTGCATCGCACTTGCTAACTGGCTCAGCTTCCACCCATTTTGTGAATTTGTCAACTGCCACCAAGAGGTGGGTCTTCTTATCCTTGGACCGTTTAAAAGGCCCAACCATATCAAGCCCCCAGACCGCAAAGGGCCAAGTGATTGGGATCATCCTCAACTCCTGAGCCGGCACGTGAGCCCGTCGTGAGAACCTTTGGCAACCATCACATTTACTGACCAAGTCCTCTGCATCCGCGTGAGCCGTCAGCCAATAAAAACCATGACGGAAAGCCTTGGCTACAAGAGATTTTGAGCCGGCATGATGACCACAATCCCCTTCGTGGATCTCCCGCAAGATCTCTTGGCCTTCCTCAGGGGAGATACAACGTTGAAATGCCCCTGAAACACTGCGATGATGTAACTCGCCATCGATGACGATCATTGACTTAGCCCGCCGGGTTATTTGCCTGGCCAGAGTTTCATCCTCAGGCAACTCTCCCCGGGTTATATAAGCCACTTCTAACTCGATCTTGCCGACTGGATAAGCCGACTTACCAGGCACCACACCATGGAAGATAGTGTTTGACTGGCTGAGGTTCTTATCAACCAGCCCCATACGGCGAAAAGTCTCATAATATAGGATGTTGATGCTGCTGCCTCCATCCATGAGTACCTTTGTGAACTTATAACCTCCCACCCGAGGAGCCACCACTAAGGCCAAGTGGCCCGGGTTATCCACCCGGGGAGGGTGATCCTCCCTACTCCACACTATAGGCTGCTCAGACCACCGCAAGTAGCGTGGAACCGCCGGCTCAACAGCATTCACAGCCCTCTTGTGAAGCTTTTGATCTCGTTTGCACAAACTAGTGGTGAACACATGATACTGTCCACCGCTAAGTTGCTTTGGGTTGGTCTGATAACCCCCCTGTTGCTGTTGATGACCCTGACCCGCCTGCTGATTAAAGCCCCCTTGACCGTTCTGAGGACCGGAATTTGAGCCGCCGCCCGGGCCATGAAAACCGCCGGCGCCTGAGCCGCCGCCCGGGCCATTGTAGCTCTTAAAGGCCTTCATGATCGCGCAATCCTTCCACAGATGAGTCGCTGGCTTCTCTCTAGAGCCATGCCTTGGACAAGGCTCATTCAACAGCTGCTCCAGCGTTGGACCTGACCCGCCGCCTCGGGGAGGGGGCCTCCCTTTGCGTCGCGGGTTACTACCTTGGGAGGTGGCGTTGGCTACAAACTCTAGGCTGCCATCGGCCTTACGCTTGCCTCCTCCTTGGTTCCCCGGGTTAAACTGAGGACCCTTGCCATTGCCGTTCTTCTTTCCCTTCCCTGTCCTTTCATCGTCTGAAGGGGGATCCTTGGTACCATCAGAATCGGCGTACTTGACAAGAGCCGCCATTAGGGTACCCATATCGGTGCAGTCGCGTTTAAGCCGCCCGAGTTTCATCTTAAGGGGCACAAAGCGACAGTTCTGTTCCAACATTAAGACTGCAGAGCCGGCATCCATCTTATCTGATGAATGTATGATGTCCTTGACCCGGCGAACCCAATGGGTCGTGGATTCACCCTCCTGCTGCTTACAGTTAGTCAAATCCACAATTGACATAGACTGCCTACAGGTATCTTTGAAGTTTTGAATGAACTAGGCTTTCAACTCAGCCCAAGACCCAATGGAGTTCGGTGGTAGCCCTTTCAACCACGTGCGGGCAGTTCCATCTAACATCATGTTGAAATATTTGGCCATGGCCGCCTCACTGACCTCCAGCAATTCCATAGCCATCTCATAACTCTCAATCCAGGCTGCAGGCTGTAAGTCAGCTGTATAGTTAGGCACCTTCCTAGGGCCCTTGAAGTCCTTAGGTAGACGTTCATTACGGATAGCTGGCACCAAACAAGGGACTCCCCCGGTCCTGGTAGAAATACCCACATCAACGGACGTCGTCGGATAAGCCGGGGGGGGGGGTCTGGTAAGCCGTCAATTGAGGCACCTGCTCCGCCTCTTGCCGCGCTTGGTTTGCTGCATAAAAGGCTCCATTATGAGCCGGGCCATGGCCAGGGGGCGGGTCATGGCGTCGGACATTACTTGAGCCGGTTGCTGAGACCATGTGCCGGCTGTAACTCGGGCACTGGCCTGGACGAGGGGTCGAGTGGATCCTGTCCCGGCTATAGGAGTACGCCTCTTGCTCTGCCAGTGCCGTCTGCAAGAGTTCCCTGACCCGGCGGGTTTCGATGGCCGCCGGAGAGTCGCCGTCAACGGGGAGAGCCGCCAGTCGTGCTGCCGCAGCCACCATGTTCTCCAGCGGGTTATCATAATGACCCGGGGGTATTGGCACATACTGAGGCGGGGCAGGGGCACCTGGGGAGGCCCCATCACTCGTGGCTGAATAAGGGGTCCAGACCCGGGCGCAATGACCCCTGGCGGGTTACTAGATCCTGCACCCGGCGTGTTGAAGAGATTTCGTGGATCGTAAACCGGTGGGAGTCGAGAATGGGCCTTCTGATGCCTCCTTTTCATGACCTCGTTGGCCGCGTTCTGATCCATCGTGAGTTGGAAGGACTGTGCCTGAATCAGCTGAGTCCGGGCGTCGAGAGCAGCCCGCTCCGCAGCCAGCCTGATCCCTTCCGCTGCAAGATCCTCTTTAGCTTTTATCAAATCCAATTTTAACTGTGCCACCTCTGCGTCATGCTGAGCTTGATTTGCCGGGTCAACCGCGGTGGTTAACAGGGCCGTCATCTTGTCCGTGAGATCCATCAGCACCTGAGCCGGAGACGGCACCGGGTTTCCCGATCCGGCAGCGGGGTTCTGAACAGGCTGCGCACCAGCCATAAAAACTCCAACCTGACTTGGCGGCTCAAAAGGGTCCGGAATACTGTCGCAGTCGGAACAACCCATGAGCCTGCCATCTAGAAGTTGGTACAACGAGTTTGATTCATCGGTGGCCGACTCGCCGTCAGAGCCGGCGGCCGTCTCATCACCGGATCCAGATCGATCGGAGAGTCCTCCATGGATACACCCCACAAAAGCATGCCTTAAGGCAGGCCGGGCCCGGGCGGGTCGCGCAAGCTGAGCCGTCTCGATGAGATCAGCGCAGAGACCCGGCTCGGGGCCCAGCTCACCAATCTTGCCAATGAAAACGTGAATTCCGCCGAAGGGGACCCAGTACCCGTACTCAATTGAGCCGGCGTCGGGGCCCCAGTTTGCATCGTCGAGGTAGAGCTTGCCGCGACGACTCTTGGTCATTCGGCCCACAGCGTATCCCTTGAGCCCTTCGAAGCTGCCCTTCAAGAACTCAAATCCACCGTGCGCTGGCCCACGGTGGGCGCCAACTGTCGTGGAATTGTCACGGCAGATGTCCTTGAGTTAGGACTTAGTCGTGGAGCCATCGCAATTAGGAAGCTTGAAGGGGTTATGCGGGACAAGGAACACGAGGGTTTATACTGGTTCGGCCCCTTACGGTGAAGGTAAAAGCCTACGTCCAGTTCGAGGTGTTATTGATTAGGGTTACGATTGCCAGGGAGCTAAGCAGCTACGCCCGGCTCTCGATCAAATTGTTGTCGCCCTTAAACCGCTGCCGGGTCGTCCCTTTATATAGGGAGGCTGACGTCCAGCAGCCCTTAGAGTCCCGGCCGGCTCATAAGAGTGTCCGGCTCGGACTCTAAACAATACTTGCCTTACACTACAAGTCTACTATAACAATGATTGTAACTACGGGCTTTAAGCTATATCCGGGTCTCCTCCCATCTCTGGCCCATTATCCTGAAACTTAGCTCCGGGCTTCTGGTAACGATCCTTGGAGTAACCCGGCCCTCCTGGCGGGTGACCCCTAGGTCTATATCCTCAACATTAGGCCCCAGATTGACTTGAGCCGGCTCATGTCAATCTTCAGCTCTACAGACAGAAAAATTCTCCGGCTTACCATTCATGTGAAGGTCATAACCCGGAGTGACGTCATCCTCTGGACTCCGGATAATCCGCCGTGACGTCATCCTCCATTAAGTCCGTTTTTTACTCCGCCAGATCCGCAACGGATCTTTGCTTTTACTGTCTTTGCGAAAATCGAGGCGCCGTGAGGGGGAGATAACCACGCCGTAGCCTCCTTGAATCCCGCGCCCACTTATGACTCGGCCTTATAAATAGGCCGGCCCGGCACTCTCTTCTCACACTCTCCTTCTTCTTCCTCGCGCTGCCGTTCCTCTGCCCGAGCTTCTGCCGCCGCCGCCGCCGTCGCGCCCCTGATCTTCACCGACCCGGCCGCTGCATCACCCTGACCCGGACCAGATAGCGGCGGCGACCTTCGCTCTTCCTCAACTCCGGTGAGTCTTCCCTGCCTTGCTAGAACAAATCTGTGGTAGGGTTCATCTTGTGTTCTTCGCGTTCTTCACCATTGCCGGAAGTTTCGGTAACCCCTGTAGCCACTGCCCTCGTTGATCTTAACTCTTCATAGACCCTTTGCGGTAACTGTTCGAGATCCATTCTATCTGCAAAAAATCCTCTTTTCACTGCTTAAAAACCATGTTCCACCTTAAGAACTTCTCATGTTTCTATTTCTTTAGGTCTAGAAAATTTTCATCTTGCCCGACCATTTTGATCCGAAAAAGTTACTGTAATGTATGAAATCTGTTTTACCACACTTAGTAAAAACTGCAACCCTTGAATCTTGGCGGCTTATATTTCCGACTTAAAGAAAACACGCGCCGTAGAACCTTTCCGGTTTAAAGAGAACCATGCTCTGTAGAATCTTCCGACTTAACCGCAGTAAGCCGCAGATGACCAACTCATCCTGAATGCTCTGACGGCTTAAATAACCCACCATGTCAATACATACCATTAGTCCCCTTCATAAGCCGTCATTGTAACTTGAATGATAAACTCCGGCTTATAATTAACCCGGACACTTTCCTCTTTATCATAGATCACCAACCGTCACCATGCCTCCCAAAGCTCCCATCACTTGCGACTGGATGAGATCCAACATCACTGATGAGACCCTGGCCAACTTCGTTAAGTCCGGATATCTGCCCAGGAAGGAAGTGATGTCCTACCGTGCCCCTGACCCGTCCGAAGAGAGACCTCAGCCGAGGGACGGGGAGGTAGTGATCTTTGCAGACCATATGAGCCGGGGTTTCGCACCGCCCGGCTCAAAATTCTTCCGGGACGTGCTCAACTTTTTTGACCTTCGGCCTCAGGATATAGGACCCAATTCCGTATCCAACATCTGCAACTTCCAAGTTTTTTGTGAAGTATATCTTGGAGAAGAGCCGAGTCTGCTGCTCTTCAGAGAGCTGTTTTATTTGAACCGCCAAACCGAGTGCGCAAACGGCCCAAGTCTAGAGTTAGGCGGCATCTCCATCCAACGGCGCAGGGACTGCCTATTTCCTTACGCAGAACCGCCAAGTCACCCCAAGGACTGGAACATGACTTGGTTCTACTGCCAAGACACGTCCCCGGCTGATGAAAGCCCGCTGCCCGGCTTTCGCCCAACGCGCCTGGAGCCGACTCATCCGCTATCCGACAAGCTGTCTGCCGCGGAACGCCAGCCTCTGCTTCCAACGATCAATAAGATCAAGGCCCTGCTAGGCAATGGTCTGAACGGAATAGACCTGGTCCGGGTCTGGATCTCTTGGCGGGTGATCCCGTTGAGCCGCCGCCCCGGCTTAATGTGTGAGTACACCGGGCGAAAGGATGACCCGCAGAGGCACAGTCGCAATGATCTTCCAGAAGACGTTGCTGAAGAAGAGACCAAGGCTCTGCTAAACGAGAGCCTGGCAGACTGTGGAAGAACCGGGCTAGCCCCGTTCTGCAAGACCAATCCAGCCCCAGCGGTAAGCCGCTAACTTTAACCTTTCCATTTTGTTTTACCTATCTTTTTACGAAGAGCTCATTACTGTATTTCGCAGGCTGATGATAAATTCTGGCGGGTCAAGTATGACCATGAGGCGGCCAAGAAGGCCAGGAAAGCGAAGAAAGCCGCCAAGAGAGCCGCCCCTCGCAAAAAGGGAAACAGACCCACTGCTTCGGAGCTGCTGCAATTAAGCGATAGCTCCGAGTCAGAGGTAACCCTTAAACCTTTTAAATTCTTGCAGTATATGTTGTCTGATGCTGTCCGCCTTATCAACACTTGCTTACTGACAGGACGACACCGGCGCCAGTAACCCGGTGATTGAAGAGGTAACGTTACTCCCCTCCGACTCGGAGCCTTTGCCACAGCTGAAAGTCCGAAGGGTAACCCGGAAAGTAAGCTTTTCTCATCCATTAGCTCATCAAGACCCTCAATTCCTTTTGAAGCAGCAGGTTCACGAGAGCCGGCGTCACACCCGGGCCCGCAAGGACACCGACCTCTCCACCGGGTTACCCGACGCAACGAGGAAACGCCGCACGGAGGTTTTTTCTCACCTGTACCCTTTTCATCCGTTGGCGGGTGTCATCCGTCAGCCACTCAACTCTTCTGACTCCAACTACCAGGAGACCTCCCCCTCTTCGGGTGACTCCATGCAGTCAAGTCTGCCGGCCTTCAAGACTGCCCCCGGGTAATAACAATCTCCTTACATCATCTGTCTGTACTTACCCTTTGTATGCCTAACACTTCTGCCTTTTCAGTGCCCAGGCAAAGCTCACCAAAAGAGCAAAGAAGACAAGGTCAGCCGGAGTGCCCGACTTGCCTGAGCCGGAGACGACGGCTCAAGAGCCACCAGCCGCCTCCGCCCCCGAAGCCACCATTCCCATGGACACGGCGCCTGAAGCCCCTGCCCCGAGCACCAAGAGAACAACCGAAGCATCAGCTAACCCGGAGGCGTCCGCCTCAGCCCCACCAGCTAACGACCCGGACGTGGTAATTACCCGGACGGAGTATGTTGAGCCGGGGAGGCCGACCGCACTGGCCAAATGCTCCGCGAAGGGGGAGTTGCTGCAACCCCATCGGGTGAATCTGGATCTCTCCAGCTACACCGATTTAAGCATTGGAGAGCTTGTCTCAGGCTATATCAGCCAGGTTCACAAGAGCCGAGACGCCGAGATCGCCATGGTCAACCAGATCCAACAGAAATCTGAGGTAACCTTCTGCTGTTTTCTTATTTCTGCATAGTGATCCTTGTCATTCTAGCCCCCAAGTCTAGGACTTATACTTGAACATGTTGTAGACTTTAGATTCCGGCTTACTGAACTGAGCTGGCCGTACATAGATAGATACGTTCAATATGCATTAGCCCCCAAGTGCCAAGTGTCTTTGCTTGGAAAGCGCTTGGGACTTTATAGAATGACTGTTAATAACCCGGAAATATATGCAGGCTGTTGGCAAGAAATTAGAGTCGGACCTGGCGGATCTCAAGAGCCGGCTGAAGGCACAAGAGATGGAGACCCGGAAGGCAAATGCCAAGTTTGTCTCCAGCATCGCCGCTCAGGAGAAATTGAAGACTGAATTCGACGCTGAGCGGAAGGCCTGGGCTGAGGAGAAAGCTGCACTGGTGACCCGGGCAGAACAGGCGGAGAAGGCCCTCACTGAGAAGACCGCTGAACTCCCCGGTCTAAAGCGCCAAGTGTCCCAAATGGTAGCTGCCATCTTCGGTAAGTCGCCTCACCGGCTTTCATTCACGTTGGAATGTTTACATCTCTTAACTCATCCTTATCACCGGGTCATCTGATGTTGTTAAACAGGTTCCAGAAGCGCCAACTTGAACCAGAGCGTGGTCACCAAGTTAAAGGCCGTGTACACCCTGGTGGAACAGCTCTACACCGGGTCACAGCGGGCCTTAGCTGTGGTGGCCCTGTCGAATGAAGTGCCGACTCATCTGGCCGAAGTCCTGCGCCGGCTCGCAGTTCTGCCGCAGCGGATCCAGGAGCTACGATGAGCATCCGCGAGATCCGGAGCAATCGCCGCACTGAGCCGGGCCAAAGCCTTCTTGCCGGAGCTAGACCCGGCAGACATCGCCCTGGGTTACCCCAGCCTGAAAGAAGACGGCTCAGCGTTCGACCAGAAGGACTTCGCGGCTTGTGTGAAGGCTGTGCGCCCGGTGGCCACCATCATCGGGAACGACACCGATTTAACCAAGTATCAGCCGGGATACAACGCGGCGAATCAGAGGATTCCAACCCCTCGCTATGAAGCTATCAATCTGATTCCCCCGGCTCGCCAGCACACCTTCGCCCCGGAGATTAACCCGGCCGGGTTAATTGACGAAGAAGCTCAGTTCGAAGCTCTCAGTGGCATCAACTGGAAGTCGTCGACCTTCGAAGCCTTGAGATCAGCCGGAGCAGAAGATGAGCCGGGGACTTCGACTCAGCAGGCGTCATAAACCGGCTAGCGGCTCACCAAACAACGCTCCACCCTTGAAACTTTGAAAGATTTTTGTAATAGAATAGGTGCAACAATTTATCTCTGCCGTGCCATCGTGCATGTAATGAATGCTGAAATCCTTTGAAGTCATTCTTTTTGATGCTCCTCCGGGTTATAATTATCCTTCGTGCTTCTCAACCTTTTTTTTAAAAAAGTACCTTTAAGTATCTGCATAAGAAGGCAAATCACAAGTCACAAGGCGGCTTACCGCCCTGAGAATCAGGTGTCTGAGATGGATAACTCGGAAATTCAAACCAAAAAGACTGGTCCTTAACTATATTCCGAACATAGTCGTGATAACACACTCAACAGCTTGTAAGCATACTTCCGGGTTAAATAACCCGGGTAGCACGGTTAGTATCTGAACTCGAATTTACTTGTCTTGATGACATCCATGATGCTCAACTAACAAGATAAACCAAAATTAAGCCGGCAAGTGAAACCCGGCAGTACATACTTTGACATGATTAGAGTAAACTTGTGGTAAAATGTAAAAATTTAAGGGCTTCCGGTTCGAATACGACCAGAACCTCGGTCCTAAGGGGTTAAGCTAAGATTCGGATACGATCATATAGCCCCCAGTGGGTCCGGCGATGCCAATCAAGAGGGTATCGACAGCTATGTTCTCTTGGGTTCGAATACGACCCATGTTTGAACAGGAAGCCCCCAAGTGATTCTGAAAATTGTTTAACGACGCTGATTCGAATACGATCCACGTCGGTTCCCAGAGGGGTTAAGCTATGATTCAAATATGACCAAAGGCAACCTCCCAATGAGCTCGGCACGTTGCCAATCAAATGGGTATCGACAGCTATGTTCTTCTTTGGTTCGAATACGACCCATGTGTGAACAGGAAGCCCCCAAGTGACTTTATTGCTTACAGCTAGATTTGAAGATGATCATAAGCCGGATCTTCTGTAAGTCAGCATGTAAAAAACAACACACATATTTGGGAGAGAGCAAAGGACAGAGGTCCTGCTTTATTGCTTTATCATAATATATACATGGCTGAGATAAATATGTACATCACAAGAGCCGGTAGCTCAAGTGTAGTAAGGCCGAAGCTGAGCTATGTTCCACGGCCGACGGGTCTCCTCCTCAGATTTACGCGAGTCCTTATGCTCCCGGATATCAATGAGGTAATATGACCCGTTGTGCAAGTTCTTACTGACCACAAAAGGCCCTTCCCAAGGTGGGGATAACTTGTGTGCATCTGTTTGATCCTGGATGAGCCGGAGCACCAGGTCGCCCTCCTGAAAGACCCGGGACTTGACCCGGCGGCTATGATAACGGCGCAGGTCTTGTTGGTAAATTGCTGAACGGGCTGCTGCCACATCACGCTGTTCGTCCAATAGGTCCAGAGCATCCTGGCGCGCCTGTTCATTATCCGTCTCAACATAAGCCGCCACACGAGGTGAATCATGACGGATGTCGCTGGGGAGAACTGCTTCTGCTCCATAAACCATGAAGAAAGGCGTGAAGCCTGTAGACCTGTTAGGAGTAGTATTGATGCTCCATAAGACGGAGGGCAATTCCTCCACCCAACAACCCGACGTCCATTGCAAAGGGACCAAAAGCGGGGTTTGATGCCCTTCAGAATCTCCTGGTTAGCTCTCTCAGCTTGACCATTGGACTGGGGATGAGCCACTGAAGAAACATCAAGCCGGATATGCTCTCGTTGACAAAACTCTTCCATAGCACCCTTGGATAGATTGGTGCCATTGTCAGTTATGATGCTGTGCGGAAAGCCAAAACGGAAAATCACCTTTTTCATAAATTGAACCGCCGTAACTGCATCGCACTTGCTAACTGGCTCAGCTTCCACCCACTTCGTGAATTTGTCAACCACCACCAAGAGGTGGGTCTTCTTATCCTTGGACCGTTTAAAAGGCCCAACCATATCAAGCCCCCAGACTGCAAAGGGCCAAGTGATTGGGATCATCCTCAACTCCTGAGCCGGCACATGAGCCCGTCGTGAGAACCTTTGGCAGCCATCACATTTACTGACCAAGTCCTCTGCATCAGCGTGAGCCGTCAGCCAATAAAAACCATGACGGAAAGCCTTGGCCACAAGAGATTTTGAACCGGCATGATGGCCACAATCCCCTTCATGGATCTCGCGCAGGATCTCTTGACCTTCCTCAGGGGAGATACAACGCTGGAATGCCCCTGAAACACTGCGATGATGCAACTCGCCATCGATAACAATCATTGACTTAGCCCGCCGGGTTATTTTCCTGGCCAGAATTTCATCCTCAGGCAACTCTCCCAGGGTTATATAAGCCAAATATGGCATTGTCCAGTCTGGTATGATATGAAGAGCCGCCACCAGTCGTGCCTCCGGGTCAGGGATAGCCAAGTCCTCCTCTGTAGGCAACTTGACCGAAGGGTTGTAGAGGACATCCAGGAAAGTGTTAGGCGGCACCGGCTTTCGCTGAGAGCCTAGCCGGCTTAACGCGTCAGCCGCCTCGTTCCGCCTGCGATCAATATGCTCCACTTGGTATCCCTGGAAGTGCCCGGCAATGGCATCAACCTCGTGGCGATAAGCCGCCATTAGAGGATCCTTAGAATCCCAGGTGCCAGATACTTGTTGAACCACCAAGTCCGAGTCACCAAAGCACCTCACCCGGCTTAAGCTCATCTCCTTAGCCACCCGAAGACCGTGGAGCAAAGCCTCGTATTCCGCCGCATTGTTAGTGCAAGGAAACATCAACCGTAGCACATAATGGAACTTGTCACCTTTAGGGGAAGCCAAGACAACACCAGCCCCCGAGCCCTCCAGCTGCCTGGACCCATCAAAGTGAATAGTCCAATAAGTGTTATCCGGCTTTTGCTCGGGTACTTGTGACTCTGTCCAATCATTGATGAAATCCACCAAGGCCTGAGACTTGACAGCAGTGCGTGGCACATATTTAAGGTCATGAGGTCCAAGTTCTATAGCCCACTTAGCAATTCTCCCCGTAGCCTCTCTGTTTTGGATAATATCACCAAGAGGGGCGGAACTGACCACAGTAATGGGATGACCCTGAAAATAATGCTTAAGCTTCCGGCTCGCCATAAACACCCCATACACAAGCTTCTGCCAATGTGGATACCTCTGCTTGGACTCAATGAGCACCTCACTGATATAATAAACCGGCCGCTGAACCGGATGCTCCTTACCAGCCTCCTTGCGCTCCACCACAATAGCCATGCTGACGGCTCGTGCGTTTGCCGCCACATACAGCAGCAAGGGCTCCTTATCAACCGGAGCAGCAAGGACAGGGGGCTCTGCCAGTTGCTTTTTCAAATCCTCAAAAGCGGTATTAGCTGCATCATTCCAGATGAAGTTGTCAGTTTTTCTCATCAACTGATATAAGGGCATAGCCTTCTCACCCAAACGACTTATAAACCGGCTTAAAGCAGCGATGCGACCCGCCAAACGCTGAACGTCATTTACGCACGCCGGCCTAGCCAAGGAAGTGATGGCCTTGATCTTCTCCGGGTTAGCCTCAATGCCTCTATCAGAAACCAAGAAACCCAATAGTTTGCCTGCAGGAACACCGAAAACACATTTAGCCGGGTTAAGCATCATCTTATAGACCCGGAGATTGTCGAAGGTTTCCCTTAAGTCATCTATCAGGGTTTCCTCCTTGATGGATTTAACCACAATGTCGTCCACATAAGCGTGAACATTGCGCCCGATCTGTTTATGAAGACAATTCTGCACACAACGCTGGTAAGTCGCCTGTGCACACTTGAGTCCAAAGGGCATAGACACATAGCAGAAGGCTCCAAAGGGAGTGATGAACGCCGTCTTCTCCTGGTCCTTAACTGCCATCTTAATATGATGATACCCGGAATAAGCATCCAAGAAACTTAAGCGTGCACAACCTGCCGTAGCATCAATGATTTGATCGATACGGGGGAGAGCAAAAGGATCAGCCGGACACGCCTTGTTCAAGTCCGTGTAATCCACACACATCCGCCAGGTGCCGTTCTTTTTAAGTACAAGCACCGGGTTAGCCAACCACTCTGGGTGAAAAACCTCAACAATGAACCCGGCCGCCAAAAGCCGGGCCACTTCTTCACCAATAGCCTTCCGCCTCTCTTCATTAAACCGTCGAAGGAACTGTCTGACCGGCTTAAATTTTGGATCAACATTGAGAGTGTGCTCAGCGAGTTCTCTAGGTACACCCGACATGTCAGAAGGTTTCCATGCAAAGATGTCCCTATTCTCACGGATGAACTCGATGAGCGCGCCTTCCTATTTCGGGTCCAGATTTACACTGATGCTGAACTGCTGAGACGAGTCACCTGGAACAAAATCAACAAGTTTAGTCTCATCAGCTGATTTAAACTTCATTGCTGGTTCACTCTCCGTGGTTGGCTTTTTCAGAGAGGTCATATCTGTTGGGTCAACATTGTCTTTATAAAATTTCAACTCTTCTGTGGCACAAACAGACTCTGCATAAGCCGCGTCACCTTCCTCACACTCCAGAGCCACTTTCCGGCTGCCGTGAACCGTAATGGTCCCGTTGTGACCCGGCATCTTGAGTTGTAAGTACACATAACACGGCCGTGCCATGAACTTGGCGTAAGCCGGCCGTCCGAATATAGCATGGTATAGACTTCTTATCTTGACCACCTCAAAGGTCAACTTTTCCACCCTGTAGTTGTTCTCATCACCGAAGGCCACTTCCAGTTCGATCTTGCCGACTGGATAAGCCGATTTACCAGGTACCACACCATGGAAGATAGTATTTGACTGGCTGAGGTTCTTATCAACTAGCCCCATACGACGGAAAGTCTCATAATAGAGGATGTTGATGCTGCTGCCTCCATCCATGAGTACCTTTGTGAACTTATAGCCTCCCACTTGAGGAGCCACCACTAAGGCCAGGTGGCCCGGGTTATCCACCCGGGGAGGGTGATCCTCCCTACTCCACACTATGGGCTGCTCCGACCACCGTAAGTAGCGTGGAACTGCCGGCGCGACAGCATTAACAGCCCTCTTGTGAAGCTTTTCGTCTCGTTTGCACAAACTAGTGGTGAACACGTGATACTGTCCACCGCTAAGCTGCTTTGGGTTGGTCTGATAGCCCCCCTGTTGCTGTTGATGACCCTGACCAGACTGTTGATTAAAGCCCCCTTGACCGTTCTGAGGACCGGAATTTGACCCGCCGCCCAGGCCATGAAAGCCGCCAGCGCCGGAGCCGCCTGCGCCTGAGCCGCCGCCCGGGCCATTGTAGTTTTTAAATGCCTTCATGATAGCACAATCCTTCCACAGGTGAGTTGCTGGCTTCTCTCTAGAGCCGTGTCTCGGACAAGGTTCATTCAACAGCTGCTCCAGAGAAGGTCCTGACCCGCCGCCTCGGGGAGGGGGCCTCCCCTTGCGTCGCTGGTTGTTGCCTTGGGCGTTGGCTACGAACTCCAGGCTGCCATCGGCCTTGCGCTTGCCTCCTCCTTGATTCCCCGGGTTAAACTGAGGACCCTTGCCATTGCCGTTCTTCTTTCCCTTCCCTGTCCTTTCATCATCTGAAGGGGGATCCCTGGTACCATCAGAATCGGCGTACTTGACAAGAGCCGCCATTAGTGTACCCATATCCGTGCAGTCGCGTTTAAGCCGCCCAAGTTTCATCTTTAGGGGCACAAAACGACAGTTCTGTTCTAACATCAAGACTGCAGAGCCGGCGTCCATCTTATCTGATGAATGTATGATCTCCTTGACCCGGCGAACCCAATGGGTCGTGGATTCACCCTCCTGCTGCTTACAGTTAGTCAAATCCACAATTGACATACACTGCCTACAGGTATCCTTGAAGTTTTGAATGAACCGGGCCTTCAGCTCAGCCCAAGACCCAATGGAGTTCGGCGGCAGCCCTTTTAACCACGTGCGGGCAGTTCCATCTAACATCATGGTGAAATATTTGGCCATGGCCGCCTCGCTGACCTCTAGCAGTTCCATAGCCATCTCATAACTCTCAATCCAGGCCGCAGGCTGTAAGTCAGCTGTATAGTTAGGCACCTTCCTAGGGCCCTTGAAATCCTTAGGTAGACGTTCATTACGGATGGCCGGCACCAAACAAGGGACACCCCCGGTCCTGGTAGAAATACCCACATCAAGGGACGCCGTCGGATAAGCCGGGGGGGTCTGATAAGCCGTCAATTGCGGCACCTGCTCCGCCTCTTGCCGTGCTTGGTCTGCTGCGTAGAAGGCTCCAACATGAGCCGGGCCATGGCCAGGGGGTGGGTCATGGCGTCGGACATTACTTGAGCCGGTCGCTGAGACCATGTGCCGGCTGTAACTCGGGCTCTGGCCTGGGCGAGGAGTTGAGTGGATCCTGTCCCGGCTGTAGGAGTACGCCTCTTGCTGTGCTAGAGCCGTCTGCAGGAGTTCCCTGACCCGGCGGGTTTCGACGGCTGCCGGAGAATTGCCGTCAACGGGAAGAGCCGCCAGTCGTGCTGCCGCAGCTACCATGTTCTCCAGCGGGTTATCGTAATGACCCGGGGGTATCGGCACATACTGAGGCGGGGCAGGGGGCACCTGGGGAGGCCTCATTACTAGTGGCTGAATAAGGGGTCCCGACCCGGGCGCAATGCCCCCTGGTGGGTTACTGGATCCCGCACCCGGCGTGTTGAAGAGATTGCGCGGATCGTAAACCGGCGGGAGTCGAGACTGGGCCTTCTGATGCCTCCTTCTCATGACCTCGTTGGCCGCGTTCTGATCCATCGTGAGTTGGAAGGACTGCGCCTGAATCAACTGAGTCCGGGCGTCGAGAGCCGCCCGCTCCGCCGCCAGCCTGATCCCGTCTGCTGCAAGATCCTCTTTAGCTTTCATCAGATCCAATTTTAACTGTGCCACCTCCGCGTCATGCTGGGCTTGATCTGCCGGGTCAACCGTGGCGGTTAACAGGGCCGTCATCTTGTCCGTGAGATTCATCAGCACCTGAGCCGGAGAAGGCACCGGGTTTCCCGATCCAGCAGCGGGGTTCTGAACAGGCTGTGCACCAGCCATAAAAACTCCGACCTGACTTGGCGGCTCAAAAAGGTCCGGCATACTGTTGCCATCGGAATAACTCATGAGTCTGCCATCTTGAAGCTGGTACAACGAGTTTGACTCATCAGTGGCCGACTCGCCGTCAGAGCCGGCGGCCGCCTCATCCCCAGACCCAGATGGATCAGAGGGCCTTCCATGGATGCATCCCACAAAAGCGCGCTTTAAGGCAGGCCGGGCCCGGGCGGGTCGTGCGCGCTGAGCCGTTTCGATGAGATTGGCGCAGAGATCCGGCTCGGGGCCCGTCTCACCAATCTTGCCAATGAAGACATGAATTCCACCAAAGGGGACCCGGTACCCGTACTCCACTGAGCCGGCGTCGGGGCCCCAGTCCGCATCGTCGATGTAGAGCTTGCCGCGACGACTCTTGGTCATCCGGCCCACAGCGTATCCCTTGAGCCCTTCGAAGCTGCCCTTCAAGACTCAAATCCACCGTGCGCCAGCCCCACGGTGGGCGCCAACTGTCGTGGAATTGTCACGGCAGATGTCCTCGGGTTGGGACTTAGTCGTGGAGCCATCGCAATTGGGAAGCTTGAAGGGGTTAAGCGGGACAAGGAACACGAGCGTTGATACTGGTTCGGCCCCTTACGGTGAAGGTAAAAGCCTACGTCCAGTTCGAGGTGTTATTGATTAGGGTTACGATTGCCAGGGAGCTAAGCAGCTACGCCCGGCTCTCGATCAAATTGTTGTCGCCCTTAAACCGCTGCCGGATCGTCCCTTTATATAGGGAGGCTGACGCCCAGCAGCCCTTAGAGTCCCGGCCGGCTCATAAGAGTGTCCGGCTCGGACTCTAAACAATACTTGCCTTACACTACAAGTCTACTATAACAATGATTGTAACTACGGGCTTTAAGCTATATCCGGGTCTCCGCCCATCTCTGGCCCATTATCCTAAAACTTAGCTCCGGGCTTCTGGTAACGATCCTTGGAGTAACCCGGCCCTCCTGGCGGGTGACCCCCAGGTCTATATCCTCAACAGACTCTTTTAGACACTACGAGACCACTGTAAAACCAACCGTGGATAGGCGGACCACTAGACGTCGAACCCCAATCTCATATCATGCATCTGTAGGAAAGATATCCTAGGAGCTACTTGAATTCCCACTTATAAGTCCCGAAACTTTCTGGTTATGCAATCTGGTGTTCGGGATACAGGGGACGCAATATATCTCACCCAAGCTAACAATACCAAGATCCAGCTGTATCCATCCGCCAACACATAACCAAGAAACCTTCGGAAATCGTTTACCTCAACCTTCAAAAAGCATCCGTTATACGAGTTATGGCAATACTCCCGAACTCCCGCCCCAGTATTGGGTGGCGTCGAGGTGATCTCACCAACAACTGCATAAAAGAGATTTTCGATGTCGGCGAAACTCAGGTATTCCAGAACTGCAACGATAAAATTGTGAAGACAACACCTCGAAGCTCAACTCCCCGGGACACTGCCACAACCCCTAAATGTCATGAGGCACCAAGAACAATGTTCTCGTCACAAAACCATCGGAACGATTCCAAGATACCCGCGTGATCCTAAATTTTTTTTAGTGAATCTGAGGAGAGGAGAGTCAAAACTTCTACGTCAGGGGCCTCACTAGAGCGACGAAGGGACTGAGGAGTAAAAGAATCCTACTCTCCGATATATATAATCCTAAGACTCAAAACATATTTTTTCTAGACTCAAGAATGCTAGCGATTCGATCAAGCAGGGGGCTCCTAAGTCGGGGCTGGCTCTGATACCAACTTGTAATGCCCACGATGCGGCTATATCTCCCACATGTCGAGGCATGACTTGGAGGCATAACCGCATGGTGGTTTTGTCGCAAGAAGGGTCATCTTCACACAATCCCATGTAATGAACAAGAATGGGATAAAGAGTTGGCTTACAATCGTCACTTCACACAATACATAACTTAAACATACATCATTCAGAGTACAATCAAGGTCCGAGTACGGAACCGAAATATGAGAAGACAACCCCAAATGCTAGATCCCAGATCGTCCCAACTGGGCTCCACTACTGATCATCAGGAAACGAAACATAGTAACGACCAAGTTCCTCGTCGAACTCCCACTTGAGCTCGGTTGCATCACCTGCACTGGTATCGTCGGCACCTGCAACTGTTTTGGAAGTATCTGTGAGTCACGAGGACTCAGCAATCTCACACCCGCGAGATCAAGACTATTTAAGCTTATGGGTAGGAGAAGGTAGTGAGGTGGAGCTGCAGCAAGCACTAAGCATATATGGTGGCTAACATACGCAAATAAGAGCGAGAAGAGGAGCAACAGAACAGTCATCAACTAGTAATGATCAAGAAGTGATCCTGAACTCCTACTTACGTCAAACATAACCCAAACACCGTGTTCACTTCCCGGACTCCGCCGAAAAGAGACCATCACGGCTACACACACGGTTGATGCATTTTAATTAAGTCAAGTGTCAAGTTATCTACAACCGGACATTAACAAATTCCCATCTGCCACATAACCGCGGGCACGGCTTTCGAAAGATAATACCCTGCAGGGGTGTCCCAACTTAGCCCATTATAAGCTCTCACGGTCAACGAAAAGAGCCTCCTTAAAAAGAAGGATTGAACGGAGTTGTTGGAAAACCAACAACGAAAAGAATAAGCTTGTAGTGGACTTATGGAAACATCTCAACATTATGAGGTGACAAACGGCCACTAAAGGAAGCCATTGATTTGAGTGAGAGCACCAAGGCGATGAAAAACTTCTTTCACCAAGAGGATAGGAGAAAACTTGGATCATTGATAAGCACCATAATAGTGATCTGAATCCGTTCGATCCCCCCTACTGTGGTGGCTAGCTCTACTTATATAGGCCCTGGTCCTCTCCCAAAATATTGAGCGGGAAGGGAGCCAACAACGGCGGGCAAATTCGAAGGGGGACAGCTAGTACAAGCTATCCTGACAAAAGTGGTCTTCGCCTGCAAAAGGCTCTGGTGGTGACGCCGTCTTGGGCTCCACGATGACCTCCGTCTTGCTGTCCTTCTGGTCTTGGTCTCGTTGCACTGATATGGCAACCTTTGCCTGATGCCTCGGTACTCCTCGCCTGCGCTGGCCTCCTTAGCACCAAATAGGAAACAAGGACGCTGCACGAGCTGGCGCCTGCCTGACGCCGATCGTCATGGCTCACGTCACGAGAGCCTCGTGAGGTTTACCCCGCCTTGATATCTCCGCTCCTCGTGAGCCTGCCTGACTAGGCCACTCCTGAAGAGGTCTTGTGTCGTCCGCCTCGCGAGGCTTGGCCCCTCGCGAGGGTCTTGGATGCCTTGTTGATGAAGATGGGCCATACTGCCTGCTGGCTTAGCCACGCCATGGGCCGCAGGTAAGCAAGTCTGGGGACCCCCGTTCCCAGAACACCGACAGTAGCCCCCGGGCCCAAGGTGTGCTCGGGCTTGGCTTCGCAGCGAAGCCAAGGGTCAAGTATGGAGCACCGCGGGCCCCAAAAGCCTGCGCCCTTGGTTGATGCGTGGCAGTTGATTGGGCGAGGGCGTCTCCGCTTCCCCACGCTGCCTTGGCAACTGCTCAACTTGACAAGTCCCTGCGACATGCAAGGAAAACCATCATTACCTGCGATCGTGGGAGGCACCGGTTGGCCTTCTCTTGCTATAAATGGGGAGGGGGCGGAGCGCCCGTCGCCCATCTCTTCCTCGCTTTCTTGCTTTTTCCTCCTCGCTCCACTGCTAACATCAATGGCGCCTATCAGAAGGTTCTTTGCTGAAGAATAGGGGAAGGCCCCCCGGGATGACCCAGGGCCAGTTCCACCGAAGAAGAGTCGGTCCATCGCCGTGATGAAGCGGCGATGCAGGTGGTGACGAGGCCTTGGTGCGAGCGGCCTCCTCCGGGGTATCCGCTACCCTTGTACGCCCGAGCCGAGGGCTCAGGAGGACGGAGCGACGAACAGCGTCGCCCACGCCGCGCCCGGGGTCGCCGCGCCACAGCGACGCGCGCCGTCGCCCCCGGAATCCATGCCGCGGACTCCTCGCGCGATGCCTCCAACTGGTGCTGTGGGCGCCGATGCCTCCAAGCTCCTGGATCCACTTCCCGCGGTTCTTCTCCGACATGATGCCGCCGAGGGGGCCTCTCGAGCTCTGGTTGCAGCACGCCGGCTGCAGCGCTCCGGCGACCGGAGCAGAGATCAAAGCGGTCCCCACCAGCGGTTGCGCGGTTCTGCCGTGTGAGGGGCGCCCTCGCGATCTACTTTGAGTACGACGGCATCTCCACGCTCTTCTTCAAAGTCTTCGATGCCGAGGGCCGCCGCCTGGAGTGCTGCTCCGGAGAGGAGCGTGAGGCTGACGCGCGTTCCGCTCGCGGCCACTCCAGCAGCAGCAGCCCTTGGGAGTCCAGCAGCTCTCCTGAGCTCTACGAGACTCCAGAGACGAGCGATTATAGCTACGTGCCCCCGAGCTCTCGCCGCGCTCGGAGCAGAGCCGCGGCGTCTGGCCGTCGCCGCCGCTGATCTGGATGGGGTTGGCACCGGCCTCCCATGGCCCACTGTTGATGATGGCGTCTGCCACGGGAGGGTGTAGGTAGGATCCCCCTTAGTTTTAGCTTTTGTTCCCTGCGAAGACATGACGTGCCCCGTGGGGGCATGTAAGGGTCTGTAATGTCTTTTGTGCTTATCTTCCCTGTTATGAAAATTTGGTGAACGCGTGTCCCGTTAAGGCTCGGTCCCCCCTTTCTTTCCTCGTGATAGCTTGTTGCTCTACGCCGACAGGTCCCGGTCCCCAGGCAGGCTCCAACCGTCGCTGGTATGCCAGGTCGTGTGCCGTGGTCAAGGCCAGGAGGTGTGTGGCCCGAGGTCCAGTAAGAGCCCCTGAGGCGCGATGCTTAGTAGGTCCCCCTTAGCGCTCAAGCGGCCATGGTAAGGGAAGAAAGGGAGTTGACGTGGCCGCAACGGGGTTGCGGCAAGGCGCGAGTGACCATTAGGCCCAAACATTTAGCCGATCCGAGGGCAGGACTTATCTTGTTGACTTCGTGGCGATTCCTGACGTTGCGCTAGGGCTGCGCGCCAACTTGTGCGGCATAGCTAGGCCGGCCCATACGAGTTTCCTTCCCCCATGCTCTCCTTAGTGCTGTACGTCCTCAGGTCCCGGCCCTCGAGCGAGCTCAGCCGCCGCTGGTATGCCAGGTCGCGATGCCGTGGTCAAGGCCAGGGGGTGAGGGCTGGAGAGCCAGTAAGAGCTCCTAATCGCGATGCTCAGGAGCCCCCCTTTTAACGTGCAAGCGAATTGCACGAGAGAAAAGGAGTCTCGCGGTGCCGTCTGCTATCCTCCCCACGGGGTCCCTGTGAACAGGTGCAAGAAGGAACACGGTTTGCCGTTACAGCTGTCAGCCTGCCGTTGGTTGGTCTGGATGAAGTGAAGGCACTAAGGGCCTGGTGAGGTGACGTGCGCGGGGCGTGCCGCGAGCCAGAGCTCGACCGCTCAGATTTGTCAACGTGGCAGGGACGGACCCATGCACCAGCGCCGTGCCTGTGAGAAGGCCCCGCGGGAGGCGATGGTCGAGCATGCGATAACCGTAAGCAGGTTAAGGATGGAAAGTAGATCAACTTGGGTAAATGAAGGAAGATACATGCCACTGGGTCCGGCCCGAGCGGCTTGGGGATGATGCAGGCCGAGGGGCACCCCCAGCAAGGTAAGCTAAAGACATAAGCAAAAGGGATACATGCCGCAGGGACGGACCCATGTGGCCTGGGAATGATGCAGCCCAAGACAGCTAAACGAGCTTGGAAGATGTCACCTAGTTCTATAGACGAAGTAGAGTTGGTGCAGCTGAAGGCGTGCGTCGAAGGGATGACTCTTCACGAGCCACCGGGGCCCTGAGCCTCGGGAGGCTCTGGGGGCTCGGGAGGTTCCCTGAAGACCATCTCCATCTCTCCCAGGACGGCATGGTACCTGGCCTCCTAAGCCGCCAGGACACGCCGCATGTTGCGCTGAGAGGCTGACGCCACGCTCGGCAAGCCGAAGGGCATGCGAACGTAGCTGTGTGGCGGGCCCTCGCAGTGGCCCACACGAGAAGGCCAGAAGCACTCCTGAGATGCGGCCCTGTTGAGCCCTGGGACATCGATGCAGACACGCAGCCCGGCATCCTCGCCTGGATGGGGAGCTGCGCCTTGTGAGCGGCTGTCGCCGCGCATGGCTCTTGCGTCTTGCAGTTCCTGTCTGGTCTGGGCGATGAACTCCTGAGTGGTGGGCACCCCTTGCCCTGTGTTCTCCTGAGGGAAACGTGCCGCGAAGCACGCCTCCAAGTGGTGCCCAAGCGCCTCCCTCGTGAGGTTGGCAAGGTCTGAGGCCCTCGAGAAGAGAGCCCCCGAGCCCTCCCCGAGGAGGGCGCCGGGCGCGCCTTCCTATGCGATGGAGGGAGGCGCCCCTGGGACGGACGCTGATCCTGATGAGGCTCCTGCCGCATCGCCATCCTCCTGAGGTCCTGCGCGGCGCAGCTTCTTCTGCTTGGGGATGGCCTCCGAAGGGCCCTCACTTCTGCTGTCGGGGTCATTGATTGCTGCAGCTTGGAAGGCGCGCTCGAGGGAGCACACCGCGTCCCTCTCTTCACATGGGACCGTGATGATTCCTCCGCTTCCTGGCATCTTGAGGACGTTGTAGCCGTGATGGGTGACTGCCATGAACTTGGCCAGGGCCGGATACCCGAGGATGGCGTTGTACGGCAGACGGATGTGCGCGACGTCGAAGTCGATGAGCTCGGTGCGGTAGTTCTTGCGCTCTCCGAAGGTGACAGGCAGGCGGACCTGCCCTATTGGTGTGGTGGAACCGTCGGTCACTCATGAGAAAGGTTTGGTAGGCTGGAGCTACTCATATGGCAGTTGGAGGTTGTTGAACGTGTCGACAGACAAGACGTTGAGCCCTGCGCCGCCGTCGATGAGGGTCTTGGTAACCTGCACATTGCTGATGACTGGGGAACACAACATCGGGAGGGCGCCGGCGGTGGCCGCGCACTTGAGCTGATATGCCGAGTTGAAAGTGATGGCGCATTGGGACCACTTGAGCGGGCGCGTGGCCTCGAGCTTAGGGAGCACCGTGTTCACCTCGCGAGCGAACAGTTTGAAGATGCACTGAGAGGCTGGGGCCTGGGCGCTGCCCAAGATGCAGGCGATTGCACGCGGCTCCTGGAAGCCCCCAGCCCCCTCGTCCCGATGGCGGTCATCGTTCCTTCTTGGTGGTGGCAGCGGGGGAAGACCGGCGTTGCCTTGGGGGCGATCCTCACGAGGCTGGTCCCTCCAGGCGCCCCCGCAAGGATGGTCCTGCCAGCGGTCCTCACGAGGCCTGTCGCGCCATTCCTGGCGCGGGCCACGGTCGTCCCAGCGTCCGCCTCCACGTCCTTCTCCATGGCCGTAGCCCCGGCCACTGCGCTCGGGGCGTCGACCGAAGCGTCCTTCTCGTATGGCTCTGAGCTCTTGACAGTCGCTGGTGTTGTGGGTGTTCAGGTTGTGGAAGGCGCAGAACGGTTGGCTGTTCTTGGAGGACTCGGGCTGATCTCTGCCCCGCTTGGTGTCGGGCTCGGCTGCTAGCACTGCTGCTTCCTTGCGCTTTACGTCCTTGGCCTTGGCTTTCTTCTCCTCTGTGCCCGTGGCTGGCAGCTCGTGGAGAGAGAGGCGCCCCTCCTCAGCTCTTGCGCACTTGGTCGCCAGGTTGAACAACTCCTGAGATGTGCAGAGCTCCTCATGGATAGCGCGAGCTCTTCCTTCATCTTGACGTCACGGACGCCGTCGGAGAACGCGGAGATGATGGCCTCATCCGTGATCTTGGGGATCTTGAGGCGGGTGTTGTTGAAGCACTGGATGTACTTATGGAGGGTCTCTCCTGGTTGTTGCTTGATGTGGCGTTGGTCACCCGCGGCCGGCGGGCGGTCGCGAGTGCCCTAGAAGTTGGCGACGAAGCGGTCGCGCATCTCGTCCCAGGAGGAGATCGAGCCATGCTGCAGGTTCAGGAGCCAGGAGCGGGCCCCATCCTTGAGAGCCATGGGAAACCAGTTCGCCATGACTTTCTCATCGCCGTTGGCTGCTTCGATGCTCAGCTCATAGAGCTGCAGGAACTCCGTGGGGTTGGCGGTGCCGTCATAGCGAGGAGGCAGATCCGGCTTGAACTTGCCTGGCCAGGCGACGCTACGCAGCTCGGGGGTGAAGGCGCGTCAGCCAGCCGTGGTTGCTGGGGCCCGCTTCAGAGGTGGAGCTTGGTCTTGATGAGGTCCGCGCGGCGCCGCCGCAGGCGGTGCGCGGTCTTGACGAGGCGGCGCGGGAATCGCGGGTGCAGCTTCTCGCGGCCGTGGGATTTCTTGGCAGCTTCTCTCTTCGTGCGCGGGCACCGGGCGTGGCGGATCATGCCGCGGGGCCGCGCGCCTTGGTGCCAAGGCACCATCTTGGGGCAGAGGTGGTGGAGGCGCGCCATGAGCCTCATCGCCCGTGGCTGGCTGAGGGTGAGGCAGAGAGAGGGACGGCGCCGGGGAGCCCCCTGCGGCGCGGACGAGCTCGGCAACACGGTCGAGCCACTCCTCATAGAGGTCGTCGACTGGGCAGTAGCGCAGGAGTTCGTTTGCGGCGAGGAGTGTGGCCCGCGCCTCCATGGGAGCGCGGTGTGCGTGAGACGAAGAACCGGGCGGGGTCAGCGATGGAGTGGCGGTGCGGCCGTCCTGCCGTACCGAAGGATGCAGCGAGGACGCCTGCTACTTGTTCCCCGCCGGGCCGGTGGCAGCGGGAGACGGAGAACGACGAGGTGGCCCGCCGACGGGAGCCGTCTGAGCAACGCGGGCGGTGAGGGTAGCCCGACGCTCAGCTCGAGCACGGCGAGCGTCCGCCATGGAGACGACGGAGCGACGGAGCAACGAACTGATGGAAGGGAAGCTACGGCGCACCCCTACCTGGCGCGCAAAATGTCGGATGTGGGGTTCCGGCAAACCCTTAAGGTTCGAACACTGGGGTGCACGCAAAGTCTTTCCCTCCTACCGATCTACGCCCTAGCTCGCTAAGATCTCGCGGACGAACTCGACAAACCCGCAGCACAGAAAGACACGAGATTTATACTGGTTCGGGCCACAGTTGTGGTGTAATACCTTACTCCAGTGTGGTGGTGGTGGATTGCCTCTTGGGCTGATAATGAACAGTACAAAGGGAAGAACAACCTCCTGAGGTTGAGGTGTTCTTGTGCTTGGCTAACTTGTGTGGGTGAGAGTGATCTGAATCCGTTCGATCCCCCCTACTGTGGTGGCTAGCTCTACTTATATAGGCCCTGGTCCTCTCCCCAAATATTGAGCGGGAAGGGAGCCAACAACGGCGGGCAAATTCGAAGGGGGACAGCTAGTACAAGCTATCCTGACAAAAGTGGTCTTCGCCTGCAAAAGGCTCTGGTGGTGACGCCGTCTTGGGCTCCACGATGACCTCCGTCTTGCCGTCCTTCTGGTCTTGGTCTCGTTGCACCGATATGGCAACCTTTGCCTGATGCCTCGGTACTCCTCGCCTGCGCTGGCCTCCTTAGCACCAAAGAGGAAACAAGGACGCTGCGCAAGCTGGCGCCCGCCTGGTGATGAAGCTATGTACCTAGGGTAGGGTCATAGACCTGTCCAAAATACCCTCCCTAAGGAAATCACCCTAGAACCAGAAGCATTTGAAGAAGAATCATCATCCACTCGACCATGAAGCATTCCACTCGATAGACTTGAAGTCACTCGACCATGGAGACTATCACTCGACCGGCAGAAGATCTAAAGCCACTCCGTACTGCAATCGAGCCCGACGAAACTCTCTACGGCCTGTTCTACTGGCTCCGTCGAGACTGCATCCGAGTGCGACAGCAGTGACCCTGCGGCGGAAGTCTTGATGGTCAATGGACCACGCAGTCCACCTGGCTTCCCCCGCGACAATGGTGGTGATGGCGGAGGCGACCCGTCGCGCTTCCACGAGGAGTACCGCCCCGAGCCCCTCTCTTCGCAGCAGAGGGAAGAGCTTCGCAGCCGTAACATGGATGCACTTCACACTCCTATCGTTGGAGAAACCCCCGAGGCCCGGGCCTTGGAGGAGGTGCGCCTGGCCAACTTGGCCGAGCGCACTCGACTGGAGAACCTCCAGCACGCACTCGACGAGCGTGCTCGGCAGCGGGTTCCAGAGTCCAGTCGACGACAACTTTTTCCGCCTCCAACCCAGGTATATCGAACTCCGATCGAGAACCTCACAGCTACGGCGTGAATAGCAAAGTCAATCCAGCCTTCCCAGTCGGAAGCTGGTAGAGGTTTGATGCAGATCCGGGCTTTGCTTCGAGCGGCGAGGGAGCAGAATACAGCAGTGTCATAGTCTCGGAATAGGATTCATAGTAGATCTGTAAGGGCAGACACAATTCAGTCGGCTCACATCCCAAGATCGCCTCCAAGGTGTGAGGGACGTGGAGATCGACAGGATCAGTACGAAAACCGTGGGTAGTATGATCACCGACTCGACCGCGATGATCGTCATCGAGTGCCCACGCCTCCCCCAAGGAGTGGGTCATACGCGCCTCGGCAACATGATGACAGAGGCCCTCACAGTGGTGGGCGAAGGATTCCAGTCGACCCCCGGGAGCCGGGCTTTGACGCAAGATCTATTCTCGTTCAAGGTCTGGTTGACAGGAACAGGGCACACAGAGATGGCCACGATAGAGATTATCCGACCGGCAACTGAGTGCATGTTTCAGGTCCCGAGTGTTTCAGCAGAGCCATCAAACAGCAGTGATTCCTCCCAACTTCAGGTTGGCGACTGGAGTCAGCAAATTCACTGGTGAGTCTAAGCCTGACACTTGGCTTGAGGACTACCGAGTGGCTGTGCAGATTGGTGGTGGCAATGATGAAGTGGCCATGAAGCACCTTCCTATGATGTTGGAGGGCTCGGCCAGAGCATGGTTGAATCAGTTAGCACCTGGCAGTATTTATAGTTGGGAAGAGCTTGCCCGAGTGTTTGTTAGAACATTTGAAGGTACATGCAAACGGCTAGCAGGGCTAACAGAGCTGCAATCTTGTGTGCAGAAGTCGAATGAAACTTTGAGGGATTATATCCAGAGATGGATCACGTTGCACCACACGGTGGAGAATGTGTCAGATCACCAAGCAGTTTGTGCCTTCAAGGAAGGTGTCAAGTATCGAGAATTGAATCTGAAGTTCGGTCAAACCGGAGATATGTCTCTGAGTCGAATGATGGAAATTGCCACCAAGTATGCTAATGGTGAAGAGGAGGATCGGCTCCGGAGTGGCAAGCACAAAACAATCGCCCACGAAACCGGAGGAGGGAACTCCAGCCGGAAGCAGAAGCGCAAAGCCGAGCCAGCTGTTCCTGGAGAAGCCTTAGCCGTGACTCAAGGAAAGTTCAAGGGGAAGCCCAAAGGGCCATGGAACCCCAAGAAAGTAAAAGATCAAGATGGAAATGATGTGTTGGATTTACCATGCCACATTCACACCAAAAAAGATGAAGAGGGTAATCTCATTTACCCGAAACATACCACTCGACAGTGTCGACTCCTAATCCAGCAGTTCCGAGAGAAACAACCCAAAGAGAAGGAAAAAGAGTCGGACAAAGTTGAGGATAAAGAGGAAGATGATGATGGATACCCCCACGTCAATTCCACTCTGACGATTTTTGCTGATATTGAGAGCAAAAGTCGACTGAAACTCATCAACAGAGAAGTGAACATGGTCGCTCCGGCGACACCCAGTTATTTGAAGTGGTCTCAGACTGCCATTACCTTCGACCAGTCTGATCACCCAGCGCACATAGCCACCCCTGGGAGGCAAGCGTTGGTGGTCGACCCAGTTGTCGAAGGCACTCGGTTGACTAAGGTTTTGATGGATGGTGGCAGTGGCTTGAATATACTGTATGCGGAGACCTTGAAGGGAATGGGCATTCCGATGTCCAGACTTAGTGAAAGCAATATGAGTTTCCATGGGGTTATTCCTGGCAAGAAGGCTGAGTCACTCGGCCAGATCGCCCTCGATGTGGTTTTCGGTGATTCCAAGAATTACCGCAAAGAAAAGTTGATGTTTGAAGTCGTGGATTTCCAGAGTGCTTATCACGCTATTCTGGGCAGGCCAGCTTATGCACGTTTTATGGCTCGACCATGTTACGTGTACCTCAAATTGAAGATGCCTGGTCCTAAAGGAGTGATCACTATCACTGGCAATCGGAAGAAGGCAGAAGAGTGCTTCCAGAAGGGCTCAAAGATCGCCGACGCACAAATGGTAGTAGTGGAATTGCAGGAGTATCAAAAAAATGCAGATCCGAGTGATTTGTTGCGAGCTAAGAAACCTGCCACAGATTCTGCATTTCAGTCGTCTGGTGAAACGAAGCCGATTCATATTCATCCGACCGATCCAAATGCTGCTCCGACTCACATTTCGACAACTCTCGACTCCAAATAGGAAGAAGCGCTCATCCAGTTCCTCCGTGAGAACTGGGACATCTTTGCATGGAAACCTTCTGACATGCCAGGTGTTCCCAGGGGGCTGGCTGAGCACCGTTTGCGAGTCGACCCAAAAGTGAAACCAGTCAAAGAACATCTTCGACGGTCTGCCATACAGAAGAGAAAAGCAATCGGTGAAGAAGTGGCTCGGCTCCTAGCAGCTGAGTTTATCCGAGAGATTTACCACTCTGAGTGGCTAGCCAATGTTGTCATGGTCCCCAAGAAGGATGACTCACTTCGCATGTGCATCGACTTCAAGCATATCAATCGGGCCTGCCCGAAAGATCACTTTCCTCTCCCCCGCATCGACCAAATAGTCGACTCGACTGTGGGGTGTGAGCGCTTGTCCTTTTTGGACGCCTATTCCGGGTATCATCAGATCCAACTGTATGGACCCGATGAGATAAAAACAGCTTTCATCACTCCATTCGGGTGCTGCTGTTATGTCACCATGCCATTCGGCCTGAAGAACGCTGGAGCCACATTCATGAGGATGATTCAGAAGTGTTTACTCACTCAAATCAGTCGGAATGTGGAAGCATACATGGATGATATTGTGGTCAAGTCACGCAAAGGTTCCGACCTGTTGGCTGACCTTGCTGAAACTTTTGCCAACCTCAGAAGGTATGATATCAAGCTTAATCCATCAAAGTGCACATTTGGAGTTCCGGGTGGAAAATTACTCGGTTCCTCGTTTCCGAACAAGGGATCGACGCTAACCCAGAGAAAGTTGGTGCCATACTCCGGATGAAACGCCCTGTGCGTGTGCACGATGTCCAGAAGCTTACTGGTTGTTTAGCCGCCTTAAGTCGATTCATTTCTCGCCTCGATGAAAAGGCGTTGCCTCTTTACCGACTGATGAAAAAGTCTGATAAGTTTGAGTGGACTCCTGAAGCTGATGCAGCGTTTGTAGAGCTCAAAGCCCTGCTTTCCACCCAGCCGGTGCTTGCTGCCCCAATCAGCAAAGAGCCTTTACTGCTTTACATTGCAGCCACTGGACAAGTTGTCAGTACTATACTTACAGTCGAGCGGGAAGAAGAAGGAAAAGCCTATAAAGTTCAGCACCCAGTATATTATGTTTCTGAAGTTCTGACTCCATCAAAACAAAGATATCCACATTATCAGAAGCTTGTTTATGGGATTTATATGACCACGAATAAGGTTGCTCACTACTTCTCTGACCACTCCATTACAGTCGTCAGCAATGCTCCATTATCAGAGATTCTGAACAATAGAGATGCAACTGGTCGAGTTGCAAAGTGGGCGATTGAACTCCTTCCCCTGGATATCAAGTTTGAGGCAAAGAAAGCTATCAAGTCCCAAGCAATAGCAGATTTCCTCGCCGAGTGGATGGAACAGCAACTGCCAACTCAAGCCCACTCGGAGCACTAGACCATGTTCTTTGATGGCTCCAAGATGCTGAGTAGTTCCGGTGCTGGGGTGGTACTGTTGTCCCCCCGGGGAGACAAGCTCAGATATGTTTTCTAGATTCACTTTGATTCCTCCAATAATGAAGCAGAATATGAAGCACTCTTATATGGGTTACGTATGGCCATCTCACTCGGCGTCCATCGTCTCATGGTCTACGACGACTCAGATTTGGTAGTCAATCAAGTGATGAAGGAGTGGGACGTCAGAAGCCCAGCTATGACTGGTTATTGCAATGCAGTGAGGAAATTGGAAAAGAAGTTTGAGGGGTTAGAGCTCCATCATATACCCCGACTGAAAAATCAAGCTGCCGATGATTTGGCAAAGATAGGTTCCAAGAGGGAGGCCGTTCCCAACAATATTTTTGGAACACATTCATACACCTTCAGTTCAAGAAGATCCTTTCACTGAAGAAGCCCCGCAGCCTAAGAGTGCCACAGATCCGACTGAAGTCAAAGTCCCAGCCGTGGTCGACCTGATCATGGAGGTTTTGGTCATCACTCCCGACTGGACAGTGTCGTACATTGCGTATATCCTTAGGAAGGAACTCCCAGAGGATGAAGAGGAGGCTAGACAGATCATTCGTCGATCCAAAGCCTTTACTGTGATAATGTAACCGGAGTTAGCCAGAAATGCATAACACCAGAAGAAGGTCGAGTGATCCTCAACGACATCCACTCGGGGACCTGTGGCCACCATGCGTCCTCTCGGACCATTGTGGCCAAAGCATACCGAGCTGGATTTTATTGGCCACAAGCAAATGAAATGGCGAAAGATATAGTCGACAAATGTGAAGGCTGCCAGTTTTACTCCAATATGTCCCACAAGCCTACGTCAGCCCTGAAGACCATTCCACTCGTCTGGCCCTTTGCTGTTTGGGGGTTGGATATGGTTGGACCCCTGAGGACTGGTAGGAGCAGCTTCACTCATGTACTTGTAGCAGTCGACAAGTTTACCAAATGGATTGAAGCCAAGCCTATCAAGAATCTTGAAGCCAGTACTGCCGTCAGCTTCATCAGAGAATTGACATTCAGATATGGAGTTCCGCACAGCATCATCACTGACAACGGGTCGAACTTCGATTCTGATGAGTTCAGAGCTTTCAGTGCTTCCCAAGGCACACGAGTCGACTATGCTTCAGTCGCCCATCCCCAGTCGAATGGACAAGCGGAAAGAGCAAATGGCTTGATTCTCTTAGGACCGAAACCCCAACTGATGCGTGATCTCAAGCATGCAGCAGGAGCCTGGGTCGATGAACTTCCATCAGTGCTTTGGGGATTGAGGACAACTCCCAATTGGTCGACTGGCCGAACTCCGTTCTTCTTGGTCTATGGAGCTGAAGCTGTTCTACCGAGTGACTTGCTTCACAATGCCCCCCGAGTCGAGCTTTTCTCTGAAGATGAAGCAGAACAGGCCCGGCAGGACGCGGTTGATCTCCTAGAAGAGGAAAGAGAGATGGCTTTAATCCGGTCGACCATTTATCAACAAGACTTGTGTCGATTCCACACTAGAAACATGAGAGGTCGAGCCTTTCAAGAGGGAGACTTGGTTCTTCGAGTGGATCAACAGAAACCAAAAAGCTCGCCCCTGCTTGGGAAGGTCCCTTCATCGTCACCAGAGTTCTCCACAATGGGGCATACCATCTTTACAATGTCGAGCATCAGAAAGACGAGCCACGGGCTTGGAATGCGGAGCTGCTCCGCCCCTTTTATACTTAAGTGCTCATTCTGATGAGATGTAATAAGAAATACCTTTGTAGTTTGTTTATCAAAGACAAGAGCTTTACAGTCTTCTTAATCGATTGTTGTTGCTTATATTTGCGTCTCAAATTCCCCAGTGGGTGACTTAGCCGCGAATCCATTTTGCCTAAGTTTGAAAAATCCTACCGAGTGATGAGCAAGCCTCTCACTCGGGGGCTTAGCCGTGAATCCGTTTCGCCTAAGTTTGAAAATCCTACCGAGTGGTGAGCAACCCTCCCACTCGGGGGCTTAGCCGCGAATCCGTTTCACCTAAGTTTGAAAAATCCTACCGAGTGGTGAGCAACCCTCCCACTCGGGGGCTTAGCTGCAGTCCAGTACTTGCCAAAGTTTGAAAAATCCTACCGAGTGGTGAGCAACCCTCCCACTCGGGGGCTTAGCTGCAGTCCAGTACTCGCCTAAGTTTGAAAAATCCTACCGAGTGGTGAGCAACCCTCCCACTCGGGGGCTTAGCTGTAGTTCAGTACTTGCATAAGTTTGAAAAATCCTACCGAGTGGTGAGCAACCCTCCCACTCGAGGGCTTAGCTGCAGTCCAGTACTCGCCTAAGTTTAAAAAATCCTACCGAGTGGTGAGCAACCCTCCCGCTCGGGGGCTTAGCTGCAGTCCAGTACTCGCCTAAGTTTGAAAAATCCTACCGAGTGGTGAGCAACACTCCCACTCGGGGGCTTAGCTGCAGTCCAGTACTCGCCTAAGTTTGAAAAATCCTACCGAGTGGTGAGCAACCCTCCCACTCGGGGGCTTAGCTGCAGTCCAGTACTCGCCTAAGTTTGGAAAATCCTACCGAGTGGTGAGCAACCCTCCCACTTGGGGGCTTAGCTGCAGTCCAGTACTCGCCTAAGTTTGGAAAATCCTACCGAGTGGTGAGCAACCCTCCCACTCGGGGGCTTAGCTGCAGTCCAGTACTCGCCTAAGTTTGAAAAATCCTACCGAGTGGTGAGCAACCCTCCCACTCGGGGGCTTAGCTGCAGTCCAGTACTCGCCTAAGTTTGAAAAATCCTACCGAGTGGTGAGCAACCCTCCCACTCGGGGGCTTAGCTGCAGTCCAGTACTCGCCTAAGTTTGAAAAATCCTACCGAGTGGTGAGCAACCGTCCCACTCGGGGGCTTAGCTGTAGTCCAGTACTCGCCTAAGTTTGAAAAATCCTACCGAGTGGTGAGCAGCCCTCCCACTCGGAGGCTTAGCTGCAGTCCAGTACTCGCCTAAGTTTGAAGCCCATCCCTATCCGCAAGGACGACGAGGTGGAGGTTGACTGCAACCTTCTCCTTCGGAGTCGCGCCACAAGTACACCGTGCGCTTCGTACCTATCCGCAAGGACGACGAGGTGCAGGTCGACTGCAACCTTCTCCTTCGGAGCTGCGCCACAAGTACAATGTGCACTCCATCCCCATCCGTAAGGGCGACAAGGTGCATGTCGACTGCCTCAAAGCTGCATTTCAAGCATAAAGATTATTCCAAATGAAGAACAAGATTCACTCGATGGCAAACACGAGCATATTCAGAGATAAAACAAGTTCGGATAAATCCTAAAGTTCCGAACCACGGATCGAAGTACTCGGGCTTCAAACCCGAAGGAGTTTAACGATTACAAAATCACTCGGCATTCCGAGGCAAATTTAAAGTGAGGCATAAAGTTTGTTCATTCCGCAGGAGGTGGGCTAGCAGGATCAACGAACTCGTCCAGATCAATTCCGTCAGCAATCCGAGTGGCAGCAGTGATGAAGGTCTCCATGAAGGATTGGAAGTCGTGCCTTTTGGTATTGGCGACCTTGATTGCTGCTAGCTTGTCTTCTCGCGCCTCCTTGCAGTGGACGCGTACCAGGGACAGAGCCACATCAGCGCCGCACTGAGCAGAAGACTTCTTCCATTCTTACACACGACTGGGGATCTCATTAAGTCGAGTCATCAAAGACTCGAGGTCATTCGGAAGAGTCGCCCTTGGCCAGAGTGCTGTGTCAATCCTTGACACCGCAACCTTCAGGCGAGCAAGATAGTCGACGACACCAGCGACGCGGGATTCCAGTCGGAGCACGTTCATGGCAGCTTCATCCTTCACCGGAGAGTTGATGGGGTCCAAGCTTGTCTCAACACGCCCAGTCTCTTCTTCAAAGTTCTGACAAAATTCTGCATGCATATTCAAAGACAAGTCAATGATTGTACATCGAGTCGACAACAACAAGTCAGTCGGAAGAAAGAAAATACCTTCAAGCATGATGACCAACTTCTTTGCAAGATCTCCCAGATAATTTTCCAAGTCATTCCTCTTGCGGGCGGTTTCTTCAAACTTGTCGTTCAAGGATACCTTGTCCTTCTTCAGACGAGTCACCTCCCTGTTGGCTTCATTCAAAACAGTCTTTAGCTTGGTATTCTCTTCCTCCAGTTTGCCGACTGAAGCCAGCTTCTGGTCGGCGAGTGCAGTTTCCTCGTCAGCTGTTTTCTGCGCAGCTGCAAGGTCCAGATCGTTCTTTGCCAGAGCTTGGTTCATTTTTTTTGAAAGAAACGACGATAAGCTCAGAGAAAAGAAACGAATGCCACTTGGATCAGAAACAAAACAGTCGAACGAATTCCTTTTACCAGCAGCTTCATCCTGGGCCTTCTGCAAGTCCTTCTTGGCCAGCTCCAGATCGAGATTCAGCTGAATCTGCTTTTGCTCTAAATCAGCGAAACGAGCTCCAAGGTCACAAGATTTCTGCAATCAAAGGACAGTCAGTCAATAGGTGAAAGGATAAACTCAATAAATTCTAAGACTACTGCCGAATCAAACATCCAACAGTAGTCTCGGGGACTACACCCAGTGGGTGCACTTGGCGTGCCCCTACTGGTTCAATTTTCACTCGACACGGTCTGTCCAAGTTGAGTGTAAAAGAAAAGAAAAAAGAAGGTTGTTCTCAGACCATAGTCGACTACCCGCAGTCAACCACGGTCTCGGGGACTACACCCAGTGGGTGCACTCAGCGTGCCCCCACTGGTCAAAAGATTCAATCGACAACAACATTATCAGCTCAAAATGCGAGTCTGTTCAGTGACAAATCAAAACACCCAGTGGGTGTACAGATGCAAGGCGCAGACAGATGCAAAGATTCTTTGAAAGAAAATTTTCAGGTACCATATCCTAACAGAACAAGCCAGAAGAGTCAGCCGACGATCTGCTAACCTGGACGTTGCTCTGGAGAGCGGAGCTGGCATCATAAGCAGCTTGGCTGACTTCCCGCACCATCTTCATCTTCTCCATCATAATGCCCGCCTGGCGTATAGCCTCTTTTGCAGCACCCACCTGGTCCTCTGGGACGTGATGCACAGCAAAAATGGATGGTGGGTCGATGGGAGTCTGTGCGGCTGACGCCGAAGGTTGAGCACTCGACGACGCTATGGCGAAGGAGACAGAAGCCCGATTGGCATCGCCGGCGTCCTGGATTACCGGTTCCACCACCGGCGTCGACTGAGGTGTCTTGCCAGCGGACGTTTTCCTGTTTCTCCTCACCAAGGGCCTCTATGGCTCGTCCTCGTCGTCGTCGGGGAGGTCAATAATGTTGAGAGGAGCTGTAAAAGATCAGTCGCCAAAAGATCATCTTTGATTGGTTATATTGCAGTTCAAACGACAAAGCAAACACAAGATCGCAAAGATTATACCTGGCCGGGAGGTGACCGCATCTTCCATGTTCTCATCCTCATTTTTGTAAGCAGAGGTCCCAGAGGTAGCGACACTGCTAGTTTCAAGATTCGATTGGTCAAACCAAGGAAAAACAAACAACACATAATTTCGAGCAAAACCGAAGACAAGTCACTTACGCAGAGGCGACAGGGATGCCGATTTTGATTCTGGGCAGCGCCTTTCGAGTCTTCTGCGGTACGACCTTGGATTGTTTCGGAGCCTTTTCAGTCGGTGTTGGAGAAGATGTCCGAGGACATTTTGACGACTGCCCAGTCGGAACGGTTACCTTGTCGCGGGCGCTTGCGAGATCATGAGTGAGCTTGGATCGCCTTTCCCTGCGGGGAGGTGAGTCAAACTCCTCTTCATCACTCGGATCGTCGCTCTCCTCGTCCCCTTCACCGTCAGAATGCAACTCGCCGCTTTCGCCTCCGCTCGCCTCTCCCTCTGGGTCCTGCTCCTGCTCCCCGTTGGGCATCGAGTACATCTCAGTCAGGGCCTAGAAGACAACAAGCAAGACAAAGTCAATCGATTGACTATAAACAGCTGTATGATAAATCAAGATAGCACTCGGCAATTCAGAGTTGGACCTTGTCTGTTTCGTAAGATTGGTCGAGTGGAGGAATTCTCCTGGCTCCCCTGGGGTTATCTTTGTTGCCAGTGATACTCCTCAGCCACCCCTCCAATGTAGCTTCGTCGACTTCTTCTGGATGGATCCGAGTGGTGTCATCAGTGCCCGAATACATCCACATCGGATGGTCACGAGCTTGAAGCGGTTGAATGCGTCGCCTGAGGAAGACCTCCAGCAGATCCATACCAGTTACCCCATCACGGACAAGTTGAACTACTCAATCGACCAACACCTTCACTTGTGCCTTCTCCTCCGGGATCACCTTCAAGGCGGAGGGCTTCCCCACTCGGGCCATGGAAAAAGGGGGAAGTCTAGTTGACCGACCTGGAGTCGGCTGATCTTTGCAGTAGAACCAGGTCGACTGCCACCCTCGGACCGACTCCGGAAGGATCATGGCTGGGAAGGAACTTTTACCCCTCATCTGAATCCCGAGACCCCCACACATCTGGATCACTTTTGTCTTCTCGTCACTCGGATTGGCCTTTTTGACCGACTAGGAGCGACATGTGAAAATGTGCTCGAAGAGGCCCCAGTGGGGTCGGCAACCCAAGAAATTTTCGCACAGAGACACGAAAGCAGCAAGATACACGATGGTGTTTGGGGTAAAGTGGTGGAGTTGCGCCCCAAAGAAGTTTAAGAAACCCCGAAAGAAAGGGTGGGGAGGCAAGGAGAACCCGCGGTCGATGTGAGTAGCGAGGAGAACGCACTCACCCTCCTGCAGCTGCGGCTCGGTCTCGTTCCCCGGAAGTCGCGCCGATTCATGAGGGATCAGTCCCCCTCGACCAAGTCGTCGATGTCGTCCTGACGGATCGCCGAGCAAATCCAGTCGCCCTGGATCCATCCCGGCGGCAGGCCGGACCTCGAGGAAGATCCGCCCCGGCTGGACTTCTTCCCCTTCGCCTTCGCCGTTGCCTTCTTCGCACGCTCCAGTGCCACCGTCTTCTAGTTCCCCATCGCGGCGAGCAGAGCTCAAAAGGGGCGGCGCTGGCGCAGGAGCAGATGTAGCGGAGAAAACTGAGAGGAAAAGAGAAGAATGAAGACGCACTGTTCAAAAAACCCTAACCCCGCGCCTTATATGGAGTCGCTTCTGAGTGACTGACATGTAGGCCCGGGCAATCTTATCAAATCCCGCAACAGTCGCGTGCGCGATACGCGGCGTAAAAGGTGGCGTAGAAATCGAGGCATCCTTGCCTTATCCAGCCCGATTACTGTGGCCTCCTCCGCCCCGCGCGCTTCCCAAAATTTGAATCCCGCGAGATCCGCGGACAGCTGAACAACTTGTTAGACGGAAGATCTTCTCTGTATCAACACTCGAAGTTCTTTTAGCTGAAAGTTCACTCGATGAAAACCAAGAATGGACCAAGGCGACTGAAAAAGAAGTTGGCGCCACCACGATTGATTCGTCAGTCCGTACAAAATGCACCTGAAGCGCGAAAAGTGGGTCGGCAGTGTTTTCAACTCTTTCCCCACTCAGACCCTGATCCATTCGGGGGCTAATGATGAAGCTATGCACCTAGGGTAGGGTCATAGACCTGTCCAAGATACCCTCCCCAAGGACATCACCCTAGAACCAGAAGCATTCGAAGAAGAATCATCATCCACTTGACCATGAAGCATTCCACTCGACAGACTTGAAGTCACTCGACCATGGAGACTATCACTCGACCGACAGAAGATCTAAAGCCACTCCGTACTACAACGGTCGGTCATTACGTCGTAGCTTTAATGGTCATTATGTCTCTTTATTACCAGCGTTACCAGTAACGCCCCCCTCTTGATGTACCTTAAAACCCTTGTAACGTGGGCTGGCTGGGGTCCTGGCGCACTTTATATAAGCCACCCCCTCCACATGCACAAGGGTTCGCACCCCCTGTAACACACACGCATATAATCCAGTCGACCGCCTCCGGGCACCGAGACGTAGGGCTGTTACTTCCTCCGAGAAGGGTCTGAACTTGTAAAACTCATGCGTACAACTTCTCCATAGCTAGGATCTTGCCTCTACATACCTACCCCCCATTCTACTGTCAGACTTAGAACCACAACACCTGGCGCCCGCCTGGCGCCGATCGTCATGGCTCACGTCATGAGAGCCTCGTGAGGTTTACCCTGCCTTGATATCTCCGCTCCTCGTGACCCTGCCTGACTAGGCCACTCCTTAGGAGGTCTTGCGTCGTCCGCCTCGCGAGGCTTGGCCCCTCGCGAGGGTCTTGGATGCCTTGTTGATGAAGATGGGCCGTACGGCCTGCTGGCTTAGCCACGCCGTGGGCCGCAGGCAGGCAAGTCTGGGGACCCCCGTTCCCAGAACGCCGACAGATTATACGGTCACTACGAGATCGTATAGCTCCGTATCCATGCATTTTGACCAGTCAAAGAATCCTCCTGGCACCGCCCCAGATCACTTTCTCTCTATGTCATGCGGGGCCTACCTGTCATTGGGTGGAAGAAAGAAGTCGAACAAAAACAAAATTATGCTCAAGTGTAGTTATCGAACCCGAGACCTCAAGTTTGATGAGCGAACAGGCTAACCAGCCACACCACCCCCACATTATGTTTAACGAGAGGAAAATAACCTTTAATACATTCCTGCATTCGTGTGACAAGCATGCCGTGTTTTTTTTGCGTGTGATTCATTGGGATTTAAATCATAATCGTGTCATGTTGCTTTGGTGGTAAGGTCTTTTGGGATTTAAAGCAGTGTTGGTAGTACAGAAATAATGCAGCCTTAGTCACCTTACTTTTCTCCATGTAGTACGTTGGGTCCCACCAGTCAGAGGGTGAAACAAACAAATTAATAAGAAAAATTAAAAGCGCCAGCGGTGTATCTTACCTCACACATCTCGCTACTGCTCGTGAACACTGTCCAACTGATCCCTTTGTTCGGTCACGTACTATTTTAAGTGAATCTGTATTATAACATGCACACAATTTTGGGCACATGTATTCGACCTAAGTCAGTGTGCCACCGTATCTCGTACTACTCCCTCCGTCTAGGTGTAATAAGTCACGTTAGAAGGTGCAGCGAGACCAAGGTGCAAGCAGATTTTTTTTCAAAACGAGGTGCAAGCAGATTGGAGGAGAAGGAGAAACTTGACCGGTCCTTCCTCCAATCAAAGCCGTGATTTCTGTCTCTAAACGCAACAATTAATCACAACAACTAAGAGATTCCGTTTTAGCTACCATCCAGGGCCACGTATTAACTCGCATGCATCAACGTAGTTGCGCTCCATGCATTGGGTTTCCGGGGGAGATAATACGGCAGAGTAAGGAGCGTTTGGTTACATTGTGTAACGCCCACGATGCGGCTATATCTCCCACGTGTCGAGGCACGACTTAGAGGCATAATCGCATTGTGGTTTTGTCGCAAGAAGGGTCATCTTCACACAATCCCATGTAATGAACAAGAATGGGATAAAGAGTTGGCTTACAATCGCCACTTCACACAATACATAAATATAATTCATACATCATCCAAAATACACACATATAGACCGACTACTGTCAAAATCCAGATGAAAATAAGATAACCCCAAATGCTAGATCCCCGATCGTCCCAACTGGGCTCCACTACTGATCATCGGGAAAAGACACATAGTAACGACCACGTTCCTCATCGAACTCCCACTTGAGATCGATCCCATCATCTGCACTGGCATCGTCGGCACCTGCAACTGTTTTGGTAGAATCTGTGAGTCACGAGGACTCAGCAATCTCACGCCCGCGAGATCAAGAGTATTTAAGCTTATAGGAAAGGATGGTGTAAAGAGGTGGAGCTGCAGCGGCAATAAGCATATATGGTGGCTAACATACGCAAAAGAGAGCGAGAGGAGAAGCAACGGAACGGTCGTCATCTAGCAATGACCAAGAAGTGATCCTGAACTCCTACTTACGTCATACATAACTCAGACCGTGTTCACTTCCCGGGCTCCGCTGAGAAGAGACCATCACGGCTACACACGCAGTTGATGTATTTTAATTGGGTCAAGTGACAAGTTCGCTACAACCGGACATTAACAAATTCCCATCTGCCTCATAACCGCGGGCACGGCTTTCGAAAGATAATACCCTGCAGGGGTGTCCCAACTTAGCCCATCATAAGCTCTCACGGTCAACGAAGGATAAACCTTCTCCCGGAAAGACCCGATCAGTCTCGGAATCCCGGTTTACAAGACATTTCGACAATGGTAAAACAAGACCAGCAAAGCCCCCGAATGTGCCGACAAATCCCGATAGGAGCTGCACATATCTCGTTCTCAGGGCACAACGGATGAGTGAAGCGTACAGGTACCAACATAACCCAAGTTGCCAAGGGACGGTCCCGCACGGTGCTCTAGTTTGGACCAGCACTCAGAGGAACACTGGCCCGGGGTTAAAATAAGATAACCCTCGGGGGAAAAGGCTTAGGTGGCAAATGGTAAAACCAAGGGTGGGCCTTGCTGGAGGAGTTTTATTCAAGGCGAACTGTCAAGGGGGTCCCATAAATCACCCAACCGCGTAAGGAACGCAAACTCAAGGAACATAATACCGGTAAGACAGAAACTAGGGCGGCAAGAGTGGAACAAAACACCAGGCATAAGGCCGAGCCTTCCACCCTTTACCAAATATATAGATGCATTAATTAAATAAGAGATATTGTGATATCCCAACATATCCATGTTCCAACATGGAACAAACTTCAACTTCACCTGCAACTAGCAACGCTATAAGAAGGGCTGAGCAAAAGCGGTAACTTAGCCAAACAACGGTTTGCTAGGAAAGGATGGTTAGGGGCTGACATGGCAAAATAGAAGACATGATATAGCAAGTGATAGGTAGCGCAGCATGGCAATAGAGCGAACAACTAGCAAAGCAAAGATAGAAGTGATTTCGAGGGATGGTCATCTTGCCTGCAAGGTTCTCAGAGTTGTCGAAAGCTTGATCCTCGTAAGCGTACTCAACAGGTTCCTCGTTCACGAACTCGTCTCCCGGCTCTACCCAAGACAAGAACACAAGCAACGGAACCACAATCAATCACGAGAAATGCACAAGCAACATGATGCAATACATGAATGATATGCAAGATATGATATGCGATGCGTATGCGTGCTCCGGAAGAAAAATGATGAACAAGGCAGTAACTTGGCAAACCAAGCATGCCACTAGAAATATTAGATGATTTCGGTCGAAATCGATATAAAGATCACCGGAAACGGATGCACGGTTTGCAAATGGCAAGCAAAACAAGAATGACACGAATCTGTGACAAGCAACAATGCAACAACACTCCAACATAGCAACAAAGCATATGACAGTAATCTACAGGAGATGCTTGACAAAAGATGAACACTGAGCTACGGCTAGTTCACAACATAACAAGCTCAAACAAGCATGGCAAAAGTGCAAAAGATAACAGGATCACAGACTTGGTGAAATTACTGGACATGCAGAAAACAGTATCAGGTAGCAATGTTCAGAGCACGAAATCAACATGCTACAGGAAGTTAACATAGCAAAAGAAGGCATGGAAGTGTTCTACTAAATGCATATGACAAAAGTCCCTTACTGACCTTAAGCCAAAAAGGACCAGAAGATATGATGGCAACCACGTAAACATAGCAAGTTTCGTTAACAGGTTTCAGACTTGGCAGAAAACAGAGCATGGCAGAAACAATAATATGAAGGCATGTTGGTGAGCTTGATGCACTCACCACAAGGCAATGCATGACAAAACTGGCATACCTACAGGAATATGGCATGTTTATGAAGCTAACCATGGCAAGAGCAAAAGCATAGCATGTATGGATCAACTACAATAAGCTTGGCAAAATTGAATAACACGTAAATAATCTGCCAAAAATATTTTATAGCAAAAGTAGAGCAAGATTGAGTCATGCTATGGCACTCCATAATTGCAAACAAGGGCAGGAATGGATCTCTCTGTAGCATCAAGTTTACATGGCAACAAAATAATTACGACAATATCTACAAAACATCCTTACTGAACATCTCCAAAATGTGCATGGATCTCTCTGTAGCATCAAGTTTACATGGCAACAAAATAACAGCAGACAAGGACTTGGGAAATCACTGTCCCTGAAATCAGTAACATTACGGAGCCTAGTTTGCATGCTTGTTCTAGTCACCACAGAGATCACACAAATACATGGCATGCACCACTGGAAAGATGGCATGGCAAACAACAAAACACATGTAGAGCTCATGCCCATAAGATGCACAGATTAAATGATACAAAAATAACAAATCTCCAAGTTCTGATAAGAACCAACAGATAACAGCAACTAGCACTTTTGCAACAGAGATTTGGGCATCAAGATGGCCTCTAATGAACATGGTGCAATTGAACAAAATGTAGAGCATCACGAGACGAACAGTTTGACATACTACACGCACGAAACGGAGCTATATGCAGGGAGTTATGCACTATTGAACAGGGGCACATGCTGTAAGAAGTAAAGACTTGGAAGATTTCGGGGGTCCGGGAAAGTCAACGTACGGGAGTACAGTGGATCTGGATCGAGGAGTTCGTCGCCGGCGACGGGAGAGGAGGAGACGGCGGCCGGTGCTTGCTGTAGAGAGAGAGAGAGATCTGAGAGAGAGGGAGAGAGGCCTGAGAGAGGGAGAGAGGCCTGAGAGAGAGAGAGAGGAAGGAGGAGAAGGGGCGCGGGGCGGCGGAGCTCACCGACGGCGGCGGCGAGGCGAGCCGCGGGAGGGCGCGGGCGTCGGCGCACGCGCACGCGGGCCGCGGCGGCGCGGGGTACGGGCGGCGGCGCGGCTGCCATGTGGCGGCGTGGGAGAGGTCGGTTGCGGCGGCGGACGTGTCCGGCCGACGGCGGACGCGTCCGGCGGCGCGGAGGGAAATTTCTGGGGTTTCGTCTGCGTTCGTTTTTCGGGAGGGTCACATATAAATAGGTAGAGGGAGCTAGGAGAGTCCAAATGAGGTGCGGTTTTCGCCCACACGATCGTGATCGAACGACCTACAGCATGGAAGACAGTTTGGTGGGTTTTGGGCTGTTTAGAGAGGGGGGTTTGCTGCAACACACAAATGGACTTTGCGGATGCCCGGTTAACCGCTGGAGTACCAAACGACCTCCAAATGGAACGAAACTTGACCGGTGGTCTACCGATGGTATACTAAGGCCACTTGACAAGCCTCGGTCCATTCCGAGAAAGTTTGACACCCGCACACGAAAGAAAACAAGAGGGGTGCACTGGAGGAGATAGGAGCGCCGGATTGCAAAACGGACAACGGGGAAAATGCTCGGATGCATGAGACGAACACGTATGCAAATGCAATGCGCATGATGACATGATATGAAATGCATGACATGAACAAAATGCAAAATGACAAACAAAACCCGACCACGGAGGGAATATCATAACACATAGCCGAAAATGGCAAGAGTCGGAGTTACAAATATGGAAAGTTACATCCGGGGTGTTACAACACTCCACCACTACAAGAGGATCTCGTCCCGAGATCTAGGACTGAAAGAACTCTGGATATTCGGAACGGAGATGGTCCTCGCGTTCCCAGGTGGCTTCCCGGTCGGAATGGTGCGACCACTTCACTTTCAGGAATTTGATTGACTTGTTGCGAGTCTTGCGCTCAGTTTCTTCAAGAATAGCAACGGGGTGCTCATGATAAGACAAATCTTCTTGGAGGTCAATCTCTTCGAAGTTGATAGTGCGCTCAGGCGTCTTGAAGCACTTGCGGAGCTGTGACACGTGGAACACATCGTGCACGTTCGCGAAGTTGGAAGGAAGCTCAAGTTGATAGGCGAGGTCGCCTCTTTTCCCAATGATCTTGAAAGGACCCACGTATCTAGGGGCAAGCTTCCCTTTGATACCGAAGCGACGAGTGCCTTTCATTGGAGAGACGCAGAGGTAGACATGATCTCCGATCTCGAAAGTCAAATCACGGTGCTTACTATCATAGTAACTCTTCTGGCGCGATTGCGCGGCTTTGAGATTATCACGGATGACTTTACACATTTCTTCAGCTTCTGTGATTAAGTCATTGCCAAGAAGTTGGCGTTCACCAGTCTCTGACCAATTGAGAGGAGTACGACACTTTCTGCCATAGAGAATCTCGAATGGGGCCTTGCCCGAACTTGCTTGGAAGCTGTTGTTGTAGGAGAATTCGTCATATGGAAGACAATCTTCCCATTTCATGCCAAAGGAAATGACACAAGCCCTGAGCATATCTTCAAGAATTTGGTTGACTCGCTCGACTTGGCCACTAGTTTGAGGATGGAAAGCTGTGCCTTCTCCTCCGGAATCACCTTCAAGGCGGAGGGCTTCCCCACTCGGGCCATGGAAAAAGGGGGAAGTCTAGTTGACCGACCTGGAGTCGGCTGATCTTTGCAGTAGAACCAGGTCGACTGCCACCCTCGGACCGACTCCGGGAGGATCATGGCTGGGAAGGAACTTTTACCCCTCATCTGAATCCCGAGACCCCCACACATCTGGATCACTTTTGTCTTCTCGTCACTCGGATTGGCCTTTTTGACCGACTAGGAGCGACATGTGAAAATGTGCTCGAAGAGGCCCCAGTGGGGTCGGCAACCCAAGAAATTTTCGCACAGAGACACGAAAGCAGCAAGATACACGATGGTGTTTGGGGTAAAGTGGTGGAGTTGCGCCCCAAAGAAGTTTAAGAAACCCCGAAAGAAAGGGTGGGGAGGCAAGGAGAACCCGCGGTCGATGTGAGTAGCGAGGAGAACGCACTCACCCTCCTGCAGCTGCGGCTCGGTCTCGTTCCCCGGAAGTCGCGCCGATTCATGAGGGATCAGTCCCCCTCGACCAAGTCGTCGATGTCGTCCTGACGGATCGCCGAGCAAATCCAGTCGCCCTGGATCCATCCCGGCGGCAGGCCGGACCTCGAGGAAGATCCGCCCCGGCTGGACTTCTTCCCCTTCGCCTTCGTCGTCGCCTTCTTCGCACGCTCCAGTGCCACCGTCTTCTAGTTCCCCATCGCGGCGAGCAGAGCTCAAAAGGGGCGGCGCTGGCGCAGGAGCAGATGTAGCGGAGAAAACTGAGAGGAAACGAGAAGAATGAAGACGCACTGTTCAAAAAACCCTAACCCCGCGCCTTATATGGAGTCGCTTCTGAGTGACTGACATGTAGGCCCGGGCAATCTTATCAAATCCCGCAACAGTCGCGTGCGCGATACGCGGCGTAAAAGGTGGCGTAGAAATCGAGGCATCCCTGCCTTATCCAGCCCGATTACTGTGGCCTCCTCCGCCCCGCGCGCTTCCCAAAATTTGAATCCCGCGAGATCCGCGGACAGCTGAACAACTTGTCAGACGGAAGATCTTCTCTGTATCAACACTCGAAGTTCTTTTAGCTGAAAGTTCACTCGATGAAAACCAAGAATGGACCAAGGCGACTGAAAAAGAAGTTGGCGCCACCACGATTGATTCGTCAGTCCGTACAAAATGCACCTGAAGCGCGAAAAGTGGGTCGGCAGTGTTTTCAACTCTTTCCCCACTCAGACCCTGATCCATTCGGGGGCTAATGATGAAGCTATGCACCTAGGGTAGGGTCATAGACCTGTCCAAGATACCCTCCCCAAGGACATCACCCTAGAACCAGAAGCATTCGAAGAAGAATCATCATCCACTTGACCATGAAGCATTCCACTCGACAGACTTGAAGTCACTCGACCATGGAGACTATCACTCGACCGGCAGAAGATCTAAAGCCACTCCGTACTACAACGGTCGGTCATTACGTCGTAGCTTTAATGGTCATTATGTCTCTTTATTACCAGCGTTACCAGTAACGCCCCCCTCTTGATGTACCTTAAAACCCTTGTAACGTGGGCTGGCTGGGGTCCTGGCGCACTTTATATAAGCCACCCCCTCCACATGCACAAGGGTTCGCACCCCCTGTAACACACACGCATATAATCCAGTCGACCGCCTCCGGGCACCGAGACGTAGGGCTGTTACTTCCTCCGAGAAGGGTCTGAACTTGTAAAACTCATGCGTACAACTTCTCCATAGCTAGGATCTTGCCTCTACATACCTACCCCCCATTCTACTGTCAGACTTAGAACCACAACACCTGGCGCCCGCCTGGCGCCGATCGTCATGGCTCACGTCATGAGAGCCTCGTGAGGTTTACCCTGCCTTGATATCTCCGCTCCTCGTGACCCTGCCTGACTAGGCCACTCCTTAGGAGGTCTTGCGTCGTCCGCCTCGCGAGGCTTGGCCCCTCGCGAGGGTCTTGGATGCCTTGTTGATGAAGATGGGCCGTACGGCCTGCTGGCTTAGCCACGCCGTGGGCCGCATGCAGGCAAGTCTGGGGACCCCCGTTCCCAGAACGCCGACAGATTATACGGTCACTACGAGATCGTATAGCTCCGTATCCATGCATTTTGACCAGTCAAAGAATCCTCCTGGCACCGCCCCAGATCACTTTCTCTCTATGTCATGCGGGGCCTACCTGTCATTGGGTGGAAGAAAGAAGTCGAACAAAAACAAAATTATGCTCAAGTGTAGTTATCGAACCCGAGACCTCAAGTTTGATGAGCGAACAGGCTAACCAGCCACACCACCCCCACATTATGTTTAACGAGAGGAAAATAACCTTTAATACATTCCTGCATTCGTGTGACAAGCATGCCGTGTTTTTTTTGCGTGTGATTCATTGGGATTTAAATCATAATCGTGTCATGTTGCTTTGGTGGTAAGGTCTTTTGGGATTTAAAGCAGTGTTGGTAGTACAGAAATAATGCAGCCTTAGTCACCTTACTTTTCTCCATGTAGTACGTTGGGTCCCACCAGTCAGAGGGTGAAACAAACAAATTAATAAGAAAAATTAAAAGCGCCAGCGGTGTATCTTACCTCACACATCTCGCTACTGCTCGTGAACACTGTCCAACTGATCCCTTTGTTCGGTCACGTACTATTTTAAGTGAATCTGTATTATAACATGCACACAATTTTGGGCACATGTATTCGACCTAAGTCAGTGTGCCACCGTATCTCGTACTACTCCCTCCGTCTAGGTGTAATAAGTCACATTAGAAGGTGCAGCGAGACCAAGGTGCAAGCAGATTTTTTTTCAAAACGAGGTGCAAGCAGATTGGAGGAGAAGGAGAAACTTGACCGGTCCTTCCTCCAATCAAAGCCGTGATTTCTGTCTCTAAACGCAACAATTAATCACAACAACTAAGAGATTCCGTTTTAGCTACCATCCAGGGCCACGTATTAACTCGCATGCATCAACGTAGTTGCGCTCCATGCATTGGGTTTCCGGGGGAGATAATACGGCAGAGTAAGGAGCGTTTGGTTACATTGTGTAACGCCCACGATGCGGCTATATCTCCCACGTGTCGAGGCACGACTTAGAGGCATAATCGCATTGTGGTTTTGTCGCAAGAAGGGTCATCTTCACACAATCCCATGTAATGAACAAGAATGGGATAAAGAGTTGGCTTACAATCGCCACTTCACACAATACATAAATATAATTCATACATCATCCAAAATACACACATATAGACCGACTACTGTCAAAATCCAGATGAAAATAAGATAACCCCAAATGCTAGATCCCCGATCGTCCCAACTGGGCTCCACTACTGATCATCGGGAAAAGACACATAGTAACGACCACGTTCCTCATCGAACTCCCACTTGAGATCGATCCCATCATCTGCACTGGCATCGTCGGCACCTGCAACTGTTTTGGTAGAATCTGTGAGTCACGAGGACTCAGCAATCTCACGCCCGCGAGATCAAGAGTATTTAAGCTTATAGGAAAGGATGGTGTAAAGAGGTGGAGCTGCAGCGGCAATAAGCATATATGGTGGCTAACATACGCAAAAGAGAGCGAGAGGAGAAGCAACGGAACAGTCGTCATCTAGCAATGACCAAGAAGTGATCCTGAACTCCTACTTACGTCATACATAACTCAGACCGTGTTCACTTCCCGGGCTCCGCTGAGAAGAGACCATCACGGCTACACACGCAGTTGATGTATTTTAATTGGGTCAAGTGACAAGTTCGCTACAACCGGACATTAACAAATTCCCATCTGCCTCATAACCGCGGGCACGGCTTTCGAAAGATAATACCCTGCAGGGGTGTCCCAACTTAGCCCATCATAAGCTCTCACGGTCAACGAAGGATAAACCTTCTCCCGGAAAGACCCGATCAGTCTCGGAATCCCGGTTTACAAGACATTTCGACAATGGTAAAACAAGACCAGCAAAGCCCCCGAATGTGCCGACAAATCCCGATAGGAGCTGCACATATCTCGTTCTCAGGGCACAACGGATGAGTGAAGCGTACAGGTACCAACATAACCCAAGTTGCCAAGGGACGGTCCCGCACGGTGCTCTAGTTTGGACCAGCACTCAGAGGAACACTGGCCCGGGGTTAAAATAAGATAACCCTCGGGGGAAAAGGCTTAGGTGGCAAATGGTAAAACCAAGGGTGGGCCTTGCTGGAGGAGTTTTATTCAAGGCGAACTGTCAAGGGGGTCCCATAAATCACCCAACCGCGTAAGGAACGCAAACTCAAGGAACATAATACCGGTAAGACAGAAACTAGGGCGGCAAGAGTGGAACAAAACACCAGGCATAAGGCCGAGCCTTCCACCCTTTACCAAATATATAGATGCATTAATTAAATAAGAGATATTGTGATATCCCAACATATCCATGTTCCAACATGGAACAAACTTCAACTTCACCTGCAACTAGCAACGCTATAAGAAGGGCTGAGCAAAAGCGGTAACTTAGCCAAACAACGGTTTGCTAGGAAAGGATGGTTAGGGGCTGACATGGCAAAATAGAAGACATGATATAGCAAGTGATAGGTAGCGCAGCATGGCAATAGAGCGAACAACTAGCAAAGCAAAGATAGAAGTGATTTCGAGGGATGGTCATCTTGCCTGCAAGGTTCTCAGAGTTGTCGAAAGCTTGATCCTCGTAAGCGTACTCAACAGGTTCCTCGTTCACGAACTCGTCTCCCGGCTCTACCCAAGACAAGAACACAAGCAACGGAACCACAATCAATCACGAGAAATGCACAAGCAACATGATGCAATACATGAATGATATGCAAGATATGATATGCGATGCGTATGCGTGCTCCGGAAGAAAAATGATGAACAAGGCAGTAACTTGGCAAACCAAGCATGCCACTAGAAATATTAGATGATTTCGGTCGAAATCGATATAAAGATCACCGGAAACGGATGCACGGTTTGCAAATGGCAAGCAAAACAAGAATGACACGAATCTGTGACAAGCAACAATGCAACAACACTCCAACATAGCAACAAAGCATATGACAGTAATCTACAGGAGATGCTTGACAAAAGATGAACACTGAGCTACGGCTAGTTCACAACATAACAAGCTCAAACAAGCATGGCAAAAGTGCAAAAGATAACAGGATCACAGACTTGGTGAAATTACTGGACATGCAGAAAACAGTATCAGGTAGCAATGTTCAGAGCACGAAATCAACATGCTACAGGAAGTTAACATAGCAAAAGAAGGCATGGCAGTGTTCTACTAAATGCATATGACAAAAGTCCCTTACTGACCTTAAGCCAAAAAGGACCAGAAGATATGATGGCAACCACGTAAACATACCAAGTTTCGTTAACAGGTTTCAGACTTGGCAGAAAACAGAGCATGGCAGAAACAATAATATGAAGGCATGTTGGTGAGCTTGATGCACTCACCACAAGGCAATGCATGACAAAACTGGCATACCTACAGGAATATGGCATGTTTATGAAGCTAACCATGGCAAGAGCAAAAGCATAGCATGTATGGATCAACTACAATAAGCTTGGCAAAATTGAATAACACGTAAATAATCTGCCAAAAATATTTTATAGCAAAAGTAGAGCAAGATTGAGTCATGCTATGACACTCCATAATTGCAAACAAGGGCAGGAATGGATCTCTCTGTAGCATCAAGTTTACATGGCAACAAAATAATTACGACAATATCTACAAAACATCCTTACTGAACATCTCCAAAATGTGCATGGATCTCTCTGTAGCATCAAGTTTACATGGCAACAAAATAACAGCAGACAAGGACTTGGGAAATCACTGTCCCTGAAATCAGTAACATTACGGAGCCTAGTTTGCATGCTTGTTCTAGTCACCACAGAGATCACACAAATACATGGCATGCACCACTGGAAAGATGGCATGGCAAACAACAAAACACATGTAGAGCTCATGCCCATAAGATGCACAGATTAAATGATACAAAAATAACAAATCTCCAAGTTCTGATAAGAACCAGCAGATAACAGCAACTAGCACTTTTGCAACAGAGATTTGGGCATCAAGATGGCCTCTAATGAACATGGTGCAATTGAACAAAATGTAGAGCATCACGAGACGAACAATTTGACATACTACACGCACGAAACGGAGCTATATGCAGGGAGTTATGCACTATTGAACAGGGGCACATGCTGTAAGAAGTAAAGACTTGGAAGATTTCGGGGGTCCGGGAAAGTCAACGTACGGGAGTACAGTGGATCTGGATCGAGGAGTTCGTCGCCGGCGACGGGAGAGGAGGAGACGGCGGCCGGTGCTCGCTGTAGAGAGAGAGAGAGATCTGAGAGAGAGGGAGAGAGGCCTGAGAGAGAGGGAGAGAGGCCTGAGAGAGAGAGAGAGGAAGGAGGAGAAGGGGCGCGGGGCGGCGGAGCTCACCGGCGGCGGCGGCGAGGCGAGCCGCGGGAGGGCGCGGGCGTCGGCGCACGCGCACACGGGCCGCGGCGGCGCGGGGTACGGGCGGCGGCGCGGCTGCCATGTGGCGGCGTGGGAGAGGTCGGTTGCGGCGGCGGACGTGTCCGGCCGACGGCGGACGCGTCCGGCGGCGCGGAGGGAAATTTCTGGGGTTTCGTCTGCGTTCGTTTTTCGGGAGGGTCACATATAAATAGGTAGAGGGAGCTAGGAGAGTCCAAATGAGGTGCGGTTTTCGCCCACACGATCGTGATCGAACGACCTACAGCATGGAAGACAGTTTGGTGGGTTTTGGGCTGTTTAGAGAGGGGGGTTTGCTGCAACACACAAATGGACTTTGCGGATGCCCGGTTAACCGCTGGAGTACCAAACGACCTCCAAATGGAACGAAACTTGACCGGTGGTCTACCGATGGTATACTAAGGCCACTTGACAAGCCTCGGTCCATTCCGAGAAAGTTTGACACCCGCACACGAAAGAAAACAAGAGGGGTGCACTGGAGGAGATAGGAGCGCCGGATTGCAAAACGGACAACGGGGAAAATGCTCGGATGCATGAGACGAACACGTATGCAAATGCAATGCGCATGATGACATGATATGAAATGCATGACATGAACAAAATGCAAAATGACAAACAAAACCCGACCACGGAGGGAATATCATAACACATAGCCGAAAATGGCAAGAGTCGGAGTTACAAATATGGAAAGTTACATCCGGGGTGTTACAACACTCCACCACTACAAGAGGATCTCGTCCCGAGATCTAGGACTGAAAGAACTCTGGATATTCGGAACGGAGATGGTCCTCGCGTTCCCAGGTGGCTTCCCGGTCGGAATGGTGCGACCACTTCACTTTCAGGAATTTGATTGACTTGTTGCGAGTCTTGCGCTCAGTTTCTTCAAGAATAGCAACGGGGTGCTCATGATAAGACAAATCTTCTTGGAGGTCAATCTCTTCGAAGTTGATAGTGCGCTCAGGCGTCTTGAAGCACTTGCGGAGCTGTGACACGTGGAACACATCGTGCACGTTCGCGAAGTTGGAAGGAAGCTCAAGTTGATAGGCGAGGTCGCCTCTTTTCCCAATGATCTTGAAAGGACCCACGTATCTAGGGGCAAGCTTCCCTTTGATACCGAAGCGACGAGTGCCTTTCATTGGAGAGACGCAGAGGTAGACATGATCTCCGATCTCGAAAGTCAAATCACGGTGCTTACTATCATAGTAACTCTTCTGGCGCGATTGCGCGGCTTTGAGATTATCACGGATGACTTTACATATTTCTTCAGCTTCTGTGATTAAGTCATTGCCAAGAAGTTGGCGTTCACCAGTCTCTGACCAATTGAGAGGAGTACGACACTTTCTGCCATAGAGAATCTCGAATGGGGCCTTGCCCGAACTCGCTTGGAAGCTGTTGTTGTAGGAGAATTCGTCATATGGAAGACAATCTTCCCATTTCATGCCAAAGGAAATGACACAAGCCCTGAGCATATCTTCAAGAATTTGGTTGACTCGCTCGACTTGGCCAACTGAGCTGCTGTGATAGATTCTTTGATTGGAAGGAAATGAGCCACTTTAGAAAGCTTGTCGATGACAACGAAGATAGCATCATTTCCACGCTTGGACTTTGGAAAACCAGTCACGAAGTCCACTTCGATATGATCAAACTTCCATTCTGGGATAGCAAGAGGTTGGAGGAGACCAGCTGGTCGTTGGTGTTCTGCTTTCACCCTTCGACAGACATCACATTCATTCACGAATTGCGCAATTTCTCGCTTCATTCGAGTCCACCAATACGACCGCTTGAGGTCATGGTACATCTTCGTACTTCCAGGATGAATGGAAAGGAGAGAATTGTGCGCCTCGTTCATTATGACATTCCTTAGATCACCTTTAGGAACCACAATCCGGTCCTCGAAGAATAAAGTGTCTCTGTCATCAATGCGATAGCACTTGTATTTGGAAAGACCCTTGTCGATACCACGTTTCACCTTCTTCACCATGGCATCAAGGAGTTGTGCCTCACGAATCTGATCTTCCAAAGTAGGAGAGACTATGAGGTTGGCAAGGAAGCCTTGAGGAACAACTTGGAGATTCAGCTTGCGGAAAGCTTCACAAAGATCCGGTTGGAATGGCTTCAGAATTAAGCTGTTGCAATAAGCCTTCCTGCTCAAAGCATTTGCAATGACATTTGCCTTGCCTGGAGTATATTCAATACTCGGATTGTACTCTTGAATCATTTTGACCCATCGAGCCTGCCTGAGGTTGAGGTTGGGCTGAGTGAAGATGTACTTGAGACTCTTGTGATCGGTGAAAATGTCCACTTGTCTTCCCAACAAGAGATGTCTCCACGTTATTAATGCATGGACAACTGCCACCAACTCAAGATCGTGAGTGGGGTAGTTCTTCTCATTGGGCTTCAACTGACGAGAGGTATAGGCCACAACTTTCTTCTCTTGCATTAACACAGCACCGAGACCTTGGAGAGAAGCATCACAGAAAACTTCAAATGGCTTGGATTCATCAGGAGGAGTTAAGACAGGAGCGGTGACGAGTTTCTCTTTGAGAGTGTTGAAAGCAACGTCACACTCAGGAGACCAGACATACTTCACATGCTTCTGGAGGAGGTTGGAAAGAGGCTTTGCAATCTTGGAGAAATTCTCAACGAATCTTCGGCAAAAGCTTGCAAGACCAAGAAAACTGCGGAGCTGCTTGACATTCTGAGGAGGTTCCCAATTCACAATTGCGGACACCTTCTCGGGGTTAACAGCGATGCCCTTGGCAGAGATGATGTGACCAAGGAAAAGAACTTCATCGAGCCAAAACTCACATTTGGAGAACTTCGCATAGAATTTATACTCTCTGAGCTTGTCGAGCACCAATCGCAAATGTTTGGCATGATCCTTCTTATTCTTGGAGAAGACCAAGATATCATCGAGATACACCAGGACGAATTCATTGGTATATGGGTTGAAGATGAAATTCATCATTCGAGAGAATACTGGAGGAGCATTGACAAGGCCGAAAGACACGACAGTATATTCATAAGAACCAAAACTTGTTCTGAATGCTGTCTTGGGAATATCTTCTTCACGAATGCGAATCTGATGATAACCCATATGAAGGTCAAGCTTGGAGGATACTTTAGCACCTTTGAGTTGCTCGAATAGCTCATTGATGTTGGGAAGTGGATACTTGTTCTTGATTGTCTTCTTGTTCAATGGACGGTAGTCGACACAAAGTTGGTCCGTGCCATCCTTCTTCTTTACAAAAAGAACACCACAACCCCACGGAGAAGAACTCGGTCTGATCAAACCCAGACGCTCTTGTTCATCGAGCTGTTTCTTCAGTTCCTTCAGCTCGTTGGGTCCAAGCTTGTATGGACACTTGCAAACGGGTTCAGTGCCAGGCTCTAGATCGATAACGAACTCAACTGGCCGGTGAGGAGGCATACCCGGAAGCTCTTCTGGAAAGACATCTTGATACTCACAAATGACTGGAATTTGCGAGATGGCATACAATTCGCCCTTCTCATTGAGAGAAAAAAACCGAATGGTTTCATCACGAGTGGCATAAATGATAACATCCTCAGAAGAGTGTGTCAATTGAATTTCCCTGGCAGCACAATCAAGTTGAGCCTTGTGCTTAGAAAGCCAGTCCATCCCGAGAATTAGATCAATATCCGAGTCGCCAAGAACAACTGGAGAAGATAGAAATTTATAGTTTCCCATCTTGATGGAAACATCCGGAACTATCGAGTTGGCTCTCATTGACTTTCCCGGAGAAACAACACCCAATGGTTTATCCAGATAAGACCAAGTGAATTCATGCTTAGCAAAAAACGGTCTTGACATGAAACAAAGCGATGCACCAGTATCAAATAAGACTTTTGCAGGAATATCATTAACAGGAAGATTATCCATTATCACATCAGTAGATTCCTCCACTTGAGCTGCATTCATCATGTTCACCTTTGCAGACTTTGGATTATGCTTGACCACTGCATTGCTGGAAGATCTGACAGGAGGAGGAGGAATCAGGCGCCTTTGGTTGAAGCACTTGTTAGCATAGTGACCTTTCTGCTGACACTTGTTGCAAGTCACCTCTGAGAGTGGACGGTGATAAGGAGCATTGGACTTTTGAGCTTGATTCTGAGACTTGTTCTGATAGCCCGAGTTGGAAGAGTTGGAAGAACCATGGCCACCTTTGTTCTTCTGTTGGTAAGGCTGACGAAACGGAGGAGGAGGAGGCAACCAGAACTTCTGTTGCTTAGCTGCCACAAGTGAGGAAGAAGAAGACTGAACTGCGTCTCTGAGTCTCTTCTTAGAAGCCTCACACTTGAGCTCAGCAGCCTCTTGCTTCAGTGCCATGTTGTAGAATTGATCAAACTGAGTAGGCTCAACAAGAACGAGAGCTAACTGCAGATCCTCTCTAAGGGCACCTCTGAAGTGATAGATCATGCTCTTTTCATCAGGAACGTCTTGTTTAGCGAAGCGAGCAAGTTTCTGAAACTGGATGTTGTATTGATACACGGACATGTTGCCTTGCTTGAGATTGCGGAACTCCTCACGCTTGCTCTCAACAACACTTTGTGGAATGTGGTGCGCTTTGAAGTCCCGACAGAAGTCAGTCCAAGTGATCACACGACCTCCTCTGGAATCTTTGTATTGTTGAAACCAATCAGCAGCTTGGTCCTTGAGCTGAAAAGAAGCAAACTTGACATAGTCCTCAGGCCTGACATTGCTACATTCAAAATGCTTGTTGATGTCCACGAGCCAATCATCGGCATCCGTGGCCTCGGCACAGTAGCTGAAAGACTTGGGCTGATTTGCGAGAAACTGGTTGAGTGTAGCGAAGTGAGGCTGATTGTTGCCTTGACCTTGATTGCCTTGATTGCCTTGCCCTTGGGTGCGTTCTTGCAAGAGCTACAAAATCATCTGAGCATTGGCGTTGGTGGCTGCCATGATAGCTTGCCATGCCTCCGGAGGCAGAGGTGGTGGCGGAGGGTTCGCTTAACTCCCTTCATTGCGATCCGGATTCTGACGCGTTGGCGGAGTCATCCTGAAGAGGGTGACATCCGTTAGCATCTTGATAGACAAATTGACAAGTAGAATCAACGGATAGAAATTGCAACATATAGTCTTCACAATAAACATTCGAACGAAGATGGACGAATGAATTCCATAGTAAATCATCACACTTCCATTAAATTGAGAAGCCACTTGAAAAGATATGAATCAACATATGACTTCGAAGCAACTCGAATATCACAATTCAAAACAAAACAAAGTATTGGCTTGCAGAATAAGCTGGAACAAACATATGATAGAAATTTCGTCCGAAGTTTTCGTGGTGGGGCCCACACGGGCTCAATCGTACAGCACCATCATGTACAAGGCTGTGCACATGACATACGAAGCGTCCCCGAGTCGGCATAGCCAAGGACTCTTTAAGACACTACGAGACCACTGTAAAACCAACCGTGTACGGGCGGACCACTAGACGTCGAACCCCAATCTCATATCATGCGTCTGTCAGAAAGATATCCTAAGAGCTACTAGAATTCCCACTTATAAACTCCCGAAACTTTCTGGTTATGCAATCTGGTGTTGGGGATACAGGGGACACAAAATATATCACCGAAACTAGCAATCCCTAGATCCAGCTGTATCCATCCGTCAACACATAACCAAGAAACCTTCGGAAATCGTTTACCTCAACCTTCGAAAAACATCTGTTATACGAGTTATGGCAATACTACCGAACTCCCGCCCCAGTACTGGGTGGCGTCGAGGTGATCTCACCAACAACTGCATAAAAGAGATTTCGATGTCGGCGAAACTCAGGTATTCCCGAACTGCAACGATAAAATTGTGACGACAACACCTCGGAGCTCAACTCCCCGGGACACTGCCACAACCCCTAAACGTCAGGAGGCACCAAGAACAATGTTCTCGTCATGAAACCATCGGAACGATTCCAAGATACCCGCGTGATCCTAATTTTTTTTTAGTGAAATTTGAGGAGAGAAAAGTACAACTTCTACGTCAGGAGACCTCACCAGAGCGACGAAGGGGCTGAGGAGTAAAAAGAATCCTACTCTCCGATATATATAATCCTAAGACTCAAAACATTTTTTGTTCTAGACTCAACAACGCCAGCGATTCGATCAAGCATGGGGCTCCTAAGTCGGGGATGGCTCTGATTACCAACTTGTAACGCCCATGATGCGGCTATATCTCCCACGTGTCGAGGCACGACTTAGAGGCATAACCGCATTGTGGTTTTGTCGCAAGAAGGGTCATCTTCACACAATCCCATGTAATGAACAAGAATGGGATAAAGAGTTGGCTTACAATCGTCACTTCACACAATACATAAATATAATTCATACATCATCCAAAATACACACATATAGACCGACTACTGTCAAAATCCAGATGAAAATAAGATAACCCCAAATGCTAGATCCCCGATCGTCCCAACTGGGCTCCACTACTGATCATCGAGAAAAGACACATAGTAACGACCACGTTCCTCATCGAACTCCCACTTGAGATCGATCCCATCATCTGCACTGGCATCGTCGGCACCTGCAACTGTTTTGGTAGAATCTGTGAGTCACGAGGACTCAGCAATCTCACACCCGCGAGATCAAGACTATTTAAGCTTATAGGAAAGGATGGTGTAAAGAGGTGGAGATGCAGCGGCAATAAGCATATATGGTGGCTAACATACGCAAAAGAGAGCGAGAAGAGAAGCAACGGAACGGTCGTCATCTAGCAATGACCAAGAAGTGATCCTGAACTCCTACTTATGTCATACATAACTCAGACCGTGTTCACTTCCCGGGCTCCGCCGAGAAGATACCATCACGGCTACACACGCAGTTGATGTATTTTAATTGGGTCAAGTGACAAGTTCTCTACAACCGGACATTAACAAATTCCCATCTGCCTCATAACCGCGGGCACGGCTTTCGAAAGATAATACCCTGCAGGGGTGTCCCAACTTAGCCCATCATAAGCTCTCACGGTCAAGGAAGGATAAACCTTCTCCCGGAAAGACCCGATCAGTCTCGGAATCCCGGTTTACAAGACATTTCGACAATGGTAAAACAAGACCAGCAAAGCCCCCGAATGTGCCGACAAATCCCGATAGGAGCTGCACACATCTCGTTCTCAGGGCACAACGGATGAGCGAAGCGTACAGGTACCAACATAACCCAAGTTGCCAAGGGTCGGTCCCGCACGGTGCTCTAGTTTGGACCAGCACTCAGAGGAACACTGGCCTGGGGTTAAAATAAGATGACCCTCGGGCTCGCTAAAACCCGGGGAAAAGGCTTAGGTGGCAAATGGTAAAACCAAGGTTGGGCCTTGCTGGAGGAGTTTTATTCAAGGCGAACCGTCAAGGGGGTCCCATAAATCACCCAACCGCGTAAGGAAAGCAAACTCAAGGAACATAATACCGGTAAGACAGAAACTAGGGCGGCAAGTGTGGAACAAAACACCAGGCATAAGGCCGAGCCTTCCACCCTTTACCAAATATATAGATGCATTAATTAAATAAGAGATATTGTGATATCCCAACATATCCATGTTCCAACATGGAACACACTTCAACTTCACCTGCAACTAGCAACGCTATAAGAAGGGCTGAGCAAAAGCGGTAACTTAGCCAAACAACGGTTTGCTAGGAAAGGATGGTTAGGGGCTGACATGGCAAAATGGGAGACATGATATAGCAAGTGATAGGTAGCGCAGCATGGCAATAGAGCGAACAACTAGCAAAGCAAAGATAGAAGTGATTTCGAGGGGTGGTCATCTTGCCTGCAAGGTTCTCAGAGTTGTCGAAAGCTTGATCCTCGTAAGCGTACTCAACAGGTTCCTCGTTCACGAACTCATCTCCCGGCTCTACCCAAGACAAGAACACAAGCAACGGAACCACAATCAATCACGAGAAATGCACAAGCAACATGATGCAATACATGAATGATATGCAAGATATGATATGCGATGCGTATGCGTGCTCCGGAAGAAAAATGATGAACAAGGCAGTAACTTAGCAAACCAAGCATTCCACTGGAAAGATGAGATGATTTCGGTCGAAATCGATATAAAGATCACCGGAAACGGATGCACGGTTTGCAAATGGCAAGCAAAACAAGAATGACACGAATCTGCGATTAACAGCATGATAGCACTTAAAATGCAACAAGCAACAATACTACAGCACTCCAACATAGCAACAAAGCATATGAAAGTAATCTACAGGAGATTCTTGACAAAAGTTAAACACTGAGCTACGGCTAGTTCACAACATAACAAGCTCAAACAAGCATGGCAAAAGTGCAAAAGATAACAGGATCACAGACTTGGTGAAATTACTGGACATGCAGAAAACAGTATCAGGTAGCAATGTTCAGAGCACGAAACCAACATGCTACAGGAAGTTAACATAGCAAAAGAAGGCATGGCAGTGTTCTACTAAATGCATATGACAAAAGTCCCTTACTGACCGTAAGCCAAAAAGGACCAGAAGATATGATGGTAACCACGTAAACATAGCAAGTTTCGTTAACAGGTTTCAGACTTAGCAGAAAACAGAGCATGGCAGAAACAATAATATGAAGGCATGTTGGTGAGCTTGGTGCACTCACCACAAGGCAATGCATGACAAAACTAGCATACCTACAACAATATGGCATGTTTATGAAGCTAACCATAGAAAGAGCAAAAGCATAGCATGTATGGATCAACTACAATAAGCTTGGCAAAATTGAATAACACGTAAACAATCTGCCAGAAATATTTTATAGCAAAAGTACAGCAAGATTGAGTCATGCTATGGCACTCCATAATTGCAAACAAGGGCAGGAATGGATCAATTACAATAATATCTACAAAACATCCTTACTGAACATCTCCAAAATGTGCATGGATCTCTCTGTAGCATCAAGTTTACATGGCAACAAAATAACAGCAAACAAGGACTTAGAGAAATCACTGTCCCTGAAATCAGAAACATTACGGAGCCTAGTTTGCATGCTTGTTCTAGTCACCACAGAGTTCACACAAATACATGGCATGCACCACTGGAAAGATGGCATGGCATACAACAAAACACATGTAGAGCTCATGCCCATAAGATGCACAGATTAAATGATACAAAAATAACAAATCTCCAAGTTCTGATAAGAACCAGCAGATAACAGCAACTAGCACTCTTGCAACAGAGATTTGGGCATCAAGATGGCGTCTAATGAACATGGTGCAATTGAACAAAATGTAGAGCATCACGAGGCGAACAATTTGACATACTACACGCACGAAACGGAGCTATATGCAGGGAGTTATGCACTGTTGAACAGGGGCACATGCTGTAAGAAGTAAAGACTTGGAAGATTTCGGGGGTCCGGGAAAGTCAACGTACGGGAGTACAGTGGATCTGGATCGAGGAGTTCGTCGCCGGCGATGGGAGAGGAGGAGACGGCGGCCGGCGCTCGCTGTAGAGAGAGAGAGAGAGATCTGAGAGAGAGGGAGAGAGGCCTGAGAGAGAGAGAGAGGAAGGAGGAGAAGGGGCGCGGGGCGGCGGAGCTCACCGGCGGCGGCGGCGAGGGAGCCGGCGGGCGGCGAGGCGTGCCGCGGGAGGGCGCGGGCGTCGGCGCACGCGCACGCGGGCCGGGAGGGCCGCAGATGGGCCGGCGGGCCGCGGTGGTGCGGGGTACGGGCGGCGGCGCGGCTGCCACGTGGCGGCGTGGGAGAGGTCGGCTGCGGCGGCGGACGTGTCCGGCCGACGGCGGACGCGTCCGGCGGCGCGGAGGGAAATTTCTAGGGTTTCGTCTGCGTTCGTTTTTCGGGTGGGTCACATATAAATAGGTAGAGGGAGCTAGGAGAGTCCAAATGAGGTGCAGTTTTCGCCCACATGATCGTGATCGAATGACCTACAACATGGAAGAGAGTTTGGTGGGTTTTGGGCTGTTTAGAGAGGGGGGTTTGCTGCAACACACAAATGGACTTTGCGGATGCCCGGTTAACCGTTGGAGTACCAAACGACCTCCAAATGGAACGAAACTTGACCGGTGGTCTACCGATGGTATACTAAGGCCACTTGACAAGCCTCGGTCCATTCCGAGAAAGTTTGACACCCGCACATGAAAGAAAACAAGAGGGGTGCACCGGAGGAGATAGGAGCGCCGGATTGCAAAACGGACAACGGGGAAAATGCTCGGATGCATGAGACGAACACGTATGCAAATGCAATGCGCATGATGACATGATATGAAATGCATGACGTGAACAAAATGCAAAACGACAAACAAAACCCGACCACGGAGGGAATATCATAACACATAGCCGAAAATGGCAAGAGTTTACAAATATGGAAAGTTACATCCGGGGTGTTACACATTGCTAGGCTGGTCATAGTGGTGAGTAACTTGGACTAGTAACTTGCATATGTTACTACTTTCATAGTAGGTAGTAACATATGGATGGTAACATGCAAGTCTTCATTAATTGAGATATAGACTCATTTTACCTCGGCGTGTGTGTGTGTGTGTGTGTTTAACAACATGTGTGTGTTAGAGAGAGCGACACATCGACCTACTCCTGCAGAGGGATGGTGTGTAGTGTACGATTTAGCCGTGAGAGTCGGTGCATCCTCTCGTTTCCGGGCGTTCGGTCAGGACAGGCGGGACAGCTGCCACACCCGCTCCTGACCAGCCTGGCCCACCCAAAGCCCCTCCATCGCCCGCACGCGCTTCCCGCCCGAAACGGTCAGCGCCGCTCCAAAGAATCGGTGCCGCATTCATGCCCGGGCAGAGCGGACGCGACCTCTCACTGGCGCCCGCGTTGAAGGGAGAAGCGGATTCAAGAGTGATGGTTGCTTCGTCCGTCCAACTTACTGCTGGGTCTATGTGATTTGACGGCTCATTGGTCATTATTATTGAGGTGGTAGGACTGTTGGATGTCCAACGCTTTCGGCAAAAGGAGGTACTACTAGATTACAATTTTCTCCATTCTCAGCGGAGGAGTGCGAGAGCAGTGAAAACATGCAGGCTCAGTGATTACATGGCCCACCTCACACTATCACCATATTTTCTGGACACCGTGCGACACCTAACTCTTTACATAGTACTAGTATAGTACGTACTTGTAACACCCTGAGAATCATGCTACAGTAACCCCCTGTGATTAAGCTAATCATGTGCTAAACAGGGCTTGATCACATTTGGATCACCTTCCTTTTCAAACTCCTAGTTCAAACTTCAAATATAATTAAAGTGGAAAATAAAAGTTTTCAAAAATTCAAACAAAAATGTTCAGTGGGTGCTAAATAATGCACTGGTAATTATGGTGGATAAAACACATTTTTATAAAATGTCTAAATACTTTTAAATGAAATAAAAACAGAAAAGGAGATAAACAAATAAAAAGAAAACAGCAAACAGAAACAGGCAGAGAAAAAAAGAAAAAAAGGAAAAAGGGCCCGCTTCCCCCCCACTGCCCCCCGGCCCAAACTGGGCCGCAGCCGCGACCCCGGCCCAGCCCACCTTCCCCCCCCCCCCCCCCGCGTCCCCTTCCTGTTCCCCCGACCGGGTCGGAACGGGGCGCGTCGCCGCCGAACCCCCTCGCCGACGGTGAACCCCGCGAGAGGATAAGGGCGCCAGCGGCCCCCGCTCCCTCGGGCCTCTCTCCCACTCCCCCCGCTCACTCCCTCGGCCTCTGCGCCTCTCCCCCCGGATCCACGCCGCTCTCCTCTTCCCCACGCCCGACGCGCTCGCCGCCGTTCCCGTCGTTCACGCGGCCACCGTGCCCCACTCGCCACCTCGCCGTGTCGTACGACGTCGCCGCCCTCGACTGCACCCCCTCCGCCTCTCCGCCGAAGCTCGGAGCCACTGCATCGGCCTCCCCGAGCTCGCCTTCATCTTCGGACGCCGACGACCCCCTTCTTCCCCGGCGCCGACTTGCTGCTTCTAAGCACCCACGGGCCTTTCTTGCGCCACGCGGTGAGCTTCTCTACCTCCTCCCCCACTCCGCTAGCTCGCCCACGCTCCCTAGCTTTCCCCCCACGCGCGCCCGAACGCCGCGCCGCGGAGCTCGCCGCCGGCGGGTCTCCGGTGACCAAATGGTCACGGGGTCAAGCCCGTTGCACTCCCCGCCGTTTGTAGATGCCCCCCAGCCCCTCCGCTTTCTCGTTAGCTCGCCGTAGATATGTTTCCGTCGGGCACCCGTAGCTCCTCGCCGCCGGCGAGTTCGTAGCGCTCGTCTCCGGCCGTTCCAGCCCCTCCGACCACCGCCGTTGGACGCGCGACGTCGAGCCGCGTCGAACGCGCCCAGCCACGCCCCCGGAGACCCCCTGTACGTGAAACCCGTACCCCTCCTGAGCCGCGCCGCCGTGCGTCTGGTCGCCGGCGTTGCTCCGGCGCCGGCCGCCGACGTGGCACACCTGGGGCCACCCCCTGGGTCACTGCCAGTGGCCCCCATGGGTCCCAGTTGACTGGGTTGACCCAGTCAACTGCTGACTGGGCAGGCCCAGTCACTGACATGCGGGCCCCGCCGCAAAAATTAACAAAGAAAATGTTTTATAAATAAAAATAATTAGTTTAATTAATCTCTCACTGACAGGTGGGCCCAGTAGTTAATTAACTAAAAACTAATTAGTTTAATCCTCTGTTAACCCACTGTCTATGACAGGTGGGTCCCCCTTGTCAGTTTGACCAGTCAACCCGGACTGTTGACCGCTGACATCACTCATACGTCATGCTGACGTCATATCCCTTTTTCTGTTAATTAAATAATTCCAGAAATTCAAATAAACTTTGAAAATTCATATCTTTTAAACCGTAACTCGGATGAAAATGTTTTCTATATGAAAGTTGCTCAGAACGACGAGACGAATCCGGATACGCAGTCCGTGCGTCCACCACACCTCCCTAACCTATCGAACTCGCAACTTTCCCCCTCCGGTCCTTCTGTCCGAAAACGCAAAACATCGGGAATACTTTCCCGGATGTTCCCCCCCTTCACCGGTACCACCTACTGTCGCGTTAGGACACCCCTAGCACCGCTCACTATCATGTCACGCATCGTCATGCTTGTGTTTGCATTGTATTTACTGTTTCTTCCCCCTCTTCTCTCCGGTAGACTACGAGACCGACACTGCTGCTGCCCAGTTCGACTACGGAGTCGACGACCCCTCCTACTTGCCAGAGCAACCAGGCAAGCCCCCCCCTTGATCACCAGATATCGCCTACTCTCCTCTATACTGCTTGCATTAGAGTAGTGTAGCATGTTACTGCTTTTCGATATCCTATTCTGATGCATAGCCTATCCTTGCTACTACTGTTGATACCTTTACCTGCAATCCTACATGCTTAGTATAGGATGCTAGATTTCCATCAGTGGCCCTACATTCTTGTCCGTCTGCTGTGCTACACTATCGGGCCGTGATCACCTGGGCGGTGATCGCGGGTATATACTTATATACTATATACATGACACATGTGATGACTAAAGTCGGGTCGGCTCGTAGGAGTACCCGCAAGTGGATCTTTGTGGCGGAGCGACAGGGCAGGTTGAGACCGCCTAGGTAAGAGGTGGGCCTGGCCCTGGTCGGCGTTCGCGGATACTTAACACGCTTAACGAGATCTTGGTATTTGATCTGAGTCTGGCCATTTGGTCTATACGCACTAGCCATCTACGCGGGAGTAGTTATGGGTATCCCGGCGTCGTGGTATCAGCCGAAGCCTTCGTGACGTCAGCGACTGAGTGGCGCGCGCCGTGTTGGACCGCTTTGACGTAACCGCCGTGATCGTGTGGGTTGCTAGGTCTGCTCGCGGCCGCGTTCGCAACGTGCAGGTGTGCATAGGGCGATGGGCCCAGACCCCTGCGCGCTTAGGATTAGACCGGCGTGCTGACCGCTCTGTTGTGCTTAGGTGGGGCTGCGACGCGTTGATCTTACGAGGCCGGGCATGACCCAGAAAAGTGTGTCCGGCCAATTGGGATCGAGCGTGTTGGGTTATGTGGTGCACCCCTGCAGGGAAGTTTATCTATTCGAATAGCCGTGTTCCTCGGTAAAAGGACGACCCGGAGTTGTACCTTGACCTTATGACAACTAGAACTGGATACTGAATAAAATACACCCTTCCAAGTGCCAGATACAACCCGGTGATCGCCCTCTAACAGGGAGACGAGGAGGGGATTGCCGGGTAGGATTATGCTATGCGATGCTACTTGGAGGACTCCACTCTATTCTCTTCTATATGCTGCAAGATGGAGATGACCAGAAGCGTAGTCTTCGACAGGACTAGCTATCCCCCTTTTAATTCTGGCATTCTGCAGTTCAGTCCACTGATATGCCCCTTTACACATATACCCATGCATATGTAGTGTAGCTCCTTGCTTGCGAGTACTTTGGATGAGTACTCACGGTTGCTTCTCTCCCTATTTTTCCCCCTTTCCTTTCTATCTGGTTGTCGCAACCAGATGTTGGAGTCCAGGAGCCAGACGCCACCGTCGACGACGACTCCCACGGCACTGGAGGTGCCTACTACTACGTGCAGGCCGCTGACGACGACCAGGAGTAGTTAGGAGGTCCCAGGCAGGAGGCCTTGCCTCTTCGATCGTTGCTACTTTTGTGCTAGCCTTCTTAAGGCAAAACTTGTTTAACTTATGTCTGTACTCAGATATTGTTGCTTCCGCTGACTCGTCTATGATCGAGCACTTGTATTCGAGCCCTCGAGGCCCCTGGCTTGTATTATGATGCTTGTATGACTTATTTATGTTTTAGAGTTGTGTTGTGATATCTTCCCGTGAGTCCCTGATCTTGGTCGTACACATTTGCGTGCATGATTAGTGTACGGTCAAATCGGGGGCGTCACAAGTACTGTAATTTATCAACGAGATAAATTTGTACAATGCTATGAAGCTTCCAGCTTCTGTTTCATGTATCTTGCGTCCAAGGTTGCCCGTTGCAACATTTCATCAAATACAAAGGAGACTAACATGCATGCTATTGCATCTCAATGATTTACAGATCATAGCCAATATGTACCCCCTCCGTTCCAAAATAAGTGTCTCAACTTTATGCAAACTTTAGTACAAATTTGTACTACTACTAAAGTTGACACTTATTTTGGAACAGAGACAACTAAAGAAAAAAATGATCCATGCAGTCCCTAGCCCTTGAACCGTAAACCCTAACCAGGCTTTAATTTGCTGGCAACGTTGGAGCTTCCAAAGAAATGAAGTTTGCAACCCTTTGACCATCGGATCATTTTGTGCAGTTTCACCAAAATCGAGATGAGCATCCCTATGGCAAAGAAATTGAAGAAGCGTGATTAGAATAAGATTACTAGGACTAGTTGATGAGACATAAACTCATCACAAATACAGTACGTAGAAGCCAGTAGAGGTATGTGCGGGGCAAAGAAGTAGAGAAATATCCACATGGAGTGATGTGGGCAGCTGGAGCAGTGGTGCAAGCCGGCTGTAAAGGGAGTTGTACCTGAGGGATGTCGGGACGTAGCTCAACCTAGAGGAGGGCGGTGGGAGGAGGCAACTGCCCACGTCGCGGCAGTGAGCAATGGACGAAGGCAACCTCACCGGCTTTGTGAGAGAGAACGGCGGGGACCCCTGATCGGGACGTGCCGACAGTGGGTTTTCGCCATCGGCGACAGCGACCACATCTACACTAAGCATCCACCCCATCCCCCGGCGGACGTGATCCGCCGGGATGTTAGAGATGTGGCCACAGTCGTTTTGTGCGAGAGAGTGTGAAGACTGAAGAGAGCAACCCCAGCAAGCAACCGTGTAGGTTCGTCCTGCCTATGTATATAGTGGAGCGGTTTCCTTTTCTCTCCATATGAACCTATTTATATTGCCTACGTGCCACTGAAGAAGAAAAACTTTATTTATAAATGGCGCGGCACCTACTACTCGTTCTCCTATAAACCTTGCGCTAGGCATCTCCAAAATATTAACCTTGCGATTGGCTCTTCGCCTCTTTGGGAAGTCGAGCAATAATGGTACTGCAGTATATATCGTTCTAGCTATATGAAACCGAATGAATTCCTGCACGTCCACCACGTGGGCGAGGGTCGAGGGGCGAGGGAGAGTGCGTACTATTACGTCCGTTTCAATATGGACTACATACGGAGCAAAATGAGTGAATCTACACTCAAAAATACGTCTATATACATCAGTGTTTGGAGTATGTACTAGTAGTTCATATTGAAATCTACTAAAGGACATATATTCCAAACAATATGATAATCTCTCTAACCAAGGTAGGGACGAGGAGTAAACGGAGGGAGTAGTAAAATTTTCTCCTCGTCCCGCGAGCCACCGCACGCGTGGGCGAGGGAGCGGGCGTAAGGCGTACTAGTAAGCAAGCTTCACCTCATCCTGCGAGCCACCGCGCCCGTGGGCGGGGGAGACGGCGTACTAAGCAAGCTTCTCCTCGTTCTGCGAGTTGACGGGACACATCAAAAGTACTCCAGTGTATAGACCCTTGCCTCTAAGGTAGTCCCCACATGGTTTGCCTCTTTTTTAACATAACGTGTCAAGTCCCAATTTGTTTGTTCACCCGTGGTAGACAATCCTCCATCAAGTGGACAACTAGTACACGTGTCAAATTACCACGTGGGCTGCCTTTTCGTACAGAAATGAGCTCCACCGTGCCCGCGCGGGTGTGGTTGGGAAAGAGAAGGGAGTACGTGCGCCGTGCGTGCACATCTTCTCTTCGTGCACGTCCCCCACCTACATGGGTGTGTGTAAGAGAGATACAAACCTAGACAGATGGCGTGTGCGTTCGTGAGTGTTTTTTGTTTTTGGGGGGGGGGTGATTTTGTGAATGTATTTGTGGGAATATGTGTCGATGACATCTCAAACAAAATTTTGCAGGCAATGTGTGTGAAATAGAGGCATATCCTATCATATAGAGAGGGCCAGAGGGGGCGATCCACGAGAAGAGAGGGAGGGGTCATAGATATCGATAGAGTCGAAGAGAGGATCAAGTGGGTGGGTGCGAGATGGATGAAGAGAGCCATCGAAATTGTGTGTGTGCAAGTCAAAGATATAGGGCGACTGACCTACCAGAATGTCAGAGGGCAGAGGGCAAGTTTGTGTGTGGCAGGGAGACATGACTAGAGCGCTCGATGTATCGGTGTGTGTGGGGGGGGGGGTGGGGGGGAGGGGGGAGGCAGAGGCCTAACTAAAGAGGTAGAACGACTCGTGTATGTGTTGAGAAGGAAAGACCCAGCTATGTCTTGAGGGAGATGGGTCGACATCCATACATAACTGAAGGACGGGAAATAGGTTGGGACAGAGAGAGAGGAGAGAGAGAGGGAGGGAGAGGGGTAGAGTGCTGGATGGGTGATGGAGTTGCTTCTCGAAGATGGTGGGAGAGGCCTACTAGACAAACTGAGGGTATAACTGCAATATTATCAATAAGAGTGGGGATGTGTTTCTGTGTGTGCCTGTGCGTGATAGATCTGTCGGGACGCATGCATGGATGATGAAGGGGAACCATGTGTTTGCTAAGCAAACCTAACTAGATGGATAGATCAATGTTGTTTGTCGGAGGAAGGGAGCGACATAACTAATGAGGTAGATCGATTGACGCGTGGGGAAAAACGAGTGATAATTAAGGACCTAGCTAGCTATATGTATAGCGGGAGATCGGTTGGTGTACATCCATTTCTTAGAGGCAAATAAGGCCCTGCGATACTGTTTGGGAACGCAGTAATTTCAAAAAAATTCCTATGATCACGCAAGATCTATGTGATGCATAGCAACGAGCCGGAGAGTGTTGTCCATGTACCCTCGTAGACCGTAAGCGGAAGCGTCAAGTGACGCGGTTGATGTAGTCGAACTTCTTCATGATCCAACCGATCAAGTACCAAAAGCACGGCACCTCCGCGATCTGCACACGTTCAGCTCGGTGACGTCCCTCGTACTCTTGATCCAGTTAAGGCCGAGGGAGAGTTCCGTCAGCACGACGGCGTGGTGACGGTGATGATGAAGTTACCGGCGCAGGGCTTCGCCTAAGCACTACGACGATATGACCGAGGTGTGTAACTGTGGAGGGGGGCACCGCACACGGCTAAGAGAAACTTTGTTGTGCCTTTGGGGTGTCCCTTGCCCACGTATATAAAGGAGAGAGGAGGAGGAGGCCGGCCCTAGAGGGGGCACGCCAAGTGTGGGGAGTCCTACTAGGACTTGTCCTAGTAGGATTCCCCTTTTCCTTTCCGGAGTAGGAGAGAAGAAAGAGGGAAAGAGAGAGGGAGTAGGAAAGGGCAAGGGGGGGGGGCGCCGCCCCCTTTCCCCTAGTCCAATTCGGACCCATGGGGGGGGCGCCTCCTTCCCTTTGGCCTGCCTCCTCTACTCCCGTATGGCCCAATAAGGCCCAATACTTCTCCCGGCGAATTCCCGTAACTCTCCGGTACTCCGAAAAATACCCGAATCACTCGGAACCTTTCCGGTGTCCGAATATAGCCTTCCAATATATCGATCTTTACCTCTCGACCATTTTGAGACTCCTCGTCATGTGCACGATCTCACCCGGGACTCCGAACAAACTTAGGTCATCAAATCACATAACTTATAATACAAATCGTCATCGAACATTAAGCGTGCGGACCCTACAGGTTCGAGAACTATGTAGACATGACCAAGACACATCTCCGGTAAATAACCAATAGAAACCTGGATGCTCATATTGGCTCCTACATATTCTATGAAGATCTTTATCGGTCAAACCGCATAACAACATACGTTGTTCCCTTTGTCATCGGTATGTTACTTGGACGAGATTCGATCGTCGGTATCACCATACCTAGTTCAATCTCATTACCGGCAAGTCTCTTTACTCGTTCTGTAATGCATCATCCTGCAACTAACTCATTAGTCACATTGCTTGCAAGGCTTATAGTGATGTGCATTACCGAGAGGGCCCAGAGATACCGCTCCGACAATCGGAGTTACAAATCCTAATCTTGATCTATGCCAACTCAACAAACATCATCGGAGACACCTGTAGAGCATCTTTATAATCACCCAGTTACGTTGTGACGTTTGATATCACACAAAGTTTTCCTCTAGTATTCGGGAGTTGCATAATCTCATAGTCATAGGAACATGTATAAGTCATGAAGAAAACAGTAGCAATGAAACTGTAACGATAATAATGCTAAGCTAACGAATGGGTCTTGTCCATCACATCATTCTCCTAATGATGTGATTCCGTTCATCAAATGACAACACATGTCTATGGCTAGGAAACTTAACCATCTTTGATTAACGAGCTAGTCAAGTAGAGGCATACTAGGGACATTCTGTTTGTCTATGTATTCATACATGTACTAAGTTTCCGGTTAATACAATTCTAGCATGAATAATAAACATTTATCATGATATAAGGAAATATAAACAAAAACTTTATTATTGCCTCTAGGGCATATTTCCTTCAGTCTCCCACTTGCACTAGAGTCAATAATCTAGTTCACATCACCATGTGATTTAACACCAATAGTTCACATCGTCATGTGATTTAACACTCTATAGTTCACATCGCCATGTGACCAATACCCAAAGGGTTTACTAGAGTCAATAATCTAGTTCACATCGCCATGTGATTAACACCCAAAGAGTACTAAGGTGTGATCATGTTTTTCTTGTGAGAGAGGTTTAGTCAATGGGTCTGCCACATTCAGATCCGTATGTATTTTGCAAATTTCTATGTCTACAATGCTCTGCACAGAGCTACTCTAGCTAAATGCTCCCGCTTTCAATATTTATCCAGATAGTGACTCAGAGTCATCCAGATCGGTGTCAAAGCTTGCATCGAGGTAACTCTTTACAATAAACTCTTTATCACCTCCATAACTGAGAAATATTTCCTTAGTCCTCTAAGGATAATTTTGACCAATCTCCAGTGATCTACTCCTAGATCATATTGTACTCCCTTGCCAAACTCAGGGCAGGGTATACAATAGGTCTAGTACATAGCATGGCATACTTTATAGAACCTATGGCTGAGTCATAGGGAACGACTTTCATTCTCTCTCTATCTTCTGCCGTGGTCGGGCTTTGAGTCTTACTCAACTTCACACCTTGCAACATAGGCAAGAACTCCTTCTTTGACTGTTCTATTTTGAACTACTTCAAAAAATTGTCAAGGTATGTACTAATTGAAAAAACTTATCAAGCGTCTTGATCTATCTCTATAGATCTTGATGCCCAATATGTAAGCAGCTTCACCAAGGTCTTTCTTTGAAAAAAAAACTCCTTTCAAACACTCCTTTATGCTTTCCAAGAAATTCTACATCATTTCCGATCAACAATATGTCATTCACATATACTTATCAGAAAGGCTGTAGTGCTCCCACTCACTTTCTTGTAAATACATGCTTCACTGCAAGTCTGTATAAAACTATATGCTTTGATCAACTCATCAAAGCATATATTCCAACTCCGAGATGCTTGCACCAGTCCATAGATGGATCGCTGGAGCATTGCACACTTTGTTAGCACCTTTAGGATCGACAAAACCTTCTGGTTGCATCATATACAACTCTTCTTTAAGAAATCCAGTTAAGGAATGCAGGTTTGACATCCATTTGCCAAATTTCATAAAATGTGGAAATTGCTAACATGATTCGGACAGACTTTTAAGCATCGATACAAGTGAGAAAATCTCATTGTAGTCAACACCTTGAACTTGTCAAAAACCTTTTTCGACAAGTCTAGCTTTGTAGATAGTAACACTACTATCAGCGTCCGTCTTCCTCTTGAAGATCCATTTATTTTGTATGGCTTGCCAATCATCGGGCAAGTCAACCAAAGTCCACACTTTGTTCTCATACATGGATCCCATCTCAGATTTCATGGCCTCAAGCCATTTCGCGGAATCTGGGCTCATCATCGCTTCCTCATAATTCGTAGGTTCGTCATGGTCAAGTAACATGACCTCCAGAACAGGATTACCGTACCACTCTGGTGCGGACCGTACTCTGGTTGACCTACGAGGTTCGGTAGTAACTTGATCTGAAGTTTCATGATCATCATCATTAATCTTCCTCACTAATTGGTGTAGGCATCACTGGAACTGATTTCTATGATGAACTATTTTCCAATTCGGGAGAAGGTACAATTACCTCATCAAGTTCTACTTTCCTCCCATTCACTTCTTTTGAGAGAAACTCCTTCTCTAGAAAGGATCCATTCTTAGCAACAAAGATCTTGACTTTGGATTTGTGATAGAAGGTGTACCCAACATTTTCTTTTGGTTATCCTATGAAGACGCACTTCTCTGTTTTGGGTTTGAGCTTATCAGGTTGAAACTTTTTCACATAAGCATTGCAACCTCAAACTTTAAGAAACGATAGCTTAGGTTTCTTGCCAAACCATAGTTCATACGGTGTCGTCTCAACGGATTTAGACGGTGCCCTATTTAACGTGAATGTAGATGTCTCTAATGCATAACCCCAAAACGATAGTGGTAAATCGGTAAGAGACATCATAGATTGCACTATATCCAATAAAGCACAGTTATGACGTTCGGACACACCATTATGCTATGGTGTTCCAGGTGGCATGAGGTTGTGAAACTATTCCACATTGTTTTAATTGAAGGCCAAACTCGTAACTCAAATATTTGCCTCTGCGATCAGATCGTAGAAACTTTATTTTCTTGTTACGATGATTCTCTACTTCACTCTGAAAATCTTTGAACTTTTCAAGTGTTTCAGACTTGTGTTTCTTCAAGTAGATATACACATATCTGCTCAAATCATCTGTGAAGGTCAGAAAACAATGATGCCCGCCGTGAGCCTCAACGCTCATTGGACCGCATACATCGGTATGTATTATTTCCAATAAGTCAGTGGCTCGCTCCATTGTTCCAGAGAACGGAGTCTTAGTCATCTTGCCCATGAGGCATGGTTTGCAAGCATCAAGTGATTCATAATCAAGTGATTCCAAAAGGCCATCAGCATGGAGTTTCTTCATGCGCTTTACACCAATATGACCTAAACGGCAGTGCCACAAATATGTTGCACTATCATTATCAACTTTGCATCTTTTGGCATCAATATTATGAATATCTATATCAACAGGATCAAGATTCAATAAACCATTTATTTTGAGTGTATGACCATAGAAGGTTTTATTCATGTAAACAGAACAACAATTATTCTTTGACTTAAATGAATAACCGTATTGCAATAAACATGATCTAATCATATTCATGCTCAACGCAAACACCAAATAACATTTATTTTAGGTTCAACACTAATCCCGAAGGTAAAGGGAGTGTGCGATGGTGATCTTATCATCCTTGGAATCATTTCCAACACACATCGTCACCTCGCCCTTAACTAGTCTCTATTTATTTTGCAACTCTTGTTTCGAGTTACTACTCTTAGCAACTAAACTAGTATCAAATACCGAGGGGTTTCCATAAACACTAGTAAAGTACACATCAATAACATGTATATCAAATATACCTTTGTTCACTTTGCCATCCTTCTTATCCGCCAAGTATCTAGGGGCAGCTCCACTTACCATTTCCTTTGCAGTAGAAGCACTCAGTTTCAGGCTTGAGTCTAGCTTTGGGTTTCTTCACGGGAGTGACAACTTGTTTGTCATTCTTTCTTGAAGTTCCCTTTATATTCCTTTGCCCTTTTCTTGAAACTAGTGGTCTTGTAAACCATCAACATTTGATGCTCTTTCCTAATTTCTACCTTCGCCGATTTCAGCATCGCGAAGAGCTCGGGAATTACCTTCATCATCCCTTGCATATTATAGTTCATCACGAAGTTCTAGTAACTTGGTGATAGTGACTAGAGAAATTTGTCAATTACTACCTTATCTGGAAGATTAACTCCCACTTGATTCAAGCAATTGTAGTACCCAGACAATCTGAGCACATGCTCACTGGTTGAGCTATTCTCCTCCATCTTGTAGGAAAAGTACTGTCTGAGGTCTCATACCTCTCGACACGGGCATGAGTATGAAATACCAATTTCAACTCTTGGAACATCTTATTTGCTCCGTGGCGTTCAAAACATTTTTGAAGTCCCGGTTCTAAGCCGTAAAGCATGGTGCACTTAAACTATCAAGTAGTCATCATACCGAGCTTTGTCAAACGTTCATAACGTCTGCATCTGCTCCTGCAATAGGTCTGTCACCTAGCGGTGCATCAAGGACATAATTCTTCTGTGCAGCAATGAGGATAATCCTCAGTTCACGGACCAAGTCCGCATCATTTCTACTATCATCTTTCAACTTATTTTTCTCTAGGAACATATAAAAAAATAAACGGGGAGCTACATCGCGAGCTATTGATCTACAACATAGTTATGCAAATACTATCTGGACTAAGTTCAAGATAAATTAAAATTCAATTAATCATATTACTTAAGAACTCCCACTTAGATAGACATCCCTCTAGTCATCTAAATGATCACGTGATCCATATCAACTAAACCATGTCCGATCATCACGTGAGATGGAGCAATTTTCAATGGTGAACATCACTATGTTGATCATATCTACTATATGATTCACGCTCGACCTTTCGGTCTCAGTGTTCCGAGGCCATATCTACATATGCTAGGCTCGTCAAGTTTAACCGGAGTATTCCGCGTGTGCAAAACTGGCTTGCACCCGTTGTATGTGAACGTAGAGCTTATAACACCCGATCATCACGTGGTGTCTCGGCACGAAGAACTGTCGCAACGGTGCATACTTAGGGAGAACACTTATACCTTGAAATTTTAGTAAGGGATCATCTTATAAAGCTATCGCCGAACTAAGCAAAATAAGATGTATAAAAGATAAACATCACATGCAATCAAAATATGTGACATGATATGGCCATCATCATCTTGTGCTTTTGATCTCCATCTCCAAAGTACTGTCATGATCTCCATTGTTACTGGCATGACACCATGATCTCCATCATCTTGATCTTTTATCAACGTGCCGTCACATGGTCGTCTCACCAGCTATTGCTTTTGCAACTATTGCTATCACATAGCGATAAAGTAAAGCAATTACATGGCACTTGCATCTTATGCAATAAAGAGACAACCATAAGGCTCCTGCCAGTTGCCGATAACTTTAACAAAACATGATCATCTCATACAACAATTTATATCTCATCACGTCTTGACCATATCACATCACAACATGCCCTGCAAAAACAAGTTAGACGTCCTCTACTTTGTTGTTGCAAGTTTTACGTGGCTGCTACGGGCTGAGCAAGAACCGTTCTTACCTACGCATCAAAACCACAACGATTTTTCGTCAAGTATGTGCTATTTTAACCTTCAACAAGGACCGGGCATAGTCACACTCAATTCAGCTAAAGTTGGAGAAAACTGACACCCGCCAGCCACCTGTGTGCAAAGCACGTCAGTAGAACCAGTCTCGCCTAAGCGTACGCGTAATGTCGGTCCGGGCCGCTTCATCCAACAATACTGCCGAATCAAAGTATGACATGCTGGTAAACAGTATGACTATTATCGCCCACAACTCTTCGTGTTCTACTCATGCATATAACATCTACGCATAAACCTGGCTCTGATGCCACTGTTGGGGAACACAGTAATTTCAAAAAAATTCCTACGATCACGCAAGATCTATGTGATGCATACCAACGAGCGGGAGAGTGTTGTCCACGTACCCTCGTAGACCGTAAGCGGAAGCGTCAAGTGACGTGGTTGATGTAGTCGAACGTCTTCACGATCCAACCAATCAAGTATCGAAAGCACGACACCTCCGCGATCTGCACACGTTCAGCTCGGTGACGCCCCTCGTACTCTTGATCCAGTTGAGGCCGAGGGAGAGTTGCGTCAGCACGACGGCGTGGTGACGGTGATGATGAAGTTACCGGCGCAGGGCTTCGCCTAAGCACTACGACGATATGACCGAGGTGTGTAACTATGGAGGGGGGCACCGCACACGGCTAAGAGAAACTTTGTTGTGCCTTTGGGGTGTCCCTTGCCCACGTATATAAAGGAGGGAGGACGAGGAGGCCGGCCCTAGAGGGGGCGCGCCAAGTGTGGGGAGTCCTACTAGGACTCCCAAGTCCTAGTAGGATTCCCCTTTTCCTTTCCGGAGTAGGAGAGAAGAAAGAAGGAAAGAGAGAGGGAGTAGGAAAGGGCAGGGGGGTGCTGCCCCCTTCCCCTAGTCCAATTCGGACCCATGGGGGCGCGCGCACCTCCTTCCCTTTGGCTTGCCTCCTCTATTCCCGAATGGCCCAATAAGGCCCAATACTTCTCCCGGCAAATTCCCGTAACTCTCCGGTACTCCAAAAAATACCTGAATCACTCGGAACATTTCTGATGTCCGAATATAGCCTTCCAATATATCGATATTTACCTCTCGACCATTTCGAGACTCCTCGTCATGTTCCCGATCTCATCCGGGACTCCGAACAAACTTCGGTCATCAAATCACATAACTCATAATACAAATCGTCATTGAATGTTAAGCGTGCGGACCCTACGGGTTCGAGAACTATGTAGACATGACCGAGACAAATCTCCGGTCAATAACCAATAGCGGAACCTGGATGCTCATATTGGCTCCTACATATTCTACGAAGATCTTTATTGGTCAAACCTCATAACAACATACGTTGTTCCCTTTGTCATCGGTATGTTACTTGCCCGAGATTCGACTGTCGGTATCACCATACCTAGTTCAATCTCGTTACCGGCAAGTCTCTTTACTCGTTCCGTAATGCATCATCCCGCAACTAACTCATTAGTCACATTGCTTGCAAGGCTTATAGTGATGTGCATTACCGAGAGGGCCCAGAGATACCTCTCCAACAATCGGAGTGACAAATCCTAATCTTGATCTATGCCAACTCGACAAACATCATCGGAGACACCTGTAGAGCATCTTTATAATCACTCAGTTACGTTGTGACTTTTGATAGCACACAAAGTGTTCCTCTGGTATTCGGGAGTTGCATAATCTCATAGTCATAGGAACATGTATAAGTCATGAAGAAAGCAGTAGCAATGAAACTGTAACGATCATAATGCTAAGCTAACGAATGGGTCTTGTCCATCACATCATTCTCCTAATGATGTGATCCCATTCATCAAATGACAACACATGTCTATGGCTAGGAAACTTAACCATCTTTGATTAACGAGCTAGTCAAGTAGAGGCATACTAGGGACATTTTGTTTGTCTATGTATTCACACATGTACTAAGTTTCCGGTTAATACAATTCTAGCATGAATAATAAACATTTATCATGATATAAGGAATATAAGTAACAACTTTATTATTGCCTCTAGGGCATATTCCCTTCAGATACGGATAGACAGAGAGAATGGAGCTAGGAGGTGGTGCGAGAGGCCGAGCTACTAGCTAGATAGGGGGAGGAGTGTGCGGTTGTGAGATCGATGAAAAGAGGGCGAGAGTTTACACGTGTGTGGGACCGTATGAGAGACACGAGGCATGGACACAGAAAGGAGGGGATGGAAGGTGTGTGTGTACGCATGTTGTAGGCAGACGCTGGAGAGGTTCGAGAGAAAGTTAGTGCTAGCTACAAAGGATAGAGGATTGTGTGGGTGTAAGAGACTAACAAAGATCATAATTTGATATGAAAGTGGATTCATATATTTGAATAGGAGATTATAGTGTTATAAACATATGCATGCATGAATATAGCGGCGATACGCGTGCTGTGGTTTTGCACATGTTATACCTTAATGTGATAATGCATGGCGTTTGCAACTCACAGCTAAATGTCGAACAATCTAAACCATACTATACATCGAACAATCTCACATTTTATTTGAATTTGTGATAATGTGTGGCGTTTGCAACTTACAACTAAATATCAAACAATCTAAACAATACTATATATCGAACAATCTCCCATTTTATTTGAATTTGTGGTAATGTGTGGTGTTTGTAACTCACATCTAAATACTTGTAGGCGTAGGGGGCGGGCACCATACATTATGTGATAAACACATTATACATATGAGACATTGTTTAGATTATGAAGATCTAGCTAGAGCTTGAAATGTACTGTGATTTGAAATCAACATAAAGTGGATTCAAAAAATCGAGTTCGAGTTCATATAGTACACATAGTTCATATCTAACTCGAGAGTAATCATGTGGTGTGCTGTGAAGATAATACAAAAACGATGGTTTAACTTGACAATAATGATGATTGTAGATCTTATTAAAATAGAAAAACGAATTCAAATGGTTTGACTTCACAACAATCATCATTGTAGATCTTATTCAAATAGAGAAACGGATTCAAATTTAGTTCATGTTGAAGCGGTAGTATATACGTTTGGAATACACTAAAACGTTCATTTGAGTAGCAGGTTGCATGCATTATACACGTAGCGAAATATTTTAATTAAACATAACATGAATTCAAAGTTTTGAATGACAATTGTAGTGCGAATTGATTTGGTACAGTACACGGGACTAGACTCTCTTGTGTGCTGTGAATTGATTTCTTTTTGTTTTTTCGTCGACAGAAGTGCAAATTGATTTGGTACAGTACACGTTGGGCTTGTCCGGAAATTTCAGCCCGCGCCTTGTTACCCCGAAATATTTAAGATATATCTTTGTCTCGTTGTGCTCCGACAACTCCCTCCATCTCAACCCGCGCCTTGCTATTCCAAAATTACAATGCGCGCGAAAACTCCCACCTCCTGTGAAATCCCGACATGCGAAATGCCCGTGATATCCCTGAACCGAAAGAACCGCCTAGCTCAAATCGGTGGGGGTAATTTCGTAACTTACCCCACATTTCGAACAAGCGCGTCCCTAAGCCATGGTTCCCCACTCCCATCCCATCCGCCCACCCATTCGTACACCGAGGCCGTGAAAACCCGCGAAGCCCCACACCCTCCTCGGTCCGCCACCCAGCCGGAGCCTCTTCCCCGATGATGTCGTCCACAGCAACACCTCGATGTCCCTCATCCACCGTACCGGATGAGGATCCGTCGTCGATCTTGTCGTCCCGCCGGTTCAGCCACCTCGTCCTCCACCTCCAAGGAGCTGCCCCGATGTTCCCCTCGTCTTTCGCGCCACCTCCATTCCCACACCGCCATCTTCACCTGCACCACAGGAAGAGCATCATCATCACCGTTTCCTCGGATGAAGCTGAGGCCTAATCGGCGCCACCAAAGAGGTTGTACACTAATCGCTGCATTTTCTTCTTGATTCGATCTCACGGTGCTGCCGGCGCTCGGTCCCGAGCCGACACGGCGCAGCTCCACCCACGGTGGCGTCGCCGACCACTTCCTCCACGGTGTCGCTCCCTCGGCGGCGACGTCCACATCAGTAGGAGCTGCTGCTGCTTTAGCTCTCGCCCGCACTGCTGCTCTGCTCTTTCTCTCGGTCCCCTGCTTGGTCTGCTCTTGCTATTGCTCTTGCTCGCGCTGCTGCTCTCGCTCTTGCTCGAGCTGCTGCTCTCGCTCTTGCTCGAGCTGCTGCTCTCGCTCTTGCTCTTGCTTGCGATGCTACTCTGATTTAGCTACACTTCAGTTGACTGAATCGACTTTCGGGTCAGCCGATTTTCACGGGGTGGGGGGGGGGGCTCGCCGGAGTTAAGGAAGAACCAGCTGCAGTGGGGAGGGGGGCTCGCCGGAGAGGTACCCCAGTATCTATCTTAGGGTTCAGGGTGGGGGCGGTGGCGTGGGGAACGCCGGAGAAAAAGCTCGGCACGGGGGGCCTAAAGGGATGGCCGGGGCGGCGGTGGATCGGCGGTGGGGTGTGGTTTCGGGGCAGGCGAGGCGGCGCATCGCCGGCCGCGGGCGGCGGTTTGGTCGGTGGTGGCTGGCGGCCCAGGGGGGTGGAGGTTGAAGTTGAACTGCAGGCCCTTGATTTCGTATCCAATGGCTGGAAAATTAACTGACCAAAGATGAAAAATTCAGTCGACCGGCTCTCGCATGCGCTGCTGTTACTGCTTTTCTGCTACTAGCTAGTGCGTTCAGTTTCGACAGTAAAATTCAGTTTCGATAGCGAAATTCAGTTTCGACAGTTAAGTTCACTTTCGACAGTTAAATTCAGTTTCGTCAGTTAAGTTTAGAGATGAGCGGTTGATGTATTTTACATCTAGAACTTTTTGGTTATGTATTTTATGTCATCTATTGGAGATGCTATTAGAATTCCACTCAGGTTAAAGTTGTCTTTCCTGTCCCGCTTCAGCCTCGGAGTCGTACAACTCATCGGAGCTGCTCCAATGACGAAACCCTCCATCACAGTGGAGCAGTACCCCGGGCTCCATCTCAAGATGCCTAAGATCTTCTTCCCCTCCTCCGACAGCCAAGTCAGCCGGATCATCCTCACCGACCAACCCAATCACGCTGAGATCGACATGGCTTCGCCAAAGAGGTTGTACACTTGTTGCATCTCTTTTTTGCTCTACATGTTATATATATTGTCCACTGAGCACACGCAGTAACATGAAATACAATTAGTTTCTCCTACTATATGACAAGCAGTGAGGTACCAGGCAACTTAGCTATCCGTGATGGACTCTCTTGAACGCTATCATTATTTATCTCTGCGTGTTTGAGTTGTGCATTTGTCGATGGGCCTGGGAGTTGAGCTAGTATGACAGTGGCCTGGGTCCAAAGTAGTAGAAGTAGGCAAGTAGCACAAAAATAGTTTTTGAGCGTAGCTTTTCCTTGCTCAAGCCTGCCTACTAGAATCGCCAGTGCTTGAAAGGAAAAGTGAAGGAAAAGCATAGGAATTGGAAAGTTTCCTATGGTACTACTATTCATGCATTTGGTTCAAAGGAATGGAGCAAAGGAAAACTGTAGGATTTGTTCCTTTAGTGTCTCCTTGAAAGAAAAACCGTATAGATTTTAATTTCCACTTGTCCTCCTTTTCAAATTCCTATTCATGAAGGACAAGACTAAGAGATAGTAGCATAATAGCATTATAACCGTACATTTTCTTGTGGTTTGACTTAATCTCACCATGCTTCTTTGCATCCTGTGATCTTCCAATTCTTGTGAACCAAACACCTAGATTGGCAGAAATCCTGTGTTTTTAAATTCTCTATTTTGCACGTGCATTCCTATCCTATTTCTCTGTATTTCCTATCCCTGCGTTGTTAGAATCCTCCAATTCAAACGAGCCCTTACAGAATTACTTCTCTTACAGATAGTTGTCAAAGAAAACCTTGTGTGGTTTGTCCCTCTCCTGCCGCGCCATCGTCCACCCAAGCTCAGCTGCTCCAACGACAGAAGGGTCCAGCACAGCAGGGATCCGGCCTCCAGACTATCTTTCGCCGCCTTAGATCTTCTTCCCCGCCACCGACAGCCCTGACAACTGCATAACCATCATCAAACGAGCAGATGACCTCGAGGACTACATGGGTCTGCAAGAGAGGTCGCACTCTTTCTTGTCTGCTTACGTTATGCATAGCTTAATATTACATGCTACTTTATCGTCTTGTTCACCGGTTAGACTTAGCTCCAAACTAATGGTCAAACTTGAGTTCTTAAATGGTTGTGGGGTACATATCGGGGCCGTAATCAATAGTATCTATCTACTATCTGGTTAATCTCTGGTGTCTACTATGAGTTTCATGTTGGGTGGGAAACAAACAGTAAAGAAGCCATTATCTGTATTTTTTAACTGAAGCCATTATCTTCCTGCTATCATTGGTTTTGGGTCTATCGACAAGTTGCTACCATCACTCTGGATTTCTGCATGCACTCCTTACATAATCTCAATATGTTTTATTCCTGTGCATGTCAGTTATTGTACACAATGGAACTGAACATGTAGAGCAAAAGAGACGAGCCTTGCGTGGCAATACAATTTCATGCAGACATCGCTCCATGGTAGGCACAAAGGCAGCCCCCCTCCACCCATTTCAGATTGTAATTGAGAGGAAGATATCTGTTCTGAGGGGGATTAAGAAGGAGAAGACCATTCCTATTTACCCCCTGAGGTCTTCGCTCTAACTTGGCATGCTGATGTTGGTTATATCATGCATATGGTGCCTTGCATTGCTTACTTTATACATCAAATATGTCAACTGCTTAGTTTAGACATGCTTTGTGTGAATGCCATCTGTTTAGTTTATTCATCGTTTATGTGAATTATGCAACACCATCTTGTTTAGCCAGGCATCATATATGTGAATTTTGCAATGCCATCCTGCTTAGCCAATCATCTTATATGTGAATTATATCAGGCCATCCTTTTTTTCGTTACGTATTACATTTGCAACAATGTTAGTACATTCAACTACTCTTCTGTGCATCAGCCATTTGACACGGTGATGGAAAATTCTGGAGTGAAAACAAGGTCTTCAGAGTAGACTATGCTATCTGACGAAGTGCATATCTCGCTGGTTACGGATAGCTCCTCAGAGGGGGATTCAGAGACAGATGACCAGTCCTATTTCCCCCCCGAGGTGTATGCTCTAAGTTGGCAGGGTTATGTTGCTCATATCGTGCGTATGGTGTCTTGCATTGCTATGTCATTTGATTAGTTTAGACATGCTTTGTGTGAATGCCATCTGTTTAGTGCCTAATTACCATATATGTGAATTATGCATTGCCATCTTATTGCAAGACATTATATATGTGAATTATGCAATGCTATCTTGTTGCAAAGGCATTATATATGTGAATTATGCAATGCCATGTTGTTGAGCCAATCATCATGTATGTGAATTATATCATGATATCATTTTTTTGTATTATGTGTTCCATTTGTCGACAACGTTTGTATATTCAACTACTCTTCTTGTGCATCAGCCATTTGAAGCGGTGATGGAAGTATCTGGAGTGAAAACAAGGTATTCAGAGCAAACAATGCTACCTGCTGAAGCAGACATCTTGCTGGATACAGAGAGCTCCTTAGAGGAGGATTCAGAGACTGATGACCAGTCCTATTTCCCCCCTGAGGTTTATGCTCAAACTTGGCAGGGTTATATTACCCATGTCATGCATGTTGTCTTGCATTGCTTAGTTTTTACATCATATATGGATTGCCATCTGCTTACTTGCTTACTATATAAATCGTATATTTGAATTATATCATGCCATCATGTTTACATACACAACATCTATCTGAATTATGGCATGGCAACCCATTTAATAAAGACATCATATAGTTATATCATCCCATCCTGTTTAGTGTTTACAATCATCATATTTTGAATTATGTCATTCTATCCGGGAATTATATCATGCTATCATGTTTCCACAGGCGGCATGTATGTGAATTATGGCATGCCAACCTATTTAATGAACACATTATATAGTTATATCATGCCATCCTGTTTACATAGTCATCATATTTTGAACTATGTCTTTCCATCTTTTTTAGTTAGCCATCATAATGTGAAATTGTGTCATGCTATCCTGTTTAGTTAGCCATCATATATGTGAAATTGTGTCATGCTATCCTGTTTGGTTAGACAACATAAATGTGAATTATTTCATGCCCTCTTTTATTCCCCACTATCCATTGCACCTGTCTATCATGCAATGTCTGTACATTCAATTACTTTTCTTGTTTATCAGCCATTTGAATTGGAGAGGGTGATGGCAGTATCTAAGGGAGTAACAACATGATCTTCAGAAAAGATAGTGCTACCAGTTGATGCAGATAGAACCACAGTTGTACTTGCCCAAGAACCAGCCCCACCACACATAACCCAAACTCTCGCAGACTGTACCCCTATCCAGTTGGACAGAGAACCAGCTACACCCCTTCTAACCCCAACCCCAGCAGATAGTAACCCAGTTCCAGTTGACACAGCACCGTCTCCACCACAGAGCACCCAAACACGAGCAGTTAGTAAGGGAACTGCAGTGCCCAAAGCACGAGGACCACCACTCCGAATCCCAACTCAACGCTTAAAGGAGAAGAAGAATTGTTCTCAGGTCAGGTTCTGTAACTATGGTTCATACTCCTTTGCTCTTGCATCACTGTATTTACTCAGACCAACTATTTTCAAATTTGAAGGATGGAATTGAAACTCCAATGGCGCAACAGGTATGTTTTAAACCTGTTTCTTTAACTGGTTTGCTGTTGTAACTTGCTCTATGTTGACTTCAGTTTCAATTGAATAAACAGTTATGTTCTCATGTCATGCACATTACAAGTGTTGTTATTGCTCTATAGTTTCCCACACTTATATTCTATCTATTCTGCTTTGTCTTGAACAAATATTATTTGAACTGTGTCTCTATCTTGATTTGGCAACAAAAACTCGAATGATATAGACCGTAAAGTGACCATGGTACATAGATATATGTTTGTTTCATGCTATTATCGTGTGCACTTTACTACTGAACCGATTTACCAAAATGAGTTTCATATACAACATGGTAAACCTGTGATGTGTCTTCTTGTTTCTCTTTTAGAATGCAGACAAAATATTGGAGAACAGTACCCCATTATGCAATGGTAAAGGAAGTAATGCATATAAGGTTCAAGATAGTGAGACATCCCTGTTGGTCTCCAAGAAAGCTGATAAAAACTACCTTGACGATAGTGAGAGAACCCAAAAGTCCTGTCTTGATGTAGTGTTCGAGTTACTGGCCACTACTGCTGGCACAAGCTCTTCGAACTCGCTGCCTGAATTAGTTCATCTTCTTGAGTCTCAACTTCAAGTTGAAAGACATCGATCAGATGTGTTGCGACAAGAAGCTGAAGGACTGAGGAAGTCCCTGCAGAATTCAGATGCATACTTTCTGGTGCAACTGCAAGCGCTGGAGGATTTAAGCGGCAAACAAGAGAAAGTTAGTAAGCTTGCTAAGCATCTTGTTAGCATTATGGGTACCCAGGATATTGTTTCTTGAGATCTTCTGAAGTGGTTTCAGTTCTGGACTTGTTTTGCTGCGGCGTTTATTTGCACTGGTCACCAACTTTGACAACTAGTCTATATGATATGCTGCTTTGTTCCCTATATTTGCACTGGTGGCAAACTTTGATGCCCTGTGGATGTAATATGTGTAATAGCCGTGATAGCCTAGCGTAAGTTGCTTGCTTATTTATTCCTTGTTGTCTTGTTTATTTGTTTGCTTGTAGTCAGTGTTGTTCTTTTTCCGCGGTTTGCTAGTGGCCGCAATAACCTATTTTTTAAAACTAGGCCACAACAACCATGGGCTACATATTTACTGTAGTTACCATGGGCCTCCTACGGGCCGTAGAAACAATGGGCCTTCTTAGGGCCGTAGAAAGAATGGGCCTTCTACAGGCCGTAGCATCAATGGGCCTTGTACGGGCCGTAGCATCAATGGGCCTTCTACGTGCCGTATGATCGATAGGCCAAACATGGGCCAATAACAGACCGCATTATGGGCCGTAAACGTGCTAGATTTGGAATCGTCCGTTCATGGGCCGACAATAACAGGCCGTCGTTTTTTTTGAGAATCTAATAGGCCATCGTTAATCGGCCGTATTTGATGACGTTATGAAAACGTCCCAACGGAGTAACGGGCCGCAAACGGGTCGATTGTAACCGGGGGCTGAATTTGGCCCACAGGCAGAAAAGGCCAATGACGGGCCGTAAGTAACCAAATGCTGGAAATGAGCCCAAGAATAAATGGGTCCTAAGAAGGCCGAAAGATAACACGGGTTGGAAACGACCCAATGGAATAATGGGCCATTAATGGGTATAAAGTGGTACACTGTTCATTGCGCGCCAGATGCACCATGGGCCGTTAATGGGCCAAGAGTTACAAATGGTCTCGTATGGGCCGAAAGACATCATGGGCCATACATGGGCCGGAAGTTACAACGGGCTGGAATCATATTGGAAGGCCTAGATGAAGCTACCGGGCTTAATTCGGATAGGCCGTAACGGGTCGTGAGTTAGCGGTCCGTAAATGGGCTATATACAAACAGGCCGTTAACAGGCTTTTTGCGGGCCGGCCCGTTACCTTTTTACCAAGTCAAATGGGCCGGCCTTTTCACTGGAATGGGCCTCTGTTGGGCCGTGCCACGTGTCGATGTATCATAGGCGCCTCCTGTCCAATGAATGGATGACATCTGTCCCAACGGTGAGCCAACATGTGTTTCCTCCGGCCAATGAGAATTTTACACGTGGAAAATCCTCATTGGTCCGGGCTGTTAGCGGGTTATCGGATCCAAAACCGGACCCGATAGCTTAATGGCGTTCCGTTATGGTGGATGCCATGTGTCGGTCACCCTTGACGAAAGCACTTCCATGACGCGCGATTTATCGTCATGGAAGTGGACACTTCCGTGATGATAATTTTGGTAATGTCATGCAACACTTCTACGACAGCATAGGTATGACTATCTAGATTCTGTCATAAATTTGTCATGGATGTACATGCATGACAGAAAACGTGACCTACTGTGACAACCATGTATCATCACATAAGTGTCTTTTTTTTGTAGTGGGGGCACTTGATGCACTTACACTTTTCCTTTCATAGAAATTGCTACGACTAGGACAACTGTGTCAAGGCAAAAGCACATAGAACAAGGGTTTTAAACGGTATCAGCTGGGTGATTTGTCTAGGCGGGTTGGCAACATAGTGATATGTCTCCAATGTATATATATTTTTTGATTATTTCATGCTATTATATTGTCAATCTTGTATGCTTTATATGCAATTTTATATCATTTTTGGGAACTAATCTATTAACTGAGTGCCCAATGTCAGTTCCTGTTTTTTTGCCTATTTTATTGTTTCGGGGAAAAACTATATCAAACGAAGTCCAAACCAGATGAAACTTTATGGTGATTTTTCTGGACCCACTACAAAAAAAGACACATCCGTGACATATTGGGCCGAACGAATTTTTTCTGACATGCTTATGACACTTCTATGACGATAATTATGACAAAACCCGGTATCATCATAGATGTGGTGGGCTCCTACTTCTATGACAAAAAATCATGACAGAAAATGGTATTTTCGTCCTGGGCAGGCCGGAGACGCAGCTGCATGACATTCTTTGGGCCATCCATGACGGAAAATACCATGGTAGAAGCGAGGGCGAGGAAAATATCGGGGAGTTCCCGGTTACGATGGGTGGTCGGGGACCGAGCGATGCACGTTTTTCTCATACACGTACGCGCGTGGGTGCGAGGCGTTGGGCTCTAACTGAACCCGAGCGAGGCGTTCACCTACTGAACCCGAGCGATTGCACTGCAGGCTACGCATTACTGAACTCGAGCGATCGATCGATCTAGTTGTTAACTGAACCCGATCGAGCGATTCCTTAGCTACTGCTGCTAACTGAAGCCGAGCGAACCCGCTGCCTCTTGATGAACAGTGATCGTTGTTGGGGGGGGGGGTGGATGAACAGTTCCCGGTGGGGGTTGGATGAACAGGACCCCGTGGTAGTAGAGGCCGCTGTCGCTGGATGAACAGGACCCCGATCGATCGAGCCAGTTGGGGGTGGATGAACAGGACCCCGTGGAGGGCTGGATGAATAGGACGACCCCATGGAGGGCTGGTTGAACAGTAGCCGGTGGAGGGCTGGATGAACAGTAACCAGTGGAGGGGTGGTTGAACAGGACCCCGTGGAGAGGGCTGGTTGAACAGTAGCCGGTGGAGGAGCGGTGGAGGCTCGATGAACAGGAGCCCCTGGATGAACAGTCGCAGGTGGAGGCTGGAGGATGTCGACGGTGGATGAACAGTAGCTCGTGGAGGCTGGAGGAGGTCGACGGTGGAGATGAATAGTAGTTCGTGGAGTCCCATTTTGCGGTACGCCACACCCCTCCTGATGAACAGGACCCCCGTTTCGATCGTAGCGCTCCAACACAAGTCCGCTTCCTCTGTTTTGCGGTATGCCACACCCCTCCCGATCAATAGGACCCCATTTCGACAGTAGGAGGTCGAAGAGAAGTCCGTTTCCTCTTCTTTGCGGTACGCCACATCCCTCCTGGTGAACAGGATCCCGTTTCGACCATAGGCAGTCGAACATAAGGCTATTTCCTCCATTCTGCGGTACGCGAGGCCTCGTTTCGATCGGCTGTTCCGTCGAAGCCGGTTGGCTCTCGATGAACATGACGCATTCCGTTGCCTCCCGATGAACACGGCGATGCAGTTTCTCCGTTCCGACCCAGACATGTACACGGGCCCTGACCGTACGTGCGCGAGTAGGCGTTAGAGACCCCGCCCGTATGTACGTACGTGGCCGTATTTACTTTCTTGCACCCTGGTTGTACGTACGTGTACACGATAACGGGACTGCGTGACATGCTTCATGCGCGCCTCTACTATGACACGTGCCCTTCCTTACTCGTCCACGGTTCATCGTTGCGGCCTGCAGACAGACCAATCGTATGTACGTACACATTCGTGACCAGAATGACAACGCTACGTACACTTCGACCAGGTGGGTCCCGACTGTCAGGGAGGATAAGGAGGCACTTCCTTGCGTGCGAAGATGTAGCTGGTGGGTCCCAGCAGTCAGGGCGGAAACATTTTTTTCGCGAAATACGGTGGCCTGTCCAGGTGGGTCCCTGCTGTCAGGTGGAGGAATCATAATTTTGCGCGTAATAAGGAGGCACTTCCTTGCTGCGGCCGTGGACCCAACTGTCAGCCTCTCCACGTACAGTACTCTTCCGATGGAAGTCGTTCCTTGACCACATTGACCACGCCGCGCCGAGAGCACCAAGGCAGTGGACAATGACGAGGCCTAGGAAGGGGACGACGCGAAGCCGGGGAAGACACGGTAGTGGATGCCCACGCAGAGAGGAGTACGAGGGTTCACTGCTTCGGCTGCGGTGTGAGGCCACCATCATCGCAGAATAACAAGGGGTGAGGGTGAGTAGAGGGATGGCCTGGCCAGCGGTGGGAGTAGTAGGGGGCGGTGAGGCCTCCGCGGTAGCACAGCCGGCCACGGGAGGCAGGAGCAGGCGACATGATCGGCGCTGGTTTGGGCAGCTGGAGCAAGAAGACCATAGGTTGGAGAAGCACTACGGCCGTTGGATGGACACCGTACGGTCAGTGGAGTTAAGAATCGTTCATATTGACTAAGTTGACAAAGCCCTCCATCCCTGTCAACTTAGTAGGCCCACAAGTCAGCCTCCCACTACGGTGGGTCCCAGCTAGCAGGGGGAGTATTCATTTTTTTGTGCGTAATAAGGAGGCACTTCCTTGCATGCGAAGATATAGCTGGTGGGTCCGAGCTGACAAGGGGGGGGGGATATTTTTTTCACGAAATACAGAGGCCCTTACGGTGGGTCCTAGCTGTCAGGTGGAGGAATCATTATTTTGCGCGTAATAAGGAGGCATTTCCTTGTGTGCGGTGATAACCCACAAGTATAGGGGATCGCAACAGTTTTCGAGGGTAGAGTATTCAACCCAAATTTATTGATTCGACACAAGGGGAGCCAAAGAATATTCTCAAGTATTAGCAGTTGAGTTGTCAATTCAACCACACCTGGATAACTTAATATCTGCAGCAAGGTATTTAGTAGCAAAGTAATATGATAGTAGTGGTAACAGTAGCAAAAGTAAAGATAGCAGTTTTGTAGTAATTGTAACAGTGGCAACGGAAAAGTAACTAAGCAAAGAGCAATATGTGAAAAGCTCGTAGGCATTGGATCGGTGATGGAGAATTATGCCGGATGCGATTCCTCATGTAATAGTTATAACATAGGGTGACACAGAACTAGCTCCAGTTCATCAATGTAATGTAGGCATGTATTCCGAATATAGTCATACATGCTTATGGAAAAGAACTTGCATGACATCTTTTGTCCTACCCTCCCGTGGCAGCGGGGTCCTATTGGAAACTAAGGGATATTAAGGCCTCCTTTTAATAGAGTACCGGACCAAAGCATTAACACTTAGTGAATACATGAACTCCTCAAACTACGGTCATCACCGGTAAGTATCCTGATTATTGTCACTTCGGGGTTAACGGATCATAACACATAATAGGTGACTATAGACTTGCAAGATAGGATCAAGAACTCACATATATTCATGAAAACATAATAGGTTCAGATATGAAATCATGGCACTCGGGACCTAGTGACAAGCATTAAGCATAGCAAAGTCATAGCAACATCAATCTCGGAACATAATGGATACTAGGGATCAAACCCTAACAAAACTAACTCGATTACATGGTAAATCTCATCCAACCCATCACCGTCCAGCAAGCCTATGATGGAATTACTCACGCACGGCGGTGAGCATCATGAAATTGGTGATGGAGGATGGTTGATGATGACGATGGCGACGGATTCCCCTCTCCGGAGCCCCGAACGGACTCTAGATCAGCCCTCCCGAGAGAGATTAGGGCTTGGCGGCGGCTCCGTGTCGTAAAACGCGATGAATCCTTCTCTCTGTTTTTTTCTCCCTGAACGTGAATATATAGAGTTGGAGTTGAGGTCGGTGGAACACCAGGGGGCCCATGAGGCAGGGGGCGCGCCCAGGGGGTAGGCGCGCCCCCCACCCTCATGGACAGGGTGTGGGCCCCCTGGCCTTGATTCTGTCGCCAGTATTTTTTATTAATTCCAAAAATATTCTCCGTGAAGTTTCAGGTCATTTTGAGAACTTTTATTTCTGCACAAAAATAACACTATGGCAATTCTACTGAAAACAGCGTTAGTCCGGGTTAGTTCCATTCAAATCATGCAAGTTAGAGTCCAAAACAAGGGCAAAAGTTTTTGGAAAAGTAGATACGACGGAGACATATCAACTCCCCCAAGCTTAAACCTTTGCTTGTCCTCAAGCAATTCAGTTGACAAACTGAAAGTGATAAAGAAAAACTTTTACAAACTCTGTTTGCTCTTGTTGTTGTAAATATGTAATGCCAGCATTCAAGTTTTCAGGAAAGATTATGAACTAACCATATTCACAATAACATTCAGATCTCATGTTTACTCATATCAATGGCATAATCAACTAGCAAGCAATAATAATAAATCTCGGATGACAACACTTTCTCAAAACAATCATAATATGATATAACAAGATGGTATCTCGCTAGCCCTTTCTGAGACCGCAAAACATAAATGCAGAGCACCTCTGAAGATCATGGACTGACTAAACATTGTAATTCATGGTAAAAGAGATCCAATCATAGTCATACTCAATATAAATTAATAGTAATGGCAAATGACAGCGGTGCTCTCCAGCTGGTGCTTTTTAAATAAGAGGGTGATGACTCAGCATAAAAGTAAATAGATAGGCCCTTCACAGAGGGAAGCAGGGATTTGTAGATGTGCCAGAGCTCGATTTTGAAATAGAGATGAATAATATTTTGAGCGGCATACTTTCATTGTCAACATAACAACCAAGAGATCTCAATATCTTCCATGCTACACACATTATAGGCGCTTCCCAAACAGAATGGTAAAGTTTATACTCCCCCTCCACCAACCAACATCAATCCATGGCTTGTCCGAAACAACGGGTGCCTCCAACTAATAACAGTCCTGGGGGAGTTTTGTTTGCAATTATTTTGATTTGATTTGCTTAGAGCATGGGACTGGGCATCCCGGTTACCGGCCATGTTCTCGTGAATGAGGAGCGGAGTCAACTCCTCTTGAGAATAACCCGCCTAGCAAGGAAGATACAGACATCCCTAGTTGATACATGAGCTATTCGAGCATACAAAACAGAATTTCATTTGAAGTTTTAGAGTTTGGCACATACAAATTTACTTGGAACGGCAGGTAGATACCGCATATAGGAAGGTATGGTGGACTCATATGGAATAACTTTGGGGTTTAGGGAAGTGGATGCACAAGTAGTATTCCCGCTTAGTACAAGTGAAGGCTAGAAAAAGACTGGGAAGCGACCAACTAGAGAGCGACAACAGTCATGAACATGCATTAAAATTAATAAACATTGAGTGCAAGCATGAGTAGGATATAATCCACCATGAACATAAATATCGTGGAGGCTATGTTGATTTTGTTTCAACTACATGTGTGAACATGTGCCAAGTCAAGTCACTCGAATCATTCAAAGGAGGATACCACCCTATCATACCACATTACAACCATTTTAATAGCATGTTGGCACGCAAGGTAAACCATTATAAATTCCTAGCTAATTAAGCATGGCATAAGCAACTATAATCTCTAATTGTCATTGCAAACATGTTCATTCATATTAGGCTGAATCAGGAACGATGAACTAATCATATTTACAAAAACAAGAAAGGGCGAGTTCATACCAGCTTCTCTCATCTCAATCAGTCCATCATATATCGTCATTATTGCCTTTCACTTGCACGACCGAACGATGTGATAATAATAATAGTGCACGTGCATTGGACTAAGCTGGAATCTGCAAGCATCTGACACAAAGGAGAAGACAAGGTAATATGGGCTCTTGGTTAAATCAACAATAATGCATATAAGAGCCACTTCAACATTTTAATCATGGTCTTCTCCTCTCGACCCCCCCAAAAAAGAAAATAAATAAAACTATTTACACGGGAAAGCTCCCAACAAGCAAAAGAAGAACAAGAAATATTTTTGGGTTTCTTTTTAATTACTACTACTACAAGCATTGAAAGTAAACTAGTTGAAAGCTACAACTAATTTTTTTTGTTTTTTCTTAAGGTTTTTCAAACACACAAGAAGAAAGCGAGAAAAAGAAAATAAACTAGCATGGATATTACAATGAAAAAGTATGAGCATCGACAACTAGAATGAGTGTGTGAACATGAATGTAATGTCTGTGAGAAATACGTACTCCCCCAAGCTTAGGCTTTTGGCCTAAGTTGGTCTATGGCCACGGCTGGCCTGGCGGATATCCAAAGTTGTAGCTGGGGTGAGCTGCCGCTTGGAGGCGAGCTGCCTCCGTCCTCCTCTTATACTCATCCGCCTCCTCCCTGGTTATAATATATCTCCCTTTTGTCTGAAATTCAAAGAAAGTGGGAGCAGGGAGAGCAACATGGAAAATGCGGCGCCTGTCAAACATTAGTCGGTACTGGAGAGGTTGTTCATTCCTCTCAATAAACTGATGGGGAACCATAGCCTCATATCCTAGATAAGTGGGAGGCAATTCCATATCGTTTTCATGTATGGGTATCCCAAGAAAATTAGCCACACGGGTTGCATAAATTCCACCAAATAAGTCTCCACCTAAACCATTATTATGCAACCTCCATTCAACAATGGCCCCCAAGTTATACTGTTTATCTCCGAAAACAGCACTCTTGAGAACACTAAGATCAGGGACACACATGTGACATGCTTCATCCTTACCATTTATGCACCTACCTATGAAGAGAGGAAAATAATGTATAGCAGGAAAATGAATGCTCCCTATGGTAGCTTGTGTTATAGCTCTAGATTCCCCCACTGTAATACTAGCAAGAAAATCTCTGAACTCAGATTTGCGAGGTTCTCTAGCACTACCCCATTGTGGAAGTTTGCAAGCAGTATTAAAATCCTCTAAGTCCATAGTATAAGATTGGCCATAGATATCAAATAGGACAGTGTGAGAATTACGTGAAGATGAAAATTTGAACCTTCTCACAAAGGAATCAGTTAGGTGATAATACTGAGGGCACTTATCTAGCATGAAGCCCTCCAGTTCAGCATTACGCACATATGCGTCAAATTCCTCCTTAATTCCTGCTCGAATCATGAAATCTTCTGACGGCCATTCACAAGGCCGCACTTGAGCTTCTCTTGGTGGTTCATGGTCCGGCTCACGTATTGCGGGCCTGGGTCCTTGCTTCCTTGAAGAACCACCTTGGTACATTTTCCTAAACATATTTCTTCCTCTGCAAATTTCTGAAATTTTTAGTAACTCAAAATAAAAGTGAACCAAACTCAACAAAATTGATAGCAACTACTCCCACAAGTTCCTAGAGACTATATCATGCATTAGAACTACTTGGGACCATATAAATTTGACATGCAAGCTCAAGAATATGGTCACCTAGGCAGCAAAAATTTGCAATGAATAAAGCACTAGAACAAAAACTAATTAGACCATTGGAGGAGTCACATACCGAAGAACAATCCCCCAAAGCAGTTTTGTGAGTGGAGCTTTGAGCAAGGAGATCGAAAATCGCAGCAAGATGAGCTAGAAATCGTGCTTGAGCTGGTTAGTGATTTTTTTGGGAGGAAGAAGGAGTGTGTGGTAGCTGGAATGAGTGGAGGAGAGCCACCAACGGCCCACGAGGCAGGGGTGCGCCCTGGACCCTCGTGGCCAGGTGCTTGCTCCCCCGGGTGTGTTCTCAGTGCCAGATATTCTCAAATATTCTAGAAAAATCATATTTCATTTTCAGGGCATTTGGAGAACTTTTATTTTTGGGGTATTTTTTCTTGCACGGATAACTGAGAAAACTGACAGAAAATACTATTTTTGCTTTATTTAATCTAAATTACAGAAATTAAAAGGAGGGTACAGAAGGTTGTGCTTTCTAACTTCATCCATCTCATGCTTATCAAAAGGAATCCACTAACAAGGTTGATCGGGTCTTGTTAACAAACTCATTTCGAATAACATGGAAACGGAGAAATTTCGAATAACACTATGTTACCTCAACGGGGATATGCAGATCCCCAACAATAAGAATATCATATTTCTTCTTGACGGTAGGAAGAGGAAATTCAAAACCTCCAATAATAACCGATGGAATTTTTCCAATAGAATTGATACTGTGGACTTGAGGTTGTTTCCTCGGAAAGTGTACCGTATGCTCATTTCCATTAACATGAAAAGTGACATTGCCTTTGTTGCAATCAATAACAGCCCCTGCAGTATTCAAAAAGGGTCTACCAAGGATAATCGACATACTATCGTCCTCGGGAATATCAAGAATAAGAAAGTCCGTTAAAATAGTAACGTTCGCAACCACAACAGGCACATCCTCACAAATACCGACGGGTATAGCAGTTGATTTATCGGCCATTTGCAAAGATATTTCAGTAGGTGTCAACTTATTCAAATCAAGTCTACGATATAAAGAGAGAGGCACAACACTAACTGTTGGGAATCATAGCATAATTTTAAAATTTTCCTACGCTCACCAAGATGCATCTATGGAGTCTACTAGCAACGAGGGGAAGGGAGTGCATCTACATACCGTTGTAGATCGTGAGCGGAAGCGTTCCAATGAACGTGGATGACGGAGTCGTACTCGCCGTGATCCAAATCACCGATGACCGAGTGCCGAACGTACAGCACCTCCGCGTTCAACACACGTACGGTGCAGCGACGTCTCCTCCTTCTTGATCCAGCAAGGGGGAAGGAGAGGTTGATGGAGATCCAACAGCACGACGGCGTGGTGGTGGATGTAGCGGGTCTCCGGCAGGGCTTCGCCGAGCTTCTGCGAGAGAGAGAGAGGTGTTGCAGGGGAGGAGGGAGGCGCCAAAGGCTGTAGTCTGCTGCCCTCCCTCCCCCCCTTTATATAGGCCCCCTGGGGGGGTGCGCAGCCCTAGGAGATGGGATCTCCAAGGGGGGGCGGCGGTCAAGGGGGAAAGGGGTTGCCTTGCCCCCCAAGGCAAGGGGGAACTCCCCCCCTAGGGTTCCCAACCCTAGGCGCATGGGGGGAGGCCCAAGGAGGCGCCCCAGCCCACTAGGGGCTGGTTCCCCTCCACTTTCAGCCCACGGGCCCCTCTGGGACAGGTGGCCCCACCCGGTGGACCCCCGGGACCCTTCCGGTGGTCCCGGTACAATACCGATAACCCCCGAAACTTTCCCGGTGGCCGAAACAGGACTTCCTATGTATAATTCTTTACCTCCGGACCATTCCGGAACCTCTCGTGACATCCGGGATCTCATCCGGGACTCCGAACAACTTTCGGGTTTCCGCATACATATATCTCTACAACCCTAGCGTCACCGGACCTTAAGTGTGTAGACCCTACGGGTTCGGGAGACATGCAGACATGACCGAGACGCCTCTCCGGTCAATAACCAACAGCGGGATCTGGATACCCATGTTGGCTCCCACATGCTCCACGATGAAATCATCGGATGAACCACGGTGTCGAGGATTCAATCAATCCGTATGCAATTCCCTTTGTCAATCGGTATGTTACTTGCCCGAGATTCGATCGTCGGTATTCCAATACCTTGTTCAATCTCGTTACCGGCAAGTCTCTTTACTCGTACCGCAATGCATGATCCCGTGACTAACGCCTTAGTCACATTGAGCTCATTATGATGATGCATTACCGAGTGGGCCCAGAGATACCTCTCCGTCACACGGAGTGACAAATCCCAGTCTCGATCCGTGCCAACCCAACAGACACTTTCGGAGATACCCGTAATGCACCTTTATAGTCACCCAGTTACGTTGTGACGTTTGGCACACCCAAAGCACTCCTACGGTATCCGGGAGTTGCACGATCTCATGGTCTAAGGAAAAGATACTTGACATTGGAAAAGCTCTAGCAAACGAAACTACACGATCTTTTATGCTATGCTTAAGTTGGGTCTTGTCCATCACATCATTCTCCTAATGATGTGATCCCGTTATCAATGACATCCAATGTCCATAGTCAGGAAACCATGACTATCTGTTGATCAACGAGCTAGTCAACTAGAGGCTTACTAGGGACAGGTTGTGGTCTATGTATTCACACATGTATTACGATTTCCGGACAATACACTTATAGCATGAATAATAGACTATTATCATGAACACAGAAATATAATAATAACCATTTATTATTGCCTCTAGGGCATATTTCCAACAGTCTCCCACTTGCACTAGAGTCAATAATCTAGTTACATTGTGATGAATCGAACACCCGTTGCGTCCTGGTGTTGATCATGTTTTGCCCTAGGGAGAGGTTTAGTCAACGGATCTGCTACATTCAGGTCCGTATGTACTTTACAAATATCTATGTCTCCATTTTGAACACTTCCACGAATGGAGTTGAAGCGACGCTTGATATGTCTGGTCTTCCTGTGAAACCTGGGCTCCTTCGCAAGGGCAATAGCTCCAGTGTTGTCACAAAAGAGAGTCATCGGGCCTGACGCATTGGGAATCACCCCTAGGTCGGTAATGAACTCCTTCATCCAGACTGCTTCCTGTGCTGCCTCCGAGGCTGCCATGTATTCCGCTTCACATGTAGATCCCGCCACGACGCTTTGCTTGCAACTGCACCAGCTTACTGCTCCTCTATTCAAAATATACACGTATCCGGTCTGTGACTTCGAGTCATCCGGATCTGTGTCGAAGCTAGCGTCGACGTAACCCTTTACGACGAGCTCTTCGTCACCTCCATAAACGAGAAACATATCCTTAGTCCTCTTCAGGTACTTCAGGATATTCTTGACCGCTGTCCTGTGTTCCTTGCCGGGATTACTTTGGTACCTTCCTACCAAACTTACGGCAAGGTTTACATCAGGTCTGGTACACAGCATGGCATACATAATAGACCCTATGGCCGAGGCATAGGGGATGACACTCATCTCTTCTATATCTTCTGCCGTGGTCGGACATTGAGCCGTGCTCAATTGCACACCTTGCAATACAGGCAAGAACCCCTTCTTGGACTGATCCATATTGAACTTCTTCAATATCCTGTCAAGGTATGTACTCTGTGAAAGACCAATGAGGCGTCTTGATCTATCTCTATAGATCTTGATGCCTAATATATATAAGCAGCTTCTCCAAGGTCCTTCATTGAAAAACACTTATTCAAATAGGCCTTTATACTTTCCAAGAATTCTATATCATTTCCCATCAATAGTATGTCATCCACATATAATATGAGAAATGCTACAGAGCTCCCACTCACTTTCTTGTAAACACAGGCTTCTCCATAAGTCTGTGTAAACCCAAACGCTTTGATCATCTCATCAAAGCGAATGTTCCAACTCCGAGATGCTTGCACCAGCCCATAGATTGAGCGCTGGAGCTTGCATACTTTGTTAGCATTCTTAGGATCGACAAAACCTTCCGGCTGCATCATATACAACTCTTCCTTAAGGAAGCCGTTAAGGAATGCCGTTTTGACGTCCATCTGCCATATCTCATAATCATAGTATGCGGCAATTGCTAACATGATTCGGACGGACTTCAGCTTCACTATGGGTGAGAAAGTCTCATTGTAGTCAACCCCTTGAACTTGTCGATAACCCTTAGCGACAAGTCGAGCTTTGTAGATGGTCACATTACCATCCGCGTCCGTCTTCTTCTTAAAGATCCATTTGTTTTCTATGGCTCGCCGCTCATCGGGCAAGTCAGTCAAAGTCCATACTTTGTTTTCATACATGGATTCTATCTCGGATTTCATGGCTTCTAGCCATTTGTCGGAATCCGGGCCCGCCATCGCTTCTTCATAGTTCGAAGGTTCACCGTTGTCTAACAACATGATTTCCAGGACAGGGTTGCCGTACCACTCTGGTGCGGAACGTGTCCTTGTGGACCTACGAAGTTCAGTGGCAACTTGATCCGAAGCTTCATGATCATCATCATTGACTTCCTCTCCAGTCGGTGTAGGCACCACAGGAACATTTTCCCGCGCTGCGCTACTTTCCGGTTCGGAAGGGGTGACTATCACCTCATCAAGTTCCACTTTCCTCCCACTCAATTCTTTCGAGAGAAACTCCTTCTCTAGAAAGGACCTGTTCTTGGCAACGAAGATCTTGCCTTCGGATCTGAGGTAGAAGGTATACCCAATAGTTTCCTTAGGGTATCCTATGAAGACGCATTTTTCTGATTTGGGTTCGAGCTTTTCAGGTTGAAGTTTCTTGACATAAGCATCGCATCCCCAAACTTTTAGAAACGACAGCTTAGGTTTCTTCCCAAACCATAATTCATACGGTGTCGTCTCAACGGATTTAGACGGTGCCCTATTTAAAGTGAATGCGGCAGTCTCTAAAGCATAACCCCAAAATGAGAGCGGTAAATCGGTAAGAGACATCATAGATCGCACCATATCCAATAGAGTGCGATTACGACGTTCGGACACACCATTTCTCTGAGGTGTTCCAGGCGGCGTGAGTTGTGAAACTATTCCACATTTCCTTAAGTGTGTACCAAATTCATGACTTAAATATTCTCCACCACGATCTGATCGTAAGAATTTTATTTTCCTGTCACGTTGATTCTCGACTTCACTCTGAAATTCCTTGAACTTTTCGAAGGTTTCAGACTTGTGTTTCATTAGGTAGACATACCCATATCTACTTAAATCATCAGTGAGAGTGAGAACATAACGATATCCTCCGCGAGCCTCAACACTCATCGGACCGCACACATCGGTATGTATGATTTCCAATAAGTTGGTTGCTCGCTCCATTGATCCGGAGAATGGAGTCTTGGTCATCTTACCCATGAGGCATGGTTCGCACGTGTCAAATGATTCGTAATCAAGAGACTCCAAAAGTCCATCTGCATGGAGCTTCTTCATGCGCTTGACACCAATGTGACCAAGGCGGCAGTGCCACAAGTATGTGGGACTATCGTTATCAACTTTACATCTTTTGGTATTCACACTATGAACATGTGTAACATCACGTTCGAGATTCATCAAAAATAAACCATTGACCAGCGGGGCATGACCATAAAACATATCTCTCAAATAAATAGAACAACCATTATTCTCAGATTTAAATGAGTAGCCATCTCGAATTAAACGAGATCCAGATACAATGTTCATGCTCAAAGCTGGCACTAAATAACAATTATTGAGGTTTATAACTAATCCCGTGGGTAGATGCAGAGGTAGCGTGCCGACGGCGATCACATCGACCTTGGAACCATTCCCGACGCGCATCGTCACCTCGTCCTTTGCCAGTCTTCGTTTATTCCGTAGTTCCTGTTTTGAGTTACAAATATGAGCAACCGCACCGGTATCAAATACCCAGGAGCTACTACGAGTACTGGTAAGGTACACATCAATTACTTGTATATCACATATACCTTGGGTGTTGCCGGCCTTCTTCTTGTCCGCTAAATATTTGGGGCAGTTCCGCTTCCAGTGACCACTTCCCTTGCAATAAAAGCACTCAGTCTCGGGCTTGGGTCCATTCTTTGACTTCTTCCCAGTAACTGGTTTACCGGGCGCGGCAACTCCCTTGCCGTCCTTCTTGAAGTTCTTCTTACCCTTGCCCTTCTTGAACTTAGTGGTTTTATTCACCATCAACACTTGATGTTCTTTTCTGATCTCCCCTTCCGCTGATTTTAGCATTGAATATACCTCGGGAATGGTCTTTTCCATCCCCTGCATATTGTAGTTCATCACAAAGCTCTTGTAGCTTGGTGGAAGCGACTGGAGGATTCTGTCAATGACCGCGTCATCCGGGAGATTAACTCCCAGCTGAGACAAGCGGTTGTGCAACCCAGACATTCTGAGTATGTGCTCACTAACAGAACTGTTCTCCTCCATTTTACAGCTGAAGAACTTGTCGGAGATTTCATATCTCTCGACCCGGGCATGAGCTTGAAAAACTAGTTTCAGCTCCTCGAACATCTCATATGCTCCATGTTTCTCAAAACGCTTTTGGAGACCCGGTTCTAAGCTGTAAAGCATGCCGCACTGAACGAGGGAGTAATCATCAGCACGCTGCTGCCAAGCGTTCATAACGTCTTGGTTCTCAGGGATTGGTGCTTCACCTAGCGGTGCTTCTAAGACATAATCTTTCTTGGCAACTATGAGGATGAGCCTCAGGTTCCGGACCCAGCCCGTATAATTGCTGCCATCATCTTTCAGCTTGGTTTTCTCTAGGAACGCGTTGAAATTGAGGACAACGTTGGCCATTTGATCTACAAGACATAGTGTAAAGATTTTTAGACTAAGTTCATGATAATCTCATCGGATGAACCACGATGTCGAGGATTCAATCAATCCCGTATACAATTCCCTTTGTCAATCGGTATGTTACTTGCCCGAGATTCGATCGTCGGTATCCCAATACCTTGTTCAATCTCGTTACCGGCAAGTCTCTTTACTCGTACCGTAGTGCATGATCCCGTGGCTAACTCCTTAGTCACATTGAGCTCATTATGATGATGCATTACCGATTGGGCCCAGAGATACCTCTCCGTCATACGGAGTGACAAATCCCGGTCTCGATCCGTGCCAACTCAACAGACACTTTCGGAGATACCCGTAGTGTACCTTTATAGTCACCCAGTTACGTTGTGACGTTTGGCACACCCAAAGTACTCCAACGGTATCCGGGAGTTGCACGATCTCATGGTCTAAGGAAATGATACTTGACATTGGAAAAGCTCTAGCAAACGAACTACACGATCCTTGAGCTATGCTTAGGATTGGGTCTTGTCCATCACATCATTCTCCTAATGATGTGGTCCCGTTATCAATGACATCCAATGTCCATAGTCAGGAAACCATGACTATCTGTTGATCAACGAGCTAGTCAACTAGAGGCTTACTAGGGACAGGTTGTGGTCTATGTATTCACACATGTATTACGATTTCCGGACAATACAATTATAGCATGAATAATAGACAATTACCATGAACAAAGAAATATAATAATAACCATTTATTATTGCCTCTAGGGCATATTTCCAACAAAAGTAACTAGGCAAAGAGCAATATGTGAAAAGCTCGTAGGCATTGGATCGGTGATGGAGAATTATGCCGGATGCGATTCCTCATGTAATAGTTATAACATAGGGTGACACAGAACTAGCTCCAGTTCATTAATGTAATGTAGGCATGTATTCTGAATATAGTCATACGTGCTTATGGAAAAGAACTTGCATGACATCTTTTGTCCTACCCTCCCGTGGCAGCGGGGTCCTATTGGAAACTACGGGATATTAAGGACTCCTTTTAATAGAGTACCGGACCAAAGCATTAACACTTAGTGAATACATGAACTCCTCAAACTACGGTCATCACCGGTAAGTATCCCGATTATTGTCACTTCGGGGTTAACGGATCATAACACATAATAGGTGACTATAGACTTGCAAGATAGGATCAAGAACTCACATATATTCATGAAAACATAATAGGTTCAGATCTGAAATCATGGCACTCGGGCCCTAGTGACAAGCATTAAGCATAGCAAAGTCATAGCAACATCAATCTCAGAACATAATGGATACTAGGGATCAAACCCTAACAAAACTAACTCGATTACATGGTAAATCTCATCCAACCCATCACCGTCCAGCAAGCCTACGATGGAATTACTCACGCACGGCGGTGAGCATCATGAAATTGGTGATGGAGGATGGTTGATGATGACGATGACGACGGATTCCCCTCTCCGGAGCCCCGAACGGACTTTAGATCAACCCCCCGAGAGAGATTAGGGCTTGGCGGCGGCTCCGTATCGTAAAACGCGATGAATCCTTCTCTCTGGTTTTTTTCTCCCCGAACGTGAATATATAGAGTTGGAGTTGAGGTCGGTGGAGCACCAGGGGGCCCACGAGGTAGGGGGCGCGCCCAGGGGGTAGGCGCGCCCCCACCCTCGTGGACAGGGTGTGGGCCCCCTAGCCTTGATTCTTTCGCCAGTATTTTTGATTAATTCCAAAAATATTCTCCGTGAAGTTTCAAGTCGTTCCGAGAACTTTTATTTCTGCGCAAAAATAACACCATGGCAATTCTGCTGAAAACAGCGTCAGTCCGGGTTAGTTCCATTCAAATCATGCAAGTTAGAGTCCAAAACAAGGGCAAAAGTGTTTGGAAAAGTAGATACGATGGAGACGTCTCATGCGGCTGTGGACCCAGCTGTCAGCCTCTCCACGTATAGTCCACTTCCGATGGATGTTGTTCGTTGACCACGTCGTGCCGAGAGCACCAGGGCAGTGGACGATGGCAAGGCCTAGGAAGGGAATGATACAGAGCCGGGGAAGACTCGGCAGTGGTTGCCCATGCGGTGGGGAGTACGAGGGTCTACTGGTTCGGCTGCCGTCACCGGAAAATAACAGGAGGTGTGGGTGAGTAGAGGAATGGCCTGGCCAGCGATGGAGTAGGGTGGGGCGGTGCGGCCTGTGCGGCAGCACAGCCGACCACGGGAGGTGGGAGCAGGCAGTCCCACCGGCGCTGGTTTGGGCGGCTAGAGCAAGAAGATCAGATATTGAAGAAGCATCACGACCATTGCATTAACATCCAACGGTCACTGCTGCTAGAATCGTTCGTGGACTAAGTTGACAAAGCCTTTCGTACACGTCAACCTAGTAGACCCACAAGTCAGCCCCAAATCTGTCCCAAACAACATACAACCCGAAATTTCTAGCCAGATTCAAATTAATTTAAAAACTAAACATACCTTGATTTAAATCCAATGAAATTTTACCCGCACAAAAACAATGAAATGTAAAATATCAAAATCCGAAAGAAAAATGTATTTTGGAACTAATTGCCTGTTTGCTGTATTTTTTCATTTCACAACCCATTTATTATTACTTATAGCCCATTTTCTGGGCAAGCCCGAATGCATCCCTCCTCGTCTTGAAAGATTTCCGGCCCAGGAGGGCGTAGAAAAGCAATTAGGCCTATGTTGGTTATTCTACAAAAAACAAAATAGCTGGGCTTGCCATTTTCAGAAAGGAAAAGACAAACTGGGCTGGTCATGTGGTAAACATATGAAATAAAAGCCTGGGCTAGACGGGCCATAGCTCCCACACAACCCAGTTGATACCCTTCTCTGTCCCGAAAAAATAAAATTACTGCGCGCGCTGCTGGGTCCCTACTGTCATCCTCACCATGTACAGTCATTTCCTTCTTCCTCTTGGTTGTTGATCATGTTGACAACACCGGAGGGCGGCGCCGCAGCGAGCGAACCAAGGCGAACGACGATGGTGAGGCCTCAGACGGGAACGAAGAGGAGCCAGGGAAGATGCGCAGAGTTTTAGGGTGCCATGTGGCCATGATGCGTGCATGGCAGCACAACCAACCGTGGGAGGCGGGAGCAGGCGGTCCCACTGGCGCTGGTTTGGCTTTGGCGGCTGGAGGAAGAAGAGACTGAAGAAACACAATAGACGTTGAATGTCAATCCAACGGTCAAGGTTGGCACAATCGTTTGTTGACTAAGCCGACACCAAGTAGCATACTTTTTATATATATGAAGAAAAGAAAAACTAGGCTCGTTCGCGTGATAACATTCCCGAAACTGCGACCGTTCGATCTTGTGTCACAACTAAAACTGCGAGGAAAATGCTTTTGTCTGCCGTCCTCCTCCCAGGGAATGTTCGCCACATAAGTGACTAGCACCCTTGGTTTTCAACCGAGAGGTCTTGGGTTCGAGTCCCAGGAACTCTCAATTTTGTCCTCCTTCCTTCCTGGCAAAAAAAGAAAGAAAATCAAAGACTTGAGAAGGCGTACAAAACAAGCTAGTGTACCAGTAAAGAGACGTTGCTGAGTTTTAGAAAAAAGAGAGACGTGCTCCTGTAGCTGGTTCGAATCCAAACCTAGACTATGACTATATATGGTGCTATGCTACTCTGCAAGTAATGAAACGGACATATCCAACATTCGCTTCTCCTCTTCTCTACTCACTCTACCCAGCATCAGAAGCTCTGGCCACAACAACCATGTCCGCTGGCTGCTCGTCTACCTGCTCTTCAGCAGGCAACAACTAGATATGCGCCAAGTCGCCACCCGTACCATCGCCTGTGGGTCTCATCACACCCCCGCCGGCGCACGCACCACAACCGATTGCTCATCGCAACCCACTGCCGTTGGTGTGGTGCCACTGCTGCAAATCACGCAAAGTCATCCGTCGCGTCTCAACTACAATCCTCAACCCTGGCCGAGTCTTCTACAAATGCCCAAATCATGGGGTAATAATATGTTTAAGTGTTGTTCTGCTACTTTTAGTTGCTGATTTTTTTAATAGGTTGGTTGATGATCTTCCAATTTGATTCATGCAGAAAAGGGAAGATCCGTGTGATTTGTATTTCTGGGAAGTTGCTGATGTGGGGGAATGCGACTACGCTGATTATTTGGTTAGCCGAGGAATCCCAATACCAGAAGGTTGGGGTGTTGGACAAGTAATTGAAGGAACGACAAAAGAGGAAGATGCAGAGCAGAAGGTTAAAGATGCAGTTCCTCTGATCATGGCCAAGCAACAACTGCTGAACGACCTTGACAACAATGAGGAGATGAAAGAGCTTGTGAAGATAATGGGCAAAATCGATGTGCTCTGTAGGATGATTGTCTCTTTATTTGCAGTGTATGTAGCACTCGTGATGCATTCAGTGGCTATGACATGAGCACTTTGCTGAAACTAGTAATGAATCAAACCTATTTAGCAGGCTGGGCGTAGTGCTGTGAACATCTAATATTTTCTATTAACGGAAATCAGGGGGCATCCCCTTTTGCTCATAAATAAATAAATAGCAGAGGCCCTTTTGCTAATAAATAAATAAATTAGCAGAGGCCCTGTCGGGTCAGCTTTGTTCCCATTCGAAGACGTCAAGCAAATTGCAGTCCAACAACAAACTATGTCATCAAATTCAAGTTTCACAGCCAAATATGAGTACAACTAAACAACAATGTCATCATGTTTTAGTCGTCATACAATCACCAAACACAAATCAACATACATAATAAGTGATGTTCTCACAGCAAAATACTAAACAACAAGTTCATCAGGTTTTAGTTGTCATAGCAAACACAATTTCACATAGTAGATAAAAAAACGTCTTCTAACAGGAAAATACGACAAATGCAATCTAATCATCATCTACAGCAGCAGCGTCAACATCTTTGCCATGTGTATCAGTCTAAATCATAATTCCCCATAGTGTCATCTTCTTCTTCATCCTCAATGTCCTCGAATGTTGGCTTCTTATTGATTAACTCTTGTATGTCCACAGCTCGACAGGCAATCTTTTCGCCAGCGTCATTGACGTGATGGTTCTCAAAGATATTAGGAACATTTATGAATCTTGTACATTAGGAGCAGTGAAGCATCATCTTGTTGTGCAACTTCATTAAAGAAATTCCTCTGCTCAAACCTTTGCAATACTCTCCAGTCATCGCTACGTGCAAATGTGTCTTCCAAGAAAAATATTTGTGTTGCTTGATTTGCCAAAATAAAAGGCTCGTTGGTCTGATACGCCGCCTTCACATTGATGGATTTGAAATAATCATCAGCTCTGGGTTTTGCGATCCTGGAAAATGGGTTATACCAACGACAACACAACAAAACCACACACCGATGAACCTTGAAACTGGAGATATATTGCAACTGAACAATGTCTGTTATGTTAGCATACATTTCAGTTGTCTCTTTGCCGTACGTATCCGTGCTCATGATGGCACTGTTTTGTGTCTTCCTGCCTTCGTCGCGTGCAAGGGTGTTGTAGCGCACATCTCCAACGATGCAAGATTCATAATGTCTTAGCCGAGTATCAGGACCCATTGCTAGTGCGTAAAGGGCATCATCAACTGCCCGCCCATCCTCCCGCATCTTCTTAACCTATGGTTAGAAAATAGACAAGCTGATCATCTTATGTATTCAATATATTAAAAAAACTGACAGTGCAATTCAAAAGCTTACATGGTTCTTGAACCATATTCGCAAATCCTGCCATAACCAGTTTGTCAATATTTCTTGGATTTTGCGGCAGTAACTCCTTTTTGTAGATGCTGCACAACATAGTGATCACGTCAAACATCTAAATATATAAGAATGTGCTACAAGTTTAGTAGATTACGATGTATAAGCTGCAGTACTTAGCACTTACTTGATATAAGGTAGTATCTTAGGATAGTTATTCAACACGTACAAAACCATTTTGTCCAAATCTTTAGGTTTGTACTCTTGTCGACTCTTCCCTGTAACTCGAACAGCACAGTCGAAAACATTGAGCCCGTGATTGTCTTCACCCACCTCTTTGCTAAGCTGATCAGCTGTTTCAATGTATTTTGAGCAGAATGTCAACGCTTCTGTAGCAATGTAGGCCTCTACAATGGAACCCTCGGGTCTAGCTCTGTTCCTAACATAGCCCTTGAAAGTGACTAGCCGCCTTTCGATAGGGTACATCCAGCCATACTGTACTGGACCTCTAAGTAGTGCCTCATCAGGTAGATGAATAGCCAAATGAACCATCACATCAAAGAAGGCTGGAGGATATATCTTCTCAAGGTCGCATAGGATAGTTGGTATCTTGTCTCTAAGATGCTCCAAAACATCTATCCTGATATTTCTACTTCACAGTTCCCTGAAGAATTGTCCCAACTCTGCAAATGCTCTATATAAGTCAGGGCAGCCCAATCCTCTAAGGATAACATGTAAAACCCTTTGAAGTAGGACGTGGCAGTCATGATTTTTCAACCCTTGTACCTTGTTTCCATCTGCACTGACTCTCCTTTCAGGGTTGGAAGCATATCCATGTGGGAATCTCACACGTGACAGGACCTCGCAGAATTCTTTTCTTTTTACCTTGTCAAGGACGTACACAGCTGGTGCCATATCCTGTGATTTACCTTCATCTTGCACCTGCAAATCCTGTCTGATACCCAAGTGTGTCAAATCAATCCTAGATTTTAAGGTATCTTCGTCTTGTCTTCAATATTAAAAAGTGTGCCGATAATGCTGTCACATATATTTTTCTTGATGTGCATCACATCAAGATTATGCCGCAGATCCAAATCTTTCCAATACTCCAGGTCCCACAATGTGGACCCGCGGGTAAACAATAATCTCTTCTGCCTTGCCACGCTTCCTTTTCCCGCTACCATTACCTGGATGGTTTCCTGGTGTAATATGCCTGACCTTCTCTAATTCCAGTTGCAACTCATCGCGGTGAGCCTCTTTGGCGCATCATGGTTTTCATGCTTTGCATTGAACACATATCTTCAGTATTTTGTAGGACGCGGTTTGTCCTTGGCAAGGAAACGACAGTGTCCAATGTAACAGATCTTGCAAAGTATTGCGTATGACAGCGGATTCCTGTCACAGCAAACACATGCATTGTAACCATGTGTCGTTCGCCCTGACATAGTGCCCAAAGCCGGATAATCATGGATGCACCAAATTATAACAGCACACAAAAAGAAATCAGCTGGTGAGCTGCTATATAGGTCTCGAGTGAGAACACCCCTCCATAGCTGTTGAAGTTCCTCCACAAGAGTCTCCATGAATAAATCAAAATCCTTTCCAGGACTTTTTGGACCTGGGATGAGCAAGGCCATCATGTAGTTTGATTCTTTGGTGCAGACATTTGGAGGCATGTTTTAAGAGATAACAAGCACTGGCCACATGCTATATGTGGCGCTTTGGTGGACAAATGGGTTAAATCCATCTGAAGCTAAGCCAAGTCTAATGTTTCTCGGGTCAGCAACAAACTTTTTGTGTTTTTGATTGAAGCTTTTCCAGTCACTACCCTGAGATGGATGGCTCATTACATTCTGATCTCTGTACTCCTGGTTCCTAGAATGCCACAGTACATCCTCTTTGTTTCAGCATCATGAAACAACCTCTGCAATCTTGGTATAATTGGAAAATGTCTCAGAACATTATGAGGAATCCTCTTCACAGCACCGCCATCTTTCCATCTTGATGATTTGCATTTTGGACATTCACTTAAGTTGGCATAATCCTTCCGGAACAGAGCACAATTATTCTTACAAACATGGATCATATCATTCCAATTCCAGCTACACGAAGGAAATTCTTCATTTTACTGTAGGTGTGTGGCAGCTCACACGCATCTGGGAAAGATTTGCGGAAAGTAGCCAACATCGCATCGAATGATTTGTTGGTCATCCGCTCAGATGTCTTCACCTGAAGAAAGCTGACCATAGCTGAGAATACTGACACCTTATTTCCTGGGGTGACAGCCACGTTGCATTGTTCCAACATGCGGGCCAACCATTTTTCTTTTGCAGGTGAAAGTTCACGAAGTGCACGAGCATTTCATAGCATTGTTTCAATGTTGGTCAAACTCACCGGCTCCGCCGCCACCACCTCCTCCTCCTCTTCCACCTGAGCATCAGGCAGATCAAGATGGTGATCTGCTGCTTCCACATAGTCAGTAACATTGACGTTCACAGCTTCACCATGATGAACCCACCTAGTATATGTGACCGACATCCCATACAAGTGTAGATGATTTTGCATAGTTGATTGGGGTCTTGTAACTGAATTCATACAACCGCTACACGGGCAGAGCACATCTAATTTCGGACCACCGTTCTCAGCTCTGATAAAGTTCATGAAGTTTTCAACCCCCTCGACATATGCAGTGAAGAATCTTCAAGCAGAAGTTATCCAAGTCATGTCCATCTGTTATACATACAAATTAGTTCTTCTACTAGATATTATAGGAAAAACATATATGCTTTCTTATGAAGTCCAGAAAAAAAATACCTAGGTCGATGTCTAAAGCTATGGCAAGATATTTGGACAAGCAGATCTAAGTAACGAAATATATGTAACACTAATTCAGAAAAAAAATTGGAGTGTTAAATTATGGCAAGCTGTTTCAGCAGTCAATGAGGCCGAGCACACAGCCATCAAACTATCGAAGGCCATCTCAGCAACAAAGATCGAGTATAAAATGGTGTAGAGCTATTTCACCTAACAGATTGGCTACTAGACAATGGCAATCTACGTCACAATAAATATATGGCAGGATACTTTAGCAACTAATCGGGCTTGGCATGCCATCTCAGCTAAGCAGATTGAGTGCAGAACAGGGCAAGGAGGCTTCTTAAGCAGAGCATATTGATTGTAAACTACTTCGGCAAACAGTGAGATTAACAACGTCTATCAGCTAACATTCAGTGCTACACCGACATGCACGGGGCCTCAGTCTAGGATGCGCATACCGTGGGAGGAGCTGACCGCCATGCATATCCACACAAACGTCGCCGGCGGTGGCGGCGCTGACCGCCATGCGTCTCCACAAGAACGTCGCCAGCGGTGGCAGCGCGGCTAGAGGACAGTAGTCTACGAGAGCGTAATATGGGAGCGAGAGGATCACCGTGCGTCCCCTCAACGAACCGCGGCGCCGCCATATCAGCGCGGCGGGGTGGGCGGCTTTGGTGGAGCGAATGGAGTGGAGGGGGCCGGGGGGAGGGGGTTTGGGGAATATTATTGGCTAGTTGGCCGAAGGGCGGTTGAATTTGGGATTTGGGGGGGATTTTCGCGCGGTGGGCGGGGGGAGTTTGGTGCATGGTCAGTTTCTCCAAGTGCAGTCCCACGTGTCCGTGAAGAGGCAAGCCGAAGCGCGTTCCGTTTGCGTGAGCCGTGTGCAGGACCGATCGTGTGTGGGGTGCAATGCGACTGCGACAGGGGTGCTGTGAGTGTACCGCTTTTTTCCTTTTAAACTTGGTGCTTCGCCCCCTCAAAAAAAACTTGGTGCTTCACGCGATCCATCGATACTACTACTAGTAATCCGGTAATCCTGACTAAAATGGTGCACCCGGGTCTTTTCCCGCGCGATATGCTGGGAGGTTGGCTTAGTTGGTTTTTTTAGGACGAGTAATGCTACACCTACGTAATCCCTGTTACGTAATTAACGTATGTGAAACATGTGAGTTGCTGATTGTAGATTGGAGGGAGGGAGGGGCCCACCACCATGAAAATCAGGGGGGAGAGAGATGCAATTTACATTAACCCTTTCGTAGGTTCCCGTAGATGTAGAAAGATGTGAAATGCGTGAATGTGTAGTGGACGTACTATTGGAGTGCCTAAGATAAATTGTGTATGTAGACCCTATGTGTTTATTTACTTCGCAAGTTAGCTTTGTCTCGGGTCAAACCTTCTAAGTTTATACACGCAAAAACGAATCATCATTCCATATACAAACACGGCAGATTTTCATTACATTTCGAACTTCTATAGGACAGAAAAATAAAAGAAACCCGACTCTAAACCTATTCTATGGCGGCGACTGACGTCCTCCATCTGGGATCTCCATGTACGAGGGTGGGGTTCAAGACTCGTGAAGTGAAGGTGCGGTCTCCGGCGAGGAAAAGTAGAACACGGGAGACGGACCGGCCAGTTAGCCCACCATGCCCTGCCACCTCCCATGCCCTACTCATCCTCGGAGGAGTCCCCGACCTCGGCGGTGCAGAACATTGGACGGCGGCAAGTATGAAGCATGGCTGATGGTGCTCCCACCGTCAGCCGCTAGCGTGGTCACCGCTTGTGCGGTCGCGTCCGCGTCTGGCTATGCCTCTATTGCATCGCGAGCGGCGACTTGAGCGAGGGCGGCGACCTCGAGCTTCATCCCCGAAGACAAGCTCTCCCCCAGAGCATTCACGCTCGCGGTCATGGAGGATGTGGTGCCAGGTAGCAGGACGATGCGCTATGGTATGGAGTTTAGCTGGGCGTTGCCGCTTCAAGTAGCGCATTTCGGTGAGGCCAAGCGTCCGGGTGCGTTATTAAGTCGCTGGAGTTGGTTCCTCGGGCACCGAGCCTCTTAACGATGGCATACGGTCGGACGGCTTGAATGCGAGCAGCTGGCACTGCCTAGGAACACACCGCGCGACGGCGTGAGGGACGAGGGTTTTTGGTGTGCCAGGGTAGTCAGCTGCAGTCGTGGCAACGTTGGAGATGCCCTTTGCTCACATGCGATCCCCACATGTCACTGAAAAAGCAAGACGACCCGGCATGGTCTCAGGTCCTGGGGATGCAATTGGCCGCGCTACACCACTCCGCGGACGCGTCGCGGCGCGCGCGCACTTCGGCGCCCCGTGCATCCTCAACGAGCCGGGTGTTGATTTGCTGGTCGTGCCACAGTGCTAACGCCACCCTCAGCACACTGAAGCCAACCGTGTCCAGCGACGATGAGCGGGTCGCCGTGTCCAGAGGCGGTGCGGGAGCCGCGCCACATTGCTGCCCCCCGCGACCCACATGAACGGTTGCCGGTGGCGAGGAGGTCATGGGCCAGCTCCTCCATTGGACTAGTCTGCGCCACGTCATCCCGACAGGTGTGCCCCACATGTCGGTTTCCCTGTTTTCCCGGCCAAATTCGAGCGTCAGTGCTCCGTGTTGCGCATTAGGCGCAGAACAGGTGGGTTTTGTGCCCTGGTTCAAATGTGGTATAGTACCAAGTTGTTACCCTAGCCCCAAATGTGGTGGTTTTGGGTACGGTATCACCCTTTTCCTTTTCAACTAGTGAAGCATAACACTTGATTAAGTAGTCGGATGGTGTGCTAATGTAGGTGTCCAACTGTTTGAAGGAATAATTGAGGTGTGCCGGGTCCATGCCCGCATTTAGGGGTCCAACTTACCATGTTCCGACAGTAGTAACTATACTAGTCCCTGCGTACTCCCTCTTTTTTTATTTACTCCGCATTTTAGCTTTGCTCAAAGTCAAACTTTGTAAAACTTTGACAAAGTTTATAGACAGAAATAATAACATATGCAATAACAAATCAATACCATTAGATTCATTATTGAATATACTTTCACATCATATAGATTTGCTATTGTAAATGTTCATATTTTTTCTATAAATTTGGTCAAATTTTATGAAGTTTGATTCAGTCAAACCTAATATGCAGAGTAAATAAAAACCGGGGGAGTATCTTACTCCATGACCAAGACGGAAGGGAAAACGAGACAACTTATTGTTTATTTTAGCCGTTCAAGTATAATCATGTGGCGTTGCTTATTTCTCATTCCTCTCCAACCCTCTTCTCCATCAATCATGCCACCCTCCGGTCGAGTCCATCCTCCCGCATGCCTCATTTGAACATTCCGCCGAGTATCATTCGCATGTGGGCCTAGACCACGCTTGTATTTCCAATGTTGTAATTTGTCCGAGATTCATACAAACAAACAGTTCGTTTAAAGTTTCACTTTGCCTCCACTACGTGTCGCTTCCCTTCTTAATTTTGACATCCCATTTGGTTCATGCCCCGACACATCTTGACGAGATCGATTGATGTTGAGATATCAATTGCTTGTCGTGCAAGGAGATAAAGATTTGGTCTGTTTCTATGATAGAAATGACCCGCGCGGGGGGGGGGGGGGGTCTGTGGGGATCGGAGGGTGTATATTGTACGTTCATAAGCGAAACGAACGTACTGTACCCACCCTAGTCCACTTTCAATCAATCTCCGGACCCCGAGAAGAAACCGAGAGAGAACGAGTGGGTGCATGTGTGATACCTAAGGCGGATTCAAAATTTTGAACCGGTGATCATAGCATCAGCAAATCACATATAAAGGGCATTCAATGTTCGTTTCGCTTTTGAACGTACAATATACTCCCTCCGATCCTTTGTAGTTTACATATAAGTTTTATGGGTAGTCAAACTATCTCTACTTTGATCAAACTTACAGAAAAAAGTATCAACACTCAACAACGCCCAATCAATATTGTTAGATTCGTATGTACTACTAGATTTGTATTCAAACAGAGATGGTTTCCAATTTGTTTTCAAACATGTGAATGTGCTTGTTCTCGCGGATGCTCTTCCTACTAGGATTTCGCCACGTATAGCCAGTCCAATAGTAAAAAAAATTAAGCTCCCTGTCCAATAGTACTAGTGGAGTACTGACAACATCTGTAGTAGAGTACGCAGTGCTCATAGTACTAGTATCCCTGCCTTACCCTGCCTTTCGGTCACTGACTGGAGGGCCCCATGCTTGCTAGGCCCCGCATGTCAGTTACTCAATGGGTTCGGCCACATCAGGGGATCCTCATCCATAGTATACTCCCTCTGTTTTTTATTTACTCCGCATAAAACAGAGGGAGTAGTAGTATAAATGACGTGGGCGGGGGAGGGGGAGGGACGTTGGTTTGCTCTCAACTGCGGTCCCACAAGCAAGCGAAAACGCAAGACTAAGCGTGCTCCATTCGGTGAGCGACATGGAGGATCCAGCGTGCCGGGGTGCAACGCAAACGCGACAAGAGCGATGTACAGTCAAAACCGATTGACCGGTCGTCACCAGAACCACTATTCACACCAGAACCTTAGCTGCTCGCCCTACGCTAGCCACTGCCCAAAACCACACCTCCTCTCCAGCCCATTCCCCCACCTTTCGATCCCCTAGCCTGCATCAAGCGTCCCCTAGTTCGCCGGAAAGCCATGGTGCACCGCAAGATCACGTACTACAAGATGCTGACACCGCAGCGCCGCGCAGAAATCGCGATGGCAGTCGACGCCACAGACCTCCGTTCCCAAGCTCACTTTGCGGCAGGCCAATCCCCGAGTTCTCTGGAGCCAAACTCCGAGGAGAAGGAAGCCGATCCAATGTCCATGTCGGAGGTCGCGGCGCAAAAGGCCCCCAACGCGTATGAGACAATGGACGTCGACTTCGTGCCGGAGTTCGAGTCCCCCATGGTGCAGGCGGACCAGCGGTTCAACTTGGCGATACTAAAGGAGGACCGGGGGCAGAGGCTCAACTCGACGTGGAGTGCGTGCATGCCGCTGCCATCGAGGCTCTCCTGCAGGCGGAACCAGATGTCGTGGATGTGAACCAGGCGGCGGAGGCTCAACTTGACGTGGACCGCGCGGATGCCGCTGCCATCGAGGCCCTCCTGCAGGCGGAACCGGACGTCCTGGACTTGAACCGGGTGGCGGAGGCTCAACTCGACGCGGAGCGCGCGGATGCCGCTGCCATCGAGGCCCTCCTGCAGGCGGAACCGGATGTCCTGGACTTGAACCGGGCGGCGGAGGCTCAACTCGACACGGAGCACACGGATGCCGCTGCCATCGTGGCCCTGCTGTAGGCGGAACCGGACGTCATGGACTTAAACCGGGCGGTGCTCTCATCCGTGCAGAGCGCACACATGCTCTGCATGAACGAGTAGCTGGAGGCCGAGGACAACCACAGTGCGGAGACACACGTCGGCACCTACGGCTGGTTCGCGCCGGTAGCCAAAGACCACGAGTGATGACCCACAAGTATAGGGGATCAATTGTAGCTCTTTTTGATAAGTAAGAGTGTCGAACCCAACGAGGAGCAGAAGGAAATGACAAGTGGTTTTCAGCAAGGTAATGTCTTCAAGTGCTGAAATTATAAGTACCAGAGTAGTTTGATAGCAAGATAATTTGTAACGAGCAAGTAACGATAGTAGTAACAAAAGTGCAGCATTGTAGCCCAATCCTTTTGAGGCAAAGGACAGGCCAAAACGGTCTCTTATGATAAGCAAATTGTTCTTGAGGGTACACGGGAATTTCATCTAGTCACTTTCCTCATGTTGGTTCGATTTGTGTTCGCTACTTTGATAATTTGATATGTGGGTGGACCGATGCTTAGGTGTTGTTCTTACTTGAACAAACCTCCTACTTATGATTAACCCTCCCGCAAGCATCCGCAACTACGAGAAAAGTATTAAGAATAAATTCTAACCATAGCGTTAAACTTTTGGATCCAATCGGTCCCTTACGGAATAGCGCATAAACTGGGGTTTAAGCTTCTGTCACTCTCACAACCCATCATCTAATTGCTAGTGCACAATGCATTCCCTTAGGCCCAAATATGGTGAAGTGTCATGTAGTCGACGTTCACATGATTACTTGCAACATGATAAAAGTAATTACTCACAAATGATAAACATGCTCATGATCAGAGGAGCATTAAATAGCATATTGGATCTGAACATATAATCTTCCACCAAATAAATCATATAGTAATCAACTACAAGATGTAATCAACACTACTAGTCACCCACAAGCACCAATCTATAGTTCCCATTACAAGATTGAACACAAGAGATGAACTAGAACTACAAGAAATATGTCAACTAGTGACCTTCTGTCAGTGACCCTGGAAGAATTGGTCATAGATCTATGACCATTTCAGACCAATTGGTCAAAAGCTGTTCGGGGGGCTCCAAACCCTAAACTATAACGACCATTTTTGTCAGGAAGGTCGTAATTTCCTTACACGAAATGGTCATAAAGCAGATAGCACTGGTCCGCTGCCTTATTTCTAGCTGACACGACCAATATAGATGGTCATAACCTTGTAAATTGTGGTGGGTTGCTATGACTAGGCGCCACCTCATCAGTTTTGTCTATGTGTCATGTCCATGTGGCAATTTTTGCCCCAGGTTGTGAAGCAACCTATATTTCTTCATTCCCAAAATTCCCAAAAAAATCTCATAAATTATTTTGGTCAAATCTTCGTCAAATATGTAAAAAATCTTCCTTGCCTAGTTCAAAAATAATTCAACAATATTCATTTTCCTATTCTGTTCAAAACAACACTTTGTGAAGGAAGTACCACTTTGGCATGTCCAAATAGTATCCATTTTCTACGGTGCTTTCCTATGCCCAAATAACCATCCTCCACCAAATGCTAGCTCAATCCATACATTATTTTGAGCCCAGCTTCAACATTCGTATTTATATCCAGTGTGGTACTTTGCAAAGCAAGTACCACCTAGGATCCTCCTTTTGGGCTGAAAATTTGTGAAGACGGTCTTCTTAGTGACTGATCATCCTCAGCCAAAACTCACGCCCATTAGCCATGTACATTTCCCGTACCGCTAATCAAACACTTGGCTGCTAATTCATGTTTGAGCATCGATCGGTCTCCTCGTGAGAATCTTATGTTGTAATTTTCTTCCTAGCACCTACCTGGGGAGTGCCCAACCCACTAGACAAGCCTAGGCCGCCCAGAACACATGGCAACGCCACGGTCACGCGGTGACCACGCGACGGGCATGCGAGTTTACGCGCTCTAGAGTTGGGGCCCTCGGCCACCACCCAAACCTCGACGTATCGCCTCCAAACCATGTATTTATGATTAAATAGGTACTTATGTAACTAGAAATGATTTTTGGAAAAAATAAATAGCAAACTATGAGGCAGCTACAGTTCAAATTTGACCCGCTTCCAACTAAATCGGCGAAAATTTGTCTTTTTCACGAGAGGTGGATCAAAACTTTTTACACCCAACCATTTTGTCAATTGTGCATTAAATATGTCCTAGTATTTTAGAAAATTGATTTGGTCCAATTTTGCAACAATTATTTGGGAGGTCCTTCACAAAAAAAACCTCCTTTTGGGCACTCAAAAAATGCAAAATGGTTTTTTCGTCCAAAGAAAATGAAAACTTCCTAAGGCAACATTGTTTGCCATTCCAATATGCACCCTTGTGCACAATATGAGATCATTTGAACAAACTATGCCATGAATGTGGCCATAAGATTGATCATTTGGCTTGAAAGCCATTGATCTCCACACGTGATAGCTCGTTTCTGAGAACACTTTTTTAAAATAATTGCCGTATTACAAGTTTGTTATCTTTCCTGGGAACTTGGCCACATATAATGACACAATGCGAAGGTTTCCCAATTTTTTGATTTTTTTTTGAATTTTTATGCCCGTTTCAAAATGCGGTCAAAATGGCGGGAATGACCGTTCCTAGCTAGTGGTTGAATCTCGGAATTTGTTTGGTGTTTCTCTGATTAAATAGATACTTATGTACCTAGAAATGATTTTTGGAAAAAATAAAGAGCAAACTACAAGGCAGCTACAGTTCAAATTTGACCCGCTTCCAACTGAATCGGCGGAAATTTGTCTTTTTCACGAGAGGTGGATCAAAACTTTTTACACCCAACCATTTGGTCAATTGTGCATTAAATATGGTGTAGTATTTTAGAAAAATTATTTGGTCCAATTTTGGAACAATTATTTGGGAGGTCCTTCACAAAAAAACCTCCTTTTGGGCACTCGAAAAATGGAAAATGGTTTTTTCGTCCAAAGAAAATGAAAACTTCCTTAGGCAACATTGTTTGCCATTCCAAGATGCACCCTTGTTCACAATATGAGATCCTTTGAACAAACTATGCCATGCGTGTGGCCATAAGATTGATCATTTGGCTTGAAAGCCATTGATCTCCACACGTGATAGCTCGTTTCTAAGAACACTTTTTTTAAAATAATTGCCGTATTACAAGTTTATTATTTTTCCTGGGAACTTGGCCACATATAATGACACAATGCGAAGGTTTCCCAATTTTTTGATTTTTTTGAATTTTTATGCCCGTTTCAAAATGCAGTAAAAACGGCGGGAATGACCGTTCCTAGCTAGTGGTTGAATCTTGGAAATTTTTTTGGTGTTTCTCTTACTAAATAGATACTTATGTACCTAGAAATGATTTTTGAAAAAAAATAAAGAGCAAACTACAAGGCAGCTACAGTTCAAATTTGACCCGCTTCCAGCTAAATCGGCGGAAATTTGTCTTTTTCACGAGAGGTGGATCAAAACTTTTTACACCCAACAATTTGGTCAATTGTGCATTAAATATGGCCTAGTATTTTAGAAAAATTATTTGGTCCAATTTTGCAACAATCTTTTGGGAGGTCCTTCACTAAAAAACCTCCTTTTGGGCACTCGAAAAATGGAAAATGGTTTTTTCGTCCAAAGGAAATGAAAACTTCCTTAGGCAACATTGTTTGCCATTCCAAGATGCACCCTTGTGCACAATATGAGATCCTTTGAACAAACTATGCCATGAATGTGGCCATAAGATTGATCATTTGGCTTGAAAGCCATTGATCTCACACGTGATAGCTCGTTTCTGAGAACACTTTTTTAAAATAATTGCCGTATTACAAGTTTGTTATTTTTCCTGTGAACTTGGCCACATATAATGACACAATGCGAAGGTTTCCCAATTTTTTGATTTTTTTTGAATTTTTATGCCCGTTTCAAAATGCGGTCAAAACGGCGAGAATGACCGTTCCTAGCTAGTGGTTGAATCTTGGAATTTTTTTGGCGTTTCTCTGATTAAATAGATACTTATGTACCTATAAATGATTTTTGGAAAAAAATAAAGAGCAAACTACAAGGCAGCTACAGTTCAAATTTGACCCGCTTCCAGCTGAATCGACGGAAATTTGTCTTTTTCACAAGAGGTGGATCAAAACTTTTTACACCCAACCATTTGGTTAATTGTGCATTAAATATGGCCTAGTATTTTAGAAAAATTATTTGGTCCAATTTTGCAACAATTATTTGGGATGTCCTTCACAAAAAAACCTCCTTTTGGGTACTCGAAAAATGGAAAATGGTGTTTTCGTCCAAAGAAAATGAAAACTTCCTTAGGCAACATTGTTTGCCATTCCAAGATGCATCCTCGTAGACATATAATCACACAATGCGAAGGTTTTTCATTTTTTTGTGAATTTCCTATGCCGATTTCAAAATGTGATCAAATTTGCCCGCATGACCCTTCTTAGTTAGGTGGTTAATAATGCAAAACTATTGGTTTGTCTATGATGAAATAGCTACTTTTGTATCTAAAAATGATTTTTTTAGAAAATAAATAGCAAACTATAAGATACATGTAGTTCAAATTTGACTCGTTTCTTGCCGAATTGGCTGTTTCTCAAAATACCTAGAAAGATCGGAAATGCAATCAAATTGATGATCATCCATGAAAGGTGGTCCAACTTAAGTGAAAATTTTAGTGATGCCATTTTGCAAAATATTTTTGGTAGCTGCCTCACAAACCTCCCTTGTTTTTAACAATAAGAAGAGTAATTTTTAATAGCTCATTTTCGAACCAATCAGGACGCAGCACACAGATCACCCCACTGTATTCGATCTGAGCCGTCCGCCTCCTACTGATCCAGCGTCTCTCCCTCCTCCCTCGACCCCCTCCTTCCCGAGAAACCCTAGGTCAAGCGCTGCCGCCTCCCTCTCCCCGATCCAGATCCCTCCTCCGCCGCCCCTCTCCCCGATCCAGACCCCTCCCCACCGCCCCTCTCCCCGATACAGATCCCTCCTCCAGCCCCATCCCCGGCCATCCCCACTTCTACCACCCCTCCTGTCCCAATCGCTGCTCAGTGAGATGGGATCCACTCCCGCAGCCGCCGCTCCACCCTCACCGTCGACGACCCACGCCACCGCCGCACACCACCGCACCCTCCCCTCACCGTCGGGTAGTGCTCGGCGGCGCTTCCAGACCGCGATGGCCGCAGCCTTGCCCACTCTGACCCATAACACCAGATCGACAGCAACGAAGAAAAGAGGAGAGAGCAACTCCTTTCTTTTCCCCTTCCACGCTGCTCACCTACCAAAGGAGATCGAAGGAGGGAAGAAAGGGGATCGAGGGTCTCGGGAGGCTGGCGGCGTGGCTAATTAGATAGAGGCCTCTCCTCCCTGACCTACTACCTGCTGCTGCTCTTCTCCAACACCGACGCCAGCTGCTCTGCTCCAACTCTGACAACTGTTGCTGCTCTTCTTCAACACCGACGATCGCCGCTGCGGCATCTCCTCGATACCAACAGCGGGGCACCGGACTCCTGGTGGTGCTCTGCTCCGGGTGGTCGGCTGACCTCCCGCGAAGGCCGCCACGATTCCTCCCCAAGGCTGGGCCCTTCGCTGCTGATCTTCACCCTGCTGTCCTTCTTCTTCGACTGCAACTTCTACGACCTCGAATTGAAGATCATCAGGACCCATAGGCTCTGAACCTCTCTCTTCTCTTGTTTCTGTTTTCTGAATACAGGTACTTTTGGGTTTGAGACTTACTCTGTCAGCTATACATCTTTGTTGAATCCCTCGAATCCGTGCTGAATTGCTATGAATTGTTGCCTGGACATGAGTTAGTTGGTAAAAAATACTGTGATAATACTTAGTAAGATACCCAGTGATGTTGATTTCCTGTGTGAGTAGTTATGAGCGGCTGATTCCTCTTTCCCTTGTTAGTACTTGGCTATGTGTTTGATGATTCAGAATAGAATAAAAAAATGACAATTCTATTTCTGAACCCTTTACCTTTGCTGCATACTATTCTGTTTTGCTTAGATCCAGTGACTACTTGTTCCAAGACTGCTTGATTAGTCTGATAAGTTGTTTCTAGCTCTATTAAAGTCAAATATTCTGTTTTCCTGAATGTTTCGAGTGCGTGCTTCGAAGTTCTAGATCCCTGTGGAGAACCGACACTCTGAAATCACTATATCTACATCAGATCACTTATCTTCAGAAACTCTTGGTGATGATGTTATTCCTCTTTTGGTTCATGTGTTGTAATTATATACCACAGAATTCTACACCATGTGGTGGACTTAAGTATGTTAGTGACTTCATTTGATGTGTGTATTTCTGTTAATTTTAAGATTCTGTTGCTGTGAAAATGTACCTCACTGACCGTCTGTCTATTTATTGTGTACTTCTTGCATGAGGAGGTGCTAGTGATGCGGCATGCCAAGCAGCAGTAGGGGAAGGGGGTCTCCTGATCAAGGAGGCGGAGGAGTAGGGGCGTGCCCGGCCGGCAGCCCTGTCCTGCTCGTGGGGGAGGGGCAGGAGGGGTCTGCTCCTCTGCTTCCATTGCGACCGCCACAGGTAGCTCCTCCATCTCCCTCCCCCTCTTCCTGTGCTCACTACTTCTCCTGCTAAGTTGACGAATATGTGATGCACTTGTCCTAAGGAATTTTAGAGGGATCTGTATGAAAAAGTCATGTTTTTATTTTATTTTATTTAGGTTGCTAGTTACCAAACAGAGAGAGAAGATGAGCTCCTGCTTGGATTTTTTTCTGCCAGCACATGATTTGTATGTATGCAATCATCATCTTGCGTGTGCGAGCTAGTTCCTTGCTTGGGCATTGCGTCGATGACCAAGTGTTAGTGCCGATTTGTTGTGGTGGTGCTCATCTGGCCATTGATTTCTTGCTGATAATTAGGTGCTAAAGAATGCTACAGGTTTATTAGGATGTGGCTGAAACCATTAGATGGCCTTCGTTGACTTGCTATCAATACTGGTCTCATGTTTTGTTTCCTTTCTGGACATGTTATGCTTCAAGTGTTGCTGCTATTTAGTACTAAGTGCTTAACTTAACTAAGCTTGAGCTACTAAAACCCACTCTCAAATTAATGAATTCCTGTTTTGCAAAACTTCAATGTTGAGCTCCTCTCCTCTCCTCGCTGAGCCGTGGCCGTCGATTTTCATTTCGTCAACCACCACTCCAGCTACCTTCTTGTGTAATCAAATTTGCTCCTGTATGTGTGTGTGTGTAGTTCAACACTAGTTTTCTTTCTAACTCATTTCATATATATGGTTGAAATTGTGCAGGTTCCATGGTGCCAAGTGGCCTCTGGCCATCTTGAACTGGAACTCCAGTAACAAGTAGATGTTGCTGTCGTACTCAATATTTTAAGTTATTTTTTATTTTTTGAGAGAATTGTATTAGGTTGATTAGATTAATTAGCTCAGCTTGCTAAAGTAGCAACAACAACAGCCGCGCTTTGCCATCCACTTTATACCTGGATTGTACTTACATGCTTAGATAACCTTGTACGCATAGCTGGTCTGTTTTATTTATAAATGGTTATCACTTGTTGCTGCAGGAGCAACGTTGCTGATGGCGATGGGTACGTGATGGTGGCTAGTGTGGTGGACGACCCAGAATATGTGGCCTCGCAAGTGCACATGTATGTAGCTTTCCTCCTCAAATGCTTCTGTTTCTGCCTCAGCTACTCAGCCAATAAACACCAAATCTGGAATGAGAAAGAGGATGAGGCCTACTTGATTGGTGTTTTAACCATTTTGTTCGTTCATGCTGTGTGCATTGATTCCCATGAACTATAACCTGATTTGATGCTACCTTGTCTTTTTTTCAATTGATATTTGTCTCAGCCAGCACTCTGACTATAAATGTGTTGTTTTAATCCTGATGATGATGTTGTAGTATAAGGTGGACACCATATTCCTCTTTTAATTCAAAATGAATAATTAACTGGAGCATGTTGTAGTTATGACTTAGTTACTGATGATGATGTAGAAGATCTAATCTTGCTTAATCCTGATGACTTAGTTACTAAGTTATGACATATTCCTCTTCTACATTCCTCTTTTAATCCTGATGATGATGTGGTTAGCTACTGATTTCCTGCATGTTTTGACTTAGTTTCTGGTGTGGATATGCAATGTGACTTACAATTACTAGCTGTGCATACTGTTGACTGTAGTGTGGTACACTTCCTGGAGCATTGTAATGCCTTACCAAGTAGCAATTGCGTGAAGATAGTCCACAACACAAAAACTATGTGTAATGACTGTTACTTTTTGCATCGTCTTGACATTTTTAGCTGCTGTATTGTTTCTCACTCATGATTGATCTACTGCCAGGTGAAGGTTTTCAAATGTTGAAGGAGGAGGACAATAGGAACTTCTGTGATGTCTTGTCATCTATTTTCTTTTCTTTGTTGTAGAATAATTTTGTTTGGCACTTACTGGTTCCTTGGATGTAAAGATATGTACTGCTAGAATGAATGCATGTAAAGATATTTTGGCCTCCTATAATATTCCATGTTGCTTTGAAAATGTATCGGAACTGGGCTAGGCCCAAGATAGTTTGTAGTGTGATGTGTTGTAATGTCAATGGAATAATAAAAAAGTTTGATTGGATCAATTATTTCGGCCTAGCCCAAGATATATTGAACAATTATTTCTGAGGGGAAAACTTGAGAGGCCCAGCAAAGAAATGGCCCAGAAAAATACAAGACCAAAAAAATCCGTCAAAAGGGATAGGCAAAGAAATTAAAAAGGCCGAATTATTGGGCCAGGCCCATGTAGCTAGCCGAAATTATCAGGAAAAAATATATAAAAAGGCTGAATTGTTGGGCTCGGCCCATGTAGAACACCGAATTGGACCGGGCTGAATCTAAGTAACGACCTTTTGAATTGGTCGCAATTTTGTCACGTCGGATCCGACGTGGCCTGGGCAGGCAGCCAGTGACCAAAACAAAAGGTCATGGGTTCAACGACCTTCTGTTTTGGTCGTAGACGTCTACGACCTTCTCACAAAGAAGGTCGTTAATTTCAGTTTACGACTGCCAGCTTTTGACCTTCTGTTTTTTGTCACAAAAAGGTCGCAAATGAAAAACAATGACCTTTCAGTGACCAATAGTCAAGGTCACAAGTTGACATATTTCTTGTAGTGTAGGGTTTGGGATGAGATGGTGCTGTTGAAGATATTGATGGAGATTGCCCTCCCCAAGATGGGAGAGTTGTTGGTGATGATGATGACGATGATTTCCCCCTCCAGGAGGGAAGTTCCCCCGGTAGAATCGCTCCACCAGAGGGCAAAAGTGCTCCTGCCCAACTTCTGCCTCGAGGTGGCGGCTAGGGCTGGAGAAAAAGCTCGAAGCTCGCGAGCTAAACAAGTAGCTCGTGACTCGGCTCGAATCGACTCGAACTCGAAGAATAACGAGTCGAGCCGAGCTTTAGTTTAAGATCGTTTATACACCAAGTTAAACGAGCCAATCTCACGAGTACACGTGTAACTCGTTAGGCTCGATACAATAGATCAGCCATGCCCAATACAAAGAAAGATCAGCCACCCAGCACCCTACGTCCCAGGCGCACAACACAAGGCCCGACCGTTGAAGGCCCAGCCGCCTAGGAGACTCGTGCGTTACAAGGAAATTACAATTGTTTAGTGATATATATGTTTAATATATACATAATCATTTTTATCATATTTGAGGGCTTTATGTTTATATCTTGAACGAGCTTAACAAGCTAAACGAGCCAGCTCGCGATTTATACGAGTTGAGCCAATCTTGGGTTTGAGCTCATTATAGTACTGAGTCGAGTCGAGCTAGCTCGTTAACAAAACGAGCTGTTGCGAGTCGAGCCGAGCTGGCTCGAGTCGGTTTGAATTCCAGACCTAGTGGCGGCACTCCATCCCGAAAGTCATCTCCTTATTTTCTCTAGGTCAAAATGAGCTATATACCAGAAGATGGGCACTAGAGGTGGGTCTGGGTGAGCACAACCCACCAGGGCGCGCCTGGGCTCCCTAGCGCGCCCAGGTGGGTTGTGCCCACATGGTGGGCCCCCTCTGGTAGTTGTTTGCTCCAATAATTCTCAAATATTCCATAAAAAATCCTCGTGAAGTTTCAGCTCATTTGGAGTTGTGCAGAATAGGTAGCCTGACGTAGCTTTTTCAGGTCCAGATTTCCAGCTGCCGGAATTCTCCCTCTTTGTGTATACCTTGCATATTATGAGAGAAAAGGCACTAGACTTACTCCAAAAAGCATTATTATGGATAAAAACATTATAAATAACAGTAAGAAAACATGATGCAAAATGGATGTATCAACTCCCCCAAGCTTAGACCTCGCTTGTCCTCAAGCGAAAACCGAAATCGAAAAACATGTCCACATGCTTTGAGAGAGAGGTGTCGATAAAAACAAAATACGGACATAGAAGCATCATGTTGATTATTATAACAACAATAAAATTAAACATAAGACTTTTATCATAAAACTTTTATCACATACTTCTCATGAATAAGTAACAATTCAACACACAATCGAAGTATAAAGCAAAAACTCTATTAATAACCAACAAACTATATTCTCGGTCAACTTTGCAACTACAATTCATCATCTTTTCAGGAAGGGTCACGTATCGGAGTGTAGGATCGAAAGTATGTCTAGAGGGGGGGGGGTGATTAGACTACTTGACCAATTAAAAATCTAGCCTTTTCCCAATTTTAGTTCTTGGCAGATTTTAGCAACTTAGCACAAGTCAAGCAATCAACCTACACATGCAGTTCTAAGAGTGTAGCAGCGGAAAGTAAAACAATTGCATATGAAGGTAAAGGGAGGAGTTTGAGGGAGCAAACGCAATGTTGACACGGAGATTTTTTATCCGTGGTTCCGATAGGTGGTGCTATCGTACATCCACGTTGATGGAGACTTCAACCCACGAAGGGTAACGGTTGCGCGAGTCCACGGAGGGCTCCACCCACGAAGGGTCCACGAAGAAGCAACCTTGTCTATCCCACCATGGTCGTCGCCCACGAGGGACTTGCCTCACTCGGGTAGATCTTCACGAAGTAGGCGATCTCCTTGCCCTTACAAACTCCTTGGTTCAACTCCACAATCTTGACGGAGGCTCCCAAGTGACACCTAGCCAATCTAGGAGACACCACTCTCCAAGAAGTAACAAATGGTGTCTTGATGATGAACTCCTTGCTCTTGTGCTTCAAATGATAGTCTCCCCAACACTCAACTCTCTCTCATAGGATTGGATTAGGTGGAAAGATGATTTGAGTGGAAAGCAACTTGGGGAAGGCTAGAGATCAAGATTTATGTGGTTGGAATGGAATATCTTGACCTCAACACAAGTGTAGGTGGTTCTCTCTCAGAAAATGTATGTTGGAAGTGTGGGCATGTTCTGATGGCTCTCTCCATGAATGAAGAGTGGGTGGAGGGGTATATATAGCGTCCACACAAAATCTAACTGTTACACACAATTTACCAAACTCGGTGGGACCGAATCGTTAAACTCGGTCAGACCGGTTTAGTTCATAATGTGACCGTTAGGATTTTCGGTGGGACCGACACGTCAACTCGGTGAGACCGATTTCGTTAGGGTTAGGGCATAACGTAATCTCGGTGAGACCGATTACAGAAACTCGGTGAGACCGATTTTGGTAATAGACAAACAGAGAGTTGGTCAGGCAAACTCGGTGGGACCGATTCGCTCATCTCGGTTAGACCGAAACGTTACGAAAGGGAAACAGAGTGTTTGCATTGCAATCTCGGTGGGACCGATCGCTCATCTCGGTTTGACCGAAACATTACGAAGGTAAACAGAGAGATTACAATACCATCTCGGTGAGACCGAAAAGACTAGGGTTTCTGGCAGTGGCTATGTCAATTGAACTCGGTGGCGCCAGATAGACGGTTTCGGTGGGGCCGAGTTTGACTTTTGGTTTGGGACATATGTGGATGTGAGAAAGTAGTTGAGGGTTTTTGGAGCATATCACTAAGCACTTTGAGCGAGAAACTCATTAAGAAACACCTCACCCCCTCTTGATAGTATTGGCTTTTCCTATGGGCTCAATGTGATCTTGGATCACTTAAAATGAAAAATGTAGAGTCCTCAGCATTGAGCTTGAGCCAATCCTTTGTCCTTAGCATTTTGAGGGGTCCGCTTTTCTCATCCATGCCATGCCAATCATTGAGCTTTCCTGAAATGTTTATCTTGAAATAGCATTAGCTCAATGAGCTATATGTTGTTAGGAATTACCAAAACCACCGAGGGATAGTTGCACTTTCAATCTCCCCCTTTTTGGTAATTGATGACAACATATAGATCAAAGCTTCGACAAATGATAATAAGATTGAAAAACATCGTCGCTTTGAGAAGTATGTGATAAACAAGAGCTCCCCCTAAATTTGTGCATTATTTAAAATTTGCTTTTGAATGCAAATGCACAATCGATTAGGATCATGGGTTACTCTTCCATGCCACATACATCTTGGTGGAGCGCTCAAAATGATAGAAGTTAAAAGCATGCACTCATCACCAAGCAAGTGAATGATCATATAAGGATATAAGAGATAATATCATCCAACAAGCATTAAGGGTAGCATATGATCAAACACATGATCAAACAAGTATCTCACAAGCACATAAAGTATCTCACACAATCAAGAGGTTCAACCAAAATAGCAAGAGAGATAAAAAAACAACACTCTCTCTTGAAGCCTATGATCTATACATTTTTCTCCCCCTTTGGCAACAAGTTACCAAAAAGTTCAAAAATGCATAGTGCTAAACGACTCTCAGGCTTGATCTTCGGTAGGTGGTGTAGAGACGACTCCAAGGACGAAAGCTTCTGTTGATGTAGCTAGAGCTGGTGGAGTGGCTGCTGGAGGTGGCACTGGAGCTGTAGCTGCTGAAGCTGATGCTGTAGCTCTAGTATCTGTGACTGGCACTACATCAGATCTCTGTCCTCTAGGCACTCTAGCAAAAGCATCTGTAGTAGACTTTCCCTTCTTCTCCTCTGCTTCCTCCTGTAGCTGCTCAACTGCAGTTTGGATCTCAGTTACCTTGACATCCAGATCATAGAATTTTTGCTCAATGATCCTCTCCAAACTCTCCTGGTTTTGAGTCAGGGTGGCCAAGCCCTTCTCAATCCTCAAAGTGGATTGGATCAGATATCCAAGTTGATCTTTCTTGGATTTCGAGAACACCTGAGATGCCTCTTCAACAGTTGACATCTTTGTAGCTTTCTCTGCCCTTGCCTTCTCTCTCTTCTCATGTGCTTGAGCTGATGATGGTTCTTGTTCATTCATGACAACAGTTTTGTCTTCAAACTCAGGGTAGATGGGTAGGTGCTCCTTATCCAATAGATATTTGCCTGTGCCCATCTTGTAGTTGATGAGCTCCTGAATTTGTGGGGCATACCCACAACTTCTCTTCTGATCTGCTGCTGTCCTTTTGATTGTCTCCACAATTAGACTCATGACTTTGAACTTTTGAGGCACATCAAACAAATGTAGCAAGTTGATAGCATGTCCTCTGATCATCTTGTGATCACCTGACTTGGGTAACAATGTGTGCCTTAGGATCCAGTTTATAGTAGGCAGACCAGACAACAAGAAGTGGACAGATCCAAACTTATGAGTATCCAAAGCATCATCTGGGATCTCTCTGTACATGTTGGCCATCGTGTTATGGTCTTTCTTCTTTTCAGCATAAACATCCAAGTCATCCTCACTTTCTTCTGGGGCATTGATCAACTGAGCTCATTATTCAATAGAAGATTGGTACCTTGTACCTTCAGACATCCAAATGATCTTCCCATCTGGGTAGAAGTGGGCAGTGGAGTAAAACTGCATGATCAGCTCATCATTCCACTTGGTGAGCTTCTAGGCAACAAATGTATCAACTCCACATGCTTTGAAGCTGTCATATACACCTGGACAGTGATCTTCATTCTCCTTGATATACTCCCAGTCAACCCATCTCATGTCACACACTATGGGCTTCTTGTCAAGCAAAATTGTCTCATAAAAGTCTTGTTGTTCCTTAGTGTGAAACCTGTAATCCACAGCAGTTCTCCTCCTGACAGCATATGGATCAGACTGTCTCCATAATCTCAGTCCTGAATCCTTCCTGATTTTCATGTTTTCTGCAACAGGATGTGCGTCATTGTGGTCAGGGATCTTGGGCTTCAGCTTTCTCAAAACAAGTGAATCATCTTCTTCTTCTTCAGCAGCTTCAGGTATTGGGGCCTTGTTCTTCTCCTCAGCAGGAATACTGCTGGTGTTCCTCTTGGGTTTAGGCTTCTGAGCTGGAGCAACAGCCTTGGGAGCAGCTTTGGGCTTAGATGGACCAGCCCCTGATCTGATTGCATCTCCCATGAGCTTCTGTGCTTTGGGTGCTGGTGCAGCATCCTCTTGTTCTTCCTCTTCTCTTTCAGAGTCTCTCTTCATTGAGGGCTTGCCAAGAACTCCGGCAGTAGTGGTTCTTGCCCTCTTCTTCTTCTTACCATCACCTGCTGCTTCACCATCATCAGATTCAATGGTGAACTTCATAGTTTCTCCTGTGGCAACTTTCTTTGGCTTGGAAGCTTCGGCAGTAGAGGCTCTGGCTTTTGACATTGGAACTCTTCTTGCCGGAGCCTTTGTTTTCATTCCAGGCTTTGTTGCAGCAGCAGTGCTATATTCCTTCTTCAACACCTTCTTTCTTGAAGTGGCCTCATCCTCAACAGCCACATAATCTTCATCTTCAGAATCTGAGGTTTTCTTCTTCCTTGTCCTGGTAGCTGCCTTGGGCAAGTTACTAGGTGTGCTCCTGCTGCCCTCATCATAGCTCCCTGACATACTAGTGCCCTCACTCAACCGAACCGACTCTTCATACTTGTTCTGACTATCACTTTGATCAGACATCTCTTCAAGCTTACTGACAGCAGACCCTGTGAATATGTTGTAGATGAGGTAGAGTAGATGAGCATCACAAAGTACAGAGGTTTTGCAAAATAATTGAGTCAAAAAGCTTAGTTTTAGTTCTCTACAGAAGTGATCTCGGAGCTACCGAATTGAAAAACTCGGTGATACCAAAGTAACACTTGGAACCTAAACTAGTGAACTCGGTAGGGCCGAGTCACCGTTCGGTGGCACCGAGATTGCTAGGGTTTTACAGAATCCTGAACTCGGTCACACCGATTTGCACGTTTCGGTCAGACCGAAAAGCGCATGTGCAATGGCCAAGGCCGAATCGGTGAGACCGATTTCTACAGTTCGGTCGGTCCGAGATGAATTCTGCGGAGAGCTAACCCTAAAATTTTCGAATCAATCTAGACCTAAGGAAGTTTTTGCTGGATGGATCAATCTCAGTTGTGGCAAGAAACATGGCATTGTCCTTGTGCTAGGAATCGGAGTGAAAAAGACAGCACAAGGGGTCGAACACTTACCCTAGAGCGGTGAGTGTTCGCTACGGCGGCAACAGCGGAGCAGATTGCCATTGACGGCGGCGGAGACCAGTGGCGGGAGGTCGCTGGTGGCGAGAGGACGATCCGGAGACCCGAAGAGGCAGAGCAGGTTACGCGCGGGTGAAGGGTTTCGGAAAATTTTCCAAAATTTGACCCGTCAGTATATATAACCTGACCCTGTCGGTGTGACCGAGTGGAACAACTCGGTGGCACCAAGATGCGAAACTGCAGGCAGTTACAGCAACTCGGTGTGACCGAAAGGTTCTAATCGGTTGCACCGAGATTGAAAACCTAGATCAACTAAGTGATCTCGTTAGGACCGAAAAGGATGAATCGGTCAGACCGAAATGCACAAAGAGGTTTTGGAAGTTTAAGTCTATGACGAATCGGGGACTCCGAATGCTCCTCACACAGAGTGGTTCGAATCTGACTTGATCAAACTTTGTGATGTAGCATGAATAGAGTTTGAGACGAGGAAAGCATAGATAGCTAAAGGGAGTTCTTAGGCATTCTTGTCCATGCATTTGGCAAAAGAGAAAAAGCCAAACAATCAAAGCAACAAATGGATGTCCTCGAATGAGAAAAATATGCATTCAACATGCTCACACAATTAAAATGGCAAATGAAATATGTGACAAAGCATGCACAAACACTCTAGCATCTATCAAGCAATTGGCGATGACTAGGTCATCTATATATATGAGTATATTGACTTAGGAGTCAAATGAGAACATTTGATCATAGGTCATACTCATCGTTTAAGCACAAGTGGGGTTACCACTTTTACATAAAGCATTGTTGTGCTCACACCATTAGAGTTGCTTTAGCTCAATTCTTAGAGTAAAGCCCCCCTAGATGTGATATCCCCCCTAAGAGGGATGAACTAACCTTGGGTTTTGTCGATGATGACTTCATGTAGGTGTTGAAGATGTGGATTCTCAATGTTGATGTAGATCATTTGGAGCAATCCATTGGAGTGAGTTGCACTTTCAATACCTACACGGGTTAGTCCCGCAAGGAACAAGCAAGGATATCCATAGACATAGAGTGATGTATACACAAGATGTTGTCCATGAAAGCATTAGGTTACCTTGTCCCTTGTCTTACCAACAAGAGGGTTTGTGACTCCTTGGACTAGTGCAAGATGTGGAAGTTGTTTGCACTTGTCATTGCCAAAATGATAAGAGTGAAGTATGTTGGCAGAGTCACCCTCAAGAACTCTCTAGTTCTTCTTCTTTGGGATCCACACCATCTTGATGGGAATCCTTGGAGTTGTAGTCGTACTTGATGAAGTAGAACTTGATGTAGTCTTGGGAACCCACTTGACTAAGGCCTTAGGTGCTTCTTCAAATGCATCAATTTCCTCTTGAAGCTTCTCCTTGCCTTTTTGCTTGTGGCCTTGTGGTGGAAGATCATCTTGAGCTTGTGTTCCTTGGAAATAAGTAAGATCATACTTCTCTTGTTGAGGAACAAACTTCGTTTTGGGGTATTGATCTTCTTCCCACTCAACTCCATTGGCATTGAACTTTCGTTCAAATCCAACACCTTGAATCTTCCGGTGCCTTCCTTGCTTGCGTACAATTTCTTGAAATTGCTTACTTCCGGCAAGGCTCTTGTAAACACATTTCTTTATAATTCCCTTCAATAAGCTATTTTCTTGCTCAAGTGTAACTTGGCTAAGAGAATCATTAGTGGAATCAAGAGAACTACTAGAAGCAACAACATTGGATTTAGTATGATTGTTGTTACTACTAGATGAAGAATCTTTCTTGTTCTTGTTATTAGATTTAACTTGTGGCATGTAAGTAGACAAGAGTAAACGCTTGGCAATGTAAGAACTTTTATTGCGAAGATCATCATTGATTGCCCTTAAAAACTCATGCTCTTGCTCAAGGTTGAGCTTTTCAAAGCGTAGCTTCTCATGAGTCTTTAAAAGTTCTCGATGATCTTCCAAGGTAGTTTCATGAGCTAACTTAAGAGTGTTTAGTTCTTTAGTTAGACGCTCAATCTCCTTCTTATCATCATCATTCGTTTTATCTTGATTAGCATGATTAATAGCACATTCATCATAGTTTTCGTAACTAGAGTTGTCAACAAGAAAATCATCATCTCCTAGCAAATCATCTTCATCACTATTGAAATCAACATACTCGGGGTGTGTTACCTTTGGACCTTTAGCCATGAAGAATCTCCCAATTCCTTCATTTGGTGATTCAAATATGTCGTAGGAGTTGGTTGTCACAAGTGCTAGTCCGGCAACACCTTCATCTTGAGTATATTCGGAGTCGGAGTGATAACTTCTTTCGGAGTGATTGTCGGAGTCGGAGCTAGATACCCATTAACCAACATGAGCTTGATGTCTTCTTTTTGTGTAGCTCCTTGATGACTTATCCTTCCTTTCCGAATCCTTGCTTCTCCGAGAGGGTCTTCGTTCATAACGATCATCTCTACTCCTTCTTTCTCTTGGTGGTGATTCTTCTCTTCTACTCCTTCTTTTGTAGGGAGCCGTACACTCATTGGAATAGTGTCCGGGTCTTCCACAATTGTAGCAATTACGCTCACGACTAGAAGATCTTTTGTCATTGTAGGACCTTGACTTGGAACTTCTTTCCTTGCTTCTACTCTTGTAGAACTTGTTGAAGTTCTTCACCATTAGGCTCAATTCTTCATTGAAGGTTTGTTTCTCACTTGATGATGTGGGAGCTTCACATGAGGCTTTGTAAGCACCGCTTGACTTGTTGTGGAGCTCTTCCTTATCCTTGAGTGACATCTCATGAGCAACAATTTTCCAATGACTTCCGTTGGCTTGAGATCTTTGTAATTGGGCATCATTTGGATCAATGTGCACACGGTATCATATTTTCCATCCAAGGCTCTTAGGATCTTCTTGATGATGAATTTATCGGTCATCTCTTCACTTCCTAAGCCGGCAATCTCATTTGTGATGAGAGCAAGCCTAGAGTACATTTCATCGACACCTTCACCATCCTTCATTTTGAACATGTCAAGTTGACTTTGAAGCACATCCAATTTGGATTCCTTGACGGAGTCGGTACCTTCGTGCATGTCAATCAAAGTATCCCAAATTTCCTTTGCATTCTCAAGACGACTGATTTTGTTGAATTTTCGGGGCACAATCCATTGAAGAGAATATCACAAGCTTGAGCATTGTATTGCAGCATCTTCAACTCCTCCGCGGTAGCTTCACGGTTTGGTTCTCTCCCATCAAAGAATTCACCTTCCAAGCCAATACACACAATAGCCCAAACGGACGGGTTATTTCCAAGAATATGCATTTTCATCTTATGCTTCCAACTAGCAAAATTAGTACCATCAAAGTAAGGACCTCTACGGTGATAATTTCCCTCGCTAGACGCCATACTCTCCTAGGTTGTGAAACCAAGGCTATGACCACCAAAAGCTATGGAAATCAAAGAAAATGAAGACCAAAGCTCTGATACCACTTGTAGGATTGAAAGTATGTCTAGAGGGGGGCTGATTAGACTACTTGACCAATTAAAAATCTAGCCTTTTCCCAATTTTAGTTCTTGGCAGATTTTAGCAACTTAGCACAAGTCAAGCAATCAACCTACACATGTAGTTCTAAGAGTGTAGCAGCGGAAAGTAAAACAATTGCATATGAAGGTAAAGGGAGGAGTTTGAGGGAGCAAACGCAATGTTGACACGGAGATTTTTTATCCGTGGTTCCGATAGATGGTGCTATCGTACATCCACATTGATGGAGACTTCAACCCACGAAGGGTAACGGTTGCGCGAGTCCACGGAGGGCTCCACCCACGAAGGGTCCACGAAGAAGCAACCTTGTCTATCCAACCATGGCCGTCGCCCACGAAGGACTTGCCTCACTCGGGTAGATCTTCACAAAGTAGGCGATCTCCTTGCCCTTACAAACTCCTTGGTTCAACTCCACAATCTTGATGGAGGCTCCCAAGTGACACCTAGCCAATCTAGGAGACACCACTCTCCAAGAAGTAACAAATGGTGTCTTGATGATGAACTCCTTGCTCTTGTGCTTCAAATGATAGTCTCCCCAACACTCAACACTCTCTCATAGGATTGGATTAGGTGGAAAGATGATTTGAGTGGAAAGCAACTTGGGGAAGGCTAGAGATCAAGATTTATGTGGTTGGAATGGAAATCTTGACCTCAACACAAGTGTAGGTGGTTCTCTCTCAGAAAATGTATGTTGGAAGTGTAGGCATGTTCCGATGGCTCTCTCCACGAATGAAGAGTGGGTGGAGGGGTATATATAGCCTCCACACAAAATCTAACCGTTACACACAATTTACCAAACTCGGTGGGACCGAATCGTTAAACTCGGCCATACCGATTTAGTTCATAATGTGACCGTTAGGATTTTCGGTGGGACCGCCATGTCAACTCGGTGAGACCGATTTTGTTAGGGTTAGGGCATAACGTAATCTCGGTGAGACCGATTACACAAACTCGGTGAGACCGATTTTGGTAATAGACAAACAGAGAGTTGGTCAGGCAAACTCGGTGGGACCGATTTGATCATCTCGGTTAGTCCGAAACGTTACGAAAGGGAAACAGAGTGTTTGCATTGCAATCTCGGTGGGACCGATCGCTCATCTCGGTTTGACCGAAACGTTACGAAGGTAAACAGAGAGATTACAATACCATCTCGGTGAGACCGAAAAGACTAGGGTTTCTGGCAGTGGCTATGTCAATTGAACTCGGTGGCGCCAGATAGACAATTTCGGTGGGGCCGAGTTTGACTTTTGGTTTGGGACATATGTGGATGTGAGAAAGTAGTTGAGGATTTTTGGAGCATATCACTAAGCACTTTGAGCAAGAAACTCATTAAGCAACACCTCACCCCCTCTTGATAGTATTGGCTTTTCCTATGGACTCAATGTGATCTTGGATCACTTAAAATGAAAAATGTAGAGTCCTGAGCATTGAGCTTGAGCCAATCCTTTGTCCTTAGCATTTTGAGGGGTCCGCTTTTCTCATCCATGCCATGCCAATCATTGAGCTTTCCTGAAATGTTTATCTTGAAATAGCATTAGCTCAATGAGCTATATGTTGATAGGAATTACCAAGATCACCCAGGGATAGTTGCACTTTCACGAAGCCTTTAGGCAAGTCCACATACTCAACCATCATATAGTCTTCTATGATTGCTAACACTCACCGTGTACAAATGAGCAAAATGTTTCAACCGGACACATAGAAAGATAGGGGCTTAAAATTACGCCTCCCAACGTACTCACCTCAAGGGTGATGTCAACAAGAATAACTCATGCTATCTATATTCAGCTGGACATATGTGCCTAGATCTTTCCTCACCACATGATGCTTGCCAAAGGAGACAAATAAAAAGGAATAGCAGGAAAACTTTGACTCTTTGCATAAAAGTACGAACATAAAAGTAAAAGATAGGCCCTTCGCAGAGGGAAGTAGAGGTTGCCATGCACTGATTTGTTTGTATGCTCAACCCCTTAGTGCAAAAGAACGTCACGTTACATTGCCCCTTGTGATAGCGACCTTTATTATGCAGTCTGTCGCCTTTATTCTTCACCATCACAAGTTCGTGCGACGCTCAATTTTCTCTTACACTAAATGATCTCACACATTTAGAAGCAATTTCTATTGCCTTTTTGCACCGATGACTACTTACTTGAGGGATCTTGCTCAATCCCTAGGTAGGTATGGTGGACACTTGAAAATAAGATTTGGGTTTAAGGGTTTTTGGATGCACAAGTAGTATCTCTACTTAGTGCGGAATTTTTGGCTAGCAAAGATAGGGGGCAAGCACCACATGTTGAAGGATCCATGACAATATGACTTCTATGTGAATATAAACAAACATAAACCATTAAGTTGTCTTCCTTGTCCAACGTCAACAATTTTGGCATATAATATTTTGATGAGGGCTCACAATCAGAAAAGATTTCTAGGATAGTATATTTATATGTGAATCTTCTCTTCCCTTATTAATTCTTTCATGAGTTGCATCATTAACTAATGCTATGTTTATCAATCTCTAATAAGATTTTCTACATATACTTTTCCTTATGTGGTGTCATCACCTACCATAGGATTAGTATATGATCTTTTTCATTATTTATTTCCTTTCTCTTTTTCTTTCTTATTTCTTTTCTTTAATTGCAACATGAAAGTAAAGAAAGCAAAAACTCAACCTAAACTTTATTATATAACTTGCACATGATTACAAGTATAGATCACTAAGAAAACTCAAAGAAGAAAGGATCGAACTAACTTTTATTCATCTAAAGCAAAAAGATCGAACTAAAATAAGTAAACGCAAAAAGATAGTAGGATGATACGATACCGGGGCACCTCCCCCAAGCTTAGCGGAAGCCAAGGGGAGTGCCCATACCCGATACTCAATTCTCCTTTGGTGGTGAAGAAGGTGATGGTGGTGATGAAGCGGTCCTGTCCTTAAGGATCAAGAGATTCTCCAATCGACGGATGAGGCTCCGGAGATGGATGATATGCTCTTGATGCAGAATATTTTTGCGAGTGAGATACTTATTTTGTATGCGAACTATTTCAATGACGCGAAAAGCCTCAATCTCAGAAGGAGTAAGGTGAGTAAGGTAGGGTTTAAGGATATCTTCTTCCTCCTCCTCGGCCAACAGTGCTTGTGCTGTCACTGGGGATGGATCTACGGTAGCTTCCTTGCCCTTGTCTCCCTTGACGGCATCCATAGGCTCTTCCCTCTTCGTCTTGATCTTCATCAACCAAGCATCTTCTTCCATGTTGTTGGAGGAGCAGGAAGACATGATGCCTGGCTTGATAAATCTGACCGGAAACATCAAGAAAAGAGAATAGAGGATTTCTTTGTGAAACGGTGGTTAACAGGTACGGGAAGTATATATAGATTTTTTTTATCTTGGAGGACAAGCACACGGAAGAAAAACAGAGCCCGGAAGGTGTCCCAGGTGGGCACAACCCACCTGGGCGCGCCAGGTGTCTTGTGCCCACCAGGGTACGCTTCCTGGAAGTTTCTTTATTTCCTAAATTTTTAAATATTCCAAAACTGATAAAAAATATTTTTATGGATTTTTTGGAGTCCGTTTACTTTCCGTATCACGTACCTCCTTATTTTCACGACTCTTGAGTGTTCCGGAAGGACTCCTTTATGTGTTCTTCCGGTGTCAAAGTTTGGATAATATTACTTTCAACATTAATTGGTGTACCTGAGATATAATGTTTTATTCGTTGCCCATTGACAACCTTTGGGTTAGTACCTTCAGAATTATTTATTTTGATGGCTCCAGACCGATAAACCTCCTCGATGACATATGGGCCTTCCCATTTTGGGAGGAGTTTTCCTGCAAAGAATCTGAAATGAGAGTTGTACAAAAGAACATATTCTTCGACTTTAAACTCACGCTTTTGGATTCTTTTGTCATGCCATCTTTTAACTTTTTCTTTAAATAATTTTGCTTTTCCATAAGCTTGGGTTCTCCATTCATCTAGTGAACTAATATCAAATAGCCTATTTTCACCGGCAAGTTTGAAATCATAGTTGAGCTCTTTGACGACCCAATATGATTTATGTTCTAACTCAAGAGGCAAATGACAAGCTTTTCGATAAGCCATTTTATAAGGAGACATACCCATAGGATTTTTATAAGCTGTTCTATAAGCCCAACGTGCATCATCTAATTTCTTAGACCAATTCTTCCAGGACCTATTGACAGTCTTTTGCAAAATTAATTTTATTTCTCTATTGCTAAGTTCAACTTGACCACTAGACTGAGGATGATAAGGTGATGCAATTCTATGGTTAACATCATACTTGGCAAGCATTTTACGGAAAGCACCATGAATAAAGTGTGAAGCACCATCAATCATTAAATATCTAGGGACTCCAAACCTTGGGAAAATAACTTCCTTAAGCATTTTAATAGAGGTGTGGTGATCAAAACTACTGGTTGGAATAGCTTCTACCCATTTAGAAACATAATCAACAGCAACCAAAATATGTGTATACCCATTAGAGGAAGGAAAAGGTCCTATGTAATGAAATCCCCAAACATCAAATGGTTCAATAGCAAGTGAATAATTCATAGGCATTTCTTGACGCTTACCGATATTACCTTTGACATTCATCACAAGATAAGATGAACTTACGGGCATCCTTGAAGAGAGTAGGCCAATAAAATCCAGACTGCAGTACCTTGTGAGCAATTCTATCTCCAGCATGATGCCCTCCATAAGCTTCGGAGTGACATTTCCGTAGGATTTTTCCCTGTTCATGCTCAGGTACACAACATCTAATAATTCCATATACTCCTTCTTTAGAAAGATGTGGGTCATCCCAAAAGTAGTGTCTTAAATCATAGAAGAATTTTTTCTTTTGTTGGTATGTAAAGATAGGTGGTAAATATTTAGCAACAATGTAATTACACTACTAGGTAAAACCTTATACACAGAATCTTAGCAGCAGCACGACACAAAAAGAGGCGCTACTGCAAATTAGCAGTAGTGAGGTTAAGAAAAGCACGCTACTGATGTAAATTTAGCAGTAGCGCATGATGTCTAAACCACGCGGCTACAAAAATCCACCGACAGTACCCAACAACCTAAGTTTACTAGCAGCGCGGCGTCACGATGCGCGCTACTGCTAATGCAATAGTAGTAGCGCGCTTTTTAGTCACGTCGTTGCTGCCAATTTTGAAATTGTCCACACGGTTGGTCCGTTTAGCAGTAGCGCGTGTGACGAAAGGGCGCTGCTGCTACGCTCTCAGCAGTAGCGCGTTTTTCCTCCCGCACTACTGCTAAGAGGCATCACCCACCACCTTTTCCCACCCGTACATCCTCCCCTCCCCCATCTCCTCTCCTCCCTTTCCCCTACCTCCCACATGCATCCTCCCTCTCTCACTCTTCTTCTTCCTCAATACTTCTCCCCCATTACTCTCCCTCTTCTACCTATCTTTCTCTCTCTTCATTACTCCTAGCTAACACCACCTCCATTAATGCATCTCCTTTCTCTTTTTCCTTCCCCTCCACTAGTTGAAGTTGTCTCCTCCCAAATTAGCTAGCTAGGTAGATGTAGCATTTAGTCAAGTGACCTATATTTGCCCCCTAACTAGATCTATCTTTGTCAAGAAGAGCTTTGTGCAATTTTGATCTCCCTACATCATCATCTCCACCATGTGCTCGACCTCGAGAAAGAGGTGATTAAAATTTCATGCTTTTGCAAAATGGAAATATGTGTATGTGTGTGTGATATGATAATTGGGCAATATGATGGAAATTGTCTGTGTGGCATGTGTTGACGCCAAACTGTGCTTTTGAGTTGCCTATGTTTTGCCGAAATGTCGATTTATTTCCGTTTCAGCGAATTCCGGGCAAACTCTAGATCTATATATGTCCTATTTTTAGGGAAGGTGATGCCGAATTTTTGTATGACTTTGATGCATGCACGCATTTTTATAATCAATTTGTTTATTATTACCGTGTAGACGTTCATGATGGTCAGTGGAACGATGGTGGACAGGTGGTTGCGGTCGGCGGTGCAGGACATGAAAGAAAATAATCGGACAGAGGTTTTATGTCCGTGTCGAAAATGCAAAGGAATAGTTTGGCTCGACCCCTATGACAATGGTCGTGTCGAAGCGCACCTGCTCATGACTGCTTTCATGGATGGCTATACTCGGTGGATAATTGAAGATGAGGATGGCGATGTTGAGGACACCGACGGGGCAGGCAATGACGACACGGGGCAAGACGAAGAGATGATCGATATGGCGGCGGGGAAGAGGCCGGACAAGGCGGCGGAGAAGGGGCCGGACATGGCGGAGTAGAAGGGGTCGGACATGGCGGTGGAGAGAACGTGGACTCCACGCAGCAGAGTTCGTCGGTACTAAGTTCAATCATGTGGGACCCTCATGTTCAAGCACTGCTTCACAAGGAGACGAGTACTGAGAGAGCTGCTTCTAGAGAGGAGGCTAAGCTGGAGCAACTGGTGGTAGACTCGAACACTCCATTGTATGATGGTTGCAATCCTGAGGTGACCCGCTTGAGTTTCACGCTCCAACTCCTGAAGACGAAGGCTAAAAACAAATGGACCGACACTAGCCTCGATGAGCATCTCAAGTACCTAAAGGATGTTCCTACGTGGAATCTATGTCCTACTAGTGTTGATGAGGCCAAGAAGATCATGTGCCCTCTTGATCTGCCGCATGTTAGATACCATGCATGCATCAACGATTGCATAATTTATCGGAAGGAGCACGCGGAAAAAACAAGCTGTCCGGTGTGCAATGCTTCTCGATACGAGAAGGCCGGGAAGAAATGTCCCCAGAAAGTTGTATGGTACTTACCGATCACTCCCCGTCTCCAGTGGTATTTCGTAGATCCCATGGAAGCAAAGCTAATGCGCTGGCACGCGGAGAGGAAGAAGCCCGATGATGGAGATGATCCGAAGCTGAGACACGTCAACGATGGAAGCCAGTGGAGAGCGTTGAACAGCTTCTATCGGTATTTTGAATGTGATGCAAGGAACATCGTGCTCGGCACGTGTACCGATGGCATGAATCCGTTTGGCAACTAGAACACCAACCATAGCACATGGCCCGTGTTTGTATGGATGTAGAACCTCCCCCCTGGTTGTGCATGAAGTCCAAGTACATTCACATGAGCATGCTTATTCAAGGGCCGAAACAACCAGGAAATAATATTAATTTGTATCTGGGGCTACTTCAAGAGGAGTTAGACACTTTATGGAAAACACCGGCCAAGACATGGGACGCCAGCAAAGGTGAGTATTTCTACATCAAAGCCGCGCTGATCACGACGGTGCACGACTATCTCGGTTAGGGATATGTCACAGGCCAGGTGTGCCATGGATATTGCGGATGCACGCGGTGCATGGATGATACAACGTCCCAGCAGCCAACGTCAAGGAAAGATGGCGGGTCTGGGAAAATCGTGTACATGGGGCATCGAAGATGGCTTGAACAGGACGACCCGTGGAGAAACCGTGGAGATCTATTCAATGGTCACGTTGAGCATCGAGGACCTCCACGTAAGCGGAGCGGTGCCGAAATCGATGAGCTGTTGAAAAACTGGAAGGAGTGCCCCGCACCGGGAAAGACAATGAAAAAGGCGTCGGAGCCGCTGCTGAAGGTATGGAAGACGAGGTCTGTGTTCTGGGACTTGGAGTACTGGCACAAACTCGATACACCTCATTGCCTTGATCAAATGCACATCTGTAAGAATGTCCTTGAGAGCTTGCTCGCGACACTGATGAACATGCCGGATAAGACCAAGGATGGGCCGAAGGCAAGAAAAGACTTGCAAGATTTGAATATTAGGGAAGATCTGCACATGCCGCCCCGTAAACAGTCAGATGAGACAGAGACGGAGACAGAGGCGCGGGAGAAGAAGGGCAAGAAAATAAAGAAAGAGGATTATTGCCCCCCTTCTTGCTTCACCTTAAGTCAGGCTGAGATCGATCAGTTCTTTAAGTGCCTTACCGGAGTCAAAGTTAGTTCCGGTTACTGTGGCAAGATAAGCAGATATCTAGACACGGACAAGAAAAGGTTCAGCGGGATGAAGTCCCATGACTGTCATGTGATGATGACGCATATACTACTTGTTGCCCTTAGAGGGATAATGGACAAGCACGTCCGTGACACGCTTATTGGTCTCTGCAACTTTTTAGACGTCATCTCTCGAAAGTCGATCAGTCTGAAGCAGCTCCGAAGGCTATAGGAAGAGACCGTTGAGATACTGAATGAGCTTGAGATGTACTTCCCGCCCACGTTCTTTGACGTGATGGGGCATCTGTGTCCATATTGTGGACGACATAATAGACTTGGGGCCGTCATTTCTGCACAACATGATGCCGTTTGAGAGGATGAATGGGATCATCAAAGGATTCATTCGTAACATGACCCGTCCGGATGGAAGCATCGTCCAGGGCTATCTGACACAAGAGTGCATCTCTTTCTGCGAGAATTTTCTATATGGCGCAGACTAGCCGCCTGGTGTTAGTGTTGGTTTGCCCGTTAACAAGCACGATGGGAGGCTCGAAGGAGAAGGTCACTCCAATGGTCGCAGGGAACTGCACGTGGCATACTCAGATCGACGCAACGACTTTGACAGAGCAAACTTGGTAGTGCTACAACTCCTAGACGAGGTAGATCCTTTCATGGCACTGCACAAAGAAATTATCACAAAGAAGTATCGTGACCGGGGGGTATGCAGGACGGACGCCGAAGTTACTAGAGAGCACAACTCCACTTTCCTGCATTGGTTCAAAGAGCATATTATTGCTAATCCCCCGGAGGAGGGCTCTAAGGACGGATTGCTCATATACGCCTTAGCACATGGCCCCTCGCCCAACCTCCTAACCTATCAGGCATACGATATCAACGGATACACGTTCTACACGGAGGCCAAAGATATGGACAGTGATGATCAGAACTCAGGGGTGACGATGGAATGCATGACCGGCAGCGACAACGGTGCAACTAAAAGATTTTACTGAAGGATCGAGGAGATCTGGGAGCTTGACTACTCTGGACTACACAACACGACGATGTTCCGTGTCAGATGGGCTAAGAATGTCGAAAGAGAAAACCAGAATTTCACTACCATGACTATACCCGACGCCAAGAGCGCTACCGTGAACGCTATCGCAAAAAATGAGCCATGGGTACACACTAAGCACGTGACACAATGCTTCTTCATAATCGACCCGCGCAATCCCAGCCGTGTTGTCATGAGGAGATGCAAAAGGAACATCATTGGAATGGATGGAGTTGCCAACGAGGAAGACTACGATCAGTACGGCAACCTAATGAGGGAAGATGATGATGATGATGAAGTATACGTCAAAAGAAGAATCAATACTACATTACCTAAGAAAAATTATACTCCATGGAAAAGGCAAAGTCACAATGAGGGGCTCAATTATTCTTCAACGAACAAGAAGGGAAAGAAGCTGACTCAAAAACGAAAACGTCAACGCTGAGGAACCATATGTTATGCTTCAAATGATGTAATATATATGTTCCTATTTTGTATACATATTTAACCGTCAAATGATGCAATATATATCGCCTTCAATTCCCTTCGTTAACTGCTCTCGGAAAAAAAAGTGAGAGAAAATAAAGGAAAAGAAAATAGAAGGAAACAAACATGGAAACTGTTATATAGGTACTGGTTATAGCAGCAGCGCTTTTTTGAGAAAAGAGCTACAGCTAGTCAAGGTAGCAGTAGCGGTTTCTACACGAAACCGATATAGCTACCTGGAGTAGCTATAGCGCGTTTTGCCTAAACGCGCTGCTACTATGCCCACTTAACCCCGAAAATCCCCACTCCTCTCTTCATCCCGCCTCTTTTCCCCCAAATCCCCACACTCTCTCTTCCCCCGTCGTGCCGCCGGAGCCCTCGCCGCGCCTCTGCACTTGCCCTCGACCCCGATGCCGACCGACCCCGGCACCGGCTCCCGCCCCCGACCCCGGCGCTCGCCCACGGCCCCGGCCCCGACCCCGACCCCGACTCCGGCCCCGGCGCTCGACCCTGACCCCGAGCCCTCCCAACCTCGGCCGTCGTCGGGCCTGCACCCTCTGTAAGCCCCCCACCTCTCCTCCTCTCTATGCTAGCTAGGTTTTTTGGTTAATTTAGTTAGGTTTTAGTTAGGGCAAATGGTTAATTAGGTTATATATTTAGTTATGAATTTAGCTAGGTTTTTTCTTCAAATTCTATATTTTTCTTCCTTTTATATGCAAATTTGAAGTGGACATGTGATATGTGGACATGTGATGTTTTGGACATGTCATATTTGGAAATTTGGACATGTCATTTGGACATGATTATGTGCAGGGTAAATGATCCGAGTGGCCTATGTTACACCGGAATGTTGATTCATTTCCGTTCCGGTGAATTTCAGGCGCTCGATATGTCCATTTTTAGCAAAGGTCATGCCGAAATTTTCCATGAATTTTGGCATGATTTGTGCTAGATAGTAGGCATATCGAGTGTTGGGAAATGACATTCCGGCAAACATAGATTTCCTTTTTATGTAATTTATCATTTTTTTTCATAGTTTTAGAATTAAACGAGGAGACTTAATCATAGGAAACATGTCGAACAACGAAGAAACTGGGCCTTCTGACCAAGATACAGACGAGATGGATTATGAGGGTGAACAAGAGTACCTCGACTATTTGACTGCTAAGAAAATGCAAAGTCAAGGTTTGCAGGTCGGCCTCGATGATGGTACTGACGCCGACATCGACACCGACGGCGCCGACACCGATGGCGGCGCCGAGACCGGCGGGGAAGGTACCGGCGAGGAAGATACCGGTGGGGAAGGTACCGGTGCCGATGCCGCTACCGAAAAGAAGAAGCAGAAGAAGCAGAGGATACGAAAACCTAACAAACTAGGGATTGGACGACTGGTGATCACAAAGATGGCACCTGGCAAGTTTGAGCCATTAGAGCCGGAAGAACCTCGCAAGTGCTATGGGAACCAAGTAGGATGCATCCTACGGGAATGCGCAAGCATCAACGACGATGACTTAAGGAGTAAAGAACATTTGACGCAGTTGCTCCTGACGAAGTTGCACAAGAGATTCAAGTTCCCGACCTGGATGATAACATAGAACAACCGTGGGATGATCCGAAGATGAAAAAGATTAACAATCACGCCATGGGCATGTTCAGCAATGATTTGGCCTCCTGGAAAGGGAGGGTGAAACGAGCTATTGAGGCTGAGGAACCCCTGTCCAAGATTCTGGAGGAAAATCCGACACTTACGGAAGAGGAGTTCGAAAACTTCAAGGACACTTGCGCTACCGAGGGAGCCAAGTCTAAGGCTGCAAAATTCAAGAGCCTTCAGCAAAGGAACACGGGGAAGCATCGCCTCGGAAGCCGTGGCTACCTCGGTAAAAGGCCCATATGGGATAAGGAGGACGCGGAACGTGAAGCCGCGGGTATCCCAGACCCCTTCGCGAAGTTCACCAACCCCTTGGAGCGTGACTTCATCAGGGCCCGCTACATGTGGGACAAGGAAAAGAAGGTTTTTTACACGGACCAGATCATGTGGAAATTGATTAGACTATTGGTAATTATTCTTTTACCACCTTACATTAGCTCCAGATCTAGTCGACTACACATTCCTAAACGGTTCACGCTCCTTCTGCAAGAGAAGCAACACCAGCTTGCAGCCGAAAGCCCTACTTCTCCGATGAGGCCCAAGTGGGATACCCCTCTCAACCAGGCCTTGAACGAACTTAAGGGACTCCCTTTGGGCCAGTGGCCGCAATATGGTCGTGTGCACGGCGCTGGAGACGCGCCACGTGGAAGGTGTTTTACAACGAGGGCCCGGAGGCCAAGAAGTAGAAAAAGAAGTTTAGTCAGGCGGTCATCGACGAGAAGGTGAAGCTTGCGGTCGAGAAAAAAGCAGCTGAGGACGCGAAAAAAACAGCCGAGGAGAAAATGAGTTGCTACAGCAGGCAGTCAATGCAGCTGTAACTGCCCACAGAAATGATTTCGCTACTAACTTGGTTCCAGCTATCATCAACTGGACGAAGGAAAATCCAGACAAGACGGTACATGATTTCCCGTTGCCCAGTTTCATCGGGAGCAACTCCGTGAACAATAACACCACCGCACCATCACTTGCTGACGCAACCGGGCCTCCTCTCGCAGTCGCTCCCGCACATAGCAGCCCGTCCTCAGTCTCTGGCGCGCTAGGTGGGCCTTCGTCTTTGGCTGAGCTCGATGCCCTCACGGTAATTACATGTCGCACCAACATATATATATATATATATATAATATTCCATTTTCGTTGACTTTCGGATGTTTTACACCACAGACATGTGTTTGCAGGCCGAAGAAACCCCGTGCACCATACTCTACTTGATCAAAGGCCAGAAGGTGGACGTGGGAAAGGGGATGATAATGAACCCCTTGCAACCCACGTTCCACAACCACCCGATCCCCGCTGGGCACTTCAAAGTTAACTTGTCTAGTGTGAAATCGGGGCACGAGCATTTGCCTCCTCTAGTACAGCCTGTGGGAGAGGAGGACGAGACCCCGCCGCGGATTGGAAGCTGCAAGGGTTGGGTGCTGCTATGGCCGAAGAATCTTATTCGTCTGGAGCCGGCTGAGAGCACACCAATAACCACACATCAACAACCATGTGCGGAGACCACCACCCCGCCTACGCAATTACCAGCTCCTGTAGTGCCGGGTGATAGCGGCGGACGACGTGATGAAGGGGGTGCGATAGTACTGGCTGATGTAATCGGTCCTGTAGAACATAGAATGGATGATGAGGCGGAGGTCGACCCAATGGATTTCCTCAATACAAACGCATATGACTGTGACATAGATATGATGAGTCAACCATATGGTGAATCGGGCTATCAGCATGCTAATGAGGATATGGATGATCTGCCCGGGCAGGAAGGTCGTAGCAGGGATTGCAAAAAGTCTCTCTTCATGAAATCCTCACAGGACACGCGTGAAGATGCCGCCTCAACACAGGCTCAACTAGCCGAGGGTCGTACAGTGCTTAGCCCGGGAACACTGGGGCAGGGGTTAAGGGAGGGTCTGGAAGGTGTGCCCAAGAAAAAGGAGAGGAAGAGGTCGGGGAAGATAGCTGCCTCCAAACAAGCCAGAGCACATAGCAGCCAAATGATGGATTCTGAAGAGCGTGTACCCGTGAAAGGTGCGGCCATGTTCCATCTCACGGGCGAGCCTACCATCGAAACCGCTGGAGGCACTATCAGGGGATCTCAGGAGACTGCACAACCATGTGTTGTCGACTAAGAAAAGCCTACTAGCCTCGAAGGATCCAGGATATCCGACATACGCGGCTCGTGTGCCTGAGGGGAAGTGCTACGTCGACACACGGCCCGCGGTGGTGTTCTTCCTGCGGTTTGACCATATCTTTGAGATGTTTCTGACAAGGCGGCTCGATTTTACAATCGTCCGCCTTTTTGCGCTACATATGAGCTCCGTCATGAAGAGAGAAGAAGTCTCGCAAATCTGTGTGGCAGATCCGTACTACATGCACGAGTCTTTCTTGAGTCTCGGCGACTTTGAGCGTGAAACTGCTAGGGACTACCTCCAAAACCTCATGGTACAGAATAAGGACCAGGAAATTGTCCTCCTGCCTTATCATCCAAAGTAAGTCAGTTCCAAACAACCCTTTCGTACATTTAAATCATTCCTTCTCGCTCACATGGAGAATAATTTGACGTGTCTTTTGCCCGCAGCAACGGGCGCGCCATCCTTATCGTTCTTTACCCGCGAGTCTCCCACGCCATGTATTTCGACCCTTCCAGAGACTACGAGAATAAGGACTACACCCACATAATGAATATTCTAGATGATGCTCTCCAAGGCTTCAGCATTAGAGGTGGCCACATGCAGATTAGGAAACAAAGGAGCAAGAAGATGGGTTTCGCACATAAAACTAACTTCTGCTGCATCCATGTCCCAAAACCAAGCAAGAAGGATGGATTCTACATCCTCCATCTCATGATTGAGTTCAACACGGATCACCAAAAGCTTTGCATGACAAGCATAAATGATGATCATATCCACAAGTGGCTAGAATCTCACGGAGAAGCAGATTATAAACTTAGAGATGACTTCTTTCGCATCCAAAGGGACATTGTGACGATCATCATGAAAGAAGTCATCGATGAGAAGGGGATGTTCCACCACGGCCCTATATCACGAGCTGACGTCCGAACTCGCATAGGCATGCAACGTCAAGACCTCACGTCGTTCAAGAAGCTAGGGTCCATCCTTGATGATATGGAAGGATGGAACTTCTAGTGATTTACGATGCCGATGATTACGATATGTGTCGGTTGAACTTGTATACTTTCTGTAGCGATGAAACTTTGTGATGTCCACGGTCCCAGCCGAACTTGCGTAACGCTACTTTGTTTGTTTGGGTACGATGACCTGCGTACCTCTAGTTAATTAGTTTGCGTACTTTATGTTGCATCTAGTTGCTAATTAACCCTTTCTTTTTCGTGTTGCTCTAATATATTTTGTTGCATATGATTGTACATCCTCTTGATGAAGATGCATCTCTAACAGGTACCTAGTTTCTTGATGGCGAGATGGCGGTGCTATGTCGTGTACAAAGGGAAGGTTCCGGGGGTGTACAACGAGTGGCCTGAGTGTCAGGCGCAAGTGAATGGGGTCTCGGGCGCCAGCCATAAAGGCTTCAAAAGCAGACAAGAAGGAGAAGCTAGTTACTTGAGGTTCACGCTAGCGCGAGAGGACTCGTAACCATCGCCTCATGTACTGGATAGTTCCGCTCTCACTCATAGTGATAGCTCTTCTCGCGTATACCATTGTTTAGATGGATGGCGTTGTAGTTGCAAGTATTCAAGACTTGCATGTATCATTATTTTCGAGATGATGACGAGATACCACTTTGTGTGGGATGATGATTATGATGAGACTATTTGTATGTATATGCTATGATTACATTTGTGGTCTCGCAGCCATTTGTATGTGTATCATGATGACATTTGTATCTGCTAAAGATTCTTGTATAAAGCATGTTCAAATACAAAACAAATATGCAGAAAAAACAAAAACTACTAAAATTAGCAGTAGCGAGTGGAAAAGTTAGCAGCAGTGCCACAGTAGCAGTAGCGCGTCTAGGCAAAGCGCTCTAGAGCTATTATCAATAGCGAGCTTCCACGAAGCGCGCTGCTGCTACACTTGTATAGCTATAGCGCGGGTGTGCACGCGCTACTGCTATGGGTTAGCTGTAGCGCCTTATTAGTAGCGCCGGTCCCCGCGCTACTGATATACCTAGAACCCGCGCTGCTGCTAGCCTTTTCCCTAGTAGTGTTAGCATAATCAGCATACCAAGGAGTACTGTGAGCTACATTTATTGCAGCTAACTGCTCATCAGGAAAACTATCATCAATAGGTAGTGGGTCATCAAGCACATTTTCAAGCCTAGATAAATTATCAGCTACTGGTTCTCAGCTCATTTTCTATCAATGATATGTAAATCAAATTCTTGTAACAAGAGAACCCATCGAATAAGTTTAGGTTTAGCATCTTTCTTTTCCATAAGATATTTAATAGCAGCATGGTCTGTGTGAACAATTACCTTGGAATCAACAATATAAGGTCTAAATTTATCACAAGCAAACACCACTGCTAAGAATTCTTTTTCAGTAGTAGCATAATTTCTTTGAGCAATGTCTAGAGTTTTACTAGCATAATGAATTACATTAAGTTTCTTATCAACTCTTTGTCCTAGAATAGCACCAACAGCATAATCACTAGGATCACATATAATTTCAAAAGGCAAGTTCCAATCAGGTGATTGAACAATAGGTGCAGAAATTAAGGCTTTCTTGAGTGTTTCAAAAGCTTCTAGACAATCATCATAAAAAACAAAAGGAATATCCTTTTGCAAGAGACTAGTAAGAGGCCTATAAATTTTTGAAAAGTCCTTGATAAATCTCCTATAGAAACCGACATGACCTAAGAAACTACGAATACCTTTTATATCTTTAGGACATGGCATTTTCTCAATTGCATCAACCTTAGCTTTGTCCACTTCAATACCTCTTTCAGAAATTTTATGACCCAAGACAATGCCTTCATTAATCATAAAGTGGCACTTGTCCCAATTCAAGATAAGATTTGTTTGTTCACATCTCTGCAAAACTCGATCAAGATTTCTTAAACAATCATCAAAAGACTTCCCATAAACAGAAAATTCATCCATGAAAACCTCAACAATCTTTTCACATAAGCCAGAGAATATAGCAGTCATACATCTTTGAAGGGTAGCAGGTGCATTACATAAACCAAGAGGCATACGTCTATAAGCATAAGTTCCAAAGGGACAAGTAAAAGTGGTTTGTTCTTGATCAGATTGAGAAACAAGTATTTGTGAAAAACCAGAATATCCATCAAGGAAGCAAAAATGTGTGTGCTTAGATAATCTTTCAAGCATTTGATCAATAAAAGGCAGATGGTAATGATCTTTTCTAGTTGCTTTGTTTAATTTTCTAAAATCAATTACCATTCTATAGCCTGTAACAATTCTTTGTGGAATAAGTTCATTCTTATCACTAGGAACAACAGTAATACCTCCTTCTTAGGGACACAATGAGCAGGACTTACCCATCTACTATCAGCTATAGGATAGATTATACCTGCTTCCAGAAGTTCTAATATTTCCGTTCTTACCACTTCTTTCATCTTCGGGTTTAACCGGCGTTGGTGATCAACAACGGGTTTAGCTTCAGGTTCCATATTAATTTTGTGCTGACATAGAGTGGGACTAATGCCCTTTAAATCATCAAGAGTATATCCAATATCATCTCGGTGCTTCCTTGGAACTTTCAATAGCCTTTCTTCTTCATGTTCTGAAAGGTTAGCACTGATAATGACAGGATATATCTTCTTTTCATCAAGATAAGCATATTTCAAAGTCTCTAGCAATTGTTTTAATTCAAACATAGGATCACCTTTAGGTGGAGGAGGACCTCCTAGAGTTTCAATAGGCAAATTGTGTTTAAGTAGAGGACGTTGTTCAAAGAATTTTTTTATCTATTTCATTTCTTTCATGCATATGTAAATCATTTTCATGGTCTATCAAATATTGTTCTAAAGGATCAGTAGGTGGTACAACAATAGAAGCAAGACTAATTAATTCATCCTTACATTAAATTCATGAGACTCATCACCAAAACAAACACCGACAGTTTGGTTCTCACAATCTATTCTAGCATTAACGGTGTTCAAGAAAGGTCTAGCAAAGATAATGGGACAAAAGTCATCTTGTGGGGAACCAAGAACAAGAATATTAGTAGGGTATTTTATTTTCCCACACAAGACTTCAATATCTCTAACAATCCTAATTGGTGATACTGTGTCTCTATTAGCAAGTTTAATAGTAACATCTATGTCTTCTATTTCTGCTAGTGCTATGTCATTCATAATTTCTTGATATAAGGTGTAAGGAATAGCACTCACACTAGCACCTATGTCACATAAACCATGATAACAGTGATATCCTATTTTAACTAAGATGACAGGCATGCTAAATACAAGTCTATGTTTATCTTTTTACCAGGTTTGGCAACTCTAGCAGCTTCTTCACAGAAGTAAATAACATGCCCATCCATATCTTCTTCCAAGAGATATTTAACCATAGCAATACTAGGTTCTACTTTAATTTGTTCATCAGGTTTAGGTGCTCTAATATAGCTTTTGTTACCACAATTGAAACTTTAGCACGTTCCTTTATCCTAACAGGGAAAGGTGGTTTCTCTATATAAGCAGAAGGAACAACTGGATCGACATTATAAAGTATAGTTTCTTCTTTAACCAGTACCGGTTCTTTAGTTTCTTCTTTAATAGGTGGGTGATATTTAAACCACTTCTCTTTAGGGAGTTCAACATGAGTAGCAAATGATTCACAAAAGGAGGCTACTATCTCAGAGTCAAGTCCATATTTAGTGCTAAACTTTTGAAAAGCATCGGTATCCATAAAAGATTTAACACAATCATACTTAAGTTTAATACCTGAATCTTTACCTTCGTCGAGTACCCAATCTTCAAAGTTGCGTTTAATTCTTTCCAAAAGATCCCACCGGAATTCAATAGTCTTCTTCATATAAGAACCAACACAAGAAGTATCAAGCATGGTTTGATCATTACGAGAAAGCCGAGCATAAAATTTCTGGATAATAATTTCTCTTGAGAGCTCATGACTGGAGCATGAATATAACATTGACTTAAGCCTCCCCGAAGGTAGAGCGATACTTTATCCTTCACGAGGCCAAGAATTATATATATAATTCCGATCACGATGAACTAGATTCATAGGATAATTGTTTTGGTGGAACTCCAATTTTAATCGATTCCAATTCCAAGATCCAATATCATCACATAGCCTATACCATGCCAATGCTTTTCCCTTCAAAGATAAAGGGAAAACCTTCTTCATAACTTCATCCCTGGGTAAACCTGCAAGCTTAAACAATCCACAAATTTGTTCTACATATGTCAAGTGCATATCAGGATGTTCGGTTCCACCTCCCGCATAAGGATTAGCTAGCAGTTGTTCTATCATACCGAAGGAATTTCATATTCAATATTTTCAGTAGGTGCAGTAGGTTGAGAGGTAGCTAATAGTGGTTCCGGTCGAGGTGAAGATACCCCAAACAAACCCCTCAAAGGATTTTTTTTCCATAGTAACAAGTGACAATAAATTTCAGCACACTATATAAATGTTTCCTTACCAAATTCCACTTACCAAAGGCGCTTCACTCCCGAGAAACGGCGCCATAAAATAGCCTCGATGACCCACAAGTATAGAGGATCAATTGTAGCTCTTTCCGATAAGTAAGAGTGTCAAACCCAACGAGGAACAGAAGGAAATGACAAGTGGTTTTCAGCAAGGTAATGTCTGCAAGTGCTGAAATTATAAGTAGCAGAGTAGTTTGATAGCAAGATAATTTGTAACGAGCAAGTAATGATAGTAATAAAAAAAGTGCAGCAAGGTATCCCAATCCTTTTGAGGCAAAGGACAGGCCAAAACGGTCTCTTATGATAAGCAAAGTGTTCTTGAGGGTACACAGGAATTTCATCTAGTCACTTTCATCATGTTGGTTCGATATGTGTTCGCTACTTTGATAATTTGATATGTGGGTGGACCGGTGCTTAGGTGCCGTTCTTACTTGAATAAACCTCCTACTTATGATTAACCCTCCCTCAAGCATCCGCAACTACGAGAAAAGTATTAAGAATAAATTCTAACCATAGCGTTAAACTTTTTGATCCAATCGGTCCCTTACGGAATAGTGCATAAACGGGGGTTTAAGCTTCTGTCACTCTCACAACCCATCATATAATTTCTACTCCACAATACATTCCCTTAGGCCCAAATATGGTGAAGTGTCATGTAGTCGACGTTCACATGATTACTTGCAACATGATTTCTCCCGTGACCTGAAGAACAAAAGTAACTACTCACAAATGATAAACATGCTCATGATCAGAGGAGTATTAAATAGCATATTGGATCTGAACATATAATCTTCCACCAAATAAACTATATAGTAATCAACTACAAGATGTAATCAACACTACTACTCACCCACAAGCACCAATTTATAGTTCCGGTAACAAGATTGAACACAAGAGATGAACTAGGGTTTGAGATGAGATGGTGTTGTTGAATATGTTGATGGAGATTGCCCTCCCCAAGATGGGAGAGTTGTTGGTGATGATGATGACGATGATTTCCCCCTCCGGGAGGGAAGTTCCCCCGGCTGAATCGCTCCGCCGGAGGGCAAAAGTGCTCCTGCTCAAGTTCCGCCTCAAGACGGCGGTGCTCCGCCCCAAAGTCCTCTCCTTATTTTTTCTAGGTCAAAATGACCTATATACCAGAAGATGGGCACCGGAGGTGGGCCTAGGTGAGCACAACCCACCAGGGCGCGCCTGGGCTCCCTGGTGCGCCTAGGTGGGTTGTGCCCACCTGGTGGGCCCCCTCTGGTAGTTCTTTGTTCCAATAATTCTCAAAGATTCCATAAAAAATCCTCGTGAAGTTTCAGCTCATTTGGAGTTGTGCAGAATAGGTAGCGTGACGTAGCTTTTTCAGGTCCAGATTTCTAGCTGCTGGAATTCTCCCTCTTTGTGTATACCTTGCATATTATGAGAGAAAATGCATTAGAATTACTCCAAAAAGCATTATTATGTATAAAAACATTATAAATAACAGTAAGAAAACATGATGCAAAATGGACGTATCAACGAGGTCGTCCCGTTTCGCGAGCAGTGATAGTTTTTCTGTATGTTCTTGTTTTTAGGGATCTTTTGTTGTGTAAAAACATATATTTATGCAAGTCGCCTGACTTTCATCATTTGGGTCAGTCGACCATTTCAGGCGGTTGGATGAATATCCTACGTCTCCTAACCCTTCTTCCTCACCTCTTCTTCCCCAACTGACCACCGCACGGGCCGTACGGATCTTCCCCAACAGGTGGTTGGATAAACATACTGTATGAACGAAAATTATGTGTCAGCTGTAGGATGTCTAAGTTTGGTTTGATCACATGCGGTAGCATGTGTCAGTGAGGGTGCGTTCCCTTGGTTGGGTTTGCGGCATACAGGAGCGACTGTGTGAGGGTGCGATGCGACCACGACGTGCATGAGCGACTGTGTGAGGGTGTGGTGCGCCCGCGACAGCCGTGCACAAGTGTACCTCCTTTTCATTTTGAATACTTTAGGCAAGCTTGGCAAAAATGTGTGGCGAAGTATGGCAATGCAAGGCCTAGACCCAAACAGGATACAAGTACCTGCCAGATTACGGGTTCCGGCAAAACCCTTGAGGTTCGAACACTGGGGTGCGCACGAAGATCTCTCTCCCCCTCGCCCACTCTCGCAACGACCTCTAGGCCTAGCTCGTCGACCCCACGGAACAAGGGACACAAGATTTTATACTGCTTCGGGCCACCGATGTGGTGTAATACCCTACTCCAGTGTGGTGTGGTGGATTGCCTTGTAGGCTGGGGATGAACAAGTACAAGGGAAGAACAACCTCCTGAGGAGAGGCGTTCGCGAGCTCGATGAGCTTGTGTGGTTGGGGATGATCTGAATGATCCGTTCCCTCCTATGGTGGTGGCTAGTCTTATTTATAGAGGCCCCGGTCCTCTTTCCAAATGTTTAGGCGGGAAGGGATCCACAACGGCTAATTTGAAGGGGGACAGCTAGTACAAGCTATCCTGACAAAAGGTGGTCTTCGCCTGCCAAAGGCTTTGGTGGTGACGCCGTTGTGGGCTCCGCGATGACCTCTGTCCTGCCGTCCTGCGGGTCTTGGTCTCATTGCACCGATATGGAAACCTTTGCCTGCTGCCTCGGGACTCCTCGCTTGCACCTGCCCCTTTAGCACCAAAGAGGCAATCGGTACTCTGCGCCCGCTGGTGCCCGCCTGGCGCCCGCCTGGCCTTGGCCATCATGGCTCACATCACGGAAACCTCGCGAGGTGACCCTCACCTTGATCTCTCTGCTCCTCACGAGCCAGCCTAGTGAGGTTGCCCTTGAGGAGGTTTTGTGTCGTCTGCTTCGCGAGGCTTGGCCCCTCGCGAGGGTCTTGAGTGTTTGCTGACGAAGATGGGCCGTACCAGGCCGTTAGAGGAGCCACGCCCTGGGCCGCAGGCAGGCAAGTCTAGGTACCCCCGCTCCCAGGACACCGACAGTAGCCCCCGGGCCCAAGCGCGCCCGGACTTGGCTTCGAGGCGAAGCCAAGGGTCAAGTGCGGAGCGCCGCGGGCCCAATAGCCTGCGGCCTTGATTGACGCGTGGTGATTGACGGGACGTGGGCGTTGTCATGGTTCTAAGTCTGACAATAGAATGGGGGGTAGGGATGTAGAGGCAAGATCCTAGCTATGGAGAAGTTGTACGCACGAGTTTTACGAGTTCAGGCCCTTCTCGGAGGAAGTAACAGCCCTACGTCTCGGAGCCCGGAGGCGGTCGACTGGATTATATGCGTGTGTGTTACAGGGGGTGCGAACCCTTGTGCATGTGGAGGGGGTGGGTTATATAGAGTGCGCCAGGACCCCAGCCAACCACATTACAAGGGATTTAAGGTACATCAAGAGGGGGGCGTTACTGGTAACGTCCGTAATAAAGTGTTATAAATGGCTATTAAGTCTAGGAGTTAATGCTCGATCGTTGCATGTAGAGTGACTTTAGGTCTTCTGTCCGTTGAGTGTTTCTTCTTATGGTCGAGTGATCTTGATTCCTCCGAGTGGAAATGTTTCTAGTCGAGTGGGTGATGGTACCCCTCGAATGCTTCTGGCTTTAGAGTGATGTCCTTGGGGAGGGTATTTAGGTCAGGCCTGTGACCCTACCCTAGGTACATGTCCTCGTCATTAGCCCCCGAATGGATCAGGGTTTGAGTGGAGAAGGAGTTGAAAATACTTTCGACTCATTTTTCGCGCTTCGGGTGTGTCTTGTTTTGGATCAACGAACCGAGGTGGTGACGCCAACTTCTTTTTCAGTCGCCTTGATCCATTCCTGCTTTTGTCGAGTGAACTTTCACTGGAAGAGGTCCGAGTGCTAATGTGGCGGAGATCTTCCGTCTGACAAGTTGTTCTGCTGCCCGCGGATCTCGCGGGATTCGAATTTCGGGAAGCGCGCGGGGCGGAGGAGGCCGCAGTAATTGGGCTGGATAAGGCAAGGCCGCCTCGATTCCCGCGCCACCTTTTTTGCCACGTATCACACGCGCGACTGTTGCGGGATTTGATAAGATTGCCCGGGCCTACAGGTCAGTCACTCGGAAGCAACCCCATATAAGGCGCCGGACCGGGGTTTTTGAACAGTGCGTCCTCATTCTTCTTCTCTCTTCTCAGTTTTCCCCACTGCGCCTGCTCCTCCTCCAGCGTCGCCGCTCCGCTCGAGCTCCGTCCGCGGCGATGGGAAAGGAAAAGACGGTGGCTCTGGAGCGCGCGAAGAAGGCGACGGCGAAGGCGAAGGGGAAAAAGTCCAGCCGGGGCGGATCCTCGTCGCAGTCCGGTTTGCCGCGCGGCTGGATCCCGGGCAACTGGATCCGGTCGACGATCAGTCAGGATGACCTCGATGATCTAGCGGAGGAGGGGCTGATTCCTCACGGATCGATGCGGCTCCCGGAGGATGAGACCAAACCTCGACCGCGGGAGGGTGTGGTGCGTCCTCCTCGCCACTCACGTCGACCGTGGATTTTCTCTGCCTCCGCATCCTTTTTTTGGGCTTTCTTGAATTTCTTTGGAGCACAACTTCATCACTTTTCCCCCAACACCATCATATATCTTGCTGCTTTCGTGTCTCTGTGCGAAAACTTCTTGGGTTGTCGACCACACTGGGGTCTCTTCAAGCACATTTTCACGTGTCGCTCCCAGTCGGTCAAAAAGGCCAACCCGAGTGACGAGAGGACTCAAGTGATCTAGATGTGTGGGGGTCTTGGGATTCAGATGAGGGGTAAGAGCTCTTTCCTAGCCATAATTCTTCCTGAGTTAGTACGAGGGTGGCAGTCGACCTGGTTTTACTGCAAAGACCAGCCGACTCCAGGTCAGTCGACTGGACTTCCTCCTTTTTCTATGGCTCGCGTAGAGAAGCTCTCCGCCTTGAAAGTGACTTCAGGGGAGAAAGCGGAGGTGAAAGTGCTGGTTGAGCGAGTGGTCTATCTCATTCGTGAGGGTGTAACTGGAATGGATCTGCTGGAATCTTCCTCAAACGACGCATTCAGCCACTTCAAGCCCGCGACCATCCGATGTGGATGTATTCGGGCATTGAAGATTCCACTCGGGTGCACCCAGAAGAAGTCGACGAGGATACGGTGGAGAAGTGGTTGAGGAGTATCACTAGCAACAAGGACAACCCCAGCGGAGCCAGGAGAATCCCTCCACTTGACCAATCCTACGAACCAGACAAGGTCCGATTCCGAATTACCGAGTGTCATCTTGATTTAACATGCAACTGTTTATGCTTCACCGACTGACTTTGTCTTGCTTGTTTTCTTCTAGGCCCTTACTGAAATGTATTCGATGCCCAACGGAGAGCAAGAGCAGGACCCAGAGGGGGAGGCAAGCGGAGGTGAAAGCGGCGAGTGGCATTCCGACGGAGAGGGGGACGAGGAGAGCGATGACCCGAGTGACGAAGAAGAGGTCGACTCTCCTCCCCGTAGGGAAAGGCGATCCAAACTTATTCATGACCCGGCGAGCGCCCGTGACAAGGCGACCGTTCAGACCGGGCAGTCGTCAAAGCATCCTCGGACGTCCTCTCCGGCACCAACTGAAAAAGCTCCAAAGCAGTCCAAGGTTGTAGTGCAGAAGACTCGGAAGGCGCTGCCGAGAATCAAGATTGACGTTCCCATTGCTTCTGTGTGAGTGTTCTTCTTTCGCTTTTACTCGACGTTCTGTGCTGTTTATTTTTCCCTTGGTTTGACCGAATGAATCTTGAAACTGGAAATGGAAGATGCGGTGAAATCCAATCCGGTTACTGTAAGTGCATCTAGTGCCCCTTAGTGATTTTGGTGTATTGAAGACTTATAGGTTAAGGGACTAATGTGTCTATGAGTGTACACAAGTCTATAAGTCTATGAGGAGTTTGATATTTACAGAGAAAGTCGATCCCAAAAAATGAAGTTCTTCGACTGAAGACTTTGGATTTCTGAAGACTTTGAAAGTGAAGAAATTGGTGTGACCTTGAAGACTTGGTATTCAGTTGAGGAACATGAAGCATGAAGACTTTTGTTTTCGTAGTTTCATTTTCTCTTTCTTGAGTCATAGGAAACACCGTACTGTTAAAGGGGGTCGAGGAAATACTAAGGAAAAATTTCCATGTGATGCTCAACTCAAAATCCTACACCTACCAATCCCTTTGAGTGAAGCCATTGGAAATCTCATATAGTTCAGTCATATTCTTCAGTGACAGAAACGAAGTTCTTCTGGTCTCTGAGGAATTTGTTCTGCCTGAGGAGTTAGGAATTCGCCAATGCGGATTGCCTATGCAGTGAGGAACATGATAGCCCTGAGGAATTTGATACTCAAATTTCCAACCGTTGATGTGCTACGCGCCAGCTGTCCCAAAATATCTACCCACCTAACGGTCATATCATTGAAGGGCATTTATGTCTTATCATGATGGGCTGCTCCCTAGGCTATAAATAGCCGCCCCCTACAACCACTAGCTGGTTGGCTGCTCCAAGAGAAACTGACACTTGTCATTTGAGAGCATCCCATCCTCCGAGGACTTTGAGCGAAAATCATCAAGTGAGGAAAACCCAAACCCAAACACCTACAAACCCAAAGTGAATGAGCATCACTGAAGAGATTGATCCTGCGTGGATCTGATGCTTGTTACCTTTGAAGACTGTGCTTCTTCCAGACGGTTAGGCGTCATGGTCTAGAGCATCCAAGAGGAAATTGTGGATCGCCGAGTGACCGAGTTTGTGAAGGTTCGGAAGTCACCTGAAGACCACGAGTGGTTGGGCAAGGTCTGTGTGACCTTAGCTCAAGGAGAATACGGTGAGGACTGTGTGTCCGGGACTGTCTGTCCTCAGGTTTAAATACCTAGCTGCTCCAACTAGATGTACTGGTCTACCAAATCATTGTCTTCACCAAGCCTACTGGTTCTATTTCCTCAACTCTTTCATTTCCTCATAACTGTGTTGTGCACTTGTTCATATCTGTGTTTGAAGACTTTGACTGAAGACTTTCTCATTTTCCTCAGTTCAATGTCTTCAGTCTGTTTGTCTTCATCCTGTGTTTACGCTTTCTGTACTCAGTGCTTGTCTTCATTTCGTCATGATGACCATGCTTGTGTTCTGTTATGTTTACTTCTGAGTACTTATTCCGCTGCAAGTAGTTCTTCGCTAAGGAATTTCCTCACCCGCAAATTCCTCAGTGAAGAATTCATAAAAATCACCTATTCACCCCCCTTTGGTTGATATAACGCACTTTCAATTGGTATCAGAGCAAGGTACTCCCTTGTTCTGTGTGATTTTGGTTTAACCGCCTGGAGTTTTAGTTATGTCGACCGCAGGTATGAAGAAAGTGACATGCCCCATCTTTGACGGTCACGAGTATCCCAAGTGGAAGGCCATGATGAAGAAGCGCCTCATGGCGATGAACAGCAAACTGTGGACCGTCACTGAGATTGGTCTTACCGATCTGTGCAAGACGGCAGAAGCTGATGACATTCGCAAGTACACTGTTCTCAACCTCACAGTGAAGGACATCATCTGCTCTTGTCTGTCTCAAAATCAGTTCAGGAACATCATGCATCTCAATCATGCGAAGCTTATCTGGGACCGTCTCTCTAAGGTCTATGAAGGTCATCGAACCCGTCATGATCCTTGGTTTGAGGACTTCAAGGAATCTCTCAAAGCGATGACATTCGAACCAGAATCATCATCCTCTTCATCATGCCTTATGGCAAAAAGTGCTAAGGTAACTGAATGCTATCTATCCGAGTCAAGTGATGATGAATCTGGTGATGAATTTGGACCCAGCTATGTCAAACTTGCTTCCCTTGCCACTAAACAACAAAGAGCTTTGGAAAAAGTTCAATACATGCTAAATAAGAGTGATGATATGTTGGGTGAAGAAATGGATCAGTCAAAAGCTTTGGCTGAAAGTCTTCAGAGACTACATACTAAGTATGACACCCTTCAAGATCATCATAACACTCTCTTATCTGATCATGAGAAGCTTTCTTATGAATTTCTTCAAGGAAAGCAAGATCTTGAGAAGCTAAGAGTGAGTTATGAAGATCTTCAGAAGGAGCGCGATTCATTACTTGCTCAACAAATCAGCGCTGCTCAGGAAGAATTTGTTCCTCCATGTTTGAAATGCATTGAACGTGAATCTGCTAATTCTTCACCTGAATGTTCAAATGCTTCTAATGCTACAAATTCTTCAACTGTCTCTGCTATCACTAATTCCTCATCTGAGGACATTGCTAGTATCACTGACGATGCAGGGCTGAAGGAATTGTACATGACAGGCATGTACAAAAGCCTCAAAGGGCATCAGACTCTTTGTGATGTGCTTAAGAAGCAGATCCTCAACAGGAACCCTAGGAAAGAGGGTATTGCCTTTGAGAGGAAACTCAATGCTGATGGTACATACTGGAAGCCTGAGCAGTACCCCAAAACCTCATGGGTTGCTGCAAGGGACCTCCAGTTGATCCATCTAATTCATCTGGCTTTACATGTGAATCTTCTCATTCTTCTGATGAGTCATTTGACTCCAACTATAAACTGTTTAAAAATCAGAATGGTGAAGTATTTGCTAGATATGTTGGCACTAACTGCAGGAACAGTTCTCCTATGAAGAAAATCTGGGTTCCCAAAAGGTGCCTTGAAAGTCTTCAGGTGAATGTCCTCATGACACCACCCGTGAAGAATAGGAACCCCAGATCAAATTCTTCATATGGATCCAAGTCCTCATACGGACCAAATTCCTCACATGGATCACATTCCTCAAAAGGATCAAAGTCCTCATATGAACATCATCGTGCTAACAACTCTGTTTCGCAGTGAAGAGCTAAGGGCTATGAATATGAGCATTATTCTTCTAATCATTATGTTCATAAGTCCTCGAAGAATTTCTCTGCTTATTCATATGCTTACCCTAACTCCTCTTATGTGAAACGAAATGGATTGGCGTCTATGCCACCTTTCTCGTATGGAGCTCACAGAGTGATGCACTCTTTGCCACCCCTTCAGATGTGGATGGTGAAGAAAAAGAACTAATCTTCTATGCAGGGTCAGGTCTCTAGACGTACTTAAACGTCTGAAGAATTTGCTGGAGACCTAAAAAGTGCCTGAAAGGACGCAGGCTAATCATGAAGAAATGAACTTTCATTTCTCACGTCCTCATACTGTGTTAACTGTTGCATTGCTTGATGAAATTGGTCCGATGAATTGTGATGTCATATTCTTCACTGATGAAGTATATGAAGTTCGTAAGCTGCACTAATTCATCTGCAGGATGATCAACCCAAAGCCACTGAGTGGGTCCTCGATAGTGGATGTACAAATCACATGACTGGTGACAAGAATCTATTGATGGATGCTCCCTTATCACCATCGCATCTAAAGCATATCATCTTCGCTGAAAAGGCAAAAGTCAGGTATTGGGTCTAGGTAAGGTTGCGATCACAAAGGATCGACACATGGACAAAGTCATGCTTGTCGAGTCCTTAGGATACAACCTTATGTCTGTCTCAATGCTTTGTGGTCTTGATATGGTTGTTGTCTTTGGCAAGTATCGTTGTGTTGTGGTTATGGAAGCTGCCAATTCCAAAGTCTTCGAAGGCTTTAGGAGAGGAGACTTGTATATTGTTGATTTCTCTACAGGACCGCAACCAGCCATGTGCCTACTTGCAAAAGCTTCAGAAGGCTGGCTATGGCATCGACGACTTGGTCATGCAGGCATGAGGAATTTGCACACGCTTGCGAAGAAGAAGCACGTCATTGGCATTGAGAATGTCAAATTCCTCAAGGATCACTTGTGTGGAGCATTTGAAGCTGGAAAGATGACCAAGGCTAAGCATCCAGCGAAGACTATCATGACCACTACTCAACCATTTGAATTGCTTCATATGGATCTCTTCGGTCCTAACCATTACTCAGCAGTCACAAATGATGCATCTCTCTATGGCTTTGTTATTGTTGATGATTACTCTCGATACACATGGGTACACATTGTTACTTACAAACATGAAGTGCAGGAAGTCTTCAAACGATTTTCCTCAAGGGCTTCAACCAACTTTGGTGTGAAGATCAAGCACATCAGAAGTGACAATGGAACTGAGTTCAAGTATTCTGGTCTTGATGACTATCTTGATGAACTTGGTATTACTCATGAGTTATCTGCTCCTTACACACCTCAGCAGAATGGCGTCGTGGAGCGCAAGAACAGAACTCTTGTTGAGATGGCTCGCACTATGCTTGATGAGTACAAGATGCCTCGTCACTTCTGGATTGAGGCAATTTATACTGCGTGCCACATCATCAACAGGGTATATCTTCACAAATTCTTCAAGAAGACTGCCTATGAACTCCTCACTGACAAGAAACCCAATGTGAGTTATTTCAATGTCTTCGGTGCTAAATGTTGGATTAGAGATCCTCATCACAATGCTAAATTTGCACCAAAAGCACATGAAGGTTTTATGCTTGGTTACGGAAAGGACTCGCACACCTACAGAGTCTTCAACAACGTTCTTCACAAGGTTGTTGAAACTGTAGATGTGCGGTTCGATGAAACTAATGGCTCGCAAAGAGAGCACCTACCCTCTGTGATAGATGAACCAGCACCTGAGGAAACTATCAAGTTCAAGGCTACTGAGGATGTCATTCCTACTGAAGAATCTGCTGAAGAATTCATTCCAGAACGTGAAGAACGTCGAGCTAATGCACCTGAAGAAAATGCTGAAGAAAATGGCGCTGAAGAAAATGCTAATCAAATTCCTCGACGACAACCTACTCATCCTCGCATTGCAAAAGAAGTGCAAGTTGAAATGATCATCGATGACATTGAAGCACCAGGTCCTCTCACACGCTCAAAAGCTTCACATTTATCTAACATTTGTGGGCACTATGCTTTTGTCTCTATCACAGAGCCTGCTAAGGTAGATGAAGCATTTCTGGAGCCTGAGTGGATTCAGGCCATGCAAGAAGAATTACATCAATTCGAACTCAACAACGTCTGGGAACTGGTTAAATGTCCAGATCCTCGCAAGCACAATATCATTGGCACAAAGTGGATCTACCGCAACAAGCAATATGAAAATGGCCTTGTGGTGAGGAATAAGGCACGACTTGTAGCTCAAGGCTACACACAGGTTGAAGCAATTGATTTCGATGAAACTTTTGCACCTGTTGCTAGACTTGAAGCTATTCGCATATTACTTGCTTATGCTAACCATCATGATATCACTTTATATCAAATGGATGTGAAAAGTGCATTCCTCAATGGTAAGCTTGAGGAAGAAGTATATGTTGCTCAACCCCCTGGTTTTGAAGATCCAAAGCATCCTGGCAAAGTCTTCAGACTCAATAAGGCCCTCTATGGCCTCAAGCAGGCCCCTCGGGCATGGTATGATACTTTGAAGGAATTCCTCATGAAGAAAGGCTTCAAACCCGGTTCACTCGACCCTATCTTTTCACTAAATCTTATGATGGTGAATTGTTTGTGTGCCAAATATATGTTGATGATATTATCTTTGGCTGTACTGACCAACGTTATAGTGATGAATTTGCCTATATGACGAGTGAAGAATATCAAATGTCTATGATGGGAGAGTTGAAATTCTTCTTAGGTCTTCAAATTCATCAACAGCGCAATGGCATATTCATATCTCAGGAGAAATACCTCAAGGATGTACTGAGGAAATTCGGCATGCAAGATTGCAAAGGCGTCAAAATTCCGATGCCCACAAATGGCCATCTGTGCACTGATGAAAATGGTATTGACTTTGATCAAAAGGTATGCCGCTCCATGATTGGTTCTTTATTGTATTTATGTGCATCTAGGCCAGATATTATGCTTAGTGTTTGCATGTGTGCCCAATTTCAAGCTACACCGTAGGAATCACACCACAAGGCTATGAAGCATATTCTTCGATATCTAGCTCACACACCAACACTTGGATTATGGTACCCCAAGGGCTCGGCTTTTGATCTCATTGGATATTCTGACTCTGACTATGCTGGTGATCGTGTGGACCGCAAGTCAACATCTGGTACATGTCATTTCCTCGGAAGATCCTTGGTCTGTTGGTCCTCGAAGAAACAGAACTGCATATCACTGTCTACTGCTGAAGCTGAGTACATTGCTGCTGGTTCTTGCTGTGCTCAATTGCTGTGGATGACGCAAACTCCCAAGGACTACGGCGTCAACGTGAAGAATGTGCCTCTCTTCTGTGACAATGAGAGTGCCATCAAGATTGCTCACAACCCAGTTCAGCACTCGAAGACAAAGCACATTCAGATTCGTCATCATTTTCTTCGAGATCATGTGTTGATGGGCGACATTTCTATTGAGCATGTGAAGACTGAAGAATAGCTAGCCGATATCTTCACAAAGCCCTTGGATGAGAAGAGATTTAGCAAGTTGCGGTGTGAGCTAAATATCTTAGAATCTTCGAATGTTCTTTGAAAAGGACACTCATCCTAACACTTATGCAAAATTGATGACTTAGATGTGCAACACATGAAAAAACGTTTTTCTTCAATCAATGAAGAATAACACTCTAAGTGTGAAAAAATTAATGAAGAATTTGATTCTCAGAGCCCTACGACAATTGTACGCGGTGTCTGAAATCATCATTCTTATACGGTGGGTCACGCCACCACAAAAGTTGAAAATCTTCAATTTGAGTTTTTCCTCAGTTTTGAAATTCCTCAGTTGTTCATGTTCTTCAACTTTGCATTGTCTTCACTGTTTCCGTCTTTTTCTTCATTGGCTATATATATATATGAGTTTATGTCCTCTACAACATTCACTTATGGCTAATTCTTCAAGTTGGTTTTTCTGCTAAGTGAATGTGATCGGACCCTTCCCCCTCTATGCTATACTCAACCCAATCTATTCACAAATTCTTCATATGCGTTCTATTTGAAACTCGTTAAAAATCTTCAGTGTGTCCTTGTCAGCTGAAGAATTTGCGAACGGAACTTTTAACTTATCTTATCCAAATTTTCGGCTTTGCCTCTCAAACCGTTCCGCATCCCATGAAACACTATCTATTCACCCACGATCTAACACGATCTCCACTTCTCAGTACGTGGGTGACACATGTCAAGCGAATGAGAAGGGTCAGGGACATGTTCATCCAAGTTCTTCGGGCGAACCGTTTTTCACCGTGGCTATAAATACCCCTTCCCTTTCCTCACTTCCTTTACTCCGCTCGACCTCTCTCCAGCTCGAGCTTCTCAAACCCTAGCGCCACCGCTACTTCATCGTCGCCGGTGAGGAAGAGCTTCACTGCCTCGACCTCGTCATCGCCGTACTCACGCAGGCCACGTAAATCTTCACTCCGCCGCCGCCGTAGCCGTCTTCCTCCGCCGAGTTAGGGCGTGGAAGATCTGCACAGACGAACTTCTCATCTCTACCTCACAGTTCATCGTGTTCTTCGTCCAGGGTAATTAAAAGTTACTTTTACTGCCCTCTTTGATTCAAATGATTTCTACAAAATCTTCAAAGGTGTTTATTCTTCAAATTTTTCACACACTAAACACCTCACATGTCATCTGTTCTTGATTCGTTTCTCTAAGCATCTTTTTTCTTCAAGATTCCTCAACTGTGTGGATCTTCGATCTATACAACTCTGGAACCTAAGACAAAGAACGCTTAGTGAAATTCTTCAAGACTCATCTGGTCAAATTCCTCAAACTTGTTCTTTTTGAAAAACCTTCTGAGAACGCATATGACCTCTCCAAATTCTTTGCAACTATACTCTATTCACAGGTACTCATGTCCGCTGCTGAATCACTAGGTTCTCATCAACTTAACTCATTTGCAGTGTTCCTCGAAGAAAAGTTGCATACTTCTTCAGAGAATTCAATTGTTCAAATTCCTCACCTGAAGAAAATGGCTGATGGAAAGAAGCCACAGAAAGGAGGAAAGAGGCCTGAAATCAATACTGCCTTTGAGATCCCTGAGGACATCTATGCTGGGTACTGGACACCCCCTGAGGAACATAAAAATCAGCGCAAGGTGCGCATTCAGAAGATAGAGAGGAGATGGGCAAGAGAGTGGAGGGAGTACAGGTATGTGACTCCCAAGTACATGGAGAAATTCGCACTCAATCCTCCATGCTCAAGACCTCCGTTGGCACCTGGCCAAGAAGCTGATCTCACCAGCCTCAAGCGTGGTGAAGATTATCCTGAAGAATGGGCCAAGTGCCAGGCCAAGCTGGCCAAACAGGCAAAAGATGCAGTGAGGAAATTCAACAAAGACTCTGCTGCTGCTGCTGAGGCCTCTGTAAGGCCGAAGAAATCCATGGCAAAGAAGCCTGCGCATAAGCCAAGTGCTTCTTCTTCAATGCCCTCACGGCCAAGTTCCTCAGCTAAGCCCTCACGGCCAATTCCTCACGCTGCTCCTGCTCCTCCAAAGTCCTCAGCACCTGTGCATCTTGCCGCGTGCCAAAGGACTACAGGCATCTCTATTGCCTCAGGAGCTTCAGCCAGTTCCTCAGCTGCACCAAATTCTTCAACATGACCCTCTCTGCTGAAGACAAAGACCACTGCTGGACGAGGCTCTCGCCCAACTCCTCACAAGAAGCAGGTCGCCTTCCAAGTGCCGTCCGAAGAAGACGAAGCTGATGATGAAGAACTTGTTGAAATCGTCAGAGATAGGCAAGTCAGGGCTGCTAGAGCCAAGGGCACAAATGTGCCTCTGCTTTTGGATCCAAAGTTGATCCTCGATTACATTGATCTCTGGCACAAGGACCCAAACACTCCTATGCCTGACTTCAAGCTGACTCCTGGCCAAAGTCATATGCTGACTGCCTTCATCCAAGAAGAGAAATGGAAATTTGAGAAGGCCAGGCAGCTCAAGAAAGCGCAGTACAGGAAGGAGAAATTCCTGAAGAACAACGTAGTCTCTATGACAACTGATGAACTTGTGAAGATCCAGTCTGAAATCAAAGTCCTCAGCGATGATTTCAATGCTTACTATGCTGATTGGAAAGGAGCCAAGGTCAGGTTTGTTAAACTGACTAAGATGTTCACCTCCAATGTTGCAGCCCCATCGCAACAAGAAATTCCTCAGGCTGAAGCATCTGCTCAGCCAACTAAAGAACATGCCAGCACCGCTGATTACAATCAGGCTGCTGAAGAAAATGTGAGTTCCAGGGCTGATGACTGCATACCAGCCGCTGATGAAATTTCCAGGGCATCCACTAGTGGTGCGCCTGACGAAAATGAAGAGGTCAAGGCAACTGCATCAGTTGTGCCTAAAGAAAATCAACCACATTCCTCTACTCCTCCTGCGCCTACTCCAACTCCAATCCTTCCATCTGCATCAGATGTGAAGAAGACCAAGGCTGCAGAGCATGCAGCAGTGAAGAAAAGGAAAGCATCAGCTCCTTCAGATTCTTCAGCACCGAAGAAGATGAAGAAATTGACAAGCTCATTTGCTAATCCAATTGATGTTGTTCCTGTTTCCTCCATGCCATCAAAGGAAATCATCCCTTTTGATGAAGAATATGTGATCCCTAGCGGATCTGATGAAGAAAATCCTTCTGCTGCTTCGTCAGAGCAGATGGATGAAGAAATTGAAGTGGATAAAATCCCTTCAACCCCCACAGTTTCCTCGCCTATGCCTCAGTTTACTACTGAAGAGGTTGGCGTTGAAGAAATGGAAGATGAAGATGTGGACATTGGCTGTACCACACTAGTGATGAATGATGACTTTTGGGAAAGTCAGCACCCCAGTTGTCCACTCTTCACACCATTGCAACAAATTCCTCAGTCCCGAGCAACTACAGTTCAAATGGGATCTGATGAAGCTCATGAAGACATTCCAGCCGCTAGTGCTGAAGAAAATGAAAATGAAGAATTGAAGACCCAGACTGCCACTGAAGAGGAACCCAAAATTCCTCAGCCTGAAGAACCTGAGATTGCAATTCCTGAGGTTGTGATGAAACTCACTGACACTCCTCTGCCCAAGCCGAAGGATCCATTCTCAAGGAAGCAAAAGTTCAAGGCTGATGATTTCTTCGGCGAGCACGTATTCTTCACAGATTACAACCCCTATGACGCTGCTCGCATTAGGAAGAGGCATTTCTGGACTGCCAGCCAGGCGAATTTTTATTCCTCAGTGCTGTTCAACAAAGACAAAGTCTTCGATCATGAGCACATTCCTCACGTGGATATGGAATCTCTGCCGTGCTTCGTCCCAGTCCTCAGTGTTCTTTATGACGCTGGACTGTTAAATTTCTGCACTGATATATGTGATTGGAATGAAGAGCTCATTCTTCAGTTTTATGCAACTCTGCACATCACCGGAGACTCTGAAGATGTGAATTCATGGGTGCTGGACTGGATGTCTGAAAATACTCACTACAAGGCACCAGCTACTGAATTGCTTCGTGCTTTGCCTCTCAGTCCTCCCCTTGAAGCTGCTTGTTGCGTCTACAGTGAACCTGAGCTTACAGATCACTATATGCAAGTGCTGATGAAGCCATTGAAGCCAGGTCAGGCCCCAAGAACAAAATTCCTTGTGAAGGAATTGTTATATGTGCCTCGGACTGTCTATCACATTCTGACGAAGACATTGAGTCCTATCAAGGGCCACGACTCGGATGAAGAAGAAGTCGTTGGCATCATGAAGAATCTGCTTTTCAATATCATTCATGGCGTTCCCGTCAACTTCCATGATTTCTTCATGAGGACTCTGGCCAATGTCGCAATGTCACCTTTTGAGTTGAAGCCTTATGCTCCGTGGATTATGAGATTCATCAGAACAAGGTCTTCACTCAACTACAAAGCTGATACACTGAACCATTGCAGATACTTGCCCCGATTGAAGTCCTCAAACGGACATTTTCCTCCGTTGATGAAAAGGGCAAGGCTACTGCTGTTATTGATGAAGGCATTCGTCCATTGGATGGTCAATTTCGCAAGGCTGCATCCTACTCCACCAATGATGACTCTGCCACCCATGACTCTGCTGCCAACGCACCCAAGCCAAATCCTCAAGGCACAGCTCCCAGGGTGATGATTGACCGTGAGCTTCTCTTCAGTCTTCACCAGAAGGTTGATCGCAATCACAAATGGGTCAAGCATCAGTTTGGTTCAATTCTTCACAACATGACTGCTACCCACAATGTAGTGAAGAAAAACCATTACTACCTTCATGAAACCCTCAACCACACCTGGGCTGTTCTGTCGCACATTTATAACGCAGAAAATCTGAAGAAAATGGGTCTCAAGGAGGACTTTGACTGGTCTGCTCCTCCACCGAAGAAATACAAGAAGGTCCAGGTTCCTTCCTTGGTGGCCAGCTCCTATTCTTCATCGCGCGCCACTGACAAGCATGAAGACTTGGACGACACTGCGGCAGGCCCTACTACAACAAACGACCCCAACAACGCTGACGCTCCTTCATCAACTTGATATTCTTCAGGAGCGTTAGTCCTCATTTTCGAACCTTTTGGTCATTCGATGACAAAGGGGGAGAAATTTGAGTTAGTCTTCAAGCGGGTCTATCTTTTATGGGCGTTTTATTTTTCTAAGTTACAACTCTCGTTCTTCTGATGACTTTGTTGGATCGAGTTGTAAACTTAAACTCTATGGTGGCCTGATACTTTTGCTGTTTCTTCTGCATGCTTATTCCTCGTTAATGTTATTGCACGCATGCTGAATTACATCAGTCACCATATTTCATCATGCATTTCAAATTCTTCATATATTATGTCAAATGCGTGTATGAATTACAAGATATAGGGGGAGATCTCCATGATTTTACTCTTCAAGTGTGCATTCCTTCAAAAGCAAATTCCTCACTATGCACATCTTCAGGGGGAGTTCTTCTATATCTTGCAATCAAATTCCTCAATATCAGTATTTACATTTCATATGTTTATCCCCGTTGAAAACTTAACCTATATTGTCATCAATCACCAAAAAGGGGGAGATTGTAAGTGCATCTAGTGCCCCTTGGTGATTTTGGTGTATTGAAGACTTATAGGTTAAGGGACTAATGTGTTTATGAGTGTACACAGGTCTATTAGTCTATGAGGAGTTTGATATTTACAGAGAAAGTCGACCCCTAGAAATGAAGTTCTTCGACTGAAGACTTTGGATTTCTGAAGACTTTCTGAAGACTTTGAAAGTGAAGAAATTGGTGTGACCTTGAAGACTTGGTATTCAATTGAGGAACATGAAGCGTGAAGACTTTTGTTTTCGTAGTTTGATTTTCTCTTTCTTGAGTCATAGGACACACCGTACTGTTAAAGGGGGGCGAGGAAATACTGAGGAAAAATTTCCATGCGATGCTCAACTCAAAGTCCTACACCTACCAATCCCTTCGAGTGAAGCCATTGGAAATCTCATACAGTTCAGTCATATTCTTCAGTGACAGAGACGAAGTTCTTCTGGTCTCTGAAGAATTTGTTTTGACTGAGGAGTTAGGAATTCGCCAGTGCGGATTATCTACACAGTGAGGAACATGATAGCCCTGAGGAATTTGATACTCAAATTTCCGACCATTGCTATCCCAAAATATCTACCTACCTAACGGTCATATCATTGAAGGGCATTTATGTCTTATCATGATGGGCTGCTCCCTAGGCTATAAATAGCCGCCCCCTACAACCACTAGCTGGTTGGCTGCTCCGAGAGAAACTGACACTTGTCATTTGAGAGCATCCCATCCTCCGAGGACTTTGAGCGAAAATCATCAAGTGAGGAAAACCCAAACCCAAAAACCTACAAACCCAAAGTGATTGAGCATCACTGAAGAGATTGATCCTGCGTGGATCCGACGCTTGTTACCTTTGAAGACTGTGCTTCTTCCAGACGGTTAGGCGTCATGGTCTAGAGCATCCAAGAGGAAATTGTGGATCGCCGAGTGACCGAGTTTGTGAAGGTTCGGAAGTCACCTGAAGACTTACCACGAGTGATTGGGCGAGGTCTGTGTGTCCTTAGCTCAAGGAGAATACGGTGAGGACCGTGTGTCCTCAGGTTTAAATACCTAGCCGCTCCAACCAGATGCACAACTGAGACAACAGTTGGAACTGGTCTACCAAATCATTGTCTTCACCAAGCTTACTGGTTCTATTTCCTCAACTCTTTCATTTCCTCATAACTGTGTTGTGCACTTGTTCATATCTGTGTTTGAAGATTGACTGAAGACTTTCTCATTTTCCTCAGTTCAATTTCTTCAGTCTGTTTGTCTTCATCCTGTGTTATCCTATGTTTACACTTTCTGTACTCAGTGCTTGTCTTCATTTCATCATGATGACCATGCTTGTGTTCTGTTATGTTTACTTCTGAGTACTTATTCCACTGCAAGTAGTTCTTCGCTAAGGAATTTCCTCACCCGCAATTCCTCAGTGAAGAATTCATAAAAATCGCCTATTCACCCCCTTCTAGTCGATATAACGAACTTTCAGGTACAATCCTCGTGATTTTATCTTTGATTTGTCGATTGAACTGCGATATATCCAATCGGGTGATAAAACTTTGGCGACTGATCTTTTTACAGCCCTCCACATCATTGACCTCCCCGACAACGACGAGGATGAGCCACAGAGGCCCTTGGGGAGAAGAAACAGGAAAACGTCCGCTGGCAAGACGCTTCAATCGACACCGGTGGCGGCGATGCCAATCGGACTTCCGTCTCCTTCGCCATACCGCTGTCGAGTGCTCGGCCTTCCTCGTTAGCTGCACAGACTCCCACCGATCCACCTTCACTTTTTGCTACACATCACGTCCCAGAGGACCAAGTGGGTGCTGCAAAAGAGGCTATACGCCAGGCGGGCATTATGATGGAGAAGATGAAGATGGTGCGGGAAGCCAGCCAAGCTGCTTATGATGCCAGCTCCGCTCTCCAGAGCAACGTCCAGGTTAGTAGATCGTCAACTGACTCCTCTGGCTTGTTCTGTTAGGATATGGTACCTGAAAACTTTCTTTCCAAGAATCTTTGCATCTGTCTACACCTTGCATATGTACACCCAGTGGGTGTTTTGATTTGTCACTGAATAGATTCACACTTTGAGCTGATAATGTTGTTGTCTATTGAATCTTTTGACCAGTGGGGGCACGCTGAGTGCACCCACTGGGTGTAGTCCCCGAGACCATAATTGACTGCAGGCAGTCGACTATGGTCTGAGCATCAGAATTTGAATTTCTTCACTCGGTCTGGTCGGGCCATGTCGAGTGGAACTTTGAACCAGTGGGGGCACGCTGAGTGCACCCAGTGGGTGTAGTCCTCGAGACCGTGGTCGACTGCTGGCAGTCGACTATGGTCTAAAGACTCTGTTTTTTTGGACTCGTGCTGGACAAGCCTTGTCGAGTGTAAACTGAACCAGTGGGGGCACGCTAAGTGCACCCACTGGGTGTAGTCCCCGAGACTACTGTTGGATGTTTGATTCGGCAGTAGTCTTAGAATTTGTTGGCTTTATCCTTTTACCTCACCGAAATAACCAATCTTTTCACCAGTCGACTGACCTGTTCTTTGGTTGCAGAAATCTTGTGATCTTGGAGCTCGTTTTGCTGACCTGGAGAAGCAGCAGATTCAGCTCAACCTCGATCTGGAGCTGGCCAAGACAGAACTGCAGAAAGCCAAGGATGACGCCGCTGGTAAGGAAGACCTGTCGACTGAGTTTTCCCAGAATCAGATTTCATTCTGCTTTTTCTGAATCCAACATTATTTCTTTCAGAGAAACTGAACCAAACTCTGGCGAAAATGGATCAAGATCTGGCGGCCGCGCATCAAAAAGCTGATGAGAAAACCGCGCTCGCTGAACATAAGTTGGCTTTAGTCGGCAAATTGGAGGAAGAAAACTCCAGGCTGAAAACTTCCCTTGACGAAGCCAATAAGGAAGCGACTCGCCTGAAGAAGGACAAGGAAAATCTGAACGGGAAGATGGAAGGTATTGCCCGCAGGAGGAACGATCCGGAGAATTATCTGGGAAGCCTTGCTAAGAAGTTGTTCGTCATGCTTGAAGGTGTTTCCTTTGATCTGACTGGTTTGTTCATGTTGACTCGACATATGATCATTGGCTTACCCTTGAATTGTGTATGCAGAGTTTTGCCGGGACTTCGAGGAAGAGACCGGGCGAATTGAACCAAGCTTGGACCCCATCAACTCCCCAGTGAAGGATGAAGCTGCCATGAACGTGCTCCGACTGGAATCCCACATCACTGGTGTTATTAATTATCTCGCCCGACTGAAAGTCGCGATGTCGCGGATTGACACAGCTCTCTGGCCCATGGCAACACTTCAGAATGACCTCGAGTCTATGATGGCTCGGCTCAATGACGCTCCCAGTCAAATTCAAAAATGGAAGAAGTCTTCTGCCCGGTGCGGCGCTGATGTGGCTCTATCTCTGGTTTGCGTCCACTGTCGAGAAGCTCGGGAAGAGAAGCTGGCGGCGATTAAAGTTGCTAACACCAAGAGGCACGACTTCCAGTCCTTCATGGAGACTTTCATTGCTGCCGCCACTCGGATTGCTGACGGGATCGACCTGGACAAATTCGTCAAGCCTGCCAGCCCTCCTCCTGCGGAGTGAACAAACTTTTATGCTCTGCCTTAAATTTGCCTCGGAATGCCGAGTGATTTTGTAACCGTTAAACTCCTTCCGGCTGAATGCCCGAGTACTTTGATCCGTGGTCTTGGACTTTAGGATTTATCTGAACTTGATTTATCTCTGAATATGCTTGTATTTGTCTTCGAGTAGAATTTGTTCTTCACATGGAATAATCTTTGTGCTTGAGATGTAGCTCTGAGGTTGATGCTCCAGTCGACCCGCACCGCGTCGTCCTTGCGGATAAGGGTGGAGCGCATGTTGTACTTGTGGCGCAGCTCCGAAGGAAAAGTTGCAGTCGACCTGCACCTCGTCGTCCTTGCGGATAGGGATGGACTTCGAACTTAGGCGAGTACTAGACTGCAGCTAAGCCCCCGAGTGGGAGGGTTGCTCACCACTCGGTAGGATTTTTCAAACTTAGGCAAGCACTGGACCGCAACTAAGCCCCCGAGTGGGAGGGCTACTGACCACTCGGTAGGATTTTTCAAACTTAGGCGAGTACTGGACTGCAGCTAAGCCCCCGAGTGGGAGGGTTGCTCACCACTCGGTAGGATTTTTCAAACTTAGGCGAGTACTGGACTGCTGCTAAGCCCCCGAGTGGGAGGGTTGCTCACCACTCGGTAGGATTTTTCAAACTTAGGCCAGTACTGGACTGCAGCTAAGCCCCCGAGTGGGAGGGTTGCTCACCACTCGATAGGATTGTTCAAACTTAGGCGAGTACTGGACTGCAGCTAAGCCCATGAGTGGGAGGGTTGCTCACCACTCGGTAGGATTTTTCAAACTTAGGCGAGTACTGGACTGCAGCTAAGCCCCCTAGTGGGAGGGTTGCTCACCACTCGGTAGGATTTTTCAAACTTAGGCGAGTACTGGACTGCTGCTAAGCCCCCGAGTGGGAGGGTTGCTCACCACTCGGTAGGATTTTTCAAACTTAGGCGAGTACTGGACTGCAGCTAAACCCCCGAGTGGGAGGGTTGCTCACCACTCGGTAGGATTTTTTAAACTTAGGCGAGTACTGGACTGCAGCTAAGCCCCTGAGTGGGAGGGTTGCTCACCACTCGGTAGGATTTTTCAAACTTAGGCGAGTACTGGACTGCAGCTAAGCCCCCGAGTGAGAGGGTTGCTCACCACTCGGTAGGATTTTTCAAACTTAGGCGAGTACTGGACTGCAGCTAAGCCCCCGAGTGAGATGCTTGCTCACCACTCGGTAGGATTTTTCAAACTTAGGCAAGTACTGGACTGCAGCTAAGCCCCTGAGTGAGAGGCTTGCTCATCACTCGGTAGGATTTTTCAAACTTAGGCGAGTACTGGACTGCAGCTAAGCCCCCTAGTGAGAGGCTTGCTCATCACTCGGTTGGATTTTTCAAACTTAGGCGAGTACTGGACTACAGCTAAGCCCCCGAGTGAGAGGCTTGCTCATCACTCGGTAGGATTTTTCAAACTTAGGCGAGTACTGGACTGCAGCTAAGCCCCCGAGTGGGAGGGTTGCTCACCAGTCGGTAGGATTTTTCAAACTTAGGCGAGAACTGGACTGCAGTTAAGCCCCCGAGTGGGAGGGTTGCTCACCACTCGGTAGGATTTGTCAAACTTAGGCGAGCACTGGACTGCATCTAAGCCCCCGAGTGGGAGGGTTGCTCACCACTCGGTAGGATTTTTCAAACTTAGGCGAAACGGATTCGCGGCTAAGCCCCCGAGTGAGAGGCTTGCTCATCACTCGGTAGGATTTTTCAAACTTAGGCGAAATGGATTCGCCGCAAAGTCACCCACTGGGGGATTTCAGACGCAAACAAAACCAACAACAACCATTTAGGAAGACTGTAAAGCTCTTGTCTTTGATGAACAAACTACAAAGGTATTTCTTATTACATCTCATCCGAATGAGTACTTAAGTATAAAAGGGGTGGAGCACCTCCGTGTTCCAAGCCCGTGGCTCGTCTTTCTGATGCTCGACATTGTAAAGATGGTATGCTCCATTGTGGAGAATGGTGACAATAAAGGGACCTTCCCAAGCAGGGGCGAGCTTGTGTGGTTTCTGCTGATCCACTCGAAGAACCAAGTCTCCCTCTTGAAAGGCTCGGCCCCTCACGTTTCTGGCGTGGAACCGACGCAAGTCTTGCTGATAAATGGTCGATCGGATTAAGGCCATCTCTCTTTCCTCCTCTAGGAGATCAACTGCGTCCTGCCGGGCCTGTTCTGCTTCATCTTCAGAGAAGAGCTCGACTCGGGGTGCATTGTGAAGCAAGTCACTCGGTAGAACAACTTCAGCTCCATAAACCAAGAAGAATGGAGTTTGGCCAGTCGATCGATTAGGAGTTGTCCTCAATCCCCAAAGAACTGATGGAAGTTCATCGACCCAGGCGCCTGCTGCGTGCTTGAGATCACGCTTCAGTCGGGGTTTCAGTCCTTTGAGAATCAAGCCATTTGCTCTTTCTGCTTGTCCATTCGACTGGGGATGGGCGACTGAAGCATAGTTGACTCGTGTGCCTTGGGAAGCATAGAAGGCTCTGAACTCATCAGAATCGAAGTTCGACCCGTTGTCAGTGATGATGCTGTGCGGAACTCCATATCTGAATGTCAATTCTTTGATGAAGCTGACGGCAGTACTGGCTTCAAGATTCTTGATAGGCTTGGCTTCAATCCATTTGGTAAACTTGTCGACTGCTACAAGCACATGAGTGAAGCCGCTCCTACCAGTTCTCAGGGGTCCAACCATATCCAATCCCCAAACAGCAAAGGGCCAGACGAGTGGAATAGTCTTCAGGGCTGACACAGGCTTGTGGTACATATTGGAGTAAAACTGGCAGCCTTCACATTTGTCAACTATATCTTTCGCCATTTCATTTGCTTGCGACCAATAAAATCCAGCTCGGTATGCTTTGGCCACAATGGTCCGAGAGGACGCATGGTGACCACAGGTCCCCGTGTGGATGTCGTTGAGGATCACTCAACCTTCTTCTGGTGTTATGCATTTCTGGCTGACTCTAGTTACGCTTTCCCTGAACAGTTGTCCTCTTATCACAGTAAAGGCATTGGATCGACGGACGATCTGTCGAGCCTCTTCTTCATCCCCTGGGAGTTCCTTCCTAAGGATATACGCAATGTAGTCAGGAGTGATGACCAAAACCTCCATGATCAGGTCGACCACAGCTGGGACTTTGACTTCAGTCGGATCTGTGGCACTCTTAGGCTGCGGGGGCTCTTCAGTGAAAGGATCTTCTTGAACTGAAGGTGTATGAATGTGTTCCAAAAACACGTTGTTGGGAATGGCTTCCCTCTTGGAACCTATCTTTGCCAAATCATCGGCTGCTTGATTTTTCAGTCGGGGTATATGATGGAGCTCTAACCCCTCAAACTTCTTTTCCAACTTCCTCACCGCATTGCAGTAACCAGTCATAGCTGGGCTTCTAACGTCCCACTCCTTCATCACTTGATTGACTACCAAATCTGAGTCGCCGTAGACCATGAGGCGATGGACGGCGAGTGAGATGGCCATACGTAACCCATATAAGAGTGCTTCATATTCCGCTTCGTTATTGGAGGAATCAAAGTGAATCTGGAGAACATATTTGAGCTTGTCTCCTCGGGGGGATACCAGTACCACCCCAGCACCGAAACCATTCAGCATCTTGGAACCATCAAAGAACATGGTCCAGTGCTCCGAGTGGACTTGAGTCAGCAGTTGCTGTTCGATCCACTCGGCGAGGAAATCTGCTATTGCTTGGGACTTGATAGCTTTCTTTGCCTCAAACTTAATATCCAAGGGAAGGAGTTCAATCGCCCACTTTGCCACTCGACCGATTGCATCTCTGTTGTTCAGAATCTCTGATAATGGAGCGTCGCTGACGACTGTAATGGAGTGGTCAGAGAAATAATGTCCAACCTTCTTCGTGGTCATATAAATCCCATAAACAAGCTTCTGATAATGTGCATATATTTGCTTTGATGGAGTCAAAACTTCAGAAACATAGTATAGTGGGCGCTGAACTTTACAGGCTTTTCCTTCTTCTTCCCGCTCGACCGTCAGTACTGTACTGACGACTTGTCCAGTGGCTGCAATGTAAAGTAGTAAAGGCTCTTTGCTGATTGGGGCAGCAAGCACCGCTGGGTGGAAAGCAGGGCTTTGAGCTCTGCAATTGCTGCATCAGCTTCAGGAGTCCACTCGAACTTATCAGACTTCTTCATCAGTCGGTAAAGAGGCAATGCCCTTTCACCGAGGCGAGAAATGAAACGACTTAAGGTGGCCAACCAACCTGTAAGCTTCTGGACATCGTGCACACGCACATGGCGTTTCATTCGGAGAATGGCACCAACTTTCTCTGGGTTAGCGTCGATCCCCCGTTCGGAAACGAGGAATCCGAGTAATTTTCTGCCCGGAACTCCGAATGTGCACTTTGATGGATTAAGCTTGATATCATACCTTCTGAGGTTGGCAAAAGTTTCAGCAAGGTCAGCCAACAGGTCGGAACCTTTACGTGACTTGACCACAATGTCATCCATGTATTCCACATTCCGACTGATTTGAGTGAGTAAACACTTCCGAATCATCCTCATGAATGTGGCTCCAGCATTCTTCAGGCCGAATGACATGGTGACATAACAGAAGCACCCAAATGGAGTGATGAAAGCTGTTTTTATCTCATCGGGTCCATACAGTCGGATCTGATGATACCCGGAATAAGCGTCCAAAAAGGACAAGCGCTCACACCCTACATTCGAGTTGACTATTTGATCGATGCGGGGGAGAGGAAAGTGATCTTTCGGGCAGGCCCGATTGATATGCTTGAAGTCAATGCACATGCGAAGTGAGTCGTCCTTCTTGGGGACCATGACAACATTGGCTAGCCACTCGGAGTGGTAAATCTCTCGGATAAACTCAGCTGCTAGGAGCCGAGCCACTTCTTCACACTACAAAAAAATACACTTCCGTGATGATACGTGTTTGTCACAGTAGGCCGCGTTTTTTGTCATGCATGTACATCCATGGCAAATTTATGACAGAATCAAGATAGTCATACCTGTGCTGTCGTAGAAGTGTTCCATGACATTACCAAAATTATCATCACGGAAGTGTCCACTTCCATGACGATAAATCGCGCGTCACAAAAGTGCTTTCTTCAAGGGTGACCGACACGTGGCATCCACCATAACGGAATGCCGTTAAGCTATCGGGTCGGGTTTTGGATCTGATAACCCATTAACAGCCCCGACCAATGGGGATTTTCCATGTGTAAAATCATCATTGGCTGGAGGAAACACGTGTCGGCTCATTGTTGGGACAGATGTCATCCACTCATTGGACAGAAGGCGCCTATGATACGTCGACACGTGGCATGGCCCAACAGAGGCCCATTCCTGTGAAAAGGCCGGCCCGTTTGACTTGGTCAAAAGGTGGCGGGCCGGCCCATGGAAAGCCTGTTAACGGTCTGTTCGCATATAGCCCATTTACAGCCCGCTAACCCAAGGCCTGTTACGCCCTAGCCGAATTAGGCCCAGTAGCGTCATCTGGGCCATCCAATATGATTCCAGCCTGTTTTCACTTCTGGCCCATGTATGGCCCATGACGTCTTTCGGCCCATATGAGGCCCTATGTAACTCTTGGCCTATTAACGGCCCGTGGTGAAACTGGCCCGTAATGAACAGTGTATCACTTTACACCCATTAACGGCCTGTGGTGAAACTGGCCCGTAATGAATAGTGTATCACTTTATACCCATTAACGGCCTGTTATTCCGTTGGGCCGTTTCCAGCCCATGTTATCTTTCGGCCTTCTCAGAGCCCATTTATTCTTGGGCTCATTTCCAGCATTCGTTTACTTACGGCCCGTTACTGTCATTTTCTGCTTGTGGGCCAAATTCAGCCCGTGGTTACAGTCAGCCCGTTTGTGGTCCGTTAATACGTTGGGCCGTTTTCATAGCATCATCAAATACGGCCTATTAACGATGGCCCGTTATGGTCGGCCCATGAACGGACGATTCCAACTCTAGCCCGTTTACGGCCATAATGCGGCCTGTTATTGGCCCATGTTTGGCCAATCGATCATACGACCCGTATAAGGCCCATTGATGATACGGCTCGTAGAAGGCCCATTGTTTCTACGGCCCGTAGAAGGCCCACTGTTTCTACGGCCCGTAGAAGGCCTACTGTTTCTACGGCCCGTAGAAGGCCCACTATTTCTACGGCCCGTAGGAGGCCCAGTGTCACTACAGTAAATATTAGCCCATGGTTATTGTGGCCTAGTTTTAAAAAATAGGTTATTGCAGCCACTAGCAAACCGCGGAAAAAGAACTGCACTGACTACAAGCAAACAAATAAACAAGACGACAAGGAAATAAATAAGCAAGCAACTTATGCTAGGCTATCACGGCTATTACACATATTACATCCACTGGGCATCAAAGTTCGCCACCAGTGATCATAAAGCGCAACGAAGAAGCAGATTACAAAACCTGTGCACCATTGCAGCGTAACAAAATAATACTGAACCGAGACCACTTCCAAGACAGTTCAAGAAAGGTTAGCCTTGCGGGGGAACTGCTGCGCAAGCTGCTGAGCAAGGCTGTGAGACCGGCCTAGCATGCCGGTCATAGCTTCCAGGTGTAGCTATTTAGCGATGAGGTTCTCATTGGTGTTCTCCGCAATCTTTCTTAGAGATAGGACTTCAAGTCGAAGTTAAGTTGCAGAATGCCTTTCTGCTAGAACTTGGGACTAAAGAAGTCGAACTAATTCAGACAACGAATTATGTGAGCTTGTCTGACTGTTAGTCTCAAGTAACTTGAACACTGCATCAAGACAAGACTTTGGGGTTGTCTCGCTATCTTCAAGATGTTTTGCCTTCTTTGCTGCAATATATGTTGGGTTTGTCTCACAGCCTTCAGCAGACTTGTGCATGCCATCAGGCATATCACCCTGAAACAAAGCAGAGAGATGACAGGTTTTGCACGTGTATAAACAAAGATGATAACCATTCTGTCAATTCTATCCAATTTCAAATTAGAAAATAAAGAGTAAGTTCAAAATATCAATAACATAATTTGGCATTGTTCATAATGCGGGGAGCTTCACCACACTACTGGATTACCATGTCAACATAACAAGCATAGATGAAGGGCAAAGAAAATCATTGTATCTATTTTGGATAATGTGCATGGCATGTTGTTCATATCATCAGCCACATCAGTAAGATAAAACAGGAGATGACAAGGTGCAAACGTGGGCTGCTTCACCACACACTGGATTATAGATCCACAAAAACAAGCATACATATAGGGAGTATTAAGTAATGTGCATGGTATGAATAAGGAATTTGGTTTTACAAGTAAAACTTAGTACTTCCAGTTCTTACGAACATGCATTTTGGTAGAAACAGCAAACTAAACAGTAGTAAACGATAGGGAGTATGAGCAAATTAAACAGCAGTTGAGGATAAAGGCTTTAGAAGGACTGACTTACATTAACAGTTAACACCGGCTTTATAATACCCTTCTCCATGTCAAGGGAAGGATAACTCAAGAATTTCACCACATAATCTTCTTCATAAGCATTGCATGTACTCTACATTTTGTAGAGAGTAATTATAGATATGATAATACTGGAAGGGATAGAGGATAATGAAGATAAGATGCAGATTGATGCTACATAATCAACTACCAATCCCTGGAAGTACAAGCGTTACAGGACAAAATGTACCGACAAGAGCAATGGGCTACACTTTTGCACAGGCATTGTCTGTGTATTCTACTTGTTGGTAAGATTAAATATAGATCTGATCTTTTTTAGTAAATGGTGGGCGAGGGAGATAAGATGCAGAATGCTACAAAATGAACCAATCCCTCCTCCCATAATACAAGAGTGTTTTGAACACTGGTGTACTGTACAAAACGTTCTTATATTATGGGACGGAGGGAGTAGCTGTTAATGTAAGTACAGTGATAGACCACGTTCAGTCCTTACAAGAGGACTGCAGAGCTAACCTCTTCAAAATCATTGGGTTGATTCTAAATTTATGTAAGAGTCCATACGGATCTTATAATGTCCACCAAATGGACGATTACGAGGCTAACATGTGCAGTGATGCTACATAATCAAACAACTATGAAAGTAAGTATGGTCATACAGGGCAAGAGGTACTCACAAGAGCAATGCAGTGTGCAGTATAGTTGCGAGATTCTGTGGTCCCTTGAGAACGAATGTTCTTCTGCTAACAGTTTTCGTACAAGTGAGACATTAAGGCAAATGCAGAAATGTAGTTAAAATTGTGATGTGATATCATAAACAGTACCTTACGCTGCAGCCGAGACCAATGTGTAACAAGATTATTCCAGTCATCGTCGGATAAATGTAGCACCGAAGACTATACAGAAATTTCGTTCAGAGGCTTGCCATCGAAGTGCGCTTGCCTCAGGTAGGAACGATACTTCATCAACAAGTGCTTGAAAAGCGCAACCAACCCTTGCTCGTCATCACAATCCAGTTTGCTCCTCGCTTATTTAAAAGAATGAAATCTTGTGTCTTCTGTCAGCAGAAACATATGCAGTAATGACCATGAATAACATTAGTACATTACTTACGCGTAAGTTGCGGAGGATGACTGGAAATTGTTCTGTGTCTGCGTTATAATCTTTCCATGAAGGAAAGATACGCACAAAGTTCCTGACAACAACATAAGCTTCGCCTTCTAAACTGGGAAGAAATGGAACAGGGGTCCTATTTGCTGCAATTGGGGCTCTCTCTAGTTCGAAAAGGGATTTGGCAACTGGATTTGGTGTACTCTTTGTTGGAATGGGGGTTTTGCGTCGTACAGCTGGTGCTATGTCAACTGGCATAATCATACTGTTTGCTGCAGTTGGGGTCTGCTGAGTTGGGCCATCAGAAATGACCAGTGTAGTAGGGCTAGAGTCTGCTAGAGTTGGGGTATTTTGTGGGTCAGGTGATATTGCAACTACACCTAATGGGCTATTTGATTTATCAGGTGCCACTACCTTTTCCAAATACTTTGCTTGTGCTCCTCCACGATCAGCAATCGCCCTCTTCCTTTTGAACGTGTGATACACAAGAACAACATTTGAATGGATAAATATGGTATGATGACAGATGGAATATGTACTGAAAATGGATAGGCAGGGCGTATTCACATACACGATGTGTAAACTAAGCTAATGGCAGTTCAACAAAGTAGAAGCAATGCAAAGCATCAGTTGCAAGATATGTGCGAGCAATGTAACCTGGGAAAGTTAGAGCAAGTACCTTGATGGGTGAATAAGATAGGGCATCTTCCTCTCACTCCTCCACTAGGGAGCTACATTGACTTAGGTCTCCCTCTAGCTCAGAATCACTGTTAGGATCATATTCTGAGCATGAACCTGTAGGTGGAGAGCGTTTGTGTTGCATTGCATCCAGACTTGATTTCAGTCCCTTAATGCCAAGTTTGACAGCCATGGCATTGTCCTGCTTTATTCTTTTCATGCGCGCAAGCTCATAATCATTATGATGCTGTTCAGAATATGAGATTCATGAAAACATAAAAAGTAGTCAGATTATCTATGGAATGCATTGCGGATTCAACTCGGAGAGTGTCTCCCTATAAACCCCTGCATATGCAAAGTTCACCTCCCCAACCGTGCTTACCAGACCACACACAGAAATACAAACCCCTTATGTCTCTATAACAGGCAGTCACACATTTCAAAACTGAAGTAGGAACATTAGAATCATATGAAATTCGTATTTGAACAAATAAACTAAGCAATTATGAGTGGCGTAATGTTTAGCTTCAAGGGTGGAGTGTTGGTAGTGCGACACAAAGCAAGTAGGCAGATTGTATTCCATGTAAAAGATCGAAACCTATGTAAAAGCTGGAAATGACACTTTCTTTCTATACAATGCAGTGTTCGTTACCCACACATGATGGAAGAGATCACATAGAGAAATACTATTCACTCATGTCTACGGTTCCAGTATTTAGAAACAGGGTGGTCCACCCTAAAAGAATATTGACAACAAATATGACAAGGCAAGCATAGATGTAGTGAATCAATCATTTACTTGTGAGCTTACTAGGACAAGTATGCAGAATTGTAACTGCAGTAAGAGACCGTCCAAAATCTGAATAAAGAAGTTTGTCTAGCACTTATTGTTTGCAACTAATGGACGTGAATAATTGGATATTATATCGAATGAGTAAGAAAGACAAGTAAAATTGTCAACAAACCTGGCTTGCAGTAGTAATCTGGGTCAATGTTACTACGACCTACAATCCAAAATGACTAGTTTCTGTTCCGTGGGCCGGAATTTTGAAAACCCCGTGGACTTTAGAGGTACTAAAGATTACCGAAATACATCTGAACCATTAAGTGTAGGTAGCACTGAGCACACAACAAACCCTAATGACAGTCCTGCCTAATGAGTAATGAATCAATTAGAAAATGGGTGATGAGGAGTGGCTGCTGAGTGTTGAGGACGTATCTCAGGATAAATCGGGTTGGCTTGGTGGGTGCTGCACGCCTGAGCCCTGAACGGACTGGGAAGGTAGGCACGGCGGCGCACCCGGGCAGCGGTGACGCTGTTGGGCGAGCGGCTCCTGGCCTCCTGTTAGTCCGGTGTCTCCTCCTAGAGTCATGCCGTTCGGGGACGGCAAGTCACCGGCGAGGTAGGCGGCTGGGGGCGAGTGGAGATCGGAAGCGCGCAGCAGAACAGAGGGGAATCGGGGCCTGGGACGACCCAAAATCCCAGGGTGGGCCGGCCCACCGTGGGCACCCTGTAGAGATACACACCCGAGCGGCGAACATGCATTTTCGAAACTAATTTAGGAACATTTATCTGACCAATTAAACAACTCTGTTTTAATAATATCAGATTCGTATTTGAACAACTAAGCTTGTTTAGCTTGATGGGTGGAGCAGTGTTATTATGACACGAAGCACGTATTCTGATCGTATAGTGATCATAAAAGGGGGAAACTCTAAGCATATCTTTTTAGCAAAAGAGGGTTTCCCCTCCGATGTCTATTAAAGAAACCACCACAGAACCAACATGATCAATTAAACCCTAAGCATGATCAATTAAACCGTATTATGGTTGTGCCATGGCAGATTTGAAGCTGCAAACCGGAGAAATGATATTTAGCATCCATTGTTTGCTTCGAACTAAGAACTAAATTCTAAGAGCTGAAAAGAAAGTAGAGTAACCAAGTTAAGATCTATTTTCTGGTTGAGATCAAAAAGTTGAGGAGATATGAAGTACCACCTCTCTTGCGGCGCCGTGTAGGCATCGGGGGTGCGATGGCTGTCGGTGGCGTTGAAGCAGATCTGTGACGGTAGACGGGTGCATCGGGGGATAAGTCCCGTTGCGGTGGAAGAGAAGGTCATGTGAGCGGCCCCGGCAAAGAGGACGACGGCGCCGATGAAGCAAGAGGACGCGATGCAAGGCTATTGGTCCATCGCCATGGATGAGAAACGTCCATCTCTAGTAGTGGATGACGCGGTCTTGGTAGGCGCTCCGGCATGGTGGAGGATTGTGGCGATGGATGTGGCAGAGGACGGCGGCGATGGATGGGGTGGCGGACGGAGGCTGGTGTGGGGATGGGGTGTTCTAGCGCGGACGGTGTATGAATGGGAAAATGGAGGGAGAGGTACGGGGAACCATGTTTTTGGGACGCGCCTGTCTGAAATATGGGAAAGTTACGAACTTAGCCCCCGTTTAAAATTTGGACGTCTCCTCGGTTGGGGATAGGATGGTAATCTCGCATCTCGCCAATATTTGCCCAGACCGATTTCGGGTGAGGAGAGGGTGGTTGGCGCCCACGGTGTATGAACGGGGCTGACAGGTAGGGCGGTTGTGTCACGTCTGAGTGAAGTTACAAACCTACCCCTATTGAAAATATTTGCCTACATCGATTTTGGCCGAGTCGAGTTTGTTTTCCCGCCCACCGTGCATGAATGGGGAATGGAGGGAGAAACAGAGGTCTTTCGGACGAGCTTGAATCAAATGAGTTTTGCCGCCAATGTTTGACGCCCACCGTGTCGGAATGGGCTCAGAGGCGGTCGTGTCACGTCTAATTGAAGTTACTAACCTACCACTATTTAGAGCAGTGGAAATCGGGCCGATGGATTGTCCGTGTAATGGGTAGACAGTAATTTCCATCTCCCAAACACTTGGCTTCGGGCAGCCGACGTGGGAGTGGACATTTTGCTGCTTCTTTCGAATTTTGGGACAATAAGCATCCACGTTTACCCTGGCAACTAAATTCGAATCCATTTTGTATTCCTATATGAATCTTTATAAATCATTCTATGTGTTTTTATATATCTTCAAAAGGACGACAAAGATGTATTCCACTGTCATATATGAATATGGTTTACAAATGCCGATACTCAAATTCAGAAACTAGAATCCAGTTTAAGGTGAATTCGAATATTTGGAACACTTCATGTCCAACTCAAATGTCACACGCAGCATAATGTGTACTCCCATTTAGATATGTACACAAGCGATGTATCAAGATTCAAATACCGAGTCAATCAACCAAGAATGTACAGAACTAACAGACATATAAACACTTATAGAGTATATGGATCAATAATATCAACTAACATACATAAGCCAGGCCGCTGTACTTTTTTTGGCTACAACAGCATCCTTTTTTTAGCGAGCATCTTGGCCCTTTCCGATGCATGCCACTTATGGTCCATCTATACTACTACTATTGCTGAATGCACATTCAGCCCGATTGGCATATTTGTAGGTCTGGCACAGCAATCCAAATGAAATGTCTCTGAGTCTTATCAATTAATACAGACTTGTGCTCAAATAAAATTACAAACCAAAAAACAAAAAAAACAATTATTACATGATCTCTAAAACAAATGGTTTGATTGATTACATGAACAGACAACACAAAGGTTATTCAACTATGGAAAGAACATTTCACCTATGATTTACCAAGTAGGAATTTAATTTCCTTTTTTCCTTTAGGACCTTAACAATCTGGTCAGTCTCAGCTTGCTTCGTTTTGAAATCCAGCAAATATTCAATGGTTGTCTTGAGTACTGCTTGTGATTGTGTTGTTTGCTTCCTCAACATGTCAACTTCATCTCTAAGTGCAGAAGCAGAATCTCTTTCTACCACTAGTTTAGCCTCTAGAGCATCAGCAGTTGGCAATTCATAATGCACGATTGGGCCGGTGCCACTGCTGTGGGATGATGCATCGTTCATGGGGACTCGCTCTTTGATCTTGGGCTAACCTGTTTTGCCATTAAAGTTCCGATTGGATTCAGAAAAGTTAAAGTTAGCAAAACATCTCAACTGGGAGTTATAACAGCAAACCAGTTAAACAAACAAGGAATTAAAGTGTTTCAATTGGATGCTGAAAAGTAGTTATTAACATCATTGTAACCCGCTGTTGCAGCAGCAAAGCAGTTAAACAAACAAGTAGATATTTAAGTTAAGGCAAACAGGTAATTCTTAACAGTAAGTATCAAACACATAGATAGGCGCAGTCTACAGTATGATTAACAGGCTGTGCCATTATGTAATCACTAGCAAACTAAATTAAGCCAAGCAACGTAATTGAACAATTTTGCAATAAGTGGCTAACTAAAATTCCGAGAAGCAGGTAACTGAACTTACGCTAGTTCTTTGTACAGGCACACTACAACTTCTTTTTCTCTTACAAGGTTGTACGAAGGAGTCCATGGCATCAATTGCTTGGATACGCAGTCCCAATACTTCTTTCTTCCCACACTGCATGGGTAAGTCGAATGGTTAATCTGGTAAGACGGTGCGTCCTTGATATGTTATATGAGGACGTGTAGTCAGACTAGTTGTAGCCAAACACATCACACTGGCTTTTACTATATATTTCATGTGATTACTTTTGGCATATCGAAATCTAAGCAATCTACAATAGGATGAAAAGACTGGCATCCTTCACATTATTGGCGAACTCAGTTCATAGAAACAAGCAATTCAACCATTCTGTGGGTAAATCAAAAGTGCCACTGGAATATTTTTCACTATCCAATCATACACGCAAAAAGGGGCGACGCCACCATAGGGGCTGGTATGGGCAGCCGCCTCAGGTGGCTGGAAAGTGTGCACCTAGTTTGAGTCGTCCAGGTTGGCCCACGCTAGTTTTGTTCGTCCCAACGCATGAGCAGGCAATGTAAAAAATAAAGAAAAATGTTTCAATTTGGATGGGCCAATAACATAAGTGCAAGGCAGGCCCTATAGCAGGCTCGCGGCCCAAACAAGCACCTCCCATATCGATCGACAGCAGGAAAAATCCCAATTCATTCGCTCCAGCCTCCAGTCTGGTTTGCTCCTAACCTAGCCGCCGCTGGACAGACCGGCACAACACTTCCTCGCGCCCTCGTTGGAGGGCGATCGACGGGCTTCAAGCGAACGGAAGGACAAGGAGATGAAGATCCAAACCTGGGTGTAGCCTGCGTGGGAAGCAGTGGCGGCAGCACGGGCATGGCATCGAGCTTGCGCAAACGGACAGTCGCAGCTTGCAAGAGTAGCATGCGCAACGAGCAGGTACATCACATCCCTGATTATATCTAATTCAACTCTTCAATTTCTGGCCAATAGTTAAACCTGACGGTGTTGTAAAACTGCTTGTATGTAGGGAATCTATGAGCAAATGAAACCAATTTCTACTTATTTTATAACTCCCCCAATCAATACTGAACTGACTGAATCTGATGTATCAAATCAAGTTTCCGGTGCAAACATACAAGCTCATGTTGTTCTTGAGCCTGAAGTGTCTAATGAACAGACTGCTAATGAAGGATTTGATGCAAACATTTTACATGCTCCTGGTGATGAACATATAGTGTCTAATGAGGGATCTAATGCAAGCATTTTGCAAGCTCATTGAAGGATTTAGTGTCTAATGATGATCTACTATGTTGAGAGAGACAGAGATTTGCAGGCATTGATGACAAGCAAATTATAGTGCATTTTCATAGCTTGAGGAAACGTCGAGGCCATCTACCAGAAAGTCCCCATATCATGACAACATAGCATAAATACTTTTCTAATCTGTTGTTTGAAACTATTGCCATACTTTTGCAGGATAGATATATTGATATGCAGTTTGCGCACTGGTTATACGTGCAATTACACTTCGATATTTTCAGCCAGAGAACGAATAATTCAAGAAGGTACAGACCATGTTTGTAGTCCTTGTACACCATGTTGCATTTTGTGTTTTTTGGTGCTTGCATCATTTAGTGTTTATAATCAGAACTACTTTGGATCATTAGCTGGTTTTCAAAGTGCATGTAGCTTCACATTTCTCAAGTTATGTTGATTTCCGGAGTGCAAGTGCCTTCATATTTTTTAAGTTAAATGTTCGCCCCTGGTAACTTGAATTGGTGGATCAGCCACTGCACACAAATCATACATGAATGCCAGTACGAATTAAATGAAATGCAGGGACTTACGCTAGCTCGTTGTACAGGCTCACTGCAGCTCTGCTTGCGCTTGTGATGTTCCATGTACAAGTCCATGTTACCACTTGCTTGGATGTGCAGGCCTTGTGCTCCTTGCATCCCCCTCTGCATTTTTGACATGGCGAATGGTTGATCAAATAAGAGGAATCGACCTTGATGTTGTACCGGAGGACAGATACTTACAAGGTTATACGGGTGTGTGCAGGATGTGTACCAGATCCCGTAGCGCCGTCATGCTTCGCTAAAAAATGGATTTGCTTGTTTCAGATGATATCTCCAGAAGAAATAAGAGTTAAAGTCAGAGTTGCATAGGCATGTAAGCTAAGAGAGCAGTGAAAGGATATCCAAACATCGTCGGAACAGTGCACCAGGGAGTGATGTGTGGATACCTAGTTCGGGCCGGCATTTGGGCATGCTCGCCTAGCTAGAGTGCGGGTCACTTCAGAGCCATTGAGGGTGATGCGCTGGCGTTGGCTGGCCGCGCACGGATGCAGATCTTGAGTGGCAGCAGAGTGCTACGATGCAGTGGACGAGACCGTTGGTGAAGCCCCAACAGCCTCGGGGGCGGAGGTGCTTCGATGTGCTCGGTGAAGTAGCCCCGGTGAGCTGGGAGACGGTGTCGGTGAAGCGCACCTGATGCGGTGGAAGTCGGTGTCTATGAGGCACGTCGGTTGCGGCGGCCGACGTTGTCGGTGGACCACCCGGTGCGGTGGACGAGGGCGTAGATGAGGTAGCTCCGGTGCGGTGGTGAAGCACGACCGTCATCTTCGTCGTCGTCGTCCGGCACAGAGGTGGGGAACGGTGGGGAAAGAGACGAGACGAGGGGCGATTCGAGGGTTGGCGGCGAATTAGGGATTGGAGCAATCTGGGCGCGGAAGGGGACGGTGGAGAAGAGAGATTTTGCAGGGATGGAATTGGGGCCGCATGATATTTCAATCCGAAACGTGGAAGCGCGAACTTATATTGTCGTCGTCCTTTTTTTGGGGGGGGAGGGGGTGGGTGGCTGGGTGCTACGCGTCCGTCCGACACACGCGACTACCCCGACAGGACTATGCTTCGGTGCCTTAAGGTACCCAAAGGAAGTTGCCTTTAAGGCACCGAAGCAGCGTCCACCCCGACACGACCCTGGTCTGCCTGGTGCGCCTACATTTGAGAATGCAAACGAATCTTCTTTCATTTGCAAACGAATCTGTATGTATTACCATGCCCGTGTTTTCCTTGCAATAATTAGTCACTCGAAACGAGATACTCCATCCGTTCACTTTTGTAAGTCGTTTCAGACAACTTAAAATGAACTGTTTTGCACATTGTCTGAAATGTCTTCAAGGTCTTATAAAAGTGAACAGAGGGAGTACTATAAATTAATTAATGAGGAGTTATTTGCAAAAAAATCGAAACGGTACCCACGCTAACGTGGATTAGAGTGTGTGTCACGTAATTAGTTATTTGAATTAGAGTGTGTGTCACATAGTTAGTTATTTGAATTAGAGTGTGTGTCACGTAGCGATCTCCAATTCTAACGTGGATTTCACATTTCACTGTATCCATGCTACTTTTTTAATACAAATTCATATGTATATGATGAACACCATGGTAGTGAGAAAACTTTTGGATGGATTCAAACATATGACCTACAAAATAGCACAACAAACTGAGTCAATGTCCACTTTTCGAAACTTAGTATGACACGAATTCGAAATAATTACCCGTATGCCTGGTCCTCGGTTCAAATCTTACAATGTACACCGAATTGAAACATCGATATTAAGTCTCGTACTATGTACATTCAAATGTTGCTTTTAGCCCCCCCCCCCCCACGCACAAACACTACATACTTCCTGTATCGGTCAATCTTCCTCTCCTAACCACCTTAGGAAGCTATTGGTTTCCAACACACGTTCATTCTTTCTCTCCATGTTTCGATCTCTAAGTCTCTCAACTACACAACCCCTTTTTCCACGATGTTACCAAATGTATTTACCTCACACACCCGCCATTGCACCCCATGCCGAGCTCTCTCTCTCTCCCCCCTCTCCCTCTCACCCTCTCGCGCTAAATACATGCATTGCCTATCTAGCCCCCCAACCTCTCATGCGCACGCACGCACGTTGTATATCTAGGTCACTCCCTCGAGACTGTCTCACTCATTCTTCCGCACGGCGGGCCACACTCGCTCAATCTATCTGAGTATCGTTTAACCTCATTTTCTTTCACACACAAATGATATATCTCCCTGTTCGGGCCTCGATCGACACACTCTATACTCTCTCACGCAGATTGTCTATCTAGGTCAGTCCATCCAAGCCGCCGCCACTCTTTCGACCTCATGGTGGGCCACGCTCACTCAATCTCTCTCTCTCTCTCTCTCTCTCTCTGTATGTCTCGATTGACCTTGCTCTTTCTTGGACAAAAACGATATATCACCATGTTTGAGCCCAATTCGACCTATTCACATTGTATACTCTCTCACGCACATCGTCTATCTAGGTCACTCCAACCCGTCTCACTCTTTCGATCGCATGGCGACCCTATGTGATCGGTTGACCTTGCTTCCTCCCACGCACAAAATATATCTACACGTCTGTGACTGGATCATCTCTCAAGCTCTATCTTACAGCCCTTACCCTTGCCAAAAAGCTCAATCGGACAATATCTCTCCAGAGCATATATATTTGTTCAATGAATGTCGGACCACACTCACTTTGTCTCTCTATCTATAAGTCTCTCGATTGACCTCGCTTTCTCACACCGTATCTTCCACGCATTGAAGCTACTACCTCTCCATCCCTCGCAAAGCCGGAGCTATTTACATTGCGAGGGGCACTCCAACCTTGGATTAATTTGTGTAGGCATTTATTCCGGTCGGTTTAGATTATATTTTCGTAGCATTCGGCCCTAAACTACTCCAAACACTGTTGCAACCCACGCAACTCCCCTAGTTGATTTCCCTCTAGCTCGGTCATCGCTCTCTCGCACGTCCTTTCTCGCCTTCAAGGTCGCACCATGGTATTATTGAAAAAACTATGTTGTTCTCTTTAATTATTATAAATAAGCTACAAAACTACACACCGATAGTCCACTTGGAATGAACAAATTTCGACCCACAAATTAAAGTGCTACAAACTACACACCGAGGGGCCCACATGTCATGAAACAAATTTGGACCCATATACAAATTTAAAAATAAAGGACGAGGATCGAACATGCGACCAGGCCTTCAAGCCGCACGTCAATAGGCAACATACGTAGAATAGCAATATTTGTTGTACCCCCTTTGTTCACATAATGTTTTTATATTACCACAGCCTAATTAATGGATAACATGTAATATTATTTTTAGTACTATTCGCCTTCACTTACTGGTGGGTTCCATGTGTGCTCTCTCTCTCCTCCCCTTCTGTGTTTAGACGCACGGGCAAACAGGAAGAACTCGCGGGCGATGTTGCCGTTGACCATATCTGGACGCGTTCACAAGTCACGGAACCAGTTTCATGTAGTAGCAGCACTAGTCAGTGTGTACGTGCAATGCACGTTAATTTGGAAGTATATTAAGTGCATGCGGATATTAACTACTAGGATATTATTTGCGTGTTGTCATGTGATTAGCACTATTTTTGGCATGAAATTAACTGCACGCTAAACATGTTGAGCGCTCGACATTGAAGCAGTCTAGGTCATTAGATGACAAGGAATACATGTGGCTTGATGATGTTTTATATTTAATTTGATACGGCTCTAGCAGAACATTCAATCGATCAAACCATACATTTCGTTCAGTCTGACTCCGACTTTAAATTATACGACGATCGATATAAAGTAAACGGAAATGATAAACGTTTGGATTTTAAGCATGGAAATCCGAACGTTTTTCATGGCAAATTTAGATTACGCGGCGGCGGCGGGGGCGTCTCGCGGTGGGAAGCGGCTCCTCTGCCGTGCTCTGTGTGTCGTCGGGCCACTGACCGACGGCGACGGCGGCGTCTTGTGCCGTTGTTGGCGTACTCCTGGACGTTGGCCTAGCTTCAAGGAAGGCCAAAATGTTCTGGACTTCGGAGCGAGTCAACTGGCGGGAGGAGGCGACTGGTGTTGGTGCAAGGAAGCGGTCGACGGCGGCCATCCATGCCGCTGAGGGGGGCACTGGCACCCGCGCGGGGACAGGCGCTGTCAACGGCGCGACAGAGACATTCGTGTGCACGGGCACCAGCACGGGCGTGCACGTCAGTGCACGTGCAGGCGCATGCGCTGGCAGGTGCACGGGCACCGGCACGGGCGTGCGCGTCAGTGCACGCGCAGGCGCATGCGCTGGCAGGTGCACGGGCGCGTGAAAGTCGGCGGGGACCTCGTGGAACCCCGTGGGATCAAGCTCGGCGACAATGTGCGGCTCCCAGCCCATCAATGCCACGGGGATGGGCGCTGGCGCAGTCGGGGCGACGGGAGCCGGAACGGGAGCGGGGACAGGCGCGGCGTCCTCCCGCAAGGCCAGTTCAATCTCGTCCCAAAGCGCCTTATGTTCTTGAGACTCCGGCTGGGTGTCTTCCTCAGGAAACTGGAACACTAAGGGCATACCATCGTGATGCGGCATGGCGTACATTTAGGTCAGGCTAGTTGGAGGTAGACGACAGGAGAATCGGAGAGGAAGAGAGAGGATTGTAGCGATACCGGGTAGTGCGGGGTTGATTTTAAACTGCGGCACCAACGACATTAAAAGTGGGAGCAGTTGGGACGACGGTGGGCGGTGGAGCCTGGTCAAAGGGCTCGCCTCCCGGTGAGCCTGCATAGCGGTCTGCTCGCACGCCTCCCTGACAGCCGGCGCAGTGGTCTGCTCGCACGCCTCCCGTCGACTCATACGCTTGCTCGGACGGCACCTGCCGATGAGAAGCGGGGACTCGTGGCGGCACGTAAACGCCCACGGTTTCAATAGTGAAAGCGTTCGCCTTAACGTGACAGGTCTTTGTTCCAAAATACCTTGGCTCTTCATTTGTGCAACTTGTCATAAGCAGCTTGTCTCAAATTGAAGAAAAAACTTACGAAGTAATATTTGTGCCATATCACGTGACCATGCTTAGTTTCAAGAATTTATGCTCACTTTTGGATTTTCTGAAATTTAAGATCCAGGATTCGAAACAATATCATAACCTGCATCATGCAATAAATTTTCAAGCCGTACATCTGTCCTGTTGTATTTCTTAAGAAAGGATTTGGTCAAACATTTTGCTTAGTTAGACTTCAGACAAGTTATATATGCAGAGTAAAAGGATAATCCCTCCGTACCAGTGCATTGCCTGATATATTAACTCAAGTACTAGGCACAAACAAACGGGCTCAATTCTGTGCTCATCCTGGTGTAGTAGTAGTAGTAGTACTAGGCAATGCCGTTGACGGGTGACCTTGACGAGCGGCGACCGAAGGAATTGAACCGTGCTCGGCACAGTAGGTAACGTTGTGTAGTTACTAAAGCATCCCTCCGTTGTTCATCGGTAGTCATTATGGACCGGGGACATGAGGGGAATTTCCTAGGGCTGGAATTCTGGCCGCCAGATATTTCGACTTGAAACGCTGAGGCTCGACTGGTTGGGGTTGCCTAATGTGCGTACCACGCACGCCACCGAAGGACACGAGCCCGGTTTTTTTAGGATCAACACGAGCCAAGGTCTGGCTGGTACGCCGTTGGGTCCTACCATTCGAGAATATGAAAGGAACCTTTTAAATCGCTGAACGAATCTATGTGTATTACAATACCCGTATTTTCCTTGCAAATACTAATCTCAACGTGGTAATTGATTTATGATGAGTTGTTGAATTAGAGTGAGTTTGTGATATAGTGATCTCAACGTGGATTTCACATTTCATGGTATCCCTAGTAAGTTTTCCAATGCAAATTCAAATTTAAAAGATGAACTATATGGAGGTGAGAAAACTTTGTATGTATCAAGCATATGACCACACACACACACACTAAGAGACACACACGCACGAACACAACAACAATCCAATAAGTATAGTGCATCTATTTTTCCAAACCATGCATGTATGACACGAATTCAAAAATACTCATTCTATTCCTAAATATTAGTCTTTTAGAGAGTTCAACAAGTGACTACATACGGAGCAAAATGAGCGAATCTAGACTCTAAAATATGTCTATATACATCCGTATGTGTCAGTCCATTTGAAGCCTCTAAAAACACTAATATTTAGGAACGAAGGGAGTAAAATGTAAGACATCCATGGTCCTCAGTTCAATATTTAAAATGAACATGAAACTGAAACATGAATATTAAGTCTAGTACTATAGTACATGCAAATTTTGTGTTTAGGCAGAGCTATGATTGTCGGGGGTCAACCCCTCGACCTTAGATAAAATTGTGGAGCTCTGTTTAGGGTTGTTTAGATTATATTTGTCCCCACCCTCCCAACCACCGATTGGTTGTGCACCCCTACCCCTCCTCCCCGGGAGAATATCATGTGCCCCCATACCTTAGATGCTATATGCCGATACGAGTTGCTTGGAGCTTGTAGATCTGAGATATAGCAGCTCACATGATGTGTCTTAATATTTTTGCAGGAAACCTTGATGAGTTTGAGAATTGCACACAATTTGTACAAAAACTACTTAGATTCCTTTGATCCCATATCCAACAACCTCGAAGCTCGTATCACCGTAGCATCTAAGATGAAGGAGGACATCATATTCTCCTGTATGTAAGAATATCATGTGCTACCACACCTTAGATGCTTTGGTGATACAAGCTCTTCGGAGGCGTTGGATTTGTGACCCAACACCTCCTCGGTGGTTCGAATGGTTTTTTGCAAAAAAGCCCCAAAAGAGTTCGGCCACTTCTTACAAGCACAAAGACTGCTCAGATGCCATTGGATCTCAGATCAAATGACCTCCAAGCTCGTATCACCGTAGCATCCAAGCTGCGATAGCACCTTATGTTTTCTCGCACGGGAGAGTATGAGGTGCTCCCGCACCGTAGATTCTATGGTGATACGAGTTCACTGAGATCTAACGGCCCACAGTAGGAGGTTTGAATGTTTTTGCAATATACGACTGATAGAGTTTGGGAAATGCGCAGAAAGTACAAGTATGAGCACTGATCATACGACCTAGATGCTCATATCACCGTAGCGGGTAATTAAGCTACGGGGAGAACCTAATATGAGCACCGGGGAGCCGCTGGATTGAAGATGCAGCGGCACACACGAGGCCTGAATGTTTTATTTGCGAAAAAAACCTTTGGAGAGTTTGGAAATTGCGCATAATTACAAAGACTACTCCCAAGCCATTGGATCTCACTTCCAACGGTGTAAAAACTCGTATCACCATAGTATCTAAGCTGCGGGGTGGATGTGATATTCTATGTCACTGTCATTTTTGTTTGTAAACTTGCAAAATACGTGTAACTCGTGCCGTTACTTGTCTAACCGCGCAAAGTGTTTGTTCAAAAAAAGCATCCTACACTGAAATATCGGAACAACACACGGGGGTCCCACTTGTCATTAATCAAATTTGGACCTAAAACTAACAAATCTGAAAGACGAGATTCGAACTGGCAACCTGGACTACAAAGCGTAAGTCGATAGCCTGAAAAAACGAACGGTTGTTGGCTTTGTCCCATAACTTGATTTTATACAGTACTTGCGTTGAGTAGAGTAGAGGGAGTGCCTCGTCAACACGTGCATGACCGTTGTCTCACTTACTGGTGGGTCCCAAGTCTACGATCTCAATCTCTCTTCTCTCCATCGTCTAACCTTTGCATGGGCACACACGAAGAGCGGCGCTAGCTTGCCGTGGTGTTATTACAACTAAAAAAAAGCTTGGAAAATAGAAGAATCGCCTAGAACAAGAGACGGTGTGGCTAGTCGAGACGGAGCTAACCACATTTATCCTCCGTGCCACGTTTGCATGATGAAGCTGTGTGGCTAGTGGGGTGTTTTCGACCGACTGGCTGGGTCTCGAGGTCGAACCATAGGTACTACGTCTGATAAAGTATATTTTTACATGCACATTTTTCCTCCGTGCCGAGACGTGGCACACCCTACCACGCGGTTTCGGGGTCCTCCCGGGTGTTGCACGCATATATTCTTCCTGACGTTGGATGCCCTACCGCGCGTTTTCTGGGTCCTCCTCGGTCGTAGCACCGAAGCAAGTAAATGAGTTGTCAAATCACGAAAGACCACCTTTCCCGTCGAGTACATCAGTGAAGCACGGTGGCTAGCTAGTTGGGCTAGTTCGACCGATTAGCTAGGCCGCCGCCACATTTATTTTTTCACCCCTTTTTTTATCTACTTGCCGGCAGGTAAATTTAAATATCCACCGCGGCGTTGCTCTGGTGTTTGGGTGCGGCAGGATTTTTAATTTTTTGATTGATGGGAGCAGGCGCGGAAGGATTTTTAATTTTTGATTGACATGAGCAGGCGCGGCAGCAATTAGTCACGATGACTCCGCCTGTAAAAACCCACTGCTCCCTGATGTGAGAAGTCGTGGACTGGTGTTTTACCGTGGTCAAAACCAAAAGATTCCCCGCTCCCTCCGCCTTCCCATAGATTGCATTGCCTTTCAGCCGTTTCGCCCCCTTTGCTTCCTCTCCCCATTGCTTCTACCTGGTGCCATGGCGGCGCAGCAGATCACGGAGTCCGAGGTGAGGCGCCTCACACAGGAGCTCCATGTCAAGGATGCGGAGCTCATGGCCAAGGATGTGGAGCTCCGTGAGCTCAAGGAGGAGAGGAGTGCCATGCTCCTCCGTTATGTGCGGGAGTTCACGGAGCTTCAAAAGCGGCAGGCGTCCACCACAAAGATGCTCGAGGCGTCGGCGGCGTTGCTACAGAAAGCGGGAGATACGATAGGCCGTCAGGGGAGCCGGCTGGAGCGCGAGCGGGCCGATCGTGACAAGGTCCAGGATCGCCTCAGCCACTTGGTGAACCAAGTTGCCACGCACGTGTTGCGGCTGCGCGATGCCTACCGTCGTGCCAGCGCGACGATGCCGGCCGTCGGGCTAAACCCGTTCGACCACCCGGTCGACTTCAACGAGCTGCGGCTTCCTGACCTGGTCTCCTTCTTCACCTATATCTCCGAGGAGCTGAGCCGGCTCCGCGCGATGGTGGGGGCTGAGCTGGACAAGGAGGGGTTGCGGGCTGCCGTCGCCATTGCCGGGCGAATCCTTTCAGGGCTCCGTCACCGGAATCCATTCGTGCCATTGGACGCCGTCTTTGACGAGCTGGCTCCCGTCGAACAGGAGCGGGCTCTGCGGGCGGTTGCACCCTGCATCACCAACATCGTGCGCCTCGAGAAGCAGAGGGACTTCGGTGGTGTTTAGGCGCCCTCTGCATGGGCATGTCCATGTCTCGGCGCAACATGACCGTTGGATCAAACTCAGACGGTGCAGATCAGTCACTGTAGCACAAAGCGTGTGGGTGTGTCTGGTTTCATTCTCATCTCAATATAGTTGTTTCCTCTTCGTGTATTTTTGTCAACCTACTAGTGTGGACTCATGCACCCTTCATGCACTCTGCCAAACACCCAAAAGTGGGTCGTGAAGGGAACTTTTGCTCCCATCCCATGCACCCTTTCATACACCCTGCCTAACACTATTCGTGCTTCATATGGTTCATGCTTCGTGGAGTACTGTAGCACCGTACTCTCCGTGCGCTGTGGACCTAGTTCTGTTAACATTGATCTCACCGTTCATTCTCGACCGAACAGTCGAAAAAGCGGCACTATGTTACATATAGGAGTAGTTGACATGCGCACAACATCATTTGTTATCCTCATATCTTACTACACTAGCAACAAGATTGTGTAGTACTGACGTATGAACCACTGCACATGCCTAGTAGTAGGAGCACTGTGTATGTTCAAGTGGCTGCCGTGTTTCGCACTCCTCCATCGTAAGAGTGGAAACGCTTGCTGTAATCATTTTTTCTTCAGAAAAACAGTGGACACGCTCTACCGTGCGGATCCTCCTTCAGCCATGCACTAAATTACTCACTTTCGCCGACATGTGGGACAGCCAGCACCTGGGTCCACCAGTCATGCACTAAATTACTCCGTAGTAGAGTGACGGTAGACTACCCCGATCGAACCGCCGCAGTAATGCCCAATGAGCCGTCAAATCACAAAACCCCCCTCCTTTCTAGCAGTAAGTTGGACGGACGAAGCAAGCATCATTTCACTCTTCTCTCTCAGCTTCCTCTCTTGAAGAAAACCCCCACTCGCTTCGCTTTTCCCTCATCTCATTCTTCCTTTCACTCTTCTCTCTCAGCTTCCTCTCTTGGGTGGATGCCGGAGCACCGGCCGACGTGATGTCTATGGCTCTGGCCAAAACCGTCGAGGCTCATCGTACGAAGAAGCGCAAGCACCCCGCCGAGACTATCGCAGACAAGCTCAAAGCCATCGCCCTGTCCAAGCCCCCCTCTCCGGGATCCCTCATTAAGCAAGTCCAGGTAATGTCTCTTGTTGACGATCTTTTTCTCGATCTTGATCGTGTTTTTTCATCTAACACGCAGTACTAGTACTGGTAGTACAACTTTCTGGGTGATCTTGCATGTGATTTTAGTGTGCCAAATGACGGTTCTAAATTCCTCTTTTGACCAAAACATGCGAGAGGTTGACACTGATTTCTTATAGATTACTTTCAACTACTCCCTCTGTCCCAAATTTCTTGTCTTAGATTTGTCTAGATACAGATGTATCTAATACTAAAATGTGACTTGATACATCCGTATCTAGACAAATCTAAGACAAGAATTTTGGGACGGGAGTACTTTATGAACATCAATGCTACCTTTTAAGAGGGTATCTTTGCTTCAGTAACTTGTGTTATGGATATTGCATGTAATCCCTCTGCTCTCATGCCTTTGAAGACATGTTCTAGTGTCTTTGTTCACTCATTTCTGTGTGTATATGTAGTCATATATGGAGTATAATATCGAAAATCATCTTATATTTCTGAACAGAGGTAGTAATAAAATATGGTTTATGTTTGAATTTGAACCAGGTCCGCGGTGGAGATGAAGTTCTCAAAGTCATGCCGTGTGAACTGGAAGACCTGATGATGAGTTCTACTGCTGAACTATCCAGCTGCTGTGTCCTTGTCGCCACGTGTCCTGAACTAGTGTTTTCCTGTAGCATTGTTGTCAGGCGTGTTCTCGAGGCTGTACTTGACCACAACAATTTCCTGGTTGTGCCTTCGATTACGAAGGGTGTGGTTCTTGTAAAGCTTCCCAACAAATCTAATGCGGCCTGTCTTCATCATCATGTTTATGAGTGGAAAGACCACTCTGTTAGGTTCTCCAAGGTTGACAAGATGGTGATGGTGCATGTACACATCTCACACGAAGTCCATGGCCTAGTCAGTTATGCGGGGTTCATCCCGTAGGTCGGTGGCAAGAAATAGTCTGCAGAGTTTAGTTAGTGCAACTTTGCTTGTCTGTAGTAAGTACTATTGTTCAGTACTTGATTTGTGTTTGTGAACCCTGTATTGTTTATTAGTACTGCCGCTTTTGGTGTGTGAACGGTCTATGTTAATGTCTATGTTAATGTCTGTCCACTCAATTCAGTCTGTATATTTTGAAGTATCCAGATCATATTTTTTGTGAGGAAGGTTTATCAATTATGGTTACACTCCAATATCTGTATGCATTGCAGGGTTTGTCGCACCCACCAGGATTTCCAGTCCCATGGATGTTCGGTCCATACGATTTGTCACGACCTTTGGACTGTCCTGCTTGTTGGAGTAGGTGGGGCCCCTGCATGCCACCCATAGTTGGACGATCAATCTTCTGTTTAGTACTTCAACATAGTGATTTCCTGGTAAGGATTAACTCATGTCACATCAAGTAAATCTTATTGATTTACCGTCTAAATCTTATTGATTTAATGTCATGTTTTCTTTCTTTTCCTGCAATTTTACGATGCAGGTTTTGCCATGTGACATTCATCACAGAAAACCGTTTGGTTTGCTCTACGATGGCTATTTTTTGCAGGTTTCACTTCTTATGTCGTCTCAGTAACGAAGGCACTGTCCATCACTTATATTACTGGAAAAAATTGGATCAGTCTGTTGTCTGAGTACAAGCTGAATCCCTATGATGAACTGTTGTTTGGTTTAACAAAAACGCCACATTTAGTCCTTCTCGCGTTTAAAAGAAATGAAGAAAAAAACTGGATCACGGTCACGAATCCTAGTCAAGTTAGAAAGCTGATCATAGCAGACCAGACACGATCGCCGCTGTCTCGCACAGATCGAGCACCGGCAGTTGCTCTAGCACTGACAGCGATGGCAGCTCAGTCTGATCCAGCTGAGGATTGGGCACCGACCGCGTCAGCGGATCAGTCTGATCTACCGGAGGATCGGGCATCGACACCGGCACCTGCTCCGACACCGGCACCAGCTCTACAAGGAGCACCATCTCCGGCAGCAGCAGGGGCTTCGGCACCTGCACCAACACTTGCACTTGCATCTGCTCCGGCCCGTGCAGTTGCACCGGGAACAGACTGGGCTGCAGTTCGCACTTCATATACCAAAGTCCTTACAAAAACCGACATGTCCACCTTCTTGGTAAGCATTGGCCGCCCAAGTGCTTCGTTCTTTTTTCTTTCCATGTTGTTTCACATGATTCGCTGTGTTGATCTAACTATTTGGGTATGTCTTCTTGTTTGCAAACAGAGAATTCCTAGAGCAACGAGGGAGTCGTTCAACAATCCGGGCGACCGCGGCCAAGTTTCTCTTACCATGCGCAGCCTTGGTGTGAATGAACCTGCTCAATATACCGTAAGTACAAAGGATGGTCGCATGATGATTGATGCTAAAGGATGGTCAAGATTCAAATCTAAATCATATCTTGCGATAGGGGATGATGTCAAAATCGAAATTTCGCGGCAAGGAGAGCTGGTCCAAATCAACTTTGAAATTCTTCGGTAGCAGCACACAACTGCCGAACTGATCTATCCTCCGAGAGATTTTGATGTAATAATCTGGCATGGTGAAACAAGTGTCCTGTGTGTATAAGTAGTACGACAGTATTATTTATCACATGGTATACCGTTGATAGAATTGCAACTCTGATTGCTGGTTAGGAACTGTCGTTCGATTTCATTCCAACAGCTGCCGTGCTTTATTCAATTTTGTGTATTCGCCTTGCGACAGCATCTAAAACCAGCGCCGTACCGATCGCTTGCAATATGAAAAGCGCTGAGGTAGAACACATGGGCCCCCAAACATGCACGGTCGGCCTGCGGCCCAAAGTCCAGAACCGTGAGCCTATCTGAGTATTATATTCTCAGCTGAACCCCCATAAAAAAAGCTGAACCCCCATAATGCCCGTGCGTTGCAGAGGGAGTATATTTCTCGGCAAGGTGAGCCTGTGATATAAAAGATTTGTATATTTCTTTACAGAGGGAGTATCTCTCTGTCAAAAAATATATTTATGTGTAACTAGTTACTCCTGTCTTTCTACTTCCTTTCGCTGATATGTGGGGCAATCGGCAACGGGGTCCACGTGCCATATGCACAAATTAGAGTGCACAACTTCACGGTAGACACACCCCGGTCGTAGCGCCGCAGTAATGCCCAATGAGCCGTCAAATCACAACCCCCCTTTCCAGCTTTAGCAGTAAGCTGGACAGACGAAGCGGCAATATTTCACTGGGCCTGAATCCCCTTCTCCCTCGTCTCCTTGTTCAGAGAAAACCCCCTCTCAGCGATTGCATAGGTTTTTCTCATGGAGAACCAGGTACGAATTCTTCATCCATCCCCGATAAATCCAAGTCCCTTGGTCGCAGGTAATCCTAGGATGGCAGCCGCCGCCGTTGATGCATTTTTCTTCCTAATGAATCTAGTGTGTTTCATTTGCAGTGCCCAAAGTGCGAGTACCCTACAGGTTTCTGCGCCCTCGGCGAGACGCCACACTTGTTCCTTCTCATCCTAACGCAGCATTTTGAAACGCGCACAGTATGTTCCTAGAATCCTCTTTTCTATTCGGGAGGGTGGGGGTTTTTTGAACATGCTGTGTTCTCATATTATTTTTCCTGCAGTGTATTATTTGCTCTGCCAGAACACATGTACTCAAGATGCTCGGCCTTGCCATAACTGAATACACTAGTTTAATGGTCACAGTGAAGACAAGCCATGGATTCCAAGTTGGGTTCATGAACCAAGAAGATCGCTGCTTTTTTTATGGCCGAACTTGGATAAACTTTCTCAAGTGTTACGGACTGAAAGTTGGCGCACGAATATTGATGGAAATAGCAGAACCTGGTCTCGTCTTCACTGTGATCTTCCACCCCGACGTTGTTCCAATTGTTCATCCATGTTAGTTTTGTATCTGGTTCTTGCTTGTTGCCTCGATTACTTCTTAATCCACCTATTCTGTCTAACTAATCACAATTTAACTTTAGAAGTAGCAACAAATCTCTCACGAAGATGCTACTTCTAACTAATATTTTCTTATAATTGGTGGCATGTGTAGGTTTTTTCAGAGTTAAGCAGTCTGCTCGTTTGTTACTCTGTAATAACTCGGCTGTTACTAATGGCACTGAAGTTGACTGGATCGACATCCACAAGTTCCTACACTTTATTGATCGTCTTGAGGTCCTTGTGGGGCGTTTCAATGGTTGAAGGCCACATGGGATATGTGTGCCACTGCTGCACTCGTTGAACAGGTCCAACTATGTCAAGAAACTTATGGTACGAGCTATTTTCTGTTATATATGTTGTTCATAAACTATTGCTTATACACAGTTTTACAGCTGTGATCTTCTTGAAACAGGAACTGCCGAGTTCTATTGTTCCTATACAGATGCCTGACCATGGTCGGGTCAGACTTGCGCTTGGTCACAACATGATGTTTATGTCGACCTACTCAATTCCCCTTGGAGGTGAAAAGATACTTATTCATGGGTGGTCTCAAATAATGAAGGCCCGTCCATCTTGGAGAATAGGGCAGAAGATTATGTTCATGCTTTTCCATGGCTCTAAAGCGAATATCCTGTTTATTGACCATGTTGCGAGATGAAGCCGCTTTCAGAAGGTTGTGGATGCGCGGGGTGGCTCCTGGGCCTTGTCCTTGGGCTTGGCGGCCTCATGCTTGGTTAACTGTAGGCAAAGTAGCACTGTTCGAGGCGTGCTTTGTACGGTTGAACCTGTATAAGTACTCATACTGCTTTCAGGTTTGGTTGTTAAGTGCCCCTGCTGGTTTCAGTTAAGGTTGTTAAGTACTCCTGCTGCTTTTACAGTCTGTCGTGTTTCTTCAGTCCTGTCTTCCTCCAGCCGCCAAAACCAAACCAGCGCCGGCGGGGCCGCCTGCTTCCGCCTCCCACGGCTGGCTGCGCCTCAGCGCACGCATCGCCGCCCCACCGTCTCCTAAATCGTTAACGCTGACGTCCTCCGCGCGCTTTGGTGCGCTCACCGCGGCGCGGCCCTCTCGCGTTGTCAACATGGTCAACAAACAACAGGAATCGACAGAAGTACGTGGAGAGGATGACAGTAGGGGCCCACCACGTCAGCGTATGGAAAAATAAAATGCTTCCTCCTAGTGTTTTCCTGACATCTGGGACCCACGACATTGTGAGCGTATATAGTCAATAGACAAGAGAACAGCACAAGATCGGCTGACACCTGGGACGTAGCTACTCGAGCAGTATTTTTTTTGTTTGGTATTGTTGAGACGGAGCAGGGTTTTGAACTGGGCTGTGGCCCGTCTAGCCGAGGCTTATATTTTATGTTCACCATGTGACCAGCCCAGCTATTTTTTCTTTGTGAAAATGAGCCCAGTTTATTTTTCTGAAGAATACCCAATCCAGGCTTATTATTTTTCTATGCCCTGATGGGCTGCAACTCTTTCAAGACGCCTGCAAATCTTGAAAGTAATATGAAATGGGTTGTAAATATAAAAACATATGACAAATTGGCAATTACTTTATAATTTCTGATTTTTTTTCACATTTTCAGATTCCTATTTCACTGGGCATTAACCTAATTTAAATATATCTTCAAAGTACTTTAAATCTGGCTCGACATTTCGGTATTAAAAATAGTTTGGAACCCACAGAAATATGCGAAATTGGCCCTGGCCAACCAAAAAAACGACTGCAATAAATTGCATAAGAAGTTGCCATGAGCTATATATAAATTATTAAAAAAAAGAGGGAGTGGTCTGACTTGTGGGCCTGTTTAGTTGACGCGTATGCCAGATTTTTTTAGTTATTATATACGTCAACAAACGATTCTAGCAGACGTAACCGTTGGATGTCAATCCAACGGCCGTCGTGTTTCTTCAATCTCTGATCTTCTTGCTCCAGCCGCCAAAGCAGCGCCGGCGGGACCGCCTACTCCCGCCTCCTGTGGCCGGCTGTGCTGCCGCGCAGGCCTCAGCGCCCCCTACTACTCCCACCGCTGGCCAGGGCATCCCTCTACTCACCCACACCCCCTGTTATTCTGCGGCGACGACAGCCTCACACCGCAGCCGAACCGGTGAACCCTCGTACTCCTCTCCGCGCGGGCTTCCACTGCCGCGTCTTCCCCGGCTCCGCATCGTCCCCTTCCTAGGCCTCGCCATCGTCCACCGCCATGGTGCTCTCGACGCAGCGTGGTCAATGTGGTCAACGACCGACTTCCATCGGAAGAGTACTGTACGTGGAGAGGCTGACAGTTGGGTCCACGGCAGCCGCAAGGAAGTGCCTCCTTATTACGCGGAAAATAATTATTCCTCCACCTGACAGCAGGGACCCACCGGACGGGCCACCAGTATTTCACGAAAAAAACGTTTCCCCTTGACAGCTGGGACCCACAGGACGGACACCGTATTTCGTGAAAAAATGTTCCCCCCGCTGTCAGCTCGGACCCACCGGAAGTGCCTCCTTATTACGCACAAAAAAATGAATACCCCCTTGCTAGCTGGGACCCACCTTGGTGGGAGGCTGACTTGTGAGCCTACTAAGTTGACTGGGACGGAGGCCTTTGTCAACTTTAGTCAATATATGAATGATTCTAGCTCCAGTGACCGTACGATGTCCATCCAACGGCCGTAGTGCTTATTCAACCTCTGGTCTTCTTGCTCCAGCCGCCCAAAGCAGCGCCGGTCGTGCCGCCAGCTCCTGCCGCCCGTGGCCGGCTGTGATGCCGCGGAGGCCTCACCACCCCCTACTACTCCCACCGCTGGCCAGGCCATCCCTCTACGCACCCACACCCCCTGTTATTCTGCGGCGACGGCAGCCTCACACCGCAGCCGAACGAGTGAACCCTCATACTCCTCTACGCGTGGGCATCCACTGCCGCGTCTTCCCCGGCTTCGCGTCGTCCCCTTCCTAGGCCTCGCCGTCGTCCACCGCCCTGGTGCTCTCGGCGCGGCGTGGTTAACGTGGTCAACGTGGTCAAGGAATGGCTTCCATTGGACGTGGACTGTACGTGGAGAGGCTGACAGCTGGGTCCCCGGCCACAGCAAGGAAGTGCCTCCTTATTACGCGCAAAATAATTATTCCTCCACCTGACAGCGGGGACCCACCGGACGGGCCACCATATTTCGTGAAAAAATGTTTCCTCCTGACTGCCGGGACCCACCAGCTACATCTTCGCACGCAAGGAAGTGCGTCCGAAAAAAAACGATTCGCCCCCCTGACTGCTGGGACCCACCAGCTACATCTTCGCACGCAAGGAAGTGCGTCCGGGAAAAAAAAACAAATGATTCCCCCCTGACTGCTGGGACCCAGCAGCTACACCTTCGCACGCAAGGAAGTGCGTCCGGGCAAAAAAAAATGATTCGCCCCCCTGACTGCTGGGACCCACCAGCTACATCTTCGCAGGCAAGGAAGTGCCTGACAGTCGGGACCCACCTGGTCGAAGCGTATGTAGCGTTGTCATTCTGGTCGCGAACGTGTACGTACATATATATTGGTCGATGTAGAGGCGCGCACGTGTCGTAGTAGAGGCGCGTACGTGTCGTAGTAGAGGCGCGCACGTAGCATGTACACGTACGTACAGCGGCCAGGGTGCAAGAAATAAAATACGGCCACGTACATACATACGGGCAGGGTCTCGAACACCTACTCGCGCATACGTACGGCCAGGGCTTGTGTACATGGCTGGGTCGGAATGGAGAAACAGCGTCGTCGTCGTGTTCATGGGGAGGCAACGGAATGCGTCGTGTTCATGGGGAGGCAACGGAATGCGTCGTGTTCATCGGGAGGCAACAGAATGCGTGGGAGCCAACCGACTGGGTCGGAACGGAATGCGTGGTCGTGTTCATCGGGAGGGCTTGGATGCACCAGGCGATGGAAACGAGGCCTGGCGTACCGCACAACGGAGGAAACGGACCTCCAACAATCGGAACGGGGTCCTGTTGATCGGGAGGGGTGTGGCGTACCGCAAAACGGAGGAAACGGACCTCCTACTATCGAAACGGGGGTCCTGTTGATCGGGAGAGGTGTGGCGTACCGCAAAACGGACGAAACGGACCTCCTACGGTCGAAACGGGGGTCCTGTTGATCGGGAGGGGTGTGGCGTACCGCAAAACGGACGAAACGGACCTCCTACGGTCGAAACGGGGGTCCTGTTCATCGGGAGGGGTGTGGCGTACCGCAAAATGGGACTCCACAGGATACTGTTCATCTCCACCGTCGACCTCCTCCAGCCTCCACAGGCTACCGTTGACCTCCTTCCAGCCTCCACGGGCTCCTGTTCATCCAGCCTCCACCGCGCGCTACTCCACCGGCTACTGTTCAACCACCCCTCCACGGGCACCCCTCCACCGTCTACTGTTCATCTAGCCCTCCACATCACGGGGTCCTGTTCAACCACCCCTCCACGGGCACCCCTCCACCGTCTACTGTTCATCCAGCCCTCCACCACACCACGGGGTCATGTTCATCCAGAGGCAACGCCACCGCTGACTGTTCATCCAAACCCCCCCGCCACGCTCACTGTTCATCCCAGAGGCAGCATCGACCGGCTTCAGTTAGCAGCAGTCGCGAAGGAATCGCTCGATCGGGTTCAGTTAACAGCCATCGATCGATCGCTCGGGTTCAGTAATGCGTAGCCTGCAGTGCAATCGCTCGGGTTCAGTTAGAGCCCAACGCCTCGCTCGGGTTCAGTTAGAGCCAACGCCTCGCACACACACGCGTACGTGTCCGAGAGAAACGCGCATCGCTCGGCCCCCGACCTCCCACCGTAACCGGGAACTCCCCGAAATTTTCCTCGCGCTCGCTTCTACCACGGTTTTTTCCATCATGGACGGCCCAAAGAATGTCATGTAGCTGCGTCTCCGGCCCGCCCAGGACGAAAAGCCCATTTTCTGTCATGATTTTTTGTCATAGAAGTAGGAGCCCACCACATCTATAATGATACCGGGTTTTGTCACAATTATCATCATAGAAGTGTCATATGTATGACAGAAAAAAAATTCGTTCGGCCCAAAATGTCACGGATGTGTCTTTTTTTTGTAGTGTCACCGATTGCTTTTCTCTTCTGTACGGCGGACCGTCGAAGATGTTCTTTGACTGGTTTCACTTTTCGGTCGACTCACAAACGGTGCTCAGCCAGCCCCCTGGGAACACCCGGCATGTCAGAAGGTTTCCATGCAAAGATGTCCCAGTTCTCACAGAGGAACTGGATGAGCGCTTCTCCCTATTTGGAGTCGAGTGTTGTCGAAATGTGAGTCGGAGCAGCATTGGGATCGGTCGGGTGAATATGAATCGACTTCGTTTCACCAGACGACTGAAATGCTGAGTCCATGGCAGGCTTCTTAGCTCGCAACAAATCACTCGGATCTGCATTTTTTTGATACTCCTGCGATTCCACTACTGCCATTTGTGCATCGGCGATCTTTGAGCCCTTCTGGAAGCACTCTTCTGCCTTCTTCCAATTGCCAGTGATAGTGATCACTCCTTTAGGACCAGGCATCTTCAATTTGAGGTAAACGTAACATGGTCGAGCCATGAAACGTGCATAAGCCGGCCTGCCCAGAATAGCATGATAAGCACTCTGGAAATCGACGACTTCAAACGTCAACTTTTCTTTGCGGTAATTCTTGGAATCACCGAAAACCACATCGAGGGCGATCTGGCCGAGTGACTCAGCCTTCTTGCCAGGAATAGCCCCATGGAAACTCATATTGTTTTCACTGAGTCTGGACATCAGAATGCCCATTCCTTTCAAGGTCTCCGTGTACAGTATATTCAGGCCACTGCCACCATCCATCAGAACCTTAGTCAACCGAGTGCCTTCGACGACTGGGTCGACCACCAACGCTTGCCTCCCAGGGGTGGCTATGTGTGTCGGGTGATCAGACTGGTCGAATGTAATGGCAGTCTAAGACCACTTCAAATAACTGGGCGTCGCCGGAGCGACCATGTTCACTTCTTTGTTGATGACTTTCAGTCGACTCTTGCTCTCAACATCAGCAAAAATCATCAGAGTGGAATTGACGTGGGGGTAACCATCATCGTCCTCTTCCTTATCCTCAACTTTGTCCGATTCTTTCTCCTTTTCTTCGGGTTGTTTCTCTCGGAACTGCTAGATTAGGAGCCGATATTGTCGAGTGGTATGTTTCGGATAAATGAGATTACCCTCCTCATCCTTTTTGGTGTGAATGTGGCATGGTAAATCCAACACATCATTTCCATCTTGATCTTTTACTTTCTTGGGGTTCCATGGCCCTTTGGGCTTCCCCTTGAACTTTCCTTGAGTCACGGCAAAGGCTTCTCCGGGAACAGCTGGCTCGGCTTTACGCTTCTGCTTCCGACTAGAGTTCCCTCCCCCGGTTTCGTGGGCGACTGTTTTGTGCTTGCCACTCCGGAGCCGATCCTCCTCTTCACCATTAGCATACTTGGTGGCAATTTCCATCATTCGACTCAGAGACATATCTCCGGTCCGACCAAACTTCAGATTCAATTCTCGATACTTGACGCCTTCCTTGAAGGCACAAACTGTTTGGTGATCAGACACATTCTCCACCGAGTGGTGCAACATGATCCATCTCTGGATATAATCTCTCAAAGTTTCATTTGACTTCTGCACACAGGACTGTAGCTCTGTTAGCCCTGCTGGCCGTTTGCATGTACCTTCGAATGTTCTGACAAACACTCGGGCAAGCTCTTCCCAGCAATAAATACTGCCAGGTGCTAACTGATTCAACCACGCTCTGGCCGAGCCCTCTAACATCAGAGGAAGGTGCTTCATGGCCACGTCATCATTGCCACCACCAACCTGCACAGCCACTCGGTAGACCTCAAGCCAATTGTCAGGCTTGGACTCACCAGTGAACTTGCTGACTCCAGTCGCCAACCTGAAGTTGGGAGGAATCACTGCTGTTCTGATGGCTCTCCTGAAACACTCGGGACCTGAAACATGCACCCTGCTGCCGGTCGGGTAATCTCTATCGTGGCCATCTCTGTGTGCTCTGTTCCTATCAACCAGACCTTGAACGAGAATGGATCTCGCGTCAAAGCCCGGCTCCCGGGGGTCGACTGGAATCCTTCGCCCACCACTATGAGGGCGCCTGTCATCGTGTTGCCGAGGCGCGTATGACCCACTCCTTGGGGGAGGCATGGGTACTCGACGACGATCATACTGCTCATGGTTTCTGTACTGATCCTGTTGATCTCCACGTCCCTCACGCCTTGGAGGTGATCTTGGGCTATGAGCCGACTGAACTGTGTCTGCCATTACAGATCTACTATGAATCCTATTACGAGACTGTGGCACTGCTGTGTTCTGCTCCCCCGCCGCCCGGAGCAAAGCCCGGATCTGCATCAATCCCCTACCAGCCTCCGACTGGGAAGGCTGAATCGACTCTGCTATTCGGGCAGCAGCTGTGAGATTCTGGATCAGAGTTCGATATACCTGGGTTGGCGGCGGAAAAAGTTGTCATCGACTGGATTCAGGAACTCGCTGCTGAGCATGCTCGTCGAGTGCGTGCTGGAGATTCTCCAGTCGAGTGCGCTCAGCCAAGTTGGCCAGGCGCACCTCCTCCAAGGCCCGGGCCTCGGGGGTTTCTCCAACGATAGGAGTGTGAAGTGCATCCATGTTACAGCGGCGAAGCTCTTCCCTCTGCTGCGAAGAGAGGGGCTCGAGGCGGTACTCCTCGTGGACACGCGATGGATCGCCTCCGCCATCACCACCGTCGTCGCGGGGGGAGCCAGGAGGACTACGCGGTCCGTTGACCATCAGGACTTCCACCGCGGGGTCACTGCTGTCGCACTCGGATACAGTCTCAACGGAGCCAGTCGAACAGGCCATAGAGAGTTTCATCGGGCTCGATTGGCGTGACTTGGGGCGTGGCCGACTGGCGGGCCACCGCGTGTCTCACCCACCGCTGGAGCCTCGACCGACCGGAACGCTTGTGCCGGCGGGCAGCAGGAAGTGAAGACGCCACCGGAGCCGACCGATACTGGGTCGAGGGCTGCCGCAGGAGGACGCCGCGGACGCACGCACGAAAGTGCGTTGCCCCGCAGACGGGGTGCGCCTCGACGTCGAGTGGAGCTTCTTGGAGCCAAGCGGAGTCGTCGGCGACGAACGCGAGCCCACCGAGACGGATCTCGCGGCCCTCGGCCAATCCTCCGCCTGAAACCATGGTCATGGGGATCGGAAAAATTACAACTTCTCCGACAAGTCGCTAAGACACCTGCCCCATGGTGGGCGCCAACTGTCGTGGTTCTAAGTCTGGCAGTAGAATGGGGGTAGGGATGTAGACGCAAGATCCTTGCTATGGAGAAGTTGTACGCATGAGTTTTACGAGTTCAGGCCCTTCCCGGAGGAAGTAACAGCCCTACGTCTCGGAGCCCGGAGGCGGTCGACTGGATTATATGCGTGTGTGTTACAGGGGGTGCGAACCCTTGTGCATGTGGAGGGGGGTGGCTTATATAGAGTGCACCAGGACCCCGGCCAACCCACGTTACAAGGGATTTAAGGTACATCAAGAGGGGGCGTTACTGGTAACGTCCGTAATAAAGTGTTATAAATGGCTATTAAGTCTAGGAGTTAATGCTCGACCGTTGCTGTGTAGAGTGACTTTAGGTCTTCTGTCCGTCGAGTGTTTCTTGTTACGGTCGAGTGATCTTGATTCCTCCGAGTGGAAATGTTTCTGGTCGAGTGGGTGATGGTACCCCTCGAATGCTTCTGGCTTTAGAGTGATGTCCTTGGGGAGGGTATTTAGGTCAGGCCTGTGACCCTACCCTAGGTACATGTCCTCGTCAGGCGTCTCCGCTTCCCCACGCTGCCTCGGCAACTGCCCGACTTGACGAGTCCTTGGTGCATGCAGAAAAGCCATCATTGCCTGCGATGGTGGGGGTCGTCGGTTGGCCTCCTCCTGCTATAAATGGGGTGGAGGCGGAGCCCCGGTTGCCCATCTCTTCCTCCATTCCTCTTGCTTCTTCTACCTAGCTTCGCTGCCTCGCCGCATCACCCATGGCGTCGATACGGCGGTTCTCCGCCACCGAGAAGGGAAAAAAACCCCGCGAAGAGCTTGGGCTACTCCCGGCGAAGAAGAGGCTGGCCCGCCTTCGCGACATTGTCTTGAGGCGGGAGGTGACGAGGCCGTCGTACGAGCGGCCTCCCCCCGGCTACCCGTTGCCTGTGTACGCCCAGGCGCAAGGCCCCAGAGAGGGAGGCGGCGGCTCGCGGTGCTCGCGCTATGGTCGTGGTAGCCATGCTATGGTGATGCATGTCGCCGCCCCGCGAACCCACGCCAAAGGCTCCTCGCGTGAATTCTTGGTGTGGGCGGCGATGCTGCCGCACGCATGGATCTGATTTCCTCTGTTATTCACCGCGGAGATGTCGCCGAGGGGGCCTCTCGAGCTGTGGCTGCAGCACGCCGAGTGTGGCACCCCGATGACGGGAGCAGAGGTTGAGGTCGTCGCCTCGGGAAAGATCTTCATGACTCGCGGATGGGGCGAGGTCGCCCGTGTCTGCCGCGCGGAGGGGGCCCTCGCCATCCATTTCGAGTACGACGACGCCTCCACGTTATTCTTCAGGGTCTTCGACGGGGAAGGTCGCCGGCTAGAGTGCTGCTCGGGAGGGAGCCTCCAGGGGGCGCAGCGCCTGGCGCCGGCCACGCCGACAGTCCCTCCAGCAGCAGCGATGGCACCTGGGAGTCCAGCAGTTCTCCTGAGCCTGACGAGACCGTGGAGACGAGTGATGACAGCTACGTGCCCCCGAGCTCCCGCCGTGCCCGGAGCGCGGCGGCAGCGTCCGCTCGTCGCCACCGCTAATCTGGATGGGGTTGGCGTCGGTCTCCGATGGCCCAGTGTTGATGATGGCGTCGGCGGCAATGCCCATAGATATGGCTCCCGATAGTCTTCTCCTTTTGTTCCCTGCGAGGAATAGAGATGAACCCCACAGGGGTGTGTAAAGAATTCGTAGTGCCTTTTGTGTCAATATCATCCCCATTATGAAAGCTTATGTTCGCGCGTCTTGCTTCGGCTTGGTTCCCCCTTTCCATCCTTGCGGTAGCCTGGCGCTCTACACTGACAGGCCCCAGTCCTCGGGCAGGCTTTAGCCATCGCTGGTATGCCAGGTCGCGATGCCATGGTCAAGGCCAGGAGGTGAGCGGCCCGAGGTCCGGTAAGAGCCCCTGAGACGCGATGCTCAGGGGGTCCCCTTTAGCGTGCAAGAAACTCCCGGAAGGCAGGAAAGGTAGGCGGCGTCACCGTAGCAAGGCTGCACGGGCTAGGAATTCTATGTTATGGTGCTGGGCTGACTCGACTGAGTGACTTATCTTTAGCTATCTTGAATCGATTCCTTGGGCCGCGTTCGACCTGCGCATCTGTGGTCATGGTACTGCCAGGTTGGGACCACGTCAGGTCCTCCCCCCTCTTGCGCTCTCCTGAGTGCTCTGCGTTCTCGGGTCCCGACCCTCGAGCAAGGCTCAGCCGCCGCTGGTATGCCAGGTCGCGATGCCGTGGTCAAGGCCAGGGGGTGAGGGCTGGAGAGTCAGTTAGAGCCCCTGAGGCGCGATGCTCAGGAACCCTCCCTTCCACACGCAAGCAAATCGCATGAGAGGAGTGTCGGATCTGGGGTTCCAGCAAAACCCTTAAGGTTCAAACTTTGGGGTGCGTGCGAAGTTCTTTCCCTCCTACCGATCTACGCCCTAGCTCGATAAGATCTTGCGGACGAACTCGACGAACTAGCAACACAAAGACACAAGATTTATACTGGTTTGGGCCACCGTTGTGGTGTAACACCCTACTCCAGTGTGTGGTGGTGGATTGCCTCTTGGGCTGATGAAGAACAGTACAAGGGGAAGAACAACCTCCTGAGGTTGAGGTGTTCTTGTGCTCTGCGGACTTGTGTGGGTGAGATGCCTCTCAATGAGCTATCAGATGCCCTCTACTGTGGTGGCTAGTCCTATTTATAGAGGCCCTGGTCCTCTTCCCAAATATTGAGCGGGAAGGGAGCCAACAACGGCGGCCAATTTGAACGGGGACAGCTAGTACAAGCTATCCTGACAAAAGCGGTCTTCGCCTGAGAAAGGGCTGTGGTGATGACGCCGTCTTGGGCTCCACGGTGACCTCTGTCCTGCTGGCCTGCTAGTCTTGGTCTCGTTGCACCATATGGAAACCTTTGCCTGATGCCTCGGTACTCTGCGCCTGCGCTGGCCTCCTTAGCACCAAAGAGGAAACAAGGACGCTGCGCGCGCTGGCGCCCGCCTGGCCCCCGCCTGGTGTCGATCGTCATGGCTCACGTCACGAGAGCCTCACGAGGTTTGCCCCGCCTTGATATCTCCGCTCCTCGCGAGGTAGCCTGGTGAGGCCGCTCCTGAGGAGGTCTTGCGTCGTCCGCCTCGTGAGGCTTGGCCCCTCGCGAGGGTCTTGAATGCCTTGTTGATGAAGATGGGCCGTACATGCCCTCTAGCATAGCCACTCCGTGGGCCACAGGCAGGCAAGTCTGGGGACCCCCATTCCCAGAACGCCGACAGTAGCCCCCGGGCCCAAGGTGCGCTCGGGCTTGGCTTCAAGGCGAAGCCAAAGGTCAAGTACGGAGCGCCGCGGGCCCCAAAAGCCTACGGCCTCGATTGACGCGTGGCGGTTGATTGGACGTGGGCGTCTCCACTTCCCCATGCTGCCTCGGCAACTGCTCGATTTGCCAAGTCCCTACGGCATGCAAGGAAAATTATCATTACCTATGATCGTGGGAGGCGCCAGTTGGCCTTCTTCCGCTATAAATGGGGATGGGGGCGGAGCCCCCGTCGCCCATCTCTTCTCGGTTCACTCACTTCTTCCTCCTTGCTCCACTGCTAGCAGCAATGGCGCCCATCCGAAGGTTCTCCGCTGAAGAGAAAGGAAAGGCCCCCCGCGATGATCCAGGGCCGCTTCCGCCGAAGAAGAGGCCGGTTCACCGCCGCGATGCAGGTGGTGACGAGGCCTTGGTGCGAGCGGCCTCCTCCAGGGTATCTACTGCCCTTGTACGCCCGAGCCAAGGGCTTAGGAGGGCGGAGCGACGAGCGGCGCCGCCCATGCCGTGCCCGGGGTTGCCGCGCCGTGACGACACGCGCTGTCGCCCCTGGAATCAATGCTTCGGATTCTTCACGCGAGCTCATGCTATGGGAACTGATGCCCCCAAGCTCTTGGATCCGCTTCCCGCGGTTCTTCTCCGACGTGATGCCGTCGAGGGGGCCTCTCGAGCTCTGGCTGCAGCATGCCGACTGCGATGCTCCGGCGACCGGAGCAGAGATCGAAGCGATCCCCACCGGCAGGATCTTCATGACCCGCGGCTGGGGCAAGGTTGCGCGGGTTTGCCGTGCGGAAGGCACTCTTGCGATCCACTTTGAGTTTGACGGCGCCACCACGCTCTTCTTCAAGGTCTTCGATGCGGAGGGCCGCCGCCTAGAGTGTTGCCCTGGAGGGGAGCGCCAGGCTGACGCGCACTCTGCTCGTGGCTACTCTAGCAGCAGCAGCCCCTGGGAGTCTAGCGATTCTCCTGAGCTTTACGAGACTCCGGAGACGAGCGACGATAGCTACGTGCCCCCGAGCTCTCGCCGGGCTCGGAGCAGAGCCGCGGCGTCCAGCCGCCGCCGCTGATCTGGATGGGGTCAGCGCCGGCCTCCCGTGGCCCACTGTTGATGATGGCGTCCACCACAGGAGGGTGTAGATAGGATTCCCCTTAGTTCTCGTTTTTGTTCCCTGCGAAGAATCATGAAGTACCCTGTGGGGGTGTGTAAAGGGTCTGTAATGTCTTTTGCGCATATCTTCCATGTTATGAAAATTTGCGAACGCATGTCCTGTTAAGGCTCGGTCTCCCCTTTCCATCCTCGCGATAGCTTTTGCTCTACGCTGACAGGTCCCAGTCCCCAGGCAGGCTGCAGCCGTCGCTGGTATGCCAGGTCGCGTGCCGTGGTCAAGGCCAGGAGGTGAGCGGCCCGAGGTCCAGTAAGAGCCCCTGAGGTGCGATGCTCAGGAGGCCCCGCTTAGCGCCCAAGCGGCTATGGTAAAGCAGGAAAGGGATGCGATGTGGCCGCAACAGGGATGCGGCGAGAGTAACGCCTAGGTTCCAACAACTTAGTTGTTCCGAGCTCGTGACTTATCTTGGCAGTTCTGGGTCGATTCTTGGCGCTGCGCCAGACCTGTGCGCAATCATCCGCAACTAGGTTAGGTCCGTACGGGTCCTCCCCCTTCCAATGCTTTCCTTCATGCTCTACGTCCTCAGGTCCCGGCCCTCGAGCGAGCTCAGCCGCCGCTATATGCCAGGTCGCGATGCCGTGGTCAAGGCCAGGGGGTGAGGGCTGGAGAGCCAGTAAGAGCTCCTGAGTCACGATGCTCAGGGCCCCCCCTTTTAACGTGCAAGCAGATTACTTGGAAGAGGTGGGAGCCCGCGGTGCCGCCTGGTGCTATCCTCGTGATATTCTTGCGAGCCAGCACAAGGAGAAACACGGTTTTGCCATTATGGTTGCCAGCCTGACGCTGGTTGTTCCGTGAGGATGCGAAGGCACTGAGGGCCTGATGAGGTGACGTGCGCGGGGCGTGCCGCGAGCCAGAGCTCGACCACTGAGGTTTGTCGACGTGGCAGGGACGGACCCATGCACCAGCGCCGTGCCAGTGTGAGGAGGCCCCATGGGAGGCGACGATCGACCAGGTGGTAATCGTGCAGGCGATAATCATAGGCAGATTAAGCATGGAAGCAAATCAGCTTGGGTAAATGCAGAAAGATACATGCCAATGGGTCATGCCCGAGCGGCTTGGGGATGATGCAGCCCGAGAGGCGCCCCCAACAGGGTAAACTAAAGACATAAGCAAAAGGGATGCATGCCACAGGGACGGACCCACGCGGCCTGGGAATAATGCAGCCCGAGAGGCGCTCCCAGCTAAACGAACTTGCAAAATGTCACCTGGTTCTATAGACGAAGGAGAGTTGGTGCAGCTGAAGGCGTGCAATGAAGGGGTAGCTCCTCACGAGCCACCGGGGCCCTGAGCCTTGGGACGCTCTGGGGGCTCAGGTGGTTCCCTGAGGACCGTCTCCATCTCTGCCGGGACGGCGTGGTGCCTGGCCTCCTGAGCTGCCAGGACACGCCGCATGTTGTGCTGATAGGCTGACGACACGCTCGGCAGGCCGAAAGGCATGCGAACGTAGCTGTGTAGTGGACCCTCGCAACGGCCCACGCGCGAAGGCCAGAAAAGCTCCTGAGATGCGGCCCTGTTGAGCCCTGGAACATCGATGCAGACGCGCAGCCCGACATCCTTGCCTAGATGGGGAGCTACGCCTCGTGAGCGACGGTCGCCGCGCATGGCCCTTGCGTCTTGCAGTTCCTGAGTGGTCTTGGTGATGAACTCCTGAGTGGTGGGCACTCCTTGCCCTGTATTCTCCTGAGGGAAACGTGCCGCGAAGCATGCCTCCACGTGTTGCCCGAGCGCCTCCCTCGTGATGTTGGCAAGGTCTGAGGCCCTCCAGAAGAGAGCCCCCAAGACCTGCCCGAGGAGGGCACTGGGCGCACCTTCCTATACGATGGAGGGAGGCGCCCCTGGAGCGGGCGCTGATCCTGACGAGGTTCCAGCCACGACGCCATCCTCCTAAGGTCCGGCACGGCGCAGCGACTTCTTCTTCTTCTTGGGGATGGCCTCAGGAGGATCCTCGCTCTTGCTGTCGGGGTCGTCGATTGCGGCAGCTTGAAAGGCGCGCTCGAGGGAGCACATTGCATCTCTTTCTTCGCACAGGACCGTGATGGTTCCGCCGCTTCCTGGCATCTTGAGGACATTGTAGCCGTGGTGTGTCACCGCCATGAACTTGGCCAGGGCTGGATACCCCAGGATGGCGTTGTATGGTAGACGGATGTGTGCGACGTCGAAGTCAATGAGCTCGGTGCGGTAGTTCTTGCGTTCCCCGAAGGTGACACGGAGGCGGACCTGCCCTATCGGTGTGGTGGAACTGTCAGTCACTCCCGAGAAAGGCTTGGTAGGCTGAAGCTGCTCATACGGCACTTGGAGGTTGTCGAACGTGTCGACGGACAGGACGTTGAGCCCTGCGCCGCCGTCGATGAGGGTCTTGGTAACTTGCACATTGCTGATGACTGGTGAACAAAGCATCGGGAGGGCGCCAGCGGTGGCTGCGCACTTGAGCTGGTCTGCCGAGTTGAAGGTGATGGCGCACTGGGAGCGGGTGCGTGGCCTCGAGCTTGGGGAGGACTGCATTCACCTCACGAGCGAACTGTTTGAAGATACGCTGCGAGGCTAGGGCCTGGGCGCCGCCCAAGATGCAGGCGATTGCACGCGGCTCCTGGAAGCCCCCAGCCCCCTCGTCTTGATGGTGATCGTCATTCCTTCTTGGTGGTGGCGGCAGCAGGGGAAGACCGGCGTTGCCCTGAGGATGATCCTCACGAGGCTGGTCCCTCCAGGCGCCCTCGCGGGGATGATCTTGCCAGCGGTCCTCACGAGGCCTATCGCGCCATTCCTGGCGCGGGCCACGGTCGTCCCAGCGTCCGCCTCCACGTCCTCCTCCTCGGCCGTAGCCCCGGTCGCTGCGCTCGGGGCGCTGACCGAAGTGTCCCTCGCGAATGGCTCTGAGTTCTTGACAGTCGCTGGTGTTGTGGGTGTTCAGGTTGTGGAAGGCGCAGAACGGTCGGCTGCCCTTGGATGACTCGGGCTGGTCCCTGCCTTGCTTGGTATCCGGCTCTGCTGCGAGCATGGCTGGTTCCTTGCGCTTCACGTCCTTGGCCTTGGCCTTCTTCTCCTCTGCGCCCACAGCTGGCAGCTCGAGGAGGGAGAGGCGCCCCTCTTTAGCTCTTGCGCACTTGGTCGCCAGGTTGAACAGCTCCTGAGATGTGCACAGATCCTCGTGGATAGCGAGCTCCTCCTTCATCTTGATGTCGCGGACACCGTCAGCGAACACGGAGATGATGGCCTCGTCTGTAACCTTGGGGATCTTGAGGCGAGTGTTGTTGAAGCACTGGATGTACTTCTAGAGGGTCTCTCCTGGTTGTTGCTTGATGCGGCGTAGGTCACCCGCGGCCGGCGGGCGGTCGCGAGTGCCCTGGAAGTTGGCGACGAAGCGGTCGCGCATCTCGTCCCAGGACGAGATTGAGCCCTGAGGCAGGTTCAGGAGCCACGAACGGGCGCCGTCTTTGAGCGCCATTGGGACCAGTTCGCCATGACTTTCTCGTCGCCGTTGGCCGCCTCGATGCTCTGCTAGTAGAGCTACAAGAACTCCGCAGGGTCGAGGGTGCCGCCGTAGCGAGAAGGCAGATTCGGCTTGAACTTGCCCGGCCAGGCGATGCTACGTAGCTCGGGGTTGAAGGCGCGGCAGCCGGCCGAGGTTGCCGGGGCCCATCTCGGAGGTGGACCTTGTTCTTGATGTGGCCCGCGTGCTGCCACCGCAGGCAGCACGCGGTCTTGGCGAGGCGGCGCGGGGAGCGCAGGTGCAGCTTCTCGTGGCTGAGGAATTTCTTGGCAGCTTCTCTATTCGCGCGCGGGCACTGGGAGTGGTGGGTCACGCCATGGGGCCGCGCGCCTTGGTGCCAAGGCACCGTCTTGGGTAGAGGTGGTGGAGGCGCTCCATGAGCCACGTCGCCCGTGGCTGGCGGAGGGCGAGGCAGAGAGTGGGACGGCGCCAGGGAGCCCCCTGCGGCGCGGACGAGCTCGGCGACGCGGTCGAGCCAGTCCTCATAGAGGTCGTCGACCGGGCGGTAGCGCAGGATCTCGTTCGCCATAAGAAGCACGGCCTGTGCGTCCATGGGATCGCGACGTGCGTGGGACGAGGAACCGGCCGGGGTCAGCGATGGAGTGGCGGTGCGGCCGTCCTGCCGCACCGACGGGTGCAGCGAGGATGCTTGCTGCTCGTTCCCCGCCAGGCCGGTGGTGGCGTTGGCGGTAGGCGACGGGGAACCATGAGGTGGCCCGCCGACGGGAGCCGTCTGAGCAACACGGGCGGTGAGGGCAGCCCGGCGTTCAGCTCTAGCGCGGCGAGCATCCGCCATGGAGACGATGGAGCGACGGAGCACCGATCGACGGAAGGGAAGCTACGGGGCACCCCTACCTGGCGCGCCAAATGTCAGATATGGGGTTCCGGCAAAACCCTAAAGGTTCGAACTCTGGGGTGCGCGCGAAGTTCTTTCCCTCCTACCGATCTACGCCCTAGCTCGATAAGATCTTGCAGACAAACTCGACAAACTAGCAACACAAAGACACAAGATTTATACTGGTTCGGGCCACCGTTGTGGTGTAACACCCTACTCTAGTATGTGGTGGTGGATTGCCTCTTGGGCTGATGAAGAACAGTACAAGGGGAAGAACAGCCTCCTGAGGTTGAGGTGTTCTTGTGCTCTGCGGACTTGTGTGGGTGAGATGCCTCTCAATGACCTATCAGATGCCCTCTACTATGGTGGCTAGTCCTATTTATAGAGGCCCTGGTCCTCTTCCCAAATATTGAGCGGGAAGGGAGCCAACAACGGCGGCCAATTTGAATGGGGACAGCTAGTACAAGCTATCCTGACAAAAGCGGTCTTCGCCTGCGAAAGGGCTCTGGTGATGACGCCGTCTTGGGCTCCACGGTGACCTCCGTCCTGCTGGCCTGCTAGTCTTGGTCTTGTTGCACCGATATCGAAACCTTTGCCTGATGCCTCGGTACTCCGCGCCTGCGCTGGCCTCCTTAGCACCAAAGAGGAAACAAGGACGCTGCGCGCGCTGGCGCCCACCTGGCGCTCGCCTGGTGTCGATCGTCATGGCTCACGTCACGAGAGCCTCACGAGGTTTGCCCCGCCTTGATATCTCCGCTCCTCGCGAGGCAGCCTGGTGAGGCCGCTCCTGAGGAGGTCTTTCGTCGTTCGCCTCGCGAGGCTTGGCCCCTCGCGAGGGTCTTTAATGCCTTGTTGATGAAGATGGGCCGTACAGGCCCGCTAGCATAGCCACGCCGTGGGCCGCAGGCAGGCAAGTCTGGGGACCCCTGTTCCCAAAACGCCGACAAGGAGGATTGAGCTAATGGGGCCGCCTGTAGCTAGTCCTCCAGAAGTTCCTACAAGTTAGCTGAAGAGGGAACATAACCCGTGATCGCGCCAGCTACCCAGAGGTGGATCGTCCCGTAGAGAGACGAGGGTACTAAGGATCTGGTGAGGTGACGTGCGCGAAGCGGGCCGGGAGTCAGAGCTCGATCTCTCATATTTTTCAGCGTTGCAGGGACGGACCCGAGCACAAGCGCCGTGCCAACGTGCGGGGCTCTCACCGCGGGGCAGACAGGTGGTTGGTTAGCAGTGTGGGATGCCGTGAGGCATAATCAGGCAAGTGATAATCGTAGGGAAACCATGCACGGAGATAAGCTATTTTAAATAGATGCAAGGACGATACATGCCACTGGGACGGACCCGAGCGGCCTGGAGATGATGCAGCCCGAGGGGCGCCCCCGACAGAGTAAGCTAAAGATGCAAAAAGATACATGCCGCAGGGATAGCCTGTGCGACCTGGGAATGATGCAGCCCGAGGGGCGCTCCCAGCTGGGTAAACCGGAAAATGTCACCTGGTACCGTTGTCAAAGGAGTTTTGAAGTAGCTGAAGGCGCGCGCTGAAGGAATCGCTCCTCACGGGCCACCAAGGTCCTGAGCCTCAGGAGGCTCTGGGGGCTTGGGTGGTTCCTTGAGGACCGTCGCCATCTCCGCCAGGACTGCATGATGCCTGGCCTCCTGAGCCGCTAGGATGCTCTGTAAGCAACGCTGGAAGGTGACAGCCGCGTTTGGCAGGCCGAATGGCATGCGAACATAGCTGTCAGGTGGACCCTCGCATCGAGCAACGTGCGAATGCCAGAATCGCTCCTGAGATGCGGCCCTGTTGAGCCCTGGAATGTCGATGTATACGCGTAGCCCGCCGTCCTCGTCAGGATGGGGAGCTACACTCGGTCGTGGGCGGCGATCACCGCGTATGGTCCTTGCCTCTTAAAGCTCCTGGGTCGCCTTGACGATGAACTCTTGAGCACCGGGCGCTCCTCGCCCAGCGCCCTTCTGTGGAAAACGTGCGGTGAAGCATGCCTCCACATGGTGCCCGAGCACCTCCCTCGTGATGTCGGCTTGGTCTGAGGCCCTCCAGAAGAGAGCCCCCAAGCCCTGCACGAGGAGGGCGCCGGGCGCGCCTTCCTATGCAAGGGAGGGAGGCGCCCCAACTGTGGGCACGGATCCCGAGGTGGTGCCGTCGGAGACGCCGCTCTCCTGAGGCCTCGGGTGGAGTAGCTTCTTCTTCTTCTTGGGGATGGCCTCAGGAGGGTACAGGGTGCCTTCATGGTCGGGGTCTTCGATTGCTGCGGCTTGGAAGGCGCGCTCGAGGGAGCACACCACATCTCTTTCTTCGCAGGGGACCGTGATGACTCCGCCGCTTCCTAGCATCTTGAGGACATTGTAGCCGTGGTGGGTCACTGCCATAAACTTGGCCAATGCTGGATACCCAAGGATGGCGTTGTACGGTAGACGGATGTGGGCGACGTCGAAGTCAATGAGCTCGGTGCGGTGGTTGTTATGCTGGCCGATAGTGACAGGGAGGCAGACCTGCCTATCGGGGCGGTGGAGCCGTCGGTCACTCCTGAGAAGGGCTTGGTAGGCTGCAGCTGATCGTATGGCATTTGAAGGCTGTGGAATGTCCCGACGGATAGGACATTGAGCCCTGCGCCGTTGTCGATGAGGGCCTTGGTGACTTGGACGTTGCTGATGACGGGTGAGCAGAGCATCGGGAGGGCGCCGGCCGTTGCCGCGCACTTGAGCTGGTCCGACGAGCTGAAGGTGATGGTGCACTTGGACCACCTGAGCGGGCGCGTGGCCTCGAGCCTGGGAAGGGCCGCGTTCACCTCACGAGCAAACTGCTTGAAGATGCGCTGGGAAGCTGGGGCCTGAGCACCGCCCAAGATGCAGGCGATAGCGTGCGGCTCCTGGAAGCCCCCAGCCCCCTCGTCCTGATGGTGGTCGTCGTTCCTTCTTGGCGGTGGCGGCAACGGAGGGAGACCGGCATTGCCCTGAGGACGGTCCTCACGAGGTTGGTCCCTCCAGGCGCCCTCATGAGGCTAGTCCTGCCAGTCGTCCTCGCGAGGCCGGTCGCGCCACTCCTGACGGGGGCTGCGGTCGTCCCAGCGTCCGCTGCTTCGTCCTCCTCCTCGGTCGTAGCCCCGGTCGCTGCGCTCGGGGCGTCGACCGAAGCGTCCATCTCGAATGGCCCTGAGCTCTTGGCAATTGTTAGTGTTGTGGTTGTGTACATTGTGGAAGGCGCAGAACAGACGGCTGCCCTTAGATGACTCGGGGTGGTCCTGGCCGCGCTTCGTGTTTGTCTCCGTCGCGAGCACGACTACTCCCTTGCGCTTCACGTCCTTGGTCTTGGCTTTCTTCTCTTCTGGGTCGGTAGCAGGGAGCTCGAGGAGGGAGGGGCGCCCCTCCTCAGCTCTTGCGCACTTGGTCGCCATGTTGAACATCTCCAGAGCCGTGCATAGCTCCTTGTGGATGGCGAGATCCTCCTTCATCTTGACGTCGCGGACACCATCAGAGAACGCTGAAATGATGGCCTCGTCCGTCACCTTGGGAATGTTGAGGCGAACGCTGTTGAAGCATTGGATGTACTTCTGCAGGGTCTCTCCTGGCTGCTGCTTGATGTGACGCAGGTCACCCACAGCCGGCGGGCGGTCGTGAGTGCCCTGGAAGTTGGCGATGAAGCGGTCGCGCATCTCACCCCAGGAGGAGATTGACCTCGGGGGCAAATTTAGGAGCCATGAGCGAGCACCATCTTTGAGAGCCATGGGAAACCAGTTCGCCATGACTTTCTCGTCGCCGTTGGCTGCCTCGATGCTCAGCTTGTAGAGCTGCAAGAACTCCGCAGGGTTAGGGGTGCCGTCATAGCGCGGGGGCAGGTCTGGCTTGAACTTGCCTGGCCAAATGACGCTACGCAGCTCTGCAGTGAAGGCACGGCAGCCTGCGGTGGCCACCGGGGCCCGTCGCGGGGGCGGAACTTGATCTTGATGCCCACGCACTGACGCCGCAGGCGGCACGCAGTCTTGACGTGGTTGCGCCGGCAGTGCGGGAGCGTTTTCTCGCGGTTGGGGAACCTCTTGGCAGCTTCCTTCTTCGCATGCGGGCACCCGGCACGGCGGGTCGCGCCGAGGGGCCGCGCGTCTTGGTGCCAGGACACCGTCTTGGTGTGGAGGTGGCGGAGGCGCTAGGTGAGCTACATCGCCCACAGCTGGAGGAGGGCGAGGCAGCGAGAGAGATGGTACGGGGGAGGCCCCAGCGGCACTGGCGAGCTCGGCGATGCGGTCCATCCAGTCCTCGTAGAGGTGATCGACCAGGAGGTAGCGCAGGAGCTCGCGTGCCATTGGCAGCGCGGAGTGCGCGTCCATGGGGGCGCGACGAGCGTGAGACGATGAGCCGTCCGGGGTCAGCGACGGGGTGGCGGTGCGGCCGTCCCGCCGCACAGAGCGGTGCAGTGATGATGCTTGCTACTCGTTTCCCACTGGGCCGGTGGCGGCGTTGGCGGCGGGTGATGGAGAACAACGGGGAGGCCCGCCGACAGGAGTTGTCTGAGCGACACGGGCGGCCAGGGCGGCCCGGTGCTCGGCGCTGGCTCGGCGTGCGTCTGCCATGTACGCGGTGGAGCAGTGGAGCGTGGATCGACGGAAGAAAAGCTTCAGCGCACCCCTACCTGGCGCGCCAAATGTCGGATTACGGGTTCCGGCAAAACCCTTGAGGTTTGAACACTGGGGTGCGCACAAAGATCTCTCTCCCCCTCGCCCACTCTTGCAACGACCTCCAGGCTTAGCTCGCCGACCCCACGGAACATTGGACACAAGAGTTTATACTGGATCAGGCCACCGATGTGGTGTAATACCCTACTCCAGTGTGGTGTGGTGGATTGCCTTGCATGATGGGGATGAACAAGTACAAGGGAAGAACAACCTCCTGAGGAGAGGCATTCTCGAGCTCGATGAGCTTGTGTGGTTGGGGATGATCTGAATGATCCGTCCCCTCCTATGGTGGTGGCTAGTCCTATTTATAGAGGCCCTGGTCCTCTTCCCAAATGTTTAGGCGGGAAGGGGTCCCACAACGGCCAATTTGAAGGGGGACAGCTAGTACAAGCTATCCTGACCAAAGGTGGTCTTCGCCTACCAAAGAGGCAACCGGTACTCTGTGCCCGTTGGCGCCCGCCTGGCCTTGGTCGTCATGGCTCACATCACGGAAACCTCGCGAGGTGCTCCTCGCCTTGATCTCTCCGGTCCTCGCGAGCCAAACTAGTGAGGCTGCCCCTGAGGAGGTCTTGTGTCGTCTGCCTCGCGAGGCTTGGCCCCTCGCGAGGGTCTTGAGTGTTTGCTGATGAAGATGGGCCGTACCAGGCCGTTAGAGGAGCCACACCCTGGGCCGCCGACGGGAAAGTCTGGGTACCCCCGTTCCTAGGACGCTGACAATACGTACGTAGGAGTAATACTTGTGTTAAAAAAGAAAGGCGGGGTTTTCCTTCGCGGGATTGATCAATACAAATCCTCGTTTGACGTGTCAATTAATGCATATTTTTTTCTCCAACGCCCAAAGAGCTAACCATCTCACTCCTCATCGCTTGATTAATGCAGCGCCATGCAAACCAACCTTCTCACTTCCGCATGCATGCAAGGGTATGTTAATGTCCTTGGTTGCTAGTACGAGGCAAACCCCATCAATTTTGCCTCTTTTAGTGTTAGTGGCCTTCTGCATATTATAATTTTGATATATTGGCCTTGTGTACAAAAATGGAGGTAGTAACTATTTGACTTCCTTCCGCATTACGGTGATGTCGACGATATCTCGAACGTTGTGGTTTGGCGAAGTGCGTTTGACGGAGAACACCATTGAGGGAGACCACGGTAAGTCGTTCGCAAGTGCCGCCTGCAAGCCGAGACAACCGCCTTATTTGCATCCAGGAAGTCCGTTGAACCAAAGGACGCGTAAATGTACTAGTACTACACAATAGCGTCGTCCGTCCAGCTTAGTGCGGTGAGGTGGTTTCTCGAAGACGATGGAGAAGCAGAGTCAGCGAAGAGTGAAATGATGGTTGCTTCATCCGTGCTTTGTGATTCGACACCTCACTGCTTTGTGATTTGTGATAGAAGGGACAGGGGAGTAGACTCTGTGCTCTATACCGTACATGCGTCCAAGCATGGGAGAAAGAGGAGAGACGTTGCATTTTTTCTATTCCTTCAACCAATCAATCAAGGAGCTTCGGTTCCATCTTTTTGGCTTTGGCAGCACCATCCACAATGCTTCCCATCGATGCCAAAAGCTATTTTCACATTGGGCTACACACTATGGATGCCCTTAATTGTACCACTTGGTTTTGCTCCTGTGTGCTATCTATACAAATCTCAATTATATTGATCTAAAAAATTATAGTATCAAGATTAGTAAAAAGGAGGTGATTTTGCCGCGCGGATGGCGGGGGAGGTTTCTTATTTTTAGAGGACGGTGGCCTGGTGGTTTGCTAACATGCGGTCCCACGTGTCAGTGCTTTACCAAGCCGATCCGCGTCCCACATGAGGCAGAACAACGGCAGAAGCAACACATGGTTAACTTGAAGAAGATGAGGAAGAAACGAATTCAGCAACGAGTGAAATGATGGTTGCTTCATCCCTCGAACTTCCTTTTTAGCATTATTACTTCGTCCCTCCAACTTAACTGTAGGAAAGGTAAAACTTTGTGATTTGATGCCTCATTGCTCATTACTACGTCGGCGCCATGACTGGGGTGCTTCACCCCTGCTGCTCTGCACTGTATTTTGGTATGGCACATGGACACGGTAGCTTGATGTCCCACATGTCGGCGAAAGGGACTAGAACATTTATGAAAGTGAGCGCTCCACTCTTACGACGGAGGAGTACACGAAACGGCTGCTCAGCGAACTGTTACTTGTACTATAGTACTACTATAGTTTTGCTGTTTCGTACGATCCATCGATACAAACCCGATTAAACAGGAAAGGGCGGGATTTCCCCGCGTGGTAAATGATACTGGCCATACATCTCAAAGGCAATTTTAATGTATGCAAACTGAATAATTAAGTAACAATATGAGATCTAGTAAAACTAAAAACACATATGATTTATTGTGTTAGAGTGTAGTAGTAGTGTTGTATTGCATAGTTGTTAGATGTTGTTGGTGTCCTGGGAACGGGGTCCCCAGACTTGCCTGCCTGCGGCCCGTGGGGTGGCCCCACAAGCGGCCAGTACGGCCCGACTTCACCAGAAAAGGCTCAAGACCCTCGCGAGGGGCCAAGCCTCGCGAGGCGGACGACACAAGACCTCCTCAGGGGCGGACTCACCAGGTTGGCTAGCGAGGGGCAAAGAGATCAAGGCAAGGCGAACCTCGCGAGGTTCCCATGACGCAAGCCATGATGACCAAGACAAGGTGGGCGCCAGCGCGCACAGTGTCCTTGTTTCCTCTTTGGTGCTAAGGAGGCAAGTGCAGGCGAGGAGTACCGAGGCATCAGGCAAAGGTTTCCATATCGGTGCAATGAGACCAAAACCAGCAGGATGGCAGGACGGAGGTCACCGTGGAGCCCAAGACGGCATCACCACAGAGCCTTTGGCAGGCGAAGACTACTTTTGTCAGGATAGCTTGTACTAGTTGTCCCCCTTCAAACTGGCTGTTGTGGCATCCCTTCCCGCTCAATATTTGGGAAGAGGACCAGGGCCTCTATAAATAGGACTAGCCACCACCTTAGCATGGGACGGATCATTCGGTTCACCAACCACCACACAAGCTCACCGAGCACAAGAGCACCTCTCCTCAGGAGGCTATCCTTTCCCTTGTATTGTTCATCCTCAGCCCCAGAGGCAATCCACCACACCACACTGGAGTAGGGTATTACACCACATCGGTGGCCCGAACCAGTATAAATCTTGTGTCTCTTGTGTTGCGAGTTCGTTGAGCTAGGCTTTGAGATCGCGGTGAGGGTGAGGGCGTGATTAGGTAGGGGGAGATCTTCGTGCGCACCCCAGAGTTCGAACCTCAAGGGTTTTGCCGGAACCCGAAATACGACATTTGGCGCGCCAGGTAGGGGTGCGCTGAAGCTTTCCTTCCACTGATCTGCGTCTCACCGCTTCATCGCATCCATGTCGGACGCCCGTCAAGCCCGCGCTGAGCGCAGGGCCGCCCTCGCCGCCCGCGTCGCTCAGACGGCTCCTGTCGGCGGGCCTCCCCGTCGTTCTCCGTCGCCCGCCGCCAACGCCGCCATCGGCTCGGCGGGGAATGAGTAGCAAGGATCCTCGCTGCACCCCTCGGTGCGGCGGGGCACCACCACTCCGTCGCTGACGCCGGCCGACTCATCGTCCCACGCTCGTCGCGCTCCCACGGATGCGCAGGCCGCGCTGCTCATGGCACGCGAGCTCCTGCGCTACCGCCCCGTCGATGACCTCTACGAGGACTGGCTGGACCGCATCGCCAAGCTCATCAGCACTGCTGGGGGCTCTCCCATGCCGTCCCTTTCGCTGCCTCACCCTCCGCCAGCTGCGGGCAACGTGGCTCATGGAGAGCCTCCACCACCTCTGCCCCAAGACAACATCCTGGCGCGTGGCCCCCCGGCGCGACCCACCGCGTTGGGCGCCCGCGCGAGAAGAAGGAAGCTGCCAAGAAGTTCCTCGACCGCGAGAGAACGCCCCCGTGCTCCCCACGCCACCACGACAAGACCGCGTGCTGCCTGCAGCGGCGGTGCACGGACATCAAGGGCAAGGTTTGCATCAGCGAAGGGCCCCGGTGACCACGGAAGGCTGCCGTGCCTTCACCCCCGAGCTGCGTAGCATCGCTTGGACGGGCAAGATCAAACCGGATCTGCCTCCTTGCTATGACGGCACCCCCAACCCTGCGGAGTTCTTGCAGCTCTACGAGCTGAGCATCGAGGCGGCCAACAGCGACGAAAAGTCATGGCGAACTGGTTCCCCATGGCGCTCAAGGATGGTGCCCGCTCCTGGCTCCTGAACCTGCCTCCAGGCTCGATCTCCTCCTGGAACGAGATGCGTGACCGCTTTGTCGCCAACTTCCAGGGCACTCGCGACCGCCCTCCGGCCGCGGGTGACCTGCATTGCATCAAACATCAGCCAGGAGAGACCCTACAGAAGTACATCCAGAGCTTCAACAACGTTCGCCTCAAGATCCCCAAGGTGACAAACGAGGCCATCATCTCAGCGTTCTCTGATGGCGTCTGCGATGTCAAGATGAAGGAAGAGCTCGCCATCCATGAGGAGCTATGCACGTCTCTGGAGCCGTTCAACCTAGCGACCAAGTGTGCAAGAGCTGAGGATGGGCGCCTTTCCCTCCTCGAGCTCCCAGCTGCCGACCTGGAGGAGAAGAAAGCCAAGGCCAAGGACGTGAAGCGCAAGGGAGTGGCCGTGCTCGCGGCGAAGCCGGACACGAAACGCGGCCGGGACCAGCCCGAGTCATCCAACAGTAGCCGACCATTCTGCTCCTTCCACAATGTTCATAGCCACAACACCAACAACTGTCAAGAGCTCACGGCCATTCGAGATGGACGCTTCGGTCGACGCCCCGAGCGCAACGACCGGGGCTACAGCTGAGGAGGAGGACATGGCAGAGGATGCTGGGACGACCGTGGCCCTCGCCAGGAGTGGCATGACCGGCGTCGTGAGGACCGCTGGCAGGATCTGCCTCGTGAGGGCGCCTAGAGAGATCAGCCTCGCGAGGACCGCCCTCAGGGCAACGCTGGTCTTCCTCCGCTGCCTCCACCACCAAGAAGGAACGACGACCACCATCAAGACGAGGGGGCTGGGGGCTTCTAGGAACGGCGTGCTATTGCCTGCATCTTGGGTGGAGCTCAAGCCCCAGCCTCTCAACGCATCTTCAAGAAGTTTGCTCGTGAGGTGAACGCAGTTCTCCCCAGGCTCGAGGCCACGCGCCCACTCAGGTGGTCCAAGTGCGCCATCACCTTCAGCTCGGCAGATCAGCTCAAGTGTGCGGCTACGCTGGTGCCCTCCCGATGCTCTACTCACCCGTCATCAACAACGTACAAGTCACCAAGACCCTCATCGACGGCGGCGCAGGGCTCAACGTCCTGTCCGTCGAGACATTTGACAGCCTTCAAGTGCCCTATGATCAGCTTCAGCCTACCAAGCCCTTCTCAGGAGTGACCAACGGCTCCACCACACCATTAGGGCAGGTACGCCTCCCTGCCACCTTCGAACAGCGCGACAACTACCGCACCGAGCTCATCGACTTCGACGTCGCCCACATCCGTCTGCCGTACAATGCCATTCTCGGGTATCCGGCCCTGGCCAAGTTCATCGCAGTGACTCACCACGACTACAACGTCCTCAAGATGCCGGGAAGCGGCGGGATCATCACGGTCCCCTGTGAAGAAAGAGACGCGGTGTGCCCCTCGAGCGCGCCTTCCAAGCCGCAGCAATCGAAGACCCCGACAGCAAGGGCGAGTACCCTCCTGAGGCCATCCCCAAGAAGAAGAAGCAGCTAATCCGCACAGAGCCTCAGGGGAGCGGCGCCTCAAGCGGTGCCACGTCAGGATCAGCACCCACGCCTGGGGCGCCTCCCTCCCTCGCATAGGAAGGCGTGCCCGGCGCCCTCCTCGGGCGGGGCTCGGGGGCTCTCTTCTGGAGGGCCTCAGACCTCGCCAACATCATGAGGGAGGCGCTCGGGCACCACTTGGAGGGCGTGCTTCGCAGCATGTTTCCCTCAGGAGGACATCGGGCGAGGAGCGCCCAACGCTCAGGAGTTCATTGCCAATACCACTCAGGAGCTGCAGGAAGCAAGGGTCATGCGCGGCGATCGCCGCTCACCTGGTGCGGCTCCCCATCCAGGTGAGGATGGTGGGTTGCGCGTCTGCATCGACATCCCAGGGCTCAACAGGGCCTCATCTCAGGAGCTCTTCTGGCCTTCACGCGTGGGACGTTGCGAGGGTCCACCTCACAGCTACGTTCGCATGCCGTTTGGCCTTCCGAGCATGGCATCCGCCTTCCAGCGCAACCTGCGGAGTGTCCTGGCGGCTCAGGAGGCCAGGCATCACGCAGTCCTGGCGGAGATGGAGACGGTCCTCGAGGAACCACCTGGACCACCAGAGCCTCCTGAGGCTCTTGGGCACGATGGTTCATGAGGAGCAACCCCTTCGCCACGCATCTTCAGCTACTCCAACATCCCTTCGACAACGGAACCAGGTGACATTTTCCAAGTTTATTTAGCTGAGAGCGCCCTCAGGGCCACATCATTCCCAGGCCGCGTGGGTCCGTCCCTGCGGCATGTGTCTCTTTTTTATGTCGTTAGCTTACTCTGCTGGGGGCGCCCCTTGGGCTGCATCATCCCCAAGCCGCTCGGGTCCGACCTAGTGGCATGTATCGCTCCTACGTTTACATAAGCTAGTTTGCTTTCCATGCGTAATCTATCTATGGTTATCATCTGCTTGGTATCACCCACCACGGGAGCCGCGCGCCGATCGTCTTTCTTCAGGACCCTTCGCGTGAGAGGGTTAGGCACGACGTGTGTGCTCGGGCCCGTCCCTGCAGCGTCGATAAATCCAGCGGCTGAGCTCTGTCTGGCGGGCCGGCCCCATTCACGTCATCTCCTAGGGTCGTTGGTGCTTGGCCTTCTCATGCGATAACCTCAGGAGATTCGTTTGGCACAGGTTGTCTAACCACCTCGCAGGACCACCACAGCAAACAAGAATCAAGACTAGGCGCAACCCGCCTTGAGGTAGGGCCTCGTGAGTCCCGCGTTGGCTCATGAGTGCCCAGACACACCTCGTCTAGCCCTGCCGTGCAAGCCACAAGTCAGAGCGGGGCTGTACACACCCCGGGGGCTCTCCGCAGTAGGGAGTCCCCTCCCACGTACCAGTGGAAGCACCATGCTCCGCGCTGGCTGTCGACACTGCTGAGGAGCGGCTATGCCCGTGCAAGTGCGGAAGTGCTACGGTCCGCGCTGGTGATAAACAACTGAGGGCGGCCCCACGGCTGTATCAACCTCAGGGAGCCCTTGAGCTTAGTGTTCGGCCTCACCGCAATACCTCCCCTCGGGACAGTCGCGCGAGGGGGCTGGGCACAGGGGCGGTGCTCGGGTCACGCCCAAGTGTACGCCACCCAGCCAGGTCCCCTGGACCTGGTCGTCGCACGCCCCTCCCGAGTTGAGCCTTGGCGAGGACAAAGGTATGAAGGTCGTTTGAGCGTCAAGGGGGACTCCTGAGCATCGCGACTCAGGAGCCTAACTAGTCACGTAGGCCCTCACTCCTTGGTCTCGCACTGGTCGCCGGACGACCCAACGGCGGCTGAGGTATGCGCGGGGCCGGGCCCTGCCGACGTAGAAAACTAAACCTACTCCTGCGTCTCCTTCCTATAAGCTATTTGTGCGTCAAGGGGGACTCCTGAGCATCGCGACTCAGGAGCCTAACTGGTCACGTAGCCCCTCACTCCTTGGTCTCGTCCTGGTGATCCGGACGACCCAACGGCGGCTGAGGTATGCGTGGGCTCGGGCTCTGCCGACGTAGAACATAAAGCAAATAGGAAGGAAATCGCGAAATCTCAAAGCAAATATTACAAGACATATTGTTCTCGCAATACCAAACGCAAGTTTAAATACCTCCATGAGGCATGGTGCATGTTGCAGGAGTTAAACAGTGAAGGAGCCGCAAGCAAGTCATCCCTGGATACCGCCGTCGCCCGGAAGGGGTGCTCCTTCCTTGGTGGCGTTGCCTTCACCTGTACCACCGGCCGGGGCTGCAGGATAAGTAGCACCGGCGGTCGAAGGAGCGGGAGCGAAGGCGCGGAACTTCTTCAGCAGGGCCTCCACCTGACCCTTCACGACTGTGGCAGCGGCTGCGCAGTGCTTGTCATCCACAGGCTCCAACAGCTCGTCAAGGCGGGCGGTGGGATCACCAAGATGGAGGCGGCTGAAGACGCGCGTCAGCGCAGCCGAGGAAAGGACGCGAGCTTCCTCCTCTGCCATGGGGCCGATGCCGCTCACGACTTCCTCAAGCGCCTCGACCAAGTCGGGAAGTAGCTGGGCGGGGCCGTCCTCATCGGTGGTCAGCGGCTTCTCCAAGCCCTTCTCGTAGAGTGCCTTCAGTGCCACGCGGGACCTCTCCTCGAGGAGCGCGAAGGCCGTGCGGTCCTCGGCATGGACCTTCGCCTTGGCGTCAAGATCGGCCTTCTCGGCCTCCACCTTCTGCTCCAGCTCCTCCAGCCGGCTGCGTTCCGCAGCCTGCGCCTTCGCCAACTCTCCCAGCTCGGCGTCGCGACCCTTGATGGCGTCCTCCTGGGCCTTCATCTTCTGCTCCTCCGCTTTGCGGCCACGAACTTCTTCAGCATGCTCGTCGCACAGGGTCTTCAGCTCGGCCTCCAGCACCCGACAATGATCCCGGGCGGCTTCGGCATCCTTCAGCACCACTTCGCGAGCAGGCGCGGCTTGGGCGGTGGCCTGCTTCTCCTTCTCGGAGGTTGCCGCGGCCTGGCTCAGTGTCGCTCGAACATACACGTCAGAATGAAGCCAGCCAGAGACCAGCTCCAGGCGCCCGGCTACCAGGTGGGCGTCGGCGCCCTGGGGATCTTCTCACAGCTGGGCCATCTCCAAAAGGGCACGCTCCAAAATATCAGGGGAGGCAGAAGAACCTGGAACCAGCGGAGCGGCAGGAGAAGGAGGGGGCAACATCGTCACCATAGACTGGAAGACTGGGGGCTCCTGAGCCTTGGGGACCTCAACAGCCGAGCCGGACCCCGACGCCTCCGGAACCAGCGGGGCCGCGGGGGCTGACTCCTCCCGAGGATGCTCCCCCAGGCCTCACAAGGGTGATCGAGCCGGAGAAGCGTGAGCGCCGATGCTTCCTTTCCCGACGGAGGGGGACGCAGCCGCAGCAGGCAGATTGGTCCTGAGCGGCACCACCGCTTCCTCCTTCCTCTTCTGCGCGGGCATCGGTCTAATTGCACAATGAAGCAGCGTCAAGGATCAGCAGCATAAGCAAGAACAGGGCGGGGCAAGAACACTTACTGGTCCACAGCGGTGTAATCCACCCTCCGCTTGCTAAGCTTGAAGCCTGAGAGCCTCGCAGCCTGAGGCGCGGGCGCGCGGGCCCCAGGAGCCGAAGGAGGGGTAGCAGATGGGCCGGAAGCAGCTCCAGGTGGAGTCGGAGAGGTAGCGCCATCTCGGGGATCAGCGCCGACCTGCCCCGCGTTGGAACCGCGGACGGCGACCCCTGCTGGGGGCTGGCCCCTCGACATCGTTGCGCCCCCAGCTGCGGGCGGTTCCTTCCTCCCCAAGCGGCCATCGGCATCATCATCATCGTCGGGCATGGAGCGAAGGATGTCGGCCTTGCGTGGGGGAGAGGTTTCTCCTTTTCCCTCGTGGGCTGCCTCCGAGTCGCGCTCCTCATCTTCCTCCTCCTCTCCTCCCCGCGGGACTCGTCGGAGGACACGTCCACCAGCGCCGCTGCCACCGGAGCCCTAGAGGGCGCCGGCGGCACCAGCCCGCGCTCGTCAAAAGTGGGGATGGCAGCCGCGACCTGCGCCCCGTCCTCGCGAAGGAACAGAGGAACGAAGACGCTCGGCGGATACTCCTGGTCGTCCCCGACCAAGAAGCGGAGAGCCACAACCAGCTCCTCTTCGGGCAAGGCCGATGGACTCAGGCGAAGCTTGTCCTCCGCGCCCCCAAGCATCCACAAGGGGCGTGAGCGCGCCTTGAGCAGGGCCACGCGCAGCGCCAGGAACTCCCTCCAGAGCATTGTCGGTGTCAAAACCGGCGGATCTCGGGTAGGGGGTCCCGAACTATGTGTCTAGGATCGATGGTAACAGGAGATGGGGGACACGATGTTTACCCAGGTTCGGGCCCTCTCTATGGAGGTAATACCCTACTTCCTGCTTGATTGATCTTGATGAATATAAGTATTACAAGAGTTGATCTACCACGAGATCGTAATGGCTAAACCCTAAAAGTCTAGCCTATATGACTATGGTAATGTGTGTGTCCTTTCCGGACTAACCCCTCCGGTTTATATAGACACCGGGGGGACCTAGGGTTTACATGGAGTCGGTTACATAAGAAGGAATCTTCATAATCGGTCGCCAAGCTTGCCTTCCACGCCAAGTAGAGTCTAATCCGGACACGGGTACAGTCTTCGGCCTTCATGTCTTCGCAGCCCATCAGTCCGGCCCATGGATAACAGGCCGGACGCCTGAGGACCCCTTAGTCCAAGACTCCCTCAGTAGCCCCTGAACCTGGCTTCAATGACGAGGAGTCCGGCGCGCAGGTTGTCTCCGGCATTGCAAGGCGGGTTCCCCTTTCCGAACTCCAAGATAGTCTTCTGACGTGATGATAGTATCCGGACCTGCCACATACACACCATACATAACCGCAGAGAGAATATATATATTTTTACACGAGTCCTATCCGCTGATAGCTTTTTATAACACGGCATCATGTTTGTCCGGTCATAATTTCGAACCGTTTTTCGTCTGCCGCTCCACGTTTTGAGACGCGGTTGCCATTAGCACGTCTTGCCAAAGCAGAGATCGTGTCCCCTTATCACGAGATTCTCATCAATGCGGGCATGGGTAACCCAACCGTGGCATTTATACGGCCCTTGGGAATAGCCGAGTTTTCAGGGCAAGTGAGGAGGCGTTTAATATTCGATGCCTTTATAAGGGGATAAGGACTTCCTCTTCCTCTCTCACGCCCTCTCTCTGTCTCCGTCTTTCCAATCTCGAGCTTCAGCGCCCAAGTACTCATCTCCTTTCTGCTCAAGCAACCATGTCCGGATCCGGAGGTCAGGGCAAGTGGATGGTCTCCTCCGTCAAGGAGGAGGACATTACTGAGCTTCGGGCGGCCGGGTATTTGGCGAAGGACATCACCCACCGTCTGCTGGCCGAGGGACAAGTCATCCCCACGCCGAAGCCCACTGAGAGGGTAGTATTCATCCCCCATTTCTTCCGCAGGCTAGGGTTTCCGCTCCACCCTTTCGTCCGCGGGCTGATGTATTATTACGGGATAGATTTCCATGATCTGTCCCCGAATTCCTTCCTCAACATCTCGGCGTTTATCGTCGTGTGCGAGGCCTTCCTCCGCATCCGGAGTGCGGAGGAGCCATGGTGAGCAAGCGGCGCCCCCATGCGACTCACCTCCTGGGTCGAGAAGAGTCTGGACTGGTGTTCGCCCGATGAGCTGATCGCGTTGCAGACGCGCGTCCAGAGCATGATAGCCAAGGACGTCAAGCTCGTCGATGTGATCCAGGTGATGCTAGTTCGCCGGATTCTCCCATGCAAGTGCAGAGGTCGCCCTTTGTAGGATTTCAATCCAAAGAAGCATCACACCCTGGCGAGGCTCTTGAGACCACCCACGAAGATGCCTGGAAGTTGCTTTTTAAGGGCAACGAGAAACCGCCGGCCACGGATTCAGACCGTGGTCACGATTGTAAACACCCCGCCAGCGAGGTATGTTATTTTTGATGTATCCCCAACTTAATTGTTTCGAGGATGATGTTTGAGCTTTTATTATTGCTCTTTCAGGACTGGATGGAGAGGGCGAAGCGGATCCAGTGTCCGGCTCCGCTGCCCGAAGAACCGGTCAGCCCGTGCCTAGCGAAGATGCTGGTGCCGGTGCTGTATAAGGCGCCGGAGAAGAAGGCCAAGGGGGCCAAGAGTGGCCCCTGTTGCAAGGGCACTTCAGACGTGATGCCCGAAGACGACGAAGTTCATTCCTCTGATAGTTAACTGTACTATTGCAGTCCGGCCCGTGACCTTATCCAGCGATCTTCATCCGGGGGTTCGCTGGCTCCATCGGAGATGGCGAGCATGTCGCCACCGCCTGCCTATTCCCCCAGGGCCAGGGACGACACGGAGGTGTTGTCCCGGAGGATCGCTCCGAATCGGGGAGGAACCCAGGACGCTGTCCGGGAGGCGCCACGAGGCGAGACCTCCACTGCTGGACACCTGGGGGAGCCGAGCCCCATGGAGACTGGCGAAGAGGGCCACATCTAGTTCGGCCCTCAGTCGAATACGATTTCGGAGACTCATATAGCTCCGGAGTCAGGCGAGCAGCCCCCTTTTAAAGAGGGGGGGGTGCGCCGCTCCCACCAGTGGCCCCATCCATCCAGGGGCGCCGGATAACCTGATGGAGGCGCTACGAGGCGCCTCCGTCGTGGACGAGCACCGTGTCCTTATGGGTGCGGTGATCGAGAAGGTTCAGTCTGCCAAGAGCGGACTGAATGAAGCCTGCAGCAACCTATTGACAGGTTTTGAGGTAAGAGAGAGAAAAAAACCCATGTAGACCGTAGCCCCTGAGACACTGTCCGGTGTTCGGCGAGAATAACCGGATGGAGGATCAATCCTTATTTGTAGGAGACTAACTAAATATGTATCGATAAGCAGGCGTCACTGTTGGCTGCAACCTCGCATGCTGCCGAGGTCTCTGAACTGAAGCAGAGGCTGGAGCGGATCGAGAACGAGCTCGGCGAGGTTAAAATTCGGCTCCAGGAGGAGCAAGGTGAATGACGACTTGCTATGTGTTCGAAAAACAATAAGCGTTGTATATTGACTGCGGTGTCATGATATGTGCAGGAGCCGCGACCGAGGTCGAGGCCCTGAGGAAGGCCCTGGGTGAGGCCGAGGAGAAGGCTGTCCAGCAGCAGGCCGCCCGTAAGAAGCTCAAGGCCCAGATCAAAGAGGTCCAGCAGGAGCTCCAGGATGCGGTGAAAAAATGTGAGACCTTGGAGCATGATGCGTCGGCTCAAGGGGCCGAACTCACCAAGGCTCGTCAGAGCGTGGAGACCGCACGAAATGAGGCCAGGCCGCCCTCCAGGATATCCGGGAGGCCAAGAAGATCACGGTGGGTAAGGCTTTTAAGATGCAAAGCAAGTATGTGAAGAAGCAGTACCTTTTACTAACCCGGGTTCGGAGTTTCCCAGGGGCTTTTGCTGATTTACCATGCAGTGTATCGGACGCCGTGGAGTTCTATCGAGCCGAAGGAGGGGGTTCTATGGAGAAGCTCTTCTGGTCGCAATATGCGGTGTCAGAGCCTCCCGTGTCCTTCACCGATCAGCTGAAACGGCTGGTGGAGCTGCATAGGGTGGCCGAATTAGCCATGAAGGATTTGATAATCCGGCTATGGCCAGCTGAAGCTATGCCTGGCAGCTACTTCAGACTCGTGAGACGGATGGTGAACGTCTGCCCTCGGCTGGACGTCGTCAAGCGCTCTGCCTATTTGAAGGTGCCCGTATGGCCTTCGCTCTTTGCAAGATGTGGTGGGCGAAGATGAACGCCATTGAAGTTGCCAGCGGGCCACCTGAGGGCAAGGAGCACCGCACACCCGAGCGATATTTTGCGGATGTCATAGAAGGGTCTTGACTTGTAGCAGCGCAATGTTCGCAGGACATTGTATTTGAATAAATGTATTCATGTTGTCCTTGCCTTGTGTTATGAAAACAAAGCCTGTTCTTGTAATGTAATTTTATTATGCTTTTAATTGTTTCCTCCTGTGCGGCCGTGTTACATATCATCTGAGGGTTGGCAAGTCGTCGGCTTCTGCCCTCATGTAGGTAGTACGGAGGTGTTCGGGGTGGAATCTAAACAATCTTGATCCAATTATATGGTCCTTGAAGGAGTTGTTTAGCGCAACGAACAAGGCAATCAGACTATACGGCTTAAACACCCTCACTTCGCCATAGGAGTTTTATAATAAAGCATGGGCGCAGCCCCTGGTTTAAACCAGAGTGCTGTCAGCAACTGATCGGGAAGTGCCGATCTCTCGCATGACGCGGAAAAAATCTCCAACGATTTGTAACCCTCGAACAGCTGACCGGCTCTCTCCATATCATGACAGTCAGTTTTCGGCTTTCTCTACTGAGGTGCTCATCTGGTCAAGGCCAGGGCACAATCGCAGTAGTTCTCCCTTTACTACCCTAGCCGATTCAGCGGAACGTAGGGTAGCAAGCACAGGAGCCGGGCAATCCAACTATTGACCAAAGACATGATTCGGAACCAATGCATATAATGCTAAATTCGGGGTGCCGAACTTGTCTATAAGAAGTGTTCGGACATTGCTGCCGTATTATGGGGCGATTGGTAGCCCCTGGCGAATATGAGACGTACCAGATTGTACGGACGCGGTCGATAAGCAAACCGAAATAAAAATGAAGTAAGAAACGAAAAACCACAGAAACTGGGCTGCAAACCATTTTCATTATAACTATATGGATACGTCAAGGCATATCGTGTACAAAAAGTGCGATAAGCATCCGGGCTATTTAACATGCCGGAATTAAGAGGGCGTAGTGTGCGGGTAAGTAGGAATACCGTCAATAAGAACGTGTAGAGGTTACCCTACGCACTTATGCCACTTGCCATCTTTGTATGTCGATCCTTCGAAGGGACTGGTTATCAGGCACACGGGAAAAAGAACCTGAAACAAAAGGAGAAAGGGGTGAAAGTATGTGTGAGTCCGGGGTCGGTCAAACCGTACTGTGGACCACAAGATGTGCCTCCATCAATGCCCATGGGATTTTGAGCGCGTAATTATGTGCGCGTGGTACGAGTGCCACTACTTGATCAGGGCTGGGACGGAGGCCGAATTGCTAGTCAAGCTCTTGACGGGCCGAGTTGTCCTGTGGCAGCGTAGTCCGGACCTTCTTGACGGTGTCCGTGGGCTCGGCAGCCAGATTACGGATCTGCTTGAAAAGGCATTCTGTACTTCTGCTACTAGAGCGGCGGTGTGCTCCTCTTTATGGAGGGAGCGTTCCGTATTTCCATTAACTGTTATGACGCCGCATGGACCAGGCATCTTGAGTTTGAGGTAAGCATAGTGTGGAACCGCGTTGAATCTAGCGAACGCAGTTCATCCAAGCAGTGCGTGCTAGCCACTGCGGAAGGGGACGATGTCGAAGATTAACTCTTCGCTTCGGAAGTTGTCCGGAGAACCGAACACCACTTCTAGCGTGATTGAGCCTGTACAGCGGGCCTCAACGCCTGGTATGACTCCTTTAAAGGTAGTCTTTGTGGGTTTGATTCGTGAGGGATTAATTCCCATCTTCCGTACTGTATCCTGGTAGAGCAAGTTGAGGCTGCATCCTCCATCCATCAGGATTTGTGTGAGGTGGAATCCGTCGATGATTGGGTCAAGGACCAGTGCAGCCGAACCGCCATGGCGGATACTAGTTGGGTGATCTCGACGATCGAAGGTGATCGGAAATGACGACCATGGATTGAATTTTTGGGCGACTGGCTCTACCGCGTAGACGTCCCTGAGTGCCCGCTTGCGTTCCTTTTTGAGGATGTGCATAGCGTATATCATGCTCACAGTTTTGACTTGAGGGAGAAATTTCTTCTGCCCCCCGGTGTTCGGCTGACAGGGCTCTTTGTCCTCGTCCTCACTTTGTGATCCCTTTTCTTTGTTTTCGGCATTTAACTTGCCAGCCTATTTGAAGACCCAACAATCTTTGTTGGTGTGATTGGCTTGTTTGTCTGGGGTGCCGTGTATCTGGCACGGACGGTCGAGTATGCGGTCCAGGCTGGAAGGTCCCTCATTGTTCCTCTTGTAGGGCTTCTTCCGTTGGCCGGACTTGGAGCCGCTGAATCCGGCGTTCACTGTGGTGCCGTCGGTGTTATCGCCATTGCTTCGGCGTTTGTGTCTATTGCGCCGGAGCTTGCCGGTGTTGTTCTTGGCCTCAGAGGGGCCTGCCTCGTAGGCTGTGTTTTTGCTGCAGGCCAGCCAGCTGTCCTCACCTGCGCAAAAGCGGGTCATGAGTGCTGTGAGGGCTGCCATGGATTTCGGCTTTTCTTGGCCGAGGTGGCGGGCGAGCCATTCGTCACGGATGCTGTGTTTGAAGGCTGCTAAGGCTTCGGCATCCGGACAGTCAACGATCTGGTTCTTTTTGGTTAGGAACCTAGTCCAGAATTTTCTGGCCGATTCTCCAGGTTGTTGAACTATGTGCCTTAAGTCATCGGCATCAGGTGGCCGGACATATGTACCTTGGAAGTTGTCGAGGAAGGCTTCTTCCAAGTCCTCCCAGCTGCCGATGGAGTTCTCAGGCAGACTATTTAGCCTATGTCAAGCTGGTCCTTTGAGCTTTAATGGGAGGTATTTGATAGCGTGGAGGTCATCTCCTCGGGGCATGTGGATGTGGAGGATAAAATCTTCGATCCACACTGCGGGGTCGGTTGTTCCGTCGTATGATTCAATATTGACAGGCCTGAACCCCTCAGGAAATTCGTGATCCAACACCTCATCTGTGAAGCAGAGAGGGTGTGCGGCGCCTCTGTAGTAGGCCGCGTCAAGGCGCACCTCCTACGAAGTCCGTCTGTGGTTATCGGCCCGGGTTTGATTAAGTTTGTCGCGTCCGAACAGGTAGCTGTCATCCCGAGTAGGGAAGCGTCCTCGCGATCCGTATATTGATCTGGTGTGTCCTGCTCTACTGTCCAATTCCTGCCGAAGGTCATATTTATGGTCCCGAGCTGGTCTGTCCCTGTGTTTGCGAGGCGATGGGCGGGTTGTTGTTCGGCCTGAGTTGCCGTTTTATCCCGACCGCGGGGTGGTCGGTCTGCCACGCTGTCCCGACCGCGTGGTGGTCGGTCCGCATTGCGCGAGGGAGGTATGGGATCTGCTGCCTCCTCATCGAACTGAGGTAGCAGTCTGCGTTTTGGGTAACTCTTGGCTGGGCGCTTGAGGCCATATTCTTCGGCTACCAGGACATCGGTCCATCTATCGATGAGTAGGTCTTGATCTGCTTAGAGCTGCTGCTGCTTTTCTTTAGGCTTCTTGAAGTAGCTATGAGCTGGCGCTTAAAGCGCTCCTGCTCGAGGGGTGCCTCAGGCACGATGAAGTCCTCATTGCCAAGGCTCTCATCATCTACGGAGGGTGGACGATAACTATCATTATCCGGGTCATTGGGCGTGGCCTGTTTATCAGGGTTAACTTGCTCGTTGTCTCGCTCCTCCTGTTCGGATGCGGCTCCAACAGGGTCTTAATTGTTTTCGGCGTCACCCGGAGTACTGTTTTCTCCGGTGCCAGTGTTTCCATCTTTTGAGCGACGAGGCTTAGAGCGGCGTTTAGGGTGCCGGCTCTTGGACTGTGTCTCGGAGGGTTTATTCGCATTTGGCTCTTCTTTGTCGTCGCCAGATCCTTTAGGTGTATCAACCATGTACACATCGTACGAAGAGGTGGTCGTCCAACGTCCGGTGAATGGCGGGTCTTGGCCTTGCTCCTTGTCGACATCATCGTCCATACCGTCGAAGTCTTCGGAGCCATAATCGAGCTCGTCGGTTAGGTCTTCGACGGTAGCTATGAAGTGGGTGGCGGGTGGGAAGCAAAATTCCCCATCATCAGCATCCAACTCGAACCAAATATAGTTCGGCTGCGAGTCCTTCTCCAAGGACAAATTCCTTAAAGAGTTCAGCACGTCGCCCAAAGGTGAGTCCTGGAAAATATCTGCGGCGCTGAATTCGAAGACCGATAACCGATCTAGCTCGGTGTCCGCAGGCGTACATGGTCCGGAACTTGTAGCCGGAGACAAGTCCGAAGTCCCGTTGAAGCAAGTATTGCAGGGTGTTGAGTCCATGTGCGGCTCCAACGCCGCGGACTCTATGGCTTTGGATGGCATGATCTGCTCTGGTTCTGAGGCCATTGCAGCAGCAGGAACCATCTCTTGGATGTGATCCGATGACAGATTTAAGTCATGTTCATCGAAGCGAGGGGGAGCGATCGCCGCGGTCTCGAATCCCTTGAAGATCAAGTCTCCACGGATATCTACGACGTAGTTCAGGTTTCCAAATCTGACCTGATGGCCAGGGGTGTAGCTATCGACCTGCTCCAGGTGGCCAAGCGAGTTGGCCCGTAGTACGAAGCCGCCGGACACAACGATCTGTCCGGGGAGGAAGGTTCCTCCTTGGACAGCGTCATTATCGACGATTGAAGGGGCCATCGAACCTTTTTTCGATGGCATAGTGGAACTCTCAATGAAAGCACCAATGTCGGTGTCAAAACTGGCGGATCTCGTGTAGGGTGTCCCGAACTGTGCGTCTAGGATCGATGGTAACAGGAGATGGGGGACACGATGTTTACCCAGGTTCGGGCCCTCTCTATGGAGGTAATACCCTACTTCCTGCTTGATTGATCTTGATGAATATGAGTATTACAAGAGTTGATCTACCACGAGATCGTAATGGCTAAACCCTAAAAGTCTAGCCTATATGACTATGGTAATGTGTGTGTCCTTTCCAGACTAACCCCTCCGGTTTATATAGACACCGGGGGGATCTAGGGTTTACATGGAGTCGGTTACATCAGAAGGAATCTTCATAATCGGTCGCCAAGCTTGCCTTCCACGCCAAGTAGAGTCCAATCCGGACACGGGTACAGTCTTTGGCCTTCATGTCTTCGCAGCCCATCAGTCCGGCCCATGGATAACAGGCCGGATGCCCGAGGACCCCTTAGTCCAGGACTTCCTCAAGCATGGCCCCGTCAGATTCGCCGCCTTCGCGTTGCCCGGCTTCAGGTCGGCAACCATCTTCTCCAGCACGGGCTTCGCCCGGTCATCAGTAAGCTTGGCACAAGACCACCCTTCGTCGGACTGGGGCATCTCCGTCGGCAGCGCCAGCCGAGGATGGACGCACTTAGCATCCATCATGACCCACTTTCTCCTAAAGTCGTCGGCCTTCTTCCCGGCCTTTGAGATCGCGTTGGCCTTGCCGGCCGCGATGAAGTTGGCGCACCCGGAAGTATGACCGTCGTTGATTCGGAGGAAGAAGAAGTGGCGCAGCAGAGCCACGGACGGCATCACCCCGACGTACGCCTCACAATAGAAGGTGAAGATCGACAAGAGAAGAACAGAGTTGGGGTGGAGGTGAAGGGCCTGCAACCTGTAATGACGGAGGACGGCATAGAAGAAGTCGGAGAGGGGGGAACCAGGCCTGCGACGATGCTGCTCATGAAAAAGGGGTAGAAGGTGGTGCCCTCGGGCTCTGGCTCGGCGGAGCCGGCCCGGAGCTTGGTCTCCCCCCTCTCGTTGCTCTCCCCCGCCGTCAGCAGGCGCGTGGCAGCGAGGTTCTTCTCCGAGACATTGGGCGCGTCCAAAGCCGGCTCATACCAGCCGGGCAACAAAGCAGCCTTGACCTTGCGGGGCGCCATTGGTCGGAGAATCAGAAGGGGATTGAAGCAGATCTGGAGGATTCAGAGGCAAGGAGCGAGAAAGGGGATCTGGAGCAAGACGAAGGAAGGCAATAAAGGCAAACATTGCCCACACCGGTCTTTTGTCAGTCGGGCAGTTGCTGAGGCAGCGTGGGGAAGCGGAGACGCCCACGTCCAATCAATCGCCACGCGTCGACCAAGGCCGCAGGCTGTTGGGGCCCGCGGCACTCCGCACTTGCCCTTTGGCTCCGCCTCGAAGCCAAGTCCGAGCGTGTCTTGGGCCCGGGGGCTATTGTCGACGTCCTGGGAACGGGGGTCCCCAGACTTGCCTACCTGCGGCCCGTGGGGTGGCCCCACAAGTGGCCCATTACGGCCCGACTTCACTAGCAAACGCTCAAGACCCTCGCGAGGGGCCAAGCCTCGCGAGGCAAACGACACAAGACCTCCTCAGGGGCGGCCTCACCAGGTTGGCTCGCGAGGGGCGGAGAGATCAAGGCAAGGGGAACCTCGTGAGGTTCCCATGACGCAAGCCATGACGACCAAGACCAGGCGGGTGCCAGGCGGGCGCCAGCGCGCACAGTGTCCTTGTTTCCTCTTTGTTGCTAAGGAGGCAAGCGCAGGCAAGGAGTACCGAGGCATCAGGCAAAGGTTTCCATATCGATGCAACGAGACCAAGACGAGCAGGATGGCAGGACGGAGGTCACCGTGGAGCCCAAGACAGCGTCACCACCAGAGCCTTTGGCAGGCGAAGACTACTTTTGTCAGGATAGCTTGTACTACTTGTCCCCCTTCAAACTGGCCGTTGTGGCATCCCTTTCCGCTCAATATTTGGGAAGAGGACCAGGGTCTCTATAAATAGGACTAGCCACCACCTTAGCAGGGGACGGATCATTCTGTTCACCAACCACCACACAAGTTCACCGAGCACAAGAGCACCTCTCCTCAGGAGATTGTTCTTTCCCCTGTATTGTTCATCCTCAGCCCAAGAGGCAATCCACCACACCACACTGGAGTAGGGTATTACACCACATCGGTGGCCCGAACCAGTATAGATCTTGTGTCTCTTGTGCTGCGAGTCCGTCGAGCTAGGCTTTGAGATCGCGGTGAGGGTGAGGGCGTGATTAGGTAGGGGGAGATCTTCGTGCGCACCCCAGAGTTCGAACCTCAAGGGTTTTGCTGGAACCCGAAATCCGACAGATGTAACATGCGTGAACGTGTAGAGATGTAGTTTTGGAGGGCCTACAGAGAGAAAAGCGTAATACAGTCACCGGACTTCAGAATACACTCATTACGGTCACTATATATGTTTTGCGGTGATTATACGGTCACTTGCTCACCGTTCAGCATCGGATTACACTCTGTTGACCGGCCAAATAGTCTGCGTGGCACTATGTTGACTAGTTAAAGTGACCACATTCCTTGTGGGTCCCACCTGTCAGTTTGCATAGGAAAAAGGTCAGGTAAACACAATTTACGCATGCGCAACAAGACTCCAACCCGTGCGCGGGAACCACCTGGTTGTGTATGTGTCTGCCAGGGCCTGATGTGTGCGCATGCACGTGTAGGTTGAGCACTTGAGCGTGAGAGAGTGTGTTGGTCGTGTGGTGTGTGCATGCATGCGTGCGTGTGTGCGTGTTAGTGTTGCGTGCGTGCATGGCTGCATGTGCACGTGTGAGTGTTGCGTGCGTGCGTGGCTGCGTGTGTTCGTGTGAGTGTTACATGCATGCAGTTTGTGTGCATGCGTGCGCGCGTGTATAATCACCACACTAGCTCCTGTGTGTTAAAACAGACGGCTCAGCATACCAATACAAGGCCACCTTGTCCGTTGTGCCCGCGGTCATGACTTCGAACCACCATCCAATATTTTTTTATCATTTGTTTTCATTCTTACTAGCAAGATGCCCATGCGTTGCACGTAACATCAAGATGCATTCGTATGAGTAGTTTATCTTGTGAGAGAAAAGGTTGAACGAAGGAAGGCCTGATTTGCAAATGTGGAGAGGTGTGTGGGTACCTTTTTGCAAAATTGCCATAGTTTCCTTGCTATCCATCAGATATAAATCGGACGACCTATATTGTAGGATGGCAGGCACACCATCATAACCAACTCTGTTTTTATAAGAGTGTAGAGTAGATACACGCCGACATGTGGGCCCAATGGTAGTGAGATAATGTGATGCGACACTAGAGGTACCACGTGGAGTGTTTAACTGGTCAACTAGTCGTGTCTTAAGGAAATACAGACCTATACGGTGAGCCCATGACTGTATAATAACCACAAAACATAAATGGTGACCGTAATGAGTGGATTCTGAAGTCCAATGTACGTATCGTGCTTTTGCTTCAAATACAATGATCGTCACTGTATATATCACGAGAGAAATATGAAACATGCGTGAATGTGCTGGGGGCGTACTTTTAGAGGACCTGGAGATAGTTTGTGTGCGTACGTGAAAGGGGCATGGAGGGGGTGTATGTGATGGAGAGATGCTCTTCGTTTCTCTTTATTATGACTATATATAGTATAAAAATATAAGAATTCACAGTGCGGAATAAATATCATTGTGGGCACCATGCAATGCGAATTAACGTTCATACTCCTCCATATAACTTTGTAATGTTGTATATATGTAGAAATTCTAAAATAATTTTTTGGCCACACTTTATTCAAAAGGAATGTTGTATGCGAAATAAACGTGAAGAGAGGGCTTTTTAGATCAGTGGGGTACATGATGTAACATGTGTGAATGTGTAGTTGATATATTTGGCAGGGCCTAGAGAGGTATGTGTGTGTATTACGTATTCGAGAGAGGCATGGATAGAGGGGCCGGCGGGGGGGGGGGGGGACGTGGGAGAGATAGCACGAGAAATGAGAGAGGTCTAGAGAGAGAGACGAATATGATGTCATAGCGAGAGATGCCCTTGAGTGTGTATATGCAAGGGGGTAGGGGATAGAGGCACGAGGAGAATTTTTTTGTGTGGTCTCTGTGTTGGTATGTGTGGGTGTGAGAAGATAACGAGACCTGGGGCAGAGGGTGTGTCACCGCGTGAGGTCCGGTGGGCCGAGGTGAGGCCCTTGGTTCGGTTCCGTCCTGCGCCACATTGGACGGCCCGTGACCGAAACATGGTTCTCCCTTAGCTCCCCCCGCCCCCCGCCTCCCTGTACGATTCCCCATTCATACTCCATGGGCGCCAAAACTACCTCTCCACCAGCCGCGAAACCCCGATGTCCTCCGTCCGCTACCCCATCCTACCCATCAACCTCCGCCCTCCTCCATCACGCCGGAGCCGATACCCCGACGTCGTCGTCCACCGCAACCGCAACCGCAACGCCCTCCACGACTAGTAGTTGAAGCCGAGGCCAATCTGTCCGTACCCGAGCCAGTTCAACCACGCCGTCCTGTGCCTCACCGCTGCCGCTCCAATTTCGCCACCGTCCACCACACCGGAGTTGTTCCCGCTACACGATCCTTCGCCGCCTCGGATCTGCTTCCCCTCCGCCGACAGACGACCACCGCAACAGAGTCAATAATTTGGCCATGGGTTCGTCCAAGGCTCGACCCTCCTCCAAAACATTGGTTCCCCAGGTAAAACCAAGAAAATCGCCGCGACATCCGGAGGACCCAGCACTGCAAACCGGAAATGGTACTCCTCTTCCCTTACTCGTGCAAATCTTACGTGTCCGCTTGCACGGTATTCATCCCATAGAAGACACTAGTTGACCGCTTCTTCTTGATACTAGATGTTCCTAGTAACTCATGATGCACAAGGTTTCTCCTCATATACTATTTTACCTTAGCTAGAGGTCTGTTGCCCCTGGATTTCATTCATTGTTAGTTGATTCCCAATTAAAGGAAGCATTCCCCAGCGTAACAGGCGCTAGTCCGTTACACCGGGGAAGCAGTGCCTCGGTGTTTATCTTAGGGGTGTGTGGGGCCTAGGAGCTGCTGGCGCCCGATCTGGGGGTTGGTCGGGATTAAAGGGATGGCCGAGGGGCGCTTCCAAGCATGGCGGTGGTGTGAGGTCGAGGGGAGGGCGGGGCGGCAGGGATCTGGGCCGGTGGTCGCTGGCGGTTCGAGAAAGATCGTCAACAGTGACTGGCGGGAGGTAGACGAAGGCCATCTGCCCGTTCCTTATAGATCGGACGGTTCATAAAAAAATTGACTGACCTATTTATTTTCAGTCGACTGTTATTTTGATAGGACCAGATGTGGTGGTGTGCTGGAGGAGTACCTGCATTTCCCAGCCATCCTGTACTCATATATTACAAAATCATACGGAGTAGAATCTAATTTTGTTTGCCATGCAATGTTGTAGAGCTATCATATGTCTCCTGTCGTTTATTTTTCAGCCACCTGCTATCTGCAACTTTTACAGTGCACTAGTTCTACACACACTTCACCCATACTCTCACTATTGTGTTTTTATGCAAGGGTATTTCAGACTCTGCCTTGACAGAAGCAGAAAACAAAAGAGAGAAGTTGCTCCTGCTTGCTTTGCGGGCAGGCAAGACACGTGTCTGCGCTTTAAAGGTTAGATGTTCAACAGATGTAGACGGTAAACGTAGCTCTGGAGTTGATGATCTCGCTCGCCGTGAACCACCATCCCAGGTGCTTGCTTTAACTTCATGGTGTCATATGTGGTTCCATGTTGCATATGGTGTCTAGCTTGTATTCGAAAGACTGAAGTCGGTCTTTATTGAGACAAGGAAAGATATTTTTTGCATGAACCATCCCGGGAGCACCAGAAGACAAATAGCTAGTCAGGGCACTGGCCGAGCCAGTGACAAGCCAAGCACAGACATGCATCACCTGGAAGCCAACTAAAAGCCACGATGGTGGCGAAGCAGCCCGCCTCCCACCAGGCTCTCAGGTCCTAGATGATCATGCTCACCACTCCAGCCGGATGTCTAGCTTGTATTGCTTCCAATTTGGTTAAATTGCATATTCTTAGCTTACACAATATACCTTTGAATATGACATGCATTCTTGTTTTTGGTACATACTAGTACATGTGTCTATTAACCATGTTCTTACATCAAACTAATGTTCTTGTGTATCCCTCATCAATCACTTATGATGAGGCAGTTAGGCCAGTGGACTACTGTGAGAAAGGATCCTTATTTAAAGAATGCAACGTCAGCCTCCCCACATGATTCTCAAGAAACAACAAGGCTAGATGAATATAGTGAACGTAGCTCTGTAGTTGATTATCGCATTTCCCCTACACCAGCATCGCAAGTGCTTGCTCTAACCTGGCAGCGTGATATGTGGTTACCTGTTGCATATGGTGTCTAGATTGTAATTCTTCTAATCTGGTTAAATTGCATGTGTTATTCTGCTTAGTTTATACATTATACCTGTTAATGTGACATGCCTTCCTGTTTTTAGTACATAGTACATCTTCTATTAAGCATGTCCTAACATAAAACTATTGTTTTTTTGTATCCCGCATCAATCAATATGACGAGACACCTTTAGTATATGCAGTGCGATATTAGTTGCATCTTTCATATGATTTATAGCATGCGCTGCTTCTAATTTGTTGAAATACGATGGGACGCTTTTAACTTGGCAGGGTCATATTTGTTGCATCTTTCATGTGGTGTCTAGCTTGCATGGCTTCTTATTTGTTGAAATGGCTTCTGCTTAGTTTACACAAACAGTTGTGAATACGCCATGCCGTCCTATTTTTGGTACATATTCCATCCTGGTATCATGTGTTAGCTTGACATCAAAGTAGTGATTGTCAGTATCATGCACAAATGAGTTCTAAAGAGTGAATTTTATTGCTTTTTTGTCGGTTTTACTTGACAATTCAAAATCAATAAAGCGGAAGGAAATTAGCAAGGCAGCGGATAAAGGTGTTCCTTCCAAACGGAGGGCCTCTACAGATTCTACTCCTCCACCCCCAAGATGATTTGCAAGATAACACATGCATAGACACTCAACATAGCTGTGTTGATGATGAGCACGTCTCCCCTAGTGCACCATCATAGGTGCTCCCTCTAACTTGGCACTGTTATATGTGGTTGCATGTTATGTATGATGTCTAGCTTGTATTGCTTCTAATTTTGTTGAATTCCATATGCTTACTTTACACATTATACTTGTGAATAAGACACGTGTTCCTGTTTCTAGAACATACAATATCTGTCTATGACACCATGTTCTTACATCAAAGTACTACTGTTGTGTAACCTGCAACAATCACTTATCATAAGACACGTTTGACTTGGGAGTGTGATATAGGTTACATCTCGCATTCTTTTCTAGCTTGTACTACTTCTAATTTGGTGAAATGGCACTTATGACGAGACAGTTTTAACTTGGTAGAGTGATATTCGTTGCATCTTTCATATGGTGTCTAGCTTTCATTGCTTCTAATTTGTTGAAATGCCTTCTACATAGTTTACACATCATAGCTGTGAATATGCAATGCTGTCCTTTTTTCTTACACATTCAATCATCCTATCATGCGATCGCCTTACAAAAGTAGTGCTCGTCAGCATCCTGCATCAATGAGTTCTGAAAAGCGAATTTTTATTCATTTTTCTTGTGGGTTTGACTTGACAAGGCAATACAATTAAGAAAGAGGAAGGATAAAATAAGCCAGGGACTGATGGCGGTCTGATACTTCTCCAACGTATCTACTTTTCCTAACGCTTTTCCTCTAGTTTTGGACTCTAATTTGCATGATTTGAATGAAACTAACCCCGGACTAACGCAGTTTTCAGCAGAACTACCATGGTGTTCTTTTTTGTGAAGAAATAAAAGTTCTCGGAAGGAATGAAACTTTGCGAGGAATTTTTATATAATATATAAGAATTTCTGGAGCTAAGAACTACCGGAGAGGGGCCCCTTGGTGGGCACGACCCACCAGGGCGCGCCCCCCTCTCCTGGCGCGCCCAGGTGGGTTGTCCCCACCTGGTGGCCCCGCTGACCCTGAAACCGACGCTGTAAAATCCTATGTTTTTCAGAAAAAATCAGAGAGAAAGAATTATTGCGATCCACGAGACGGAGCCGGCGCCACCTCCTGTTCTTCATCGGGAGACCAGATCTGGAGTCCGTTTGGGGCTCCGGAGAGGGGGATCTTCGTTCTTCGTCATCACCAACCCTTCTCCATCTCAAATTCCATGATGCTCCCCATCGGGAGTGAGTAATTCCTTCGTAGGCTCGCTGGTCGGTGAGGAGTTGGATGAGATTCATCATGTAATTGAGTTAGTTTTGTTAGGGCTTGATCCCTAGTATCCACTATGTTCTTTGATTGATGTTGCTATGACTTTGCTATGCTTAATGCTTGTCACTTTGGGCCCGGGTGCCATGAACTCAGATCTGAACCGTTTATGTTATCATCATTATATCCATGTTTTAGATCCGATCTTGCAAGTTATAGTCACCTACTACGTGTTATGATCCGGCAACCCCGGAGTGACAATAACCGGGCCCACTCCCGGTGATGACCGTAGTTTGAGGAGTTCATGTATTCACTATGTGTTAATGCTTTGTTGTGTTTCTCTATTAAAAGGAGGCCTTAATATCCCTTAGTTTCCAATATGGACCCCGCTGCCAGGGGAGGGTAGGACAAAAGATGTCATGCAAGTTCTTTCTATAAGCACGTATGACTATTTACGGAATACATGCCTACATTATATCGATGAACTGGAGCTAGTGCCGTATCGCCCTAGGTTATAACTGTCTCATGATGAATGTCATCCAACAAGTCACCGATCCAATGCCTATGAATTTATCCTATATTGTTTTTGCTAAGTTACTACTGCTATCATCACTATTACACTTGCTACAAAATTACTGCTATCATTGTTACCGTTAGTGTTACTGATGTCACTACTATCAAAACTATCATATTACTTTGCTACTATTTACTTGTTGCAGATAATAAATTTCCAGGTGTGGTTGAATTGACAACTCAGCCGCTAATACCTTCAAATATTCTTTGGCTCCCCTTGTGTCGAATGTATAAATTGGGGTTGAATACTCTACCCTCGAAAACTGTTGCGATCCCCTATACTTGTGGGTTATCAAGACCTTTTTCTGGCGCCGTTGCCGGGGAGCATAGCTATATTTGTTGAGTCACATGGGATTATTATCAATTTATCACTATGAAGAATCTGAAGGATGCTAAGACAAAGATATTTCCCTCTAAGACGAGGGGAGGTAAGGAACTTCCATCCAGTTCTGCTTTAGATTCACCTTCCGTTATGAGTAAACTTGAAACCCACCACATGCTATCAATTCTAATATGTCGCAAGTTTTGATGATGCTACTTCTACTCTGAATGATGCTTATGATGATGCTAGTACCTTGCTTGATAATGATGATGTGCCACTTGGTGAATTTGTTGATGAACAAATTGCTAGAGTAATACAACATGATGTTGTTGAATCTGATGATGAGCTTGAAACTGAAACTCCTGAAACACCTGCTAGAACTAGCCTTCCTAGATATGAATTTCCTAAGGTACCGAAAGGTTATGTTATGAATGAGGAAACAACTAGAGATATTCTTGCTTGTAAGGATAGAGATGATCTAGAGAAATTATTATGCAAGTATAAAGAAAAATCTCTGAATGCTAGAATGAAATGTGATCCTAAGTTTGCTACTTCACCTATCTTTATTGATGATAAGTATTATGAATTCTCTGTTGACCCAGAGTTAATTACTTTGGTTGAATCTGATCCTTTCCATGGTTATGAAACTGTTGTGGCACATCTTACTAAGTTGAATGACATAGCTACCTTTTTTACTCATGATGAGAAAACTCGCTATTACTTTATTCTCAAGTTATTTCTGTTCTCATTAAAGGGTGATGCTAAAGCTTGGTACAATACTCTTGCTCCTGGTTGTGTGCGTAGTCCCCAGGATATGATTTATTACTTCTCTGAAAAATATTTCCCTGCTCATAAGAAACAAGCTGCTTTACTAGAAATATTTAACTTTATGCAAACTAAAGAAGAGAGTCTCCCACAAGCTTGGGGGAGGTTTTGCCAGTTACTTAATGCTTTTCCTGATCATCCTCTTAAGAAAAATGAAATACTTGATATCTTCTATAATGGACTAACTGATGCTTCTAGGGACTTCCTAGATAGTTGTGCTGGTTGTGTTTTCAGGGAACGAACTGTTGTGCAAGCTGAAGAATTATTGAATAAAATATTGAAAAATTATGATGATTGGACTCTTCCTGAACCACCGCCTAAACCCACTCCGAAGAAGAGGGGTATATTATATCTCAGTCCTGAAGATATGCAAGAGGCAAAGAAATCTATGAAGGAAAAAGGTATTAAAGTTGAGGATGTTAAAAATTTATCTCCTATTGAAAAAAATACATGGGCTTAATACACCACCAGTGCCTAAGGTGGTAGAGGTAAATTCTCTAATGAAGTTCAATGATAATAATAATCCTCACAATATGCATCCTAGTCAATGCCTTTATGAGTTTGAAAACTACATTAGAAAACAAGATCACTTCAATGCAAATGTTATGAAACAATTTAAATATAATTCTGATATGATTGCTCGCTTGAGTGACTTGTTATTTAGAATTTCAACTGATGTTAGAGGTGTTGGAAAGCATGCTTCTATGGTTCAAACTCAGTTAGAACAAGTTGCTAAATCACAAAGAGAATTGCTTGATGAAATGAATAACAACATACATGACTTTGCTGTTAAAGTTGCAACTAGAGGAGGTAAAATGACTCAGGAACCACTCTATCCTGAGGGACACCCAAAAAGAATTGAACAAGACTCGCAAAGGGTTAACACTGTTGCACCTAGTCCTTTTAGAAAGAAAAAGAAAAAGAAAAATGATAGGACTTTGCTCACTTCTAGTGAACCTGAAATAGAAAAACCTCCTAATAATGATAATGAAACTTCTATCTCTGATGCTGAAACTCAACCTGGTAATGAACACTCACCTAGTGATAATGAAAAATATAATGATGAGGTTCATGAAGACACTCAACGAAACAATAATAAAGAACCAGACAATGATGTTGAGATAGAACCACCTGTTGATCTTGATAACCCACAACCTAAGAATAAAAGGTATGATAAAAGAGACTTTGTTGCTAGAAAACACGGTAAAGAAAGAGAACCATGGGTTCAAAAACCTATGCCTTTTCCACCCAAGCCAACTAAAAAGAAATATGATGAAGAATTTGAACGCTTTGCTGAAATGCTGAGGCCAGTCTTTTTGCGTACTCGCTTGACTGGTATCTTGAAAATGCCTCCTTATGCAAAGTATATGAAAGACATCATCACAAATAAGAGAAAAATACCGAAAGCTGAAATCTCCACTATGCTTGCTAATTATACTTTAAAAGATGGAGTACCTAAAAAACTTGGAGATCCGGGAATACCAACTATACCTTGCTCTATCAAAAATAATTATGTGAAAACTGCTTTATGTGATTTAGGAGCTGGTGTTAGTGTTATGCCTTTCTCTTTATATAAAAGACTTGATTTGAATAAAATCACACCTACTGAAATATCTTTGCAAATGGCTGACAAATCAACTGCCATACCTATTGGTATCTGTGAGGATGTGCCCGTTGTTGTTGCTAATGTTACTATTTTGACTGACTTTGTTATACTTGAGATTCCCGAGGATGACAACATGTCGATTATCCTTGGTAGACCCTTCTTGAATACTGCAGGTGCTGTTATTGATTGCAATATAATCAAGGTCACCTTTCATATCAATGGTAATGAGCATACAGTGCACTTTCCAAAGAAACAATTCCAAGTGAATGGTATTTATGTTATTGAAAAATCTCCGACAGTCACTATTGGAAGTTTTCAAATACCTCTACCTACTGTCAAAAATAAATATGAAATGCTTATTGTTGGGGACATTCATATCCCCATTGAGGAAACTTAGTGATGTACGAAAGTTCTTCGGTTTCATGCTAATCGAAAGTGGTTGTTGATGATGTTTGCTAAGACTACATCGGTGTTTCCCCCAAGAGGAGAGGATGATGTAGCACAACAACGGTAGGTATTTCCCTCAGTAATGGAACCAAGGTATCAAACCAGTAGGAGAACCAAGCAACACAATGTAAACATCCCCTGCACACAAATAACAGCCACTCGCAACCCGACGTGTTAAAGGGGTTGTCAATCCCTTTCGGGTAACGACGCAGAAAGCATGATGAAGGGAGAAAATTATGATAGATTGAAATAATAGATCACAAATAAAATAAAGTGCAGCAAGATATTTTTGTATTATTGGTTTAATAGATCTGAATAAAAACGCAAAGGAAAAATAGATCGCAAGGCAAATATATGAGCAAGAAGACCTGGGTCCATAGGTTTGACTAGTGGCTTCTCTCGAGAAAAATAGCAACGGTGGGTAAACAAATTACTGTTGGGCAATTGATAGAACTTCAAATAATCATGATGATATCCAGGCAATGATCATTACATAGGCATCACGTCCAAGATTAGTAGACCGACTCCTGCCTGCATCTACTACTATTACTCCACACACCGACCACTATCCAGCATGCATCTAGTGTATTAAGTTCATGGAAAACGGAGTAATGCAATAAGAACGATGACATGATGTAGACAAGATCCGTTTATCTATATGGCGATAGATATAGATCTCGTCTTTTTATCCTTAGTAGCAACGATACATACGTGTCGGTTCCCTTTCTGTCACTGGGATCAAGCACCGTAAGATTGAACCCACTACCGGGCACCTCTTCCCATTGCAAGATAAATATATCAAGTTGGCCAAACAAAACCCAAATATCGGAGAAGAAATACGAGGCTATAAGAGATCATGCATATAAGAGATCGAAGAAACTCAAATAACTTTCATGGATATAAAAAGATATAACTGATCATAAACTCGAAGTTCATCAGATCCCAACAAACACATCGCAAAAGAGTTACATCATATGGATCTCCAAGAGACCATTGCATTGCGAATTTAGCGAGAGAGAGAAAGCCATCTAGCTACTAACTACGGACCCGAAGGTCTACAAAGAACTACTCACGCATCATCGGAGAGGCACCAATGGAAGTGGTGAACCCCTCCGTGATGGTGCCTAGATTGGATCTGGTGGTTCTGGACTCTGCGACGGCTGGATGAATATTTCGTCGACTCCCCTAGGGTTTGTGGATTTTTGCGGTATTTGTAGAGCAAAGAGGCGGTCTGGGGGGCACCCGAGGTGGGCACAACCCACCAGAGCGCGCCTGGGCCTCCTAGCGCGCCCTGGTGGGTTGTGCCCCACTCGGGGCACCCCCCAGGTGCAACCAGGGCCCATTGCCTTCCTTCTGGCCCACAAAAATTCATCGTGGAGTTTTGTGGCATTTGGACTCCGTTTGATATTGATTTCCTGCGATGTAAAAAACATGGAAAAGATAGCAACTGGCACTTGGCACTATGTCAATAGGTTAGTCCCAAAAAATGATATAAAATGATTATAAAACATCCAAGATTGATAATAAAACAGCATGGAACAATCAAAAATTATAGATACGTTGGAGAAGTATCAGCATCCCCAAGCTTAACTCCTACTCGTCCTCGAGTAGGTAAGTGATAAAAACAGAACTTTTGATGTGGAGTGCTGTTCATCAAGTCATATCATATTATTTTATTTATATCATGGACATTTGGACTTTTATGTGATTCAAAGCAATAGTCTAGTTTTGACATAATAATTTAGATACTCGAGCATATCAACAAGCAACCACGTCTTTCAAAATATCAACGCTAAACTAAGTTATCCCTAGCACATCATGCTCAAACATTGATCCATTCATGAAATACACTCGAATATTAACTACACCCAATACTTGAGCACGATCATATTGCCTCCTAGTTGGTGCTTTTGTAAGAGAAGATGGAGACTCAAAATTTAAAATAAAAATTGCATAAAGTAAAGAAAGGCCCTTCGCAGAGGGAAGTAGGGATTTGTAGAGGTGCCAGAGCTCAAAGAAAAATTAGAGATAAAAACATTTTGGGAGGTGTATCCATCCCACCAACGAAAACAACTCAGAGCTACAAACACTTTCCATGCTAGATACGCCATAGGCGGTTCCCAAACAGAAAATAAAGTTTATTCCTTTTCCACTATTCTTTCACTTTCCATGCTAGCCGTATCCACGGGTTCCCTCCATACCAACACTTTCCAAGGAATTTATTATTTGATAACATAAAGTAAATTCATTTTTGCATTTCGGGACTGGGCATCCCTAAGACCTTTGCCTTACTCTCGTGCAATGACAAGTGAATAAACACTCATCGTGAGAATAACACATCTAGCATGGAAAATATTAGCCACCCGTTACCGTTCCGCGAGTGAAACAAATACACAAAAGAGAAGTTTATTTTGAAAATTAGAGATGGCGCATACAAATTTACTTAGAACGGCAAAAGAATACCGCAAATAGGTAGATATAGTGGACTCATGTGGCAAAACTGGTTTAAAGGATTTTGGATGCACAAGTAGAGGTCATACTTGGTGCAAAATGAAGTCTAGCAAAAAGATTGAGAAGCGACCAACCAAGAAACGAATAATCTCATAAGCAAGCATTACGCATAATTAACACCGAATAATGCACCACAAGTAGGATATAATTTTCATTGCATGATTATTGACTTTCGTGCATGCATAGAGAATCACAAACCTTAACACAAATATTCTTACTAGAGCACAATTACTCGTCAACATAACTCACATATCACATCATCATATCTCAAAACTATTACTAAGAATCAAGTTTATTTTTTCCAATGATCTTCATGACATTTTCTTTTCTTTATCCTTCTTGGATATCTATCACTTTGGGACTAATTTTCATGAGTTGCTTTTCATAAGCTCAAACAAATATAAGTGAAGATCATGAGCATAACAAATTTTCTTTCTCTCAAAATAATTTAAGTGAAGCAAGGGAGAATTTCTTCCAAAAAATTACTAACTCTCAAATAAATATAAATGAAGCAAGAGAGCATTTCTTCAAAAATAACAAAGCACACCGTGCTCAAAAAGATATAAGTGAAGGACTAGAGCAAGTCCTAGCTCATAAAAGATTTAAGTGAAGCATAGAGAGCAATTCTAACAAGTAATGATATAATTTTGGCTCCCTAAAATAGGTGTGTCCAGCAAGGATTGATGACTTAAAACACAAAATAAAACAAGCAAAGACACATATCATACAAGACGCTCCAAGCAAAACACATATCATGTGACGAATAAAAATATAGCCTCGAGTAAAATACCGATAGTTGTTGGAAGAAAGCGGGGATGCCACTCGGGGGCATCCCCAAGCTTAGTTGGTTGCTCATTCTTGGATTGGGATTCCGGGGCATCCCCAAGCTTAGGCTCTTTACATCCTTCCGTCATCCATCGTAAGATAACCCAAAACTTGAAAACTTCAGTCACACAAAACTCAACAAAACCTTTGTGAGATCCGTTAGTATAAGAAAGCAAACCACTACTATAAGTGCTGTATAAAACCAATTCATATTTTGTTTTTGTATTATATCTACTGTATTCCAACTTTTCTATGGCAAAGAATCATCAAATAAAACCGTAGAGCCATCAAAAGAAGCACACAACACAAAGTAAACAGAATCTGCCAAAACAGAACAGTCTCTAGCAATCTGATTTGTTCGAATACTTCTGGAACTCCAAAAATTCTGAAAAACTAGGACAACCTAGATAATTTGTATATTGATCTTCTGCAAAAAGAATTAGCATTTTATCATGTTATGGTGAATTTTAACAATTATTTTCGTGAGCACAAATTTTCTGTCTTTTTCAGCAAGATCAAACAACTATCACCCAAGAAGATCCTATTGGTTCTACTTGGCACAAACACTAATTAAAACACAAAAAACACAATCATAACAGTAGCATAATTGTGCTAACACACAAGAACAGAAAGCAAAAATCAAAAATAAATTTTATTCATTGGGTTGCCTCCCAACAAGCCCTATAATTTTACGCCCTTAGCTAGGCATAAAGCAAGGATATAAGTTTTGTCATCTTTGGTTTGAGATCCATAAGATTCCCTCATGATTGATTCATAAGGTGGCCTGGTTTTTGTTCTAGGAAAGTTTTCCATACCTTTCCTCAAAGGATATTGGAACTTGATATTGCCTTCTTTCATATCAATCACGGCACCGATAGTGCGTAAAAACGGTCTACCAAGAATAATTGGACAAGACGGATTGCAATCAATATCAAGAACAATAAAATCTATGGGCACATAGTTCCTATTTGCAATAATAAGAACATCATTAATTCTTCCCATAGGCTTTTTAATAGTAGAATCCGCCAAGTGCAAATTCAAGGAACATTCTTCAAGATTGGTAAGACCAAGCACATCACATAGAGATTTCGGAATTGTAGAAACACTAGCACCCAAGTCACACAAAGAAAAGCATTCATAATTTTTAATCTTGACTTTGATAGTAGGTTCCCACTCATCATGCAATTTTCTAGGAATTGAAACTTCTAATTCCAACTTTTCTTCCAAAGCTTTCATCATAGCATCAACAATATGTTTAGTAAAAGCTTTGTTTTGTTCATAATCATGGGGTGAATTTAGCATGGATTGCAACAAAGAAATACAATCAATCAAAGATCAACTATCATAATTAAAGTCTTTGTAATCCAGAATAGTGGGTGCATCACTAGCTAAAGTTTTGACCTCTCCAAACCCACTTTCATAAATTTTCTCAACAAGATTTTCACCCTCCGAAATATTGGGACGCCTTCTACCTAAAGTTGACTCTTCTCCAGTCCCTTTTTCATCATTCTTAATTTTTACTAAACAAGGAGTCAATAGAAGAAACACCAATCATTTTGAGATCTTCATCATTTTTGCAAGAATAATCACTAGAAAAAGCTTTCTCTAAAAATTCTCTTTTAGCTCTAAGCATAGCAGTTCTTTTCTTACTTTCATCCATAGAAACATAGAGAGCTTTAATTGATTCATCAACTTTTGGCACAAAAAATTTCATCTTGAGATTTTCCACATCATGAGCAATTCTATCAACACTTCTAGACAAATCATCAGTCTTATTCAACTTTTCTTCTATGGAAGTGTTGAAAACTTTTTGCGTGTTGATAAATTCTTTAATATTATTCTCATGATCAGAGGTATTCCTATTATTATTTTAAGATTGATTTCCATAGGAATTACCATAATTTTTAGAGGAATTACTAGGAAAAGGCCTAGGATTAAAATTACCTCTATAAGCATTGTTGTTGAAATTATTTCTAGAGATAAAATTCACATCAATGGCATCACTATTTTGCTCAATAAAAGTAGACAAAGGCATATCATTAAAATCAATAGGAGCACTTTTACTAGCAACCAATTTCATAAGAGCATCAACTTTATCACTCAAAGAAGAAATTTCTTCAACCGAATTAACTTTTTTACTAGTAGGCGCTCTTTCGGTATGCCATTGTGAATAATTTGCCATGATATTATCAAGCAATTTGGTGGCCTCACCCAAAGTAGTTTCCATAAAAGTTCACCCGCGGCAGAATCTAAAAGATTACGAGAAACAAAATTCAACACCGCATAAAAATTTTGTATGATCATCCAAAGATTTAACCCATGAGATGGGCAATTCCTTAGCATCATTTTCATCCTTTCCCAAGATTGTGCAACATGTTCATGTTCAAGTTGCTTGAAATTCATGATCTGGGTTCTAAGGGAAATAATTTTTGCGGGCGGAAAATACTTGGTGATAAAAGCATCTTTGCACTTATTCCAAGAATGGATACTATTGCGAGGCAAAGAAGAGAACCAAATTTTTGCAGAATCACGCAAAGAAAACGGAAATAATTTCATCTTGACCACATCATTGTCCACATATTTTTCTTTTGCATGTCGCATAATTCCATGAAGGTATTAAGATGGGACGCGACATCCTCAATAGGAGTACCGGAAAATTGGTCTTTCATAACAAGATTCAGCAAAGCAGTATTAATATCACAAGTCTCCGCACTAGTGGCAGGAGGAGCAAGCGGAGTGCCAATAAAATCATTGTTGTTGGTATTTGAGAAATCACATAATTTGGTGTTCTCTTGAGTCATCATGACCACACAACAAGATTGCACTGAAAAACAGATCCGGCAAGAAAACGGCAAACGGAAAAGGGGAGGCGAATAAAGCGGCAAATTTTTTTGAAGTGGGGGAGAGGAAAACGAGAGGCAAATGGCAAATAATGTAAATTGCAAGGAGATGAGATTTGTGATTAGGAACCTGGTTATGTTGAAGATCCTCCTCGGCAACGACACCAGAAATTGACAAGTTGACGGGAGACTATCTTGACTTGTTTCTCCCCGGCAACGGCACCAGAAATTCCCTTGATGATGTTTGCTAAGACTACGTCGATGTTTCCCCCAAGAGGAGACGATGATGTAGCACAAAAACAGTAGGCATATCCCTCAGTAATGAAACCAAGGTATCGAACCAGTAGGAGAACCAAGCAACACAACGTAAACAACCCCTGCACACAAATAACAGCTACTCGCAACCTGACGTGTTAAAGGGGTTGTCAATCCCTTTCGGGTAACGGTGCCAGAAGGCACAATGACGGGAGAAAATTATGATAGATTGAAATAATAGATCGCAAATAAAATAAAGTGCAGCAAGATATTTTTGTATTTTTGATTTAATAGATCTGAATAAAAATGCAAAGGAAAAATAGATCGCAAGGCAAATATATGAGAAAGAAGACCCCGGGGCCGTAGGTTTCACTAGTGGCTTCTCTCAAGAAAAATAGCAACGGTGGGTAAACAAATTACTGTTGGGCAATTGATAGAACTTCAAATAATCATGACGATATCCAGGCAATGATCATTACATAGGCATCACGTCCAAGATTAGTAGACCGACTCCTGCCTGCATCTACTACTATTACTCCACACATCGACCACTATCCAGCATGCATCTAGTGTATTAAGTTCATGGAAAAACGGAGTAATGCAATAAGAACGATGACATGATGTAGACAAGATCCTTTTATCTATATGGCGGTAGATATAGATCTCGTCTTTTTATCCTTAGTAGCAACGATACATACGTGTCGGTTCCCTTTCTGTCACCGGGATCAGGCATCGTAAGATCGAACCCACTACCGGGCACCTCTTCCCATTGCAAGATAAATAGATCAAGTTGTCCAAACAAAACCCAAATATCGGAGAAGAAATACGAGGCTATAAGAGATCATGCATATAAGAGATCAAAGAAACTCAAATAATTTTCATGGATATAAATGTCGGTGGAAACGACACCTATGGGATCACGGGGAATCCCTTCTACGGTCGGCGGGCGCGGGGCTATGGAAAGAGCGGGTTTAAGAGACCAACACAGGAAATTTATCCAGGTTCGGGCCGCAAGTGATGCGTAATACCCTACTCCTGCTGGCTTGTGTTTATCTGGTGTTCTTGGACTAGCTACAAAGCGTGCAAGGTTCTAAAAGTCCGAATCCTCTCTCAGTACACCGCGGGCCTCCTTTTTATAGTCAAAGGGGCTGCCAAAGTGGCACACAGGAGGTGGAAAGTTGTACAGTAGTCGAGTATATCTCTGGCACCGTAGGATAAAACGCATTAAATGCGCTACTTAGGTGTCCTCTTACTTTATCGGGGACGGCAACGAGGCCCGTCCCGTCTGTCGCCGCTTCGCCTTGCTCCGACATGCGTCCAGGCCAACGAGGAATGCAGCGGCATGTAGGCTGGCAGGCTGCTGAGCTGGTGTGGGGGCAGGGTCTTCACGAAGAGATGCATGCCACCACGTAGGTGCCTGACTAGTTGGCTTAGGAGCCACGTACTGCTACATGGGTACCTGCTTAGTTGGTGGGTCGACCGCTGAGCTGGGGCGGCAACGGGGCAGCAATGCCTTACCGCGGTCTTGCTGATATTCCTGGCAAGAGTCTTGCCGGGGCCTTGCGGGCGCCCTCCGCAAGAGTCTTGCCGGGGCCTCATGGGTATCTTAGGCAGGAGCCTTGCCGGGGCCTCGTGGGCATCCTCGGCAAGGAGCCTCGCTGTCGTCTTGTCTTCTGGTTCTCATCTAGGCCTCGTAGGCCCTTTGTCTTTCACAAAGATCTGCATGCCACCATGGAGGCGCCTCCCGAGCCTTGGTTCCAATGTGTCGATGGTGTCAGAACTCTCAGGCTCAAGGGTGGCGGCCTCGTTGGTGTTGGGGAAGTTGCCCCGGCAAGGCTCTTGCCGGGGCCGTGAGGGCCGCCCCGGCAAGGGCCTTGCCCGGGGAGTTCACCTCGCCCTTCTGCTCTTCATGCTTCTGGTCTTGAGCGCTGATCTGGTAGTCTTGCGACTTTGCTTCCTTCCTCTGCCCCGCTAAGTGTGGCCGTAGGTGCGGCTCTAACTACCCGTGCACAAGTAAAGGGGTAAATAGAAGCGCCCCTACTTTTGTACACCAACAAGAGCCCCAGGCCTGGGCCACATATAAGCGTGGGGCGTTATTGGGCCAGGCCCAGAACGGTGCGCGGGCGCGCGCGCGGCGGAGTTTTATCGGAGTAACTCAACCACCAGTTGTGCTTCCCCACGATCTGCGTTGAATGCATGACGTGGGGGTCGCGCGTGGAATTACCGCGGCATGCTCACGTCATCCTGCAGTGAATAGTAAAGAGGCGGCTTGCGTGTCCCTTCAAAACTGCTGGGCCGCTGCTCATTTACTCTCTCTGCCTTGGAACCATCATTCCACGTTTCCCACTATGCCTACCCCTTGCACCACGTACGCCGCATGCACACGTGGGGTAGGTGACAGACGCACGGGATATGGGAAATGCGCGCGGTGGCCGATACTTACACGCCTTTGATTGGGCGGGGAGGGCGGTCGATGACCTTGCTCGTTGCCACTTAATGAGCCGGACCTGAGCGGGCTCTTCAGAGGCGTAAAGCTAGTCTCTTAGCCTCCCCCGCTCAGCTATAAAAAGGGGACTCAGGGGAGGAGGAGGAGCACCTCCTCGCATCTTCCCTTCGTCTTCATTCTCCATCCACCGCCAAGGCGAGAGGGCGTGGCCGCAGCCGTTCTTCCATGGAGGCGACCAGGTCCTCCTCCCGCCAGAGAGCCGCGACGGTCAAGAAAGAGCCAGCCGCCCAAGGCGAAGGCCACGCACGAGGTGGGGGTGCCAGACAGGGCCGCAGTCGGCGAGGTGGTCGAAGCAGAGGCGGGCGCGGAAGGGGGACACCCGCGTCATCGCCATCTCCTTCACCATCTCCGCCACCGTCTCCTCCTGCTTCGTCGAGCGGCCACGTCGGGGACACGGCGCTGGAGTTCATCCTGCAGCTGCGCGAGCCACCGCGTAGCCGCCTTCGCCTTCTTGAGGCGTTCCTGAGGGTGCTGGAGATCGACCAGCCATCGAGGTTGAGGCTCCACATGAAGGGGTGTTGCAATGGCGACATGTGGGCGAACACAAGGTTCCCCGCCCCTCATGTGATGCTCCTTCATCGGGGCTGGAAAACCTTCGCACGTGCCCACTGCTTGATGAAGGGGCACGTCCTCTGCTTCAAGTTAGCGGAGAGTGACCTGCTCTCCGTCAAGGTCTTCGGGCGCTCAGGACACAGGCTAGGGTGCTGCGCGGAGAGCTCGACTGATGACGAAAGCTCCTCCTCGAGCGACAGTGACAAGGAGGACACTGGCGGGGAGGACGGTGATACGTCCATTTTGCATCATGCTTTTATATCGATATTTATTGCATTATGGGCTGTTATTACACATTATGTCACAATACTTATGCCTATTCTCTCTTATTTTACAAGGTTTACATAAAGAGGGAGAATGTCGGCAGCTGGAATTCTGGGCTGGAAAAGGAGCACATATTAGGGACCTATTCTGCACAACACCAAAAGTCCTGAAACTCCACGGAAATTATTTTTGGAAATAATAAAAAATACTGAGCGAAGAAAATACTAGAGGGGGGCCACACCCTGTCCACGAGGGTGGGGGCGTGCCCTACCCCCTGGGCGCGCCCCCCTGCCTCGTGGGCCCTCTGGTGGCCCTTCGGTGCCCATCTTCTGCTATATGAAGTCTTTCGTCCGAGAAAAAATCATAAGCAAGCTTTCGGGACGAGACTCCGCCGCCACGAGGCGGAACCAATCTAGGGCTCTGGCGGAGATGTTCTGCCAGGGACACTTCCCTCCGGGAGGGGGAAATCATCGCCATCGTCATCAGCAACGATCCTCTCATCGGGACGGGGTCCATCTTCATCAACATATTCACCAGCACCATCTCCTCTCAAACCCTAGTTTATCTCTTGTATCCAATCTTTGTCTCATAGCCTGGGATTGGTACCTGTAGGTTGCTAGTAGTGTTGATTACTCCTTGTAGTTGATGCTAGTTGGTTTACTTGGTGGAAGATCATATGTTCGGATCGTATATGCACATTAATACTCCTCTGATTATGAACATGAATATGCTTTGTGAGTAGTTACGTTTGTTCCTGAGGACATGGGAGAAGTCTTGCTATTAGTAGTCATGTGAATTTGGTATTCGTTTGATATTTTGATGAGGTGTATGTTGTCTCTCCTCTAGTGGTGTTATGTGAACGTCGACTACATGACACTTCACCATTGTTTGGGCCTAGAGGAAGGCATTGGGAAGTAAGAAGTAGATGATGGGTTGCTAGAGTGACAGAAGCATAAACCCTAGTTTATGCGTTGCTTCGTAAGGGGCTGATTTGGATCCATATGTTTCATGCTATGGTTAGGTCTACCTTAATACTTCTTTTGTAGTTGCGGAGGCTTGCAATAGGAGTTAATCATAAGTGGGATGTTTGTCCAAGTAAGGACATCACCCAAGCACCGGTCCACCCACATATCAAATTATCAAAGTACCGAACGCGAATCATATGAACGTGATGAAAACTAGCTTGACGATAATTCCCATGTGTCCTCGGGAGCGCTTTTCTCTATATAAGAGTTTGTCCAGGCTTGTACTTTGTTACAAAAAGGATTGGGCCACCTTGCTGCACTTTATTTACACTTGTTACTTGTTACCCTTTACAATTCATCTTATCACAAAACTATCTGTTACCTATAATTTCAGTGCTTGCAGAGAATACACTACAAAAAAAAGACACATCCGTGACATTTTCGGCCGAACGGAAATCTTTTCTGTCATACTTATGAAACTTCTATGACGATAATTGTGACAAAAGACGGTATCATCATAGATGTGGCGGGGTCCTACTTCTATGACAAAAATTCGTGACAGAAAATGGGCTTTTCGTCCTGGGCGGGCCGGAGACGCAGCTGCATGACATTCTTTGGGCCGTCCATGACGGAAAAAACCGTGGTAGAAGCGAGGGTGAGGAAAATATCGGGGTGTCCCCGGTTACGGTGGGTGGTCGGGGGCCAACCGATGTGCGTTTCTCTTGTATGTACATGCGTGTGTGCGAGGCGTTGGGCTCTAACTGAACCCGAGTGATTGCACTGCAGGCTACGTGTTACTGAACGCGAGCGATCGATCTATGGCTGTTAACTGAACCCAATCGAGCGATGCCTTCGCTATTGTTGCTAACTGAAGCCGCTCGATGTTGCCTCTGGATGAACAGTGAGCGCTGCTAGGGGGGTTTGGATGAACAGTTCCTGGTGGGGGTGGATGAACAGGACCCCGTGGCGTTGCCTCTGGATGAACAGTGAGCGTTGCTGGGGGGTTTGGATGAACAGTTCCCGGTGGGGGTGGATGAACAGGGCCCCGATCATTCGAGCCAATTGGGGCTGGATGAACAGGACCACCCCATGGAGGGCAGGATGAACAGTAGACGGTGGAGGGCAGGATGAACAGTAGACGGTGGAGGGCAGGATGAACAGTAGCCCGTGGAGGGCTGGTTGAACAGTAGCCGGTGGAGTAGCGCGCGGTGGAGGCTGGATGAACAGGAGCCCGTGGATGAACAGTCGCAGGTGGAGGCTGGAGGAGGTCGACGGTGGATGAACAGTAGCCCGTGGAGGCTGGAGGGGGTCGACGGTGGAGATGAACAGTATCCCGTGGAGTCCCGTTTTGCGCTATGCCACACCCCTCCCGATGAACAGGACCCCCGTTTCGACCGTAGCACTCCAACACAAGTCCGTTTCCTCCATTTTGCGGTACGCCACACCCCTCCCGATCAACATGACCCCCGTTTCGACCATAGGAGGTCCGTTTCCCTCATTTTGCGGTACGCCAGACCCCTCCCGATGAACAGGATCCCATTTCGAACGTGGCCGGTTGAACACAAGGCCGTTTCCTCCGTTCTGCGATACGCCAGGCCTCGTTTCCATCGGCTGTTCCGTCCAAGCCCTCCCGATGAACACGACGACACATACCGTTCCGACCCAGCCGGTTGGCTCCCCATGAACACGAGGACGACGCTGTTTCTCCGTTCCAACCGAGCCATGTACACGAGCCCTGGCCATACGTATGCGCGAGTAGGCGTTCGAGACCCTGCCCGTATGTACGTACGTGGCCGTATTTTCTTTCTTGCACCCTGGCCGTTGTACGTACGTGTACATGCTACGTGCGTGCCTCTACGACGACACGTGCACGCCTCTACAATGACTAGTATGTACGTACACGTTCGCGGCCAGAATGACAACGCTACGTACGCTTCGACCAGGTGGGTCCCGACTGTCAGGCACTTCCTTGCGTGTGAAGATGTAGCTGGTGGGTCCCAGCAGTCAGGGGGGCAAATCGTTTTTTTTTGCCCGGACGCACTTCCTTGCGTGCGAAGATGTAGCTGGTAGGTCCTAGGAGTCAAGGGGAAACAATTTTTTCGCGAAATACAGTTGCCCGTCCGGTGGGTCCCTGCTGTCAGGTGGAGGAATAATTATTTTGCGCGTAATAAGGAGGCACTTCCTTGCTGCGGCCGTGGACCCAGCTGTCAGCCTCTCCACGTACAGTCCACGTCCGATGGAAGCCGTTCCTTGACCACGTTGACCACGCCACGTCGAGAGCGCCAAGGCGGTGGACGACGGCGAGGCCTAGGAAGGGGATGACGCGGAGCCGGGGAAGACGCGACAGTGGATGCCCACGCGTAGAGGAGTATGAGGGTTCACTGGTTCGCTGTGGTGTGAGGCTGCCGCCGCCGCAGAATAACAGGGGCTGTGGGTGAGTAGAGGGATGGCCTGGCCAGCGGTGGGAGTAGTAGTGGGTGGTGAGGCCTCCGCCGCATCGCAGCCGGCCATGGGAGGTAGGAGCACGAGGCACGACCGGCGCTGGTTTGGGCGGCTGGAGCAAGAAGACCAGAGGTTGAAGAAGCACTATGGCCGTTGGATGGACATCGTACGGTCACTGGAGCTAGAATCGTGCATATTGACTAAGTTGACAAAGCCCTCCGTCCCCGTCAACTTAGTAGGCCCACAAGTCAGCCTGCCACTATACTGGGTCCCAGCTAGCATGGGGAGTATTCATTTTTTTGTGCGTAATAAGGAGGCACTTCCTTGCGTGCGAAGATATAGCTGGAGGGTCCAAGCTGTCAGCGGCGGTAACGTTTTTTCGCAAAATACAGAGGCCCTTTCGGTGGGTCCGAGATGTCAGGTGGAGGAATCATTATTTTGCGCGTAATAAGGAGGCATTTCCTTGCGTGCGGCCGTGGACCCAGCTGTCAGCCTCTCCACGTACAGTCCACGTCAGATGCATGTCGGTCGTTGACTACGTTGACCAGGCCGCGCCGAGAGCACCAGGGCGATGGACGATGGCGAGGCCTAGGAAGGGACCAACACGGAGGCAGGGAAGACTCGGCAGTTGTTTCCCACGCGGAGGGGAGTACGACTGTACGAGGGTTTACTGGTTCGTCTGCCATCGCCGGGGAATAACAACAGGTGTGGGTGAGTAGAGGGATGGCTAGGCCAGCGATGGGAGTACGGTGGGGCGGTGAGGCCTGCGCGGCAGCACAGCCGGCCGCGGGGAGGAGGGAGCAGGCAGTCCCGCCGGCGCTTGTTTGAGAGGCTGGAGCAGGAAGAGCAGAGATTGAAGAAGCACGACGGCCGTTGGATGGAAATCCAACAGTCACTGCTTGTGCGTCAACCTTTTTTTAGGAAAGCCTCAAATCTGTGGAAAACAGCATACATCCCATCTGCCATTATTTCTAATAATTTACAGCCCATTTGCTAAATCTTAAGGTTTTTTTGGAGCCCATTTTCTTTTTGTTAGCGTTACAACCCATATTGTGGCCACGGTTAAAAAATTATACGAAATTTTGCATATTTCGGTGCGGTCCGAACTGTTTTTAATCCCGAAATTTCGAGTCACATTCAAACTGATTTTAAAAATAAATGTATATCAATATAAAATCCAACAAATTGTCCACGCATAAAAATCAATGCAATTTAAAATCTCGAAATGAAAAAAAGAAATTTGAAACTAATTGCCGGTTTGATGTGTTTTAAAAATGTACAGCCCATTTCTCATTACTGATAGGCCATTTTCTCGGCCAGCCGAATGAAGCTCTCCTCGTCTTGAAAGATTTGCAGCCCAACAGGCCTGACAAAGCGACTTACTTGGGGAATCACAAAAAAATGGGCTGTGGCCATGGACCCAGCTGTCAGCCTCTCCATGTACAGTACTCTTTCGATGGAAGTCGGTCGTTGACCACATTGACCACGCCACGCCGAGAGCACCAAGGCGGTGGACGACGGCGAGGCCTAGGAAGGGGACGACGCGGAGCCGGGGAAGACGCGGCAGTGGATGCCCACGCGGAGAGGAGTACGAGGGTTCACTGGTTCGGCTGCGGCGTAAGGCTGCCGTCACCGCAGAATAACTGGGGGTGTGGGTGAGTAGAGGGATGCCCTGGCCAACGGTGGGAGTAGTAGGGGCGGTGAGGCCTCCGCGGCATCGCAGCCGGCCACGGGTGGCAGGAGCGCACGGCACGACCGGCGCTGCTTTGGGCGGCTGGAGCAAGAAGACCAGAGGTTGAAGAAGCACTATGGCCATTGGATGGACATCGTACGGTCACTGGAGCTGCAATCGTTCATATTGACTAAGTTGACAAAGCCCTCCGCCTCCGTCAACTTAGTAGGCCCACAAGTCAGCCACCCACTATGGTGGGTCCCAGCTAGCAGGGGGTATTCATTTTTTGTGCGTAATAAGGAGGCACTTCCTTGCGTGCGAAGATATTGCTGGTGGGTCCGACCTGTCAGCGGGGGAATGTTTTTTTCGCGAAATACAGAAGCCCTTCCCACGTACAGTCCACGTACAGTGCATAATAAGGAGGAACTTTCCTTGCATGCGACCATGGACCTCGTGGGTCCCAGCCGTTAGGCTCTCCATGTACAGTCCTCTTCCGATGACTCTCGTATGTTGACCACGCCATGCCGAGTGCACCGAAGCGGTGGACGACGGCGAGGCCCCAGACTGGAACGATCCGGAGATGGCGAAGACATGGCAGTGGCTGCCCACGCGGTGGAGAGTACGAGGGTTGAATGGTTCGGCTGCCGTTGCCGGAAAATAACAGGAGGTGTGGGTGAGTAGAGGGATAGACAGGCCAGGGATGCGAGTATATATGGGGCCGTGAGGCCTGCCCGACAACACAGCCGGCCATGGGAGGCGGGAGCAGGCAGTTCCGATGACGCTGATTTGGGCGGCTGGGGCAGGAAGTTCAGAGACTGAAGAAGCACGATTGCCGTTAGATTGACATCTAACGGTCTGACGCTGGTAGAGTCTATTGTTGACTAAGTTTCTTTTTTGATAAACCTTGTGTACGCATGAACTTAGTAGGCCCACAAGTCAACCTCCAAATCTGTGGCAGACAACATAGAGCCCATTTGCTATTTTTTAATAATTTGCAGCCCATTTGCTAATTCTTAAGTAATTTATTACAGCCCATTTTCTGCCCAGGACCACGATCAAAAAGTTCAACCTTATTTTGCATATTTCGGTGGAGTCCGAACTTTTGTAATCCCGAAATGATAAACATTTTTTAAGAACTTATTGATTTGCCAAAAAAATCGTTTTGTTTTTGTAAGCAAATAAGACGTGGGACAATTGAGTTGGTTTAAGGGAAAACCAGTGGTAAAAAAATCAGCGCTGGGAGGGAAAACAACAACAAAAATAAGGATGTAAATATGAAAAGTGAATTCTATGTATTTTCAATATAATGATACGTGTATATGAACTAGTAAAACTATAGTTAGAGATTAGAAAACGGATGTAGGACATGCGTTTCAAGAGGAAAATAGAAATGGGCTGTGTGTTTGATTCAGTAAAAAAAGTGCCTGCGGATGTTGTAAGACAAAATATAACTAATGCTGGCGGGCCAGAGGCTAGTAGATACCTGCTGGATCTTTGTGCCCCGTTGTCGTCATGGGCTGGGCCAGTTAAAAACAAAACCAAGCCTGGGCAGTCTACAGCCCAGTTGAAACTTGCTCGACCTAAAAAAACAATATACGTGCTCAATAAACGAGAGAATTCTGCAAGTACAGACTGATAACTGGGATGTAGCAGGGATATTGTTTTTTCATCGTGATAATAAGAGCATGCACTTGTTTCGAAAAATTTGGAGAACTGGGAATTCGAACGGCAGGTGCTTATGGTACCCATCAAATAAAAATCAGGTGCCTGAAAATTCATTTCGAAACAAATGAGTCAGCTTTATATCCACGTCGACCCTCGGCATGATGGTTGGAAGCAAATGCCAAGTTCATACCAAAAGATCGTTAACAACAATACCAACTTGCGGACGACAAGGTAGTACAAGTACTAATACCAAACTAACTTATAATCTTTTTACTCCTGGCCCTAGTGTTCGTCTGGTAGAAAATCTTGCAGAGGACCAGCTCCCGCTCCTTCTCTTGCTCCAGGTCCTCGAGCTGGTACTGGTGCATCACCCAGTTGGTCCTCTGCTAGTCGAAGTTCTTGTTGGTGTGCAGCACCAGAACCTTTTTGCTGCCCGTCTGCCGGCCGTTTACCATCACCGGCAAGGTATTGCCGGTGTTGTGCCACATCGCGTGCATGCCGCACTCCGACTGTATCTTGTGACGCGTCCACGTGCCCCTTTTGAACGCCCTGGAATTGCGCTGGAAGAAATGCTTGCTTAGGCCACTCAGTGTGATACCTGCAGTATTGTTGAATACAGGTTTTAGTGTACGTAGTTGGCATTTTCATAACATCTTTGGCATGTTGCAGTCACTTGTTTCACTTTTTATTAATTGTCAAATTGTAATTGCTTCACCAGGTCTGTGTCTAAAAAGAAAAATAGAGCTATAAACAAAGGAATATGTTTGTGCAAGTAGACGGCCGATCGGTGTCATACCTGGAAATTTCTCAGGATGGGTGTAGCATATGTCGTGCTCGCTGTCGATGGTTGGTATGAACAAATCGATGAGAGGGTGAGATCTCGCGCTTTCAGCACTCACTTTGGCCTCAAGGTGCTCGATCAGCTCCTCATCCGTGGGATCGAACTTGACGCCAGTCGGCAGCACCGGCCAATCCTTCTTCGACTTGCATGGGTTAATTCCAGTTATATGGTACTCAATGTATGATCAATCAACTATTTTAAGTGAATGATGAAAGATTTCGATAGATAAGTGGTACTCCAAATCTGAAGTCCAGAATACCCGAACACACCACCAGGATTCTTGTGTCACCTCACGCGCAGCGTGTTGTCACGTCAATTCAATGTGTGCACATGATGAATAATTTGACCGACGTATACTAGTACTGCTACTGTACTACTTACTAGTCGTATTTAGTGTCACATTTTAACCATAGGTTTAACTAACAAGTACGCACTTGAAGCCTAAGTGATATATATATATATATACTGCACAACATCTCCATCATCATTATCAGTACATCCTGCGCAGGTGAGTTAGGATGCACTTGATCCTAGAAAGGTATCTATCCTTCAAACCATAGGAGTGCTTCAAACTAACAACAGTCCAACAAAGGAGGGTCATGCTATAGCAGCAGAATACATGGCTCAGTCTACATATCAGTACGAATCAAGTTGTGCATATTTGCTGTTTGCATGAACCACATCGCCGCATGTCGGGTTTGCAAAAGCCATCCATCGCATGGAAGCTTGATGCCTTTCACACACTGAAGATTATCTCGCAACAAGCTGTGTCGACGAATCTCTGGATATGGTGATTCATGAAACCCAGTGTATGATGTGTAAACACAGTCCCCCCTGGCGAATGGAAGTTGCATAGCACGGTAATCATCACCAGTGATATGATCGATGATTGGTTGGATGATCGGATAATTGAGCCCGAGGAACATGGAGTGGTTGCCGAGGCTGTAAACCCGCCTCCAGTTGAATACGCCTAGCCCAACGGAGCTGGGATCTTTCTCGAACACGAAGCAGCCATAGCCATCAATGTCACGAACGCCCCAGGCATTGTACTGCATCTGGTTTGAGGAAATGGTTTGGTCAATTTGGTACGTGAAAATGAGCATCAAATGACCACTGTCAGCTGAACGAGCGATAAACCACCACCCATCGGCTAGTATGATTCCAGATCCTGGAATCATGAAGGCCGGCGCATTTGCGTCTACTGCAACAATTCAAATTGGAGACCAAAAGGACAAAAATAAACAATCATGTTCAGAGTATGTGTGGAATTAAGATTATTATAACATTGACACATATCATAGACAGAGAATTGCAATGCCGTGGTCATAATCATACCCCAAGTTAAAAAAAATAAGCCAATGGCTTTCATATTCTAGCAATATATCATGGTTCAAACATCATGTAACAATGAGAGGAAAACAGATATGACAGGGCCTACTCATATTCTACCATAGCACTTACTACAGTTATCATATCAACTCTAAGCAATAACATGTGTTGTTATAAAAATCCTGGAAATGAGAGTAACATATATCAATCATGAGGTTATACTCATAATATCTATTCTAACAATCATTAGATACCAATTGTTCTCATATCAACTCTAACAATAACATGTGTGGTCATAAAAATCTAGGAAATGAGAGGAACATATAGCAATGATGTGGTTATAGACATACTATATATTCTAAATTTGTAACAATGAACAGGCAGTCGTATTCTTAAGGTAAAGATGAGATGAGATGAGATAGAACAATTACACGACGATAGATTCCACCAGTATAGCAAGCCAATCTGTGCGTCGACCGCATAAACGATGCCATCATGCACTATAGCATCAGACGGAAGTGTTGGGTGAAGAGGATCGACGATGAGCCATAACCATGTATGGCGACCGGATTCCAGATAGACTAATCCCATGTTGAACACGACAATGAGCTTGTAATCCATGTAGTCTTCTGATGGTGTGGGCACTTCGCAGATTACAACCTTCAGCAAACAGAGGTCGAGCCAAAAGCTCGACGCGTCTCGTGCGTAGTAGGCAGGAGTGTCCGGCGGGCCGCGAGGCTTGATGGCGGCGGTATCCAAAGACGGAAGGGTCTCTCGCTGGGTGTAGATATCCATGAGATGCCACGGACTACCGGATTGGTGGATGAGGACGATCCAGTTGGCCTTCATGCCCGCCCAGTAGTGGCCGCACATGAAGGGCAGGTGGACGGGTAGTGGTAGCATGTCGAGGGGCACCACGGCAACCTCCGTAGGATCATCAAGTCGGTGTCTGGGCCACCTGCGAGGATCGGGCATCTGTAAGCAGGGTGTCTTGAAAAGAGCCGGCCGGTTGCAGACGAGTAGACAATACAAATACACCGAGCATGCGGCCAGACGGACGGTGCTGAGTAGGTCCATACGATTACAGATCTGCTCCAAGAGAACATCGGGGAGGGAATTCCAATTGCGGCTCTGCGTGTCAGTCGGTTCTGCCATTGGGGTTTTCGGTGCCTGCGAGCCAGCGGGGAAGTGGATTCGGGCGGGCGAGCGAAGAAGCTTCTCCTCGTGTGGCCGAGCAGTGAGCGGGGGGATATGGTACGCGCGAGCTACCAAGGAAGATAGCGCGGGCGGGCGAGCAGTGAGTGGGGCGAAATGGTGTGCGGCCGACGATGGGGAAGAGAGGAGAAAGAAGAAGAGAGGAGGAAGAAGAGTGGAAGACGGGGAAGAAAGTGCATTAAATCTCAATTCTACTACTACTACTACCAGGATATACCGTCCTTTGGATGGTAAATAGTTACACCGATCACATGTGGGTCTACCACAAGAGGGCCCATATGTCAGTTAATGGAGGACATAAGCGTGCTCTACTGGCAAACATGATGGCAGTACTGGGTAAGGCTGATTTAGTAACACCAACACGCTGGTTCAGCTTATTAATTAAGTGTCCCATCTGCTGCTGCGTGTATTGTCACTTCACTGCAAAGACTAGTTGAATAGTCCTCTCTGACCGAGATGGGGAATAATGGATCGCGAAGACTTGCTTTCTACATTATCCCTATGCCTCTACGCTCACTTCACTCATTTTGCTCCGTACGTAGTCACTTGTTGAAATCTCTAGAAAGACAAATACTCCGTATTTGGGAACAGAGGGAGGATTTTACTCTGTATTTGGGAACAGAGGGAGTATCACCATATGGAGGGAACAGAGGAAGCTTGAAATGTGAACATGTCAATGGGAGGGAGTAAGCCCCATGCATGCATGCATGCAACATGCAACACTCACACGTACACATGGACGCACGCAACACTCACGCACCCATGCGACACACAGCACACGACGCAACACACACGCTCACGCTCAAGTGCTCAACCTACTCCCTACGTCCGTGAAAGACTGTACATTTAAAGATTTACACATTGACCAGGGCATAATTAACGCCCAAAAATTATGTGTGCATGCGACCATTGAGAGAAGAAGATTAAATGAAGGTCATTGCATGCTGTGATTAAGGGTAGACATGTAGCCTATACCTAGAGCACAAGTTGGTGCATTAGTCAATCAACATAGATTTAGATTAAAGGCTAAATGCATTGGAAGTGTAGATATACTACACTCTTTGTTTTTTAGCTGATTTCTTTGCTCTGCCAACTGACAGGTGGGACCCAGAAACCAGGTGACAATTTAACCAGTCAACAAAGTGCCACGTCAACTATGTGGCCGGTCAGTAGGGTGCAATACGGTGCTCTACGATGAGCTAGTGATCGTATAATCACCGCAAAACTATATATAGTGACCGTAAAGAGCGTATTGTTACATACGTTGACCACCACTGTATTTTTCTCGTTTCAAATTAAGCCATATTAACCGGAAAGGACGCAGTATGGACTAGTACTAGTACTGCTTTGATGTGTCACGTCAACTCACCGAACGAGGAGAAGCTTGCTTACTACGCCTCTCCATCGCCCACGCGCGCGGTGGTTCGCAGGACGAGGAGAGGGTTTTGACTACAGTGTGCCTTCTCCCTCTCCCTCTCCCTCGCCCTCGCGGTGGACGTGCAGCAGTTCAATCGGTGTCAGATTGCCAGAAGCATAATGTGTATTGTAGTATCATCATTGTTGGACCTTCCGAAGAGGTGAAGAGCCAAGTGCAAGGTTCACATGAGTACAAACTGTTGAACCTCCCGAAGAGGCAAAGAGCCAAGCGCAAGGTTTTATCGGAGTTGTCATCCTAGTAGGAGCGTACTACAACTATAGCGAACGATGCTACTGTATGATGCCGCCACGTCATGTATATCCAAAGCTGTGCCACCTTTTTTTTCAAAGAGCGTGTTGGAGCCCGTGCAACAACCACACAAGTTGCACGTACACATAACACATTTACTAGTAATAAATTCTAAAGGACAAATGCCAGTATGCCACACAAGTTCATCTCCAATTCATGTGATAAATTTGTGCACGACTAGTCTACATATATTCACAACGCTACCGTTCACAATTTACCGTACTCCACTTACACATTATAGATGGGCTACATGTCCTCCTCCAGGTTCCAGTCCCAGGTGTTCTTCATGGATGGCACGATCCATAGCGGTGGGCAACAGGAATCATTGTCGCAGCTTTCTAGTTCGGTTCCACACGATGGAGACTCATCCAAGCTGAAGCGGCATAAATCAGGGATAGCGTGTCCCAGCATGTCGTTCATCCGGCGGTGCGCACGGAATACACAACCATGCTTCATGAACAGTAGGCCTTCCGTGTTGTGCACGGAAGGTGGCATCCGCTTCACGATGGGGTAGCTGTCCCCAATGAAAAGCGAGTAGTCTTCAAGAGTGTTCCTCGGCACCCACGTAGCATCACGGGGGTCGAACTCGGCGCCGTTCATCTGGTACACGCGGCATCTCATATCTAGACACATGGTGACATACATAGTCAAGGTCCATGCATAATAATGTTGTGCTCAAATATGGCAGTCAGTAATACTGTGCAGCAAATAGTACTACTCCAGTATAGAGGAAGTAAAATAACCGGCTTATTATATATAGCCACTGTTGGCTACATGGATGAGATAGTAAGACATGGAAAAACGAAAATGGTGGCAGCTAGTGGGTTCAAGTCTTCAAGGGCCTAGCTAGCTATATGCGTCCTCCAAGGTAAAAAGTACTCCCACTGGTACGTAAGTAGAGTACTAGTACAACAATGAAAGAGAAGGCGAGAGGGTTAAAAAATGGAACACCTGGGTAGATGGTGAAGGTCCGATCGTGGTAGATTGTGTGACCATGTTGCACATCAGTGGTACCATGGGTAACGACTGCTAAGATAGTTGATCCCAATATGCCAAAGTCGGCTACAAGGTTCCAGGTTAGACCGAATCGTGGATGCAAATGCACATCCAGGATCGGCGATCTTATTTTGATCGCGGGATGACTGATCCCTGCAAAATAATGGAGTACCGTTAGGGATGCAAATGATGGTTTGTGCATTCCGTTTGTAACCTCCCTTACTGTAGGATGGCAACCAGATGAAACAAGTCCCCTGGCTTGTCACCGCGAAGATGTGGCCTAGATGGCGCACGGCGTCTTCGAACGTGTAGGGGTACAAATCTGCCGCCGCCAACATGCGCCAGCCTCTGCCGTTACTGCCTCTTGCATTGATGGCAATCCTTATGTCGAACACCGCGATGAGATAGTAATCGTCGTAGCCGCGTCGCTTTGTCGGCGGGTCCGCAATTGCTATCTTCTTCAATCTCATGTAGGCATCATCCTACGTATTCAAGCCCAGCCAGTCCGGAAGGCCGATCCCAATGGTGGAGAAGGGGTCTACCGGAACGGCCGCACTGCTGTGGATGTTGTGCAAAATGATGGTGGTATCCGGCCGGAGGTATGCAAGCCAATCTTCGTTGGCACCGACCCAGACCTATATATAAGACTGTGGGCAGCGGAGAAATTGCAGGATGGAAATGGAATAACTAAGTACTACATGATCAAACTCCATTACTGACCTGCTCATCGGACAAAATCCGACTACCTCTCAACGTCGACAACTCTAGCGGAGTCAACGTGCAACCATGGCCAGGGAGCGGTGGACTGTTCGAAGGATTGTCCCATAGAAGAACCTTCTCCTCGAGGACGCATGGAAGACCAACAAGCATGGCCTTTTCCAAGCCATTTTAAGCACCGTCTTGAAATAGTTGGTGCAGGAAGCACCGAGTCTTGCGGCGGTGAGGACGTCAGAGCAACGTGCGATTTCTCCCAGAGGATCGTCGTCCAAGGTCTCCCAGCCCCGACGAGGAGGAGAACCTCCTGGCAAATCCATGGGAGCAGCGACGAACTGCCTTCTCTTCGGGGGGAGGGGAACTGGCGAGGAGGAGATAAGAGCGTAGTAACCGCAGGGCCTCGTCCCTTCCAACTGTAGCGAAGGGGTGAGGCTATTATTTACTACTAGTACTAGCATTATGGGACGTTATGGGATTGCATTATACTGTAAATAATAGAACTAGTAAGAAATTTTTGGCACTAGCTAGTAGTTTTTGGCGTGGATTAAGAAATTTTGGGTATTTTTTTGCTATTTTTTGTACACGCCAACTAGTGTCAAAAAAGATCTTACATTATGTGACGGAGGAGTATGTACTCGTACTATAGCAGTACTAGTATTACTTTCTCAACTAGTAGTGCGAGGGTACTACTAGTGCTATGTACTGTACTTCTAGTATAGTGCACCAGTTTTGAACTCTTGAATCTCAGGGCCAAGGAGCTACAGTTGGAAGTGGAGGGTACTACTGTTCTCTAGAACCATCACTGTACTATCAATGCAGGGAAAGTACACCTGCGTCGTGGCCTAGTGGGTACTCTCGGTGCTCTATTCAGCCGCTCCTCTCACGTAGCTGGCCTACTCAGCCGCTCCTCTCACGCACACACTAGCAGCCTGTTTATCAGCGACGGTTACTGCGGGGGCAGAACATTTGAGTTATTTGATACAACCATACTAGGCTTTTCGCTTCCATTTGTGGAGGTGTAATGGATCTCGTCGAACTTTGTTAGTAGCTCCTTCTTTATGAATGAGATGAAGCAAAGCTTTTGCCTCCGTTTCAAAAAAAACACGTCAAGAGGAATTTCTTTTATAGTAGAGCCGATAATGGAGTGAAGTCCATGCATGCAACGCCACAATCTGCAGATTAGTAGTAGAGCACTTTACGTACAGAGCCATATTGCACAGTTCCCAATGCCCCGCCAGGCTTTTCCGGCTCCTCGGGCTTAATTGGGAGGCGCTAGTTTAAATATGCTACTAGTGATGAGGAAGCTGCAAGCGAGGTGCGGCTAGGGCGAGCACGCGAGCCACGAGATGCTGGGAAGGAAAACCCGTTCACGTGGCTAGGCTATCCAGTGCACCTAGATTGTGGTGCCGCACGTCCCTTTGACTTCAAAACTCAAACTACCTGTGTAAAATATTGGCTCGCAGCGAAGTTACTATTTTAAAAAAGGTCGTCGTGCGTTCGGCCGAGATCGAACCCACAAAACGAGGTATACACTCCCGCGACCACTAGTAGTACTCGTTGGAGTACAACGCAACCTAGAATCACCTTTTGTCGCTAGTAGTACATTGTTCCTTACAAGAAACCCCTAATAATGCAAGAAACCACTAATAATGCCAAGAAACTACTACCACTTGCATACGTGGCAGACTTAAGATAAGACTACCATATCAACCATTGCACATGCTCTTACCAACCAGCCCTACCAAGAAACGACTACTCTACAAAGTGCCGTTATAGGCACGTTTCAACCCATGGCCCTGTTAGGATACATTTGTTGTCAATCTAACCCTGCCATCCAAACACCACTTTGGTTAGAGTTAGTTCAGGGTTAGAATCTAACCTCTGACTTAGAGTATCCAAACAGGGCCCGTGTCGCCCATTAAGTCAACGCCTTCTCTTCGATCGGGTGTTATGACTTGTGGGCCCTACATGTCAGTCTGCACAAAGATCCCCGAGTGACCTCCTACCTCCGACCCGTCCACCTAGTCATCCTCGGCCATGGGACGTAGCTACCGCCGCCGGCAGAAGGCGAGGTCAAAACCGCCGGCGGTGCGGAGCCCATCTTGCGGCAGCCCGGATGCCAGCTCCGTCCAGCACTCGTGGCCGCTAGCTAGCCAAGATAGCTCTGTCCAGCTGCTTGTCTGCAAGGTTTGCTAGCTAGATTGGCACGGCGGCGCGGCGGCTTGCTCGCGCACGCCGCTCTAAGGCCAGCCATCTGGCTCGAGCGAAGGCCAGCGCGGCGTCCGACCCGTCCGGCGGAGCGGGGGCCAACTCGCTCATCACCGGCGCCACCGACGAACATGCATCAGCACTTTTTGAAGTAATGTTCAGGAAAATAATGATTTGTGGGGGAATAACAGGATAGAAGGTCAGATGTGGGTTCCTCGTGTCAACGGTCAAACAAAATGTGTTGGTTTAAGCTGCCTCGTCAGCACGGACGTGTGGGCCAACCCTGTCATAAATGGGTTTAAACTAACCTAATCGGTAGGTAGTAGTTTTTGGCGTGGATTAAGAAATTTTGGGTACGTTTTTGCTATTTTTTGTACAATAGATTCTTCCTAGGGCTGGTTGAAAGTGGTAGTTTTTTGTTAAATACTCTACATATTGTAAGTAGGAGTGAAGTTAAGCTTTGGAACCCAATAAGCAAGGCTAGTTACATAGTGCATATGTGTAGATGATTGAAAGTAAATATCAACCATGAGTGACTAATATCTTGATGGAAAACTCAAAACTATGGAATACTAGGGAATAAATTTTGCATGGTTGGAAATACTAGCAATGTTCATGTGCGTTGCAACGAATCATAATTAGAATAATACTTATTCACAAACTTGATACAAAACACTCTAATTTTCATATACATATATCACTAGAGATATATTATGTTTCAATTAGAATATATTCCTTGGGCTGTTTTGGTGAGGTCAGGGAGGGATGTGGTTGGTTTTAAGATACTAATTATGGGTTTTTCTGCAAATTGGTAGACAAGTGGGATGTTTGTGAGAAAAGGCAACAACTTACCTCACAGTCGTTAGATATAGATCTAATGGTCACAAATGACGGATGGCAGACACACCATCATCACCAACTTAGTCTTCTGTAGGAGTACTAGCAAGATCCGTGCATTGCACGGAACATCAAGATGCATTTTTTTATAAAAACACTCATTGTGATTGACCCATGCGGGAGTAATCCCATGTGTAAAAACTAATGGTATCTCGAGAAATAGGAGATAAGGTGAAGAGGAGTGGGGCGTGGTGGTGATCGGTGGTCGGACTGAGCGGAGGCATGGGGATTGATGACGCCGGCAGCGGCCACCAGGCCAGTTTGTTCCAGAGGCTTCCTTTCTTAATTGCTCAACAATGAGGTTGTTGGAGATAAGGATGAACGAGGGAAGGCCTTGTCTGCAAATGTGGAGAGGGGTGCGGGTATCTTTTAGTTTAATTTCCATCAGTCAGATATAGATCGGACGGTCTATATTGCAAGATGGCACGCGTACCATCATCACCAACTCGGTTTTTTATAAGAGAAGAAATATAAGTATGGAGATACAAACGTATTATCGATACTTGTTTCCGTAAACTAGCATCTACATTCTATTCAACGCCTCAGCATGTGAGGCCTTAGCATAATGACTTCTCGACTGTGTAAAACAAAGGTTTTCCCGTCGCTGATAAGGAGGGGGTGATGGCGGCGCGCTTTTTGGCTTGCTCTAGTCCTAGTAGTCATACTAGGTGGTCTAAGCACGTGTAGATTTATTCTTTTTCATGTCTCGTGTTCGCTGTACTGCCACGACTGTTGATGGATAAACGGTAAGTTATTCACGGGGAAGCCCTTGTTGAGCGTGGTTGCGAGAGACAGAGACAGTGTGCGTGTGTGATATGTCTAGAGGCCGAGGCAATGATAACAGATTCTTTGTGTCTATGTGTGTGGAGGATAGAGAGAGACATGTACATGGGGCTTTGTGTTGACGTGGAGACACATATACATAATTAGAGAGTGAGTGTGCGAGGTACACATGCGGACATGGGGAGAGATGAGGATCTAGATTAATGGGTGTTTGTGCGTGTCTGTGTGTGTTTGTGCGCGCCTTTGTGTGTGAGACGGAGTGTGTGTATGTGGACTAGAGAGACCACTAATGATGTAAACCTAGTAGAAGGGAAGGGGGAATGGTGTGACATGTGTAGTAGCGGGATAGCATGGGTGCGCTTGGGGGAGCAGACTATTTGGAAGAGACATCGATTGTGTGTGGGAGAGGGGTGTGAGAGCGAGAGAGAGAGAGAGAGAGAGAGAGAGAGAGCTAGTGACGGAGAGAGAGAGAGAGAGGAAGAGAGGGGGCGAGAGAGGGGGCGTTTGTGTCCATAAATGGCATATAGATAGGGAGACAATGTTGATGTTGTTTGAAATTGGCCTATGTACGGAGACGCAAGGGAAGCGAGTCATCGTGTGTGTGATAGGGACTTCATGAGAGATCTAGAATAGATGGTGTAGAGAACAATGTGCGAGATCGAGAACGATGATACATTAGGGAGCTATGGAAAGAGTCACGACATATATGTATACAGGGAGGAGCTGGGGCGGGTCCGCATGTGGGAGAGATAGAAAGAGGAGAGTGGTGCACAAGGAGACAAAGTGTGCTTGTTTTGCAGTGGGGGTGGCGTGTGAGGTGAGTGTGCGAGAACCACATAACTAGGGAGATATACGTTTGGGGCGACGTTTTGTGTGTATGGGAAAGATACACTCTACATAGTGCGTGTGCTTGGGAAAGAGAGATGCCGGGAGACCTAGTTAGAGAGTGGGGGAAGAGATGTGTGCATGCCCAAGAGATAAAGTGATCGAGACCTATATTGGGGACCGGACTTTAGAAGAGAGAGGGGTGTTAATGTGCTCGTGTGTTGGTGTTTGGGGGAGAGAACGACTTCTGTGTGTGTGGGGGGCGACGAGGGGGGGTTGCTTCAGATAAAGAGTGAGGTGTCTATATTTGAGGGACTTTAGCGTAATTGAGATATACATGGTCAATAGTGTGTGCACTCAAGGTTGATCAATTTGTTTCATAGTTTGGACTATGAGATAACGATACTTTTGAACATGCGTGATATACTTTGATGTACCAGAATTACAAACCTAAGATTGGAATTTTGGAATTCGACTCCATCATTTGCTTTTGTAATTCATTTAAACGGAGGTACATTTTCAAGCCGGGATTTCGTGATTTCAAATTCATAAATCAAACCTAGAGATATACACATACGGGCATGTTCAAACTTTATAATCATCCACTTTATTCATACACATACACATTTTTGCTTTTGTCATCATATTTAGGATAAACACATTTGGAATTTCATTTGAATTGGACCATATGATGGTATTTGCTTGTAGTAGCTCAATGATCCATATTTGAATTGAATGGACAATCTAAGTTTCGAGTTGGAGACATTGATTTTCAAAACATGCACTTTTTTTGCGTGCAAAACAAACAAATTCTCGGCCATGATATCATAGTCGGTCGTACAAGAGCAATATAATTTCAGGCGCCAAAAGCTTTCAAACTTCCCGCTCACATCGAAATATCTCGCGCCCGAAAGTTTAGCCCTGCGATATTCTTGTTTTACCCCTGCCACATGAACGGAAAAGGGCTGCTTTGGTAACTCCATTGTTTTCGCCTCTTTGCCCCCAACATTCTTCCCCAGAGCCCCTCCCCTTCCCTTCCCCGACCCCCCAACCACGCAAGCCGCTGAATCTAGTCCTCCGCCGCAGCGGTAGACCTCACACCCCGACGAATCTACCTTCCGCACCTTGGAACCCCCAACTGCCAACTCACCACTTCACCGGAGCCACTTCAGCGACTGGCTTCTACACCGCTCCAGATCTCCTTGACCGCCATCATGGTCCACCGCACCGGATCTGCTTAACCGGTGCCCTCGTCCACCACAGTGTAGGCCCTTCACTGACTCCCTCGTCCGTCCCTTCGCTGGCCCTTCATACAAGCCCTCGTCCGCCGCAACAGATCCGCCTCACCGAAAGCACTGTACAACGTGCCTGCCCAAGCCTTCGTCCACTGCACCGGACCCGCTCCACGGACGCCATATTCAACTCCACCGGCCCTGCTTTACCGATGCCGCAGCCTCAACAGGTTATTTTGATCTGTACACCTTCGGTTTTTCTCTTTATAGTGCAACTGTTCACTTACCACAGATGAGCTTTCTTGTATGTCGACAGGCGCCGCAGCCGTAGCACCGGAGCCGCTTCAGCGACGGCGACAGCCCGCCCAAACTCAACCGCAACACGAGCACCATAGACAATCCTTAGCTATCAAGTATGCCAACGATACCCATGCGCCGCCGAGAATCAGGTACTATTATCCAACGGCCGGCGCCTACGTTCACTTTCTTAGCATAAGCACCGCACCTTTGAATTTCTTCAGGGCATCATTCCGTTTTTCATGAGACGTGTTATTCTGCTTGCACCTGTAGGGCCATACTTCTGGCAGTGAACATGTTACATGTGCTAAATTACATACCAGTGCACATATAGTTAATATGCTTTAGTTTTGTCCTAAGTATTACTGTACTTCCTAGATATCACTGCCTACTATTTTACTTCTTGCATGCTATATTTATGATAATGGTGTTGTTCTGATGCCACCTGTTGGTTCCATCAGACTTCTTCATGTTCTCTATGCCTAATTACACATCAGCAAACTAGCATGTGGTTCCGCTGGTTTTTGTTTGTTTTACCCTACATTTTCTGATGCTAGCTATTACATCACTGCTACGAGCCTCTGTTCATTACTTTTTTGTGTGTTCTTGATCTTCCCAAGTTGCATGACTAATTTGATGCTTCTATTAATTATGGAGCTGCCAACCCCATCAAGCAAAATATTTGTTCTTTTGGGGCTGGCACCTCGAACAAGCATAAAAATAGAGGGAAGCAGATATATTGTCGTGTATGCACACACCTTCTTTCATTAGTTTAGATGAACCATTGATGATCAATTTGAACCAGTGCATGCGATTAAAAATTAATTTTACCTAAATAGAGGGTGCAGAATAAACTACAACAAGTAGATTTGCAACCACGGGATGCTGACGATATCTTCAAAGAACATTGCAACAGCAGCGAGGCTTCACAGCAACATATGGTAAGCCAGTGTGTTTTAGTACATGTGAAATGTAATGCGTGTGGGCTGCTTTCTTGGCTTGTGCCCTCAACCTGTAATCCTACAGAATAACAAATAGTTCAGTTGTCTGCTTTGCTGTATTGCTTGATTCGAATGCTTGTTTGTTACTTGTTACGCTATACCTGAGTTGGCCAATATGTCAGCAGTGCCTGTTGTACTATCATAAAGAAATGCATGCCTAGTTCATTTGAGTCCTTAACTTTTCCTCCGAACTTCATCACAAGACTGTCTTCGTAGTTTATATGAGGCCACACTGTTAAGTGCTTTCTCAGATTATTTCAACTGCTTAGATGCCTTGGCAACTTAGCGGTGGTACACTCCCTTTCAACTAGGGATGTCAACTGGGTCCCGTTTAATGCCGATTAAAGTCCACTAGTGGTATGATAGTTCAAAAGAGTTTTTGTTTTTTGAGGAAAATGAACCAGGGAGCTAGCAAAAACTAACTAGATGGGACTGGCGGATGTCGTTTATTTACCACTTACATCCCTAGTTTCATCTTACCATTTTAATTTCTTTTCGGCTGATGCTGCTTCGAACCATTTAAATATTGCTTGCCATGCTCAGCAATAATTCGTATGTCGTTTACCATGTAAGCTTACTGCCTGGATCATGCGATAACTATCTCTTACTTATGTCCAGCGGAAACCTTTCAGGATGCCGTTCACACTAGGACACAATGTACAACCCCAGAATCTATTTGTGGAAGCAGTGTGCCATCCATGTTACCAGATGGTAGTAGTTCAGAGGCAACACCGCCGGAGAGCAGTCTGAGCACAGATATTATAGTTCTTGATGCTCTACTAGAGGCAGAAAGAGATGGTGTGGCTGCCATGAATGAGGTAATCTCGATCTTGAAGCTGGAAATTATGCAATTATCTGCACGCATTATGCAAGCAACCCAAGAAATGGAGGAAGTAAGAATGTTGCATTTGAAGACGGAGGAGGTCCTGCTGCTTCTGCTATCTGAAGCCCAGGGTAATCCCAGTTCTTCTTTAGATAGCAGTTAAAATTGTCATTAGATTATTGTACTTGCATGTTGTGTCATGTCTCTGAATGGATTATGTTGTAAGACCCCCTATGTTGTCCACGTGTTGTAATGATCTGAATTTTTTAGGCGAGGTAATCCTCAGTACTTGTATGATTGACATAAGGTGAACTGTTTTTCGCGTGAGCATATTGTATTGGATGAAATAACTGTTTGACTCAAAGTGTATCCAACCTACTGAATTCGAAGATCACGTCATTTCTAAATCATAATCATATATAAAGGTGGAATAAATCTTTGTTGTGGTTTTGAAGAAATAAATAACAAAACGTAGAATTATCTGTGGATATTCGTAATCGAATAAAAATTGGATTTGGATTTAGTTGCCATGGCCCAGGGCAAACGTGAATGCTAATTCTCCCAAGTTTTGAACGAAGCGGCTAAACACCCACTATCATTTGTGGGTTACCCGAAGCAAGTGTTTGCGAGATGGAAATTACTGTCTACCCCTGACACTTGACATCCTTATCGACCGGATTTACACTGCTGTCGATAGGGGTAGACTGGTAACTTCAATCAGACGTGACACGACGGCCTCTGAGCCATTCAGACACGGTGGGCGCCAAACGTGGGCGGCAAAACACATTTGATTCAAGCTCGTCCGAAAGACATGTGTCTCTCCCTCCATTTCCCCATTCATCCACGGTGGGCGGCAACACAAACTCTCCTCGTCCGAAATCGATGTAGGCTAATATTTTAAATAGGGGCAGATGTGTAACTTCCCTCAGACGTGACACAACCGCCCTACCTGTCAGCCCCGTTCATACACCGTGGGCGCCAACCGTGGGCGGCAAAACACCCTCTCCTTGCCCGAAATCGTTACCGGCAAATATTTGGGAGATGCGAGATTACCGTCCTATCCCCAACCGACGTGATGTCCGAAATTTTAAACGGGGGATAAGTTCGTAACTTTCACACATTTCAGACAAGCGCGTCCCAAAGTTTGAGACCCCCTCCCCCTCCATTTCCCCATTCATACACCGTCGGCGCCACGACAACCTCCCCACTGTGGCCAGCCACCTCCGTCCACCACCCCATCCTCCACCTTGCCGGAGCCGCTACCCCTACCCCATCGTCCACTGCAAGAGATGGACGTCTCTCATCCATGGCGCTAGACCAGGATCCTTTCATCGCGTCGTCTCGCTTCATCAGCGCCGTCGTCCACTTTGTCGTTGCCGCTCCTATGAGCGCCTTGTCCACGGCAACAAGATTTATTCCCCAGCCCGGCCGTCTGCCATCTAAAGTCTTCTTCCCCGCCGCCGAGAGCCATCGCACCCGCAGCACCCTCAACGTATCAGCAGGGGCCTACATGGCGTCGCAAGAGAGGTGGTACTCTTCCATATGTGCTTAAGTTATTGATCTCACCCGGAAAATAGATCTTAAATTGTTTACTGTACTTTTCTTGTCCGTTCCAAATCATAGTGGCTAGTTGAATGCAAACGTTGGTTGCGAAGTAGCTTTGTCCAGTTTGCACCTTCAGATCCGCCATGTCACGGTCACTATACTCGTAAAGCTTATGGTTTCCCCCCTTTATACTCACTACCATCATCATAGGTGCTTCCCTGCTTCGTGTCGTGCTAGCACTGCTCCTCAAGACCTCAACCCATCAAGCAAAACAACATGCCACTCATAATTCCAAAGCTTACATGTTGAAATACGAATCTGATATGATGCTCATATTACTAAAACAGAGAACGTTTAATTGGTCACCTAATGTTCCTATATTTGTTTCGAAAAGCATGTGCGCCACCCACTGGTCCAGCTAGTTCCACTTTCCTGATTTTACTCTTGATGCTTAGGGTTTTCCCCTTTTATCTACTCTACTATGATCTGCGTAGGTGCTTTCTGTCATACTAGCATTACTCCACCCTTCAAGCTAAACAACACAACACTCAAAATGCCAAAGCTTAGTTGTTCAAATATGATTGTGATATGATACTGATATTAGTTAACAGACACATTTAATTGGTTAGCTAAAGGTCCCACTTGAGTTTCCAAGTGCATGTCGTGACATATAGAGAGACAGCAGAATTGCATTTTTTTGTCACTTGTTGACTGTACTTTCTTGTTCATACCAAATCTTAGTTGTTATTTCAAAGCAAATATCGGTTGCTAACTACCCTTTGCGCGGTTTGCAGGTTCAGATCTGCCATCCCACTGCCATGGTCAACACTATACTCATCATGCTTACGGTTTCCCCATTTTATGATGACCACGACCAGCCTACGTGGTTCGTGTCGTAATAGCACTGCTCCACCCATCGAGGTAAACAATCTTAGTTGTTCAAATTCAAATATGATATTATGCTGATATTAGTAAAAGTGAGAGATGTTTAATTGGTCAGCTAAATGTTCCTACTTTAGTTTCGAAATGCATGTGAGCTACATATGGAGAGACCGGAAGGAATAGTATTTCTCTGTGCGCTCTGGTTCATCATGGGTGGCCAACCGACATTGTATAGAAAGACTTGTAATATCTTCAATCTGCTTGCTCTTCTGCTCTTCTTTAAGATGATCCTCTTCTCTTGCGGTCGACTGGTCAGGTCGAGTTATTCTCCCTTAGTATATTTTGAATCTGTCAGGTCAGGTCGACTTGTTCTTCTTTACTATATGTTGAAGCTGTCATCTGCGAAGTATCATCACTTCTGGAGCTCTCATATTTTGAGTAGTAGGCCACATTATATTAATGCACACGCCAAATTACAGCATGCATGGCACCTCTTAGAAGTTGCAGAGATAGCACAAAGGGGTTTACATGGAGGAAGTATTGGATTAGAATCACTTCTGCATTACAAAGATACTCTCACTTGTTTTTTATGTTTTCATGCATGTCAGGTATTGAACATTATCAAAATGAATATGAGAATGGGCGCACGAGAGGAATATTGCGGAATAATCCACTGGCTAACAAACTTGGCATGGTGGAGGATGACCTATCTTATTCACCCATCAAGGTGCATGCTCTAACTTGGCAAGGCTGTATTGGTCGCACATATTTTGCATCTGACCTCTTGCATTACTTCTACTTTGTTACACCATCTGCTTAGTTTAAGCATCATATATGAGTATATGCCATACCTATCCATTTTCTGTACCTATTCCATGTGTCGTCATACTATGTTTTTCCAGTCAAATATTGTTCTTTCGTAATAGATGTCCAAAAGGAAGAGGGTGATTGCAGATCCTCAAGGAGTACAAACTAGGTATTTGGAAAAGGTAGTGATACCTGTTAAATCAGATAGATCAGCAGCCACAGAAAACATAGGCCCAACTGTAACAGACTTTGCCCTTACTCCAGTGGCCAAACCCCTATTAGAACTGCTGACAGCCCAGCGTCAGGTACTGTCTATGATATCAATTCAAAATTTGAACTCCTAAATTTCTGCATGTGCCTTACCTTCTCTCTTGTATGAAAACTAATTTCAGATGAATCTCCTTGCTCAAAGGATCATAGGATCTCACGACAATGCTAGGCTCTGCATTGCTCTTGTCAGTACCTCTTGCCCTTTGTCAGCGTACTTACACTCATTGCTGTTTGATTATGTAGCATCACTGTAAATGTTCGCTTCTTTATCCTCCCTTTGCTTGAAATTATAAGATCTATATTTACTCTTAGATAAATGTAGAATTAACACAATGGTTATGAAGTTTTGGATTGCTCATGTAAGTACCTGTTGTCATGTACTCCCTCTGTATCGAATTAATTGTTGATCAATTGGATGTATTTAGAACTTAATAGTGCTAGATACATCCATTTGAGCGACAACTAATAACGGACGGTGGTGGTATTACTGTACATGCATCGCGAGATAGTTGATTTTCTAGCATTACTTGCATCTTATCTGCCCTGCCCTCCACTTTCTCCAAATTATCATATCTACATTTACTCTTACCAAAATGTTGAATAAAGCCAATGCCACTGCACACGTTGATGTCTGCATTCCTCTTGTCAGTACCTTTTTCCTTGTAACGCTATACTTAATTAATTGCTATTTGATTATGTATCATCAGTCTGCACCTGAGCTTCATTATCCTCTATTTCTTCCAATATTATTTGATCTATATTTACTCTTTGCAAAATGTAGAATAATGGCAACGCTTATAAAGAATTTTCTTCGGGGAATTTATTGAATTATCTTTCCATCAACATGGAGAAGGGCTTTGTCCAGCCCCTGTTAACATCTAATGTAAGTTCATCCTTCTCAAGCCTTCAAACTTTGTTCTAGTATAGATTTGGATTGGCATCATTTCCTCCAGTGCTGTTTACATCTGATTGGATGTTTGCAACAACTACCAGTTTTAAATTGTAGTTGTAAAAACATGTTCCTTCTGCAGAACAGATCCATTTATTTGCTTATATAATTGTGAAACATGTTACGTGTCTCCTTGTTTCTCTTTCAAAGTCGTATCTCTTATGCCAGGCAGAACTTTAGGAAAGATAGTGAGCCAAACCATCTTGAGGACAACGAGATGACCCCAAGGTCCTGTCTTGATGAAGACAGTGAGTTGAAGCTACTCACCAGCAGGTGTGAGACAACCTCTGTGCAGTCGCTGCCTCAATCAGTTCGACTTCTTCAGTCTCAACTTAAAGCGGAAAGGCTTGCTTCAGCTCAGCCCCGACTTGAAGTCAAAGATGTAATGAAGATGTCAGGGGACTGCCTTGCGCACTATGGTGCCATACAGCTAGGGATGAAGCATCTATCGTTGACACAACTGAGGTCTCATCAGTTTGTTCGGCTGCTTGCGGGGGCCCGAGCTTGCCAGGTCTAATGCCTTCTGAAGTGCTCTCAGTTTTGTATATTCTTTTGTTGGCGCGTTTATATGCACTGGTGGCGACCTTTGATGCCCAGTGTATGTAATCCGCGGTCATGTTGCGCTTTATTATCACCGGGTAGCGAACTTTGATTCCTAATATGTCGTAATTTCTTTGTTGTATAGTCTAGGCTTATTCTTTGGTCGGTATGCTGTAATTTAGGCCGGAAGGTTCAGTGGATCTCAGTGTTGTCGGTCTTCAGGCTGGCTCGTTACTCATATGGGCCAAAACGTGGGCCTATAATCATCTTGGGCCATTAGCAGGTCTAAACCTATAGTAGTTTCCCGCCTTTAACAGGCCATGGTCTACATATTTACTGTAGTGACGCTGGGCTTCCTACTGGCCGTAGAAACAATGGGCCTTCTACGGGCCGTAGAAACAATGGGCCTTCTACGAGTCATCGAAACAATGGGCCTTCTACGGGCCGTATCATCTATGGGCCTTAGACGGGCCGTATGATCGATTGGCTAAACATGGGCCAAAAACAGACCACATTATGGCCGTAAACGGGCTAGAGTTGGAGTACGTTCATGGGCCGACCATAACAGGCCATCGTTAATAGGCCGTATTTGATGACACTATGAAAACGGCCCAACGTATTAACGGGACACAAACGGGCCGACTGTAACCACGGGCAGAATTTGGCCCACAAGCAGAAAATGGCAGTAACGGGCCGTAAGTAACCGAATGCTGGAAATGAGCCCAAGAATAAATGGGCCCCGAGAAGGCCGGAAGATAACATGGGCTACAAACGGCCCAATGGATTAATGGGCCGTTAAAGGGTATAAAGTGATACACTATTCATTACGGGCCAGTTTCACCACAGGCCGTTAATGGGCCAAGAGTTACAAAGGGCCTCATCTGGGCCGAAAGACGTCATGGGACATACATGGGCCGGAACTGAAAATGGGCTGGAATCATATTGGACGGCCCAGATGATGCCACTGGGCCTAATTCGGATAGGTCGTAACGGGCCGTGGGTTAGCGGGTTGTAAATGGGCAATATGCGAATAGGCCGTTAACAGGCTTTCCGTGGGCCGGCCCGCCACCTTTTGACCAAGTCAAACGGGCCGGCCTTTTCACAGGAATGGGCCTCTGTTGGGCCGTGCCACATGTCGACATATCATAGGCGCCTTCTGTCCAATGAGTGGATGGCATCTGTCCCAACGGTGAGCCGACACGTGTTTCCTCCAGCCAATGATGATTTTACACGTGGAAAATCCCCATTGGTCGGGGCTGTTAGCGGGTTCTCGGATCCAAAACCCGACCCGATAGCTTAACGGCGTTCCGTTACGGTGGATGCCACGTGTCGGTCACCCTTGACGAAAGCACTTTTGTGACGCGCGATTTATCGTCATGGAAGTGGACACTTCCGTGATGATAATTTTGGTAATGTCATGGAACACTTCTACGACAGCACATGTATGACTATCTTGATTATGTCATAAAATCTTCATGGATGTACATGCATGACAAAAAATGCGACCTACTGTGACAAACACGTATCATCACGGAAGTGTATTTTTTTGTAGTGATACCTTGCTGAAAACCGCTTATCATTTCCTTCTGCTCCTCATTGGGTTCGACACTCTTACTTATCGAAAGGACTACGATAGATCCCCTACACTTGTGGGTCATCAAGACTCTTTTCTGGCACCGTTGCCGGGGAGTGAAGCGCCTTTGGTAGGTGGAATTTGGTAAGGAAAAATTTATATAGTGTGCTGAAATTTACTGTCACTTGTTACTATGTAAAGTAATCCTTTGAGGGGCTTGTTCGGGGTATCTTCACCTCGACCAGTAGAGCAAAGAGTTGCTCCTCAACCTACTGAACCTACTGAAAATGAAAATGTTTACTTCGAAATTCCTTCAGGTATGTTAGAGAAACTGGTGGCTAATCCTTTTGCAGGAGATGGAACATTGCATCCTGATTTACACTTAATCTATGTGGATGAAGTTTGTGGATTATTTAAGCTTGCAGGTATGCCCGATGATGTTATCAAGAGAAGGTCTTCCCTTTATCTTTGAAGGGAGATGCATTGACATGGTATAGGCTATGTGATGATATGGGATCATGGGACTACAAACGGTTGAAATGGGAATTCCATCAGAAGTTTTATCCTAAGCATCTTGTTCATCCTGATCGTAATTATATATATAATTTTTGGCCTCGCGAAGGAGAAAGCATCGCTCAAGCTTGGGGGAGGCTTAAGTCAATGTATATCCATGCCCCAATCATGATCTCTCAAGATAAATGATTATTCAAAAATTTTATGCTCGACTTTCTGACAACAATCGCTCCATGCTCGATACTTCTTGTACTGGTTCTTTTATGATGAAGACTATTGAATTCAAATGGGATTTATTGGAAAGAATTAAACACAACTCTGAATATTGGGATCTCGACGAAGGTAAGGAGTCAGGTATAACACCTAAGTTTGATTGTGTTAAATCTTTTATGGATACCGATGTTTTACGTAAATTTAGCACTAAATATGGACTTGACCCTGAGATAGTAGCTTATTTTTATGAATCCTTTGCTACTCATGTTGATCTCCCTAAGGAGAAGTGGTTTAAATATCATCCTCCCATAGAAGTAAAAGCAGTCGAACCTATTAAAGTTGAAGAAAAGACTATCACTTATAATGATCCTATTGTTCCTACTGCTTATGTTGAGAAACCACCTTTTCCTGTTAGGATAAAGGATCATGCTAAAGCTTCAACTGTGGTTCGTAAAAGTAATATCAGAACTTATACACCTCCTAAGCAAGTTAAGGTTGAACCTAATATTGCTATTGTTGAAGATCTCTTGGCTGATAATATCGATGGGCATGTTATTTACTTCTGTGATGAGACTGCTAGAATTGCTAAACCTGGTGCTAAAGATAAACATAGACCTGTGGTAGGCATGCCTGTTATTTCTGTTAAAATAGGAGATCATTGTTATCATGGCTTATGTGATATGGGTGCTAGTGCTAGTGCAATACCTATTTCTTTATATCAAGAAATTATGCATGATATTGCACCTGCTGAGTTAGAAGAAATTGATGTCACCATTAAGCTTGCCAATAGAGATACTATTTCACCAATTGGGATTGTTAGAGATGTTGACGTCTTGTGTGGGAAAGCTAAATATCCTGCTGATTTTCTTGTTCTTGGTTCCCCTCAAGATAGCTTTTGTCCCATTATATTTGGTAGACCCTTCTTGAATACGGTTAATGCTAAGATAGACTGCAAAAAGTATGTAGTTACTATTGGTTTGGATGATATGTCTTATGAGTTTAATTTTTCTAAATTTCGTAGACAACCCCGTGATGAAGAATTGCCTAGTAAAGATGAAATTATTGGTCTTGCTTCTATTGTCGTGCCTCCTGGTGATCCTTTAGAACAATATTTGCTAGACCATGAAAATGATATGTTTATGAATGAAAGAAGGGAAATAGATGAAGTATTCTTTAAACAGGGACCTATTCTGAAACACAACTTGCCTGTTGAAATCCTAGGGGATCCTCCTCCACCCAAGGGTGATCCCATGTTTGAGCTTAAACCGTTGCCTGATACTCTTAAATGTGCTTATCTTGATGAAAAGAAGATATATCCTGTTATTATTAGTGCTAACCTTTCAGAAAAGGAGGAACAAAAATTATTGAAAACTCTGAAGAAGCACCGTGCTGCTATTGGATATACTCTTGATGATCTCAAAGGCATTAGTCCCACTCTATGCCAACACAAAATAAATTTGTAGAAAGATGCCAAACCAGTTATTGATCATCAACGACGGCTGAATCCTAAGATGAAAGAAGTGGTAAGAAAGGAAATACTAAAGCTCCTTGAGGCAGGTATAGTTTATCCCGTTGCTGATAGTCAGTGGGTAAGTCCTGTCCATTGTGTCCCTAAGAAGGGAGGTATTACAGTCGTTCCTAATGATAAAGATGAATTGATTCCGCAAAGAATTATTACAGGTTATAGGATGTTAATTGATTTCCGCAAATTAAATAAGGCTACTAAAAAAGATCATTACCCCTTACCTTTTATTGATCAAATGCTAGAAAGATTATCCAAACATACACATTTTTGCTTTCTAGATGGTTACTCTGGTTTCTCTCAAATACCTGTGTCAGCTGATGATCAAGCAAAGACCACTTTTACTTGCCCTTTCGGTACTTTTGCTTATAGACGTATGCCTTTTGGTTTATGTAATGCACCTGCTACCTTTCAAAGATGCATGATGGCTATATTTTCTGACTTTTGTGAAAAGATATGTGAGGTTTTCATGGACGATTTCTCCGTTTATGGATCCTCTTTTGATGATTGCTTGAGCAACCTTGATCGAGTTTTGCAGAGATGTGAAGAAACTAATCTTGTCTTGAATTGGCATAAGTGCCACTTTATGGTTAATGAAGGCATTGTTTTGGGGCATAAAATTTCTGAAAGAGGTATTGAAGTTGATAAAGCTAAAGTTGATGCTATTGAAAAGATGTCGTGTCATAAGGACATCAAAGGTATAAGAAGTTTCCTTGGCCATGCCGGTTTTTATAGGAGGTTCATTAAGGACATCTCAAAAATTTCTCGGCCTCTGACTAATCTCTTACAAAAAGATATACCTTTCATTTTTTTATGATGGTTGTGTAGAAGCATTTGAAATACTTAAGAAAGCATTAATCTCTACACCTATCGTTCAGCCACCTGATTGGAATTTACCTTTTGAAATTATGTGTGATGCTAGCGATTATGCTGTAGGTGCTATTCTAGGGCAAAGAGTTGATAAGAAATTAAATGTTATTCAATATGCTAGTAAAACTCTAGACAATGCCCAGAGAAATTATGCCACTACGGGAAAAGAATTCTTAGCAGTTGTATTTGCTTGTGATAATTCAGACCGTATATTGTTGATTCTAAAGTAACAATTCACACTGATTATGCTGCTATTAAATATCTTATGGAAAAGAAAGATGCTAAACCTAGACTTATTAGATGGGTTCTCTTGCTACAAGAAATTGATTTACATATTATTGATAGAAAGGGAGCTGAGAACCCCGTTGCAGATAACTTGTCTAGGTTAGAAAATGTTCTTGATGACCCACTACCTATTGATGATAGCTTCCCTGATGAACAACTGAATGTCATAAATGCTTCTCGTACTGCTCCATGGTATGCTGATTATGCTAATTACATTGTTGCTAAATTTATACCACCTAGTTTCACATACCAGCGAAAGAAAAAGTTTTTCTATGATTTAAGACATCACTTCTAGGAAGACCCACATCTTTATAAAGAAGGAGTAGATGGTGTTATTAGGCATTGTGTACATGAGCATGAACAGGAACAGATCCTACGCAAGTGTCACACCAAGGCTTATGGAGGGCACCACGCTGGAGATAGAACTGCACATAAGGTATTGCAATCCGGTTTTTATTGGCCTACTCTCTTCAAGGATGCTCGTAAGTTTGTCTTATCTTGTGATGAATGTCAAAGAATTGGTAACATTAGTAGACGTCAAGAAATGCCTATGACTTATTCACTTGTTATTGAACCATTTGACGTTTGGGGCTTTGATTATATGGGACCTTTTCCTTCCTCTAATGGGTATACAGATATTTTAGTTGCTGTTGATTACGTTACTAAGTGGGTAGAAGCTATTCCAACTAGTAGTGCTGATCATAACACCTCTATTAAGATGCTGAAAGAAGTTATTTTTCCGAGGTTTGGAGTCCCTAGATATTTAATGACTGATGGTGGTTCACATTTTATTCATGGTGCTTTTCGTAAAATGCTTGCTAAGTATGATGTTAATCATATAATTGCATCTCCTTATCGCCCACAGTTTAGTGGTCAAGTAGAATTGAGTAATAGAGAGCTCAAATTAATTTTGCAAAAGACTGTTAATAGATCTAGAAAGGATTGGTCCAAGAAACTTGATGATGCATTATGGTCCTATAGAACTGCATATAAAAATCCTATGGGTATGTCTCCGTATAAAATGGTTTATGGAAAAGCATGTCATTTACCTCTCGAACTAGAACATAAGGCATACTGGGCCATTAAAGAGCTCAATTATGATTTCAAACTTGCCGGTGAGAAGAGGTTATTTGACATTAGCTCACTTGATGAATGGAGAACCCAAGCCTATGAGAATGCCAAGTTGTTTAAAGAAAAAGTTAAAAGATGGCATGACAAAAGGATACAAAAGCGTGAGTTTAATGTAAGTGATTATGTATTGTTATGCAACTCTCATTTAAGATTTTTTGCAGGAAAAATTCTCTCTAAATGGGAAGGTCCTTACGTTATCGAGGAGGTCTATCGTTCCGGTGCCATAAAAATCAACGACTTTGAAGGCACAAATCCGAAGGTGGTGAACGGTCAAAGAATCAAACATTATATCTCAGGTAACCCTATAAATGTTGAAACTAATGTTATTGAAACCGTAACACCGGAGGAATACATAAGAGACACTTTCCAGAACTTTTCAGACCCCGAAAATGAATAGGTATGTGGTACGGTAAGTAAACCGACTCCAAAACAGTTCTAATGGCAAATTTTCTCCGTTTTGGAATATTTAGAAAAATAGGAAATTAAGAAGCAGTCCGGGAAGGACACGAGGCTTCCACGAGGGTGGGAGGCGCGCCCTACCCCCCTGGGCGCCCCCTGCCTCATGGGCACCTCGTGCGCTCTCCGGACTCCGTATTCTTGCACGATACGTATTTTGGTCGGTAAAAATTCATTATATAATCTCCCGAAGGTTTTGACTCCTGCATCACGCAAATATCCTCTGTTCTTGTTTAGAGCTATTTCTGCCGCAGATTAGAGCAAGATGTCATCTCAAGATTCTGACGGAGAGAGCTATGTCTCACACCTCACTGCTGACCCCAAGACCTATGGAGATCTATCTCCTTGTGGTCAAACTACGGATGAGGAGGAGGATGCTCATTTGATGAAGATCAAAGATTCAAGTTCGGAGGAGGAAGATGTCCCTCTACCTCAACCTTGGGATATGCACGTGAAGTTTAAAAAGTCTAGTCTCCCTCAGAGGGCTAAACTGTCTAACAACCGATCTATTCCTTCTTGTTTTCGGCACAAAAGCAAAGGAGATTTATGCGACAAGATCTTGAAGTTGGAGTCGGAGGTCGATGATTTAAAGGAGTAAATTGCTCTTCTCAATTACAACATGAAGAAGTTGAAAGCACAATTGTCATCATCACCACCATCCTCTTCACCAGCAAAAGAGATATAATCACATGGGTATGGGCACCCCCCTTGGCAACTGCCAAGCTTGGGGGAGGTGCCCCGGTATCATATCATCATCACACTCCTATCTTTACCGTTTTTCTTAGTTCGATCCTTTTGGTATTATCTTGATCTAGTAGAATAAAGTTTTTGGTATGATCTAGTTTTGAGTTTGCCGGAGGGGACACCGAACACGCACTTCTCTGGGTTGAGGTTGATCTTGCGCAGATTTGCAAATGTCTCTTCTAGATCTTGCACGAGCGTGGCCCTGTCCTTGGTTTTGACCACTATGTCGTCCATATAAGCTTCCATATTTCTATGCAGCTGGGGCTCAAAACCAATTTGGACCGCCTGGGCAAACGTCGAACTAACGCTCTTTAACCCGAAAGGCATTCGTACAAAATAGTACGTGCCACATAGGGTGATGAACGCGATCTTCTCTTCGTCTTCCTTCATCATGAAGATCTGGTGGTATCCCGAATAGGCGTTGAGGAATGACAGCAGGTCACACCCGGCAGTGGAGTCTATAATCTGGTCGATGCGTGGTAGAGGGAAAGGATCCTTTGTACAAGCTTTGTTGATATCTGTGTAGTCAATACACAGCCTCCACTTCCCATTCGCCTTACGAACAACCACCAGATTGGCCAACCACGTGGGGTGGAGTACTCCTCTAACCAGGCCCGCCGCCTCCAACTTCCTGATTTCCTTGATGATGAACTCTTGTCGCTCCAAAGCTTGGTTCCTGACCTTCTGCTTGACGGGCCGCGCATGAGGACAGACAGCAAGATGGTGCTCAATCACCTCCCTGGGAACGTCGGGGATGTCGGATGCTTGCCATGCAAACACATCGACATTCGCCCGCAGGAAGGCGACGAGGGCGCTTTCCTATTTGCTGTCGAGGGTGGAGCTTATAGTAAAAGCCCCGCCTGTGCCGTCCTCCTTGACGGACACCTTCTCGGTTTCGGTGGTGCAGCCTTGGATTTCTTGCTCTTGCCGGTGGAGCTCTCTGGCACGTCCTCAACGGGAGCGCTGCACTCCGAAGAGGCGCGCTTGCCGGAGTGGGTGCCGGAGGTCTGGCCGGAAGGGGTCTTGCCGGCCTTCTTCCTCCCCGGGGCTTCAGCAACAGGAGCAAGTGCCTTGGCGGCAGTTGCTGCAAATGCCTCTCGGTAGAGTTGGTCGGCGCAAATGAGCGTGTCTTTCTTGTCAGAGGGGACGGTGATGATGGTCAGCGGCCCCGGCATCTTCAATGTGTTGTAGGCGTAGTGTGACGCCGCCATGAACTTGGCCAGCGCTGGGCGGCCAAGGATCCCATCGTATGGCAAGGGGATCTCGACGACATCGAAAATGATCTTCTCCGTCCTATAGTTCAGCTCGCCCCCAAATGTAACGGGCAGCGTGATTTTACCTTTTGGATGGATTCTTCCCAGGTTGACCCCTTGAAACGTGCACGTCTCTTCGAGATCTCCATCAGGAATCTGCAACCTCTTGATCACATCGGGCGAGATCAAATTCAAACCGGCCCCACCATCAACCAGCACTTTTGTCACCTTGAGGTTGCGTATTGTCGGTGAAACCAACAACGGCAAACACCCAACTGCAGTTGTGCGATTAGGGTGATCCTCGGTGTCAAAAATGATGGGCATGCAGGATCACTTCAGTGGCTTCTGGGCATCGAACGATGGCTCTGTCGCAGTGACCTCACGCGCCCACTTCTTCAGTTGGCGGTGATAGGTGTGCAGCGAGGCGCCACCGTCGACGCACATGGCCTCTATAGCTTTCTGGAATTCGTGCTCGCCGGACTCGTCGTCCTTGTCATGATCATCATCTTCTTCCTTCTTGTCGCGACCCCGAGCGGGCCTCTCTTGTTGATTATCTTTGCCGCAGCGACCCCCTTGGCCGCCACGCTTCTTGCCGGACCCCTCAGCACCATCCTGACCCTTCTCCTTGTCCCGCCTTTCATATTCAGCTTTCTGCTTTTCAGCAAGCAGCTCTACCTGTCGGCAGTTCTGGAGGTCATGGCCCTTGGTGCAGTGGATCTGGCAGTACTGCTTGTTGGAGCCTCCTGGCTTGTCGGCGGCCGCCAAGGCCCGGCAGGCGGCGCACCCGGCAACCTCCTTGCCGAGGTCGTCAGCCTTGGCCTTCTTGGCGGCGCCGGGGTCACCGGATCCCTCAACGAAAAGCACAATCTTGCCCTTACGTTTCCTGTTACGGCGCCGGCCCTTCTTCGTCGGGGCGGCGGCGTCTTCATCCGTGGAGTCGGTTTCCGTGCCGGTGTCTTCGACGGGGTACTTCCTTCCTTCCTCAGCCCGAGCACACCTATCCGCCAGAACATAAAGTTCGGCTACATCCTTGACCTTGTTCATTGACAGCTCTTCACGCATCTTGCGGTTGCCTACGTTCTGATGGAACGCACTGATGACAGCGGCGGGATGAACGTCTGGGATGGTGTACTGAACACGGCTGAATCTTTGTATGTACTTATGCAGGGACTCACCATCCTTCTAGGGGATGACATGCAAGTCACTTGCCTGGCCAGGAGCTTGGTGGCCTCCGGTAAAGGCGCCAACAAACTCGTGGCACAGGTCCGACCAGGAAGAGATGGAATCCATCGGCAGGTGCATCAACCACGACATGACGTTGGGCTTAAGTGCCAACGGAAAGTAGTTGGCGAGCACCTTATCATCGTGAGCCCCGGAGGCTTGCATCGCAATGGTGTAGATGCTGAGGAACTCCGACGGGTGAGTCTTGCCGTTGTACTTTTCCCCAACATCAGGCTTGAACGTGCAGTGGGAGGGCCACTGGAACTGCCGCAGCTCTCGGGTAAAGGCCGGACAACCCACCTCGTAAGGCAGGCCGCCGGGGCCCCCCGGCGCTGGGTGGTCCATAGCAGGCCCCGCACGCCGATCTGACTGATGGCGCGTCTCCCACCGTCGCTTGATGGTATTTCGAGCGTCTTCCTGAGCTCGCTCTCGAAGAACTCGACGTTGGTCGCAGCAGGTTCGTGACACTGTGGAAACGTTGTCACAGGCATCGGCCCGACGGGCCGGTGGCTGCTGTCGCGGCCGCGGGGGAGGAGAGTGAATCGTGGTCGCAGCGTCTTTGGTCCCTCCCACCGTCGGCATGCACCAGCTCAACAGAGCACCAGCGTGAGGGTCCCATTGGGAACGGCTCGTCTTTGTTGGCGAAGCTGACAAGGCTTCGGATGGTGGCCCTCCACTCGTCGAGCTTCTCCGCAGCAGGGGGGCGAGGAGCAGTTGCACGCGCCAGCGCTTCTGCTCGCATGGGCGGCGGCGAGAGTTGCATAGACCATGACGCGCTCCAGCTTCTAACCAGGTTAGAAGGGGCTCTGTCACGGTCTTGCGGTCGCACGCCGCTTCCGCCCGCGTCCGAGCGCGCACGCCGGCCTGGTGCGTCCTGCGAGTGGCGCACAGGGCTCTTTCCGCGGCGGTGCCCGGGGGCTCCGGCATCGCGGTGTCGCTCATCACGCGCGGCCTGGGAAGGCTGCGGCATGGGTGCTAGATGGGGTGCCGTAGAGGTTGTCGCACCGCCCGTGGATAGCACGGCCCCGCCCTCGGACCCTGCGGCGCACGGCTCGTTGTCTCGGATTCGAACGACGCCACTCGCCTGGCTCCAATCGCCAGAGTGTTGTGGATGCTCGCTTGCCACGTCTCCGGCCCCATCCGTGGCTACCCGGTCGCCTGCCCGCGCTGGTGCGGACTGGCCGGCTCCGGGCGACCCGATCGCTGTGATCCCCTTTCTCTTGGGGGCCATGGTGATGATGAAGTTGATGCGCTGACCTTCAAACCGGATTTTCATAGCTTCCGTCCCCTACCTGGCGTGCCAAAGATGTCGGTGGAAACGACACCTTTGGGATCACGGGGAATCCCTTCTACGGTCGGCGGGCGCGGGGCTGTGGAAAGAGCAGGTTTAAGAGACCAACACGGGAAATTTATCCAGGTTCGGGCCGCAAGTGATGCGTAATGCCCTACTCCTGCTGGCTTGTGTTTATCTGGTGTTCTTGGAGTAGCTACAAAGCGTGCAGGGTCCAAAAAGTCTTAATACTCTCTCAGTACGCCGCGGGCCTTCTTTTATAGTCAAAGGGGCTGCCACAGTGGCACAAAGGAGGTGGAAAGTTGTACAGTAGTCGAGTATATCCCTGGCACCGTAGGACAAAACACATTAAATGCACTACTTAGGTGTCCTCTTACTTTATCAGGGACGGCAACGAGGCCCGTCCCGTCCGTCGCCGCTTCGCCTTGCTCCGACACGCGTCCAGGCCAACGAGGCATGCAGCGTCATGTAGGCTGGCAGGCTGCTGAGCTGGTGTGGTGGCAGGGTCTTCATGAAGATCTGCATGCCACCACATAGGTGCTTGACTAGTTGGCTTAGGAGCCACATACTGCTACGTGGGTACCTGCTTAGTTGGTGGGTCGGCCGCTGAGCTGGGGCGGCGACAGGGCGGCAAGGCCTTGTTGCGGTCTTGCTGATATTCCCGGCAAGAGTCTTGCCGGGGCCTTGTGGGCGCCCTCGGCAAGAGTCTTGCCGGGGCCTCGTGGGTATCTTTGGCAGGAGCCTTGCCGGGGCCTCGTGAGCATCCTCGGCAAGGAGCCTCGCTGTCGTCTTGTCTTCTGGTTCTCATCTAGGCCTCGTAGGCCCTTTGTCTTTCACAAAGATCTGCATGCCACCATGGACGCGCCTTTCGAGCCTTGGTTCCAATGTGTCGATGGTGTCGGAACTCTCAGCTCAAGGGTGGCGGCCTCGTTGGTGTTGGGCAAGTTGCCCCGGCAAGAGCCGTGAGGGCCGCCCCGGCAAGGGCCTTGCCGGGGGAGTTCACCTCGCCCTTCTGCTCTTCATGCTTCTGGTCTTGAGTGCTGCTCTGGTAGTCTTGCAACTTTGCTTCCTTCCTCTGCCCCGCTAAGTGTTAACTGCCCGTGCACAAGTAAAGGGGTACAAAGAAGGGCCCCTACTTTTGTACACCGACAATAAAAGATATAACTGATCATAAACTCGAAGTTCATCAGATCCCAACAAACACACATCAAAAGAGTTACATCATATGGATCTCCAAGAGACCATTGTATTGAGAATTCAGCGAGAGAGAGAGAGAGAGAAAGCCATCTAGCTACTAACTACGGACCCGAAGGTCTACAAAGAACTACTCACGCATCATCGGAGAGGCACCAATGGAAGTGGTGAACCCCTCCGTGATGGTGTCTAGATTAGATCTGGTGGTTCTGGACTCTGCGTTGGCTAGATGAATATTTCGTCGACTCCCCTAGGGTCTGTGGATTTTTGGGGTATTTATAGAGCAAAGCGGCGGTCCGGGGGGCACCCGAGGTGGGCACAACCCACCAGGGCGCGCCTGGGCCTCCTGGCGCGCCCTGGTGGGTTGTGCCCCACTCGGGGCACCCCCCCCAGGTGCAACCAGGGCACATTGCCTTCCTTCTGGGCCCTAAAAATTCTCGCGCAGTTTTGTGGCATTTGGACTCCGTTTGATATTGATTTTCTATGATGTAAAAAACATGGAAAAACATCAACTGGCACTTGGCACTATGTCAATAGGTTAGTCCCAAAAAATGATATGAAATGATTATAAAACATCCAAGATTGATAATAAAACAGCATGGAACAATAAAAATTTATAGATCCGTTGGAGACGTATCAGTTGTTAATAAGACCTGGTCAACCTTATTAATGAATCACTTTTGAGCGGTATGAAGTTGATGAATTTAGTAAGCACTACCTTCTGTCCTTACTTTTTGTTTTCTATTTTTATTAGTTAAATAAAATAAAATGCCATGTTTTATCTGTTTTCTGAATTTCCTGTGCAATAAAAAAAGACCCAAAAATAAAAGTTCTCAGAATGCTCTGAAAATTTAATACGATTTTTTCTGAATATTTCTGAATTTCTGGTGCAAATAATATCAGAGGGAGGTGCACCAGGGCACAACCCACTTGGGCGCGCCAGGACCCCCAGGCGCGCCCTGGTGTGTTGTGGTCCCCACGTGGGCCCCCTCACTTATCCCTTCATCCCACATCATCACTTACCTCTAGAAAAAAATCTCCAATGCTCTCTCTCCCGTGTTCTTGCTCTCAAACCCGCGAATTTCGATCTCTTTGCTCGAAGCTCCGTCCCGAAATTGTTTCGGGGGATTGTTGCTTGGTATGTGACTCCACCACTTTTCCAATTAGTTTTTCTTTTAGTGGTTTATAGTTTGAATAATTAGCTACTCTTGGTGCTGCTGTAGATGAGCTTGCATGTTGAATTCTTAGAGTTCTAAGTAGTTTGAATGCTTGCTATGGTTTCTATTTATCCCTATGAGTAGTTGGTATCATTTTTATAAAGTTTTGTTGACAAATTTTTGTCACCCAAAAATTTTTAGAAATTGTACGTGGACACGATGAACCTATTTGGAAGGAGTTCTTCGAGGAGGCGATCCTTGGGGGCATCTTCTAGTGACAGTTCTGCTCGCCGGTCTTATGTTGAACCAAGTGAAAGTTCCACACGAGATGCCGCCACCAAAACATGCTTATGGCCTTGCGATGATTATATGGTGTGTGTGGGCATTAAGGAGGAATTTGAGCAATATGTTCACAGTACGGGTCTCGGTCCCTACCTTTCAGATAAGTGTGAACAACGCCACCTTCTCACTAAATCATTTGTCAAAGGATTTAAATTCTTTCCCCGTGAGTCTAGGGTGTTGTTTATGCTTTATGATAGTCCATTTACCATCTCACTAGAGAATTTTGCTTACCACTGCAAGCTCCCGTCTTGGGGTTCTCTTGACGGACCACCAAAGGCTGAGTTTGAAACATTCTTGACTAGTCTTTGTTACGGTGAAAGGAGAGGAGTGACGCAAGGTAGAATAAAGAGCATTCATTTTCCCGCAATTCAGTACTTTGCATTATTTAATGGGAAATGCATAGTAGGCAAGCAAGACTGTAGTACGCTTTGTGCTCCAGACTTGAGCCTCATATGCACTACTCTCACCGGTGAAAGGAATTATAACCTTGGAGCAATTCTTGCACGCAGACTTCAGCATAACGCTAACAGTGGCTGGTTCTATGGTGGAATTTATGCCACGCGTTTAGCACGAGGGCTGGGTGTTTCACCTTTGCCCTTTGATCCTATCCTACCCACGCAGTATTTGGATTTTAACACCTTGAAAGACCATAAGATCCTTAAGGGAAAGATTGATAACTTCACTTATAATTTATGGTTTAACCAAACATCTGTTGTGCACACATATTTGCTTGCGCCTGCTCTTTTTGGCTATCACGGCAAAGGAAGATATTTTGTTCTTGAGAGCGAGGCATGAGCTCACAACGCAGCAGTGGAGGCAGCATGCAGGCCGAGGCGTCCGCACCGAGAGCCTCCGTGAGCTACCATGCCGACTACTATCCAGATTACTGATCGACTACCAAGCTAGGCCAAAAGCCTAAGCTTGGGGGGGTACGTGTTTCTCACCGACATATATTCATGCCCATTTATATTCATTTGTCGGTGTTCACACTTTTTCATTGTATCATCCATGCTTAGATTTATTTTCTTGCTTTCTTTTTGTGTGTTTGAAAAACCTTAGAAAAACCAAAAAAAATAGTTGTAGTAGTTTACTTTCTATGCATGCTTAGTAGTAGCACTAAAAAGAAAAACCAAAAAGATTTCCTTGTTCTTCTTTTGCTTGTTGGTTGCTTTCCCGTGTAAATAGTTTTTCTTGTTTTTGCTTTTCCCTTCATTTGCTTGTTCTAGAAAACCAAAAACTCCAAAAATATTTCGGTGTGTTTCTCTAAATTTCTTTTCTTTGTATTCGAGTCTTACCGAGGAGAAGACCACGATGAAAATGTTGAGTGGTTCTCATTTGAATAATTGTTGAACTAATTAAGAGTACATTTTACCTTGTCTTCTCCTGTTGAATAAAATGTTTGCAGATTCCAGCTTAGTCCATGGCACTCTTGCACTATTATTATTTTCATATCGTTCGGTCATGCAAGTGAAAGGCAATAATGGCGATATTCGATGAACTGGCCGTGGTAGAGAGAAACTGGTATGAACTCGACTTGTTCTGTTTGTGTAAATATGTTTAACCTAGTACCCATGATTCAGCCCATTATGATTAAACATGTTTGCAATGACAATTAGAGATTATAGTTTCTCATGCCATGCATAGCTAGGAGTGGATAATGATTTATCTTGGATATCAACATTGCGTTAAAATGATTGTGATGTAGTATGATGATATGGTACCCTCCTCTGAATGTTTGAGTGGCTTGACTTGGCACATGTTTATGCATGTAGTTGAATCAAAACCAACATAGCCTCTATAATATTTATGTTCATGGTGTTCATATCCTACTCATGCTAGTGTCCAATGTTACTTATGCATAATGCATGTTTATGACTGTTGTTGCTCTCTAGCTGGCCGCTTCTCAATCTAATTGCTAGCCTTCGCCTGTACTAAGTGGGAATTCTGCTTGTACATCAAAAACCTTGAACCCAAAGTTATTCCAGATGAGTTCACCATACCTACCTATATGCGGTATTACCCCGCCGTCCTAAGTAAATTTGCATGTTCCACCTCTAAAAACTTCTAAATAAATATCCTTTTGTGTGCCTGGATCGTTCATGGAATGACAGGAGGTGGTCGATATCTTCCATGCTAAGCGGGTTATTCTTAGGTCTAGTGTTTATTCACTCACCATCGCACGAGAAAAGGGCGGTAGTAGGGATGCCCGGTCCCAAACTGCAAACATGAAAAGGAGTTAATCTCTTAAATAATCAAACAAAAACTCCCAATGGAGTCAAAACCTTTACTTTTATCGCTTGAGAACCGCCACTAGCGTGCTTATCATGGAAGATATTGATAACTGATGGTCGTGAAGTAAATGAGAAGGGTGCATGTCTCAAAATATCATTTATCTCTGTTTTAAAAACTGGAGCTCTGGCACCTCTGCAAATCACTGCTTCCCTCTGCGAAGGGACTATCTATTTACTTTTATGTTGTGTCATCACCTTCTAAAACAAGCGCTAGAACCTGAGAGCACAGCTGTCATGACTTATGCATTGTGTGTAGCTAATGTTGGGTGCATCATGACTGGATCTTTTATATCATGAATTACAATGTTTAGTCGCTGCTTGAACTTTGGAGGTGCTCTGCGTTTATGTTTTGCGGTCTCAGAAAGGGCTAGCGAGATACCACTATTGTCATATTATATCATGGTTGTTTTGACAACGTGTTACTGTTTGAGATATCTTATTATTGCTCGCTAGCTGATTATGTCATTGATATGAGTCAATATAATCTTTAAGAGTTATTGTCGGCATGGTTAGTTATAATGTTGGTTGAAAACCTGGGTGCTATTTAAGCTTATTTATGCAAACAAGAGCAAAAGAGTTCGTAAAAGTTTTTCTTTCTCACTTTCAGTTTATCAACTGAATTGCTTGAGGACAAGCGGAGGTTTAAGCTTGGGGGAGTTGATACGTCTCCAACGTATCTACTTTTCCTAATGCTTTTCCTCTTGTTTTGGACTCTAATTTGCTTGATTTTAATGAAACTAACCCCGGACTAACGTTGTTTTCAGCAGAACTACCATGGTGTTGTTTTTGTGCAGAAATAAAAGTTCTCACAATGGAACGAAACTTTGCGAGGAATTTTTATATAATATATAAGAATTTCTGGAGCTAAGACCTACCATAGAGGGGGCCATGGGTGGGCACAACCCACCAGGGCGCGCCCCCTCTCCTGGCGCGCCCAGGTGGGTTGTCCCCACCTGGTGGCCCCGCTGACTGATACATCTCCAACGTATCTATAATTTTTGATTGCTCCATGCTATATTATCTTCTGTTTTGGACATTATTGGGCTTTATTATTCACTTTTATTTTATTTTTGGGACTAACCTATTAACCGGAGGCCCAGCCCAGAATTGTTGTTTTTTGCCTATTTCAGAGTTTCGCAGAAAAAGAATATCAAACGGAGTCCAAACGGAATGAAACCTTCGGGAACGTGATTTTCGGAACGAACATGATCCAGGAGACTTGGACCCTACGTCAAGCAACCAACAGGGAAGCCACGAGGTAGGGGGGCGCGCCTACCCCCCCTCCCCAGGGCGCGCCCTCCACCCTCGTGGGCCCCCTGTTGCTCCACTGACATACTTCTTACTCCTATATATACCTACGTACCCCCAAACGATCAGATACAGAGCCAAAAACCTAATTCCACCGCCGCAACCTTCTGTACCCATGAGATCCCATCTTGGGGCCTGTTCCGGAGCTCCGCCAGAGGGGGCATCCATCACGGAGGGCTTCTACATCAACACCATAGCCTCTCCGATGAAGTGTGAGTATTTTACCTCAGACCTTCGGGTCCATAGTTAGTAGCTAGATGGCTTTCTCTCTCTTTTTGGATCACAATACAATGTTCTCCCCCTCTCTCGTGGAGATCTATTCGATGTAATCTTCTTTTGCGGTGTGTTTGTTGAGACCGATGAATTGTGGGTTTATGATCAAGTTTATCTATGAACAATATTTGAATCTTCTGAATTCTTTTATGTATGATTGGTTATCTTTGCAAGTCTCTTCGAATTATCAGTTTGGTTTGGCCTACTAGATTGATCTTTCTTACAATGGGAGAAGTGCTTAGCTTTGGGTTCAATCTTGCGGTGTCCTTTCCCAGTGACAGTAGGGGCAGCAAGGCACGTATAGTATTGTTGCCATTGAGGATAACAAGATGGGGTTTTTATCATATTGCATGAATTTATCCCCTCTACATCATGTCATCTTGCTTAAGGCGTTACTCTGTTCTTATGAACTTAATACTCTAGATGCATGCTGGATAGCGGTCGATGTGTGGAGTAATAGTAGTAGATGCAGGCAGGAGTCGGTCTACTTATCTCGGACGTGATGCCGATATACATGATCATACCTAGATATTCTCATAACTATGCTCAATTCTGTCAATTGCTCAACAGTAATTTGTTCACCCACCGTAGAATACTTATGCTCTCGAGAGAAGCCACTAGTGAAACCTATGGCCCCCGGGTCTATCTTCATCATATTAATCTTCCAACACTTAGTTATTTCCGTTGCTTTTTACTTTGCTTTTATTTTACTTTGCATCTTTATCATACCAAAAATATTATCCTATCATATCTATCAGATCTCACTCTCGTAAGTGACCGTGTAGGGATTGACAACCCCTTATCGCGTTGGTTGCGAGGATTTATTTATTTTGTGTAGGTACGAGGGACTCGCACGTAGCCTCCTACTGGATTGATACCTTGGTTCTCAAAAACTGAGGGAAATACTTATGCTACTTTGCTGCATCACCCTTTCCTCTTCAAGGGAAAACCAAGGCAGTGCTCAAGAGGTAGCAAGAAGGATTTCTGGCGCCGTTGCCGGGGAGGTCTACGCAAAAGTCAACATACCAAGTACCCATCACAAACCCTTATCTCCCGCATTACATTATTTGCCATTTGCCTCTCGTTTTCCTCTCCCCCACTTCACCCTTGCCGTTTTATTCGCCCTTTTCCATTCTTCTTTTCGTTTGCCTTGATGTCTTACTTGGCTCGTTTGCTCGTTTGGTTGTAACAGAGAAGCTAAGATCTATGGATCCTCATCTGCTTGCCAATCTTTTTAAGAGATCCAATTATGATGAACCAATTCCTAGTGATTTGGGTGCACTGGATTATCTTTATAAGGTTTTGCTTGAATCCGTGAATCTGAAAATTGTGATGAAGTGCTTTATGAAGTGATTCACGATAGATCTTTGAATAAAAAGCATGATTGGAATGATGCTACTATAAATTCTCTTGATGTCAATTGTGCTAATAATATGCAAAACCCTAAGCTTGGGGATGCTAGTTTTGCTATGTCTACTACTTGTTGCAATGATCATGATTGGGGTGATTCATCTTTTGATCTTGAAAATTTATTTAAGCCCCATGATGAATATGATATTAATAATAATGTTTGCAATAATATTGAAAGTGGGTTTGTAAGAGTGTCAACTTTAGATCCCACATATTTGGAGAACGTTCAATCTTATGAAATTTTTGATAAAAGTGGGTTTGGAGAGGTCATGACTTTAGTTAATGTTAATCCCACTATCTTGGAAGAGTGTCAACTTTGCATGCATGTGGATCGTGTTGAGAATATGTTTTGTGATAGCTATATTGTTTAATTTGCTTATGATCCTACATGTAATTATTATGAGAGAGGAAAATATGGTTGTAGAAATTTTCATGTTACTAAGTTACCTCTCTTTATGTTGAGATTGCTATTGTTTCTTTCCGCTTCCTTGCATATGCTAGTTTTTGCTTGCCTTGATAATTTGTTTGCCTATAAGATGCCTATGCATAGGAAGTATGTTAGACTTAGATGTGTTTGTCATGTGTTTTATGATGCTCTCTTTGTGCTTCAATTCTTGTCTTTCTTGTGAGCATCATTGAAATCTCAGTGCCTAGCTAAAAAGGCTTTAAAGAAAAGCGCTTGTTGGGAGACAACCCAATATTTATCCTTGCTGTTTAGCAATAAATATTTGTTCTAGCCTCTGGTTAGATGTGTTTTTATGTTTTAATTAGTGTTTGTGCCAAGTTAAACCTATAGGATCTTCTTGGATGATAGTTATTTGATTTTGCAGAAATTTCCAAAAACTTTCTGTTCACGAAAATAATTGTTAAAAATCACCAGAACGTGATAAAATATTGATTCCAATTGCTTCTGATCAATAAACAAATTTTCTAGGTCTTCCTATTTTGGCTGATTTTTTGGAGTTCCAGAAGTTTGCGTTAGTTACAGATTACTACAGACTGTTCTGTTTTTGACAGATTCTGTTTTTCGTGTGTTGTTTGCTTATTTTGATGAATCTATGGCTAGTAAAATAGTTTATAAACCATAGAGAAGTTGGAATACAGTAGGTTTAACACCAATATAAATAAATAATGAGTTCATTACAGTACCTTGAAGTGGTCTTTTGTTTTCTTTCACTAACGGAGCTCACGAGATTTTCTGCTATGTTTTGTGTTGTGAAGTTTTCAAGTTTTGGGTGAAATATTTGATGGATTATGGAACAAGGAGTGGAAAGAGCCTAAGCTTGGGTATGCCCATGTCACCCCCAATATAATCTAAGGACACCAAAAAGCCAAAGCTTGGGGATGCCCCGGAAGGCATCCCCTCTTTCGTCTACTTCCATCGGTAACTTTACTTGGAGCTATATTTTTATTCACCACATGATATGTGTTTTGCTTGCAGCGTCTTGTATGATTTGAGTCTTTGCTTTTTAGTTTACCACAATCATCCTTGTTGTACACACCTTTTGAGAGAGACACACATGATTCGGAAATTATTAGAATACTTTATGTGCTTCACTTATATCTTTTGAGTTATATAGTTTTTGCTCTAGTACTTCACTTATATCTTTTAGAGCACGGTGGTGGATTTGTTTTATAGAAACTATTGATCTCTCATGCTTCACTTAGATTATTTTGAGAGTCTTAAATATTATGGTAATTTCTTAATTAATCCTAATATGCTAGGTATTCAAGATTAGTAAATAACTTTCTTATGAGTGTTTTGAATACTAAGAGAAGTTTGATGCTTGATGATTGTTTTGAGACATGGAGGTAGTGATATTAAAGTCGTGCTAGTTGAGTAGTTGTGAATTTGAGAAATACTTGTGTTCAAGTTTGCAAGTCCCGTAGCATGCACGTATGGTAAACGTTATGTAACAAATTTGAAACATGAGGTGTTCTTTGATTGTCTTCCTTATGAGTGGCGGCCGGGGACGAGCGATGGTCTTTTCCTACCAATCTATCCCCCTAGGAGCATGCGCGTAGTGCTTGGTTTTTGATGACTTGTATATTTTTGCAATAAGTATGTGAGTTCTTTATGACTAATGTTGAGTCCATGGATTATACGCACTCTCACATTTCCACCATTGCTAGCCTCTTCGGTACTGTGCATTGCCCTCTCTCACATTGAGAGTTGGTGCAAACTTCGCCAGTGCATCCAAACCCCGTGATATGATATGCTCTTTCACACATAAACCTCCTTATATCTTCCTCAAACAGCCACCATACCTACCTATTATGGCATTTCCATAGCCATTCCGAGATATATTGCCATGCAACTTTCCACCATCCAGTTTATCATGACACGTTCATCGTTGTCATATTGCTTTGCATGATCATGTAGTTGACCTAGTATTGGTGGCAAAGCCACCGTTCATAATTCTTTCATACATGTCACTCTTGGTTCATTGCATATCCCGGTACACCGCCGGAGGCATTCATATAGAGTCATACTTTGTTCTAGTATCGAGTTGTAATCATTGAGTTGTAAATAAATAGAAGTGTGATGATCATCATTTTCTAGAGCATTGTCCCAAGTGAGGAATATAAAAAAATAAAAATAAAAGAGAAAGGCCATAAAAAAGAGAGAAGGCCCAAAAAAATGAGAGAAAAAGAGAGAAGGGACAATGTTACTATCCTTTTACCACACTTGTGCTTCAAATTAGCGCCATAATCTTCATGATAGAGAGTCTCTTGTTTTGTCACTTTCATATACTAGTGGGAATTTTTCATTATAGAACTTGGCATGTATATTCCAACAATGGGCCTCCTCAAGTGCCCTAGGTCTTCGTGAGCAAGCAAGTTGGATGGACACCCACTTAGTTTCTTTTGTTGAGCTTTCATATATTTTATAGCTCTAGTGCATCCGTTGCATGGCAATCCCTACTCCTTGCATTAACATCAATCGATGGGCATCTCCATAGCTCATTGATTAGCCTCGTTGATGTGAGACTTTCTCCTTTTTTGTCTTCTCCACATAACCCCCATCATCATATTCTAGTCCACCCATAGTGCTATGTCCATGGCTCGCGCTCATGTATTGCGTGAGGATTTATAAGTTTGAGATTACTAAAGTGTGAAACAATTGCTTGGCTTGTCATCGGGGTTGTGCATGATGAGAGAATTTTTGTGTGATGAAGATGGAGCATGACTAAACTATATGATTTTGTAGGGATGAACTTTCTTTGGCCATGTTATTTTGAGAGGACATAATTGCTTAGTTAGTATGCTTGAAGTATTATTATTTTATGTCAATATGAACTTTTATCTTGAATCTTTCGGATCTGAATATTCATACCACAATTAAGAAGAATTACATTGAAATTATGCCAAGTAGCACTCCGCATCAAAAATTCTGTTTTTATCATTTACCTACTCGAGGACGAGCAGGAATTAAGCTTGGGGATGCTTGATACGTCTCCAACGTATCTATAATTTTTGATTGCTCCATGCTATATTATCTTCTGTTTTGGACATTATTGGGCTTTATTATTCACTTTTATATTATTTTTGGGACTAACCTATTAACCGGAGGCCCAGCCCAGAATTGTTGTTTTTTGCCTATTTCAGAGTTTCGCAGAAAAAGAATATCAAACGGAGTCCAAACGGAATGAAACCTTCGGGAACATGATTTTCGGAACGAACATGATCCAGGAGACTTGGACCCTACGTCAAGCAACCAACGGGGAAGCCACGAGGTAGGGGGGTGCGCCTACCCCCCCCCCCCAGGGCGCGCCCTCCACCCTCGTGGGCCCCCTATTGCTCCACCGACGTACTTCTTCCTCCTATATATAACTACGTACCCCCAAACGAGCAGATACGGAGCCAAAAACCTGATTCCACCACCGCAACCTTCTGTACCCACGAGATCCCATCTTGGGGCCTGTTCCGGAGCTCCGCCGGAGGGGGCATCCATCACGGAGGGCTTCTACATCAACACCATAGCCTCTCCGATGAAGTGTGAGTTGTTTACCTCAGACCTTCGGGTCCATAGTTAGTAGCTAGATGGCTTTCTCTCTCTTTTTGGATCTCAATACAATGTTCTCCCCCTCTCTTGTGGAGATCTATTCTATGTAATCTTCTTTTGCGGTGTGTTTGTTGAGACCGATGAATTGTGGGTTTATGATCAAGTTTATCTATGAACAATATTTGAATCTTCTGAATTCTTTTATGTATGATTGGTTATCTTTGCAAGTCTCTTCGAATTATCAGTTTGGTTTGGCCTACTAGATTGATCTTTCTTACAATGGGAGAAGTGCTTAGCTTTGGGTTCAATCTTGCGGTGTCCTTTCCCAGTGACAGTAGGGGCAGCAAGGCACGTATAGTATTGTTGCCATTGAGGATAACAAGATGGGGTTTTTATCATATTGCATGAATTTATCCCTCTACATCAGGTCATCTTGCTTAAGGCGTTACTCTGTTCTTATGAACTTAATACTCTAGATGCATGCTGGATAGCGGTCGATGTGTGGAGTAATAGTAGTAGATGCAAGCAGGAGTCGGTCTAGTTGTCTCGGACGTGATGCCTATATACATGATCATACCTAGATATTCTCATAACTATGCTCAGTTCTGTCAATTGCTCAACAGTAATTTGTTCACCCACCGTAGAATACTTATGCTCTCGAGAGAAGCCACTAGTAAAACCTATGGCCCCCGGGTCTATCTTCATCATATTAATCTTCCAACACTTAGTTATTTCCGTTGCTTTTTACTTTGTTTTATTTTACTTTGCATCTTTATCATAAAAATACCAAAAATATTATCCTGTCATATCTAATAGATCTCACTCTCGTAAGTGACCGTGTAGGGATTGACAACCCCTTATCGCGTTGGTTGCGAGGATTTATTTGTTTTGTGTAGGTACGAGGGACTCGCGCGTAGCCTCCTACTAGATTGATACCTTGGTTCTCAAAAACTGAGGGAAATACTTACGCTACTTTGCTGCATCACCCTTTCCTCTTCAAGGGAAAACCAAGGCAGTGCTCAAGAGGTAGCACTGACCCTGAAACCGACGCTATAAAATCCTATTTTTCCAGAAAAAATCAGGGAGAAAGGATTATCGCAATCCACGAGACGGAGCCGCCGTCACCTCCTATTCTTCATCGGGAGGCCAGATCTGGAGTCTGTTTGGGGCTCCGGAGAGGGGGATCTTCGTTCTTCATCATCACCAACCCTTCTCCATCGCCAATTCCATGATGCTCCCCACCGGGAGTGAATAATTCCTTCGTAGGCTCGCTGGTCGGTGAGGAGTTGGATGAGATTCATCATGTAATCGAGTTAGTTTTGTTAGGGCTTGATCCCTTGTATCCACTATGTTCTTATATTGATGTTGCTATGACTTTGCTATGCTTAATGTTTGTCACTTTGGGCCCGGGTACCATGAACTCAGATCTGAACCGTTTATGTTATCATCATTATATCCATGTTTAGATCTGATCTTGCAAGTTATAGTCACCTACTACGTGTTATGATCCGGCAACCCCGGAGTGACAATAACCGGGCCCACTCCCGGTGATGACCGTAATTTGAGGAGTTCATGTATTCACTATGTGTTAATGCTTTGTACCGGTTCTCTATTAAAAGTAGGCCTTAATATCCCTTAGTTTCCAATATGGATCCCGCTTCCACGGGAGGGTAGGACAAAAGATGTCATGCAAGTTCTTTCCATAAGCATGTATGACTATTTACGGAATACATGCCTACATTATATCGATGAACTGGAGCTAGTGCCGTATCGCCCTAGGTTATAACTGTCTCATGATGAATATCATCCAACAAGTCACCGATCCTATGCCTACGAATTTATCCTATATTGTTTTTGCTAAGTTACTACTGCTATCATCACTGTTACACTTGCTACAAAATTACTACTATCAATGTTACCGTTACTGCTGTCACTACTATCAAAACTATCATATTACTTTGCTACTGATTACTTGTTGTAGATAATTAATCTCCAGGTGTGGTTGAATTGACAACTCAGCTGCTAATACCTTCAAATATTCTTTGGCTGCCCTTGTGTCAAATCTACAAATTTGGGTTGAATACTCTACCCTCGAAAATTGTTGCGATCCCCTATACTTGTGGGTTATCACGGTCTTACGACGAAACCGGCATCCCAGGTGCTTTCTCTAGCTTGGCAGTGTGATATTGTCTTGCATGTTGCATACGGTGTCTAGCTTGCACTGCCTCTTATTTGTCGAAATGGCTTCTGCTTAGTTACATATTCCATCCTGGTATCATGTGTTTGCCTTACATCAAAGTAGTGATTGTCAGTATCATGCACGAATGAGTTCTGAAGAGTGAATTTTATTGCTTTTTCTTGTCGGTTTTACTTGACAATTCAAAATCAATAAAGCGGATGGAAAATAGCAAGGCAGCGAATAAAGGTGCTCCTTCCAAATGGAGGGCCTCTATAGATTCCACTCCGCCACCCCCAAGAAGATTTGCAAGACAACACATGCATAGACACTCAACGTAGCTGTGTTGATGATGAGCACGTCTCCCCTAGTGCACCATCACAGGTGCTCCCTCTAACTTGGCATCGTTATATGTGGTTGCATGTTATGTATGATGTCTAGCTGGTATTGCTTCTAATTTTGTTGAATTCCATCTGCTTACTTTACACATTATACTTGTGAATAAGACACGTGTTCATGTTTCTAGAACATACAATATCTGTCTATCACACCATGTTCTTACATTAAAGTACTACTGTTGTGTAACCTGCAACAATCACTTATCATAAGACACGTTTGACTTGGGAGTGTGATATAGGTTACATCTCGCATTCTTTTCTAGCTTGTACTACTTCTAATTTGTTGAAATGGCACTTATGACGAGACAATTTTAAATTGGTAGAGTGATATTCGTTGCATCTTTCATATGGTGTCTAGCTTTCATTGCTTCTAATTTGTTGAAATGTCTTCTGCTTAGTTTACACATCATAGCTGTGAATATGCAATGTTGTCCTTTTTTCTTACACATTCAATCGTCCTATCATGCGGTCGCCTTACATTAAAGTAGTGCTCGTCAGCATCCTGCGTCAATGAGTTCTGAAAAGCGAATTTTTATTCATTTTTCTTGTGGGTTTGACTTGACAAGGCAATACAATTAAGAAAGAGGAAGGAAAAAATAAGCCAGGCACTGATGGCGGTCTTCCGGCGAAACTGGCATCCCAGGTGCTTTCTCTAGCTTGGTAGTGTGATATTGTCTTGCATGTTGCATGCGGTGTCTAGCTTGCATTGCTTCTTATTTGTTGGAATGGCTTCTGCTTAGTTTACACAAACAGTTGTGAATATGCCATGTCGTCCTGTTTTTCGTACATATTCCATCCTGGTATCATGTGTTTGCCTTACATCTCGCATTCTTTTCTAGCTTGTACTACTTCTAATTTGTTGAAATGGCACTTATGACGAGACAGTTTTAACTTGGTAGAGTGATATTCATTGCATCTTTCATATGGTGTCTAGCTTTCATTGCTTCTAATTTGTTGAAATGCCTTCTGCTTAGTTTACACATCATAAGCTATGAATATGCAATGCTGTGAATATGCAATGACACTAATGACGAGAGACCTTTAACTTGGTAGTGTGATGTTGTTTGCATCTTGCATATGATTTATTTCTTGTACTGCTTCACATTTGTTTAAACGCCAGTTATGACGATACACAGTTAACTTGGCAGAGCGATATTTGTAGCATCTTTCATATGGTGTCTACCTTCCATTGCATTGCTTCTAATTTAGTGAAATGTCTTCGGCTTAGTTTACACATCATAGTTCTGATTATATCATGCCATCCTGTTTTTCGTACATATTACATCCTCCTATCATGTGGTTGTGTAACATCAAAGTTCATTTCATCTGTATCACGCATCAATTTGTTCTGAAGAACTAAATTATTATTCCTTTTTCTTGTCGGCTCGACTTAACATGGCACAGAGAAAGAGGAAGGAACACAGAATGATAGGGGATGGTGTTAGTACTAAGGACACACGGAAAGGGAAGCGAATGAATCCTGCAGATTCCGCTGGTAATGATGGTGCAATAGAAGGTCAAAGTCTAGCGGAAAATTGTACAAACGGGGTATCCCGTGCTACACGAGCTGCAAAACAAGCCAAACAGAATCCAATAGCTGCCACCAAACAAGAAGAGACAGCCCTAGTTGTTGCAACACCTTCCATAGTACCACCAGCTACACGTGTTACTCGTTTGTCAACTCAGCTAGCAGCACGTTCCCAAGCTCCCTTGCCACCTGACACTACTTTCAAAGCAATCTTGACACAAGACGAGTTGGCAAGATGAGATGAACTTTGTGAGCTTCAACAACAAGAAGGTAGTTGCTGGAGTCAAGTTACAGTTGCATGCTTCTTTATATGTAGTCTCACAGTTTGATGTACACTAACACTTCCCATGTTAGTTGTTGGACTAGCACCTAGGCGCAAGATTAAACAAACATCAGGGATAATGCTCGATAGGTTAACTAAATCTAAAGGAGGAAGAATGGAGATCCGTTTTGAGGTAGGTTTAAAAAGGCCACGTGATGCTACAGATTCAGCCAAGTTAGTATAAGAGGCAGCGGTTGCCGTTAGGTGTAATGCGTGTATCCTCCCAACATGGACTCAGTACAGGAATGACAAAGACGAAACCCAGTTCAACACCTTCCTCGACCATTTATCTGTAAGTATGGTTATGAATGGAAACTAGTAATATCATCTTGCTCTGTCCCATACTTTCTAGGTTGCTGATAATGAGACTCCCATAATTTTCAACAGATGAGGTTCAAGTTGGATAGCCAAGATGATGTAACCAGACAAGCTTGCACCCATGTTTTCAAGTCTGCTCTGCGACAGTATCGATATAACTTGAGGAAAACTCACTTTGAAGGCAAGGCTAACAGTGAACTTGCCCAAACATCTCCAGTGGAAAATATATCAGATCAAGACTGGAGAGACCTCGTTAAACACTGGTCTGATCCAAAGTATTAGGTATGTTATATGTATGTGATCAGATCACATGTTGAACTCCTATTTATGCATGTGCCTCGCAAATCTATCTTCTTGTAGGTGAACTGTTCAAAGAACAAGGCGAACCGTATGAAAGTGAAATTCCAACAGACGACAGGATCTCGTAGCTATATTGCACACTGCGAGGCTCTTGTAATTAGCTGCTGTTTCACTCTTTTTGTTCTACCATATTATTAGATCTATATTGACTTGTTCCAAATGCAGAGGAAAGCCCGCAAGGACCAAAAAGTACCTGAACCAAATGCTGTGGAAATCTTGAAGGACTGTCACACCAGCAAGACGAAGGGCATGACTACACTAGTCAAAGCCGTTGTTGTAAGTCCTTGATCCTCATGCCTTTTAACTACTACTTACTCTGACTTGTGCATTGAACTGCATGGTTTGCAGCCAATGCATATTACACTTTTCAATTTTATACACAATTGTCTTAGCGTATCATTGCACCTTACAAGGTTTAAAAGAGAGGAATGATGTTCCTTTGATCTTGATCTCTAATCTAGTTCCGTGCTGGACTTGCCCACACAATGTTACAATTGCCTGTTTGTCTGTTCTCAGTTGTTTTGTGATATGAATGATGTCATACTATGCTTACCATATTATAAACTTTGTCTCTTTATCCTTAGCTGTCAATACAATGTGAAGAAATAGACAATACATTAGCCATGGCACATGGTCACATGTTTGGAACCTGGTTTTATTATGTACTTTGTAGTAAAATACAACTAATATTTTACACGGGTTCACCAAAATAAGTTCTGTATATAGACCAAAGCTATTTTGTTTGGTTTTGTTGCCTCCTTAATATCTTCTGTTCTGGTACTACTAATGTAAAAACTCAACTTTTCAGGAAGCTATGGAAGAAATGGTGGAACCGCCACCTTCTGAAGGTGACGAGGCAACTATAACCGCAATGTCACGTCTTGCTGCAGTGGGCAGTACCTGTCCACTAACAGTGCCAAAAGCACGTTCCTGCGTAATACTCGGTTGGTTGTTAGGGCAATCACGTCCAAACTGCCTCATGATCAAGATATGCAAGCTCAAGACAATGTTATATCTGCACTCCAGACACAAGTCCATTCCCTAACAGAGACCCTTTGTGAAACAAGGACAGACATTGTTCGATGTCATCAAGATATGCATGGTTTTGAAACCAGACTATCAGACATTTGCTATGTTGTTCAGGAGCCTAGGAGAAATGAAGGCGAAGGTTATGGTGCTCCATCAAACAATACATCATGAAAACGTAATAGTCAGGTCAAATGAACTGAGCTTCTGAACTTCTGGTGGTGCATTTATCTGCCACATTATTAACTTTTATGCCAACCTTCCTTTTGTTTTATGGTTGTAATTTGTTTTGTTGCCATACAAAATTTGTTCTTAACATGCAGCCACCGGCTGAAGAAAACTGCAAGCCATTTTTGTATAGTGTAGGGTGTTCCCTATATTTGCACTAGTGGCGAATTGTGATGCCCAGTGGATGTAATCTGCAATCGCCTTAATAGCCTAGCATTAGTTTCAGGATTATTTACCTCCTAGTCTTCTTTTTCCTTGGTTTGCTAGTGGTCGCAACAACCATGGGCCGTATACGGACCATGGTAACCTTGACCCTGCTATAGGCCGTAGGAACCATGGGCCTCTTACGAGCCGTCGGATAAATGGGCCTCCAATGGGTCGTAGAATCGGTGGGCCTCGGGCCGTCGGATAAATGGGTCCGCATGGCCGTAAACAGGCATAATTGGTATCGGGCCAGCACGGTAATGGGCCGTTAACAGGACGGAAGATAGCAAAGGCTTAATTCTGTCACGGGAATAACGGGTCGTTAATGGGCCAGAATATAGGACGGGCTGGAAACGGCGCAACGGGTTAACATGCCACAAACGGGCCAATTCTAGCCACAGGTCGAATTTGTCCCATTAGTGGAATAGGCCAGTAACAGGCCGGAAGTAATCGAGGGCCGGAAAGGAGCCCAAGAACGTATGGGCTGTCAGTAGGCCGAAAGCTAACACGGGCTGGTGCTACCTCTTGAGCACTGCGTTGGTTTTCCCTTGAAGAGGAAAGGGTGATGCAGCAAAGTAGCGCAAGTATTTCCCTCAGTTTTTGAGAACCAAGGTATCAATCCAGTAGGAGACTACACGCAAGTCGCCTCGAACCTACACAAACAAATAAGAACCTTGCAACCAACGCGATAAAGGGGTTGTCAATCCCTTCACGGCCACTTGCAAATGTGAGATCTGACAGAGAATATAAGATAAATATTTTTGGTATTTTTATGATAAAGATTGAAAGTAAAGATTGCAAAGTAAAATAGATTGGAAACTTATATGATGGAAAATAGACCCGGGGGCCATAGGTTTCACTAGTGGCTTCTCTCAAGATAGCATAAGTATGACGGTGGGTGAACAAATTACTGTCGAGCAATTGATAGAAAAGTGCATAGTTATGAGAATATCTAGGCAAGATTATGTATATAGGCATCATGTCCACGACAAGTATGCCGAAATGATTCTGCATCTACTACTATTACTCCACACATCGACCGCTATCCAGCATGCATCTAGAGTATTAAGTTCATAAGAATAGAGTAACGCATTAGGCAAGATGACATGATGTAGAGGGATAAACTCAAGCAATATGATATAAACCCCATCTTTTTATCCTCGATGGCAACAATACAATGCGTGCCTTGCTGCCCCTGCTGTCACTGGGAAAGGACACCGCAAGATTTAACCCAAAGCTAAGCACTTCTCCCATTGCAAGAAAGATCAATCTAGTAGGCCAAACCAAACTGATAATTCGAAGAGATTTGCAAAGATAACAAATCATACATAAAAGAATTCAGATGAGATTCAAATATTGTTCATAGATAATCTTGATCATAAACCCACAATTCATCGGATCTCGACAAACACACCACAAAAGAATTACATCGAATAGATCTCCAAGAAGATCGAGGAGAACTTTGTATTGAGATCCAAAGAGAGAGAAGAAGCCATCTAGCTAACAACTATGGACCCGAAGGTTTGTGGTAAACTACTCACACATCATCGGAGAGGCTATGGTGTTGATGTAGAAGCCCTCCGTGATCGATTCCCCCTCCGGCGGAGCACCGGAAAAGGCCCCAAGATGGGATCTCACGGGTACAGAAGGTTGCGGCGGTGGAAATAGGGTTTCGTGGTGCTCTCGGATGTTCTCGGGGTATATGAGTATATATAGGCGAAAGAAGTCGGTCAGGGGAGCCACGAGGGGCCCACGAGGGTGGGGGCGCACCTATCCCCCTGGGCGAGTCCTCCTTCCTTGTGGCCTCCTCGTTTCTTTCTTGACATCCACTCCAAGTCTCCTGGATTGCGTTTCTCCCAAAAATAACTCTCCAGAAGATTTCATTCCGTTTGGACTCCGTTTGATCTTCCTTTCTTGTGAAACACTGAAATAGGCAAAAAAACAGCAATTTGCACTTGGCCTTTGGTTAGTAGGTTAGTCCCAAAAATAATATAAAAGTGCATAGTAAAGCCCATTAAACATCCAAAACAGATAATATAATAGCATGGAATAATAAAAAATTATAGATACGTTGGAGACGTATCAAGCATCCCCAAGCTTAATTCCTGCTTGTCCTCGAGTAGGTAACGATAAAAACAGAATTTTTGATGTGGAATGCTACAGATAATATAAAAACGAGATTGAACTAGGTATTGAGATACCGACGATCGAATCTCGGGCAAGTAACATACCGATGACAAAGGGAACAACGTATGCTATTATGTTGTTTGACCGATAAAGATCTTCGTGGAATATGTAGGAACCAATATGAGCATCCAGGTTCCGGTATTGGTTATTGACCGAAGATGAGGCTCGGTCATGTCTACATAATTCTCGAACCCGTAGGGTTCGCATGCTTAACGTTCGATGACGATCGGTATTATGAGTTTATGTGTTTTGATGTACCGAAGGTTGTTCGGAGTCCCGGATGTGATCACAGACATGACGACGAGTCTCGAAATGGTCGAGACATAAAGATCAATATATTGGAAGGCTATGTTTGGACATCGGAATGGTTCCGAGTGAGTTCGGGCATTTACCGGAGTACCGGGGGTTACCGGAACCCCCCGGGGAGTTAATGAGCCTTAATGGGCCATGGTGGAAGAGAGGAGGAGGCGTCCAAGGTGCCCCCCCCAAGCCCAATCTGAATTGGGAGGGGGGCGCCCCCCTCACCCTTTCCTTTTCTCCCTCTCCCTCTTCCTTCTTCTCCTATTCCAACTAGGGAAGGGGGGATACCTACTCCTACTGGGAGTAGGACTCCCCCCCTTGGGTGCGCCATGAGAGGGCCGGCCCTCCCCTCCTCTACTGCTTATATACGGGGGAGGGGGCACCCCATAGACACACAAGTTGATTGTTTAGCCGTGTGCGGTGCCCCCTCCACAGATTTCCACCTCGGCCATATTGTTGTAGTGCTTAGGCGAAGCCCTGCGTTGGTAACTTCATCATCACCGTCATCACGCCGTCGTGCTGACGAAACTCTCCCTCGACCTCAGCTAGATCTAGAGTTCGTGGGACGTCACCGAGCTGAACGTGTGCAGATCGCGGAGGTGCCGTACCTTCGGTGCTAGGATCGGTCGGATCATGAAGACGTACGACTACATCAACCGCATTGTCATAACACTTCCGCTTTCGGTCTACGAGGGTACGTGGACAACACTCTCCCCTCTCGTTGCTATGCATCACCTAGATAGATCTTGCGTGATTGTAGGAATTTTCTGAAATTACTGTGTTCCCCAACAGTGGCATCCGAGCCAGGTCTATGTGTAGATGTTATATGCACGAGTAGAACACAAAGAGTTGTGGGCGATAATAGTCATACTTCTTACCAGCATGTCATACTTTGATTCGGCGGTATTGTTGGATGAAGCGGCTCAGACCGACATTACGCGTACGCATACGCGAGACTGGTTCTACCGACGCGCTTCGCACACAGGCCGCTAGTGGGTGCCTGTTTCTCCAACTTTAGGTGAATCGAGTGTGACTACGCCCGGTCCTTGTTGAAGGTTAAAACAGCAAACTTGACAAAAAATCGTTGTGGTTTTGATGCGTAGGTAAGAACGGTTCTTGCTAAGCCCGTAGCAGCCATGTAAAACTTGCAACAACAAAGTGGAGGACGTCTAACTTGTTTTTGCAGGGCATGTTGTGATGTGATATGGTCAAGACGTGATTATATAAATTGTTGTATGAGATGATCATGTTTTGTAACACAGTTATCGGCAACTGGCAGGAGCCATATGGTTGTTGCTTTATTGTATGAAATGCAATCGACATGTAATTGCTTTACTTTATCACTAAGAGGTAGCGATAGTCGTAGAAGCAATAGTTGGCAAGACGACAACGATGCTTCGATGGAGATCAAGGTGTCAAGCCGGTGACGATGGTGATCATGACGGTGCTTTGGAGATTGGGATCAAAGGCACAAGATGATGATGGCCATATCATATCACTTATATTGATTGCATGTGATGTTTATCCTTTATGCATCTTATTTTTCTTAGTACGGCGGTAGCATTATAAGATGATCGCTCACTAAATTTCAAGGTATAAGTGTTCTCCCTGAGTATGCACCGTTGCTACAGTTCGTCATGCCGAGACACCACGTGATGATCGGGTGTGATAAGCTCTACGTTCACATACAATGGGTGCAAGCCAGTTTTGCACACACAGAATACTCGGGTTAAACTTGACGAGCCTAGCATATGCAGATATGGCCTCAGAACACTGAGACCGAAAGGTCGAGCATGAATCATATAGTAGATATGATCAACATAGTGATGTTCACCATTGAAAACTACTCCATCTCATGTGATGATCGGACATAGTTTAGTTCATATGGATCACGTGATCACTTAGATGATTAGAAGGATGCCTATCTAAGTGGGAATTCTTAAGTAATATGATTAATTGAACTTTAATTTATCATGAACTTAGTACCTGATAGTATTTTTGCATGTCTATGTTATTGTAGATAAATGTCCCGTGCTATTGTTCCGTTGAATTTTAATGCGTTCCTAGAGAAAGCTAAGTTGAAAGATGATGGTAGCAATTACACGGACTGGGTCCATAACTTGAGGATTATCCTCATTGTTGCACAGAAGAATTACGTCCTCGAAGCACCGCTAGGTGCCAAACCTGCTGCAGGAGCAACGCCAGATGTTATGAACGTCTGGCAGAGCAAAGCTGATGACTACTCGATAGTTCAGTGTGCCATGCTTTACGACTTAGAACCGGGACTTCAACAACGTTTTGAACGTCATGGAGCATATGAGATGTTCCAGGAGTTGAAGTTAATATTTCAAGAAAATGCCCGGATTGAGAGATATGAAGTCTCCAATAAGTTCTATAGCTGCAAAATGGAGGAGAATAGTTCTGTCAGTGAACATATACTCAGAATGTCTGGGTACCACAACCACTTGACTCAAACTAGGAGTTAATCTTCCTGATGATAGTGTCATTGACAGAGTTCTTCAATCACTGCCACCAAGCTACAAAAGCTTCGTGATGAACTATAATATGCAAGGGATGGATAAGATAATTCCTGAGCTCTTCGCAATGCTAAAGGCTGCGGAGGTAGAAATCAAGAAGGAGCATCAAGTTGATGGTTAACAAGACCACCAGTTTCAAGAAGAAGGGCAAAGGGAAGAAGGGGAACTTCAAGAAGAACGGCAAACAAGTTGCTGCTCAAGTGAAGAAGCCCAAGTCTGGACCTAAGCCTAAGACTGAGTGCTTCTACTGCAAAGGGACTAGTCACTAGAAGCGGAACTGCCCCAAGTATTTGGCGGAGAAGAAGGATGGCAAAGTAAAAGGTATATTTGATATACATGCTATTGGTGTGTACTTAACTAATGCTCGCAGTAGCGCCTGGGTATTTGATATTGGTTCTGTTGCTAATATTTGCAACTCGAAATAGGGGATACGGATTAAGTGAAGATTGGCTAAGGACGAGGTGACGATGCGCGTGGGAAATGGTTCCAAAGTCGATGTGATCGCCGTCGGCACGCTACCTCTACATCTACCTACGGGATTAGTTTTAGACCTAAATAATTGTTATTTGGTGCTAGCGTTGAGCATGAACATTATATCTGGATCTTGTTTGATGCGAGACGGTTATTCATTTAAATCAAAGAATAATGGTTGTTCTATTTATATGAGTAATATCTTTTATGGTCATGCACCCTTGATGAGTGGTCTATTTTTACTAAATCTTGATAGTAGTGATACACATGTTCATAGTATTGAAGCCAAAAGATATAAGTTTAATAATGATAGTGCAACTTATTTGTGGCACTGCCGTTTAGGTCATATTGGTGTAAAGCGCATGAAGAAACTCCATGCTGATGGGCTTTTGGAATCACTTGATTATGAATCACTTGATGCTTGCGAACCATGCCTCATGGGCAAGATGACTAAGACTCCGTTCTCCGGAACAATGGAGCGAGCAACAGACTTGTTGGAAATAATACATACTGATGTATGCAGTCCGATGAGTGTTAATGCTCACGGCGGGTATCGTTATTTTCTGACCTTCACAGATGATTTGAGCAGATATGGGTATATCTACTTGATGAAACATAAGTCTGAAACATTTGAAAAGTTCAAAGAATTTTAGAGTGAAGTGGAAAATCATCATAACAAGAAAATAAAGTTTCTACGATCTAATCATGGAGGAGAATATTTGAGTTACGAGTTTGGTCTTCATTTGAAACAATGCGGAATAGTTTCGCAACTCACGCCACCCGGAACACCACAGCGTAATGGTGTGTCCGAACGTCGTAATCGTACTTTATTAGATATGGTGCGATCTATGATGTCTCTCACTGATTTACCGCTATCATTTTAGGGTTATGCTTTAGAGACGGCTGCATTCACGTTAAATAGGGCACCATCTAAATCCATTGAGACGACACCTTCTGAACTGTGGTTTGGCAAGAAACCCAAGTTGTCGTTTCTTAAAGTTTGGGGCTGTGATGCTTATGTGAAAAAGCTTCAACCTGATAAGCTCGAACCCAAATCCGAGAAATGTGTCTTCATAGGATACCCAAAGGAGACTGTTGGGTACACCTTCTATCACAGATCCGAAGGCAAGATATTCGTTGCTAAGAATGGATCCTTTCTAGAGAAGGAGTTTCTCTCGAAAGAAGTGAGTGGGAGGAAAGTAGAACTTGATGAGGTAATTGTACCTTCTCCCGAGTTGGAAAGTAGTACATCACAGAAGTCAGTTCCAGTGATTCCTACACCAACTAGTGAGGAAGCTAATGATGATGATCATGAAACTTCTGATCAAGTTACTACCGAACCTCGTAGGTCAATCAGAGTAAGATCCGCACCAGAGTGGTACGGCAATCCTGTTCTGGAGGTCATGTTACTTGACCATGACGAACCTACGAACTATGAGGAAGCGATGATGAGCCCAGATTCCACAAAATGGCTTGAGGCCATGAAATCTGAGATGGGATCCATGTATGAGAACAAAGTGTGGACTTTGGTTGACTTGCCCGATGATCGGCAAGCCATAGAGAATAAATGGATCTTCAAGAAGAAGACTGACGCTGACGGTAATGTTATTGTCTACAAAGCTTGACTTGTTGCAAAAGGTTTTCGACAAGTTCAAGGAGTTGACTACGATGAGACCTTCTCACCCGTAGCGATGCTTAAGTCCGTCTGAATCATGTTAGCAATTGCCGCATTTTATGATTATGAAATTTGGCAAATGGATGTCAAAACTGCATTCCTTAATGGATATCTTAAAGAAGAGTCGTATATGATGCAACCAAAAGGTTTCGTCGATCCAAAAGATGCTAACAAAGTGTGCAAGCTCCAGCGATCCATTTATGGACTGGTGCAAGCCTCTCGGAGTTGGAATATACGCTTTGATAGTGTGATCAAAGCATATGGTTTTATACAGACTTTTGGAGAAGCCTGTATTTACAAGAAAGTGAGTGGGAGCTCTGTAGCATTTCTGATGTTATATGTGGATGACATATTGTTGATCGGAAATGATACAGAATTTCTGAATAACATAAAAGGATACTTGAATAAGAATTTTTCAATGAAAGACCTCAGTGAAGCTGCTTATATATTGGGGATCAAGATCTATAGAGATAGATCAAGACGCTTAATTGGACTTTCACAAAGCACATACCTTGATAAAGTTTTGAAGAAGTTCGAAATGGATCAAGCAAAGAAAGGGTTCTTGCCTGTGTTACAAGGTGTGAAGTTGAATCAGACTCAATGCCCAACCACCGCAGAAGATAGAGAGAAAATGAAGGTCATTCCCTATGCTTCAACCATAGGTTCTATCATGTATGCAATGCTGTGTACCAGACCTGATGTGTGTCTTGCTATTAGTTTAGCAGGGAGGTACCAAAGTAATCTAGGAGTGGATCACTGGACAGCGGTCAAGAACATCCTGAAATACCTGAAAAGGACTAAGGATATGTTTCTCGTTTATGGAGGTGACAAAGAGCTCGTCGTAAATGGTTACGTCGATGCAAGCTTTGACACTGATCCGGATGACTCTAAGTTACAAACCGGATACGTATTTTTATTGAATGGTGGAGCTGTCAGTTGGCGCAGTTCCAAGCAGAGCGTCATGGCAGGATCTACGTGTGAAGCGGAATACATAGCTGCTTCGGAAGTAGCAAATGAAGGAGTCTGGATGAAGGACTTCATATCTGATCTAGGTGTCATACCTAGTGCATCAGGTCCAATGAAAATCTTTTGTGACAGTACTAGTGCAATTGCCTTGGCAAAGGAATCCAGATTTCACAAGAGAACCAAGCACATCAAGAGATGCTTCAATTCCATCCGCGATCAAGTCAAGGAGGGAGACATAGAGATTTGCAAGATACATACGGATCTAAATGTTGCAGACCCGTTGACTAAGCCTCTCTCACGAGCAAAATATGATCAACACCAAGACTCCATGGGTGTTAGAATCATTACTGTAATCTAGATTATTGACTCTAGTGCAAGTGGGAGACTGAAGGAAATATGCCCTAGAGGCAATAATAAAGTTGTTATGTATATTTCCTTATATCATGATAAATGTTTATTATTCATGCTAGAATTGTATTAACCGGAAACTTAGTACATGTGTGAATACATAGACAAACAGAGTGTCACTAGTATGCCTCTACTTGACTAGCTTGTTAATCAAAGATGGTTAAGTTTCCTAGCCATCGACATGAGTTGTCATTTGATGAACGGGATCAGATCATTAGAGAATGATGTGATTGACTTGACCCATCCGTTAGCTTAGCACGATGATCGTTTAGTTTGTTTCTATTGCTTTCTTCATAACTTATACATGTTCCTATGACTATGAGATTATGCAACTCCCGGATACCGGAGGAACACTTAGTGTGCTATCAAACGTCACAACATAACTGGGTGATTATAAAGATGCTCTACAGGTGTCTCCGAGGGTGTTTGTTGAGTTGGCATAGATCGAGATTAGGATTTGTCACTCCGATTGTCGGAGAGGTATCTTTGGGCCCACTCGGTAATGCTCATCACTATAAGACTTGCAAGCAATGGGACTAATGAGTTAGTTACAGGATGATGCATAATGGAACGAGTAAAGAGACTTGCCGGTAACGAGATTGAACTAGGTATTGAGATACCGACGATCGAATCTCGGGCAAGTAACATACCGATGACAAAGGGAACAACGTATGTTATTATGCTGTTTGACCGATAAAGATCTTCGTGGAATATGTAGGAACCAATATGAGCATCCAGGTTCCAGTATTGGTTATTGACTGAAGATGAGGCTCAGTCATGTCTACATAATTCTCGAACCCGTAGGGTCCGCACGCTTAACGTTCGATGATGATCGGTATTATGAGTTTATGTGTTTTGATGTACCGAAGGTTGTTCGGAGTCCCGGATGTGATCACGGACATGACGAGGAGTCTCGAAATGGTCGAGACATAAAGATCGATATATTGGAAGGCTATGTTTGGACATCGGAATGGTTCCGGGTGAGTTCGGGCATTTACCGGAGTACCGGGGGGTTACCGGAACCCCCCAGGGAGTTAATGAGCCTTAATGGGCCATGGTGGAAGAGAGGAGGAGGCGGCCAAGGTGGGGGCACCCCCCCCCCAAGCCCAATCCGAATTGGGAGGGGGGCCCTTTCCTTTTCTCCCTCTCCCTCTTCCTTCTTCTCCTATTCCAACTAGGGAAGAGGGGAAACCTACTCCTACTGGGAGTAGGACTCCCCCCCCCCCTTGGGCACGCCATGAGAGGGCCGACCCTCCCCTCCTCCACTCCTTTATATACGGGGGAGGGGCACCCCATAGACAGACAAGTTGATTGTTTAGCCGTGTGCGGTGCCCCCCTCCACAGATTTCCACCTCGGTCATATCGTTGTAGTGCTTAGGCGAAGCCCTGCGTCGGTAACTTCATCATCACCGTCATCACACCGTCGTGCTGACGAAACTCTCCCTCGACCTCAGCTGGATCTAGAGTTCGTGGGACGTCACCGAGTTGAACGTGTGCAGATCGCGGAGGTGTCGTACCTTCGGTGCTAGGATCGGTCGGATCGTGAAGACGTACGACTACATCAACCGCGTTTTCATAACGCTTCCACTTTCGGTCTACGAGGGTACGTGGACAACACTGATACGTCTCCAACGTATCTATAATTTATGAAGTATTCATGCTAATATACTATCCTTCTAGGATGTTTTGTATGCATTTATATGATATTTTATATGATTTTTGGGACTAACCTATTAACCTAGAGCCCAGTGCCAGTTTCTGTTTTCTCCTTGTTTTAGAGTATCGCAGAAAAGGAAAACTAAACGAAGTCCAATTGACGTGCCACTTGACGGAGATCATTTTTGGACCAGAAGAAGCCCACGGAGTAACAGAAGCAGGCCAGAAGAGTCCCGGGCTGCCCAGGAGGGTGGGGGCGCGCCCACCCCCCTAGGGCGCGCCCCTTGCCTCGTGGACAGCCCGGAGACCCCCCTGACGTGAAATCAACACAAAACTCTTCTATATATACCCAAACTTCCAGAAAGAAACCTAGATCGGAAGTTCCACCGCCGCAAGCCTCTGTAGCCATGAGAAGTCAATCTAGGCCCTCTCCGGCACCCTGCCGGAGGGGGCCATCATCACCGGTGGCCATGAAGGAGTATCTCGGAGGGGCCATCATCACCATGAAGGCCAAGGACCAGAGGGTGGAGGCCATGGAGGAGGAAGCACGAGAAGGAGAACCTCTCCTCCTCTCTTCCGGTGGTGCCAGAGTGCCATCGGGAGGGGAATCATCGCCACGGTGATCGTCTTCATCAACATCACCATCCTCATCTATTTTACGAGGTCCACTCTCCCGCACCCCACTGTAATCCCTACTTGAACATGGTGCTTTATGCCACATATTATGATCCAATGATGTGTTGCCATCCTATGATGTTTTGAGTAGATATCTTTTGTCTTTGGGTTGATTGACGATCTAGATTGGTATGAGTTGTATGTTTTATAATGGTGTTGTCCTATGGTGCCCACCGTGTCGCACAATAGTAAGGGACTCCCGTTGTAGGGTGTTGCAATATGTTCATGATTCGCTTATAGTGGGTTGGTGAGTGACTGAAACACAAACCCGAGTAAGAGGTATTGTTGCGTATGGGAATAAAGAGGACTTGATGCTTTAATGCTATGGTTGGGTTTTACCTTAATGATCTTTAGTAGTTGCGGATGCTTGCTAGAGTTCCAATCATAAGTGCATATGATCCAAGTAGATAAAGTATGTTAGCTGATGCCTCTCCCTCATATGAAACTGCAATAGTGATTACCGGTGTTGTTAATAATTGCCTAGGACAATTCCGCACACCGATCCACCATTATTCCACACTCGCTATTTATAATATTTAGTAATATATTCTAGCTTTATGATAACAACACCTACTTTTATATTTTAGCTCTCCGATATCATACAAAGTTATCCTCTTCATACCAACAACGTAGTTTTATTTCTCGTTTCTAGTTGGAAGCAAACGTTCGGTGCACGTAGAGTCGTATCAGTGGCAGATAGGGCTTGAGAGAATATTGATCATACCTTTAGCTCCTTGTGGGTTCGACACTCCATACTTATCACTTCCACCTTTGGAAATTGCTACGATGATTCCCTGCACTTGGGGATTATTAAGCTCTTTTCTGGCGCCGTTGCCGGGAAGCAATAGCGTGGGGTTGATATTCTCGTGTGTGCTTGTTTGCTTTCTTCACTAAGTAGATTTTGTTTTTCCTTTTTGTTTCTGTTTAGTTGTGGGTTAAACATACAAAAAAATTCTTAAAAGAATGAAAATACAAAAAATTATTACTTGCCTCTCATGCCTAAAAAGTTTTTCAAAAAGAGAAGTGATTGGAAAGTTATGCATTGAAGAAGTGTGGGTCGACCTTGAGCACTTGTGTTCATGCTCACGGAGACAATGTAGAATTTTTCATGGAAGTTTCTCTGTAAATAATTATCCCCTTGTATATATCCATTGTATTATAAAAATAATGTGCCAAGCTTTGGTTTTGGGATGGTTGGATTGCTTGTTTACTATGTGCAGAACAAAAACAGAAACTTTGGCTGTAGTGCGTGAATTTACATTTTTTACTGGAAAGTCAAATGGGTCTGAAACTTTTTGCACATTACTTCTGTACAAATGTTTCAAATTTTCAAATTTATTTCATAATTTTAGGAGTTACAGAAGTATACTAAACTTCCAGATTACTACAGACTGTCCTGTTTAAGACAGATTCTGTTTTTGATGCATTGATTGCTTGTTTTGATGAAACTATTGATTTCTATCAGTGGATTAAGCCATGGAAAAGTTATATTACAGTAGCTACAATGCAAAAACAAAATATGAATTGGTTTGCAACAGTACTTATAGTAGTGATTTGCTTTGTTATACTAACGGATCTCACAAAGTTTTTGTTAAGTTTTGTGTGGATGAAGTGTCCGAAGGTCGAGGAGTTATCAATATGAGAAGAATAAAGAGAGGCAAGAGTTCAAGCTTGGGGATGCCCAAGGCACCCCAAGTAAATATTCTAAGGATACTCAAGCATCTAAGCTTGGGGATGCCCCGGTTGGCATCCCATCTTTCTTCTTCAACAATTATCGGTATACCTCGGTTTTTGTTTTGTTCACATGATTTGTGTCCTTTGTGTTTTTCTTTTTTCTTTAAGAACCATGCTAGTATGAGATGTCCCTTCATAAATTTATAGAATACTTCTTGTGCTTCACTTATATATTTTAATAATGATCTTATAGAATTGCTCTTTGTGCTTCACTTAAATCTTTTGAGTATGGTTTTATGTAACATCCCAAATTTTCAATTTGGAATGTTATACATTAGATCATCATTGCATAGCATATTTTATTGCATGGTGGCAAATCCTCGAAATCCTAAGCAACTCAAGGACCCTAGGAGAGAGTTGGGGATTTTCCCGGTTTTCATATTTGATTTTTTTATCAAATAATGAAACGAGGATTTTGGTTTTAATTATTTTTCTCTCCGGAAAATATTTCATATTAAAATAAATGAGAGGAGAAAATATGACTTCTCCAAAATAATTGAAATATTAGAGGAAAAATATTAAAATCAAATATTTGATTTTATTCGGATTTTATTTGCAATTTTATTTGCATTATAAAAATTTCACGTTTTCAAAACTGCATTTTTGGGCCAAGAAAATGGTCATCTTGTTCTAATTATTTTAATTAGACAGTGAAAATTTATTTTGGCATTGTTGGATTTTTATTTATTTTTCTAGGATTTTTTTAGTTTTGGCGGAATTATTTTAAAAAAAAGATCCCGCGCCCGACTGGGCCGAGGCCCAGCCGAGCCAGGCCGGCCCATCCCGCGTCGCCGTCTCCCTCCTAGGACCGGATCGAACGCGCTGCCGCCCGAGTCCGGGACGGCCACGCCTCGCCGCCGCCTTACCCCTCCCCCAAGGCAGCACCCCCCACCTATATATACCGCCGCCCCCGCCGCCCCTCACCCCGTCCCGCCCCGAACCGAAGCCGCCGGAGCCGAAGCCCGAAGCCGCCGAACGCCGCCGCCGCGAGGAGCCCGCCCCGACGCCGTTCCGCCGCCCCCTCGTTGCCTCCCGTCGACGCCCGCAGCCCGCCGCACCCCCGACCCCGCCGGAGCCCGTCCCGCCCGCCGGAGTAACCTCACCGGAGGTAACCGAAGCCGCCGCCGCCGAGTCCGTTTTTTTTTAAAACCGATTCGGTTTATTTTTGAAACCCTAGGTTTTTTTTAAGATCGGTTTATTTTTTTCTCTGGTTTAGTTAGTTAGTGAACGTTCGCCGGTCCGTTCGTTTTAACGAACGTGTTCACCATTTAGTTGCTATTAACGAACATCCGTTTGATTAACTGTTCGTCAGTTTTCTTTTTCGTCGGATTATTCGCGATTTTTCCAGATCGCGATTTCCGATCTGTTTTTCGTTTTAGTTTAACTTTTCGCTCGTTTATCGGAATCAGGCGATTCAAGCGCCTAGAGTTTCGTCTCGAAATTCTCTTTCCGTTTAACCAACTCAAACAAGTTTTTACTACTGTAAAATTTGACTTAGATCCATATTAGTAAACGAAGCCTGTTTCTTTCGCCGTTTGACTTTCGTTGCTTCGTTCGATTTGATTCTTTTTGCAAACCAGAGTTCTTAAGTTGAACTTTCTGGTTAGATCTTTTACTTGAGTTTTACCTGTGCATTAGATGAGTGCTTATTGTATGCTTGTTTGTTTGCGATAGAGTACCCGGAGTGCGCCGCTTGCTACTTCGAATCTCTAAGTTTCACGGATCATCAGCAAGGCAAGTAACACTTTGATCATACCTCTTCACTACCCAGTTTTATTGCATTAGACCAATCCTCAAACATTGCATGATTAGGATCTAATTAAATTGTGGGTATTGGGAAGTAGATGAGGTAGTACCTATTGCCCTGTTTATTATCAAACCCTTGGGAGTTACTTCTACGTTTGCTTATATTGTTATGCTATGCTAGTAGACGTGGATTGGGTTTGAGTGTATCCATGACAGATGTGAGATTGTTAAATTAATGGTTTACTTAAGGTGGCAACTTAAACACACATCTGGGTGGATTGAGGCACCTGGGTATCCCAGTGATTGCCTGTTTTCTTTTGGACCGCCACCCAGGCTCAAAGGGATCATGAGATTATTCATGCTAGAAACTTCCGTGTGCAGCCACAAGCTATTATGGGCTCTAGCATAGTTGAGTAGGTTGTGTGAGCTCTTGAAGAGGTAGACTAGCAGATGTAGGGGATGTAGGTGGTACTGTCTACCCGGAGTAGAGAGTTAACACTTCTGAAAGACTGTGTCTCGATCATCCATTTCTCAAACACCATGAAGTGTGAGAATCCCAACGGAGGAGATCGAGTCTTGTGGGGAAAAGTGCACAAACCTCTGCAGAGTGTATAAACTAATCATGGTTAGCCGTGTCCCCGGTTATGGACATCTTGAGTATCTAGTACTTGGATTTTCATGTGAATCTCATCATGTTACTTTAATTAATTTTGTTGGGTTAATGATGATACTTAATTGGGATTGAGATGCTGTCAACCATCTCAATGTTTAACAACCACCATGATAGTTAAATAAAATTTATTCCTTTGCAGTAGGGAAAAATTGGCTTTTCGCAAAACTGTAACCATAGAGCCTTCTACCAGCCATATATGCATGTAGTATAGCATTATTCTGTTCATTACTCTCTATGTGTTACATTGCCAGCATATTCCATGTGCTGACCTATTTTCGGGCTGCAACGTTTCATGTTGCAGACTTTTCAGACGACGAGTAAGGTGCCTTAGGTCGTGGTCTTATACTCAGTGATGCCGTTGGAGTTGATGGACTCACTTATCTTCCAAGTCTTCCGCTGTTATCGTTTTAGATGGCCTTAAGCCATATTTGTCATACTTATTTCTCTCTTGAGATACTCGTTGTAATAAGTGTGTGATTGCTACTCCGTTATAAATCCTCCAAGTACTATGCGTGTCAGCATTACTGATCTAGGGATGACACTAGTGCACGGTAGATCAGACTGTTTGAGGTCTGGTCGCTACAAAGGTGGTATCAGAGCACACGCTGACTGTAGAACACGACCACTAAGCTTAAACCCTAGAACACTACTCTCTTCTCATTTCTGACTCCTCTCCATTTTCTACTCTTTAGGAATGGCGGATGCAAGGAACAAGTTCATGCAACCGGATGAAGATACACCTTTTGGACGACACTTGAAGGAAGTCACTAAGTACCTGAACATCGGAATACCAAGCTTCACCGGGACCTACAACGCCACACTACCAGAAGAGGAGCGCTGGAAGATTCAAGTTCAAGTTCCAGGAAGGACGTTCACGCCAATCACTGAGCCTATAGAGTTTACCTTTGATGCACCAACCTAGAGTTTAGGGAAGAGCATGGCAGCCCACATCACTATGGGACGCATTGGAGAAGTCTACCACAGGGAGCTTAAGGATACTATTTATCAGAATTGTGGACGCCGAGATGAGCAATGGGAGATGATCAGCACCAAGAAGGATGGATCAATTGCAGCTTTCATCCAGGAGCAAAACCAACACATTCGTCGCCAGGAGAACCAGATGTGCGCAGACATGATAGATCTGAAGAAGGCATTGACCAAGATCACGGAGTTGGAGGAAGAACTCAAGGCTACGCGCGATGGATATGAGGAGGAGATCGCCACGTTGGTGGAGAAGAATGATGACCTGATAAAGAGGATCAGAGTATTCATGGGAGACCCAGCACCAGGAGGAGAAGATGATGATTGCACTTGCCCGGATAACTACATCATCATCGACGACACCGACTCAGACCCCAGTGAAGATGATTTTGTTGATGAAGCTGTAGCAGATATCATGGAGTCTTCGACCGATCAAAATTTCTAGTAGACCACCATAATCAGTAGTAGTATTCCCCTATGTATATAGTATAGTCTGAGCACTTTGTAACGATAGTTAGATCGATTGTATGCCTTGTTTGAATTGATTGAGTGATATTGATTGTGTTTATCTCATGAGCATATGGGTAGTGTTTTCTCTCTAGACCTCATTCTATTCTAAATTCTCATCTTTTCTAAACCTATTAGATGCCTCCGAGATGCGACACCGGATTTGTTTTCCCACCAGAGATCACTCAGTTGATTCAGCAGCAGAATGCCCTAATGCAAGTGTTAGTACAGAACCAAGGCAACAACAACAACAACAACAACCCACCACCACCACCTGTTGATCACTTAGCCCGTTTCTTGAGGCTAAATCCGCCGGTGTTTTCCAGCAGCACCGAGCCGATTGTTGCAGATGATTGGCTACGCAAAGTTGGAAGGGAGTTGACCACTGCAGGATGCACAGATGCGGAGAGAGTGTGTTTTGCCGCACATCAGCTTGATGGACCCGCAGCATCATGGTGGGATAATTACACAGCCACACACCCTATTGACACTGTCACATGGGACCAGTTTCACCAAGCTTTTTGTACTGCCCATGTTTCAGCAGGAGCTATGGCTATGAAGAAGCGTGAGTTTCGCAACCTACGCGAAGGAGGACGCACCGTAGGCCAGTATGTGGAGGACTTTAGTAAGTTAGCACGTTATGCTCCAGATGACATTGCTACAGATGCAGCCAAGCAGGAGAAGTTTCTGGAAGGACTGAATGATGAGCTAAGCATGCAGTTGATGGTAGCAACCTTCAACAACTACCAGGAGTTGGTAGATAGAGCTCTCATGATTGAAGGGAAGCAACAGCAGATTGAAAACCGTAAGAGGAAGTATGGACAAGGGAAGTACAATTCTGGAGCTCAGCAGAAGCCACGTTTTACCTCGAAATCGGGAGGACCATTTCAGCATACCCATGGAGGAGGTTCGCACAACCATAATGGCCCCAAGAATGGTAATGGGAATGGAGGAAGCAACGGCCAGAACCGTACCAACCCTTCAACCCCAGCTAAGAGAGACCTGAGCCAAGTCACTTGATTTAAGTGTCAGAAGACTGGACATTATGCCAATGACTGTCCTGAAGCCCAGAATGGAAATGGCAATGGAAGCTCTGGGAAGAAGCCGAACCCTTTCAACAAAGGACATGTGAACCACGTTAGCGTGGAGGAGGTTGAAGCTCAGCCAGATGCAGTAATAGGTAAGTTTTTGGTGAAGTCATTTACTGCACTCGTTCTTTTTGATACTGGTGCATCGCATTCATACATATCAAGGGGATTTGTGGATAAGTATAAACTGCCAACCCAAGCCCTTAGGTCACCCATGTTAGTAACCTCGCCAGGAGCAGAGTATATGGCTAGTTTATGGTGTGATCGGTTACCATTAAGGACTGGTAACTACGTGTTTCCCTCAGACCTAATAGTCCTGGAATCGCAAGGATTGGATGTGATACTAGGCATGGATTGGTTATCGAAGTATGGCGGGAACATTGAGTGCGCCAGTAAGTCGATTTTGCTTACCACCCCAGAAGGAAGAAGGATTAAGTATGTATCCCGGCATGTGCCGAAGAGGACTCAGGTGAATTCCTTATCAGGAGTTGTACAGGAGGAAGTACCAGTGGTGAAGGATTTTCCTGACGTATTTCCAGAAGAGTTGCCAGGCATGCCACCGGATAGAGACATTGAATTTTTGATTGAGCTTTTGCCAGGCACAGAGCCAATATCTAAGAGACCGTACAGAATGCCCGCAAAAGATTTGGAGGAGATTAAGAAACAGATTAAGGAGTTACTGGAAAAAGGCTATATTCGCCCAAGTTCTTCACCTTGGGGATCACCCGTACTTCTAGTGGAGAAGAAAGATGGATCGTTGAGGATGGTTGTTGATTATCGTGGATTGAATGAAGTGACCATCAAAAATAAGTACCCACTGCCGATGATCAATGATCTGTTTGACCGATTACAAGGAGCTAAGGTATTTTCCAAGATCGATCTACGATCAGGATACCATCAGTTGAAGATTCGAGAGCAGGATATACCTAAGACGGCTTTTACCACCAGGTATGGGCTGTATGAGTATACCGTTATGTCATTTGGTCTGACTAACGCACCTGCCTATTTCATGAACCTGATGAACAAAGTGTTTATGGAGTTTTTGGATAAGTTCGTCGTAGTGTTCATTGATGACATTTTGGTTTACTCCAAGAATGAAGAGGAGCATAAGGAACATTTGCGTTTGGTACTTGAGAAGCTCAAAGAACATCAGTTATACACCAAGTTCAGCAAATGTGAGTTTTGGTTGAAGGAAGTTGGATTCCTCGGACATGTTATATCCGGAGAAGGAATAGCAGTAGACCCCACCAAAGTCGACATTGTGACAAACTGGGAATCACCCACATCAGTTGGAGAGATCCGGAGTTTTCTTGGACTTGCAGGATACTACTGGAGGTTCATTGAGAATTTCTCGAGGATTGCTAAGCCCATGACAGAGTTGTTAAAGAAGGACACCAAGTTCAATTGGACTGAGGAATGTGAAGCTAGTTTCCAATAGTTGAAGAAACGTTTGGTTACATCACCAGTGTTGATTCTGCCATATCAACGCAAGGATTATGAAGTATATTGCGACGCTTCACGTCGAGGACTTGGAGTAGTGCTAATGCAGGAGGGAAGAGTTGTTTCATATGCTTCACGACAACTTAAACCCCATGAGAAGAATTATGCCACGCATGATTTGGAGTTAGCAGTCGTAGTACATGCGTTGAAGACATGGAGACATTTTCTCATCGGAAATCACTGTGAGGTGTACACGGATCACAAGAGTTTGAAGTACATTTTCACGCAGAAGGAGTTGAATCTCAGGCAAAGGAGATGGTTGGAGCTCATTAAGGATTATGATATGAGATTGCATTATCACCCAGGGAAGGCTAACGTAGTAGCTGATGCGTTGAGCCGCAAAAGTCATGTCAACACACTCATGATCGGAGAATTACCCAAGAAGTTAGCCGAGGATCTTCGCGAACTACGTTTGGAAATAGTTCCGAGAGGCTATGTAGCAACGTTGGAGATTTAGTCTACCTTGATGGAAAAGATCAGGGAAGCTCAGAAGACAGACAAGGAGATTGCAGAAATAAAGAAAAGGATGAGTAAAGGAAAAGCCAAGGGATTTCGTGAGGATGAGCACGATACCTTATGGTTTGAGGACCGCGTTTATGTGCCTAATGATCCGGAGATCAGGAAGTTGATCTTGCAAGAGGCCCATGATTCGCCTTATTCGATTCACCCAGGAAATACCAAGATGTATTTGGATTTGAAGGATACTTTCTGGTGGACCGGAATGAAGAAGGATATTGCGGAGTATGTAGCAGTTTGTGATGTATGTCAGAGAGTGAAGGCAGAGCATCAGAAGCCAGCAGGATTGCTACAGCCATTGCCGATACCCGAATGGAAGTGGGATAAACTAGGCATGGATTTTCTCACGGGATTGCCCAGTACCCGTTCAGGCTATGACTCGATATGGGTTGTAGTCGATCGTTTGACGAAGGTAGCTCATTTCATCCCAGTAAAGACCACTTACACCAGTGCTAAGTTGGCAAAGATATACATGACTAGGATCGTATGTCTGCATGGAGTTCCGAGGACCATTGTATCAGATAGAGGAACCCAGTTTACTTCGAAGTTTTGGAATCAGTTACATGAAACTTTGGGTACCAGGCTAGAGTTCAGTACAGCCTTTCACCCACAGACAGACGGACAGACCGAGAGAGTCAATCAGATTTTGGAAGATATGCTGAGAGCTTGTGCGCTAGATTATGGATCTAGTTGGGACGACAATTTGCCGTATGCAGAGTTCTCTTACAACAACAATTATCAAACCAGTTTGAAGATGGCCCCTTTCGAAGCTTTATACGGAAGGAGGTGTAGAACACCATTGTTATGGGACGAAGTTGGAGACCGCCAGTTGTTTGGACCAGATTTGATTAAGAGTCCGAACAGAAAGTGAAGTTGATTCGCGATAGGCTCAAGGTAGCCCAGTCCAGGCAGAAGAGTTATGCGGATTCTAAATGCAAGGAGACAGTTTACGAAGTCGGAGGCAGAGTTTACCTACGAGTATCACCACTTCGAGGAGTGAAGCGCTTTGGAGTTAAGGGAAAGTTAGCGCCACATTTTGTAGGACCATACAAAGTTTTGGAGCGTATGGGAGAAGTTGCCTACAAGCTGGAATTGCCTGAAGGATTGTCAGGAGTTCATGATGTATTTCACGTTTCCCAGTTGAAGAAGTGCCACGCAAAGATGGCTGAGATACCACTGAGAGATACAGTGCCACTGGAGGCGATTCAGTTGGATAGTGACTTGACCTATGAGGAGAAACCAGTTAAGATTCTTGAGTATGCCAGCCGAGTCACCCGCAGCAAGGTTATCAAGTTTTGCAAAGTTCAGTGGAGTCACCATACCAAGGACGAAGCCACCTGGGAACGAGAGGAAGATCTACGGAAGGACCACTCTCACCTATTTTCTAGCCAACCCGAATCTCGAGGGCGAGATTCCTCTTAAGGGGGTAGGTTTGTAACATCCCAAATTTTCAATTTGGAATGTTATACATTAGATCATCATTGCATAGCATATTTTATTGCATGTTGGCAAATCCTCGAAATCCTAAGCAACTCAAGGACCCTAGGAGAGAGTTGGGGATTTTCCCGGTTTTCATATTTGATTTTTTTATCAAATAATGAAACAAGGATTTTGGTTTTAATTATTTTTCTCTCTGGAAAATATTTCATATTAAAATAAATGAGAGGAGAAAATATGACTTCTCCAAAATAATTGAAATATTGGAGGAAAAATATTAAAATCAAATATTTGATTTTATTCGGATTTTATTCGTAATTTTATTTGCATTAGAAAAATTTCACGTTTTCAAAACTGCATTTTTGGGCCAAGAAAATGTTCATCTCGTTCTAATTATTTTAATTAGACGGTGAAAATTTATTTTGGCATTTTTGGATTTTTATTTATTTTTCTAGGATTTGTTTTAGTTTCGGCGGAATTATTTAAAAAAACAAAAAAAATCCCGCGCCCGACTGGGCCGAGGCCCAGCCGAGCCAGGCCAGCCCATCCCGCGTCGCCGTCTCCCTCCTGGAGACCAGAACGAACGCGCCGCCGCCCGAGTCCGGGACGGCCACACCTCGCCGCCGCCTTACCCCTCCCCCAAGGCAGCACCCCCCACCTATATATACCGCCGCCCCCGCCGCCCCTCACCCCGTCCCGCCCCGAACCAAAGCCGCCGGAGCCGAAGCCCGAAGCCGCCGAACGCCGCCGCCGCGAGGAGCCCGCCCCGACGTCGTTCCGCCGCCCCCTCGTCGCCGCCCGTCGCCTCCCGTCGACGCCCGCAGCCCGCCGCACCCCCGACCCCGCCGGAGCCCGTCCCGCCCGCCGGAGTAACCTCGCCGGAGGTAACCGAAGCCGCCGCAGCCGAGTCCGGTTTTTTTTTAAAACCGATTCGGTTTATTTTTGAAACCCTAGGTTTATTTTTTATTTTTTTAAGATCGGTTTATTTTTTTCTCTGGTTAATTAGTTAGTGAACGTTCGTCGGTCCGTTCGTTTTAACGAACGTGTTCACCGTTTAGTTGCTGTTAACGAACGTCCATTCGATTAACTGTTCGTTAGTTTTCTTTTTCGTCGGATTATTCGCGATTTTTCCAGATCGCGATTTTCGATCTGTTTTTCGTTTTAGTTTAACTTTTCGCTCGTTTATCGGAATCAGGCGGTTCAAGCGCCTAGAGTTTTGTCTCGAAATTCTCTTTCCGTTTAACCAACTCAAACAAGTTTTTGCTACTGTAAAATTTGACTTAGATCCAGATTAGTAAACGAAGCCTGTTTCTTTCGCCGTTTGACTTTCGTTGCTTCGTTCGATTTGATTCTTTTTGCAAACCAGAGTTCTTAAGTTGAACTTTCTAGTTAGATCTTTTACTTGAGTTTTATCTGTGCATTAGATGAGTGCTTATTGTATGCTTGTTTGTTTGCGATAGAGTACCCGGAGTGCGCCGCTTGCTACTTCGAATCTCTAAGTTTCATGGATCATCAGCAAGGCAAGTAACACTTTGATCATACCTCTTCACCACCCAGTTTTATTGCATTAGACCAATCCTCAAACATTGCATGATTAGGATCTAATTAAATTGTGGGTATTGGGAAGTAGATGAGGTAGTACCTATTGCCCTGTTTATTATCAAACCCTTGGGAGTTACTTCTACGTTTGCTTATATTGTTATGCTATGCTAGTAGACGTGGATTGGGTTTGAGTGTATCCATGACAGATGTGAGATTGTTAAATTAATGGTTTACTTAAGGTGGCAACTTAAACACACATCTGGGTGGATTGAGGCACCTGGGTATCCCAGTGATTGCCTGTTTTCTTTTGGACCGCCACCCAGGCTCAAAGGGATCATGAGATTATTCATGCTAGAAACTTCCGTGTGCTGCCACAAGCTATTATGGGCTCTAGCATAGTTGAGTAGGTTGTGTGAGCTCTTGAAGAGGTAGACTAGCAGATCTAGGGGATGTAGGTGGTACTGTCTACCCGGAGTAGAGAGTTAACACTTCTGAAAGACTGTGTCTCGATCATCCCTTTCTCAAACACCATGAAGTGTGAGAATCCCAACGGAGGAGATCGAGTCTTGTGGGGAAAAGTGCACAAACCTCTGCAGAGTGTATAAACTAATCATGGTTAGCCGTGTCCCCGGTTATGGACATCTTGAGTATCTAGTACTTGGATTTTCATGTGAATCTCATCATGTTACTTTAATTAATTTTGTTGGGTTAATGATGATACTTAATTGGGATTGAGATGCTGTCAACCATCTCAATGTTTAACAACCACCATGATAGTTAAATAAAATTTATTCCTTTGCAGTAGGGAAAAATTGGCTTTTCGCAAAACTGTAACCATAGAGCCTTCTACCAGCCATATATGCATGTAGTATAGCATTATTCTGTTCATTACTCTCTATGTGTTACATTGCCAGCATATTCCATGTGCTGACCCGTTTTCGGGCTGCAACGTTTCATGTTGCAGACTTTTCAGACGACGAGTAAGGTGCCTTAGGTCGTGGTCTTATACTCAGTGATGCCGTTGGAGTTGATGGACTCACTTATCTTCCAAGTCTTCCGTTGTTATCGTTTTAGATGGCCTTAAGCCATATTTGTCATACTTATTTCTCTCTTGAGATACTCGTTGTAATAAGTGTGTGATTGCTACTCTGTTATAAATCCTCCAAGTACTGTGTGTGTCAGCATTACTGATCCAGGGATGACACTAGTGCACGGTAGATCAGACTGTTTGAGGTCTGGTCGCTACATTTTATAGAATGCTTCGTGTGCTTCACTTATACATTTTGAGCTTGGATATTGGTTAGTCTATATTAATTGTAGAATGCTCCATGAACTTCACTTATATATTTTGGAGTATGAATAATACCATCATTTAAAGTGGGTTTGGAAGAGTGTCAACTTTAGGAATTAGTGATCCCACTATTTTGGAGGGTGTTGAATCTTAGTGTGATATTTATGAAAGTGGATTTGGAAGAGTGTCAACTTTAGCTAGTAATGATTCCACTATTTCGGAAGAGGTTCCGATTGAGTATGAGAACAAAGTTGCTATCCATGATGCTACTAAAAATTATTATGCGGGAGGAATACATGCTTGTGGGAGTTGCAATAATATCAAGTTTCCTCTCTATGTGCTTAAAGTTTTGAAGTTTTATTTGTTTTGCCTTCCTATGCTAGTTGATTCTTGTTCCCATAAGTTGTGTGCTCACAAAATCCCTAGGCATAGGAAGTGGGTTAGATTTAAATGTGCTAGTCGTATTCTTCAAGATGCTCTCTTTGTGCTTCAATTCCTAGCTTTTATGTGAGCATCATTGAAATCATCATGCCTAGCTTAAAGGCATTAAAGAAAAGCGCTTGTTGGAAGACAACCCAATATTTACCCTTACTGTCTTTGTGTGTATACATGATTAATCTACTGTAGTAATCATGTTTTATAGATTTTGTTTCAATAAAGTACCAAGTAAGACCTTTGGGAAGACTTGGGTGAAAGTCAATGTGATCTTGCTGTAAAAAACAGAAACTTTGCGCACACGAGATTAGCTGTCATTTTTTACAGAAGAGTGATTTTGAGTTGATTATTTTTGCATAAGATTAATAGACAAATTCATCACGTCAACCAATTTATTTCATAATTTTTGGAGTAGCAGAAGTATGGTTTATGTTCAGATCATTACAGACTGTTCTGTTTCTGACAGATTCTGTTTTCATTGCATAGTTTGCTTGTTTTCTAATTTTTATGACTTATATTTCTCAATCTAAGTTGTAGAAATGATATGGTAAAGTAGACATTGTGTGGGAACAATTATGAACCTTGTCTTAGACAGTACCAAAGTGGATGGTTTACTCTTTATCATACTAACCTATCTCACGAAGTTTTGTTAAGTTTTGTGTGATTGAAGTTTTCAAGATTTGGGTGAGATATCGATATGAGGAGAATAAGGAGTGGAAAGACCCTAAGCTTGGGGATGCCCAAGGCACCCCAAGGTAATATTCAAGGAAGACTCAAGTACCTAAGCTTGGGGATGCCCCGGAAGGCATCCCCTCTTTCGTCTTCAAAACTATCGGTATACCTTACTCGGAGCTATGTTTTTATTCGTCACATGATATGTGTTTTTCTTGGAGCATATTTTCATTTTTACTTGCTGAATAAAAAAGAATCCTCCCATGGCTAGTTAATTATTTGACTACTCAGTGTTATTCACTCATATCTTTTGGAGTAGTTTGTCATTTGCTCATGTGCTTCATGTATATCCTATGAGTAAATGGTTGAATAAATTGAATGTCATAAATCTGAATTTATATATGTTTCGTATGCTTATAACATGGGGAGTAATGACTTCACACATAATAAGTATAGGTAGTAAACTTATTGAAAGTTAGCAAACGTAGAATTGGTCACTTGAACAATTCATGAAAGAATATTGAAGGAAGAGAGGTTTCACATATAAATATACTATCTTGGACATCTTTTATAATTGGGAGCACTCATTAAAATATGACATGCTAAAGAGTTGATGTTGGACGAGGAAGACAACGTAATGGGTTATGTTTTCTTATATCTGAAATAAAGTATATTGTCATGGATCATCCAACATGTTGCTCTTGCCTTTCCCCCCTCATGCTAGCCAAATTCTTTGCACCAAGTAGAGATACTACTTGTGCTTCCAAATACCCTTAAAACCAGTTTTGCCATGAGAGTCCACCATATCTACCTATGGATTGAGTAAGATCCTTCAAGTAAGTTGTCATCGGTGCAAGCAATAAAAATTGCTCTCTAAATATGTATGATTGATTGGTGTGGAGGAAATAAGCTTTATACAATCTTGTGATGTGGAAGAAATAAAAGCGACGGACTGCATAATAAAGGTCCATATCACAAGTGGCAATATAAAGTGACGTTCTTTCGCATTAAGATTTTGTGCATCCAACCCTGAAAGCGCATGGCAACCTCTGCTTCCCTCTACGAAGGGCCTATCTTTTACTTTTATCTTCTACCTTATACAAGAGTCTTGGTGATCTTCACCTTTCCTTTTTACATTTTATCCTTTGGCAAGCACAGGATGTTGGAAGGATCCTGATATATATATATATATATATATATATATATATATATATATATATATATATATATATATATATATATATATATATATACCTAATTGGATGTAAGTTAGCATGAGCTATTATTGTTGACATTACCCTTGAGGTAAAAGGTTGGGAGGCGAAACTATAAGCCCCTATCTTTCTCTGTGTCCGATTAAAACTCCATAACCACAAGTATTGTGTGAGTGTTAGCAATTGTGAAAGACTAAATGATAGTTGAGTATGTGGAGTTTGCTAAATCAAAGCTCTGACATAGACTCTTCCTGAAAATAAGATGAATTGCAATTGTTTGATGACTGAGAATATTGTTTGTTAGTTTTCAAGAAAGTTTGTGATCTATACTTTAAACTTGTGATTTGCTTATTACTTGATCATGAAAAGTTTTATGAGATGAGCTATTGTTATGACATATAATGATGCTAGAAAAAGTGATTGGAATTATCATTGATCAAACTTATGCACTTGCTAGCACTCACACTTCATAAATTATTTCTTTTATCATTTACCTACTCGAGGACGAGCAGGAATTAAGCTTGGCGATGCTGATACGTCTCCAACATATCTATAATTTATGAAGTATTCATGCTATTATACTATCCTTCTAGGATGTTTTATATGCATCTATATGATATTTTATATGATTTTTGGGACTAACCTATTAACCTAGAGCCCAGTGCCAGTTTCAGTTTTCTCCTTGTTTTAGAGTATCGCAGAAAAGGAAAACTAAACGGAGTCCAATTGACGTGCCACTTGACGGAGATCATTTTTGGACCAGAAGAAGCCCACGGAGTACCAGAAGCAGGCCAGAAGAGTCCCGGGCTGCCCACGAGGGTGGGGGCGCGCCCACCCCCCTAGGGCGCGCCCCCCTGCCTCGTGGACAGCCCGGAGACCACCCTGACGTGAAATCAACGCAAAATTCTTCTATATATACCCAAACTTCCAGAAAGAAACCTAGATCGGAAGTTCCGCCGCCGCAAGCCTCTGTAGCCACGAGAAGTCAATCTAGGCCCTCTCTGGCACCCTGCCGGAGGGGGCCATCATCACCGGTGGCCATGGAGGAGTATCCCGGAGGGGCCATCATCACCATGAAGGCCAAGGACCAGAGGGTGGAGGCCATGGAGGAGGAAGCACAAGGGTGAGAACCTCTCCTCCTCTCTTCCGGTGGCGCCGGAGTGCCATCGGGAGGGGAATCATCGCCACGGTGATCGCCTTCATCAACATCACCATCATCATCACCATCCTCATCTCTTTTACGCGGTCCACTCTCCCGCACCCCGCTGTAATCCCTACTTGAACATGGTGCTTTATGCCACATATTATGATCCAATGATGTGTTACCATCCTATGATGTTTTGAGTAGATATCTTTTGTCTTTGGGTTGATTGATGATCTAGATTGGTATGAGTTGTATGTTTTATTTTGGTGCTGTCCTATGGTGCCCTCCGTGTCGCGCAAGCGTGAGGGACTACCGCTGTAGGGTGTTGCAATATGTTCATGATTCGCTTATAGTGGGTTGGTGAGTGACTGAAACACAAACCCAAGTAAGAGGGATTGTTGCGTTTGGGAATAGAGAGGACTTGATGCTTTAATGCTATGGTTGGGTTTTACCTTAATGATCTTTAGTAGTTGCGGATGCTTGCTAGAGTTCCAATCATAAGTGCATATGATCCAAGTAGAGAAAGTATGTTAGCTTATGCCTCTCCCTTATATGAAACTGCAATAGTGATTACCGGTCTTGTTAATAATTGCCTAGGACAATTCCGCACACCGATCCACCATTATTCCACACTCGCTATTTATAATATTTAGTAATATATTCTGGCTTTATGATAACAGCACCTACTTTTTATATTTTAGCTCTCCGATATCATACAAAGTTATCCTCTTCATACCCACAACGTAGTTTTATTTCTCGTTTCTAGTTGGAAGCAAACGTTCGGTGCACGTAGAGTCGTATCAGTGGCAGATAGGGCTTGAGAGAATATTGATCATACCTTTAGCTCCTTCTGGGTTCGACACTCCATACTTATCACTTCCACCTTTGGAAATTGCTACGATGATTCCCTGCACTTGGGGATTATCAAACACTCGCCCATCTCGTTGCTATGCATCACCTAGATAGATCTTGTGTGATCGTAGGAATTTTTTTGAAATTACTGCGTTCCCCAACATATCGCTGAGCTCTTCGCAATGCTCAAAGTTGCGGAGGTAGAAATCAAGAAGGAGCATCACGTTTTGATGGTTAACAAGACCACTAGTTTCAAGAAAAAGGGCAAAGGAAAGAAGGGGAACTTCAAGAAGAATGGCAAGCAAGTTGCCACTCCCGGGAAGAAGCCCAAGTCTAGACCTAAGCCTGAAACTGAGTGCTTCTACTACAAAGGGACTGGACGCTGGAAGCGGAACTGCCCCAAGTATTTGGCGGATAAGAAGGATGGCAAAGTGAACAAAGCTATATTCGATATACATGTTATTTATGTGTACCTTACTAATGCTCGTAATAGTGCCTGGGTATTTGATACTGGTTCTGTTGCTCATATTTGCAACTCGAAACAGGGATTACAGATTAAGCGAAGATTGGCAAAGGACGAGGTGACAATGCGCGTCGGGAATGGTTCCAAGGTCGGTGTGATCGTCGTCGGCACGCTACCTCTACATCTACCTTCGGGATTAGTTTTAGACCTGAATAATTGTTATTTGGTGCCAGCGTTGAGCATGAACATTATATCTGGATCTTGTTTGATGCGAGACGATTATTCATTTAAATCGGAGAATAATGGTTGTTCTATTTATATCAGTAATATCTTTTATGGCCATGCACCCTTGAAGAGTGGTCTATTTTTATTGAATCTCGATCGTGCTGACACACATATTCATAATATTGACGCCAAAAGATGCAAAGTTGATAATGATAGTGCAACATATTTGTGGCACTGCTGTTTAGGTCATATTGGTGTAAAGCGCATGAAGAAACTCCATGCAGATGGACTTTTGGAATCATTTGATGCTTGCGAACCATGCCTCATGGGCAAGATGACTAAGACTCCGTTCTCCGGAACAATGAAGCGAGCTACTGACTTACTGGAAATAATACATACCGATGTATGCGGTCTGATGAGTGCCGAGGCTCGCGGCGGGCATCATTATTTTCTGACCTTCACAGATGATTTGAGCAGATATGGGTATATCTACTTAATAACGCAAGTCTGAAACATTTGAAAAGTTCAAAGAATTTCAGAGTGAAGTGGAAAATCATCGTAACAAGAAAATAAAGTTTCTATGATCTGATCGCGGAGGCGAATATTTGAGTTACGAGTCTGGCCTTCATTTAAAACAATGTGGAATAGTTTCACAACTCACGCCACCTGGAACACCATAGCGTAATGGTGTGTCCGAATGTCGTAACCATACTTTATTAGATATGGTGCGATCTATGATGTCTCTTACCGATTTACCACTATCATTTTGGGGTTATGCATTAGAGACAGTTGCATTCACATTAAATAGGGCACCATCTAAATCCGTTGAGACGACACTGTATGAACTATGGTTTGGCAATAGACCTAAGCTATCGTTTCTTAAAGTTTGGGGTTGCGATGCTTATGTGAAAAGCTTCAGCCTGATAAGCTCGAACCCAAATCAGAAAAGTGTGTCTTCATAGGATACCCAAAAGAAACTATTGGGTACACTTTCTATCACAGATCCGAAGGCAAGATATTTGTTGCTAAGAATGGATCCTTTCTAGAGAAGGAGTTTCTCTCGAAAGAAGTGAGTGGGAGGAAAGTGGAACTTGATGAGGTAATTGTACCTTCTGTCGAATTGGAAAGTAGTTCGTCACAGAAATCAGTTCTAGTGATGCCTACACCAATTAGTGAGGAAGCTAGTGATGATGATCGTGAAACTTCAGATCAAGTTACTACCGAACCTCGTAGGTCAACCAGAGTACGTTCCACACCAGTGTGGTACGGTAATCATGTTCTGGAAGTTATGTTACTAGACCATGACGAACCTACGAACTATGAGGAAGCGATGATGAGCCCAGATTCCGCAAAATGGCTTGAGGCCATGAAATCTGAGATGGGATCCATGTATGAGAACAAAGTATGGACTTTGGTTGACTTGCCCGATGATCGACCAGCCATTGAGAATAAATGGATCTTCAAGAAGAAGACTAACGCTGATGGTAATGTTACAGTCTACAAAGCTCGACTTGTTGCGAAAGGTTTTCGACAAGTTCAAGGAGTTGATTATGATGAGACCTTCTCACCCATAGCGATGCTTAAGTCTGTCTGAATCATGTTAGCAATTGCCGCATTTTATGATTATGAAATATGGCAAATGGACGTCAAAACTACATTCCTTAATGGATTTCTTAAAAAAGAGTTGTATATGATGCAACCAGAAGGTTTTGTCGATCCTAAAGGTGCTAACAAAGTGTGCAAGCTCCAGTGATCCATTTATGGACTGGTGCAAGCATCTCGGAGTTGGAATATATGCTTTGATAGTGTCATCAAAGCATATGGTTTTATACAGACTTTTGGAGAAGCTTGTATTTACAAGAAAGTGAGTGGGAGCTCTGTAGCATTTCTAATATTATATGTGGATGGCATATTGTTGATTGAAAATGATATAGAATTTCTGGATAGCATAAAAGGATACTTGAATAAGAATTTTTCAATGAAAGACCTCGGTGAAGCTGCTTATATATTGAGCATCAAGATCTATAGAGATAGATCAAGACGCTTAATTGGACTTTTACAAAGCACATACCTTGATAAAGTTTTGAAGAAGTTCAAAATGGATCAGTCAAAGAAAGGGTTCTTGCCTGTGTTACAAGGTGTGAAATTGAGTAAGACTCAATGCCCGACCAGTGCAGAAGATAGAGAGAAAATGAAAGTCATTCCCTATGCCTCAGCAATAGGTTCTATCATGTATGCAATGCTGTGTACCAGACCTGATGGGTGCCTAGCTATAAGTGTAGCAGGGAGGTACCAAAGTAATCTAGGAGTGGATCACTGGACAGCAGTAAAGAACATCCTGAAGTAACTGAAAAGGACTAAGGATATGTTTCTCGTTTATGGAGGTGACAAAGAGCTTGTCGTAAATGGTTACATTGATGCTAGCTTTGACACTGATCCGGGTGACTCTAAGTCACAAACCAAATACGTATTTATATTGAATGGCGGAGCTGTTAGTTGGTGCAGTTCCAAGCAAACCGTCGTGGCGGGGTCTACGTGTGAAGCGGAGTACATAGTTGCTTCGGAAGCAGCAAATGAAGGAGTTCATATCCGATCTAGGTGTAATACCTAGTGCATCGGGTCCAATGAAAATCTTTTGTGACAATACTGGAGCAATTGCCTTAGCGAAGGAATCCAGATTTCACAAGAGAACCAAACACATCAAGAGACGCTTCAACTCCATCCACGATCAAGTCAAGGAGGGAGACATAGAGATTTGCAAAATATATATGGATCTGAATGTTGCAGACCCGTTGACTAAGCCTCTTCCACGAGCAAAACATGATCAACACAAGGACTCCATGGGTGTTAGAATCATTACAATGTAATCTAGATTATTGACTCTAGTGCAAGTGGGAGACTGGAGGAAATATGCCCTAGAGGCAATAATAAAGTTGTTATTTATATTTCCTTATATCATGATAAATGTTTATTATTCATGCTATAATTGTATTAAGCGGAAACTTGATACATTTGTGAATACATAGACAAAACATTGTGTCCCTAGTATGCCTCTACTAGACTTTAATCAAAGATGGTTAAGTTTCCTAACCATAGACATGTGTTCTCATTTGATGAACGGGATCACATCATTAGGAGAATGATGTGATGGACAAGAGCCATCCGTTAGCTTAGCATAATGATCATTAAGTTTTATTGCTATTGCTTTCTTCATGACTTATACATATTCCTTTGGCTATGAGATTATGCAACTCCCGAATACCGGAGGAACACCTTGTGTGCTATCAAACATCGCAACGTAACTGGGTGATTATAAACATGCTCTACAGGTGTCTCCGAAGGTGTTTGTTGGGTTGGCATAGATCGAGATTAGGATTTGTCACTCCGAGTATCGGAGAGGTATCTCTGGGCCCTCTCGGTAATGCACATCATGATGAGACTTGCAAGCAATGTGACTAATGTGTTATTGCGGGATGATGCATTACGGAACGAGTAAAGAGACTTGCCGGTAACGAGATTGAACTAGGTATGAAGATACCGACGTTCGAATCTCGGGCAAGTAACATACCGATGACAAAGGGAATAACGTATGTTGTCATTGCGGTTTGACCGATAAAGATCTTCGTAGAATATGTAGGAACCAATATGAACATCCAGGTTCTGCTGTTGGTTATTGGCCGGAGATGTGTCTCGGTCATGTCTACATAGTTCTCGAACCCGTAGGGTCTGCACGCTCAACGTTCGATGACGATTTGTAGTATGAGTTATGTGTTTTGGTGACCAAAGATTGTTCAGAGTCCCGGATGAGATCATGGACATGACGAGGAGTCTCGAAATGATTGAGAGGTAAATATTGATATATTGGACGATAGTATTCGCACACCGGAATGGTTCCAGAGTGTTTCGGGTATTTTTCGGAGTACCGGGAGGTTACCGGACACCCCCCCCCGGGGGGGGGGAAATAATGGGCCTCATGGGCCATAGGGGAGAGGCTAGGCAGCCCACAAGGGGGTGGCGCCCCCCCCCATGGGGAGCCCGAATAGGACAAGGGTAGGGGGCACGACCCCCCTTTCCTTCTCCCTCTTCCTCTCCTTCCCCCTTTCCCCCTCCGAAAGAAGGAAGGGGGGCGAATAGGACTAGGAGTCCAAGTGGGTTTCCCCCCCACTTGGCGTGCCCCCTAGGCCGGTCTCCTCCCCTCTCCTCCTTTATATACGGGGGCAGGGGGCACCTCTAAGCACATCAATTGTTTCTTAGCCGTGCGCGGTGCCCCCCTCCACCGTTTACTCCTCCGGTCATATTGTCGTAGTGCTTAGGCGAAGCCCTGTGCGGATCACTTCACCATCACCGTCATCACGCCGTCGTGCTGACGAAACTCTCCATCGACACTTTGCTGGATCAAGAGTTCGAGGGACGTCATCGAGTTGAACGTGTGCTGAACTCGGAGGTGTCGTACGTTCGGTACTTGATCGGTTGGATCGCGAAGACGTTCGACTTCATCAACCGCGTTAAACTAAAGCTTCCACTTTCGGTCTACGAGGGTACGTGGACACACTCTCCCCCTCTCGTTGCTGTGCATCTCCTAGATAGATCTTGCGTGATCGTAGGAATTTGTTTGAAATTGCATGCTACGTTCCCCAACACCTCGTAGCTCCGTTTGCCCTAATTCCACTTCTATAAATTCCAATAAATCACCAAAACACCAGAGCGAGACCCGAAACAATTATTCCGCCGCCGCAAGCCTCTGTACTACCGCGATCCCATCTAGAGGCCTCCGCTGGTACTCTGCCGGTGGGAGAATCGATCACGGGGTGCTTCTACGTCAACCTTGTGTCACCTCTGATTATGTGTGAGTAGTTTACCCCAAACCTATGGGTCCATAGTGATTAGCTAGATGTTTCTTCTCTCTCTTTCATCTTCAATACAATGTTCTTCTCAAAGTTCTATTCGATGTAATCTTTTTTTGCGATGTGTTTGTTGGGATCCGATGAATTGTGGGTTTATGATCAAATTATTCATTGAAAGTAATTAAGTCTTTTCTGAATTTATTATGTGTGATTGTTATAGCTATGTAAAGCTTTCTGATCTATGAGTTTTGTATGGACAAGTTGATGAGTAGATCATCGGTGGAAGTGGTGCATAGTAGTAGGTTCAATCTTGCGGTGTCCTCACCCAATAACAGAAGGGGTAGTGAGGCACATATTTGTATTGTTGCTACTAAGGAGAAAATGACGGGGGTTCAATCATATTGCTTGGATTTATTCTGTCTACATTATATCATCTTGCTTAAAGCGTTACTTTGTTTGTCATGAACTTAATACCATAGATGGATGCTGAATAGCGGTCGATTGGTGAAGTAATAGTTGTAGATGCAGGCAGGAGTCAGTTTACTTGTCATGGGCATAATGCCTATGTACATGATCATGCGATGAATAACTTCATAACTATGCGCTTTTCTATCGATTGCCCAAAAGTAATTTGTTCACCCATCATATGCTATTTTTATGAGAGAGAAGTCTCTAGTGCAAACTATGGTCCCATGGTCTATTTTAATCATATTACAAAAACCAAAAATATCTTACTGCAATTTTCTTACTTTGCAATTTATCTATCACCTATTACCAGATTTGATCCTTGCAATTAATGAGTACAAGGGGATTGACAACCCTCTTGCCCGTGTTGGGTGCAAGTATTTGCTCTTGTGTGTGTAGGTACTGTCGCCGGTTCGTTGCGTGAATCTCCTATTGGTTCGATAACCTTGGTTCTGTACTGAGGGAAATACCATCCGCTACTATATTGTTTCACCCTTCCTTTTCGAGGAAAATACCAACGCAGCTCACAAGTAGCACGCAGCAAACCTCTGTTATGGGCTCCACAATGCTTGCTAGGTCGACCACCGATTTTTCAAGGCCATCATGGCACAATTGAAAGTAGAAAACTGTTGTTTCATGTCTCCTCGTTGCTTGCCTGTGACAAAGTTCCCTCGTCATTTTCTGTTGTTGCTGACGACTCCTTTGTTGCGCCACTTGCTAGACATTCTTTTTGTAGACGGGCCTACCTACCCGGAGCATCGACCACTAGCGGGGTCGTGTGCTTGTCGGACTCTCCTTCGAAGGCCATGATGGACGTTTCCTTGCCGGAGGACATTGCTCATTCGCACGGGAGAGGCGAAAGGGACCAACGTGGTGGCGCATCAAACGTTGTGGTTGTTGACCCTTCTTCCACATCGTACGCGGCGAGGCTAGCACTCTTCTATCCTCTTTTGCTGGCCTGAAGTTCAAAAGCTGGTGTGGTATCTTGCAAGTTGGATGTCCTTGTTCACGTTCCGTTTTTGTTGTAGCATCATTCACCTATCGGTCACCGTCTCCGACTTGCCGGCTCTGTGTGTAGGTAGCGTGAATCATGTGCTTCCATTCGTAATCTTCCCATATGGTTGCGTTCCCATGCAGTGGCGGCATGGAGATGAGCATTTTCAGATCCTGCGGGTAAGGCATATATTTACGAAGGGTTCAGTTATAAAGGAAGGACTGAGCTTATGAAAAAAAGGGCTTCGTCCATACTTACATTTGGTATCGGCATTCCATGGCAATACGACAGGACTTTGGGCTTGATTGGCATGTTCGATTCTTTGCCTCCAACTAGAAAAGCAGCCTCATTGCGTAGTACCGCCTTGATGTAGTCGTGGATGCTCGATCAAGAGTCATCGAAAGGTCCAGTATAGTCTTACATCGGATGTGCCCTTACACGAAGAGGTTGGATTCACGTGCCTAGCCAGAATCACCAAGATACCCAATGCTGTGAGCCCACGAGCGATCATGTTCGTGCACATAATAAAAAGCGCAATTTCTATTTAAATTGTGTGCAATTTTTCTCATTATTTGTTTTATTTTATTTTATAGGTTAATACCAATTTCACTAATTCATTTTTCATTATTTTCATTTCTAATTTTATATTTCATTTCCTTTCTTTTTAAAGGTAATATAAATGTCACTAATTTATTCCTTCTTAGAAAAATATATTTTTAGAAATTCCACTATTATATGTGTATTTTTGCTTACTATAAAAGGCACAATTTATGTGTCATTTTTGACATTTTTGTTCTCCTCTTAAAGGCTAATACCAATGTCACCAACTCATTATTCCTTAGAAAAATTGAATATTTTTTATTTTGTTCTATTTTTTCTGTTTGTTTTGATTTAAATGGTAATACCAATGCCACTATCAATCTTCCTTACAAAAAATAATTATTTTAATATCTTTTTCAAAGAACATTTCATTTTCTTCCTTTTTAAAGGGTAATAGCACTGTCACTAATGCATTCCTTCGTAGCAAACTTATGTTTTGAAATAATTACACTAAGCACGATTTATGTGTAAATTATATGCTAATTTTGCCATTATTTTTTTTGTTCTTAAAGGGAATATCAATGCCACTAATTCATTCTTCCTTAGAAAACATTTTTTTTGTTTTTATTTATTTTTGTTCATTATTTTCATTTTTATCGTGTGCCTTACCAGATATTGGTTCAGTTTATGTCCTGCTTCGGACCAAGCCTAAGTATTTGGTGGGCTTCTGTTTTATGGTTGTAAAAGGGATGAGTTTATGTTTTATTTTAATGCATGTCTTTGTTCATTGATGCTTGAGTATAGAAGCAAGTACCCTATGATATTTGTGTAAATTATAATAGAGTGCAAAAATTACATTATTGTATGCTTATTCTTTGCATATTAAAAAAGTGCAATTTCATTGCAAAGTTGTCTGCAAGTTTATTTATATTGTTTGCATTTTATTTTTCTCAAAGGGTAATACCAATGCCACCAATTTATTTTTTCTTGGAAAACTTCATTATTTTGATTTTTAAAGTTTTTATTGCAATTTATTTCTTATTTACTGGTAATACCAATACCACTAATACATTCCTTCTTATAAAACTTAATTTCTGTAAATTTCACTATTATATGAATATTTTTGCATACTATTAAAACCGCAATTTATTTATAAATTCTGTGCAAAACTTATCATTAATTTTCTTTTGTTCTTAAAGTGTAATAACAATGTCAAATTCATTCTTCCTTAGAAAACTTCATATTTTATTTTATTTTTTGTTTCTGCCTTGTGTCGTTGCAGCTATTGGGCCAGTTGATGTTATGTTTGAAAACAAGCCCATGCATCTGGTGGGCTTTTGTTTTATGGTTGCATAGGCTCGACTGCTCCCATATAAAAATCGACTGAGACAAACTTTTGTGCAAGATGATTTTTATTTTGGCGCACATTCGTTTGTCCGTTGGATGGTTGAAAATCAGATTTGCCACAAGTATTAGAATTTCGTGCGATTGGCCCTTTTTTTTCTTATTTTGGTTGTCGGTCAACAGGTTTGCATTTAGTTTGGCAACATAGTTTTTCCAAAACCATAATAATTGAAACCTCAGTATTTCAATGTGTGGGCAATGAATACTTCGGTTTCTAAAAACCGCAGTTTTTCTCAATTTTTGCAAAACTACCAAGGTGTTTGGCAAGTGCAGTTTTTCTCAGTTTCCCTGGTTTTGACTAGTCGTTGTATGGATAATCATAGCTAGCTGAACGGAACTGAGCTACGCTCAAGTAGTTATACAACGACGTGATTAGGTTGTGCTAATTAACGAACTACTCATTGCATGGATAATCATAGCTAGCTGAACCGAACTGAGTTATACAACGACGGGATCAGGTTGTGCTAATTAACGGCCGTTACTTGCCTGTAGCCTTCTCGCACGCCCCTCTTTCCTATGCGCTAGGACCTGTAGTAGAGTTATGTTGTACCTTCGGCCGCATGCACAACTGTGCCTGTCATGTACGACTGTGCTCCAAGTATCAACCGATGTATTCCATGTTCTAAGCCTTTTCCAGTCGGTGCTAAATCATTTCGTACGTGTACGTGCATCATCCGATAGGATTGAACATAATCTACAGGCTGTCCCTTCTTGCGCTAGCACAATAGTGAACGATTGAAGAAATCAACGGCCCCAGGTGCTAATCTTGATTTAGTGGCTGCGGACGAAATGGAGGAATGGAAGGTGATGACGGCAGGAAGAAGATGGACCGAGCAAGGGCTTCTCAGTTTAGAAAAAAGAGGTTGTGACCTCTTTTTTAAATACAGCAAAAAAACCACGGTTTTAGATATACTATGGTTTATAAAACAGCAGTATTTGTAAAAGCCAAACACGTCAAAGTATTTAAAACTAGAGTTTCTAAAAAAACCATGGTATTCTCCTAAAACTCCAAAAATACCGAGCAGCCAAACGCAGGTTATCGGTTAACGGGTTTCTTCTCTCGGTTATCGGTTAACAGGTTTGTATTATGTTTGCATGAATATCAAGTATCGCTACACACTTAGGCTTTGGAGGTCAATTATCGTCAAGCTTGGCCTTGCTCACATGGACACCATCGATTGGCACCTTGCCGGGTCCGTCCACGAATGGTGGTCCAAGCGAACCGGCAACCACGTCCCCAGCGGGAGGGCTTCGGCCTCCCTCACCATGCTTGTTTCTTGGACTATTTGGAATGAGCGAATGCACGGGTGTTACGGCACAAGTTCACACCGCCGCCGATACTTCTCAACAACATCGTGGAGGAGGCAAAGCTCTGAATTACCGCGGGTGCCAAAAGACTAGGGCCTATTTTCTTGCGCGAGTAATCGTCATGCCGTGTATGTGGGTGCTCTTATAAAACTCTAAACTCTGCTTCTTCCTTATTTAATAGATGAGGCAAATCTTATGCCTCCGTTTTGAAAAAAAAAATGTCCAGCGTACACCCTTTGCTCCAGTTGGATGATGAAGTGAGCAGCTAGTACGGAGGAACGATCGAGTAGGAAGCATGCAGATATGGGAGCAACCGAGTAACAGAATTTTTGGTCAGTCGACTGACCCAAATAACAAAAATCAGTCAGTTTGCACGTAGCCTGTGCCAGTTGATAAAGCTCGTCATGGAGTCTTTTCCTGGAAAACGGTAGTATACCATATCACTGAGTCCCATTTATTCGACACCATAGAGAATAGCTAATACACTAAGATACAGATGAACACACATCATGGCTGTTACAGTGCCGGCCAACTGCATATACAGACGGATGAATCTATCATTTACCAAAGAGCGACTTGAACCACCAGGTCCCTTTGCTGTCGGTGGGCGCGGCATCGCTCTCCGGCGGCGGGTCGCTCTGCGGCGTCTTGTGCAGCTTGGCCACGTCGTAGCCTTCCTCCTTGGCCTTCTCCAGCAGCTGGTTGTACACCTCCTCCTCGATGTGCGTCTTCCTGCACAGGATCTACATACATGCACACGTACGCATATGGCAAACAACCAGATTAATCAAGCGCACTTGTAGCGTCGGATATGTGCGTTGTTAGTAATATACTATGTGTATGCTTACCCATAGGCTTTTCCGGCGGGGCTCGCCGACGAGGGCATACTGGTAGTCGTCGTCGACATAGAGGACCCAGTAGTCACCGACGACGGGGATGATGGGGAGGAAGGGCGGGACGTAGAACTTGACCTTGAGCTTGGCCTCCTCGCTGACCGGGTCGGCCTTGTAGGCGGTGCCCTCGATGAAGTCGCGCTTCCCTTTGCTCCACGTCTCGTTGAGCACGTGCACCGTGGCGCCGTCCTCCATGAGCTCGTAGGTCGCCCGCGTGTCGCGCCCGTCGCGCGGCTGGAAGAAGTTGGGGAAGGACGCGATCTCGTACCACCGCCCCATGTACCGCGCAACGTCCAGCCCCAGCACCACGCCCATCTCGCTCCCGCTCTTCTTGGCCGCCATCGTCTATCGCCGCCCGGTCGCTGCTCGGTCTGTGTCTCGCTTTAGGTGGATTCGTGAACTGATCACGGTTGCTTGGATGAAGCTGTAGTGAGCTTGAGATAGGTTGATATATAGGAGGTGTGAGAGGGCTTCACAGGCAAGCTAGCAGCTCGTATGGAAGGGGAAAGGGGGATGAAGAAGGTCGGGGAGGATAAGGTGGTCGAAATTTGAAAGGACGTGGAGGGCTCTGGAACGCTTAGCGCGATGGTTTGTCGGGGTCTATACGTGGAGACTTGCACGTGAAGGTTACTGCTTTCTCGACATCTCTCCATGTCCTAAGCTCGCCCCAGACAGCGCCATTTTTGGTGCTGCAGGTTGTTGTTTTGGTATCATTGGTAAAAACTAATTAGCGTTCATGGACCAGAGGAAATGCCGACATGTTCCCAAGTGGACATGTTTTGATCTGTATTGATGTTCGCGTCATGCACGTCAACATACACATCAGGTACATTCGACTTCTAGCGTACAGTTCTTTTCCTTTTCGAACTACTAATCAGTTCTGAACCACACAAAATTACCCCGAGACCAAGGAGCTGTTTTCACACAAGGACACTCTTCACACGGTGCTCTAGAGCACTCCCGAACGTCCATGGACACGTATACCCAGCCTTACATGATTTCTTGCTCCCCAAGGTTGAAACTCCAACCCCCAAAGTCTACCTAAACACAAATAAGGCTGAAATCGCTTAGGCTTTCCTTGGTTCATAAGATAGAAATATCACGGGGAATGAGAAACTTGTAGAAAATGAGATGACATGTATCTAAAATTCTCTGAATAGGAATAAGAAATGAGATGGCATTTGGTTCACGGTGTAGGATTTTTTTTCCTGTTGAGTCTAGGCTAACATTTATTCTTCTTTGAATTTTAGAGGATGGGAACCAATCCTACGTAGGAATAGGAAGTTAGGAACCCATTTCTATAAACCAAAGGGCTCTAAAGAAAATTTTTCTGTAGGAATTCTAGCCTATGGAAATCCTGTGAAATTCCTCCAAACCAAAGGAGGCCTTAGTTGCTATCCAGTGGGAAGAGAGAGGAGAAGGAGGAGCCGAGAAAAATGCGGGGAAGGGGTTCGGCGCCAAGGAGAGAGGAAGGTCATCAAGGAGTCGATGTCCACTGATACAAGCAAGTCGGCGACTAGACCGATAATATGGCGTCGTGGGCATTGGCATCCCGACTTGATGATGGCGTCATCTGCTCTTTCAGATGAGGATAGTAGTAGCTAGCATCGATGGATGCAAGAGAAGAAAGAGGACATGGAGAGGCAAGGTGGTTGTCCTTGGGGTGGGGCGGGGGGGGGGGGGGGGGGGGTGTGAAGAGTGGGGTCATAGAGGAGAGACATTGAGTATGGGGGTGGGGTGACGATGAAGCAAATGTTGGTTGAACATGCACCTAAGTTACACCCCTAGCTTTGCCTAGTGAGAAAATAAGCACATAGTGTTTGGTTATGTGCATTACTCGATGTCTTATCCAAAGATTCCCCCTTTTGGTTCCTACCTGTGACTAGCCTCGGCATCGTGTTGTTGCAGAGGTTGGGTCTTTTTTCTTAGCTATGGACTCCTTTGGTTCATAGGATTGGAATTTCTTAGGAATAGAAAAATCCTAAGAAGTGACGTGGCATGTATCTCAATTTATATAGAGAAAAAGATGTCATTTGATGCATATGATAGGAATCTTCCATTGAGTCTAGGCTAATTTTTTTTTCTTTCAATGTGAAAGATTGGTTCCTATCCTAATAGGAATAGAAATCCATTCCTGCAAACTCCAAAGAAATTTTTCCTTTAAAAATCCTAACCTATAGAATTCCTACAAACCAAAACCAAATGAGGCCTCGTTTTACTATTCCTGCATCTAGGCTTTTTTTTCTTTTTTTTCAAGTGGCGCATCTAGCCTTGGCCAGGAGTATATTACAAGTGTTCCCTCGGGGTCACTGTTGCCATCCTTGTCCTACTTCGGCAGAGTTCAGTTACGTGCGCCCTCGGGGGTCCCAAACAACGGCTTGCACGCTTTGCGGACGCCAGTGTTCTGGAGCCACGGCTCGCTGTCCCGCTGCAACGAGTGAAACTCTGCCACACCTGTGTACGTACGCCGTGTGAAAAGTTTCAATCTGCTGCTGGGAGGGGAAGCAACTCAACACGGAATATTGTCCGTACAAGGTGCGGTGTCTAGCGCCGAGCTCCCGGCTATCATTCAGGGACAGACTTCCATCAACAACCGACAGATGGGATAAATCAGCACTTGCGTGCTGCAGCTTTGTTGGTCCTAGACATTATAGGCTCAATTCAGATAAGAGTCACAAGCAAGAAGCCAAAAACGAGTGATGTATATTAACGAGTAACCAGGTAACTGCATCAATAATCTTCTTCACGAAGCACTCTGAACTTCACTAAACCATTCACTCTTAACTTGAAATTTGGGGAACTCTCGAGACAAAACCCTAGTACACACAGATGGAACAATATAGATGATGTGACATCAAAATTTCATGGTGAAAAGGTTTCGGATTCTGCCATGACTTGCTCAAGCACCGGTGAATGCCTTCTTCACCGCACCACTCTTTGACCCTGCCGGGACGACCTTCAACACATTGAACCGCACCGTCTTGGACAGCGGCCTACATGGCATAATTGATGTAACTCAGTTACAAGCAGTGCTGAGCAGATATCATAAACACGACAGCGTAAGCTACATGTTTCAACCCTCAGTCGGTCGGTGTGATAATGAGGTCATGCCATGCCCCATTTAACCAAAAACATGTCCTAGTTCACAGTTATCTACTCCCTCTGTTCATAAATATAAGATGTCCTAATTTCTTTCTGAATCAGATGTGTGTAGACACGTTTTAGTGTGTTTGTTCACTCATTTCAGTCCGTATATAGTCGATATTGAAATATCCAAAACATTATATATTTGTGAACAGAGGGAGTAGCTAGCTAGCTAATGTCTGTTAATGGTGTCAATGTGCAGACGCATTACAAAAGTACATAATGTTTACCTGCACTGGCCAATGATCACGTGATCTCCTTCTCTCACACGGAAGCAAGGGGAAATGTGGGCAGGGATGTTGGAGTGCCTCTTCTCATACCTATTCACGAATATCACTACATTGCTTATGTTGCAACAACCCAAACAATTAAAAACCAATGAAGAAGATTAGCTTGCCTCTGGTATTTTTTGACATAGTGAAGGTAGTTCCTACGAACAATGATAGTCCTGTTCATTTTAGCACTATGACATGTTCCAGCAATGATGCGACCTCTAATTGACACAGTGCCAGTGAATGGGCACTTCTTATCAATGTAGGTTCCTGCAACACAAGCCAGAATAAATGCACGCATAGCTTGTGCAATGTACAGCCGAACAGGACAGAAAATAATGACTAAGCACACTGACAAAACAAATGATGACAAAATACCGTAATTTCAAATAATTTTTGCGACAAAGTGTGTTTCAAGATGTCATGAAGAAACTAATCCAACAAGCTTGATTAATCTGGTAACTGAGGCAAAATTGAACAATCAAAAATCATAAATGCAGAAGTAAAACAAAAGTAATATTCTTGGTCAACATCTTAATTTTAAAGAACAACATATTATATTCATATGAAAGCACGTAGATAAAGAAGAAGCAAAGGCATAAGAAGGTCAAAGACAACTGCACGTATTAACAAGCACTGCCCTTTCTATTAGCTGAAAAGAGAATTTATGAACGAAAAGACCAGCAACAACAAACAAAACCTATACAATTTAAATGACATCAGATGACACATCACTAAACACTCAACAATTGAAACACATTCAGTTTGAAAAGAAGAGATTGTATTAGTAGAACATAAGACATAAAGTATCAGACAGCGAAGGAGGAATTCAATATGCTCCCCTCCCAGGCAGGGAATCCTTAGCAGCAATAATGTGGGACTGGTGTAGACTGCAACTATTTTTATTTTATAGTATTTTTGCCAGGTCTTGGAACTCAAGCCCTCTTGTTGGCTCTATACCGTATTAAATTTGTGTACCAGCCAATTCATCCAACGTCCAAATTGATGGAGAATTGGCAAAATGTTTCAACAGAGAATATCAACAAAATGTATGTTTGACACAATATTTTCAAATACAGTAGAGCACTGCCAAAAATAACAAACTGATCAAAAATATTGATAGCACGAGCACAATAAACTGATGAAACAAGTAAAATTAAATGCTCACTGCACATCAACATCACAAGTCATAACAGATAAAACAATAACACTGAACTTGCCCAAGTTGCAGGCTATACTGATTTTTATGGTGTACATAAACTAAAGATGTATCTAGCTAAGAAGCATATGAACATAAGAAGAGGAAAAAATGCTGAGTCACATGCTTCAACAAGTCCATGAGTACAAGGCACTTAATAACATTCAATACTACAAAATGGACAAGGCAGCACACCAGCTAAGCTATCGCATTACAATTGGAAAAATGAGTGACAGAACAAACCCTCAATGGCTTCCTTGGGAGTCTTGAAACCAAGGCCAACACTCTTCCAGAACCTGTTACCCTCCTTGCCAGGCTTATTGTTCCCCTTTGTGGTCTTCTTTGAGCTGTAATTGCAAATCAAGTCATGATCAACAATTCAGGACACACATATTACCAGCTTACTTAGAAAACAACACTTCCTCGTACCAGAGGAACACCTTGGGCTGCTTCAGGAAAGCCTTCTCAGTCTGCAAAAGCCAGCAAAACTGTTCAGGTCATGTTGTTTGATTAAAGCCTGAGAATACCTAAGCATCCCAACCATTTTGTCTAATATGGCTACCTTGTGACCAAGAAATATATTGCCAGTAGCGTGGCAAGCTTATCCAAGAACCTTAGCTATTGACACATGGGCAATGGGGATTAGAGGGTGACAGTGAACAGAACAATAGCCTAACTTTCACAGGTTAATAGAATCCATCTACGACGGAAACTAAAGAGTCTGCCTACAGAACATTGGAATTAGCAAATGCAAGGATGCAGTGATCAAACGTATATATGCCACTACGCCCACTATTTTGGAATGTCGAGTCTCAGTCACTTAGCGATAGGCGAAGCGAATGGACCAAAACACATACTACGTCTCAAATAGTAATAGTTTGTGCCATATCAACGCTGGGCTTTTATATTGCTCTACTTAACACCTAAAGTACCTGCCGTGCTAGATCTAAGTCTTCTATCAGACTAATCAATGGAGAATTAGGTAAAATTTTCGTTGACTCAAACGGATGTCCCCGAGAACTCGGATAGGGCAAACGAGAGAAAGTGGAGTGCAGATGAAGTGGTAGCATCGACACAGCTGACCTGCTCCGCCATGGCTGATGCTCGAAGGCGATGGGGCCGACGGCGGCACGTGCTAGGCGGCGAGAGACGAGAGGAGTAGCCGAGGCAAAAACCCTACTCGTCGCGCTGGTTTATGTAGCGAATCGAGTGGCCTCTTGTGGGCCTGGATCTCAAGCTGGTTTCCCCCAGTTGGGCTACTTTTTTTTTTAGATAGCTGGCCTACCTTTAATCACTTGTTTCATGTTTACTTCATTAGTATTCCTTTGTCTCAAAAAAAACTTCATTAGTATTCCTCAAAAAATGTTTATTTCATTAGTTTTCGGTTCATTCATTTATTTTTGTCTATAATTATTGTCATTTAAGTGTACTAGAATTTTTAAAACTAATTTGTATTTTTTATGTTGCTTCAATAAATATAATGTATGTCACTTTTAAAGAAAGTGTGTTGATTAAGGTATTTTTGTTCTAGTGGTCAAGTATTATTTTCATCACGGGAAAAATATCAATGCAAATAAATCAACCATGTTCGTCTAGGTTATATGATTTTTTTAACACACTAACATATTTTTTAATAAAATAAAAACAATTCAGGATATTAATATAAAAATGATTGTTACATTAAATATGTTGCAAATTCTTTTTTGATGTTTCACTAGTTATATTAGCATTATTTATAATATATACAAAAGCAAGCAACGTATGTCGTATGAACAAATGATAAAATAAGGTCACAAACTGTAAGATGATTAGGTTCATTATGGTGGGCACAACCCACATGGGTTCGAGTCCTAAATTTAATATGGATGCTCACAATTTCTTAAGGATCTGTCGGCTCGGTTTCTCGAAGATGTTCGTAGAGGTGGGATTTTTCGTGCATATTTGTATAGAGGTGAGTGTGCATGAGTATTGTGAGTGTATGCATCTGTACTGTGTTCCTTAATAAATTGACAAAAATGGATAAACCGTTTTTCCTTGAGCTACTAAATATTTAGAACATATGCATATTAATTGATTTTCATATAGTTTAGTTTCTACATAAAATATAATCACAGTATCACTAAAATGGGTTGTGCTAGTGGCCAGCCCGTTTGGAAGCTCCTCAGACGGCATGAATAGGGATCGCATGCATTCTCGGTACCTGATGAACTAAATTGCAAAACCCAATTATGAATAGGGGTCATATGCATTTTTGGTACCTGATGAACTTCTTTTTTTCTCCGCAAAGAGGCCACGGGAATATACATATATCTCTAATAATAAAGGGAGGAGTGTTTCTGGCCGTCCGCTCCGTCGCTCTTTTTACAAAAAAATCTCCTATGTTTTCTTGAAATCAACCCGTAATTCTGACTTAAGTGATAAAAACGAATCGTTTTTTTGTATTTTCTTCATAAATCACCAAGTGTTTCCGTGAAATAAACCCGTAGTTCGGACTTAGATAAAAAAACATTTTTCATATTTTCTAGAGAACCCCATGTCATTTCCATTAATTAACCCACAGTTCAACTAAAAGTGACAAATACTTTTTTTAAATAGTATCTTTTAAATAGTAACTCCAATTTTAAATTATTATATATGAAATTTGATTAGAAAAATGTGTAGAATTTGAATATGATGTTATTTTACCTATTTTGTATTTTTAGAAAATATATTTATGGTGTAATTGTAATCAATAGCTATGTGTACAATATGAATATGATGATATTTTACCTATTTAATATTTTTTAAATTCTATTTATTGTGTAATTTTAACCAATAGCGATGTGTGCAATCTGAGTATGCTGTTATTTTACTTATGTAATATATTTTTAAAATTTATTTATGGTGTAATTTTGATCAATAGCAATGTGTGCAATATGAATATGATGTTATTACCTATTTAACATTTTTAAAATTCTATTTATGGTGTAATTTTAATCAATAACCACAAAAACATCAATAGCCACACGTGCATGCCTCGGCAAAACATCCCAGGGAAAAAAGAAAGTTGATGTTCACCTTATGCACACAGACACACACACAGAGAGAGAGAGAGAGAGAGAGAGAGAGAGAGAGAGGGGGGCAATATAGATGAGATGCCATGTTCAAATAAACGACATGGATCTAGTGGGGTCTTGAGTCATGATTATTGGGTTAGGTGAGTGTCATATTGTTTCCTCCCGTTGTAAAGCATGGGCTCTTTTGCTAGTTGAAAATAACCTGTGGTAGGACACACCCAGAAATAAAGGAAGTTGCAAACAGATTCTTGGGGGCCCGATTCAGCACATACATCAATGTGAGATGGCGGCACGCCGCTGCCACTCCCTCCCAGAGCCAGCAAAACAATTGGACAAGGGTAGGGACCCATGGCGGACGGGAAGTCTCCATTATCAATCAAAGACTAGCACGCCGAAGATGAGATGAACCAATGCTGCAGCACCACTGTAACCGTCGGCTTGACGTGATGCAAGCACGTCAAGACACAACCACTGACGAAGAGCATCCGAACCCGAAACCCACGAACTGAACTAGACCTTCACAGGAACTCCATGGTTGTCAACGCACCATGTCCGAAACAAGAACCTGAACAACACCACTCCAAGAATCCACGCCGGCGCAAGAAGCCCAGGATGACGCAAGGGGGCAGGATCTAGAGGAAAAAACGCCAACAACGTAGCCAACACCGCCACCTGACCTGCCACAACCCGGCACCCCACAAGCTCCCCGTGCCACTGCAAAGAACAACACGAATGTGGATCTGAAGATTATTACTGCACACCGGTGTCAAACCCACCAAAATGATGTCGCTGATCACTCCTACCCTATTATCTACACACTGAAGATCAAGATCCGAGACTCCCCCGCTCTCCTGTCGTCAGACTGGTGGGCAGAGAGGGAGGATGTTGGAAATATGCCCTAGAGGCAATAATATTGTATTATTATATTTCCATTATTCATAGTTAAGAGTTTATATTCCATGATATAACTGTTATGATCCTGGAATATCTGATTCAGTGGAAAACTCATATGCATGTGTGGAATGATAAACGGTAAACAATAGGTTCCCGTTCTCGCCTCTAAGACTGGCTCAAGTGTTGTTAGTGATCACGTTTTCCGGATCTTAGGATGTCGTTAAGCCTAACGATAGTCCTAAAACAACATTGAGGGTATGACGTTAGAAGGACGATCATATTGAATCGACCCAATACTTGTCTGTTATACTATGTGATCATATCGTCTGAAATCATCTGTTATAACATGGAGTGTTAGCATGTGTTTTAGTTCCTCAGACCATGAGAGTGTCTCGGTCACTTCCTATCGGATGGTGGGCTTTGGGGTTGCTCAAACGTCATCTGTAATAAGGTGATCATAAAGACAACTTTTAGGCTCACCGGAAAGTTTGACAAGTGACCGGACAGCTCAAGAGTGGGATTTGCTCCTCCGACGATGGAGAGACATTCTTAGGGACCTCTCGGTGTGAAGGCATCCATCATCTTCTGGCCAGACACAGGTGACTACATCACAGGGATGCTGGAACACGTCAACGAGAAAGAAGAACAAAACCGATAACAGGAGCAACGGTATAGTAAGCATAGTGATTACTCAAGAGGATACCGATGCACACCGGGTTTTGTAAAGTATCGCGAAGCGAAGGGAACATCACATGATAACCAAAGGTTCACTTGAATATCATTTGTGTAATCATAGGGACCAATATGGATGTCCACGGTGTCGGGGTTATGATCCTGACAATGAGTACTAGGGGTACAAATAAGGAGCAGAGACTAGCTACGACATAGGTGTAACACTCGGTGTTTAACGAGTTCAGGCCCCCCCACTCGGTGGAGGTAAAAGCCCTACGTCTCGTTCCCTGAGGCTTGCTTTGATTTGATGGGAGTAGTTACAGAGAATGGACGTGCCCGGCTATGGGGAGGGGAGCGGCTTATATAGAGTGCGCTGCAGCCCCATGTTCCCCGCGCCGTCGGGGCAATTAATGTTATTGAATGAGACAGTTACTAGTATAATGAGCCTCTACTACGGCAGTTACAGGTAACGGTAGCTATAACTCTATTTAGAGGATGACTTAGGATTCTTCGACCGTTACAGCTCCCTCAACGTCCTCTTGTCCTCTTCGTCCGAGTGGTAGTCCATTTGCGGAGTGACGTGTGATCGTCCGAGTGTCGCAGAGCCGTCCGATTGATCCTTCCGATGTATGCATCCGAATGTTGGCACAGTCCAGAGACCTACCTATGATGGTGTTGGGCCTCATGTGGGTCCCAAATGATAAGTCCTTGACCCTACCTGTAATAGGTGACCACATCATTAGCCCCTGAATCAGTTGGGATTTTGTAGGACACACGAACCGACCCTTCGGTTGAGTCCAAGTGCTGCAGGAGCATTCGGAATATGTTTCGGAACTGTGGTTTGTTATTCCATGGACGAAAACACAACGAATTCTAGACTTTAGGTTTACCCAGATGGCCGGGTGTTGTTGATCGTCGAGAAAAACCCGGTGGCATTCGTTTTGGCTCTCGGAGGAGATAGACTAGGGGCCCGAGTGAGGGCATGCCATGACAACTCGAGTGGCGACACTGGTGCGTGGTCTGACTCTCCAGAGAGACGCCAGTCCTTATCCCAGGGGACGCTAGCGCGGGCCTCCTTCAAGTCCAGGTTTACGAGTCATGTGCCTTAGAGCCTACCGAGAGGGCTAAGTGAACCCGCAGAGGGGCGTCAAGCTCGTCACATAAGGATCCTGAAGAGGACTTCAGTCGGGTGTTTAACGTGGATGAGCGCACGGATCCCTGTGGAGGATGGTCAGTCGGACTGACGTGCGTCCTTTAGGAAAGGAATAGATGGTAATCAATCGGATTAATTTGTCGCGGAAATCTCAGGATTTGAATTCGTGCGTTCGCGCGCTGAAGCGGTAACATCGTGCGTTGGTGGGAAAGTGGGGGCATGGCTCCTTGATTTGCGCACACGATCCCCGCCACGTGTTGCGCCTGTCCTGTACAAAGCCGCGCCGCACGGGTCGTCGATCTGGGGACTCACTGTGAGAGATTTGGTTGAAGATTTTGTCTGGAGGTATAAAATATTCGGTGGCGGAGCTCTGGGCCTCAGATCCCCTTTCTCTCCTCCCGACTCCTCCGCTTCTCTCCTTCACCCGAGTGCATGGTGATGGCGAGGGACTCCACGACCAAGGCGGAGAAGGCAAAGAAGGCGAGGAAGGCTGCTTCCTCCGGCTCTAGCGCGGCGGCCGGCGGGGCAGCGGGGGACTGGATCCCGTCGCGCGTCGCCGCCGGCGATTGGAGGAGTTGGTGGAGGAAGGACTGATCCCCCATGAAGGGTGGCACTGCCCGGCGCAGGGGAGGTCGAGCCGGTGCCCCAGGAGGACGAGCGCGTCCTGCTTGTCCCCATATCGAGCGGGGTTTTTCCATGCCTCCCCACCCTTTGTTCCGGCGTTTCTTGATTATTTTGGCGCGCAACTTCATCGTCTTCCCCCCCAATGCCATCATCTATCTGTCGGCCTTTGTCTCTCTCTATGAGAATTTCTTGGGTTGCCCGCCTCATTGGGGTCTTTTCAAGTATATCTTCACTTGCCGGTCGATGACCGTCAAGAAAGACTCGCCGACTGGTGAGAAAACCAACGTCACCTAGCTGTGCAGGGGTCTGGGCATCCAGGTTCGCGGAGGGAGATCTTTCCCAAATATGAGCTTTCCTGAATCCGTCAAGGGGTGGCAGGGCACTTGTTTCTTCTGGAGAGATGTCCCTAGCGCCAACACTCGGTCAGGCCTCCCAACATACTCCTTGGAGAGAGTGAGGGCTCCTTTGTCACTCTCTGTGGTTAAGGAGGAGAAGGCGGAGGTTGACATATTGTCCACTTCCATCATCAGTGCCGTGAACGCCGGTGTCAACAGGATGGACTTGCTGGAGGTGTTTCTCACTCGGCGGATCCAGCCACTGCAGGCCAGGGTCCATTCGATGTGGATGTATGAAGGGCCGAGTGACCCCACCCGGGTGCATCTTGAGGAGCTTGCCGAGACGGACGTGGGGGCCAAGATCAAAGCCATCACCTGCGCTCGAGACAACCCGAGGGGACCAGGAGGGTGCCTCCATATTCCAAGGACTTGCACCCCCTAGAGGTATGTACGTGACGCCCAGTCGGTCCATGTGAGTATCGTTTCATGTGTATTTGACTTTAACCGTTGTGATGGATTTGTCTTTCAGGATTTCCCGAAGATGATTTCCAAGATTCCTATGGTGGACCGATCGCCCGAACACGTCACGACTGACACCGAGCAACGATACTCAAGGGAGTCCGATGACGACGAGAGTGATGAGGAGGAGAGCGATGACGACGAGGAGGAGAGCTCGGAGGAGGGGGAGGAGGCGGAGTCCTCCCCATCTTATGAAGCTCCCAAGAACCCCGCTCCAAGGCGCTGCACGATCCTAGGGGCAAGGCGAGTGGGGCTCAACAGCCTACCGTTTCTGGTCGGCCGACTCGGAGCTCGAAGTGTGCTCGTGCTGAAGCTTAGAGCTCGGCACAGAAGCATCCCAAGCTACCCAAGCACAGCTCCTCCAAGCCCCGAAAGACCGCGGTGCCTCGGATCAAGGTGGTAGTGCATGTGACCTCGACGTGAGTGCTCTCGTCAATTCCTTGTTCGTTTTTTGCATTGATTCGGTTGCTGATCCAGTGTTGTTTTACTCTTGCAGCAACGACACCTCGACCACTTCGGCGGACCTGCACGCTCGCAAGCCAGGCCCGAATGATGTTGACGCAGCGGATGCCGCCACCTCCAAAGGTAACGTTATGCCGAATGCTCGTGGTGCTTGACTATCTTCCGACTGGTCTTTGTTGACTCTTCCGGTCCGTGTACTTGTGTAGCTCCACCAGAAATCATTCAGCTGGATGATGACGAAAGGAATGCTCCACTCAACCCAGATGTCGTTAAGGAGAAGGCGCCGACTGCGAATGTGTCAATGCCGGACGCTCCCCCTCGCCCAGTGACCCGCGCTTCTCTGGAGAAGCCCGCCACAAGAGGTACGTGGTCGAGTCCTCTTGCTCCGAGTGGCTCGGCGTCCGCGACTGCGGTGATCCCGGCTGCAAGTAGCTCGCTGGTTCCTCCGAGTGGGTCGGCAATGATCCCGGCTCCAAGGCCTACCTTTGCGTCTCCATCAGCTCCGATTACTTCTTTCCCCCTGTACTGTGTCCCTGAAGACCAGGTGGGGGCAAGCAAGGTAGCTCTGATCTAGGTGGGGTTGATGTGCAACTGACTGAAGGAGGCCTATGACGCCACACGGCCCTGGAGACCAACGCCCGAGTAAGCACAACAAAAACAGACACATCCGTGACATTTTGGGCCGAACGATTTTTTTTCTGTCATGCTTATGACACTTCTATGACGATAATTGTGACAAAACCTGGTATCATCATATATGTGGTGGGCTCCTACTTCTATGACAAAAAATCATGACAGAAAATGGGCTTTTCGTCCTGGGTGAACCGGAGGCGTAGCTGCATGACATTCTTTGAGTCGTCCATGGCGGAAAAAACCGTGGTAGAAGCGAGGGCGAGGAAAATATCGGGGAGTTCTCGGTTACGGTGGGTGGTCGGGGCCGAGTGATGCGTGTTTCTCTCATACACGTATGCGCGTGGGTGCGAGGCATTCGTCTCTAACCGAACCCGAGCGAGGCGTTCGCCTACTGAACCCGAGCGATTGCACTGCAGGCTACGCGTTACTGAACCCGAGCGATCGATCGATTTGGCTGTTAACTGAACCCGATCGAGTGATTCCTTCACTACTGCTGCTAACTGAAGCTGGTCGAACCTATTGCCTCTTGATGAACAGTGAGCATTGTTGGGGGGTTGGATGAACAATTCCCGATGGGGTTTGGATGAACAGGACCCCATGGTAGTAGAGGCCGTTGCCGCTGCATGAACAGGACCCCGATCGATCGAGCCGGTTGGGGGTGGATGAATAGGACCCCGTGGAGGGCTGGATGAACAGGACCCCGTGGAGGGCTGGTTGAACAGTAGCCGATGGAGGGCTAGATGAACAGTAGCCCGTGGAGGGGTGGTTGAACAGGACCCCATGGAGAGGGCTGGTTGAACAGTAGCCGGTGGAGGAGCGGTGGAGGCTAGATGAACAGGAGCCCGTGGATGAATAGTAGCTGGTGGAGGCATGAGGGAGACGCCGTGGATGAATAGTCGTAGGAGGAGGTCGACGGTGGAGGTGAACAGTAGCCCGTGGAGTCCCGTTTTGCGGTACGCCACACCCCTCCCAATGAATAGGACCCCCGTTTCGACCGTAGGCGCTCCAACACAAGTCCTTTCCTCCGTTTTGCGGTACACCACACCCCTCCCAATCAACATGACCCCGTTTTGACCGTAGGAGCTCGAACACAAGTATGTTTCTCCGTCTTGCGGTACGCCAGATCCTTCCCGATGAACAGGACCCGTTTCGACCGTACGCGGTCGAACACAAGGCCGTTTTCCTCCGTTTTGCGGTACGCCAGAGCCCGTTCCGGCTGTTCCGTCCAAGCCAGTTGGCTCCCATTGAACACAACCCATTCCAAACCAGTCTGTTGCCTCCCGATGAACAGGACGCGTTTCGACCCAGTCACTTGGCTCCCGGTGAACACGACGGTGTTTCCTCCGTTCAGACCCGGTCGATTAGCTGAAGATGAACAGCCCTGGCCGTCTGTATGCGCGAGTACGCGTTTCGAGACCCCGCTCGTATGTACGTACGTGGCCGTATTTTTTGGCGTGTGGCTATATGTACGTGTACACGGTTTAGACAGGACAGCGTGAACTGCTACGTGGGGGGCTCTACTATGACATGTGCCACTACTTACTCGGCCATGGTTCATCGTTGCAGAGTGACCGATCGACCAGTATGTATGTACACGTTCGCGACAAGACAGACAACGGTAAGTACGCTTTGACCGGGTCGGTCCCAGTTGTCAGGGAGGATAAGGACGCACTTCCTTGCGTGCGAAGATATAGCTGCTGGGTCCCAGCTGTCAGGGGGGAATCTTTTTTTGCCCGTAATAAGGACGCACTTCCTTGCGTGCGAAGATGTAGCTAGTGGGTCCCAGCTGTCAGGGGGAGAAAACACTATTTTTCAGGGTAAAAGGATGCAGTTGCATGCATGCATCCATGGGCGTGGTGCGTCCCCATTGTCAGCCTCTCACATACAGGCATCTTCCAATGACTCTCGTTTGTTGACCACATTGACCACACCGTGCCGAGTGCACCAAGGCCGGTGGACGACGGCGAGGCCCCAGACTGGAACGACCCGGAGATGGGGAAGACACGGCAGTGGAGTCGCAGATGGAGAGGAGTGGGAAACTTGACTGGTTCGGGTGCGCAGCAGCACTGCCGCCCACGGGAGAGAGGAGCAAGAACAGAGGTTGAAGAAGCAGCACAGCTGTTGGATTAACATCCAACGGTCCAGCTGCTAGAATCATTTGTTGATTAAGTTGACAAAGCCCTGTGTACACGTCAGCTTAGTAGGCCCACAAGTCAGCCACCAAATCTGTCGGGTCCCAGCTGTCATCAGGAGGAATAGTTTTTTTCGCATAACAAGGAGGCACTTCCTTCCGTGCGAAGATACAGTCAGTGGGTCCCAGCTGCCAGGGGGAGGAAACTTTTTTTCAGCTTAATAAGGAGGAACTTTCCGTGCGTGCGACCATGGACCTCGTGGGTCCCAACCGTCAGGCTCTCCACGTACAATCCTCTTCCGATGACTCGTTTGTTGACCATGCCGCACCGAGCGCAGCGAGGCAGTGGACGAGGCGAGGCCCCGGACAGGAATGATCCGGAGATGGGAAGACATGGCAGTGGAGTCGCAGATTGAGAGGAGTACAAGGGTTATAACTGGTTCTAGTGCGGCGTGGGGCTGTAGTCGATGGAGAATAACAGGAGGTGTGGAGGGATAGCCGGGCCGGCGGTGGGGTAGCGCTTCACAGCGATACGTGCTAAGCAGAGCCGCTAGCCGCCGAAGGCCGGAGCAGGCGGTCCCGGCGACGCTGGAGGAAGAAGACGAGAGATTTAAGGTGCATGCCGGCCATTGCACATAAATCCAATGGCTGTGGATGTTTTCGGCGTCCTGGGAACGGGGGTACCCAGACTGCATGCCTGCGACCCATGGCGTGGCTCCTCTAGCGGCCTGGTACGGCCCATCTTCATCAGCAACACACACAAGACCCTCGCGAGGGGCCAAGCCTCACGAGGCGGATGACACAAGACCTCCTCAGGGGCAGCCTCACTAGGCTAGCTCGCGAGGAGCGGAGAGATCAAGGCGAGGGGCACCTCGTGAGGTTCCCGTGACGTGAGCCATGACGACCAAGGCCAGGCGGGCGCCAGCGGGCGTAGAGTACTGGTTTCCTCTTTGGTGCTAAAGGGGCAGGTGCAGGCGAGGAGTCCCGAGGCATCAAGCAAAGGTTTCTACATCGGTGCAACGAGACCAAGACCAGTGGGACAGCAGGACGGAGGTCATCGTGGAGCCCACGACGGTGTCACCACCAGAGCCTTTGGCAGGCGAAGACCACCTTTTGTCAGGATAGCTTGTACTAGCTGTCCCCCTTCGAATTGGCCGTTGTGGGATCCCTTCCCGCCTAAACATTTGGGAAGAGGACCAGGGCCTCTATAAATAGGACTAGCCACCACTGTAGGAGGGGGACGGATCTTGAACTCATCATGGACTAATCATTCTGACCATCCTAATCATTCTGACCATCCTCGACCACGCAAGCTCCTCGAGCACAAGAACACCTCCCCTCAGGAGGCTGTTCTTCCCTTGTACTAGTTCATCCCCAGCCTACAAGGCAATCCACCATACCACACTGGAGTAGGGTATTACACCACATTGGTGGCCCGAACCAGTATAAACTCTTGTGTCTCATGTTCTTTGGGTTCGGCGAGCTTGGCCTTGAGATCGTTGCGAGAGTGTGAGCTAGGGGGAGAGAGATCTTCGTGCGCACCCTAGTGTTCGAACCTCAAGGGTTTGCCGGAACCCGTAATCCGACAGATGTCATAATCATTTGTTGACCAAGTTGACAACGCCTTGCGTAGGCTTTGACCTATTGGCCCACAGGTCAGCCTGCAAAAATGTGGCATATATTTAACCCATGTTTTCTAGAATTTACAGTCTATTTGCTGGGCTGGGTGAACAAATAATTTCACGTCAATGCGGCCCATCTAATATTTTCTAAGAAATCCCACCCCATTTGCACTTTCTTGAAATGCATGAATTAGCTGGGCTTGTTCTATATATGATGTTAGGTTAGAAGGAGCAATTAATATCAACAAATAAACCGGAGCGACACATTATATATATATATATATATATAAAATTAACAAATTAGTGAGTTATTGCTCAAAACAAAAATGAGCGCGTTATTATTACATTGGTCCTTAGAATCTTCGCAAGCTTTTGTATGCAATCACCAGGATTTTCCTTGCCTGTGAGTCACAAACAACCAGGATTTCCTTGCCAACTTCTGTTAAACATTTACTTTTATAAGTTAATAAGACGTGGGATGTTTTTATAATGTATATATAAGTCTCTATTAAATATACGATAATAGTAATAATATAAATACATATAATGTGGTTAGAAGGGAAAATATAAATTGGACACAACATTATTATTCTTATATATAGATAAATAGAACAGAGATCTGCGTTTTATTAAAAAAATACATTGGGCTGCTGATCTTTAAGAAAAAGTAAAACCTACGCTGGGAGGCCCATAGGCCAGTACGTACATGATGGACCTAAAAAAATAAGTTGAAACCACTGTCTCGATATGTCGTGGGCTACGCATGCTAAAAAACAAAACCTAGGCCTAACTGATACTTGTTCGCCCTTTGGAAAAAAATGATACCAGCTAGATCCCCAATACCCCTTTGCCGCAAAAAAAATAATAGAAGATCCCCGATACCCCTGAAAAAAAAGCTCCCTGATGACAGTCACCGTTGGAAATTTATTTTGTTTATTGACTAAGGTTGACAAACCCGTGGGCCCCAACGTCAGTATACAATTAGGAGGAAGCTTTTTTTCCAATGGGGTACTTGCTTGCGTACGGCTTGGACCTGGTGGGTCCCCACTATCAGTCTCTTGGCGTACAGTCCTCTTCGAATTCCTCTCGTTTGTTGAGCATGTTGACAACGGCATACGGCGGCGCCACGGGGAGCGCACACGGACGGGAAAGAACCGGAGCCGGGGAAGACGCCTTCATTCTTTCGAACATACCGCACTATCCCGATGGCTGCAGCCCTCTCACCCAAAAGTTGTACTGCCCTTGTTCAATTCCAACTGGATCGGTTGAAAAATATCTAACACTTGCCAAAATTTCGTCCCAAGTTTACCCATTTTTTCACACACTCAACATTGTCTTGCCATTTTGAAAATAGGATATCTTTTTGACTTTGCATCATACGAAGATGTGCTATACACGAATATTGATCAGCATGATGTTAACTTGTTGTTAGTTCCATTTTTTACCATGAATAAAATTTCCAACATTCTGTTATCCATGTTTGAAAAGTGCTTGTTGATTTAAATGCTTTGCCTCTGAAACATGCAGTTTCTTATCTGAAAATCACTTCGACAAGTAGCCATCACCGGTGTTGCATTAGATCTCGCGCTTCTTCAATCTGCCAGCAGGCGCGAGGGGGAAATAAAATTCAGTCTCGTGCTGCCGGTTGGGGAATGGAGCGAACTGGATTAAAGAGGGGGCCGGCGGCGCGACTGAAGAAGCACATCAGACGCGATTTTTTCCAGTGGATGGCTCTCAATGGTGTTTTTTTACTTGCCTCTGCACCATACAAATTGTATTTTTAGCCTCCCAGTCCATGGTGGACAAGTAGCCCATTAGCTGGGCGGGCCAACCTACAGAAAGCAGCACTCAATTTTTGAGGCCGAAAATGTTACGACAGGGGTTGAGCGGATGAGGGGGGAAGATAGAGCAAAAAGATTAAAAAGAGCTGATGCGCAGTTGCTACCCTAACAAGCAAGTGCAATTCTTCTCGGGAAGAAGGTGTGCCGTTGACACCCACGCGTCACAAAATCCAACAGTAGACATACTAACATGTTCACACACAAGTTCAACAAAAAAGGTAAACATTCGTATCAAACTCAGGTTCACATGACATGTTCATATTCATAGCCAACATTCACAATCAACAACTCAAAAGATTCATATATACACAAGTTCGGCATGTCTATGCATCCAAATGATTGATAGATCACAAGACAATATTCATAGGTAATTCACAAAAAGATTCAGATATACACATGTCCAGTATGTTTATGCATCAAAATGATTGAGATCACAACCAATATCATCCATGGACAAACTTTAATTACCTAGGGTACAAACTGGTAAATGGTGTTCAGTCAGAGGTACTTCTTGCTAAAATTAATGCTTTTACGAGTAAACTTTCGAGTACATAAGAGGCAGCACGGACAATCTGAACTTTGCTTGTAGGTTTATCCTCGAGATAGTGGCCTCGATGCCGAGGGAGGTTTGAGCAACTTGTCCACTACTTTCATCCAACTAGTTTACTGGCTCATCTTGGTCCTATAGCTCGCCAAAATTCTACATAGCAGACAAGAAAGGAGGCGGTTGATAAAATGAACCACCCAAATTTTTTTGTGCAGTTCAACTGAAATGGAGCATCCCTGGCGTGCAGACTGATTAAGTGCCAGATGAATACACGCATCAACCAACTTGTTTGGAATCTTTAGACTCCATGCCATACAGTTCACTACCATATGTGCCGATAACCAAAAGGCACAAGTTGGGACCAAAGACTGGACTGTGTTTTTCTGGGCTATGCACCAAGCAATATTTTTGGCGCTCACTCTCCTAATACTTGGAGTTTGACAACTAGTTGACGCTGGTTGATACTCGAATGAATATAGGCACTTCTTCTTGTCAACATTGATGCTTGTCTGAGTGAACTTTGGAGTACATAGCAGCAGCATAATTATCTGTCCATCTGATCTTTTTGTGCAGTTCTACTGAAATCGCCCAATGTAATGATTTGCGTCCGAGTTCAGGCTCCAAGTTACCCCTTTATGAAATCTGCAAACAGTAGCACAATACCAAATTACCAATACATATGACAAGCACAATAATCAGGATAAAGACCGGTACCAACCTGTGTGAGGTAGCATATCAATTACTATTTCCTTTGACTGGAAGCCGAGATAAGCGAAGCGACTGACAGGAAAGGAAGGAAGGAAGCCAAGAAAGGCGACTGACAGGAAAGGAAGGAAGCAGTCGAGGCAATGAAGCACCCAAAGTTTTTGTGCAGTTCCACCAAAATCGAGCATCCCTGTTGGCACATATATTGAGAGAGTGAGATTACTGTAATAGTGGGACTAGTTGATGAAACATACACTAACAAATAGAAGCACCCTCATTATCTTAATGGGTAAAGTTAGCAACATAGTAGTCTTGCTTAAAGAGAGGTATTAGTTTATTTAATCAGTGCCAATTAGCTCAACACTCAAAGCATTGCCATGTATCATAGGTTGCAAAACTTTAACGTGCAAAGATAAAGGAGTTTCTCATGACAGTAGCAACACAGTAGCACGATACAAATAGAGATGACAGCAAACTAATATGGATGAAGGCCTTAGGCCGGTACCAACCTGAGCAAAAACGCTTATTCATGTAATCCCAGAAGAGATGATAAAGCACTCACTGGAATCACTCAATAGTATATATTTTTGTGCACTTCAAATGTATGGTTGAAATCACTCTTGTTTACCAGTGGTGAGATTATATCGAAAGATTATCAAGAACTTCCAGCAGAGTTAAAGCACTGGCTGGGATACAGTTCATTGTATTGTCTTGTGTAGTTCCACTAAAATGTACGATTGGCACAACATTATCCCTGTTTGCACAAGTAGGAACAAGGTGAAACCTTCATTAGCTTAGTGAGAAAGGATAGAAAGACATTAGCATATTACTTTAACCGTAGCATCAAATTCATGATGGACAATAAGCAAAACATTGCCTCATTGAACCAATGGCAATAAATTGACATGCAAAACAATAGCACTATTATGTCATGACACTACCAAGATTCCCTCCCTGCTCCACCACATGATTCACCTCCACAGACACACATACACACATACATTATTCAGCATAGGGTGCTACTAAAGATTTGTTTAACTCTGACAGGAAAATTAGGCAGCAATAAATTAGTGCTACTTAAGTACTCCTAATTAATTAAGTGACCTTGCAGGAGAGACAGCAGAAGTGGAAGGGCTCCCTGGAGGATTGTCTCACATGTAAGGTATACGTTGCCGGAGCCCTTGAATGGCCTCAACTGAGGCCTCGGCTTCAGCAAGATCACCTTGGCACTATTGATCGTGTAGAGCTGGGTCACACATGCATCCAGAATCCAGTTAATTAGTATGACGTGTCGTCAACCCAAGTACTACTCTGCTGCATTTCTCTATCTATCTCTTCTCTACTCTTATCTACTCTACTCTTATTAAAAACAGAGTTGATGATGATGGTGTGCCTGCCATCCTGCAATATAGGCTGTCCGATTTATATCTGATGGATAGGAAGGAAACTATGGCAATTTTGCAAAAAGGTACCCACACCCCTCTCCACATTTGCAAATAAGGCCTTCCCTCATTCATCCTTTTCTCTCAAAAGATAAACTACTCATACAAATGCATTTTGATGTTACGTGCAGCGCACGAGCATCTTGCTAGTATTCCAAGTAAATTAAGACTAGTAGCGACACAGCAATACAATACCACTAGCAGGATGTCAAGATAACATAGGACGGTACCATCGTGTGATCTTCTTCATTTCCTCCTTCTTATTCTTCTTCTTCCTCCTCTCCATGCTCTGTTTCTCTTTCTCCTCACCAGTTGGTGAAACCAAGTACATGATTGGCCTTCTATTTCAGAATTGGTTTTGTCAGTGAGGGAGTACATGTGTACTAGTAAACAATAGCATTACTTTCTCATGGCAGTCGCAAAATAGAGATGAACACATGCATTAAATATCATTCTTACCTAAAGGAAGGTTATGATGCCAATATGGATGATGAAGATTGGAACACAGATCTCCCTTTGTGCAGTTCCAACGAAACGAACCAATGGTTCCATTCCGGCATTCCAGTTAAACAACATAAAAGTCACTTCTTTTAAGAAGTGTTTTGTGTAGTGCACCAAAAGGTCACAATAGCAACGAGGTGAAATGGATATCCCTGTTTGCACAAAAAGCTACAGAGGAAACAGTCAGAGTCTCAAACAATTACTTGCAAAAACAATTGGTTAAACTTGTCATGGCTTATAACAGTGGCATGGCTTCATTTTACCAGGGGCATTAGATTAAGAACAACTAAATATTTGGTATAATGGCATGGGATAGTGGGTGCACCAGCAGTCCAGCACCATGTACCTAAACCGAGGCATAAAGTGGTGATTCAGAGTTTGTTGCCCCGAGAAACAAACATCCAAGAAACATATCTGTGTTGGTCCCATTTTTGTTCAGTCTAGCCACCTACCCCTATGTGTGGATAGAAAATCTAGTCCTGGTCATACCACTGTGTACAGCGTTTCCCCTATATTTCCCTTTTTGACCAAGAGACCGGTTGGATGACCAGTCTGTACTACTTTCACTCCCTTTCCTTCCTGTTTGTACCAAGTCCGATGTACATACTAAATTTCCCCCCTTTATTTCTTGTTTGAACCAAGCACAAGATTCAACTCCATGAAGTAGCTTTACCTTTAACAATAGAAAAAAAAGGTGATGTTGGACCATCCGATCGAGAGGGGCTGAGAGGTAGAACATGATGCACATGCAGCGACGTAGCGAGCTGGGGAAGTAGAGCTAGACCGGTTTCAAAGGAAGATATACCTGAAGGTCGTTGGGATGTGGATAGGTGGGCGGCGGGAGGCCGGATCCGCCCACACTAGGGCAACGACGAAGGGATCGGAGGACCTCCCGCGCCGGCGCTCGGCCAGAGATAACGGTGCGACCGGCAGTGGGTCTCCTCCCTCGCTGTCGACGACGGCCTAATCGCTGCCCCTCCTCCCCTTCACCGGCGGAGGGGGATACGTCCGGATCTATAACCAGCGGTGAGGATAAAAGACAGTGTTACCACCATTATCTTGTTTAGATCTGGAGAGGATGAGAGTGTGTGAATAGAGCAACCCTAGCAAGCAAGCGCGGAGGCTCCAGCCTATATTATATACGTATAGTGGGGTAGTTTTATTTTTTCACTCCATCAAAACAATCGTTTAAAATTGTGTACGTGCCAGGTCACCTTTTTTTGAGTTGTTGATTATTTTTTTAGATAGCTACCTGCTTATTCCAAGTGGTGTTACGGTGTGCCAGGTCGCACTTTGTATTGTTCAAGTCTGATACTAAACCCTCCATTAAATGAACAGCCACCGCCTCGTAAAATTTGTGAACAAGCCCACGGCTAAAATTATCGAAAACGTGGGCTGCCCCAACATGCATTATTATTTATATTTTATATGTGGGAGTGTCCTCAAAACAAACTGTGAGAGTACAGTATTTATTGGGCCCCTTTGTAATTTGTGCTAAATTTTGACCAAAGATTTAACTGACAAAATGTTAGTGCATGTTAATAAAAATATATCCTTTGATTCGTATTTGAACATAGTTTTCAATGATGTAATTTTTTGTGACATGCATGAACATTTGGTTATTTATATTTATAGTCAAAATTTGGCACAGATTATCATAGGGACCAATAAACCAGGACGGAGCTCCTCGTCTGTCGTCCAAACTACTATTGCACAGTATATGACTAGCCGCTCTATACACATGCAGGACATCAAAGCATCCGGGCCCGCGTGCCATCCACCAAATCACAGCGAGGTGCTACAGTCGAGACTCACCGGTCACCCCGGTGTGGCCGTCATGACCCGTCATATCACAAAACCCACACCTTTACCAGCAGTGGTAAAGTGGCCTCGAAGTTGGACTGGACGAAGCAACCGTCATTTCACTGGAACGCTCGTTGAAGCCCTTTCTCCCCTTTCTTGAAGAAAATCTCACTCCAGGCTACTCACTTCTGCCATTTTCCTTCTGTACCGACGAAGGAAAGGTGGGCGAATCAGTGATGCTACTATATTTTCATTCCGAGATTTGCGAAGCACCGACCGATTCTCACAGCCTATTCTTTTCCCGTTTTCATTGCGATTGTGGTTTCCTTTCGATTGCTTTTTGTTTGTCAGTTTATTGATGGATCCTGGAGCACTAGATAAAGAGTTGCCGGCGGAAAACCCACTCGAGACACAGATCTCTAGGAAGTTAGCACTGACCAACGAGTTGGCCATGTTGGCGGGCCAACCCATGGAGACGAAGAACTCCAAGAAACAAGCACTGGCCAAAGAGTTGACAACGTTGGCGGACGAACTCCTCAAAGAAAGCTGGAAGAACAGCTAGGGCCCCACCGTGCCTACCCTAGAAACTCTAATGGCCACCTATGAGAGGGTCAAGGCCGAGTTTGAGGAGATAGTCGCCGTTGAGAAGCTGTATTTCCCTGGCAAGGCGATGGCCCCCGTAGGGATGGGACCCCCGGTGAGCTGCACAAGGTAAATAATAATGGCTTACCATAGTTGTGAGATGCACAATGTCGTGGTCCATCCTGTGGACATCGCTCCAGAGATCGATTCCCATGCCGCTGTCCGTGCCGTGGTCATTGCTCGAGAGATCGATGACAAGAAATAGTTGGTCGCGCTAATCCTTCAAGGTAGTTTGCATTGTGTTTAATTACCAGAACGATGCGTGTTATCAAACCATCTTAGGGCTAGTGCACTGTCTTGTTTGGGCGGTACTTGCTACTTTTGTTTGATAGTGAATCATGCGAACCCTCTACGAGTTATGGAAACAAATGTATCCTCACGAGCTTTTGATGTAATATATGGCATGCTTAGATGTAAGTTTGAACTGTTTATCATATTAGTAGGGCTTGTTTGATGATTCTTGGTGTTAGTAGGCTAGCTACTGTGCGAGCTATAGTACTTGCAAAACACTCACCGAAGAGAAACGTTGGGGCTGATGAGCTCGTGGTACGCTTATAGGTCTGATCCGTCGTCGATCGGCCAATAGCCCAAGCTCCTAAAATTGTAGGCTTAGCGATCGATCAGAAAATAGTCCACAATTACACATTAATTCACATCAAACTCAAAGAGTTGGTTCACGGATACATTCAGGCCTCATTTGGTTCATAGGGTAGAAAAATCATAGCAATAGGAAAGTCGTAGGAAATGAGATGACATGTATCTTAAATCCTATGAGTAGGAATAGGAAAGGAGATGCCCTTTGATTCACATCATATGATTTTTTCCATTTAGTCTAGGCTAATGTTTATTTTCCTATGAAATGTGGAGGATAGGAAGAATTCCTCCATAGGAATATGATTCCATTCCTATAAACCAAAGGGCTCTACAGAAATTTTTCCTATAGAAATCCTATCCTGTGTAATTTTTTTGTTGGAAGCATGAATGTGTAGTGACGTCGTACTTTCGGAGTGGCTACAGAGAGTGTGTACATGTGCTAGAGGGGTTGTGGGAAGGAGGGAGATTCTAGAGAGAGAGAGAAAGACCCTCTTTCTACTCCTAATCGTTAGATTGACAACAGATATTTTTTGAGAACACAAAATCATAGCAGTACAGAGACGTACTTGTAACGCCCACGATGCGGCTATATCTCCCACGTGTCGAGGCACGACTTAGAGGCATAACCGCATTGTGGTATTGTCGCAAGAAGGGTTATCTTCACACAATCCCATGCAATGAACAAGAATGGGATAACGAGAGTTGGCTTACAATCGCCACTTCACACAATACATAAATATAATTCATACATCATCCAAAATACACACATAGACCGAGTACGGTCAAAACCAAATGAAAATAAGATAACCCCAAATGCTAGATCCCCGATCGTCCCAACTGGGCTCCACTACTGATCATCAGGAAAAGACACATAGTAACGACCACGTTCCTCGTCGAACTCCCACTTGAGGTCGATCTCATCAACCGCACTGGCATCGTAGGCACCTGCAACTGTTTTGGTAGAATCCGTGAGTCACGAGGACTCAGCAATCTCACACCCGCGAGATCAAGACTATTTAAGCTTATAGGAAAGGATGGTGTAATGAGGTGGAGCTGCAGCAGGCAGTAAGCATATATGGTGGCTAGCATACGCAAAAGAGAGCGAGAAGAGAAGCAACAGAACGGTCGTCTTCTAGTAATGACCAAGAAGTGATCCTGAACTCCTACTTACGTCATTCATAACTCAAACCGTGTTCACTTCCCGGACTCCGCCGAGAAGAGACCATCACGGCTACACACGCGGTTGATGTATTTTAATTGGGTCAAGTGACAAGTTCTCTACAACCGGACATTAACAAATTCCCATCTGCCTCATAACCGCGGGCATGGCTTTCGAAAGATAATACCCTGCAGGGGTGTCCCAACTTAGCCTATCATAAGCTCTCACGGTCAACGAAGGATAAACCTTCTCCCGGAAAGACCCGATCAGTCTCGGAATCCCGGTTTACAAGACATTTCGACAATGGTAAAACAAGACCAGCAAAGCCGCCCGAATGTGCCGACAAATCCTGATAGGAGCTGCACATATCTCGTTCTCAGGGCACACCGGATGAACACTACGTACAACTAAAACCAATCCTCGAGTTTCCCCAAGGTGGCGCTGCAAGTGGCTCTAGTTTGGACCAGCACTCAGAGGAACACTGGCCCGGGGTTTTTAAATAAAGATGACCGTCGGGCTCGCGAAAACCCGAGGGAAAAGGCTTAGGTGGCAAATGGTAAAACCAAGGTTGGGCTTTGCTGGAGGAGTTTTATTCAAGGCGATCTGTCAAGGGGGTCCCATAAATCACCCAACCGCGTAAGGAACGCAAACTCAAGGAACATAATACCGGTATGACAGAAACTAGGGCGGCAAGAGTGGAACAAAACACCAGGCATAAGGCCGAGCCTTCCACCCTTTACCAAAATATATAGATGCATTAATTAAATAAGAGATATTGTGATATCCCAACATATCCATGTTCCAACATGGAACAAACTTCAACTTCACCTGCAACTAGCAACGCTATAAGAAAGGCTGAGCAAAAGCGGTAACTTAGCCAAACAATGGGTTGCTAGGAAAGGATGGTTAGAGGCTGTCATGGCAAATATGGGAGGCATGATATAGCAAGTGGTAGGTAGCGCAGCATGGCAATAGAACAAACAACTAGCAAAGCAAAGATAGAAGTGATTTCGAGGGTGTGGTCATCTTGCCTGCAAGGTTCTCAGAGTTGTCGAAAGCTTGATCCTCGTAAGCGTACTCAACAGGTTCCTCATTCACGAACTCGTCTCCCGGCTCTACCCAAGACAAGAACACAAACAATGGAACCACGATCAATCACGGGAAAAGCACAAGCAACATGATGCGATACATGAATGATATGCAAGATATGATATGCGATGCATATGAGTGCTCCGGAAGGAAAATGATGAACAAGGCAGTAACTTGGCAAACCAAGCATGCCACTGGAAATATGAGATGATTTCGGTCGAAATCGATATAAAGATCACCGGAAACGGATGCACGGTTTGCAAATGGCAAGCAAAACAAGAATGACACGAATCTGCGATTAACAGCATGATAGCACTTAGAATGCAACAAGTAACAATGCTACAACACTCCAACATAGCAACAAAGCATATGGCAGCAATCTACAGGAGATGCTTGACAAAAGATGAACACTGAGCTACGGCTAGTTCACACCACAGCAAGATGGCAAGTTTATGAAGCTATCCATGGCAAGAGCAAATACATAGCATGTATGAAACAACTACAACAAGCTTGGAAAAATTGAAAATCATGTTAAGAATCTGCCAGAAATATTTTATAGCAAAAGTAGAGCAAGATTGAGTCATGCTATGGCACTCCATAATTTCAAACAAGGGCAGGAAGGGATCAATTACAACAATATCTACAAAACATCCTTACTGAACATCTCCAAAAGGAGCATAGATCTCTCTGTAGACACATGGATACATAGCAACAAAATAACAGCAGACAAAGACTTGGTAAATTTACTTCCCTGAAATCAGAAACATTACGGAGCCTAGTTTGCATGCTTGTGCTAGTCACCACAGAGATGACAAAAATACATGGCATCCACCTCTGTAAAGATGGCATGGCATACAACAAAACACATGTAGAGCTCATGCCCATAAGATGCACAGATTAAATGCAACAAAAATAACAAATCTCCAAGTTCTGCTAAGTAACAGCAGATAACGGCAACTAGCACTCTTGCACCAGAGATTTGGGCATCAAGATGGACTCAAATGAGCATGGTTCAATGGAACAAAATGAAGAGCATCAAGAGCTGAACATTTCGATATATTACACGCACGAAACGGAGCTATATGCAGAGAGTTATGATGCGATGAACAGGGGCAAGTACTGTAAAATATTAGGACTTGGAAATATTTCGGGGGAGAAGAAGTCAACCTCCCGTTGAATGGATCGGGATCGGGCCGGAGTTCGCTCGAGGTCGCCGGCGCTGGGGAAGAGGAGGGAGGACGCGACGCGGCTCCGGCGACGCGGGAGGAAGGAGAGGAGCCCGGGCGAGGAGGACGGCGGCCTTCGGTGGGCGCGGCCCGCGGGAACGACTTCGAGGGGCGCCGGCGGCCGGGCGGCGGCGCGGCGAGGACGGCGAGGCGGCGGGGCCGGCCGGCGCGCGGTGGAGGCGCGAGAGCGGCGGAGGGAGGCGGCGGCGGGGCGCGCGGGCTCGGGGACGGGCTCGGGGGCCTGCGGCGGGCTTCCTGGGCTTCGGCGGCGGCCGGCGTACGGCCCGCCACATGGCGCGCTGCGATTTGTGCGGGGCGGCGGCGGGATCCGTCCGGCGGCGACGGGAGGAGTTTTTTTAGGGTTTGGACTGCAAATGTATTTCGGGAGGGATGCATATATATAGGTAGAGGGAGCTAGGAGGCTCCAAATTGAGCACGGTTTTCGCCCACACGATCGTGATCGAACGACATAGAGCATGGAAGTGAGTTTGCTGGGTTTTGGGCTGTTTAGAGAGGGGTTTTGCTGCAACACACAAAAGGACTTTGCGGTTGCCCGGTTAACCGTTGGAGTACCAAACGACCTCCAAATGGAACGAAACTTGACCGGTGGTCTCCCGGTGGTATACCAAGGCCACTTGACAAGCGTCGGTCCATTCCGAGAACGTTCAACACCCGCTCATGAAAATAAACAAGAGGGGTGCGCCGGAGGAGGTGGGAGTGCCGGATTGCAAAACGGACAACGGGGGAAATGCTTGGATGCATGAGACGAACACGTATGCAAATGCAATGCACATGATGACATGATATGAGATGCATGACATGAACAAAATGCAAAAACGGAAAATGAAACCCGACCACGAAGGGAATAACATAACACATAGCCGAAAATGGCAAGAGTTGGAGTCACAAATATGGAAAGTTACATCTGGGGTGTTACAACACTCCACCACTACGAGAGGATCTCGTCCCGAGATCTAGGACTGAAAGAACTCCGGATATTCGGAACGGAGGTGGTCCTCGCGTTCCCAGGTGGCTTCTCGGTCGGAATGGTGCGACCACTTCACTTTCAGGAATTTGATTGACTTGTTGCGAGTCTTGCGCTCAGTTTCTTCAAGAATAGCAACGGGGTGCTCATGATAAGACAGATCTTCTTGGAGGTCAATCTCTTCGAAGTTGATGGTGCGCTCGGGCGTCTTGAAGCACTTACGGAGCTATGACACGTGGAACACATCGTGCACGTTTGCAAAGTTGGAGGGAAGCTCAAGTTGATAGGCGAGGTCGCCTCTTTTGCCAATGATCTTGAAAGGGCCCACGTATCTAGGGGCAAGCTTCCCTTTGATACCGAAGCGATGAGTGCCTTTCATTGGAGAGACGCGGAGGTAGACATGGTCTCCGATCTCGAAAGCCACATCACGGTGCTTACTATCATAGTAACTCTTCTGGCGCGATTGCGCGGCTTTGAGATTTTCACGGATGACTTTACACATTTCTTCAGCCTCTGTGATTAAGTCATTGCCAAGAAGTTGGCGTTCACCAGTCTCTGACCAATTGAGAGGAGTACGGCACTTTCTGCCATAGAGAATCTCGAATGGGGCCTTGCCCGAACTTGCTTGGAAGCTGTTGTTGTAGGAGAATTCGGCATATGGAAGACAATCTTCCCATTTCATGCCAAAAGAAATGACACAAGCCCTGAGCATATCTTCAAGAATTTGATTGACTCGCTCGACTTGGCCACTAGTTTGAGGATGGAAAGCTGTGCTGAAGCGAATATTTGTGCCCATGGCCTTCTGGAAGGAGTCCCAGAACTTAGAGGTGAAGATGCTTCCACGATCTGAAGAAATCAATTGTGGAATGCCGTATAAGGAGACAATTCTGGAGGTGTATAGCTTTGCCAACTGAGCTGCTGTGATGGATTCTTTGATTGGAAGAAAATGAGCCACTTTAGAAAGCTTGTCGATGACAACGAAGATAGCATCATTTCCACGCTTGGACTTTGGAAATTCAGTCACGAAGTCCATTTCGATATGATCAAACTTCCACTCTGGGATAGCAAGAGGTTGAAGGAGACCAGCTGGTCGTTGGTGTTCTGCTTTCACTCTTCGACAGACATCACAATCATTCACGAATTGCGCGATTTCTAGCTTCATTCGAGTCCACCAGTACGACTGCTTGAGGTCATGGTACATCTTCGTACTTCCATGATGAATGGAAAGAAGAGAATTGTGCGCTTCGTTCATAATGACTTTCCTTAGATCACCTTTAGGAACCACAATCCGGTCCTCAAAGAATAAAGTGTCTCTGTCATCAATGCGATAGCACTTGTATTTGGAAAGACCCTTGTCGATACCACGTTTCACCTTCTTCACCATGGTATCCAGGAGTTGTGCCTCACGAATTTGATCTTCCAAAGTAGGAGAGACTATGAGGTTGGCAAGAAATCCTTGAGGAACAACTTGGAGATTTAGCTTGCGGAAAGCTTCACAAATATCCGGTTGGAATGGCTTGAGAATTAAGCTGTTGCAATAAGCCTTCCTGCTCAAAGCATCTGCAATGACATTGGCTTTGCCTGGAGTATATTCAATACTCGGATTGTACTCTTGAATCATTTCGACCCATCGAGTCTGCCCGAGGTTGAGGTTGGGTTGAGTGAAGATGTACTTGAGACTCTTGTGATCGGTGAAAATGTCCACTTGTCTTCCCAACAAGAGATGTCTCCATGTTATCAATGCATGGACAACTGCCGCCAACTCAAGATCGTGAGTGGGGTAGTTCTTTTCATTGGGCTTCAACTGACGAGAGGTATAGGCCACAACTTTCTTCTCTTGCATTAACACAGCACCGAGACCTTGGAGAGAAGCATCACAGAAAACTTCAAATGGCTTGGATTCGTCAGGAGGAGTTAAGACAGGAGCTGTGACGAGTTTCTCTTTGAGAGTGTTGAAAGCAACGTCACACTCAGGAGACCAGACATACTTCACATGCTTCTAGAGGAGGTTGGAAAGAGGCTTTGCAATCTTTGAGAAATTCTCAACGAATCTTCGGCAATAGCTTGCAAGACCAAGAAAACTGCGGAGCTGCTTGACATTCTGAGGAGGTTCCCAATTCACAATTGCGGACACCTTCTCGGGGTTAACAACGATGCCCTTGGCAGAGATGATGTGACCAAGGTAAAGAACTTCATCAAGCCAAAACTCACATTTGGAAAACTTCGCATAAAATTGATACTCTCTGAGCTTGTCGAGCACCAATCGCAAATGTTTGGCATGATCCTTCTTATTCTTGGAGAAGACCAATATATCATCGAGATACACCAGGACAAATTCATTGGTATAGGGGTTGAAGATGAAATTCATCATCCAAGAGAATGTTGGAGGAGCATTGACAAGGCCGAAAGACATGACAGTATATTCATAAGAACCAAAGCTTGTTCTGAATGCTGTCTTGGGAATATCTTCTTCACGAATGCGAATCTGATGATAACCCATACGAAGATCAAGCTTGGAGAATACTTTAGCACATTTGAGTTGCTCGAATAGCTCATTGATGTTTGGAAGTGGATACTTGTTCTTGATTGTCTTCTTGTTCAATGGACGGTAGTCGACACAAAGTCATTCCGTGCCATCCTTCTTCTGGACAAAAAGAACACCACAACCCCATGGAGATGAACTCGGTCTGATCAAACCCAGACGCTCTTGTTCATCGAGCTGTTTCTTCAATTCCTTCAGCTCCTTGGGTCCAAGCTTGTATGGACGCTTGCAAACGGGTTCAGTGCCCGGCTCAAGATCGATAACGAACTCAACTGGCCGGTGAGGAGGCATACCCGGAAGCTCTTCTGGAAAGACATCTTGGTACTCACAAACGACTGGAATTTGAGAGATGGCATTCAATTCGCCCTTCTCATTGAGAGAAAACAACCGAATGGTTTCATCACGAGCGGCATAAATGATAACATCCTCAGAAGAGTGTGTCAATTGAATTTCCCTGGCAGCACAATCAAGTTGAGCCTCGTGCTTAGAAAGCCAGTCCATCCCGAGAATTAGATCTATATCCGAGTCACTAAGAACAATTGGAGAAGACATAAATTTATAGTTTCCCATCTTGATAGAAACATCCGGGACACAATTATTAGATTTCATGTGCTTACCCGGTGACACAATCTTCAACGGGATAGGAATCTTTTCCGTCACAAACTCATGCTTGGCAACAAAAGGTCTTGAAATGAAAGAAAGAGATGCACCAGTATCAAAAAGAACTTTTGCAAGAATATCATTAATTAAGAGATTACCCATTATCACATCAGTAGATTCCTCCACTTGAGCTGCATTCATCATGTTCACCTTTGCAGACTTGGGATTATGCTTGACCACTGCATTGCTGGAAGATCTCACAGGAGGAGGAGGCGGAAGACGCCTTTGGTTGAAGCACTTGTTAGCATAGTGACCTTTCTGCTGACACTTGTTGCAAGTCACCTCTAAGAGTGGACGATGATAAGGAGCATTCGACTTTGGAGCTTGATTCTGAGACTTGTTCTGATAGCCAGGGTTGGAAGAGTGAGAAGATCCATGGCCACCTTTGTTCTTCTGCTGTTAAGGCTGACGAAACGGAGGAGGAGGAGGCAACCAGAACTTCTGTTGCTTAGCAGCCACAAGTGAGGAAGAAGAAGACTGAACTGCGTCTCTGACTCTCTTCTTAGAAGCCTCACACTTGAGCTGAGCAGCCTCTTGCTTCAGTGCCATGTTATAGAATTGATCAAACTGAGTAGGCTCAACAAGAACGAGAGCTAACTGCAGATCCTCTCTAAGGCCACCTCTGAAGTGATAGATCATGCTCTTTTCATCAGGAACGTCTTGTTTAGCGAAGCGAGCAAGTTTCTGAAACTGGATGTTGAATTGATACACAGACATGTTTCCTTGCTTGAGATTGCGGAACTCCTCACGCTTGCTCTCAACAACACTTTGTGGAATGTGGTGCGCTTTGAAATCCCGACAGAAGTCAGTCCAAGTGATCACACGACCTCCTCTGGAATCTTTGTACTGTTGATACCAATCAGCAGCTTGGTCCTTGAGCTGAAAAGAAGCGAACTTGACATAGTCCTCAGGCCTGACATTGCTACATTCAAAATGCTTGTTGATGTCCACGAGCCAATCATCGGCATCCGTGGCCTCGGCATAGTAGCTGAAAGACTTGGGCTGATTTGCGAGAAACTGGTTGAGAGTAGCGAAGTGAGGCTGATTGTTGCCTTGACCTTGATTTCCTTGATTGCCTTGCCCTTGGGTGCGTTCTTGCAAGAGTTGCAGAATCATCTGAGCATTGGCGTTGGTGGCTGCCATGATAGCTTGCCATGCCTCCGGAGGCGGAGGTGGTGGCGGAGGGTTCGCCTGACTCCCTTCATTGCGATCCGGATTCTGACGCATTGGCGGAGCCATCCTGAAGAGGGTGACATCCGTTAGCATCTTGATAGACAAATAGGCAAGTAGAATCAACAGATAGAAATTGCAACATATAGTCTTCACAAAAACATTCGAACGAGGATGAACGAATGAATTCCATAGTAAATCATCACACTTCCATAAGTTGAGAAGCCACTTAGAAAAAGGTATGGAATCAACATTTGACTCCGAAGCAACTCGAATACCACAATTGAAAACAAAACAAAGTATTGGCTTGCAGAATAAGCCGGAACAAACATATGATAAAGATTTCGTCCGAAGTTTTCATGGTGGGGCCCACACGGGCTCGATCGTACAACACCATCATGTACAAGGCAGTGCACATGACATACGAAGCATCCCCGAGTCGGCATAGCCAAGGACTCTTTAAGACACTATGAGACCACTATAAAACCAACCGTGGAAAGGCGGACCACTAGACGTCGAACCCCAATCTCATATCATGCGTCTGTCGGAAAGATATCCTAGGAGCTACTTGAATTCCCACTTATAAACTCCCGAAACTTTCTGGTTATGCAATCTGGTGTTGGGGATACAGGGGACACAAAATATATCACCCAAACTAGCAATCCCTAGATCCAGCTGTATCCATCCGTTAACACATAACCAAGAAACCTTCGGAAATCGTGTACCTCAACCATCGAAAAACAACCGTTATACGAGTTATGGCAATACTCCCGAACTCCCGCCCCAGTACTGGGTGGCGTCGAGGTGATCTCACCAACAACTGCATAAAAGAGATTTCGATGTTGGCGAAACTCAGGTATTCCAGAACTGCAACGATAAAATTGTGATGACAACACCTCGGAGCTCAACTCCCCGGGACACTGCCACAACCCCTAAATGTCAGGAGGCACCAAGAACAATGTTCTCGTCACAAAACCATCGGAACGATTCCAAGATACCCGCGTGATCCTAAAATTTTTTTTAGTGAAATTTGAGGAGAGAAGAGTCAAAACTTCTACGTCAGGAGACCTCACCAGAGCGACGAAGGGACCGAGGAGTAAAAAGAATCCTACTCTCCGATATATATAATCCTAAGACTCAAGACATTTTTGTTCTAGACTCAACAACGCCAGCGATTCGGTCAAGCAGGGGGCTCCTAAGTCGGGGATGGCTCTGATTACCAACTTGTAACGCCCACGATGCGGCTATATCTCCCACGTGTCGAGGCACGACTTAGAGGCATAACCGCATTGTGGTATTGTCGCAAGAAGGGTTATCTTCACACAATCCCATGTAATGAACAAGAATGGGATAACGAGAGTTGGCTTACAATCGCCACTTCACACAATACATAAATATAATTCATACATCATCCAAAATACACACATAGACCGACTACGGTCAAAACCAAATGAAAATAAGATAACCCCAAATGCTGGATCCCCGATCGTCCCAACTGGGCTCCACTACTGATCATGAGGAAAAGACACATAGTAACGACCACGTTCCTCGTCGAACTCCCACTTGAGGTCGATCTCATCAACTGCACTGGCATCGTCGGCACCTGCAACTGTTTTGGTAGAATCCATGAGTCACGAGGAATCAGCAATCTCACACCCGCGAGATCAAGACTATTTAAGCTTATAGGAAAGGATGGTGTAATGAGGTGGAGCTGCAGCAGGCACTAAGCATATATGGTGGCTAGCATACGCAAAAGAGAGCGAGAAGAGAAGCAACGGAACGGTCGTCTTCTAGTAATGACCAAGAAGTGATCCTGAACTCCTACTTACGTCATTCATAACTCAAACCGTGTTCACTTCCCGGACTCCGCCGAGAAGAGACCATCACGGCTACACATGCGGTTGATGTATTTTAATTGGGTCAAGTGACAAGTTCTCTACAACCGGACATTAACAAATTCCCATCTGCCTCATAACCGCGGGCACGGCTTTCGAAAGATAATACCCTGCAGGGGTGTCCCAACTTAGCCCATCATAAGCTCTCACGGTCAACGAAGGATAAACCTTCTCCCGGAAAGACCCGATCAGTCTCGGAATCCCGGTTTACAAGACATTTCGACAATGGTAAAACAAGACCAGCAAAGCCGCCCGAATGTGCCGACAAATCCTGATAGGAGCTGCACATATCTCGTTCTCAGGGCACACCGGATGAACACTACGTACAACTAAAACCAATCCTCGAGTTTCCCCAAGGTGGCGCTGCAAGTGGCTCTAGTTTGGACTAGCACTCAAAGGAACACTGGCCCGGGGGTTTTAAATAAAGATGACCCTCGGGCTCGCGAAAACCCGGGGGAAAAGGCTTAGGTGGCAAATGGTAAAACCAAGGTTGGGCTTTACTGGAGGAATTTTATTCAAGGCGAACTTTCAAGGGGGTCCCATAAATCACCCAACCGCGTAAGGAACGCAAACTCAAGGAACATAATACCGGTATGACAGAAACTAGGGCGGCAAGAGTGGAACAAAACACCAGGCATAAGGCCGAGCCTTCCACCCTTTACCAAAATATATAGATGCATTAATTAAATAAGAGATATTGTGATATCCCAACATATCCATGTTCCAACATGGAACAAACTTCAACTTCACCTGCAACTAGCAACGCTATAAGAAAGGCTGAGCAAAAGCGGTAACTTAGCCAAACAACGGGTTGCTAGGAAAGGATGGTTAGAGGCTGTCATGGCAAATATGGGAGGCATGATATAACAAGTGGTAGGTAGCGCAGCATGGCAATAGAACGAACAACTAGCAAAGCAAAGATAGAAGTGATTTCGAGGGTGTGGTCATCTTGCCTGCAAGGTTCTCAGAGTTGTCAAAAGCTTGATCCTCGTAAGCGTACTCAACAGGTTCCTCGTTCACGAACTCGTCTCCCGGCTCTACCCAAGACAAGAACACAAACAATGGAACCACGATCAATCACGGGAAAAGCACAAGCAACATGATGCGATACATGAATGATATGCAAGATATGATATGCGATGCATATGCGTGCTCCGGAAGGAAAATGATGCACAAGGCAGTAACTTGGCAAAGCAAGCATGCCACTGGAAAGATGAGATGATTTCGGTCGAAATCGATATAAAGATCACCGGAAACGGATGCACGGTTTGCAAATGGCAAGCAAAACAAGAATGACACGAATCTGCGATTAACAGCATGATAGCACTTAGAATGCAACAAGTAACAATGCTACAGCACTCCAACATAGCAAAAAAGCATATGGCAGCAATTTACAGGAGATTCTTGACAAAAGATGAACACTGAGCTACGGCTAGTTCACACCACAGCAGATTCAAACAAGCATGACAAAAGTGCAAAAGATAACAGGTTCACAGACTGAAATTACTGGACATGCCTGAAACAGCATCAGGTAGCAATGTTCAGAGCACGAAATGAACATGCTACAAGAACTTAACATGGCAAAACAAGGCATGGCAGTATTCCACTAAATACATATGACGAAAGTCCCTTACTGACCATAAGCCAAAAAGGACCATAAGATATTGTGGCAACCATGTAAACATAGCAAGTTCCGTTAACAGGTTTCAGACTTAGCAGAAAACAGAGCATGGCAGAAACAGACATTATGAGGGCATCTTTATGAGCTTGGTGCACTCATCACAAAGCAATACATGACAAAACAAGCATACCTACAGCAAGATGGCAAGTTTATGAAGCTATCCATGGCAAGAGAAAATACATAGCATGTATGAAACAACTACAACAAGCTTGGCAAAATTGAAAATCATGTTAAGAATCTGCCAGAAATATTTTATTGCAAAAGTAGCGCAAGATTGAGTCATGCTACGATACTCCATAATTTCAAACAAGGGCAGGAATGGATCAATTACAACAATATCTACAAAACATCCTTAATGAACATCTCCAAAAGGAGCATAGATCTCTCTGTAGACACATGGATACATAGCAACAAAATAACAGCAGACAAAGACTCGGTAAATTTACTTCCCTGAAATCAGAAACATTACGGAGCCTAGTTTGCATGCTTGTGCTAGTCACCACAGAGATCACAAAAATACATGGCATCCACCTCTGTAAAGATGGCATGGCATACAACAAAACCCATGTAGAGCTCATGCCCATAAGATGCACAGATTAAATGCAACAAAAATAACAAATCTCCAAGTTCTGCTAAGTAACAGTAGATAACAGCAACTAGCACTCTTGCACCAGAGATTTGGGCATCAAGATGGACTCAAATGAGCATGGTGCAATGGAACAAAATGAAGAGCATCACGAGGCGAACATTTCGATATATTACACGCACAAAACGGAGCTATATGCAGTGAGTTATGATGTGATGAACAGGGGCAAGTACTGTAAAATATTAGGACTTAGAAATATTTCGGGGGAGAAGTCAACCTCCCGTTGACTGGATCGGGATCGGGCCGGAGTTCGCTCGAGGTCGCCGGCGCTGGGGAAGAGGAGGGACGACGCGGCGCGGCTCCGGCGACGTGGGAGGAAGGAGAGGAGCCCGGGCGAGGAGGACAGCGGGGCTCGCGGGCGACGGGCTTCGGCGGGCGCGGCCCGCGCGAACGACGGCGAGGGGCGCCGGCGGCCGGGCGGCGGCGCGGCGAGGACGGCGAGTCGGCGGGGCCGGCCGGCGTGCGGTGGAAGCGCGGGAGCGGCGGAGGGAGGCGGCGTACGGCCCGCCACGTGGCGCGCTGCGATTCGCGCGGGGCGGCGGCGGGATCCGTCCGGCGGCGACGGGAGGAGTTTTTTTAGGGTTTGGACTGCGAATGTATTTCGGGAGGGATGCATATATATAGGTAGAGGGAGCTAGGAGGCTCCAAATTGAGCACGGTTTTCGCCCACACGATCGTGATCGAACGACCTAGAGCACGGAAGTGAGTTTGCTGGGTTTTGGGCTGTGTAGAGAGGGGTTTTGCTGCAACACACAAAAGGACTTTGCGGTTGCCCGGTTAACCGTTAGAGTACCAAACGACCTTCAAATGGAACGAAACTTGACCGGTGGTCTCCCGGTGGTATACCAAGGCCACTTGACAAGCCTCGGTCCATTCCAAGAACGTTCAACACCCGCTCACGAAAAGAAACAAGAGGGGTGCGCCGGAGGAGGTGGGAGTGCCGGATTGCAAAACGGACAACGGGGAAAATGCTCGGATGCATGAGACGAACACGTATGCAAATGCAATGCACATGATGACATGATATGAGATGCATGACATGAACAAAATGCAAAAACGGAAAACAAAACCCGACCACGAAGGGAATAACATAACACATAGCCGAAAATGGCAAGAGTTGGAGTTACAAATATGGAAAGTTACATCCGGGGTGTTACAGTACTCCCTCTGTTTAGCTGACTCAACTTTGTACTAAGTTTGAAATGGAGGGAGTACAAATCCTAGGCGGGCTAGTTTGGCCTAGTGGGTTTCAGTGATATGACGTGCTACAGTGTCGTCCAGTCTTCGCGTGTGGTAGCAGTATTGCAGGTACAATAAGTTTTCTTGAAGAAGCGGAATTCAACAAAGTCATGATGGTTCCTTCGTCCGACCAACTTACAGTGGGAAAGGTTGGGCATGCGCTACGACCGGGGTGGACCAGGATAATTTTGTGTACGGCAGGTGGACCAGGATGGTCGACGTCCCACATGTCGGTGAATGAAAGTATTCTTTCCGATATCGAGGACGAGCAACGAGTATTCATTGTTTATTTTTGATGAAAGCTATTGTCTCCACTGTTACGATTGAGGAGTGTGAAACACGGCAGCCCAATGAACTTGGCATGTGCACAACTCCCTCCTTCCTCATGTACTATACCATAGTGTTGAATTTAAGGTTGGCTATAAGGTTACAACTTTTTCTCACTTTCTCTCTATCTATTTCCTCTCAAATGTTTTTTACGTTTCTTTTTTTAGACACAATTGTTTTTTATACCTGTTTTTTTAGAATTAGTTTTTTTATACCTAGGAGCACGTGTAGAGACGAGCTCTTGCAGAGCCCACTCCTTGACTTCTTCAATGCCTCTCTCTCCTCCACATAAGCGGGCTTATAGCCCAGTATTGTACTAGTACTACTTGCTATGAATGCGGGCAGCTGGCATCTGAGGGGGGAGCGCGCGCGGGAGGGGGAGGGGCTTTCTGGTGGGCTAGGGCGGTCAGAAGCGGGCTTGGAAGCGGTCCGGACTCCTGCATGGCCCACCTCACATTATCACCATATTTCTTGGAGTCCGTGCGCGGCGAGCGGGCGATCTCTTCTCCCTCCCTCGTCTCTCTCTTCTCAGCCGACGCCCGCCGAGCGATAAGATTTCGGCTATGCCCTTAACTCGAACCCACTACTCAGTTTTGCCCCTAATTTTTAGGTATGCTCAGTTTGCCCCTCCGCCGTTAGTTTCACTTATAGAAATGCCCTTCTCTGCCGTTACCGTCCGGTCAAAGGTCTTTGACCGTCCTGAAAAAATAGAAAAAAAATTGAAACTTTGTGGGATCGAAGATACTCATGTCTGCAAGGTCTGTACAAATTTTCATGCCGTTCGGACACCCTGGGAGCTCGTGGCAAAAGAAAACATAAATTTTGTACGCATGTGAACAGTAAATTCAAAAAAGTAGAAAAAAATCAAAAAAAATATGAAATTTCGTGGGACTGAAGATACTCAGGTGCGCAATATGCGTGCACATTTTTGTTGTGTTTGGACATCGTAGGAGCTCGTGGAGAAAAAAACAAATTTTAGCTCAAAAAACTTTGAAAAAATGCACTATTTTGTTTTCTTTCTCTAGAGTGCCTCGTACGTCATTTGATCACGAAAACTTGCAAGCACCTTGTGCACTCAAGCCTCTTTGACGCCAAATAAATTCAATTTTTTTGAATTGTTTTGCTATTTTTTTGAATTTACTGTTCATAGGCATAAATTATTTATGTTTTCCTTTGCCACGAGCTCCCGGAGTGTCCAACCAACACAAAAATTTGCACGCGCCTTGCGGACATGACTATCTTCGATCCCACAAAATTTCATATTTTTTTGACTTTTTTGCTATTTTTTTCTGGATGGTCAAAGTACTTTGACCGGACGGTAACGGCGCAAAAGGGCATTTCTATATGTGACACTAACGACGGAGGGGCAAAACTGACCATACCTGAAAATTAGGGGCAAAACTGAGTAGTGGGTTTGAGTTAGGGGCAGAACTGGAATTGGCCCTTTATTCAATTGCAGTCCCACATGTCAGTGAAAATGCAAGACAACGCATGTCCCCTCTGGTGAGCGGCGTGCGAGCCGGACTGTCGGGGGTGCGACGCGAACACGACAGGCGTGCTTTAAGTGTGCCACCTTTTCCTTTTGAACTTGCAAAGCGTAACATTTTCGTGCGATCGGTTGATAGAAATCTAGAACAAAATGACGAGGGCAGGGCTTTCCCGCGCGTTAGGCAGGCTAGTTTGAGTGATATGACATGCTACAATGCCGTCCACTTGCTCCATTTTTATGTAAGAAGGCGTCTACACTCTTATGTGAGAGGAGTGCGAAACACGGCGGATCTGATTTTGATCGAGGGATAACTGTTCCCTGTGAAATAATGGAGCACTATTAGCGATTATAGCATGACTTTCGACCACTATATGAACTAACCAAACGAAATTCATGCAAACAAAGCAAATTTCAAATTAACCGGATGAAATTCATTACATTTCGGAAACTTTTCCTATAAACTGGACGAAATTCATTACATATTTCGCACAAACCGTACTAAAACCTACTGTAAACCTAATCTACGATCGCCGGCGCACGACCACCATGTCCGGCCATGAGCCCCGAGAACTGACGCTCCGGCTATTGCCTTTGCCTCCTCTTCACCCACCTCGGCTTTGTCCAGCTCCACCTCGATAACCTCCTCCTCCGGAGCACAAGGTTCTGAAGATTTCCGCCTCCACATCGCCGTCAAGCGGCTAATCGGCTGCCGATGCTTACCCCACCAAGCTTGGCGTCGACTGAGTGGAGGAGCGATGGCCTTCCTGGGACCAGAGCGGTGGCGACCTACCATGTACTACTCTTCCTCGCTACCGGCTGCGCCCGCGCACGCGCGCCGTCTTCGTGGTCGTGGTGGCGGAGAGCGGCCGGGGGGGGAGCCGGCGATCTCCTTCGTCTGCTCCTGCGACAATACATCCAAGAGAGCTGAGCCGCCGATGTCCTTCGTCTACTCCCGCGACTGTACGTCCAAGAGAGCTTTGGAGCGCCAGGAGGCCATGGTTGGAGTGGTGCCGACAGAAGGAAGGGACCGGAGGAGAATGACTGTGGGTCTTTGGCTATGGCTGGGAGCTGGGGCTGAAGTTAATATAGCGGGCGGATGGCAATGAGCCGCGGCAGACGGATGGACAGCTGGCGCCGGAGTACGTTCATCGGCAGCCGCGTTTCATTAATGTGGGCGGCAGACGGACGGATGGCCGTGGTGTCGTTAACGTGGAGCATTCGCTTGCACCGGGATGCCGCGTGTGTGGCGCTCTCTTGGCCGTCGCGCTGCTGCAAGGCTGGCACTAGTGAGAGGTCGCGTCGAGTGTGAATCCAGACGATGCTTCGGTGACTTAACTGCAGGTGCATGTGGGTCACTGACATGTGAGACCAACAGGCATCTGGCCCACATGTCAGTGACCCAACTGCACCTGCAGTTAAGTCACTGAAGCTCAGTCTCGTGAATGCGGCATTGACGTTCTGGAGAGATGGTGACCGTTTCAGGCGGGAAGCGCGCGCTAGCTATGGAAGGGGTTTCGGTAGGCCAGGGCGATGAGACGCTGGCGTGGTGGTAAAATGTGAACTCATGGATGACGAGCCTTTGAAGCGTATGCGACACGAATAGACAACCAGGCGTCCATGGAACCGCTCTTGTCGCCAGCTAGCCTTCGACGACCACCATTAGACACCACACAACCATGCATAACTTACGAATAATGGACGGATCGATCAAACACACACTCGTGTGCAGTGGCACTATGATCGGTCACTCACGATACATATATAGGTACCCTAGTACCCTCTCTAGCTAGGTTGTTTTATAGATTGTTGTTGTGATGGATGATATACATGAGCAAGGCGCCGAGTCACTTCGTCGCGTCGTGTGCAGAGCCATGGCTAATGTCGAGCAGCTCGGCACCCAAGCGCGAGTATGACGTTGGTGTTGAGCCAGGTGAATACATGCTCGGTGTTCGCGGAGGCCGCCCGCAAATGTCTAAACAGTAATGTCAGGCACCACCGGGGCGCGCAGGTGACGGGCTCGACGTTTGCGTTGCGCCATGAGCAGAACTTTGATTGGGAGGGCGACGTGCATGCGTTAGAATGGTTTGACAGAGTGAGCGTGAGTGTCTGCACGCGTACATGCTACTTGCGTCTATGGATGGTGTGCGCTAATGTGTGCATCACGTATAATATAAAAAATCGGTTTGTGCATTTAACGCAAAGTATTTCATTTTCATTTGGCTGACGAGTGTGCGTTGCAGCGACGAGTCCGTGGTTTGATTCCTCACATACACATAATTTTGGTTTTTATTTCTTTCTCCAATGACAGTTAGGCCCGCATAGATAGATAGTAGATACAGAACACGAGCTGATGAGGCGCATGCGGACTACATGACCCAACCGTCCGGTGCCTCGCTTCCTGGCGAGGTGGATCGGTCTTCGCCTTCTTCAAGTGTCAGGGCATCCGTCCATTCTGCCACAAAATCAGCGAGCACAGCCCCCTTGACAACCCTGGTCGTGCTGAACTCTAACTGGAATGCTTGCAGCTCGATGTTCCACTCGGCAACCCTTCCAGCTGAGTTGGGGCTCCTGAGCACCCTCTCCAATGGGTAGGCCGAGACGACCTTGATGGGGTGGCCCTGGAAGTAGTGCCGCAGCTTGCGCGAGGCCACCAAGAACGCGAGCAGGAGCTTCTGAGGCATGGGGTATCGTGCCCTTGCATCCCGCAACACCGTGCTGACAAAATACACCGGGTGCTCGACAAAGGCTGGCGCGTTGGCGAGGCTCGGGCATGCAGAGATTGGGGCGTCTCCTGAGGTGGAGGGGCTCCTGAGGTCTGACTGCTTTCGGGAATTTCGGCGACGTTGTCTTGCCGAGCTTGGTCTTCTGGTGCGGAGGCTTTTGCGGCGCCTTCCTGACCCTGCATTACTTTAGCTGTAGCTTGGCGCGGCGCGCCCTTGGCTTGGTGCTCCTCCCGAACCGCCACCAGCGCTGCGCTGGCGGAGTACGGGGTGGCGGCAAGGTAGAGCACTAAGGGCTCGAGAGGTTGTGGTGCCACCATCACCGGAGGGCTGGTCAGGTATTTCTTGAGGTCTTGGAAGGATCGGTCGGCCTCTGGTGTCCACTCGAACGGGCCCTTCTTCTTCATGAGCTTGAAGAAGGGTAAGGTACGCTCTCCCAGCTTGGAGATGAAAACGCCCCAACGCGGTCACTCGTCCCGCCAGCTTCTGCATCTCTTTGAGGGTCTGCGGCGGGCTCATGTCCTCAATGGCCTTGATCTTCTCCGGGTTCGCCTCGATCCCTCTGTGGGATACGAGGAATCCCAACAGCTTGCCGGAAGGGACACCGAACACACACTTCTCCGGGTTAAGCCACAAGTTCACCTGGCGTACGCTCTCGAAGGTCTCCTCCAAGTCTTGAATCAAGGTTCTCGCCTCCCGAGACTTCACCACTATGTCGTCGACATAGGCCTCTGTGTTTCTCCCGAGCTGCCGCCCCAAGGCGATGTGCATCAGCCGCTGAAACGTCGCGCCCGCGTTGCGCAGCCCGAAGGGCATGCAGGTGTAGCAGTACACCCCACACGGGGTCAGGAAGGCTGTCTTCTCTACGTCTTCCACCGCCATCTTGATCAGGTGATACCCTAAGAACGCGTCCAGGAAGCATAGCAGGTCGTACTCGGCGGTGGAGTCGACGATCTGATCGATGCGTGGGAGCGGGAACGGATCTTGGGGGCAGGCCTTATTAAGGTTGGTGAAATCGACGCACATCCGTTCCTTCCCGCCTTTCTTCGGCACTACGATGGGGTTTGCCAGCCATGTGGGATACCGAACCTCGCGAATGGCACCCGCCGCCTCCAGCTTACGGGTCTCCTGGACGATGAAGGCTTGCTTCTCCGTGGATTGCCGCCTCGCTCGTTGCTTGACAGGGCGCATGTTGGGGCACACCCTTAAGTGATGTTGAATCACCTCTCTCGGAACCCCCACCAGTTGATTGGGCTCCCATGCGAATATGTCCTTGTTTGCGCGCAAGAACCTCACCAGGGCCTCTTCTTGGACGGAATCGAGGCCGGCACCTATGGTAAAGGTGGTTCCTGAGGGTCCGTCCTCATTGACTGGCACCTGCTTGGTTTCCGCCTTGTCTTGGGTGAACAACTGCTTCTTCTTGGTAGGCGCGGCCTCTTTGGCTTCGGGGGGTACCGGCGTCGGCGGGCTGCGCCGCCGATGCGGTCTTGAAGGCAAGCTTGTGTGTCGTTACAGCCTCCTTGGTGTCCCCCTTGATGGTGAGGACGCCCTTGCTCCCAGGCATCTTCATGAGGTTGTAGGCCGGGTGAGTCACCGCCATGAACTGGGCGAGAGCTGGGTACCCGAGGTTGGGCAATGTCGAAGTCGACCAACTCGGTGTTGTAGTTGTCGCGCGTGCCGAAGGTGACTGGGAGACGGATGTGTCCCAGAGAGTGGGCAGCGCCGCCACCAACTCCTAAGAAGGGCTTGCTGAGACTAAGCCGCTCGAGCCGCACGTGAAGAAGGCTGAAGGCCTCCACGGAGAGCAAGTTGAGGCCGGCACCGCCGTCGATGAGGGTCTTGGCAACAGCTACGTTGCAGATGGTGGGCGTGCAGAGCATTGGGAGCACGCCCGAGCGGGCGGTGGAGTCGGGATGGTCTTCTGAGCTGAAGGTGAGGTTGGCCTCTGCTGTAGCCCAACCTGGCGGAGCCCCCGGGCGCTTGGAAGCGGCCCCATTCTGACGGAGGAATGACTTAACGTGGCGATCTGAAGGCGGTGCGTGAGAGCCGCCCAGCAAGGCTGCAACTGCGTGGTGCGCCGGCACCTCATAGCAAACAGTGAAGAGGTCGCGGAGTCCCCCCCAGGACGCCACCGTGGATCCAGGGAGGTTGAGCAGCCAGGCGCGTGGCTCGCCAGCGAGGGCCATGGGGAACCAGTTGGCCATGACCTTATCGTCGCCCCCGGCCTCGAGGACGGCCTCCTCGTACGCCAGTAGGAACGGCGACGGGTCCGCCGCGCCGTCGTAGCGCGGCGGCATCTCCAGCCTGAACTTGGGTGGCCATCGCACCCGTCGCAGGGCGGGGGCCAGGGCTCGGAGCCCCTGGCCCCGTCGACAACACCGGTCGGAGGAGTGGATGGCGGGGCACCCGCCATGGGGGCGAAGTGCAGCGGCGCGGGGCGTAGGCCGGTGGAGAGAAGCTATGGCGCACCCCTACCTGGCGCGCCAAATGTCGGATGTGGGGTTCCGACAAAACCCTTAAGGTTCAAACTCTGGGGTGCGCGCGAAGTCTTTTCTTCCTACCGATCCACGCCCTAGCTCGCTAAGATCTCACGGACGAACTCGACGAATTCACAACACAGAGAGACACGAGGTTTATACTGGTTCGGGCCACCGTTGTGGTGTAATACCCTACTCCAGTGTGTGGTGGTGGATTGCCTCTTGGGCTGACGAAGAACAGTATAAGGGGAAGAACAACCTCCTGAGGTTGAGGTGTTCTTGTGCTCTGTGGACTGGTGGATCAGAACTTGGTCAGTTCAACCTGCCTCTACTGTGGTAGCTAGCTCTACTTATATAGGCCCTGGTCCTCTCCCCAAATATTGAGCGGGAAGGGAGCCAACGACGGCGGGCAAATTCGAAAGGGGACAGCTAGTACAAGATATCCTGACAAAAGCGGTCTTCGCCTGCAAAGGCTATGGTGGTGACGCCGTCTTGGGCTCCATGGTGACCTCCGTCTTGCCGTCCCGCTGGTCTTGGTCTTGTTGCACCGATATGGAAACCTTTGCCTGATGCCTCGGTACTCCGCGCCTGCGCCTGCCTTCTTAGCACCAAAGAGGAAACAAGGACGCTGCGCGCGCTGGCGCCCGCCTGGCGCCGATCGTCATGGCTCACGTCACGAGAGCCTCGTGAGGTTTGCCCCGCCTTTATATCTCCGCTCCTCGCAAGGCGGCTTGGTGAGGCCGCTCCCGAGGAGGTCTTGCGCCATCCGCCTCGCGAGGCTTGGCCCCTCGCGAGGGTCTTGAATGCTTTGTTGATGAAGATGGGCCGTACAGGCCTGCTAGCATAGCCACACCGTGGGCCGCAGACAGGCAAGTCTGGGGACCCCCCGTTCCCAGAACGCCGATAGTAGCCCCCGGGACCAAGGTGCGCTCGGGCTTGGCTTCGCGGCGAAGCCAAGGGTCAAGTGCGGAGCGTCGCGGGTCCCAAAAGCCTACGGCCTTGGTCGACGCATGGCGGTTGATTGGACGTGGGCGTCTCCACTTCCCCACGCTGCCTCGACAACTGCACGACTTGACAAGTCCCTACAACATGCAAGGAAAACCATCATTACCTGTGATCGTGGGGGGCGCCGGTTGGCCTTCTTCTGCTATAAATGGGGAGGGGGCGGAGCCCCCGTCGCCCATCTCTTCCTTGCTCGCTTGCTTCTTCCTCCTCGCTCCATTGCTAGCAGCGCCACCAATGGCACCATGAAGGAAGTTCTCTACTGCCGAGAAGGAGAAGGCCCCTCGCGAGGGACCCGGCTCCCCGGCGCCCAAGCGCGGATGCGGCCGTTCGCGCAAGCACCTCGCGACCCCCGCCGCGGCCCACTATCGCGGCGGCGCCGCGACCCACTGTCGTAGCGGCGCCGCGGCACAAGGAGGGGGTCGTCCCAGCCATGGCGGTCCAGTTGACGAAGGGAGGCGTGCCATGGTGGCGCGGCCTCCCCGTCCGCGCTTCCATTCAGCGGAAGTGTCGCCGGAGTTCGTCGTCTGGTCGGAGAACCAGGCCGGCAACTGGCTCCAGCTTCCGCGCTTCTTCGTCGACGAACTGCCGGCTTCTGGTCCAGGCGGGCTCTGGTTGCAGGAGGATGGTTGCTGCAGCAAGGCCTCTTGGGTCGCGGTCGAGACTTCCGCCGCGGGCAACATAGCCCTGGCCCGCGGCTGGCAGACGTTTGCCCGCGCGCGCGGCCTGGGCAGGCGGTGCACCCTCCACTTCAAGTACGATGGTGGATCGACCCTCTACGTTAGGGTGTTTGGGGAAGATGGTCACCGCGCCGGGTGTTGCCCCGAGGCAAACGACGGCGAGGAGGTGCTCGGCCTTGGTGACAGTCGCGACGAGGATGAGGGCGAGCCTGCCCTCGGCGGCGACCGTGTCTCGTCCAGCTACGACGGTTCTTCCTCCGGCGACAGCTGATGGCTATGACCAGCCGCCGCGCCCGCTTTGAGGGCGGCAGCGGGTCATCTCGTCGCCGTGCCTCCGTGAAGCGTGAAGAAGGGTCTGGCTAGGCTCGGGGTGTCGCTAGGGGCCTACCTTCACAGATCGCTGCAATGCCGCTTTTGTTTTGCTCTTTTTTCCTGCATAAAAAACGAAACCAGTATGGGCCCAGAGGGGCGTGTATCAAACTGTGGTTCCTTGGTTATTGCACTGTGCGTGTTGTTCCCGTGCCGTGTTGTTATTTTGCGCAAAGATAACTTAACCTGGTGCATTCGGGACGCCCTCTTCCTTATGAGGCGTTTGTTTCCTCGTGTCCATCTTGACCTGGTGGTCTATGTTTGCTCCGGAATTGCAAAAATTCGTTAGGAGGTGCGCTAGAAGATTTGTCGTCCACCCAAGCCTTGACCTAGCGCTTTGTATCGCGGTACCCGAGGGGCACGGACTAGGAGAGATGCGCCAGTTTTTGGGCTTGAACGAGGGTGGCTCGTGAGAAGGCAGAGAGGAGAAAAATGCTCGCGAGGGCGCCTGGCTAGCCCCCTCGCGAGGTATGCGAGAGAGAGAACACGAGCGAACCAGAGCCGGAAAATGCGGTAAGAGGCGAGGGAATCGAATCAACAAGGAACACCAAAAGCAAACTTCGATCAAGGAAAAGCGAGCCAACTACGGAAAGCAAATGAAAAGCCGCGTCCGGCACCTAATCTAGTCTTCAAGTCTTCTCACCAGCGCGGAGCTAAGTGCTGCCACTAGGCGTGGGAGGGAGCCCCAGGGCCTGAGGCCGGCGCTCCTGAGACTCCGGGGCGTGTACAGCCCCACTCATTATTACGTGAGAGTGTCACGGGCGGTGATTCTTCACAGGCACCGGGCCTTCTTCACAGACTCTGGGCCTTTCTTCACAGGCTCTGGGCCTTGCTTCATGGGTAGAACTTCCGGAAGTGCTGGATGTTCCAGGCATTCTGTATAGGTATCCCGTCCTACGTCTCCAAGTGCACGGCGCCAGGCCTGGAGACATGGACGACCCTGAACGGGCCTTCCCACATGGGTGAAAGCTTGTGCAACCCTTCCCTGGAGAGGACCGCCTCAGGACGAGGTTGCCTACCTCAAGTGTCCTGTAGCGGATGCTGCGGCAGTAGTATCGCCGCAGCGCCTGCTGGTACCTTGCCGCCCTCAGTGCAGCTTCGCGACGACGCTCCTCCCCCATCACGAGGTCTATCCCCCGCGTGGCGTCCTGCTGCGTTTCATCGAACGCCAGGACCCGTGCAGAGAGATGCTTAACCTCATGAGGAAGGACGGCTTCAGCTCCGTAGACAAGGAAGAATGGGGTCTCGCCCTTTGGTTTGGTGGCGGTGGTGCGGATAGACCACAACATGGACTGGAGCTCGTCGTGCCAGCCCCTGCCACAGGCCTCGAGCTTCTTCTTGAAGGTCCTGGTCTTGAGGCCCCTTAGGACCTCTGCGTTGGCGCGCTTGGCCTGACCATTACTCCTGGGGTGCGCCACCGAAGCGTAGCGGATCTGCGTTCCAAGGTTAGCACAGTAGGTTTTGAAGAGGTTACTAGTAAACTGCGAGCCGTTATCTATGATGATGCGGTTGGGGACCCCGAAGCGGCTCACGAGGCCCTTGATGAACTTGACAGCAGAGCCGGCTGGGATGGTGCGGACGGCTTCCACTTCCGCCCACTTGGTGAACTTGTCGATGGCGACGTAGAGGTAGCGGTAGCCCCCTGGGGCTCGTGGGAACGGGCCCAAGATGTCCAGCCCCCAGACTGCGAACGGCCACGTGAGCGTAATGGTCTGGAGGCCCTGAGCCGGCTGATGAATTTGCTTGGCGAGGAACTGGCAGGCTTCGCAGGACTTCACCAGCTCACCTGCGTCGTTGAGCGCAGTGTGCCAGTAGAACCCACTGCGAAATACTTTGCCGACGAGGGTCCGTGACGACGAGTGGTGCCTGCAGTCACCACCGTGTATGTCAGTTAGCAGCTCCTTCCCCTGGTCCCTGGAAATGCAGCGCAAGGAAACGTTGTTTGGCCGCTTCCTGTACAGCTCGCCATCCTGGATGCAGTACACCGTGGCTTGCCGAACCACACGCTCTACATCCTCCTCCTTCTCTGGCAGCGCCCCTTGCATCAGATACTCCTTGAATTCCCTGGTCCAGCATCCCTCCTGAGGTTCAAGCGCCAAGAGTAAGCAAGCTCCTAAGGTCGGGCCACAGGCTGGGGCTCCTGAGGCAGGAGGCTGTGGAAGCTCCTCCCGAGGCTGAGCTGTGCTTGAAAGTGGTGGTGTCGCCGATGGCTTGAAGAGCCGTTCCTCAAAGACACCGGGCTCTTGTGGCTGTCGCTTGGATGCTCTCCGGGCGATGTCGTCGGCTTCCTTGTTGGTGCCCCGGGGCACGTGTTGCAGCTCTAAGCCCGAGAACTGCTTCTCCATCTTGCGCACCTCTGCGAGGTATGCCTCCATATGCTCGTCCTTTGGCTCGTATACTTTGTTGGAGAAGTTGACGAGGAGCTGCGAGTCGCCTCTAACGGTAAGGCGCTTCACCCCCAGAGCTGCCGCGGCCTTTGGGCCAGCTATGAGGCCTTCGTATTCTGTGATGTTGTTGGAGACCTTCTCGCCATGCTGAAAGCAGAGTTGCACGGCGTAATAGAGCTTATCCTGAGTGGGCGAGATTATTACTGCTCCAGCCCCTGCGCCTTGGTGCGCGAAGGCGCCATCGAAGTACATGACCCAACCGTCCGGTGCCTCGCTTCCTGGCGAGGTGGATCGGTCTTCGCCTTCTTCAAGTGTCGGGGCATCCGTCCATTCTGCCACAAAATTAGCGAGCGCAGCCCCCTTGACAACCCTGGTAGTGCTGAACTCTAACTGGAATGCTTGCATCTCGATGTTCCACTCGGCGACTGAGGGAGTCCTGGATTAGGGGGTCCTCGGACTGCCGGACTATACTTTGGCTGGGCTGTTGGACTATGAAGATACAAGATTGAAGACTTCGTCCCGTGTCCGAATGGGACTCTCCTTTGCATGGAAGGCAAGCTTGGCAATTCGGATATGTAGATCTCCTCCCTTGTAACCGACTCTGTGTAACCCTAGCCCCCTCCGGTGTCTATATAAACCGGAGGGTTTAGTCCGTAGGACAGCACCAATAATAATCATAGGCTAGCTTCTAGGGTTTAGCCTCTACGATCTCGTGGTAGATCAACTCTTGTAATACTACTCATATCATCAAGATCAATCAAGCAGGAAGTAGGGTATTACCTCCATGGAGAGGGCCCGAACCTGGGTAAACATTGTGTCCCCCGCCTCCTGTTACCATCCGCCTTAGACGCACAGTTCGGGACCCCCTACCCGAGATCCGCCGATTTTGACACCGACATTGGTGCTTTCATTGAGAGTTCCACTGTGCCGTCACCATAAGGCTTGATGGCTTCTTCGATCATCTACGACGATGCGATCCAGGGTGAGGTTTTTCTCCCCGGACAGATCCTCGTATTCGGCGGCTTCGTACTGCGGGCCAACTCGCTTGGCCATCTAGAGCAGATCGAAAGCTACGCCCCTGGCCGTCAGGTCAGGTTTGGAAACTTAAACTATACTGCCGACATTCGCGGAGACTTGATCTTCAACGAATTCGAGCCTATGTCACGTGCGCCGCATAGTCACAACGAGCATGACTTAGCTCTGTCGTCGGACGGTGTTCGGGAGATCACACCTGTGGCTACTCCGGCTCTCAATCCGGAGCAGATGGCGCCGTCCGAGGACGGGTGGATGGACCCCGCCACGGAGGCCGCACACTCAGCGGCGATAGAGCGGAATACTGACTTTACCTCCTACGAGACCTATGTTGCCGGATCCTTGGATTCGTCCCCGGCCACGGGCTCCGAACCGCCTGCGTCCATGCCTATCGAATCCGATTGGGCGCCGATGATGGAGTTTTCCTCCGCGGATATCTTTCAGCACTCGCCCTTGGGCGATGTGCTAAATTCATTAAGGTCTCTCTCCTTGTTAGGGGGCCCTTGGCCGAACTATGTCCGGCTCGAGCAGGAAGCGAACGACGAAGAAATTCGTTCCCCACCCACTTAATAGCCACCGTCGACGACTTAACCGACATGCTCGATTTGGACTCCGAAGACATCGACGGTATGGACGACGATGCAGGAGAGGAACAGGAACCACCGCCCACAGGGCGCTGGGCTGCCACTTCATCACACGATATATCTGGTGGATACACCCAAAGAAAACAATGACGAGGAATGGAAGGATGCAGCGAAGGATAGTTCCCTCGAGAAGCAACCAAAGCGACGGCGTAGGCGCCGCTCCAAATCCCGCCTCGGCAAAAACAGCGATAACAGCGCAAGGAAAAATAATACCCCTGTCAACTCCAAAGGAAACGACGACCACATGGACCCAGCGACAGAGCAGGACAAGCCAACGGACGGCGAACATAGTACGAAGCCGCTGTCCGATCACGGCGACGCCGAGGATAATGCTAATCAACCTGTCTCGGGAGAGGAGAACAGTCCGGACGACGATGCACACATCATCTCGAAAAGGCACCTGGAACAAGAGAACCTCCATAGAAGGCTTATTGCCACCGCGAGGAGTCTAAAGAAGCAGAAGCAAAGGCTTAAGGCCGCGCAAAATACACTCAGCAGTAGATGGAACAAAGTGCTCGACACTGCAGAAAAGTACGGTGGCAGTCGCCACACAAAGAGCTATCCAAAGCGCAAGTTGCTGCCTGAATTCGATGACGAGGCTTTAGAGCCTATACAGCCGAAAAATAAAATGGCCGATCAGCCGGATCGACCACCCCGTGGCCGCGATAGGGCGGCTAACGATGTCAGTATGACCAGGTCCATCTACGGATCTAGGAAACGCGCTCCGGCACAGAATCAAAATCGAACACTACAACCGTCAGAACGTCATGACACATCCAAGTACAGGGGTGCCGCGCACCCCCTATGCTTCACCGATGAGGTGCTGGATCACGAATTTCCAGAGGGATTCAAACCTGTGAACATAGAGGCGTACGACGGAACGACAGACCCTGGGGTCTGGATCGAGGACTTTATCCTCCATATCCATATGGCTCGCGGAGATGATCTCCACGCCATCAAATACTTGCCCCTCAAGTTGAAAGGACCAGCTCGGCATTGGCTGAAGAGCCTCCCCGAAAACTCAATTGGAAGTTGGGAAGAGCTTGAGGATGCTTTTAATTAGGGCTAATTTTCAAGGGACCTATGGCCGGCCTCCGGATGCAGACGATTTAAGTCATATAATTCAACAGCCCGGAGAGTCAGCCCGAAAGCTTTGGAACAGATTCCTCACTAAGAAGAATCAAATTGTTGACTGCCCTGACACCGAAGCCTTAGCGGCTTTCAAACACAGTGTCCGGGACGAATGGCTCGCCAGACACCTCGGCCACGAAAAACCGAGGACAATGGCAGCCTTAACAAGCCTTATGACCCGCTTTTGCCCGGGCGAAGATAGTTGGCTGGCCCGTAGCGGCACCAGTGACCCAGGCACATCCGAAGTCAGGGATGGTAATGGAAAACCACGACGCAATAAAAGTAAGCACCAAAACAATGAAGACAGCCCAGACAACACGGCGGTAAACGCCGGATTCAGGGGCTCTCGACCCGGTCAACGGAAAAAGCCATTTAAAGGCAGCAGAGATGGACCGTCCAGCCTAAACAAGATTCTAGACAGATTATGTCAGATTCATGGCACCTCCGACAAACCTACAAATCACACCAACAGAGAATCCTGGGTTTTCAAGTAGGCCGGTAAGCTAAACGCCGAACACAAGGGGAGGGAGACACCAAGTGAAGACGAGGATGAGCCTCGCCAGCAAAACACTGGGGGATAGAAAAATTCCCACCAGAGGTCAAAACAGTGAACATGATTCACGTAACAAAGAGGAGGAGCAAACACGCACTCCGAGACGTATGCGCCGTAGAGCCCGTCACCCCCAAGTTCAACCCTTGGTTGGCCCCGATCACTTTTGATCGCAGGGATAACCCGACCAGTATCCGGCACGGAGGATCGGCTGCCTTGGTACTAGACCCAATAATCAACGGATACCATCTCACCCGAGTCCTTATGGACAGCGGCAGTAGTCTTAATCTGATATATCAGGACACAGTCCGCAAAATGGGGATAGATCCGACGAGAATCAGCCAAAGCAATACTACCTTTAAAGGAGTAATACCAGGCCAAGAGGCCCGCTGCACGGGCTCTCTAGTACTAGAGGTTGTATTCGGCTCTCCCGACAACTTCCGAAGTGAAAAGTTAACCTTCGACATCGCTCCATTCCAAAGCAGCTATCAAGCACTACTCGGAAGAACGACCTTCGCTCGTTTTAATGCAGTACCGCATTACGCTTATCTTAAGCTTAAGATGCCCGGTCCGCGTGACATCATCATATTTAGCGAAAACACAGAGCGTTCCTTACGCGCGGAAGAATGTGTGGCGGCTTTAGCAGCCGAAGACTGAACGACCTCCCCAACCAGAATAAATGATAGGTCGTCAAGACCGCGGACACGGCTAGACGAGTCTGGCGCACCACTAGCTGTAACAGCTCCGATAAACCTGAGATTGGGTCGACGGATATACTCCCATAGGTGGTGCTAGGGGCTTCCCGCATGTAAAAAGGGCTACAGTTCGGCTGGACCTTATTTAGATTGAATTTTAATGGTTTATTAAGAATAACCAATTTTCGCACGAAGACTTTCACCTAAGTTTTTCTTTTTTACAGATGATAATCGTGCTACACCCTTCCAGGATATGGCACAACGGAGACACAGGCGCAGACGTGCAGCAGGGCCCCGCTCAAAGGTTTCTTTTTAGATTAAGACCCTGTGTAAACCTTTCTTACTGTCTCTTGTTGCTTCACACCCTCCAGATACTCAACACAACCGAGAGGGATGCTGGCGTTATTGGCATTTCGCCACGTCAGACTAATGCACGTACCTGGAAATTCAGGGTTCATTATTAAGGGCGTTACTCAGCCCGATATATGTTGTAAAGACCGAATACCTTAGGGAGTGTTCGGCGGCGCGAGTTTGGCCTTATATGCATCAGCTCCGAATCATGTCTTTGGTCAAAAGTTGGGTTTGCCCGGCTCCTGTGTTTTGCTACCTTACGTTCCGCTCTATCGGCTAAGGTGGCACCGGGAGAACTACTGCGATTGTGCCTTGGTTCATCCGGACGAGCACCTCAGTAGAGAAAGCCGAAAATTGACTGTCATGATAAAGCGCGAGACTGGTCAACCACTCGATGACTCATCGGAATCTTCGCGATTCCTCCGCATTAACGAAGGACCGGTTTCCCGGTCAAGTATGTACGCGCACCGTATTCAGATAGACGCGGAAGTACCAGGGGCTATATAGTAGCCCCACCGTCAAACTCCTATGGCTAAGTGAAAGTGTTAAAGCAATATAGTCCGATTGCCTTGTTCGCCGCTCTATCACCTCCTTAATGGACCAAGACGTTGGATCAAGTGTGAATACGCGCTTTTTCGAACACCCCCGCATTATATGCGTGGGGGCTGAAGCCGACTACTGCAAACTTTCAGGTTATATACATACATAAACGACCGCACAGGAGGCATCATAATGCTTTCAGGCAAAAGTACAAACACAGCCTTTATAATCATAATAGCATTGTTTTTACAATTGGGATACATGTCACTCAAACATGATACTCTTCGAGCACTGAGCCTCTATTAAACGAGCACCTTCTAGGACTTCTTCAAAATAGTGCTCGGCCGAGACCTGGCCCACGGCCGGACCCCGGGTTGCAATAGCGGTGGCCTCCATCTCTGCCCAGTATGTCTTAACACGGGCAAGAGCCATCCGCGCACCCTCTATGCACGCCGACCTCTTTACAGCGTCGATATGCGGCACAGCACCAAGGAATCATTGCACTAAACCAAAATAACTATTCGTCCTTGGTCCTTCTGGCCAAAGATGATCCACGACAGACCTCATGGCAAGCCCGGACAACCTGTGGAGCTCAGCCCACTCGGCCATTTGCTCATTTAATAGCAGCGGACGCGTTGGAGCACTGAACTGCGACCAGAACAACTTTTCCACTTCGTGACCTTTCTGATCTTTGAAAAACTCCGTCGCATCAGCAGCACTCATTGCCAAGTCCAAGTACGCGTCTGCAGCACTCCATAATTGATCCGGAGGGGCATACTTCGGATCTCCGAACTTCGTCCGCAACAAAAAGGGCTTCCCAACCATGATATCTCCGGCTTGACGAAGCTCCTCCTTCGCCGCTCTAATTCTAGAGCGGGTTTCCTTGGCTGCTACCATGGCTTTCTTCAGGTCCGCCGCTTTTGCTTGGCTTTCCCTTTCAAGAAGCTCATAACGGTCAGCGGCATCCTTCAACTCAACAGCCATCTTGGCTATTTTATCTTTGCTCTGGCGATGCGCAGCCTGTTTGGCTCTTAACTCTTCGACCGCCTTTAGGGAGGCCGCATCACTTCTCCTGGCTTGTTCCTTGGCTCGGGCAAGTTCTGCCCGAAGGGTCTCCATGGTGGCAGCTCCATCTGCAGTAACATCATATTATAGATACTAGCATCATGCTCCTCTTAATATATGTTGACCACGGGAGAATACATACCCTGTGCCTCGTCAAGCCGCTTGTTTACAAGCACGATGTCGGCATCTGCCACATCAAGTTGCCGCCTCAGTTCGGCAAATTCGCCAGTCCGGCCAGCCACCGGACCCTCAGCCGCCTGCACATGAAAGCAACATGATCATTACCTGGGACTATGATCCTCTGTTTTCCGCCTTTGGACAGCAACCAGAGTCTCAGGGGCTACTGTCTGCATAGGGCACACCTAGCGTGTGCGGTACCATCAAAAAATATATACATTACTTTGCGTACCTCAAAGCCTCTTAGCACGCTCATAAAAGCTTCATGCAACCCACTTTCGGCGGATGAGATCCTCTCAACCACCGTACCCATTAAAGTATGATGCGCCTCTGAGATAGCCGCTTACTCCAGAAGACTCATCAGCGCGTCCGGTCGTGCATCGGACAGTCCCAGACTCTTTCTGTTGCTCTCCTTAGGAGCCGAATACTCCGGACTTGGGTGGTCGGAGGGTTACCGTCCGGCCTTGGCGGATCAGGAGAAATTCTCCGCGACGACACCTCAGGGTCGTCCGCCTCATGAGGCGAGGATACAGGGGGAGGCGTTTCGCTCTCCATCATCTCTGGAAGAAGATCCCCCGAAGACGAACTCTGTCGAGAAGGGCTACGATCCGAACTGCAAGACATGCGTCGCGGTTATTGTCCTCAGAGATGAAGCAGGATATATTTACCAAAAAGTACTCGTGTTCACTTACAGCTCGGTGGAGGGCTGATCCCCTTGCGGGCACAGTGCGGTAAGGATGCCCTCCGGGGCAGGACCCCCTGGCGAAGGTTTCTTCCCTCGTTTGGAAACCCTCATTTCCAAATCTTCAGAGGCGGTCCTCTTCCATCCTTGGGGAGAGGGAATTTTAGATTCTTCTCCCCGGTTATCCTCCTTCGCGGAGACACTAATTCCCCCGGTTTGGATGAGTAATGTGTGAGGCCCGCTTTCGGCTTCTTTATTCCTCCCTTTATCTTCCCCTGATGGCGCTTGATAAGGTGCGAGCTCAAGCATCCTAGCTAGTACAGGATCTGGTGAGCCTTCGGGAAGGGGGGCCGAACACCTGATCATCTTCGCCTTTTTTATCCAGTCCTGGTCAAAGATCGATTTTTTAGAATGATGTTGTAACAAATTAAAAGATAGCGTGTTCGACCGCGGAATTACTTACGTGGGTATCTGGACGATTGCAGTTTAGAATCCATACATCCCTTCGAGCGTCACGTCGAATAATTGGTGAATAGTTCGTGGTCCTTCCGGGTTGAACTCCCACATACGGAGAGGTCGACGTTGGCATGGTAGGACCCGACGAACTAGCATGACTTGCATTACCTTGTCGAGGCCGACATCTCTCTTGAGGAGATCTCGGATGCGACTCTGCAATGTCGGCACGTCATTAACTGGCCCCCAGTCCAGCCCCTTGTTAACCCATGACGCCAGTTATGGCGGGGGGCCTGAACGGAAGGCGGGGGCAGCTGCCCACTTAGTACTTCGGGGAGCCGTGATGTAAAACCACTCTCGCTGCCATAAGTTGGATATCTCCGGGAAGGAACCCTTTGGCCATGGATCATCGGCGCCTTTGCTTATTATGGCACCTCCGCATTCTGCGTGTCGCCCATCGATCATCTTCGGCTTCACATTGAAGGTCTTGAGCCATAAGCCGAAGTGTGGAGTGATGCGGAGGAAGGCCTCACACACGACGATAAACGACGAGATGTGAAGGATGGAATCTGGAGCTAGATCATGGAAATCGAGCCCGTAATAGAACAAAATCCCTCTAACAAAGGGATCAAGACTAAAGCCTAGCCCTCGGAGGAAGTGGGAAACAAATACGACACTCTCGTTGGGTTCGGGAGTAGGGATGACCTGCCCTGGAGCATGCAGCCTGTGCGAGATTTCAGCGGTTAGGTACCTGGCTTCTCTTAGCTTCTTGATGTCCTCCTCTGTGACAGAAGAGGCTATCCACCGGCCTTGAAGGTTGGATCCAGACATGATTGAAGGTCCGAAGCGCTTAGCCGGAGCCTCGGGTATTGGAATTTGAGGTGGGGGAAGGGAAGGATCGAGCGCGAGAAGAAAAGGACAGGCCTTGGCCCCTTAATAAACAGGGTGAATATCAAGCGTCCTCCGCGTGACCGTTTGGAACTTGCCTAAAATCGAGGAGTCATACCAACGGGCACGATTGGGTTACCCACACCCGTATTGATGAGAATCCCATGATAAGAGGAACACGATCTCTGCTTCGACAAGACGTGCCAATAAAACCGCCTCGCGACATGCGCAGTGGCAGGCTGGGAAAAACGGTCCGTCATGACCGGACCACGGCAGAATGTCACGCTACAAAAAGTTGTCAGCAGATTAGATTTGTGGGAATATTATACTCTCTACGGTGGTATGTGGAATTTGTTTTTCAGAGTCGGACACGATCCTCGTGTTCAAAATCTTCTATGGAGTATTCGGAGGAGGAACCCACCTTGTAATGCCGAAGACAATCTGCACGCCGGACTCATCGTCATTGAAGCCTGGTTCAGGGGCTACTGAGGGAGTCCTGGATTAGGGAGTCCTCGGACTGCCGGACTATACTTTGGCCGGACTGTTGGACTATGAAGATACAAGATTGAAGACTTTGTCCCGTGTCCGGATGGGACTCTCCTTTGCGTGGAAGACAGGCTTGGCAATTCGGATATGTAGATCTCCTCCCTTGTAACCGACTCTGTGTAACCCTAGCCCCCTCCGGTGTCTATATAAACCGGAGGGTTTAGTCCGTAGGACAACAACAATAATAATCATAGGCTAGCTTCTAGGGTTTAGCCTCTACGATCTCTTGGTAGATCAACTCTTGTAATACTCATATCATCAAGATCAATCAAGCAGGAAGTAGGGTATTACCTCCATCAAGAGGGCCCGAACCTGGGTAAACATTGTGTCCCCCGCCTCCTGTTACCATCCGCCTTAGACGCACAGTTCGGGACCCCCTACCCGAGATCCGCCGGTTTTGACACCGATAGCCACCCTTCCAGCTGAGTTGGGGCTCCTGAGCACCCTCTCCAATGGGTAGGCCGAGTGGACCTTGATGGGGTGGCCCTGGAAGTAGTGCCGCAGCTTGCGCGAGGCCACCAAGAGCGCGAGCAGGAGCTTCTGAGGCATGGGGTATCGTGCCCTTGCGTCCCACAACACCGTGCTGACAAAATACACCGGGTGCTCGACAAGGGCTGGCGCGTTGGCGAGGCTCGGGTCTTGGGGAGATTGGGGCGTCTCCTGAGGTGGAGGGGCTCCTGAGGTCTGACTGCTTTCGGGAATTTCGGCAACGTTGTCTTGCCGAGCTTGGTCTTTTGGTGCTGAGGCTTTTGCGGCGCCTTCCTGACCCTGCATTACTTCAGATATAGCTTGGCGCGGTGCGCCCTTGGCTTGGTGCTCCTCCCGAACTGCCACCAGCGCTGCGCTGGCGGAGTACGAGGTGGCGGCAAGGTAGAGCACTAAGGGCTCGAGAGGTCGTGGTGCCACCATCACCGGAGGACTGGTCAGGTATTTCTTGAGGTCTTGGAAGGCTCGGTCGGCCTCTGGTGTCCACTCGAACGGGCCCTTCTTCTTATGAGCTTGAAGAAGGGTAAGGCACGCTCTCCCAGCTTGGAGATGAAACACCCCAACGCAGTCACTCATCCCGCCAGCTTCTGCATCTCTTTGAGGGTTTGCGGCGGGCTCATGTCCTCGATGGCCTTGATCTTCTCCGGGTTCGCCTCTTTCCCTTTGTGGGATACGAGGAACCCCAGCAGCTTGCCGGAAGGGACACCGAACACACACTTCTCCGGGTTAAGCCGCAAGTTCACCTGGCGCAGGCTCTCGAAGGTCTCCTCCAAGTCTTGAATCAAGGTTCTCGCCTCCCGAGACTTCACCACTATGTCGTCGACATAGGCCTCTGTGTTTCTCCCGAGCTACCGCCCCAAGGCGATGTGCATCAGCCACTGAAAGGTCGCGCCCGTGTTGCGCAGCCCGAAGGGCATGCAGGTGTAGCAGTACACCCCACACGGGGTCAGGAAGGCTGTCTTATCTACATCTTCCACCGCCATCTTGATCTGGTGATACCCTGAGAACGCGTCCAGGAAGCACAGCAGGTCGCACTCGGCGGTGGAGTCGACGATCTGATCGATGCGTGGAAGCAGGAAGGGATCTTGGGGGCAGGCCTTATTAAGGTTGGTGAAATCGACGCACATCCATTCCTTCCTGCTTTTCTTCGGCACTACGACGGGGTTTGCCAGCCATGTGGGATACCGAACCTCGCGAATGGCACCTGCCGCCTCCAGCTTACGGGTCTCCTAGACGATGAAGGCTTGCTTCTTCGTGGATTGCCGCCTCGCTCGTTGCTTGACAGGGCGCATGTTGGGGCACACCCTTAAGTGATGCTGAATCACCTCTCTCGGAACCCCCACCAGCTGATTGGGCTCCCATGCGAATATGTCCTTGTTTCGCGCAAGAACCTCACCAGCGCCTCTTCTTGGACGGAATCGAGGCCGGCACCTATGGTAAAGGTGGCTCCTGAGGGTCCGTCCTCATTGACTGGCACCTGCTTGGTTTCCGCCTTGTCTTGGGTGAACAACTGCTTCTTCTTGGTAGGCGCGGCCTCTTTGGCTTCGGGGGTACCGGCGCCGTCGGGCTGCACCGCCGCTGCGGTCTTGAAGGCAAGCTTGAGTGCCGTTACGGCCTCCTTGGTGTCCCCCTTGATGGTGAGGACGCCCTTGCTCCCAGGCATCTTCATGAGGTTGTAGGCCGAGTGAGTCGCCGCCATGAACTGGGCGAGAGCTGGGTACCCGAGGATGGCGTTGTATGGGAGGCCGATGCGGGCGATGTCGAAGTCGACCAGCTCGGTGCGGTAGTTGTCGCGCGTGCCGAAGGTGACTGGGAGACGGATCTGTCCCATTGAGTGGGCAACGCCGCCACCAACTCCTAAGAAGGGCTTGCTGAGACTGAGCCGCTCGAGCGGCACGTGAAGAAGGCTGAAGGCCTCCATGAGAGCAAGTTGAGGCCGGCACCACCGTCGATGAGGGTCTTGGTAACATCTACGTTATAGATGGTGGGCATGCAGAGCATTGGGAGCACGCCCGAGCCGGCGGTGGAGTCGGGATGGCCTTCTGAGCTGAAGGTGAGGTCGGCCTCTGCTGCAGCCCAACTTGGCGGAGCCCCCGGGCGCTTGGAAGCGGCCCCAATCTGACGGAGGAATGGCTTAACATGGCGATCTGAAGGCGGTGCTTGAGAGCCGCCCAGCAGGGCTGCGACTGCGTGGTGCACCGGCACCGCATAGCGAGCAGTGAAGAGGTCGCGAAGTTCCCCCAGGACGCCACCATGGATCCAGGGAGGTTGAGCAGCCAGGCGCGTGGCTCGCCGACGAGGGCCATGGGGAACTAGTTGGCCATGACCTTGTCGTCGCCCCCGGCCTCGAGGACGGCCTCCTCGTACGCCAGTTGGAACGGCGACGGGTCCGCCGCGCCGTCGTAGTGCGGCGGCATCTCCGGCCTGAACTTGGGTGGCCATCGCACCCGTTGCAGGGCGGGGGCCAGGGCTCGGAGCCCCCTGGCCCCGTCGTCAACACCTGTCGCAGGAGCGGATGACGGGGCACCCGCCATGGGGGCGAAGTGCGGCGGCGCGGGGCGTAGGCCCATGGAGAGAAGCTACGGCGCACCCCTACCTGGCGCGCCAAATGTTGGATGTGGGGTTCCGGCAAAACCCTTAAGGTTCGAACTCTGGGGTGCGCGCGAAGTCTTTTCCTCCTACCAATCCATGCCCTAGCTCGCTAAGATCTCACGGACGAACTCGATGAACTCACAACACAGAGAGACACGAGGTTTATGCTGGTTTGGGCCACCGTTGTGGTGTAATACCCTACTCCAGTGTGTGGTGGTGGATTGCCTCTTGGGCTGATGAAGAACAGTACAAGGGGAAGAACAACCTCCTGAGGTTGAGGTGTTCTTGTGCTCTGTGGACTAGTGGATGAGAACTTGGTCAGTTCAACTTGCCCCTACTGTGGTGGCTAGCTCTACTTATATAGGCCCTGGTCCTCTCCCCAAATATTGAGCGGGAAGGGAGCCAACAACGGCGGGCAAATTTGAAAGGGGACAGCTAGTACAAGCTATCCTGACAAAAGCGGTCTTCGCGTGCAAAGGCTCTAGTGGTGATGCCGTCTGGGGCTCCATGGTGACCCCCGTCTTGCCATCCCGCTGGTCTTGGTCTTGTTGCACCGATATGGAAACCTTTGCCTGATGCCTCGGTACTCCGCGCCTGCGCCTGCCTCCTTAGCACCAAAGAGGAAACAAGGACGCTGCGTGCACTGGCGCCCGCCTGGCACCGATCGTCATGGCTCACGTCACGAGAGCCTCGTGAGGTTTGCCCCGCCTTGATATCTCCGCTCCTCGCAAGGCGGCCTGGTGAGGCCGCTCTTGAGGAGGTCTTGTGCCATCCGCCTCATGAGGCTTGGCCCCTCGCGAGGGTCTTGAATGCTTTGTTGATGAAGATGGGTCGTACAGGCCTGCTAGCATAGCCATGCCGTGGGCCGCAGGCAGGCAAGTCTGGGGGACTCCCGTTCCCCGAACGCCGACAGGTACAGTAGTTTTCTTCAAGTCATGATGGTTCCTTCGTCCGAGAAACTTCACAGTGGGAAAGGTTGGGCCTATGACTTGACGGCTCATTAGTCACTATTACTGCGGCGCGACGACCGGGGTGACTATCCCTTGGAGTTCCGCATGCATGGCAAGTGGACCAGGATGGTCGACGTCCCACATGTCGGCGAATGGAAGTATTCTTTCTGATATCGAGGAGCAAGGAAACCGCGTGGTATAGTATCACTGCTGATTTATATTTATTTTTTATTTTTGATGAAAGCTAGCGTTTCAACTCTTACGACGAAGGAGTGCCAAACACGGCACGTGCTGGATGTCCCACACGTCAGCGAAAGGAGTGGGACATGAACAGCGTAGTAGAGCTTCTCCACTTCTTCCACTTCTAGGTCGGAGACCACACGTAGTAGTACTAGCGGTATGAACTGTTAGAAGGGAGAGAGGGATTGGTGGAATCGTTCGATTGCATTGCTTGAGCCTCGTGGGCGTATATATAGTGAGTACATGATCTGCTTGGAGTACAAGACAAGCCAGAATACTTCCTAGTTTATCCTATGTTTCCTAATACAATCACGTTACTCAACATCCCCCCGCACTCACAACGGTAGCGACGCAGACGGTGAGACTAGAGAAGAATCCGAGGGCAAGCCGACGGACACCCCCCCCACAGTCGTAACGGTCGATGCATCTCAGAGTTGTGGCTGGAGTGGAAACTGACGGGTTGCTCAAGCAGACAGTAGCCCTTTGTGCCGTTTGTCGATGTAGCCGAGAGCGTGTGTGGTGGAGCCGTGGTATCGGAGCCAAGAGGTCTCGAGTTCAAGACCCGGCTGGCGCAATTAAATTGCAGCCCACTTTCGGTCCACGTTTAGGCCTGAGGGAGCCACACGTGAGGGGGAGTGTTGACGTATAATGTGGTGCCTAGTCTCTTCCATCAGATCGGTCTTTTGGTTGCATTGGCTAGAGCATGCACTTCTACATGAACGATACAAAGCGCGACCCGGAGAGAAAGACACGTCTAGTTGGAAGGTCTCGGCCCATACACGTAAACACACATAAAACCTAATATGTGCCTCCAATTAATATAGTAGTAGGGTACTTAGGCACGTACATCATAACATCACCATGCATTGCACGTACAACATTTAGTGGTAGTAAGAGACAAATGCCTATATTCCACGCACATTCTACTATTTGTGCCTTTCTACTTCACTTACTGCGCTATAATACTCAGGTTCGTACGTCCACTCCTCGGTACATGTCCGTCTCGTAGTTCCAGTCCCACGTGTTCTTCTTAGATGGAACAATCTGTAACGGTGGGCAACGGGAGTCCATATCATCGCAACTTCTTAGTGTGGCTCCCCACGATGGAGACTCATAAAAACTATGGCCAGCCTCGACGCAAAGCAGTCGCGTGCACCTGGAAGCGGCGCTCTCTCGGCCGTCGCGCTGCTTCAAAGCCGGCGCCAGAAAGAGGTCGCCTCCGCTCTGGCCGGGCATTAATGCGGCACTGACGCTCTGGGGCAACACTAACCATTTCACGCGGGAAGCGCGCGCCAGCAAGGGAGGGGCTATGGGTCGGCCAGGGCGGCCAGACGCGGGCGTGGTGGTGGTATGGATTTTGAACCGTTTCAAGTGTAGTGCTGATAGTTTGCAAAACTACTCAATTATTGCACTCAGTTTCCTAAGAAATTGTGGTAAAAACATTACTTGTAATGCATGCATGCGTGACCAATATAAATGACCATTAAAAACTAGTACATGCACGCAATGATTTAATGGACATTGTAATCTCAACATGTGATGGGAGCTCTAAATTTGAATTTGAAACTTATAAAACGAAAAAATTCAAAACAAATAAACTGGAAGAGGGGGAGTATACCGTAGGATGTGTCCCATATGAAACAAATCCCCTGGTTTGTCACCGTGAAGATGCGGTTAGAAAGGAGCACAACGTCTTCGTACTCGTACGGCAACAAATCGATCATAGAGAGCATGGTCCACCTTTGACCGCCATGTACAGGGTTCGTGAAAGCAATCGTGATGTCGAACACCATGATGAGAGTGTAATTTTGGTTGGCAGACGACCTTATCGGGGCTTCCGGGATTGCTATCTTCTTCAATCTCACTGTGGTTCCATCGTACCAATACAGGAGATGGCCCGTTGCATGGCTCATCCCTATGTTGGACAAAGGTTCTATGGGAACGGGGTCACCATTGTAAATGTTGTGCAAATTGATGTTGGTACCCTCCCGTACATATGCAAGCCAATCTCCACTGGCACCAAGCCTAACCTGTGAAACAGTGGGTAGCGGGGGAATTAGGAAATGGACACGGAAGTAGTTTTTAGAATGCATTTACTATGTGATCAAACTCATCACTTACCTGCTCATCGGACAAAATCTGAGTGCGCCTCAACGTCGACATCTCAAGGGGCGTCAACTTGCAACTACGACCGCGCTGGAGAGACCCCCAAGGAAACATCCTCGTGCGTTGCACGTAACATCAAGATGCATTTGTATGAGTAGTTTATCTTGTGAGAGAAAAGGATGAACGAGGGAAGGCCTTATTTGCAAATGTGGAGAGGGGTGTGGGTATCTTTTTGCAAAATTGCCATAGTTTTCTTCCTATCTGTCAGATATAAATTGGACGGCCTATATTGCAGGATGGCAGGCACACCATCATCACCAACTCTGTTTTTTATAAGAGTAGTAGTAGAGTAGTAGAAGAGAGATAGATATAGATAGATTATTATTATTATAAGAGTAGAGATAGAGATTTTAGGGAGCTGGCAGGCAGTTCGTTGTACGGCACATTCGCGTCCATCCACTAGCCCGGAATTAAAGCACACATGACATTTACAGCGACTGGGATTAGTTGTTTTCCGGGCGCATGGACCAACGCGGACTAGCGGACCTGGTCGCCCTTTTTCGAGCACGCCTTCGACAAGTACATGCATGGCATGCGTGCATGCAAATCTTGCGTGACCAAACCGTGCGAAGCGCAGTCGTAGGCTGTCGAACTGCAGCCTGCATGTTGCAGCCATGTCATCCACACGCAACCTAAAGGCCAGTTCATACTCCGCTGAACTACACTGTACAACTATGCATTGTTTGGCACGGACGTTCCTTGGAGCTCGTGCTGCAACTGGCATACTCCATAACCCTCTTCCCTTCTCCTTCCTCTTCCACCGCCCGCACACGTCCGCAGGAAGCGACCGGTCAACCCTTATATTGGAGTGCTAGCACAAAAAGATTGATATGTCTCCAAGGTATCTATAATTTATGAAGTATTCATGCTATTATATTATCCATCTTGGATGTTTTATATGCATTTATATGCTATTTTATATGATTTTTGGGACTAACCTATTAACCTAGAGCCCAGTGCCAGTTTCTGTTTTTTTCCTTGTTTTTGAGTTCTACAGAAAAGGAATACCAAACGGAGTCCAATTGACGTGCCAATTTTTGACGATTTTTTATGGACCAAAAGAAGCCCCCGGAGTGAAAGAGTTGGGCCAGAAAAGTCCCGAGCCATCCACGAGGGTGGGGGGCGCGCCCACCCCCCTGGGCGTGCGCCCCTCTCTCGTGGACGGCTCGGAGACCCCCCCTGACGTGAGACCTACGCCAAAAATTCCTATAAATACAGAAACCTCCGAAAAATAACCTAGATCGGGAGTTTCGCCGCCGCAAGCCTCTGTAGCCACCGAAAACCAATCTAGACCCGTTCCGGCACCCTGCCGGAGGGGGGAATGCCTCTCCGGTGGCCATCTTCATCATCCCGGCCCTCTCCATGACGAGGAGGGAGTAGTTCACCCTCGGGGCTGAGGGTATGTACCAGTAGCTATGTGTTTGATCTCTCTCTCTCTCTCGTGTTCTTGATTCGGCACGATCTTGATGTACCGCGAGCTTTGCTATTATAGTTGGATCTTATGATGTTTCTCCCCCTCTACTCTCTTGTAATGGATTGAGTTTTCCCTTTTAAGCTATCTTATCGGATTGTGTCTTTAAGGATTTGAGAACACTTGATGTATGTCTTGCATGTGCTTATCTGTGGTGACAATGGGATATTCACGTGATCTACTTGATGTATGTTTTGGGTGATCAACTTGCGGGTTTAGTGACCTTGTGAAATTATGCATAGGGGTTGGCACACGTTTTTGTCTTGACTCTCCGGTAGAAACTTTGGGGCACTCTTTGAAGTTCTTTGTGTTGGTTGAATAGATGAATCTGAGATTGTGTGATGCATATCGTATAATCATACCCACGGATACTTGAGGTGACATTGGAGTATCTAGGTGACATTAGGGTTTTGGTTGATTTGTATCTTAAGGTGTTATTCTAGTACGAACTCTATGATAGATTGAACGGAAAGAATAGCTTCATGTTATTTTACTACGGACTCTTGAATAGATCGATCAGAAAGAATAACTTTGAGGTGGTTTAGTACCCTACAATAATCTCTTTGTTTGTTCTCCGCTATTAGTGACTTTGGAGTGACTCTTTGTTGCATGCTGAGGGATAGTTATATGATCCAATTATGTTATTATTGTTGAGAGAACGTGCACTAGTGAAAGTATGAACCCTAGGCCTTGTTTCCTAGCATTGCAATACCGTTTATGCTCATTTTTATCGCTTGCTACCTTGCTGTTTTTATATTATTAGATTACAAATACTCATATCTATCATCCATATTGCACTTGTATCACCATCTCTTCGCCGAACTAGTGCACCTATACAATTTACCATTGTATTGGGTGTGTTGGGGACACAAGAGACTTTTTGTTATTTGGTTGCAGGGTTGTTTGAGAGAGACCATCTTCATCCTATGCCTCCCATGGATTGATAAACCTTAGGTCATCCACTTGAGGGAAATTTGCTACTGTCCTACAAACCTCTGCACTTGGAGGCCCAACAACGTCTACAAGAAGAAGGTTGTGTAGTAGACATCAAACTCTTTTCTGGCGCCGTTGCCGGGGAGGTGAGTGCTTGAAGGTATATCTTTAGATCTTGCAATCTAATCTTTTTGTTTCTTGTTTTATCACTAGTTTAGTCTATAAAAGAAAACTACAAAAAAATGGAATTAAGGGTGCCTCATATGCTTCATCTTTTTAATGTCTTTCGTGAAAATGATGGGAAGCAAAATTGTGCTCAAGTACTAGAAGAAGAATTACATAGAATGCTTGGCATAAAATATGTGAATGATGAGAATGATTGCAATGTTGTTAGTATGAATTTTTTGAATACCCATGATGCTAATGATATGCAAAGCCACAAGCTTGGGGATGTTATGTTTGATGAAGATGATATGTTTAGTCCCCCAAGTTTTGATGAGCAAATTTATTATGATGAAAGCATGCCTCCTATTTATGATGGTTATTGTGATGACACGTATGCTATAAAGAATAAAGATAACCATGAAACTTGTCATCATGATTTTAATTTTCAATTGGATTATGCTTCACATGATAGTTTTTTTGTTGAGTTTGCTCCCACTACTATTCAGGAGAAGAAGTTTGCTTATGTGGAGAGTAATAAAAAATCTATGCTTATGAATAATGAAAAGAATGCTTTATGTGATAGTTATATTGTTGAATTCATTCATGATTCTACTGAAATTTATTATGAGGGAGGAATATATGCTTGTAGGAATTGCAATAATATCAAGTTTTCTCTCTATGTGCTTAAAGTTTTGAAGTTATGCTTGTTTTGCCTTCCTATGCTAGTTGATTATTGTTCCTATAAGTTGTTTGATCACAAAATCCCTATGCATAGGAAGTGGGTTAGACTTAAATTTTCTAGTCATATTCTTCATGATGCTCTCTTTATGTTTCAATTCTTATCTTTTATGTGAGCATCTTTGAAATCATCATGCCTAGCTAGGGGCGTTAAACGTTAGCGCTTGTTGGGAGGCAACCCAATTTTATTTTTGTTCTTTATTTTTTTGCTCCTGTTTAGTAATAAATAATTCATCTAGCTTCTGTTTAGATGTGGTTTTATGTTTTAATTAGTGTTTGTGCCAAGTAGAACCTTTGGGAAGACTTGGGTGAAGTCTATGTGATCTTGCTGTAAAAAAACAGAAACTTTTGCACTCACGAGATTAGCTGCCATTTTTTACTGGAGAGTGATTTTAGGTTGATTCTTTTTGAAGATGATTAATAGACAAATTCCTCAGGTCCACTAATTTATTTCAGAATTTTTGGAGTTACATAAGTATTCGAATGATACATATTACTATAGACTGTTCTGTTTTTGACAGATTCTGTTTTCATTGTGTTGTTTGCTTCTTTTGATGAATCTATGAGTAGTATCGGAGGGTATGAACCATAGAGAAGTTGGAATACAGTAGCTATTACACCAATATGAATTTAGAATGAGTTCAGAACAGTACCTAAGTGGTGATTTACTGTCTTATACTAACGGAGCTTACGAGTTTTCTGTTGAGTTTTGTGTTGTGAAGTTTTCAAGTTTTGGGTAAAGCTTCGATGGACTATGGAATAAGGAGTGGCAAGAGCCTAAGCTTGGGGATGCCCAAGGAACCCCAAGGTAATATTCAAGGACAACCAATAGCCTAAGCTTGGGGATGCCCCGGATGGCATCCCCTCTTTTGTCTTTGTTCATCGGTAACTTTACTTGGAGCTATATTTTTATTCACCACATGATATGTGTTTTGCTTGGAGCGTCATTTTATTTTGTTAGTATTTGCTTTCTGTTATTTAGAATAATGTTTTGCATCTCTAGTTTCAATAAAAATGTCAAGGATAGCTTTTACCATGCTTATTTTGCAAGTATACATGTTGCTGTTTCAAAACAAAAAGTTTACCGCTGTTGCATAAATTCCCTAGAAAAGTCAGAATGTGATAAAATGTTGAAACTTTTTGAATAATAAGCCTGATAAATTTTCTATAGTGTGGTAGAATTTCATAATTTTTGGAGTTAGGGAAGTATTGATACTCTTGCATTCTTTACAGACTGTACTGTTTTGGCAGATTGCTGTTATGTTTGCATTGTTTGCATATGTTTGCTTGTTTAATGATTCTATTTGAGGATAGGAGTATTAAATATGCAGAGATATTTAGTATCAAATGTTGAATAATAATTTTTGTGATTTTCTGCAGTAGAGAATGATAAGGTTTTTGCATTGGTTTATACTAACTTATCTCACGAGTTCTTGTTGAGTTTGGTGTGGATGAAGCTTTTGAGATTTACGAAACTGTGATATGAGAGGAATTAAGGAGACACAAAAGCCCAAGCTTGCGGATGCCCAAGGCACCCCAAGATAATATTTCAAGAAGTCTCAAGCAGCTAAGCTTGGGGATGCCCCGGTAGGCATCCCACCTTTCTTCTTCAACAATTATCGGTTAGTATCGGTTGAGCCTAAGTTTTTGCTTCTTCACATGATGAGTGCTATCCTTGAAATGTCGTTTTATTTTATTTTGCTTGCTGTTTGAATAAAGTACTTAAGATCTGAAATACTTAAATGAGAGAGAGTCCTCACATAGCTAAATAATTATTTAACTACTCATTGATCTTTACTTATATCTTTTTAGAGTAGTTTGTCATTTACTCGTGTGCTTCACTTATATCCTATGAGTAAATGGTTGAATGAGTTGAATATCATAAATCTGAAATTATATATGTTTCATATGCTTATCCCATGGGGAGTAATGACTTCACATATAAGAAGTAGAGGTGGTAAATTTATTGAAGGTTAGCAAACTTTGTGTTGGTCACTTGAACAATTCATGAAAGAATATTGAAGGAAGAGAGATTTCACATATAAATATACTATCTTGGACATCTTCTCTGATTGTGAGCCCCATTAATTATTTTCAAACCTGAGCAAATTAGTTGAAGTTGGACAAGGAAGACAACATAATGAGTTATGCTTGGGTATATTTGTATAGAAGTTATATTGTTATGGATCCTCTAACATGTGGTGCTTGCTATTTAGAATCCTTTGCTAGCCAAAATTTCTGTACTAAGCGGGAATACTGCTTGTGCATCCAAATTCCTTGAACCAAGTTTCTTCCATGAGTGTCCACCATATCTACCTATATGCGGTATTTACCTGCCGTTCCAAGTAAATTTGCATGTGCCAAACTCTAAACTTTCAAATAATAATCTGTTTTGTATGCCCGAATCGCTCATGTAGTGATTAGGGGCTGTCAGTATCTTCCATGCTAGGTGGGTTATTCTCACGATGAGTGGACTCCGCTCATCATTCACGAGAAAATGGCTGGTAACTGGGATGCCCGGTCCAATGATCAAAAGATCAAAAATAAAATCGCAAATAATTTAAACAAAACTCCTCCGGGATTGTTGATAGTTGGACGGCACCCGTTGTTTCGGACAAGCCGTGGAGTGTGATTGTTGGTTGAGGGGGAGTAAAATCTTTACCTTTCTGTTTGGGAACCGCCTATAATGTATCTAGTATGGAAGATATTGGGAACTCTTGGTCGTTATGTTGACAATGAAAGCATATCTCTCAAAATTATTTTCATCTCTGTTTTAAAGCTTCGAGCTCTGGCACCTCTGCAAATCCCTGCTTCCCTCTGCGAAGGGCCTATCTTTTACTTTTGTGCAAGAGTCAGTAGTATTCCTTCTCATTCCAACCTACTTATTAGTTGGCAAGCATCATGTGATGAGGAAAGATCTAAGCATATATGGCCATTCAAATATATTTGATCATGAATTATTATTGTTGACAATTATCTATATGATAAGTAAGTTGGGAGGCAAAACATTAAGCCCCTATCTTTCTCTGTGTTCGATGGATGCTATTTGTTCTAAAAATATGCTGTGAGTGGTAGCATCATGGAAGACTATATGATAGTTGAGTATGTGGGATTTGCTAAATCAAAGCTCTTACATAGACCCTTCCTGAAAATAAGATGAATTGCAATTGTTTGATGACTGAGGACATAGTTTGTTAGTTTTCAAGAAAGTTTATTGTCTATGCTTTAAGATGTGAATAACTTGTTACTTGATCATGAGAAGTTTTATGAGATGAGCTACTGTTATGACATATAATGATGCTAGAAAAGGTGATTGAAATTATCATTGATCAAACTTGTGCACCTGCTAGCATTCACACTTCATAAATTATTTCTTTTATCATTTACCTACTCGAGGATGAGCGGGAATTAAGCTTGGGGATGCTAATACGTCTCCAACGTATCTATAATTTATGAAGTATTCATGCTATTATATTATCCATCTTGGATGTTTTATATGCATTTATATGCTATTTTATATGATTTTTGGGACTAACCTATTAACCTAGAGCCCAGTGCCAGTTTCTGTTTTTTTCCTTGTTTTTGAGTTTTACAGAAAAGGAATACCAAATGGAGTCCAATTGACGTGCCAATTTTTGACGATTTTTTATGGACCAAAAGAAGCCCCTGGAGTAAAAGAGTTGGACCAGAAGAGTCCCGAGCCATCCACGAGGGTGGGGGCGCGCCCACCCCCCTGGGCATGGGCCCCTATCTCATGGACGGCTCGGAGACCCCCCTGACGTGAGACCTACGGCAAAAATTCCTATAAATACAGAAACCTCCAGAAAGTAACCTAGATCGGGAGTTCTGCCGCCGCAAGCCTCTGTAGCCACCGAAAACCAATCTAGACCCGTTCCGGCACCCTGCCGGAGGGGGGAATCCCTCTCCGGTGGCCATCTTCATCATCCCGGCCCTCTCCATGGCGAGGAGGGAGTAGTTCACCCTCGGGGCTGAGGGTATGTACCAGTAGCTATGTGTTTTATCTCTCTCTCTCTCTCTCGTGTTCTTGATTCGGCACGATCTTGATGTACCGCGAGCTTTGCTATTGTAGTTGGATCTTATGATGTTTCTCCCCCTCTACTCTCTTGTAATGGATTGAGTTTTCCCTTTTAAGCTATCTTATCGGATTGAGTCTTTAAGGATTTGAGAACACTTGATGTATGTCTTGCATGTGCTTATCCGTGGTGACAATGGGATATTCACGTGATCTACTTGATGTATGTTTTGGGTGATCAACTTGCGGGTTCAGCGTCCTTGTGAAATTATGCATAGGGTTTGGCACACGTTTTCGTCTTGACTCTCCGGTAGAAACTTTGGGGCACTCTTTGAAGTTCTTTGTGTTGGTTGAATAGATGAATCTGAGATTGTGTGATGCATATCGTATAATCATACCCACGGATACTTGAGGTGACATTGGAGTATCTAGGTGACATTAGGGTTTTGGTTGATTTGTATCTTAAGGTGTTATTCTAGTACGAACTCTATGATAGATTGAACGGAAAGAATAGCTTCATGTTATTTTACTACGGACTCTTGAATAGATCGCAAAAGAATAACTTTGAGGTGGTTTCGTACCCTACACTAACCTCTTCGTTTGTTCTCCGTTATTAGTGACTTTGGAGTGACTCTTTGTTGCATGTTGAGGGATAGTTATATGATCCAATTATGTTATTATTGTTGAGAGAACTTGCACTAGTGAAAGTATGAACCCTAGGCCTTGTTTCCTAGCATTGGAATACCGTTTACGCTCACTTTTATCGCTTGCTACCTTGCTATTTTTATATTTTCAGATTACAAATACTCATATCTTTCATCCATATTGCACTTGTATCACCATCTCTTCGCCGAACTAGTGCACCTATACAATTTACCATTGCATTGGGTGTGTTGGCGACACAAGAGACTTTTTGTTATTTGGTTGCAGGGTTGTTTGAGAGAGACCATCTTAATCCTACGCCTCCCACGGATTGATAAACCTTACGTCATCCACTTGAGGGAAATTTGCTACTGTCCTACAAACCTCTGCACTTGGAGGCCCAACAACATCTACAAGAAGAAGGTTGTGTAGTAGACATCAAAGATGCATGCATGACATTTCCTTTCTCTTATCTATATGAAATAAATGTGGCGTGAAACTCAAAGCCCTTTAATTCTGAGTATAATGGAAATCATCATCCTCCTCCGGTTCCGCTTCGCCCGCGTCGTCGTCCTCTTGTTCCGGCTCTTGTCGTCGTTCTCCTCCTTCGGCTCCGCGTGCTGCTCCGCCTCCAACGCCTCCTCGTCCGGCTCCGGTGATACGTCTCCAACACATCTATAATTTATGAAGTATTCATGCCATGTTTACAATAGTTTTATATGATTTTGGTATGATTTGATTAGAACTAACCCGGACTGACGCTGTTTTCAGCGGAACTACCGTGGTGTTGTTTTTGTGTAGAAATAGAAGTTCTCGGAATGCCATGAAAATCAACGGAGAATTTTTCTGGAAAATATAAAAAAATATTGGAACGAAGAGTTACCAGAGGGGAGGCCCGTGGGCCCCACGAGGGTGGAGGGCGCGCCCACCCCCTAGGGCGCACCCCTGTGCCTCGTGGACTCCCCGTGGGGCCCCCTGACTTGTTCTCGACGCCAACCTCTCCTATAAATACCCAACCTCCAGAAAATAACCTAGATCGGAAGTTCCACCGCCGCAAGCCTCTGTAGCCACGAGAAATCAATCTAGGCCCTCTTTGGCACCTTGCCGGAGGGGGCCATCATCACCGGAGGCCATGGAGGAAGATCTCGAAGGGGCCATCATCGCCATGAAGGCCAAGGACCAGAGGGAGAATCTCTCCCCATCTAGGGGGAGGCCATGGAGGAGGAAGCACAAGGGGGACAACCTCTCCTCCTCCTCTCTCGGTGGCGCCGGAGTGCCATCGGGAGGGGAATCATCGCCACGGTGATCGTCTTCAACAACATCACCATCCTCATCTCTTTTACGCGGTCCACTCTCCCGCACCCTGCTGTAATCCCTACTTGAACATGGTGCTTTATGCCACATATTCTGATCCAATGATGTGTTGCCATCCTATGATGTTTTCAGTAGATATCCTTTGTCTTTGGGTTGATTGATGATCTAGATTGGTATGAGTTGTATGTTTTATTTTGGTGCTGTCCTATTGTGCCCTCCGTGTCGCGCAAGCGTGAGGAATTCCCGCTGTAGGGTATTGCAATACGTTCATGATTTGCTTATAGTGGGTTGCTTGAGTGACATAAGCATAAACCCGAGTAAGGGGGTTGTTGCATATGGGATAAAGGGGACTTGATATGTTAATGCTATGGTTGGGTTTTACCTTAATGATCTTTAGTAGTTGCGGATGCTTGCTAGAGTTCCAATCATAAGTGCATATGATCCAAGAGGAGAAAGTATGTTAGCTTATTCCTCTCCCTCATATGAAATTGCAATGACGACTACCGGTCTTGTTAACAATTGCCTAGGATAATTCCGCACACCAACCCATCATTATTCCACACTCTCTATTTATAATATTTAGTAATATACTCTAACTTTATGATAACAGCACCTACTTTTATATTTTAGCTCTCCGATATCATGCAAAGTTATCCTCTTCATACCCACAACGTAGTTTTATTTCTCGTTTCTAGTTGGAAGCAAACGTTCGGTATACGTAGAGTCGTATCAGTGGCAGATAGGACTTGAGAGAATATTGATCTTACCTTTAGCTCCTTGTGGGTTCGACACTCCATACTTATCACTTCCACCTTTGGGAATTGCTACGATGATTCCCTGCACTTGGGGATTATCATCCGGCTAGTCCGGACTCTGGAGGCAGGGCGGCTGCGATCCGGGCTTCACGCTGCCTCCAGATTAAAGCGTCGCTCTGGCGGGAGTATGGCGTATGTTGTTACCGTCGGCCGGGCCATGGCTATCGGGCGACGGCGACGAGAGAAGAGGCGGCGGGAGGGGAATGAATGCAGCTACTATTTGGGTTCGCCGTCCGGCTTAAATAAATGCGCACCATCACGTGTACGAGACAGAGTGCGTGTGTGCGACTCTACTCTTCGAACATGTACTCAACCTTTTGCATCGGTATATAAGTATAATGGTAGTATACTTTAGCTAGTGATTTACGTGGCCATGTTAACGTGGTTGTGTAAAAACAAATGTCACTTCCTGCTCGTGATTTGCGTTATATAATTATGAGAAGTTTGCTAACTACTAAAGTAAAGTGGAATTTGTCCATGTTATACAAGTAAATTAAGGTGATTGTTTATCATACAGGTAAGGTTGGATGAAGGGTGGTAGGAACAAATGCTCCGCCTAGAGCATGTGTGTGTGAGATGGAGTCTTAGTGTGTGTGTGTGTGTGTGTGTGTGTGTGTGTGTGTGTGTGTGAAGCGGAGTCTTCGGTTGCAAAAGTAATTTAAGTGTGTGTGGCTTCATCGTAAAGAGGTGATGTGTATGGCAGAGGTGACCAACGAGGGGCTGTGAGAGAGAAGAGGCCCGTAGAGAGGAAAGAGAAGGTGTGCGCGCGTGAGAGGAGTCGACATCGAGAGAACGTGTTTGTTTGAGAGATACCGAGGAAGACTACTATATATCGATGGTGCATGTAGGTGGGAATTAAACGAAGGGATGGTCTTATTGGTTTCGGGGATATAGGGGAAGAGTGAGAGAGGGGGGTAGCTAGAAGGAGATTGTTAAGTGTGAGTGGGTGTTTTACCCATCCAGGTGGAAGTTATGTGCACACAAGAAGAGAAAGATTCGATGTGGGGTTAGGGCTGAGGGTAATTAACTATGTATGGAGACATAGGAGACCTTGAACGTGCATGTGCGAGAGGTATACATGTATATGTGGGATGTGTGCGTGCGCGCGCATGCATGATCGAGATAAAAGAAAGAAGACATAAGTCATAAGATCAACGACATGGGAGAGACAGATCGGTATGACAATATGCATGCATGTGAGATTGCAGGGAAGAAGGCCCGATAATTGAGCATGTGTTTTTGTCTTTAAGAGATAGTGGTGTGGGCTGGAGCATGCATCTCTGGCGAGCAGAGGGAGCGAGACACAACGATTGTGCAAAAGAGATCAACCTATAGATGTATGTATGGAGAGACAGATATAGTGTGCGTGATAGGAAGCAATAGTGCCTGCAAGAAAGAAATGTTGACGGAGAAACTACAGATAGATAGAGAGATAGAGATGCTAGCTAGAGGAACATCAGCTAGTTTGAGTGTTGGAGATGACCGCCGAGTGGTTCAGAGGGTGAAGTTATGTGTGTGTGAGAGAAAGATAAAAAGAGGGTGCATGACTGCATGTAGAGAGAAACATATATAGTGTGCGTGATACGAAGCAAGAGTGAGGGCGAGAAAGAAGGTTGATGGAGAAACAGATAAATAGAAAGATAGAGATTCTAGCTAGTGTGTGTGTTAGAGATAAGAGTTGAGTGGATCAAAAGGCTGAGTTATGTGTGTGGGTGTGAGAGAGATAGAGAGAGGGTGCATGTGAGTCACATACAGACAAATATAAGAGAGAAATCAGATCCCGAGAGACGGAGTTTTGTGTGTGCTAGAGAGAAAGATATTTCACAACGAGAGTGATAGCTAGAGAGACATATCAAGGAACGCGAGATATCTCTAGGGAGAGAGAGAGAGTGTGTGTGAGCGACATACAAGAGAATGGTGGAGAGATATGAGACCCTGGGAGATAGAGTTTGTTTTTGTGTGTGAGAAAGAGATATTTAAGAGGAAGAGTCGTAGCTTTTCATACCTAAGGAGCGCAAGACATCTCTGTGTGAGAGGGGGTGTGCAAGTGCCACACAGGGGAATAGTAGAGAGAAATGAGACTCCGGGAGACAAAGTTTGTGTTCGTGTGAGAGAAAGAGATTTCACAGGGAGAATCATAGTTAGAGACACATAGCAGCGAGCGAGATATACTTAGAGAGAGATAGAGTGAAGGTCGAGGGAGAGAGTACCGGCAGTGTGTTACGAAGATAAAAGATCATTGTCGACATACAAGTAACACGGGAGATACCCGAGAGAGGATGAAGGCGTATAGGTCTAAAGAGAGATATAAGCATGAGTGATAGCTATATGAGACGAATATCTGGATTAAAGAGGATTAAAATATTCAAACTAGAGATCATGACATCGATAATATCATAATGAAAATTGGTGTAGCAAACACGCATATTCATTTGAATTTGGGGACACGTGTAATGCCATATAGTTTATCAATATTAGTGATCCATCAATTCTTTAATTAGATACAATGCATGGTTTATATGCAATTAATGTCTAAACGGGATTACACTATATATTGCGTGTGTGAAACACATTATACATGTTTGAGAAGTAAAAAAAACACATGAAACACACATTAATTGGAGACAGTTAGCGAGGAATGCATACATTGGATTTCAACATAAAAGTGGTTTCAAATATTTGAAAATCCAAATTAAGATGGATCCAACCTTATGAATCTGAGATCAAGCCATTTGTAAACCATATTTATGTATAAAGGGTGTTGTGCTTTTAAAAGTATATATAAAAAATGATGTATATAGGATTTTATTCCAATTGAAAATGGATCCTGCCCGAACAAAAATAGAATACAAACTGGATTCGAATTGAGTTGGCACGGTAAACGTGCACTCTTGCTCTGCAAAAATTTGAATGAAGCGGGGAAAGTCGCAGTAACCGCCCGAAACCAAAATCTGCGAGATGGAAATTACTGCCTATCCCTGACACGCAAAGCCTATCGGCTCGATTTCTATAGGTTTTGACAGGGGTAGGTTTGTAATTTCACTGAAACATGACATAACTGCCTCTTACCCGGATTCATACACGGTGGGCGCCAAAACACAGTGTCTCCTCGGGCAAAATCGCCTCCCTCCCCGATTCATACACGGTGGGCACCAAAACAAACTCTCGTCGGCCGAAATCTCCGTCGGCAAATATTTGGTGTACACGAGATTACCGTCCTATCCCCAACTGACTAATATTGCTGTGATGTAGGAAATTTTAAATGGGGGCTAAGTTTGTAAAGTTCCTCGCATTTGAGACAAGCGCGCCCTGAAGACATGGTTCCCCCTTCCTCTCTCCTTCCATTTCCCCATTCGCACTCCGTGGGCGCCAAAACACCCTCTCCACCCCAGCCTCCTCCGTCCGCCACCCCATCCACCGCCGTCCTCCTCCACCATGCCGGAGCTGACACCCCGACGCTGTCGTCCATTACAAGAGATCGACCTCTCTCATCCACGGCTTCGGACCCGGATCCTTCCATCCCATCCTCTTGTTTCATCCCCGCCGTCGTACACCTTGCCGGCGCCGCTCCTACGACCGTCTCATCCATCGCGCTGAGATATTTCCCCTGCCGCCACCGTCTACCCTCCTAGATGTGCTTCCACACCACTGACAGCCATCGCTACCACAACACCACCAAATTCTCAGCAGATGCATACACGGCGCCGCACCAGAGGTGGTACTCTTTCATATCTGCTCAACTTATTCATCTCAGCAAGAAAATAGATCGCCACTGCTTTACTGTGATTTCTTGTCCATCACTTACTTGTTAGTTGAACGCAAACATTGGTTGCGAAGTTCCCTTTGTCCGGTTTGCACCTTCAGATCCGCCATGGCACGCTCAACACTATACTCGCAATGCTTATGGTTTTCCCCTTTTATATTCCACACTAGTTAAATGACAGTAGACTAAATTTCAAAATTGGGTCAGTCGATTTTTGACAGCTCGCCGGAGTTCACCGATGGGAAGGAAGGGGATCGCCTGAGGGCTGCCCCATTATCTATCTTAGGGTTTCGGGTGGGGATAGTGGTTGTGGGGGGCTGTCGTCGGGCTATGGTGGGGCCTTGCCAGAGGCAAAACTCGACACAGGTGGGGGTGGGTTTAGCTAGAGGGATGGCCGAGGGCGGCGGAAGATAGGAGGTGGTGGGCGGTTCAGGGGAGGGCGGGGGCCGGTGGTTTGGCCGGCGACCCGTGCGGTGGTCTTTAGGGGAAGAATAAGAGGCGAGGAAGAAGAAGGGTTAGGAGATGTAGGATCTTCATCCAACCGCTTGAAATGGTCGACTGACCCAAATGACGAAAGTCAGGCGACTTGCATGTAGACATTCCCATATATTCAGTACTATTATCGTAGGTGCAAGCAGTGCTCCTCAACCCATCAAGCTAAACAACATGCACTCATAATTCCAAACTTAGTTGCTCAAATACAAATCTGATATGATGCTGACATGTACTAAAACAGAGAATGTTTAATTGGTCAGTTAATGTTTCTACTTTACTTTTGAAAAGCACATGCGCCACATTGCGTTCTTTATGCGCTCTGGTTCATCATGTGTGGCCAACCAACATTTTATTATCCAAAATCTGCTTGCTCTTCTTTAGCATGCTCCTCTTCTGTTCTTCCTTTGTAAGACTCTCTCCGTACCTAAATATAAGTCTTTGTAGAGATTCCTCCATGGACTACATACGGAGCAAAATGAGTGAATCTACACTCAAAAATGTATCTATATACATCCGTATGTGATCCATAGTGGAATCTCTACATAGATTTGTGTTTAGGAACAGAGGGAGTATAATAGTTGTACAATATGTTCTTTGTAGTGAAGAGGAGCGGGGACATTTGCAGTGTACAGGTCTATTCAGTCGCTTGTCATGCACGCTTTCAACTCTTCATGTTGGTCTTCATGTTGATTGTCATGGACGCTTTCAACTCTTCGTATTCGATCGTATGTGTCGACTTTGAGAGTTAGAATTATAGTAACAGTACTGCGCCTTCAGTTGTAGAGAGCTGGTATGTGAAGCCTTTCTAGCCGTACAGGCAATACTAGCACATATATTCCAGCAAATTCCACTTTCCTGATTTTACTCCTAATGCTTAGGGTTTTCCAATTATATCCACACTATGATCTGCATAGGTGCTTTGTGTCCTACTAGCAGTTGTCCACCCTTTAAAGCTAAATAACACACCAATTATACGTCCTAAGGTTCTTCAAATACACATGTGATATGATACTGACATTAGCTAACAGACACACATTTAATTGGTTAGCTAATGCTCCCACTTGAGTTTCCAGATGCATGTGGCCACATATAGAGATACATCATGGAATTGCATTTCTTTGGGTGCTCTGATTCATCATGGGTGGGTAACTAACATTGTATAGAAAGAAGGGGAATCTCAATAATATGCTTCCCCTTCTATTCTTTAACATGTTCCTCTTCTGTTCTTCTTTAGTAACTAGAGTATGTTCCTTGTCAGGAAGGGGAGCAGGGACATCTGCAGTCGACAGCTCTATTGGGCCGGTTCTGCTAAATGATTTCGCACTTCAAGTTGGTCTGCCATAATATCCCGGAAATGGTGGGAGCCGTGCGGTCTTTGATAGACTAAACTGATAGTAACAGCTGTGCGCCTTCAGATGAATAGAGCTGGCCTGTAGGTGATCGATAGGCTGCATATTAGTAGCGGCAAAACCCTGTATTTTCCAGCCAGTTCTGCTTTCCCGATTTATTTATGGTGGTTATGGTGTACCCCTATTATCTACACTACGATCTGCCTACTGGCTCTGCGCTCTCGTTATCATGGTTTGGCAATAAACTTTCTACACGGTATATTATGAACCTATCATCTGCCAACTATCCTTACATCTGGAGCTCCCAACATGGAGCCTATTTTTTTGTAGTTGTGTCATATTATATTAATCTACTCACCATATTACAGCACACATGGGCTCTCTCATCATAATCCAGTGATAGTACACAAGGGTTTACAGGGAGCCCCTATTATATTACAATATCCTCTGCATTACAAAGATAATCTCACTACTATTTATGTTTTCACGCTTTTCAGATATTGTACGTAATCACAATGAATATAAGAATGCGCACATCAGAAGAATATTGCGGAACAGTTCAATGGGTAACAAACTTGGCATCAAGGGATTGAGGTCCATTGGGGATGCAATGAAACCCACATGCTCCCGACCTAGATTCCTATTCAGAATATGATCCTAGTGACTATTCTGAGCTCAAGGAGTCAAAGGCAAATGGCCTATCATGTTCACCTAATAAGGTGCCTATTCTAATTTGGCAAGGTTTTATTGGTTGCACATATCTTGCATAAGGTGTCTTGCATTTCTTTTGCTTCGTTGCACCACCATCTGCTTACTTTACTCATGATACATGTGAAGATGCCATGCCCATCCATTATCAACACCTATTCCATTTGTCGTCATACCATGTTTTTCCATTCAAATGTTGCTCTTGTGTTTCAGACATCCAAAAGGAAGAGGGTGATTGCAGAACCTGAAGGAGTACAAGCAAAGTCCTTGAAAAAGGTGGTGCTACCGAAGAAATCACATAGCATCTGATGTATATTGGCGATAGAACCAGTGCCGCAAAACCTAGGATATCGCAACTATGCTAGTCGCTGCTTTGCTCTTGTGAGTACCTATTCTCCTATCGCTGTCCTTACATTCATACCTGGTGGATTATGTGACATCATTGTGCATTATAGCTTGCTTATCCACTGTTCGCTCCAAATTATCAGATCTACATTAATGCTTAAATTAATGTAGAATAAACCCAATGCTTATGAAGAAATTTAGTTCTGCATTGTTCTTGTAAGTATCTGATGTCCTTCATCATTGTACTTATATTTGTCAGCTAGTTCTTCATGTACACTTTGCAGCTTATTTTCCCTTGTCCTCCATTTTCTACACATCAGATCTACATTTACTCTTGCCAAAATATTAAACAAAACCAATGTTACCGAAGTTTAGCTCCGCATTGCTCTTGTCAGTGCATTTTGCATGTATGTTGTATTTACATTTGTACTCTGCATCTTAATTTAAATAATCACCATTTGTTCCTATATTTTCACATCTTCATTTACTTTTAACAAAATGTAGAATAAAACCAATGCTCTTGAAGAAGAGTGTGCGGTAAACTTCTTGAATTGCCCCCCATCAATATGGACAAGGGCTTTATAGAGCCCGTCTTCACTACTAATGTAAGTTTTTCCTCCTCGAGCCTTCAAACTTTGTTGTGTATATTTGGATAGATGTGAGTGCAAATGCTGTTTATTTTTGTCGTCTACATCAAATTGCTTGTTCAAAGTTTATAAAGAAGAAGTACATAAACATAAGTTTGTCCTTCTCAATTTCAGTCTTTAGTTGTACAACCTAGTTCCTGATTCGTACCATGTAAGTTAAACTAAACATGGCAAGTTATCTTCTAGCACTATGTGTATGCTTGTGTTCTTGATCTGTAATCCAATGGTGTGGTGAAACTACCAACAACAGCACAATGTCATATCCTGTTATGTCTCAACTATGAACAATGCCATATTATATTAATGTTATTTAAATCGTGTCTCTTTATTTACCAATATGTAATGGTATAAATTGACAGTACACTCACCATTCATGCTTATACGTTGTTTAGAACTACATGTATGCTTGTATTATTGATCTGTAATCCAGTGGTCTGGTGAAGCTGGCCGCTCCTGCACAATGCCATTACCTGCCGTCTTAACTATGAACAATGCCTATTATGTTAATGCTATTTTAAATTATGTCTCTTTATTTCTGACAAAGAAATGAGATGAATTGACAGCGCTGATGCTTATACGTGCAAAACCTGTTATCTACCTACTTGTTTCTCTTTCAGGGTGACATCACTGCTGCTAGGAAGAACTACCACAATGATAGTGAGACGAACCCATTGTTTGTCCCTCTAACACATATTCCAGAGAAGAAGGCAACACATCTTGAGGGTAGGGATACAACCACAAAGTCATATCTTGATGTAGTGTCGAACTTACTCAATGACACAAGCTCGATGAAGTCGCCGCCTGAATCTGTTCAACTTCTTCAGTCTGAAATTCAAGCAGAAATACATGCTTCCGCTCAAATCTGACTGGAACTCCATTCTCTATGCAATATTAACCGTAAGTACAAGACGTCTATTGATGCTATGCAGCTTAAGTTGGTGGATATAAGCGCCAAACAAGCGCAGTCTCATCAGGTTGCTAAGCTGCTTGCGCTGCAGCTCCTGGGTCGGGCTAACCTTTCTTGAACTGTGTTGAAGTGCTGTCGGTTTGCTACCTATTGAGCATGCGTTGGTTTTCCCTTGAAGAGGAAAGGGTGATGCAGCAAAGTAGCGTAAGTATTTCCCTCAGTTTTTGAGAACCAAGGTATCAATCCAGTAGGAGACTACACGCAAATCCCTCGTACCTGCACAAACAAATAAGAACCTTGACACCAACGCGATAAAGAGGTTGTCAATCCCTTCACGGCCACTTGCAAAAGTGAGATCTGATAGAGATAATAAGATAAATATTTTTGGTATTTTTATGGTATAGATTGGAAAGTAAATATTGCAAAATAAACGGCGACAGATATAGCTAGTTGACGGGAGATTAATATGATGGAAAATAGACCCGGGGGCCATAGGTTTCACTAGTGGCTTCTCTCAAGATAGCAAATTCTACGGTGGGTGAACAAATTACTGTCGAGCAATTGATAGAAAAGTGCATAGTTATGAGAATATCTTGGCATGATCATGTATATAGGCATCACGTCCGCGACAAGTAGACCGAAACGATTCTGCATCTACTACTATTACTCCACACATCGACCGCTATCCAGCATGCATCTAGAGTATTAAGTTCATAAGAACAGAGTAACGCATTAGGCAAGATGACATGATGTAGAGGGATAAACTCAAGCAATATGATATAAACCCCATCTTTTTATCCTTGATGGCAACAATACAATACGTGCCTTGCTACCCCTGCTGTCACTGGGAAAGGACACCGCAAGATTGAACCCAAAGCTAAGCACTTCTCCCATTGTAAGAAAGATCAATCAAGTAGGCCAAACTAAACTGATAATTCGAAGAGACTTGCAAAGATAACAAATCATACATATAAGAATTCGGAGAAGAACCAAATATTCTTCATAGATAATCTTGATCATAAACCCACAATTCATCGGATCTCGACAAACACACCGCAAAAAGTACTACATCAAATAGATCTCCAAGAAGAGCGAGGAGAACTTTGTATTGAGATCCAAAAAGAGAGAAGAAGCCATCTAGCTAATAACTATGGACCCGAAGGTCTGTGGTAAACTACTCACACATCATCAGAGAGGCTATGGTGTTGATCTTGAAGCCCTCCGTGATCGATTCCCCCTCCGGCGGAGCGCCCAAAAAGGCCACAAGATGGGATCTCACGGGTACAGAAGGTTGTGGCAGTGGAAATAGGGTTTCGTGGTGCTCCTGTTTGTTTTCGGGGTACATGAGTATATATAGGCGAAGGAAGTAGGTCGGTGGAGCCACGAGGGGCCCACGAGGGTGGGGGGCGTGCCCTCCTACCTCGTGGCCGCCTCGTTGCTTCCTTGACGTCCACTCCAAGTCTCCTAGATTGCGTTTGTTCCAAAAACAATCCTCGCGAAGGTTTCATTCCATTTGGATTCCGTTTGATATTCCTTTTCTGCGAAACACTGAAATAGGCACAAAAAAACAGCAATTTGCACTGGGCCTTTGGTTAGTAGGTTAGTCCCAAAAATAATATAAAAGTGCATAATAAAGCCCATTAAACATCCAAAACAGATAATATAATAGCATGGAACAATAAAAAATTATAGATACGTTGGAGACGTATCAAGCATCCCCAAGCTTAATTCCTGCTCGTCCTCGAGTAGGTAAATGATAAAAACGGAATTTTTGATGTGGAATGCTACCTAACATAATTTTCAATGTAATTTTCTTAATTGTGGCATGAATGTTCAGATCCGAAAGATTCAAGACAAAAGTTTAATATTGACATAAAAATAATAATACTTCAAGCATACTAACTAAGCAATTATGTCTTCTCAAAATAACATGGCCAAAGAAAGTTCATCCCTACAAAATCATATAGTTTGGCTATGCTCCATCTTCGTCACACAAAATATTCAAATCATGCACAACCTCGGTTTCAGCCAAGCAATTGTTTCATACTTTAGTGTTTTCAAACCTTTTCAACTTTCATGCAATACATGAGCGTGAGCCATGGACATAGCACTATGGGTGGAATAGAATATGATGTTGGGGGTTGTGTGGAGAAGACAAAAAGGGAGAAAGTCTCACATTGACGCGGCTAATCAATGAGCCAGGGAGATGCCCATCAATTGATGTCAATGCAAGGAGTAGGGATTGCCATGGAACGTATGAACTAGAGCTATAAATGCATGAAAGCTCAACAAAAGAAACTAAGTGGGTGTGCATCCAACCTGCTTGCTCACGAAGACCTAGGGCATTTGAGGAAGCCCATTGTTGGAATATACAAGCCAAGTTCTATAATGAAAAATTCCCACTAGTATATGAAAGCGACAAAACAAGAGACTCTCTATTATAAAGATCATGGTGCTACTTTGAAGCACAAGTATGGAAAAAGGATAGTAGCATTGTCCCCTTTATTTTTTTTTTATTTTTTGGCCTTTTTTTCATGGGACAATGCTCTATTAATGATGATCATCACACTTCTATTTATTTACAACTCAATGATTACAACTCGATACTAGAACAAAATATGACTCTACATGAGTGCCTCCGGCGGTGTACCGGCATGAGCAATGAATCAAGAGTGACATGTATGAAAAATTATGCATGGTGGCTTTCCCACAAATACGATGTCAACTACATGATCATGCAAGGCAATATGACAATGATGAAGCGTGTCATAGTAAATGAAACGGTGGAAAGTTGCATGGCAATATATCTCGGAATGGCTATGGAAATGCCATAATAGGTAGGTATGGTGGCTGTTTTGAGGAAGATATAAGGAGGTTTATGTGTGATAGAGCGTATCATATCACGGGGTTTGGATGCACCGGTGAAGTTTGCACCAACTCTCAAGGTGAGAAAGGGCAATGCACGGTACCGAAGAGGCTAGCAATGATGGAAGGGTGAGAGTGCGTATAATCCATGGACTCAACATTAGTCATAAAGAACTCACATACTTATTGCAAAAATCTACAAGTCATCAAAACCAAGCACTACACGCATGCTCCTAGGGGAAGGGTTGGTAGGAGTTAACCATCACGCGATCCCGACCTCCACACAAAGGATGACAATCAAAGAAATACTTCATGCTTCAAATTTGTTACACAACGGTTACCATACGTGCATGCTACGGGACTTGCCAACTTCAACACAAGTATTTCTCAAATTCACAATTACTCAACTAGCACAACTTTAATATCACCATCTTCATATCTCAAAACAATCATCAAGTATCAAACTTCTCATAGTATTCAATGCACTATATATGAAAGTTTTTATAATACCCATCTTGGATGCCTATCATATTAGGACTAATTTTATAGCCAAAGCAAATTACCATGCTGTTCTAAAGGATTCTCAAAATAATATAAGTGAAGCATGAGATATCAACTATTTCTATAAAATAAAACCACCACCGTGCTCCAAAAAGATATAAGCGAAGCACTAGAGCAAAACTATCTAGCTCAAAAGATATAAGTGAAGCACATAGAGTATTCTAATAAATTCCGATTCATGTGTGTCTCTCCAAAAGGTGTGTACAGCAAGGATGATTGTGGTAAACTAAAAAGCAAAGACTCAAATCATACAAGACGCTCCAAGCAAAACACATATCATGTGGTGAATAAAAATATAGCCTCAAGTAAAGTTACCGGTCGACGAAGACGAAAGAGGGGATGCCTTCTGGGGCACCCCCAAGCTTAGGCTTTTGGTTGTCCCTGAATTTTACCTTGGGGTGCCTTGGGCATCCCCAAGCTTAGGCTCTTGCCACTCCTTATTCCATAATCCATCAAATCTTCACCCAAAACTTGAAAACTTCACAACACAAAACTCAACAGAAAATCCCATGAGCTCCCATTAGCAAAATAAAACAAACCACCACTTTAAGGTACTGTAATGAACTCATTCTTTATTTATATTGGTGTTAAACCTACTGTATTCCAACTTATCTATGGTTCATACCCCCCGATACTAGCCATAGATTCATCAAAATAAGCAAACAACACCCGAAAAACAGAATCTGTCAAAAACAGAACAGTCTGTAGTAATCTGTACCAAACGCAAACATTCTGTAACTCAAAAATTCTGCCAAAATAGGACGACGTAAAATTTTTGTTTATTGATCTAATGCAATTGGAATCAGTATTTTATCAGGTTCTGGTGATTTTTAACAATTGTTTTCGTGAGCAGAAAGTTTCTGACTTTTTCAGCAAGATCAAATAATTATCATCCAAGAAGATCCTATAGGTTTTACTTGGCACAAACACTAATTAAGACATAAAAACAAATCTAACCAGAGGCTAGATGAATTATTTATTACTAAACAGGAACAAAAAGCAAGGAACAAAAATAAAATTGGGTTGCCTCCCAACAAGCGCTATCGTTTAACGCCCCTAGCTAGGCATAAAAACAAGGATAGATCTAAGTATTGCCATGATAATGGTAAGGCAAATCGCGAAAGCTCATCTCATATTCCCTACGTTCGGCAGCAAGTTTTCTTTTTGGCAAGCAAAAGTAATCAAAAGGGCTAAATTTAATGCGACAAAAGTCCCCAAGATCAAGCTCGGGAGGTATGGGTTCCTCCTTTGGCCCCTTATATTGCACAACCAATTCATCATTATAAGCATTCTTTTGGCAAAAAGTCACGAGCCTTTGTTCAAGATAAAAACCTAACCCATTGTTCTAAATAGCAAAATCATCATTAAGTTCAGAGATTCTATCAACTAGAACATCGGTAGGAACCTTTTTTCTAAGGTTTTCATTGTAAGCAACATGATCCAAAGATCGTAAACGCATTATGTCTTCTTGATTAAAAAGGATAGCTTCTATGGGAGGACGACCAGCGTCCACCCTATAATGCGCAAAAATTTCATTGGCCTCTTTAATTATAAATCAGAACTCATGTGCCAAAAATATAGTAGTTGCAAGCTTAACAGAAGAATGCTCGATGTTGGAAAATTCTAGAAAAAACCTTTGTATGCAAGGATGCAAATGAATAAATTGTCTTTCAAGTTCGACTACGACCAAAGATATAGCATCCGCAAGACTACTAGTTCTATGAAGAATAGACCCACCCATAGTGGGCAGGGCACCGGCACAAGTAAAGAAATCTTGAATAACTCCTTTCCCAATAATATTACCACTACCAATCTGATACTTTTTTGTGTGCAAGATAGTAGGTTCTTCATGGGGATCAACAAAAGCCTCAAAATTTTCCATGTTACTACTCTTATCAATGATAACCTCCCCAATTTCAGACATAATAGCAACAAATCGCACAAAGAGCAAGAACACAAAAGGTAAGCAAAAAGAGACGGACGAAAAAGGGCGAATAAAACGGCAAGGGTGAAGTGGGGGAGAGGAAAACGAGAGGCAAATGGCAAATAATGTAATGCGAGGGATAAGAGTTTGTGATGGGTACTTGGTATGTCTTGACTTGTGCGTAGATCTCCCCGGCAACGGCGCCAGAAATCCTTCTTGCCACCTCTTGAGCATGCGTTGGTTTTCCCTTGAAGAGGAAAGGGTGATGCAACAAAGTAGCATAAGTATTTCCCTCAGTTTTTGAGAACCAAGGTATCAATCCAGTAGGAGACTACACGCAAATCCCTCGTACCTGCACAAATAAATAAGAACCTTGCAAGCAACACGATAAAGGGGTTGTCAATCCCTTCACGGCCACTTGCAAAAGTGAGATCTGATAGAGATAATAAGATAAATATTTTTGGTATTTTTATGGTATAGATTGGAAAGTAAAGATTGCAAAATAAACGGCGACATAAATAGCTAGTTGACGAGAGATTAATATGATGGAAAATGGACCCCGGGGCCATAGGTTTCACTAGTGGCTTCTCTCAAGATAGCAAATTCTATGGTGGGTGAACAAATTACTGTCGAGCAATTGATAGAAAAGTGCATAGTTATGAGAATATCTAGGCATGATCATGTATATAGGCATCACGTCCGCGACAAGTAGACCGAAACGATTCTGCATCTACTACTATTACTCCACACATCGACCGCTATCCAGCATGCATCTAGAGTATTAAGTTCATAAGAACAGAGTAACGCATTAAGCAAGATGACATGATGTAGAGGGATAAACTCAAGCAATATGATATAAACCCCATCTTTTTATCCTTGATGGCAACAATACAATACGTGCCTTGCTGCCCCTGCTGTCACTGGGAAAGGACACCGCAAGATTGAACCCAAAGCTAAGCACTTCTCCCATTGCAAGAAAGATCAATCTAGTAGGCCAAACCAAACTGATAATTCAAAGAGACTTGCAAAGATAACAAATCATACATATAAGAATTCAGAGAAGAACCAAATATTGTTCATAGATAATCTTGATCATAAACCCATAATTCATCGGATCTTGACAAACACACCGCAAAAAGTATTAGATCAAATAGATCTCCAAGAAGAGCGAGGAGAACTTTGTATTGAGATCCAAAAAGAGAGAAGAAGCCATCTAGCTAATAACTATGGACCCGAAGGTCTGTGGTAAACTACTCACACATCATCGGAGAGGCTATGGTGTTGATGTAGAAGCCCTCCGTGATCGATTCCCCCTCCGGCGGAGCGCCGAAAAAGTCCCCAAGATGGGATCTCACGGGTACAGAAGGTTGTGGCGGTGGAAATAGGGTTTCATGGTGCTCCTGGATGTTTTCGGGGTACATAAAGTATATATAGGCGAAGGAAGTAGGTCGGTGGAGCCATGAGGGGCCCACAAGGGTGGGAGGCGTGCCTACCCCCTGGGCGCGCCCTCCTACCTCGTGGACGCCTCGTTGCTTCCTTGACGTCCACTCCAAGTCTCCTAGATTGTGTTTGTTCCAAAAACGATCCTCACGAAGGTTTCATTCCGTTTGGATTTCGTTTGATATTCCTTTTCAGCGAAACACTGAAGTAGGCAAAAAAAATAGCAATTTGCACTGGGCCTTTGGTTAGTAGGTTAGTCCCAAAAATAATATAAAAGTGCATAATAAAGCCCATTAAACATCCAAAACACATAATATAATAGCATGGAACAATCAAAAATTATAGATACGTTGGAGACGTATCACGGTTCTGTCTATTATTTTGTCGGCCTGTTAACTTCCACTGGTGGCGACCTGCCCAGTTTATATAATCTGCTGTCTGGTTGCCCTTTATTATCACTGGCGGCTAACTTTGATGCCCAGGGGATGTAATATGCTATAATTTCTTTGTTGTATAGTCCAGGTTTATTCTTCGTCACGATGTTGTATTTTATTTGTTGTTTCTGCTGTCGTCGCTCTGAGAAAAGGTCATAATCTTCGATCGGTGTGCAATGAGCCAATAGGTTAGGTTTATAAAATAATAATTTCTGTACTAAAACTGGTCGCTCAACAATCGCTAGTACAGGCCGAACCGTGGGCCTACAATCATCTTGGGCCATTAGTTAGGTCTAGTCTTAATCAGGCCCACTATTAGTTTAGGGCATTTAAAAGGCTGAGTAAACTGCTTGTCTTAACTGGGCCCAAAAATTAAATAGGCTTTTAACAGACTGAAAACTAGATTCAGCCTTAATTTTGGCAAACAAATCACGGGCCGACAGCGTGCTGTAATATAAATCAGGCCATTATTAGCCCATTCGGGTGACGGTCCATTAACAGGGTGAATTGTTTTTGGCCTTGGCTGACTCAATTACATGAGGGGCGTGAAGCAGGCCGGATGTATAACGGGGCTAAATTAGGCCCAACACTCTCAAGGGCCTTTAACGGGCCGATAGGCAGTTTGGGCTAGAATATATCCACGAAGACTACGGGCCGTTAAGAGGCCGAAAGTAACTACAGACCATAACTAGGCACAGGTGCAACTCGGACCTTTAAATGGCCGAAAGTGAAATCGGGCCGAAAGAGGCCCATATGTAGACATGGCCGCTGACAGGCCGAAACTAATATCGGGCCAAACTATTAAACGGGCCATTAAGAGGCCGAAGAGCAAATCAGGCCGCCAATGGGCCCAATGGCACAATAGCTATTAAAAGGGTCGTATCTGTTATGGGCCGTAATTTGGCCCAAGAAATGAAAGTCAGTTAATGGGCCGGATCAGGTGTGGACCGTAATTAGGCCCAAACTATTGCAGGTTGTTAACGGGTCGGATCTGATATGGGTCGTAAACTGGCCTAGAATATTGCAGTCATTTAATGGCCCGTATCTGGTGTGGGCTATAATTTGTTCCAGAAAATGTCAGGCTGTTAACGGGCCGGCCCATTAGATCTGACGAAATCTTGTGGGCCTGTTCCTGGGATGGCTTTTAAACCTATATGGGCCTTTATTGGGCCGTCCCACGTGTCAATGTTTCATTGGCGATTCTTGTCAAATGGACGGTTGACATCTGTCCCAACGCCGAGCCGACACATGGATCGTCGGCGAATGAGAATTTTACACGTGGAAAATTGCCATTGGTCCGGGCTATTAACGGGTTATCGTATCCAAATCGGAACCTGATAGCCTAACGGTGACCCGTTACGGTAGATGCCACGTGTCGATCACCCTTGACGAAAGCACTTCTATGACGCACGATTTGTCGTCATGGAAGTGGATACTTCCGTGATGATAATTTTGGTAATGTCATGGAACACTTATACGACAACACAGGTATGACTATCTTGATTCTGTCATAAAATTGTCATGGATGTACATGCATGACAAAAAAGTGACCTACTGTGACAAACACGTATCATCACAGAAGTGTATTTTTTTGTAGTGAAGTACCATTGTGAGTATAATTTACAGTCGAAGTTTCTTCTTTTCTTGTAGTAGGTTTTCTGCCAATGGGTTTGCGCAGGGGACACCCACTGGGTGCATACGATCCAGTGGGGGCATGCTGAGTGCACCCACTGGGTGTAGTCCCCGAGGCTCCTGTTGACTTAAATCAGCCGACAAGAGTCTTTGAACTTTTTCGTGTACTTTTTTTGTATCCACTCGGAGTCTAGCTGGAGCGTAGCCGAGTGAACATGATCCAGTGGGGGCACGCTGAGTGCACCCACTAGGTGTAGTCCTCGAGGCTACCGTTGACTGGATCAGTCGGCGGTAGTCTTAGAACTTGTAGTAGTTTCGCCCTGGGGTTGTTCGTAGGTTTTTTTAACTCCATCAATGAGTCACTTTCCAGTGGGGGCACGCAGAGTGCACCCACTGGGTGTAGTCCCGGAGACTGCCGTTGATTGCGGGCAATCGGTGGTAGTCTTTAGAACTGTCACTTAGGCGTTCATGACGCCCGGCGACACCCATTTACTCGTGAGTCAATAGGTAAGATCTTCATTGTTGATTCGGAAGTTAGCCGAATGAAGTAGATCGTTTCTTGTTGTTGTCCTCTACCTTCTTCGTTGTCGACTCATTGAATGACCAAGTGAGGGTAGGTCAGGGGTGCTTCAGTATTTGGTAATGGTCAAGCTTGTTCCTACTGGTGGTATTGGTCTAGCTTGTTCCTCTCGGAGGGGTACGACTGAGTGGGTAACCAGAGAATACTTCAAGATTTGGTATTCGTCTAGCTTGTTCCTTCCACTGGTGTCCGCATGGGTGTTCATGAGCCAATGTTTCAGTTTCTCCTTTGAGTTTTCCGACTAACCGTTTATTGCGTGTTGCAGAGGACCAATGAGATGGGATCCCACTATGCTGCGATGGAGAAGGAGGTGACAGCCCTTCGACTTGACCTCGAGGCTGAGAAACTCAAGAGCGCCCGACTGGAACAGGAGAAGAAGACCCTGGGAGGTAAGCTGTTTTCTCAGACTGGTAGCTGCATACTGTTTTTCCTTTTTGATCCGAATCATTTAGTTCTGACGGATGTTCGTAGCGAGAATGCCCAACTCATAATGAGGCTCGGGACTTCTGTTTATTTAGAAACCATGAAGCAGTCTCTAGAGAACAAGGATAAAGAGCTGGCGCTAGCCCAGAACGAAGCAAGGACCAAGGCAAACTTGCCGACGAGAAGCTGGCTTTAGTCGGCAGATGATAACCCACAAGTATAGGGGATCAATTGTGGCCTCTTTCGATAAGTAAGAGTGTCGAACCCGAGGAGCTAAAGGTAGAACAAATATTCCCTCAAGTTCTATCGACCACCGATACAACTCTACGCACGCTTGACGTTCGCTTTACCTAGAACAAGTATGAAACTAGAAGTACTTTGTAGGTGTTTTTGGATAGGTTTGCAAGAATATAAAGAGAGGTAAATAAAAAGTAGGGGCTATTTAGATGAAGACACAACTAAATTAGTTTTAGTAAAGAGTTTGTTGTCACGAGAAAGTTATTTGTCCCTAGGCAATCGATAACTAGACCGGTAATCACTATTGCAATTTTATTTGAGGGAGAGGCTTAAGCTAACATACTTTCTCTACTTGGATCATATGCACTTATGATTGGAACTCTAGCAAGCATCCGCAACTACTAAAGATCATTAAGGTAAAACCCAACCATAGCAATAAAGCATCAAGTCCTCTTTATCCCATACGCAAACAACCTACTTACTCGGGTCTGTGCTTCTGTCACTCACGCCACCCACCATAAGAAAATCATGAACATATTGCAAACCCTACAGCGGGAATCCCTCACGCTTGCGCGACACGGAGAGCACCATAGGATAGAACCAATAATAAAACATGCAACTCAAACCAATCTTGATCATCAAATAGCCCATAGGACAAAACGGATCTACTCAAACATCATAGGATAGCGATACATCATTGGGAAATAATATATAGTGTTGAGCACCATGTTTAAGTAGAGATTACAGCGGGTAAGAGAGAGGTTACACCGCTGCATAGAGGGGGGAAGAGTTGGTGATGATGGCGGCGAAGTTGTTGGTGAAGATTGCGGTGATGATGATGGCCACGGCAGCGTTCCGGCACCACCGGAAGAGAAGGGGAGAGGGGGCCCCTTCGTCTTATTCTTCCTTGACCTCCTCCCTAGATGGGAGAAGGTTTTCCCCTCTGGTCCTTGGCCTCCATGACGTGGGAGGGGCGAGAGCCCCTCCGAGATTGGATCTGTCTCTCTGTCTCTATCTGTTTCTGCGTTCTCCTCTGCTGCCCTTTCACCGTTTCGTGTATATATGGAGATCCCTAACTCCGATTGGATTGAAACCTTCACTGTGATTTTTTACCAAAAATTAGCTTTCTTGCGTCGGAAGTTGAGCAGCAACCGCCTTACGGGTGGCCCACGAGGGTCAGGGGCACGCCCAGGGGGCAGGCGCGCCCCCTGCCTCGTGGCCACCTCGGGCACCGTCTCGCGTGGATTTTTCTTCCGGAATTTTCCAAATATTCCAAAAATAATCTCCGTCCGTTTTTATCCCGTTTGGATTCCGTTTGATATGGATATTCTGCGAAACAAAAACATGCAACAAACAGGAACTGGCACTGGGCACTGGATCAATATGTTAGTCCCAAAAATAGTATAAAAAGTTGCCAAAAAGTATATGAAAGTTGCATAATATTGGCATGGAACAATCAAAAATTATAGATACGACGGAGACGTATCAGCAGGTTGGAGGAGGAGATCAAGAACCTCAAGGATGCTACTGATGTCTTCACTCAAGAGAAGCAGACACTGGAGGAGGAGGTTACACAGTTGACTGAGAAGAAGGATGCCCTGGAGGCTCATATGGAGGAGGTCTGCAATGAGTTCAACGAGATGCTCTCCGGTAAGTTCTTCTTCGACCGAATGAATTCCATGTACCATCAAATCTTTCTCAATCATTCGCTCATGTACCGTTTCTTCCGATGAGAGCACTGTTACAACAAGGGGCTGGAACTGGAGAGAATAGAGAGGAACCTTGACCCTTCTCAGTCACTTGTTGCTGACAAAGTGGCACTTTCCATCTTTCAATTGGAGGATCGTCTGGAGAACGCGCTGGGCTATATCACTCAGACCCGGGGCACCACTGGTCGAATTGACAAGGAATTGCAGCTAGGCGAGGAGACCCGGATGGACCTGGAGTCGGTGATGACAAGGTTGAATGAAGTCCCCGCTCGAGTCAAGGCTTATCTGCCGCTCGGAGTGGAGTTGATGTGGCGTTGTCACTCATCCCTGTTCATTGCAAGAACGTGGACGAGGAGAAGCTGAAGAACCTCCGAGTGGTGAACAAGAAGAACCTCAAGTTTGAGAATTTGATGGAGACCTTCGCTGAAGCTGCCACTCGCTTCGCCGACGGGATTGATTTGGAGACCCTCATTGACCCAGCTAGCCCTCCGCCTGAGGCTTAAAAACATTTGATCGAATTTGCCCCGGAATGCGGGGTCGGTTATATAATGAAATACTTCGCCGAGCCTTGGGCTCGTTTATTTTAGAGACATTCGGACGGATCGAATCTTTAGTTTGAAACCTCTTTCGCTTATATTTTCTTCTCGTGTTTTATTTGACTTTAGGCGAAAGCTGGTTCACGGCTAAGCCCCCGAGTGTGGAGAAGATACTTACTTGGATTGTCTTTTAACTTAGATGAAAGCTAGTTCGTGGCTAAGACCCCGAGTGTGGAGCAGATCCTCACTCGGATTATCTTTGAACTTAGGTGAAAGCTAGTTCGCAACTAAGCTTTCTCACCTCTAAACCCACTGGAGGTGTGTTAGTTTCTGAATGCGATTAGTCACCTGAGTGAAACGCGACCGTAGGTCCAACTAGACGATATATGGGAAAAAGAGAGACTTTTATTCATCTAAATTCATTCAGACTAACTATTACAAGGGAGAAATTTTATTCTAAATATAAACTTTGCGGAGCAAATCTGCGTTCCGAGCTCTGGGCTCTTCTATTCCTTTGGGGAAGTTGTACAGCCTGTATGCTCCATTGTGTAAGTCCTTGGATATGGCGAATGGTCCCTCCCAAGGGGTGCCAGCTTGTGAGGTTTCTGTTGATCCACTCAGAGGACCAGGTCTCCTTCCTAGAAAGCACGTCCTCTCACGTGTCTATCGTGGTAGCAACGCAAGTCTTGTTGGTACAACATCGATCTTATAAGCGCTAGCTCACATTATTCCTCCAAAAGGTCTAGCCCATCCTGCCTTGCTTCCCCGGCTTCAGCTTTCGAGTAAATATCCACTCAGGGAGAGTTATGGAGAAGATCACTCGGCAAGACCACTTCTGACCTGTACACCATAAAGAATGGGGTGCGGTTCGTGGATCGATTCGAGGTCGTTCACAGGCCCTAGAGGACCGACGGCAACTCAGGCACCCAGGCTCCTGCTGCATGGGTCAGATCATGCATGAGTCGAGGCTTCAATCCTTGAAGTATGAGCCCGTTTGCTCTCTCGGCTTGCCCATTTGACTGCGGGTGCGCCACAGAGGCGTAGTTGACCCAAGTGCCCTGGGTGTAACAAAACTCGCGAAACTCATCTGAGTCGAAGTTAGACCCATTTGGTGATGATGTTGTGCGGGACTCCAAATATGACGATAATCTCCCTGATGGATTGAATCGCGGTGGCTGAATCCCGCTTCTTTACGGGTTTGGCCTCGATCCACTTGGTGAACTTGTCCACTGCTACCAACAGGTGTGTGAAGCCACTTGCCCCAGTCCGGAGAGGGCTGACCATGTCGAGTCCCTAGACAGCGAATGGCCAAGTGAGGGGGATAGTCTTCAGGGCGTACGCCGGCTTGTGCAACTAGTTCGCGTAGAACTAGCACCCGACGAATTGATCCACTATGTCTCGGGCAGCCACATTGGCTCGGGACCAATAGAATCCGGCTCTGAAGGCTTTGGCGACCAAGGTCCGAGAGGACGCATGATGCTCACATGTTCCCGAGTGATTCTCTTGCAGTAATTGTTGTCGTTCCTCCGGGGATATGCACCGCTGAGTGACTCCAGTCATGCTTTTCTTGTACAGTTGATCTCCCATGACTGTGAAGGCCTTGGATCGGCGGACGATCTGGCGGGCTTCATCTTCATCCTTTGGGAGCTCCTTCTGGAGCAAGTATGCTAGGTATGGCTCGGTCCACTCGGGGGTGATGACCAGTATCTCTTGGGCCAGATCAATTACTGCGAGAATGTCTACTTCAGTCGAATTGGAGGGTCTGACTGGTTGCGGGGGCTCTTCCATGAAAGGATCTTCCTTGATCGTGGGCGAGTGTAGGTGTTCTAAGAACACATTCTTGGGTACTGCCTTCCGAGTGGAGCCCATGTTGGCCAGGTCGTCAACGGATTGGTTTTTGTCGCGGCACATGATGGAGTTCCAGCCCTTCACAGTGTTTTTCCAGTTTCCTGACGGCGTTGCAATAGCCGGTCTTGGCAGGGCTGCGGATATCCCATTCTTTCATGACATGATTCACCACTAGGTCCGAATCGCCATAGACCATCAATCGGCGAATTCCCATAGAAATTGCCATTCACAATCCATATAAGAGAGCTTTGTAATCAGCTTCGTTGTAGGAGGAGTCGAAGTGGATCTGAAGTATGTAGCTGAGTTGATCGCCTTTAGGAGATACCAATACCACTCCGGCCCCATAGCCATGGAGCATCTTGGATCCGTCGAAAAACATCGTCCACTGTTCGGGAACACTCGTGACAGGCTGCTCTTGCTCAATCCATTCGGCCAGGAAATCTACCGGGGCTTGTGACTTGATGGCCTTCTTGGCTTCAAACCTGATGTCCAGCGGGAGGAGCTCGATGGCCCACTTGGCTACTCGGCCAGTGGCATCTCTACTATTCATGATCTCAGACAGAGGAGCGTCACTTATCACTGTGACCGAGTGTTCTTGAAAATAATGCGCCACCTTCTTTGCAGTTAGGTAAATTCCGTATACTAGCTTCTGATAATGCGGATACCTTTGCTTGGAAGGTGTGAGGACTTCAGAGATGTAGTAGAACAGTTGTTGGAGCTTGAAGGCTTTGCCTTGTTCTTCCCATTCCACAATGAGGACCGTGCTGACAACTTGGCTCATGGCCGCGATGTACAAGAGCAAAGGCTCTTTGCTGCCCGGAGCAGCTAGCACGGGCTGGGTGGAAAACAGGGCTTTGAGTTCCTGGAACACAGCCTGCGCTTCGGGAGGCCACTCAAACCTGTCAGACTTCTTCATCAATTGGTAAAGCGGCAAGGCTCTTTCACCGAGTCTTGAGGTGAATCTGCTCAAGGCTGCGAGGCAACCCGTGAGGCGTTGCATGTCGTAGAGAAATTCTGGTTGTTTCATCGGGATGATGGTCCTGATCTTCTCAGGATTGGCATCGATCCCACGTTCAGAAATGAGGAAGCCGAGTAACTTGCCTGCTGGTACGCCGAACGTACACTTGGTTGGGTTGAGCTTGATGCCGAAAGTGCGTAAGTTCGCCAAAGTCTCAGCGAGGTCGGTCAGGAGGTTGGAACCTTTCCTGGACTTAACCACGATGTCATCCATATAAGCTTCCACGTTGCAACTGGTCTGCTTCCGTAAGCACTTCTAGATCATACGCTGAAATGTGGCCCCAACATTCTTCAACCCAAATGGCATCATGATATAATAGAAACATCCGAATGGGGTGATGAACCAGTTTTATTTCATCAGGGCCGTACAGTCGGATTTGGTGGTACCCGGAGTACGCATCAAGAAATGACAACTGCTCACATCCGGCAGTAGAATCTACTATCTGACCTATGCGAGGGAGAGGGAAATGATCTTTCGTGCAGGACCGATTGATATGCCTAAAATCTACACACATTCGGAGAGACTTGTCTTTCTTCGGCACCAAGACGACGTTCGCGAGCCACTCGGAGTGGTATACCTCTCAGATGAACTCGGAGGCTAAGAGCCATGCTATCTCCTCACCCATCGCCTTGCGCTTCTCGGTGGAAGATCTCCGAAGATGCTCCCTGACAGGCCTCATCGTCGAATCGACACGGAGTCTATGCTCGGCCAGTTCCCTGGGAACACCCGGCATGTCAGAAGGCTTCGAAGATGTCCTAGTTCTCACGGACGAACTGGACGAGCTCGGCTTCCTATTTGCTGTCGAGGGTGGTGGAGATGTTGGTCGGGGTAGCGTTCGGATCTTCGAGACGGATGTGCACCGGCTTCATTTCCCTGGCCGGCTGGAAAGCAGATTCCACAGTCGGCTTCTTGGACTTTAACAACTCGTTTGCATCCACCTCCTTGTATTCGTCCAATTCGGCCATTGATACGTCCATTTTGCATCATGCATTTATATCGATATTTATTGCAATATGGGCTGTTATCACACGTTATGTCACAATACTTATGCCTATTCTCTCTTATTTTACAAGGTTTACATAAGGAGGGAGAATGCCAGCAGCTGGATTTCTGGGCTGGAAAAGGAGCAAATATTAGAGACCTATTCTGCACAACTCCAAAAGTCCTGAAACTCCACGAAAGTCATTTTTTGAAATAATAAAAAATACTGAACGGAAGAAATATGTCAGGGGGCCACCACCTGCCCATGAGGGTGGGGGCGCGCCCTACCCCCCAGGGCCCGCCCCCTGCCTCGTGGGCCCCCTGTTGGCTCTCCGGTGGCCATCTTCTGCTATATGAAGTCTTTCGTCGAGGAAAAAATCATAAGCAACCTTTCGGGACGAGACTCCACCGCCACGAGGCGGAACCTTGGCGGAACCAATCTAGGGCTCCGGCAGAGCTGTTCTGCCAGGGACACTTCCCTCCGGGAGGGGGAAATCATCGCCATCGTCATCACCAACGCTCCTCTCATCGGGAGAGGGCAATCTCCATCAACATCTTCACCAGCACCATCTCCTCTCAAAACCCTAGTTCATCTCTTGTATCCAATTCTTGTCTCCAAGTCCGGGATTGGTACTAGTAGGTTGCTAGTAGTGTTGATTACTCCTTGTAGTTGATGCTAGTTGGTTTATTTGGTGGAAGATCATATGTTCAGATCATATATGCATATTAATACCCCTCTGATTATGAACATGAATATGCTTTGTGAGTAGTTATGTTTGTTCCTGAGGACATGGGAGAAGTCTTGCTATTAGTAGTCATGTGAATTTGGTATTCGTTCGATATTTTGATGAGATGTATGTTGTCTATCCTCTAGTGGTGTTGTGTGAACGTCGACTACATAACAATTCACCATTATTTGGGCCTAGAGTAAGGCATTGGGAAGTAATAAGTAGATGATGGGTTGCTAGAGTGACATAAGCTTAAACCCTAGTTTATGCGTTGCTTCGTAAGGGGCTGATTTGGATCCATATGTTTCATGCTATGGTTAGGTTTACCTTAATACTTTTGTTGTAGTTGCGGATGCTTGCAATAGAGGTTAATCATAAGTGGGATGCTTGTTCAAGTAAGAACAGCACCCAAGCACCGGTCCACCCACATACCAAATTATCAAAGTACCGAACGCGAATCATATGAACGTGATGAAAACTAGCTTGACGATAATTCCCATGTGTCCTTGGGAGCGCTTTTCTCTATATAAGAGTTTGTCCAGGCTTGTCCTTTGCTACAAAATGGATTGGGCCACCTTGCTACACTTTATTTACTTCTGTTACTTGTTGCTCGTTACAAATTATCCTATCACAAAACTATCTGTTACCACTTATTTCAGTACTTGCAGAGAATACCTTGCTGAAAACCGCTTATCATTTCCTTCTGCTCCTCGTTGGATTCGACACTCTTACTTATCGAAAGGACTACGATAGATCCCCTATACTTGTGGGTCATCAAGACTCTTTTCTGGCGCCGTTGCCGGGGAGTGAAGCGCCTTTGGTAGGTGGAATTTGGTAAGGAAAAATTTATATAGTGTGCTAAAATTTACTGTCACTTGTTACTATGGAAAGTCATCCTCTGAGGGGCTTGTTCGGGGTATCTTCACCCCGACCAGTAGAGCAAAGAGTTGGTCCTCAACCTACTGAAAATGAAAATGAAAATGAAAATGTCCACTTTGAGATTCCTTCGGGCATGTTAGAAGATGGAACAAAGCATCCTGATGAGCACCTAATATATGTGGATGAAGTTTGTGGATTATTTAAGCTTGCAGGTATACCCGGTGATGTTGTTAAGAGGAAGGACTTCCCTTTATCTTTGAAGGGAGATGCATCGACATGGTATAGGCTATGTGATGATACGGGGTCATGGAACTATAAACGATTAAAATTGGAATTTCATCAGAAATTTTATCATATGCATCTTGTTCATCGTGATCGCAATTATATATATATAATTTTTGGCCTCGCGAAGGAGAAAGCATCGCTCAAGCTAGGGGGAGGCTTAAATCAATGTTATATTCATGCCCCAATCATGAGCTCTCAAGAGAAATAATTATTCAAAGTTTTTATGCTCGGCTTTCTGATAACAATCGCACCATGCTCGATACTTCTTGTGCTGGCTCTTTTATGATGAAGACTATTGAATTCAAATGGAATTTATTGGATAGAATTAAACGCAACTCTGAAGATTGGGATCTCGATGAAGGTAAGGAGTCAGGTATGACACCTAAGTTTGATTGTGTTAAATCTTTTATGGATACCGATGTTTTCCGTAAATTTAGCACTAAATATGGACTTGACTCTGAGATAGTAGCTTCATTCTATGAATCTTTTGCTACTTATGTTGATCTCCCCAAGGAGAAGTGGTTTAAATATCATCGTCCCATAGAAGTAAAAGTAGCTGCACCTATTAAAGTTGAAGAAAAGACTATCACTTATAATGATCCTATTGTTCCTACTTCTTATGTTGAGAAACCACCTTTCCCTGTTAGAATAAAGGATCATGCTAAAGCTTCAACTGTGGTTCGTAAGAGCAATATTAGAACTTATACACCTCCTGAGCAAGTTAAAGTTGAACCTAATATTGCTATTGTTAAAGATCTCTTGGCTGATAATATTGATGGGCATGTTATTTATTTCTGCGGTGAAACTGCTAGAATTGCCAAACCTTGTGCTAAAGATAAACATAGACCTGTGGTAGGCATGCCTGTTATTTCTGTTCAAATAGGAGATCATTGTTATCATGGCTTGTGTGATATGGGTGCTAGTGTTAGTGCAATACCTTATGACTTATACAAAGAAATTATGGATGATATTGCACCTGCTGAGATAGAAGATATTGATGTCACAATTAAACTTGCCAATAGAGATACTATTTCACCAATGGGAATTGTAAGAGATGTTGAAGTCTTGTGTGGGAAAACTAAATATCCTGCTGATTTTCTTGTTCTTGGTTCCCCACAAGATAGCTTTTGTCCCATTATATTTGGTAGACCCTTCTTGAACACCGTCAATGCTAGGATAGATTGCAAAAAGGATGTTGTTACTATAGGCTTGGGTGATATGTCTCATGAGTTTAATTTCTCTAAATTTAGTAGACAACACCGTGAAGAAGAATTGCCTAGTAAGGATGAAATTATTGGTCTTGCTTCTATTGCCGTACCTCCTAGTGATCCTTTAGAACAATATTTGCTAGACGATGAAAATGATATGTTTATGAATGAAAGAAGGGAAATAGATGAAGTGTTCTTTAAACTGGAACCTATCCTGAAACACAATTTGCCTGTTGAAATCCTAGGGGATCCTCCTCCACCCAAGGGTGATCCCGTGTTTGAGCTCAAACCTTTACCTGATACTCTTAAATATGCTTATCTCGATGAAAAGAAGATATATCATGTTATTATTAGTGCTAACCTTTCAGAGCATGAAGAAGAAAGATTATTGAAAACTCTGAAGAAGCACCATGTTGCTATTGGATATACTCTTGATGATCTTAAGGGCATTAGTCCCACTTTATGTCAACATAAAATAAATTTGGAGGAAGATGCCAAACCAGTTCGTGATCATCAACGACGGCTGAATCCTAAGATGAAAGAAGTGGTAAGAAAAGAAATACTAAAGCTCCTTGAGGCAGGTATAATTTATCCTGTTGCTGATAGTCAGTGGGTAAGTCCTGTCCATTGCGTCCCTAAGAAGGGAGGTATTACCGTCGTTCCTAATGATAAAGATGAATTGATTCTGCAAAGAATTATTACAGGTTATAGGATGGTAATTGATTTTCGCAAATTAAATAAAGCTACTAAGAAAGATCATTACCCCTTACCTTTTTATCAATCAAATGCTAGAAAGATTATCCAAACATAAACATTTTTGCTTTCTAGATGGTTATTCTGGTTTCTCTCAAATACCTGTGTCAGCCAACGATCAATCTAAAACTACTTTTACTTGCCCTTTTGGTACTTTTGCTTATAGATGTATGCCTTTTGGTTTATGTAATGCACCTGCTACCTTTCAAAGATGCATGATGGCTATATTCTCTGACTTTTGTGAAAAGATTTGTGAGATTTTCATGGACGATTTCTCCGTTTATGGATCCTCTATTGACGATTGCTTGAGCAACCTTAATCGAGTTTTGCGGAGATGTGAAGAAACTAATCTTGTCTTGAATTGGGAAAAGTGCCACTTTATGGTTAATGAAGGTATTGTCTTGGGGCATAAAGTTTCTGAAAGAGGTATTGAGGTTGATAAAGCCAAGGTTGATGCTATTGAAAAGTTGCCATGTCCCAAGGACATCAAAGGTATAAGAAGTTTTCTTGGTCACACCGGATTTTAGAGGAGGTTCATTAAGGACTTCTCAAAAATTTCTCGGCCTCTGACTAATTTATTACAAAAAGATATACCATTTGTCTTCGATGATGATTGTGTAGAAGCATTTGAAATACTTAAGAAAGCATTGATCTCTGCACCTATTGTTCAGCCACCTGATTGGAATTTACCCTTTGAAATTATGTGTGATGCTAGTGATTATGCTGTAGGTGTTGTTCTAGGGCAAAGAGTTGATAAGAAATTAAATGTTATTCAATATGCTAGTAGGACTCTAGACAATGCTCAAAGAAATTATGCTACTACTGAAAAATAATTCTTAGCAGTTGTATTTGCTTGTGATAAGTTCAGACCTTATATTGTTGATTCTAAAGTAACTATTCACACGTATCATGCTGCTATTAAATATCTTATGGAAAATAAATATGCTAAACCTAGACTTATTAGATGGATTCTCCTGCTACAAGAATTTGATTTGCATATTGTTGATAGAAAGGGAGCTGAGAACCCCGTTGCAGACAACTTGTCTAGGTTAGAAAATGTTCTTGATGACCCACTACCTTTGATGATAGCTTTCCTGATGAGCAATTAAATGTCATAAATGCCTCTCGTAGTACTCCGTGGTATGCTGATTATGCTAATTATATTGTTACTAAATTTATACCACCTAGTTTCACATACCAGCAAAAGAAAAGGTTTTTCTATGATTTGAGACATTACTTTTGGGATGACCCACATCTTTATAAAGAAGGAGTAGATGGTGTTATTAGACGTTGTGTACCTGAGCATGAACAGGAACAGATCCTACGCAAGTGTCACTCCGAAGCTTATGGAGGACACCACGCTGGAGATAGAACTACACATAAGGTATTGCAATCCGGTTTCTATTGGCCTACTCTCTTCAAGGATGCCCGTAAGTTTGTCTTATCTTGTGTTGAATGCCAAAGAATTGGTAACATTAGTAGACGTCAAGAAATGCCTATGAACTATTCACTTGTTATTGAACCATTTGATGTTTGGGGTTTTGATTATATAGGACCTTTTCCTGCCTCTAATGGATATACACATATTTTAGTTGCTGTTGATTACGTTACTAAGTGGGTAGAAGCTATTCCAACTAGTAGTGCTGATCATAACACTTCTATTAAAATGCTTAAAGAAGTTATTTTTCCGAGGTTTCGAGTCCCTAGATATTTAATGACTGATGGTGGTTCACATTTTATTCATGGTGCTTTTCGTAAAATGCTTGCTAAGTATGACATTAACCATAGAATTGGATCTCCTTATCACCCGCAGTCTAGTGGTCAAGTAGAATTGAGTAATAGAGAGCTCAAATTAATTTTGCAAAAGACTGTTAATAGATCTAGGAAGAATTGGTCCAAGAAACTTGATGATGCATTATGGGCCTACAGAACTGCATATAAAAATCCTATGGGTATGTCTCCGTATAAAATGGTTTATGGAAAAGCATGTCACTTACCTCTCGAACTAGAACATAAGGCTTATTGGGCTATTAAAGAGCTCAACTATGATTTCAAACTTGCCGGTGAGAAAAGGTTATTTGACATTAGCTCACTTGATGAATGGAGAACCCAAGCTTATGAAAATGCCAAATTGTTTAAAGAAAAAGTTAAAAGATGGCATGAAAAAGGATACAAAAGCATGAGTTTAATGTAGGTGATTATGTATTGCTATACAACTCTCGTTTAAGATTTTTTGCAGGAAAACTTCTCTCTAAATGGGAAGGTCCTGACGTTATCGAGGAGGTCTATCGTTCCGGTGCCATAAAAATCAACAACTTCGAAGGCACAAATTCGAAGGTGGTGAATGGTCAAAGAGTCAAACATTATATCTCAGGTAATCCCATAAATGTTGAAACCAATGTTATTGAAACCATAACCCCGGAGGAATACATAAGGGACACTTTCCGGAACGTTTCAGACTCCGAAAAGGAATAGGTATGTGGTACGGTAAGTAAACCGACTCCAAAATAGTTTTTATGGCAATATTTCTCCGTTTTGGAATATTTAGAAAAATAGAAAAATAAGAAGTAGTCCGGGAAGGACACGAGGCCTCCACGAGGGTGGAGGGCGCGCCCTACCCTACTGGGCGAGCCCCCTACCTCGTGGGCACCTTGTGTGCTCTCCGGACTCCGTTTTCTTGCACGTTACGTATTTTGGTCGGTCAAAATTCATTATATAATCTCCCGAAGGTTTTGACCACCGTATCACGCAATTGCCCTCTGTTCTTGTTTCGAGTTGTTTTCTGTTAGGGTTGTCAAGGCCAGGCATCATGTCGTCCCCCTCTTCCAACAATGGTGAAAACGATGCTTGGCTAATGAAGATAGAGTTGAAGAGGGAAGAACCCATGGAGATCAACAAGGATGAAGGGATCAAGAAAGCCACGGAGGATCAAGCTCCGGCAGCAGAAGACATCCTTCAACTTGATCACAATCTTCTTACCCCAACTGAGATCGAAGCTTTCAAGATGATTGAGTTATCTCGTATACAGAACAAGTATCTTACACGTGAAAATATTTTGTTGAAGGAGCATATCATTGCACTCAAGGGCATTATCCGCAAGCTGGAGGACCTCTTACGCTCGATGTGTGACTATCCATCCTCAACAACACCGCCACCTTCCTCACCAACAAAGGATATATAATCACATGGGTATGGGCACTCCCCTTGGCAACTGCCAAGCTTGGGGGAGATGCCCCGGTATCGTATCACCTTCACACTCCTATCTTTACCGTTTTCTTAGTTCAATCCTAATTAGTAGTATCTTGATCTAGTAGAATAAAGTTTATGGCATGGTCTAGTTTTGAGTTTTGCTTTATGATCTCTCTATGTAATCGAGTCCGTGAGCTATATAATAAAGATTAGTGTTGAGTCAAGGGCTTGATTATTTTGCCATGATCTTGAGTGAATAAAAGAAAAGACAAAAGAATAAAAAGAAACAAAGAGATCATATTGATCTTATTGAGAGTAAAGACTTCACATAGAAAGAGTATGGTGATTAAAAGTTGTTGGGAGTTGGCAAACATAGCTTTGGTCATCGTTGCAATTAATAGGAAGTAATAAAGAAAGAGAGGTTTCACATATAAATATACTATCATGGACATCTTTTATGATTGGGAGCACTCATTAAAGTATGACATGCTAAAGAGTTGATGTTGGACAAGGAAGACAACGTAATGGGTTTTGTTTTCTTATATCTAAGATAAAGTATATTGTCATGGATCATCCAACATGTTGAGCTTGCCTTTACCCCTCATGCTAGCCAAATTCTTTGCACCAAGTAGAGATACTACTTGTGCTTCCAAATATCCTTAAACCAGTTTTGCCATGAGAGTCCACCATATCTACCTACGGATTGAGTAAGATCCTTCAAGTAAGTTGTCATCGGTGCAATCAATAAAAATTGCTCTCTAAATATGTATGATTGATTGGTGTGGAGGAAATAAGCTTTATACGATCTTGTGATGTGGAAGAAATAAAAGCGATGGACTGCATAATAAAGGTTCATATCACAAGGGGCAATATAAAGTGACGTTCTTTCGCATTAAGATTTTGTGCATCCAACCCTGAAAGCGCATGGCAACCTCTGTTTCCCTCTGCGAAGGGACTATCTTTTATTATTATCTTCTTCCTTATGCAAGAGTCATGGTGATCTTCACCTTTCCTTTTTACATTTTATCCTTTGGCAAGCACAGGGTGTTGGAAAGATCTTGATAGATATATCTAATTGGATGTAAGTCAGCATGAGTTATTATTGTTGACATTACCCTTGAGGTAAAAGGTTGGGAGGCGAAACTATAAGCCCTATCTTTCTCTCTGTCCGATTAAAACTCCGTAACCACAAGTATTGCGTGAGTGTTAGCAATTATGAAAGACTAAATGATAGTTGAGTATGTGGACTTGCTAGAAAGCTCTGACATAGACTCTTTCTGATGTTATGATAAATTGGAATTGCTTCAATGACTAAGATTATAGTTTGTTAGTTCTCAATAAAGTTTCTGATTCATACTTGGCATTGTGAATAGATTATTACTTGAGCATAAGAAATCATATGACAATATCCATTTATGTTGTTGTTATGAGAATAATCATGATGCCCTCATGTCCGTATTTTATTTTATCGACACCTGTACCTCTAAACATGTGGACATATTTATCGTTATCGGCTTCCGCTTGAGGACAAGCGAGGTCTAAGCTTGGGGGAGTTGATACGTCCATTTTGCATCATGCTTTTATATCGATATTTATTGCAATATGGGCTGTTATCACACGTTATGTCACAATACTTATGCCTATTCTCTCTTATTTTACAAGGTATACATAAGGAGGGAGAATGCCGGCAGCTGGATTTCTGGGCTAGAAAAGAAGCAAATATTAAAGACCTATTCTGCACAACTCCAAAAGTCCTGAAACTCCACGAAAGTCATTTTTGGAAATAATAAAAAATACTGAACGGAAGAAATACGTCCGGGGGGCCACCACCTGCCCACGAGGGTGGGGGCGCGCCCCCCTGCCTCGTGGGCCCCCTGTTGGCTCTCCGGTGGCCATCTTCTGCTATATGAAGTCTTTCGTCGAGGAAAAAATCATAAGTAACCTTTCGGGACGAGACTCCGCCGCCAGGAGGCGGAACCTTGGCGGAACCAATATAGGGCTCCGGCAGAGCTGTTCTGCCAGGGACACTTCCCTCCGGGAGGGGGAAATCATCGCCATCGTCATCACCAATGCTCCTCTCATCGGGAGAGGGCAATCTCCATCAACATCTTCACCAGCACCATCTCCTCTCAAAACCCTAGTTCATCTCTTGTATCCAATTCTTGTCTCCAAGTCCGGGATTGGTACTACTAGTTTGCTAGTAGTGTTGATTACTCCTTGTAGTTGATGCTAGTTGGTTTATCTGGTGGAAGATCATATGTTCAGATCCTATATGCATATTAAAACCCCTCTGATTATGAACATGAATATGCTTTGTGAGTAGTTACGTTTGTTCCTGAGGACATGGGAGAAGTCTTGCTATTAGTAGTCATGTGAATTTGGTATTCGTTCGATATTTTGATGAGATGTATGTTGTCTATCCTCTAGTGGTGTTGTGTGAACATCGACTACATAACACTTCACCATTATTTGGGCCTAGAGGAAGGCATTGGGAAGTAATAAGTAGATTATGGGTTGCTAGAGTGACATAAGCTTAAACCCTAGTTTATGCGTTGCTTCGTAAGGGGCTGATTTGGATCCATATGTTTCATGCTATGGTTAGGTTTACCTTAATACTTTTGTTGTAGTTGCGGATGCTTGCAATAGAGGTTAATCATAAGTGGGATGCTTGTTCAAGTAAGAACATCACCCAAGCACCGGTCCACCCACATATCAAATTATCAAAGTACCGAACGCGAATCATATGAACGTGATGAAAACTAGCTTGACGATAATTCCCATGTGTCCTCGGGAGCACTTTTCTCTATATAAGAGTTTGTCCAGGCTTGTCCTTTGCTACAAAAAGGATTGGGCCACCTTGCTGCACTTTATTTACTTTTGTTACTTGTTGCTCGTTACAAATTATCCTATCACAAAACTATATGTTACCACTTATTTCAGTACTTGCAGAGAATACCTTGCTGAAAACCGCTTATCTTTTCCTTCTGCTCCTCGTTGGGTTTGACACTCTTACTTATCGAAAGGACTACGATAGATCCCCTATACTTGTGGGTCATCTGCCATCGCCGTCTGCTCATCAGCAATCTGGGAACCCTTCTGGAGGCACTCTTTGGCCAACTTCCGATTGCCTATGAGGTGATCACGCCTTTCAGCCCTCGCATCTTAAGCTTAAGATACACGTAACATGGACGAGCCATAAAACATGTGTAGGCAGGCCTACCCAGGATGGCGTGATAAGCACTTCGCAAGTCCACCACCTCGAGAGTCAGTCATTCCTTTCGGAAGTTCTTCTCCTTGCCGAATACGACGTCGAGGGCAATCTGGCCAAGTGATTTGGCCTTCTTCCCAGGGATTACCCCATGGAATTGCATGTTACTCTTGCTGAGTCGGGTCATCGGGATGCCCATCGCCTCCAATGTGTCGGCATAAATGACATTAAGCCCGCTGCCGCCGTCCATTAGGACTTTGCACAGTCGGACCCCTCCCATGACTGCATCTACCACCAAGGCCTGTCGCCCGGGGGTCAGTATGTGAGCCCGGTGATCTAACTGATCAAAGGTTACTGGCGTCTTTTAACCCAATCGAGAAATTTGGAGACAGTCGGAACAGCCATGTTGACTTCTCGGTTGATGACTTTGAGGTGACTCTTGCTTTCGACGTCGGCAAAAATCATGAGGACATTTTCGACGTTGGGGTACCTAGAAGTACCCTTGCCTCCGTCATCGTCGTCATCATCCTTGTCCCCGGAGGAATCTTGTCGCATCTCTTGCTTCAGGAGTCGACACTCCTGAGTGGTGTGTTTGGGAAAAATCAAATTGCCCTCTTCATCCTTCTTTGTGTGGATCTCACAAGGCTGGTCGAGGATGTCGCTCTTCAAGGTGACTTGCTTCTTCCCCTTCCAATCCTTTTTCTGCTTCTGTGAGTTCTTTTTACCTTGGTCGGCCAGAGCCGCAGCCTCGGCATTCCCTCCGGCATCCACTTTTCGCTTGTGCTTCTTGCCCTTGTTCTTCGACTAATGGGCGTCGCCCGCTCAGCTCTTACCGCTCCTCGGTTGGTCCTCCTCTTCACCATTGGCGTACCGGTTGGCTATCTCCATAGCCCGACTGAGAGTCGGGGTCTTAGTTCGGCCGAACTCATGTTCATCTCGCGATACCTAACTCCAGCCTTGAAGGTGCAGATTGCCTGGTGCTCGGTGACGTTCTCCATCGTATTGTGTAGAGTGGTCCATCGCTGGACATACTCTCGGAGAGTCTCATTCTATCTCTGTACACAGTGCTGCAACTCGGTCAAACTCATGCCCTCTTGTATGTGCCTTCAAAGGTCTTGACGAACACCTTCGCCAGATCATCCCAGCAACAAATGCTACCCGGCGGGAGCTGTGTTAGCCAAGCCCGAGCGGAGCCCTCTAGCATCAGCGGCAAATGTTTCATGGCAACATTATCGTTGCCACTGCTGATTTGGACCGCCACTCGGTAATCTTCTAACCAAATTTCGGGGTTGGATTCGCCGGTGAACTTGCTGATTCCCGGGGCCAACCTGAAGTTGTTGGGAATCTCAGCTGCTCGTATGTAACGGCTGAAGCACTCGGGACCTGATGGTACAAAACCACTCGGTATGTCGTAATCTTGGCCTTCTCACAGGGCTCGGCCTTTGTCGATCAGGTTCTGAGCGAGAACATATCTCGCTTTGAACAGCGGGTCTCGAGTGTCTCTTGACGGACGAGTAGGACTCGGCCTACGGTCGTCGCCATGCATCTGTGTGTTGTCGTAGGGCTGGCACCCATACGCGACGTCCCGTGGTGGAGGCATCAGGGCACGATCGTGGGTGTCATTACACATGGGCGACGCGGCTCGATCGCGCCTCCGATCTTCGTGACGATCTCTGGAGGAAGAAGTGGCTCGACGCCTGCACGAGCCGAGTGGACTATGTGCTGACTAGACGGTCTCCGCACACACGGATGCGCTATGGATCCGATCTCTGGATTGGGACACCGCCGCATTCTGCGACACCGCTGTCTTGAGGAGCACCTGGATCTGACAAAGCCCTTCTCCAACCGAAGAGCCAGAGGGTTGAATGGAATCTGTGATCCGAGTAGCGGCTGCTAGGTTTTGTAACGGAGTACTAAGGACTTGGTACTTACGAGTTTGGTCACTCGAGTAGAGTCAGCGTTTGTGCCGACTGGAACAGGGTTGACGGCGCTCGCATTCGTCCATCTCCTTCTGAAGCCGTTCGAGGCGATCATGCTCGGGTAGAGTGGCCAAGCGAGTTGACTCCATGGCTAGCACCTCGGGAGTTGTCCCAGTGATGGGAGTGTTCAGGAGCTAGTCGTTCCGATGACAGATCAAGTCACACCGCTCCCGTGTGAGAGCCTGAGGTACATATAGCTCATGGCCTGGGAAGCCATCATTGGTGTTGACGTGGGATGTACCCGCATGACCATCTTTGGGCTCCGTGTAACCCAGGGTACGCGGTGCTCGGAGTTATCCGCTATGAGAATCTCAGCGGTTGACTCGACGCTCTCGGACTCGCACTCCTCCGAGGAATCGCTGAGTGACCCATTGGAGAGGTCAAGGGCGGGCCCATCGAATTCGATAGCCGCCACTTGTTCCGCCGGTGCTTGGGTGGCAACAACATGCTTGATCCAGCGTTGAAGCCGCAAATGCCCGGAGCGCTTGCGATAGCGTGGAACGGTGGGGTGGGCAACCACTCGGTACGGAGCAGAGGGCCGTCGGAGAAGGACTTCGTAAGAGGAAGCACGGATGTCCGTCGCGCCACGAACGGACAACGCCTCTACGTCCAGCGGGGCCTCGCGCAGCCACACTGAGTCGTTGGCGATGAAGGAGATCGTCCCGATACGGATTTCGCCGCCTACTGACATGATGATGAAGAAATCCACCTACTCCATGAAATTTTGCTAGACGCCTAGCCCCACGGTGGGCGCCGACTGTCGGGGTTATGTCCTGACAATGAGTACTAGGGGTATGAACAAGGGGCAGAGACTAGCTACGGCATAGGTGTAACACTGGGTGTTTAACGAGTTCAGGCCCCTCACTCGGTGGAGGTAAAATCCCTACATCTCGTGCCCAGAGGCTTGCTTTGATTTGATGGGTATAGTTATAGATAATGAACGTGTCCAGCTATGGGGAGGGGAGCGGCTTATATAGAGTGCACTGCAGCCCCATGTTCCCCATGCCGTCGGGGAAATTAATGTTATTGAATGAGACAGTTACTAGTATAATGAGCCTCTACTACGGCAGTTACAGGTAACGGTAGCTATAACTCTATTTAGTGGATTACTTAGGATTCTTCGATCGTTGCAGCTCCCTCGGTGTCCTCTTGTCCTCTTCGTCCGAGTGGTAGTCCATCTGCCGAGTAACGTGTGATCGTCCGAGTGCCGCGGAGCCATCTGAGTGATCCTTCTGATGTATGCATCCGAATGTTGGCACGGTCTAGAGACCTATCTATGATGGTGTTGGGCCCCATGTGGGTCCCAGATGATGGGTCCTTGACCCGACCTGTAATAGGTGACGACATCATTAGCACCCGAATCAGTTGGGATTTCATAGGATACACAAACCGACCCTTCGCTTGAGTCCAAGTGCTGCAGGGGCATTCGGAATATGTTTCCGAAATGTGGTTTGTTATTCCATGGATGAAAACACAATGGATTCTGGACTTTAGGTTTACCCAGGTGACCGGGTGTTGTTGATCATCGAGAAAAACCCGGTGGCAATGATTTTGTCTCTCGGAGGAGATAGACTAGGGACCCGAGTGAGGGCATGCCATGACAACTCGAGTGGCGACGCCGACGCGTGGTCTGACACTCTGGAGAGATTCCACTCCTTATGCCAAGGGAACGCCAGCGCGGGCCTCCTTCGAGTCCAGGTTTACGAGTCATGCGCCTTGGAGCTTACCGAGAGGGCCAAGTGAACCCGCAGAGGGGCGTCAAGCTCGTCACATAACGATCCTGAAGAGGACTTCAATCGGGTGTTCAACGTGGCCGCGTGCACGGATCCCCGTGGAGGGCGGTCAGTCGGACTGACATGCATCCTTTAGGAAAGGAATCGCTGGTAATCAATCAGATTGATTTGTCCCGGAAATCTCGGGTTTTGAATACGTGCGTTCGCGCGCTGAAGCGGTAACATCGTGCATTGGTGGGAAAGTGGGGGCGTGGCTCCTCGATTTGTGCGCACAATCCCCACCACATGTTGCGCCTGCCTTGTACAAAGCCGCGCCGCGCGGGCCGTCAATCCGGGGACTTGCGGTGAGAGATTTTCCTGAAGATTTCGTCTGGAGGTATAAAAGATTCGGTGGCAGAGCTCTGGGCCTCAGATCCCCTTTCTCTCCTCCTGACTTCTCCGCTTCTCTCCTTCACCCGAGTGCACAACGATGGAGAGGGACTCCACAACCAAGGCGAAGAAGGCGGGGAAGGATGCTTCCTCCGGCTCTGGCGCGGCGGGGGACTGGATCCCATTGCGCATCACCGCCCGGAGTTTGGTGGAGCTGGCGGAGGAAGGGTTGATCCCGCGTGAAGGGCGGCGCTGCCCGGGCGTGGGGAAGGGTTGATCTAGTTCTAGTTCTTGTTGGTCCTAGTTGACTAATTAGAGCTAGCCCTAGCCACCTCTAATCCTCATAATTAGAAGCCCTGTGTGGTTCTAATCTCCCCCCTCTAATTCTTTGGCGACAATTAGCTCTGGACGGTGAAGCACTGCTGGATCATGAAGACCGTACGCTTGCGACCAAGTAGAGAGGCCGTGCTTTCAGTCTTCTGTTCGAGGGATCATTCGAGGGAGGTTTGCGGGATTGTCATCGACGTTCGAGGGACTTCAAGTACGATCTACACCGACTCGTCTAATTCCGCTGCACTCCCGGGGTCGGTAATGATCGTTGATCACAACCCATTATGCATCTTCGTATTGTTGCTGGGTGATCGTAGGGCGTTCTTTTTGTTTTTTACTACGTTTCCCTACAGAGGAGCCCGCGGCCTGGCCGGCTATGGGCACAAGGATCACCAACCGCCTCCTTTTCTCCTCTCTAGGAATAGAAGCCGTAAGAGCAAAACAGCCGGTGAACTAAATTGCAAAATCGAATGTTTGGAATTAATTTTTCTTTTGTGAGAAATGGCTTTCTTTAAAAATATATTTAGATCTATTATAAAAAGTTCATCACAAATGCAAAGCATCTCAAACATACAAAAACTAGAGGATACCCAAGCACGTTGTTGTGGGATTTTTTTTAGAAATGGAGGAGGACCCCCGGCCTCTGCATCTGGACGATGCATGCAGCCACTTTATTAATTGTTCACACAAGACATTACGAAGTAATACAACAGCAAGACTAAAGCCACCGTCTAGGCAACATTTGTCGCTATTCCTATCCAAATGATGAAGGGATGCTGATAGTCTGGGCCTAATACCAAACAGACCTCGCAGCCAAACCTAACATCTAAGACTAGAGGTCCCATCCAGGATGCCTGCGGGGTATGGGGCACCCACCGGTCCAGCGCACTCCTCAACCAGGACACCTGCCGGGTATGAGGCCGCCGCAGCCACCTGCCACCAATCCATCTTCACAGCTATACTGTTGCATCTACCTTGCACGGTCTAGCTGCCGTCGACACCACCAAGACGCCAGATAGCTTCCTCCTCTTGCGCGAGTCCATCTCCGCGCATCGGACACCGAGTCTCCACTGCGCCATGCCGCCGAGACCCATCGTCGATGATACTGTTGATGCCACACCGCTCCACCTACATGCCATCTCGCGTCGACTTCGAACTACCAGCAACTCCACGACCTTGAGCAGTCCTTGGCCGACGCCTTCAGGAAGGAACACGACACCAAAGTGCCATCGTCGCCCAAACAGAGGAAGAGAGGCTTTCGCTTGCGCTCATGGCAGAGGTGAGGGGCGTATGATCCACACCGAAGCCTCCAGGAAGGGAATCGACGCCGAGGGCGTCGACTTTGGTGCGGCCGCCGCGCCGGCCTGGAGTTTCCCCCGGATCCATGCCCACCGGCCAGATCTGTCTAGGCAGTATTGGCGTCGACCGTAGTCGCTACCGTAGCCAACACGAACCGGAGTAGATCGACTCGGAGACGACACCTCCCATGGAACTCTGGTCGGCCATCGAGGAGCCGCCGTAGTGCCGCCGCCTCCACGTCGCCACGCAGTCATGGAAGGCCCCCCATCTGCACCCGCGGGTGCCGCCCGCCAGGCAGGCCGCACCGCGTGCCACCGATCGAGGCCGCCGCCCCGAGATCCCCGTGCCGCCCGAGGCACCGGCGGTCAGATCTGAAATAGATCGACCCCGGCCACCATAGGAGCGCCCCGAACGTCCCCCCACACGACCACCGGGGGGATGCAGCTCTTGCCATCGCACCCTGAGTCCTCGCCAGCGCGCTCCATCGCCAACGCACCACCAACCGCCGCCGAACACCACCTGCGCCAGGTTCGACCGCTACGGGGAGGAGAGATCCCGCCGCTGCCTATGCTAACCGGGCTTTGTCCGGCGGTGCGCCCCGGCGACGACGAGCAGGAGAGGTGGGAGAGGGAGCTCAGGGCTTGGCAGCGCTAGGGTTCCCCCTGGTCGCCGCGCGGGGGCGACCCAGGGGAGAGGAGGGGAGAGGTGGGTTGCTGCGGGAATTGGTTGATGATATTTTGAATTGATAACATGAGAACCAAATTTAAACATACGTATGACTTATTATATTTGATTGTGTATGGTTTAAAATATTCATTTATTATTAGTAAAATAATTGAATGGAAAATAATTTCTCATGCATGATTGGATATTGTGTTGCATTTTTCATGCATGATTGCATGTTGAGGTGGGGCTTGTCCCATTCATAATTGTATGGTGAGGTGGCATACTTGTATGCGTTGAGATAAATAAGTTAGTTAGGATGACTCACCTACATGTAAATGACCTATCTATTATCTGAGAAACTGAGAGCACAAGTGCTCCCTGGGTGATTTTGGTAATTAATGTCAACATATCTCTTGTTGGACTAATATCTTTATCTTGTATATTACAGAAAGTTCAACAATGGCGTGGCATGGACAAGAGGATGTGGAACCCCTTCAAGATGCTAAGGACAAAGATTGACAAAAGCTCAAGACTCTTCATTTTCATTTTAGTGATCCAAGATCACATTGAGTCCATAGGAAAGCCAATACAATTAAAAGGGGATGAGGTGTTGCTTAATGGTCTACTTGCTCAAAGTGCTTAGTGATATGATCCAAGCCCTAAGCCACTCTCTCATTTCCAAATATGTCCAAAACCTAAAGTCAAAGTCGGCCCCACCGATTTGACCTATCCGGCGCCACCGAGTTCCTTTAACATAGACACTGCCAGAAACCCTAGACAATTCGGTCTCACCGATACGGATCTCAGTCCCACCGAGATGGCCTTGCAAACTCTCTGTTGCCTGTTGCAATTATTTCGGTCTCACCGAAATGAGCAATCGGTCCCACCGAGTTTGCCTGACCAACTCTCTATTAACTCATTGCTGAAATCGGTCTCACCGAGTTCATGCAATCGGTCACACCGAGATGAGGTTTTGCCCTATACATAGCACATCGGTCCCACCGAGTTGATCATATCGGTCCCATCGAGATTCCTAATGTTCACATTCTGAACTGAATCAGTCTCACCGAGTTCTTCTATTCGGTCTGACCGAGTTGGGTCAAATGTGTGTAACGGTTGGGTTTTGTGTGGTGGCTATATATACCCCTCCACCCCCTTCTCTATTCAAGAGAGAGCCATCAGAACGTGCCTACACTTCCACTACTCATTTTCTGAGAGAGAACCACCTACTCATGTGTTGAGACCAAGACATTCCAATCCAACCACAAGAATCTTGATCTCTAGCCTTCCCCAAGTTGCTTTCCACTCAAATCATCTTTCCACCATAGCCAAATCCGTCAGAGAGAGTTGAGTGTTGGGGAGACTATCATTTGAAGCACAAGAGCAAGGAGTTCATCATCAACACACCATCTATTACCTTTTGGAGAGTGGTGTCTCCTAGATTGGTTAGGTGTCACTTGGGAGCCTCCGACAAGATTGTGGAGTTGAACCAAAGAGTTCGTAAGGGCAAGGAGATCGCCTACTTCGTGAAGATCTACCCAAGTGAGGCAAGTCCTTCATGGGCGATGGTCATGGTGGGATAGACAAGGTTGCCTCTTCATGGACCCTTCGTGGGTGGAGCCCTCCGTGGACTCGCGCAATCGTTACCCTTCGTGGGTTGAACTCTCCACCAATGTGGACGTATGATAGCACCACCTATCGGAACCACGCCAAAAATCTCCGTGTCTTCATTGCGTTTGCATACTCCAATCCCATCCTTTACTTTCTTGCAAATAGCATGATTTACTCTTTTCTGCTGCCTATACTCTTGCGACGCTTGCTTGAAATGTATTGTGAATGCTTAAACTTGTGCTAAAACTCCACCTCAACTTGAAGAACTTAAAAACTGCTACTTTTCCTTGTTGAGGGTCTAATCACCCCCCTCTAGACACCTCTTCTCGATCCTTTCAATTGGTATCAGAGCTTTGGTCTCCATTGCTTTGGTTTAATCACCATTGGAGGAAGATGGACGAGTCTACGATTGGGAGTATTAGACGTATAGTGCCTATGCTTGATGGAGAGTTCTATAGTGCTTAGAAAAATGAGATGCTTGAGATTTTCAATGAATATAATTTGAACAAGTATATTACTAGCCCTTGTGCACCTCCTATTGATCCATTGCATCCTACCCCCGATGAGTATCTTGACATAACTCGCAATCTTAGAACTATTAATCTTATCATTAGAGGATTGCCTAGAAACTTGCTTGTATGCTTGCCTAAATTTGATTGTGCTTATACTATATGGAGATATCTTGAGGAACGTTTTCCAAACTATTCCTTGAAAAACTTAAATGAGATTCTTCAAAAGTCCATTGCTTTTCATAAAATGAAACCTAGTGATCCTAAATTTGATGATTGTCTATTTGAGCTTCGTGACCTCATGCGTGCCAAAGGAGACGTTGGAGTCATTAGTAGCATCATTTCTCAAGTCATTAGAATTCATAAAGATGCACATTGTCATGGTCATAAATCTAATAAATCACTCTCTCTAGGTGATGATCAATCACAAGACAATGTAGAATATGGATATTATGATGAGGATGATGATAGTGAATTTGATCTTCATGAGTCTATGAGACACTTTGGTCTTATGGCTAACCTTCGTGGTTACATGGCCGGAGGAAAGCAATGGGTTCTTGATAGTGGATGTACCGATCACAGGACCGGAGACAAGGACATGTTTCGTGAGCTTGCTGAGAACGACGGCCCCCGAAAGTATGTCACTTTTGGTGATAACTGATACGTCTCCAACGTATCTATAATTTTTGATTGTTCCATGCTGTTATATTATCAATCTTGGATGTTTTATAATCATTTTATAGTCATTTCTTGGTACTAACCTATTGACATAGTGCCAAGTGCCAGTTGCTGTTTTCTGCATGTTTTTTACATCGCAGAAAATCAATATCAGACGGAGTCCAAATGCAACGAAACTTCGTGGAGATTTTTTTGGACCGGAAGGGACATAATGGGCCCTGGCTGCGCCTGGGGGGTACCCCGAGGGCGGCACAACCCACCAGGGTGCACCAGGAGGCCCAGGCGCGCCCTAGTGGGTTGTGCCCACCTCAGGTGCCCCCCAGACCGCCTCTTTGCTCTATAAATACCCCAATATTCCCAAAACCCTAGAGGAGTCGACGAAATATTCATCCAGCCGCCGCAGAGTCCAGAACCACCAGATCCAATCTAGACACCATCTCGGATGGGGTTCACCACCTCCATTGGTGCCTCTCCGATGATGCGTGAGTAGTTCTTTGTAGACCTTCGGGTCCGTAGTTAGTAGCTAGATGGCCTCATCTCTCTCTCTGAATTCTCAATACAATGGTCTCTTGGAGATCCATATGATGTAACTCTTTTCCGGTGTGTTTGTTGGGATCGATGAACTTTGAGTTTATGATCAGATCTATCTTTTTATATCCATGAAAGTATTTGAGTTTCTTTGATCTCTTTTATGCATGATCTCTTATAGCCTCGTATTTATTCTCTGATATTTGGGTTTTGTTTGGCCAACTTGATCTATTTATCTTGCAATGGGAAGAGGTGCTTTGTAGTGGGTTCGATCTTACGGTGCTTTATCCCAGTGACAGAAAGGGAACCGACACGTATGTATCGTTGCTACTAAGGATAAAATGATGGAGTCTATCTCTACATAGATAGATCTTGTCTACATCATGTCATCGTTCTTATTGCATTACTCCGTTTTTCCATGAACTTAATACACTAGATGCATGCTAGATAGCGGTTGATGTGTGGTGTAATAGTAGTAGATGCAGGCAGGAGTCGGTCTACTAATCTTGGACGTGATGCCTATATAATGATCATTTCCTTGATATCATCATGAGTATTTGAAGTTCTATCAATTGCCCTATAGTAATTAGTTCACCCACCGTTTGCTATTTTTCTCGAGAGAAGCCACTAGTGAAACCTACGGCCCCCGGGTCTCTTTCTCATATATTTGCCTTTGCGATCTACTTTTTCCTTGCATTTATTTTCAGATTTATTAAACCAAAAATACAAAAATACCTTGCTGCGTTCTATTTCTATTTATTTTATTTGGTGTTCTATCAATCTACTACAATTTATCTCACGTCTGTTTGCCTATCTTGAGGCGCCGTACCCTGGAAGGGATTGACAGCCCCTTTAACACGTAGGGTTGCGAGGATTTGTTATCTGTGTGCAGGGGTTGTTTACGTTGTGTTGCTTGGTTCTCCTACTGGTTCGATAACCTTGGTTTCATATATGAGGGAAATACCTACCGCCGTTGTGCTGCATCCACTACAAAAAAAATACACTTCCGTGATGATACGTGTTTGTCACAGTAGGTCGCATTTTTTGTCATGCATGTACATCCATGACAAATTTATGACAGAATCAAGATAGTCATACCTGTGTTGTCGTAGAAGTGTTCCATGAAATTACCAAAATTATCATCATGGAAGTGTCCACTTCCATGACGATAAATCGCGCATCACAGAAGTGCTTTCGTCAAGGGTGACCGACACGTGGCATCCACCGTAACGGAACGCCATTAAGCTATCGGGTCGGGTTTTGGATCCGATAACCCGTTAACAGCCCCGACCAATGGGGATTTTCCACGTGTAAAATCATCATTGGCTAGAGGAAACACGTGTCGGCTCATCGTTGGGACAGATGTCATCCACTCACTGGACAGAAGGCACCTATGATACGTCGACACGTGGCACGGCCCAACAGTGGCCCATTCCTGTGAAAAGGCCGGCCCGTTTGACTTGGTCAAAAGCTGGCGGGCCGGCCCATGGAAAGCCTGTTAACGGCATGTTCGCATATAGCCCATGTACAGCCCGCTAACCCAAGGCCCGTTACGCCCTATCCGAATTAGGCCCAGTAGCGTCATCTGGGCCATCCAATATGATTCCAGCCCGTTTTCACTTCTGGCCCATGTATAGCCCATGACGTCTTTCGGCCCATATGAGGACCTTTGTAACTCTTGGCCCATTAGCGGCCCGTGCTGAAACTGGCCCGTAATGAATAGTGTATTACTTTACACCCATTAACGGCCCGTGGTGAAACTGGCCCGTAATGAACAGTGTATCACTTTATACCCATTAATGGCCCGTTATTCCGTTGGGCCGTTTCCAGCCCAAGTTAACTTTCGGCCTTCTCAGGGCCCATTTATTCTTGGGCTCATTTGCAGCATTCAGTTACTTACGGCCCGTTACTGTCATTTTCTGCTTGTGGGCCAAATTCAGCCCGTTGTTACAGTCGGCCCATTTGTGGACCGTTAGTCTGTTGGGCCATTTTCATAGCATCACCAAATATGGCCTATTAACGGCCCGTTATGGTCAGCCCATAAAACATACGATTTCCATTAAAGGCCCGTTTACGGCCCATTAAAGGCCCGTACAAGACCAATAAATGAGTCGGCGGCCCATGGATCCTACGAGGCGTAGAAGGCCCATGGATCCTACGAGACGTAGAAGGCCCATGGATCCTACGAGACGTACAAGGCCCATGGATCCTACGAGACGTAGAAGGCCCATGGATCCTATGAGACGTAGAAGGCCCATGGATCCGACGGCCCGTGAAGGGCCATGGTCGGGCGAGTTGGCCCCCGTTTGAACGATATAGCATATTCAAATAATTATCATACTCAATACTCTCACCTCTAAAAAGCATACACTATACAACAAAGAGATCAAGGCATAGAAAGGTAGAATAATCCTACACTATACAATAAAGAAATTACAGCTGATTATACCCACTGGGCATTATGGTTCGGCACAGGTGATAATAAAGCATACACAAACAGCAAATTACATACACTGGGCAAATACAGCTCATACATCATGGACGCAATCAACTTAACTCCATTTGAACTATAATCTCTTCAGAAAATAGGATTGGCCGGAATCAGATAGCACAAATTTCAGTCTGCAAAATCTCCAATTCCTTCATGGTTACCTCAGTGTATTGTTTCATTTTTTTGACTCCTGCATCTAATACCTGCATGTCCAGTCTCAACTTGTTGATTATACGTTGACAATCATGTACACGTTGTCTTGCCACCTCTAGTTGATGCTCGAGAACATCAGCACATTCCAATTCCAATCCATAATCATTCGGTAACGGCCATGCCGCACTGCTCGCAGATCTTTGTGTTGATGTCACTTCATCCTGAAATGTTTCTGTAAGTACACATGACTAGGGCAAAAATATAGTTACAACAGTGAAGCGAACAAGACACTATTTTGTACTACATGGCAAAACAGGACTAACAATAATGTTACACGTCACTTTCAAAAAAATGTTACACGTCATGAAGCATAAGCATGTGATATTTTAAAAATTATAAAAAAAGATAGTCTGTGCAGCCTGCATACAGAAATCCCTCTTAGCTCACCAGAGGAGCATGATGTTGGGGCCCAATCGAAAACACAGACAAGTTACAAATTTAGACAGCATGTTGTGTATAAGTAAGCAAGCAGTTGGCCATTCTGTGCCTCAATTAAAGTCTTAGGGAGCATAATGAACAGCAGAGGGTTTCATACAAACATACTACAGCAGGCAAAACTATGCCATCATTAGCGTAGTATAAACTAGATTGTGAGCCTCATGCAATAATAGTTGGTTAATAGACTTCAAAGCTTCAGGCACACTTTGGCAGAGTAATTAAATGGTAAGGCCTTTAATTATGTCAACTAATAGTGATACAAGTACCAAACATCAGGCATGATTATTTGGGCATCTCATTAACTGAGGACAAATAAAGCAATTGAAAAGAGAAAATTAACTATGCCTGAAACAAACAAGGAATTGAACTGTTGAGTTGCATACAGTGACTTACCTTAGCAGGTTGAAGAGGCTCAGCGCAGCTCCTACTTCTCTTGCAAGGCTCCTTCCTAACATCTTGTACTTGGAAATCCTCAATCTTATCTTCATTGCACCCCCTCTGCAAGGTGACACAAACTAGTTACTCGTCTCCTTGGAAGATAAATATGCATACTTTCCAGTCTGTGAACACAAAAGGATGAGATTATAACAAAACAACACCACATAATGAAACATGCCGCATCTCTTGCACTTGCACACAATGAAATGAGCATTTACTTTGTCTGCACTATGTAAAACTAGGCATACCTTCGAACTGGATCTCCAGGTACTCTTGGAGAGCCTACTGTAGTGTACAGCCAAACCTTTATGTCACCTATGAGTTAGACAAGGCCCCACTACAGCAGCCCTTAGTGTTTAAATCGTTGACAAGCTCTGTTAGAGTGTTAGGTCAAGAACTGCAAGTAATCAAAGCAAACAGTCCTAGTATGGTTGGCTGATGCAAACAAGCAATTGAACAGATGTGTGAGCAAATCTTACATATCAAGAAAAGAAGCAAAGAAGGAGGCTTAAAGACCATCACTTGACTGACCAGATTTAAGGGGCATTTAAACATCATGTGCAACATATGAACTAACATAAACATTGCATATTCCAGATTCTACAATGGAATGCACATGTATTAGGTTATGCCATGTATGATGATGCCTAAATGTACAGAGAGCAGGCAGGAGTGATTCATCATTGCACGCACAATTGAATTGCAGGTTAAGGGCCAGTTCGATTCCGCCTTTTCAGGGCATATTATCAAAATAAGCCATAAATGATGTAAAGAAGTCATTTTTGAGTTATGGGCTTGGGCTTAACTAATTTCGCTTTGGAGGGGGGTGTTTCGGGTAGAACCTCACTAAAATTGAAGGGAAGGGGAATAGTGAAATGACTCTGTTGTCTGCCTATATTACACTCAAAATGCAACTGTGACGCCCGTGTCACACCTGACCCTAAAGTAAAAAACAAACACGCAAGCATTCATTGCCCTGCCCGCTTGCATCTCCTCTCCCCTTTCCCTCTACCTCGATCCCCTGCCTGTAGCACTAGGGTTCCTCTAGTGAGCCGTCGCCACTGGTCCCATCTGGCCTGGTCCTCGACGATGCTATGTCCAGCTAGGCTACATGGCCGGCGGGTAGGGGCAAATCTCCCTGGCTGCTCCTCCCTCTGGCGCCCCCCTCATTCTCATGGTCTCCAGTAGCTGCTCCACTGTGGTTCGTCCAACGCACTACTCCGGCGGGCGCTGCACAACTACGGCTGATGCCACACTGCGGTAGAAGGCACCTTATTCCCCCTCCCCTCCTCCCAGGCCATGGCCTTGAGGTGCTGTTGAAGGATGAGCTCATCCAACAAGGTGAGGATCTCCTCTGATTTTTTGCCAAATTTTCATTTTGATCCACTATACGATGAATTGCTATGAGCTGCTTCTGCTGCTGCTATATCATGCATTGCTATGAGCTGCTCCTGTTGCTGCTATATGATGAATTGCTATGAGCTGTTGTTGCTGTATGATGAGTTGCTATGAGCTGTTGCTGCTGCTATATGATGAATTGCTATGAGCTGCTGCTGCTGCTATATGATGAGTTGCTACAAGTTGCTCCTGCTGCTATATGATGAATTGCTATGAGCTGCTCCTGCTGCTGCTATATGATGAATTGCTATGAGCTGCTCCTGCTGCTGCTATATGATGAATTGCTATGAGCTGCTGCTGGTATATGATGAATTGCAGACTGCTGCTGCTGTATGATGAGTTGCTATGAGCTGCTGCTGCTATATGATGCTTTCAGGTGGTGCTGCTATACGATAATAACCAGCCATTTGGACCATCGAATTTCAATAAATAATTGTTCTTCATTTAAATGTGGGTCATGCATTCTTCGTTTAAATTAGGCAATGGGATCTCTATGGAAAACATTGACCAAAGTAGATTGTGCCAAGTAGATGGTATCTTTGTATTTGCATTTTGAGCAAATAGTGATGGTCTGTTTTCCTATCATATTAATTACTCCACTGGGTTCAATTTGTGATGTTTGCAAGTCAAATTAATTTCCATATGGGCAGCAAAATGAAAAATATATATAATGCAATCTAGACTTTCCACTGATCATACCAAAGATAAGCTGAAAACGCAATGAAAAGAACTGGTTGGCTTATTACATGGAGCTTATATTCACTGGTGCTTATTTTCTTAGGATAACTCGTAATAACTGTCCCTAAGAAACTTGGCTAATAGAACTGGCATACAAATAACGTGTCACAATGATTGCAATGGAGGAGTGACGTACCATAGCACACTGTATAGGCTCACCGCTGCCTCTCCTTTTTTTGCGATGTTCCATGAAATTGCCACATACATCTTGTACTTTTTCATTGTGTAACCCTATCTGCAAGTTGACACGGCTAATTTCAGACATCTCTACATGATACTACATTGCATATCCCTTGCGCATATTTAAACCACCAATTAACGATTGTGTGCGTACCATAAACTAGCCATGACTCTGTATGCTGGACTAGCAGGCACCCTAAGGAAGCCTAATGTAGTGCACTGGAATTCCTACATGCCACCTACGATTTTGTGTAATGTACTGCCCCTGTTCCTAAATATATGTCTTTGTAGAGATTCCAGTATGGACCACATACAGATGTATATAGATGCATTTTCGAGTGTAATTCGCTCATTTTGCTCCGTATGTAGCCTATAGTGGAATCTCTAGAAAGACTTATATTTAGGAACGGAGGTACGAGGTAGTATCGTGTATGACATCTACATATCTAATTTAGCAGCCAGTAGTAGAAATCATTGTCTGCACAAAGGGATTACTGGTCGAAAATCCTAGCAAAGCACGCTGGCAGGCACAGAATAATACAAGAGAGAGAGACGCGCTTACAAGATCATAGCAATGCCTCAGTCCAGGATCTTGGTTGGCCAAGCTATTAGATCCAGAAGAAACATCGTCCTTGTAGTTTTTGCCAGTTGCATAATAGGTAACAGCGACCGGTTAGTATATTTGAAGTACATCGGGCAGGTGATGCTGGACGGGTTTAAAGGTGACAAGTACCTAGGCCGTGGCGGGTGCTTGGCATCTCTCCAGACGGTGGGAATCAGGTTAGAAACATCGAGGGTGATGACGCTGCGCTGGCTGTCAGGGTCCGGTAAGGAGATCTAGAACCGTCGAGTAGGGTGTTTGTGGAGCGGCTCCGGTAGGGTGGACTATGGTGTGGGCGAAACAGATCTGTGGCCGTGGACGAGGGCGTAGGTGAAGCTGCTCCGGTGGTTGGGTTAAGGATGGTGTCGACGACGCGGATCTGCGGGCGTGGACGAGGCGTCAGAAGCTGCTCCGGTGGTTGGGTTAAGGATGGTGTTGATGATGCGGATCTGCGGTCGTGGACGGGGCGTCAGAAGCTGCTCCGGTGGTTGGGTTAAGGATGGTGTCGACGATGCGGATCTGCGGCCATGGACGGGGCGTCAGAAGCTGCTCCGGTGGTTGGGTTAAGGGTGGTGTCGACGATGCGGATCTGCGGCCGTGGATGGGGCGTCAGAAGCTGCTCCGGTAGGTTGGATGAGGGTGCGAGGAAGCGGATCTGAGGCCGTGGACTTGTGAGTTGGCAAAGCGGCCCCGGTAGGGTTGAGAATGGTATAGGCGAAGCTACTCCGGTGGGGTTGACGATGGTGTCGGCGAAGCGGCTCCGGTAGGGTTGAGGAAGGTGTCGGTGAAGCGGCTCCGGTAGGGTTGAGGAAGGTGTCGGCGAAGAGGATCAGAGGCCGTCGATGGGGGCGTCGGTGGGGCGGCTCCGGGGGGTGTGGACGAAGCGTCTCCAGTGGGGAGTACGAATGAGCCGCTGCAGATGCGCGGCGGTTGACGAGAGTGCCGGCGAAGCAGATCCGGCGCCGTGGACAAGGCCGACACTGAATGGGCTGTGGTATAGTGGTGGATGAGCAGTCTACTTGTTTCTAGGGGAGGTGGGAGGGGTAGATGCGGCCGCAGAAGCAGATCTGGCGAGGTGGACGCCACTGGTAGTGAATGGGCTATGGTACGCCGGTGGATGAGCAGTCTAGGGTTTCGAGAGGGGAGGGGAGAAAGGGCGATGAAGTACGGACGGCGTGATGTAAGATGCTCTGGTGCTGTGGAGTTAGTCGTTTTTTGCGGGAGGGGGAGAGGAAATGGGGGTGCCATGTAGTGGGGGAACCGGAAGTTACCAAAGCAGCCTCAACCTATCATGTAGATGAGGGTGGTATTGTAACTGTTGGTCTCCGTGCACCAAGGACAAAAGGGGGATTTCGCATGCTAAAGACTAAGGTGGTGGAAATTTTAGAAGGAGGCGGGAGATTTTGCCGCCCGCGGGATCGTTCGTATCCAGTTTCAACTAATTTTGGACCATTCTAGCGGGAAGGTCATGCTAGACTATGTACATGGGGCACGCGTCAGCAGTTAATAACTGGTGTGAAGTCCATCCCAGAAAAAAAGACAATAACTCGGGATGATGCGCCGATAACTTGGACGTTCACACGGGCGCGGCCAATCGTACGGGTGTAGTGGCGCGTTCACAAAAAAGGGATCAAACGCTCAGCCTATGTATTTCTCGTGTAAATAGATAATTTAGTGCCATTGGTTATTTACTTTAAACATAATGCATCGACGTGTTAGTGTAGAGGCGCACAAAAAGAAATGGATATTGTAGTCAGCTACTTAAAAGTGTTACCTCATATGATTACATAGCCTCCATTTCATAAATTACGTACCCGTTGAATTCATATATGAATATTACATATATTACTTCAAAATAGAAACTTAAATCATCCAAGACTAATGAATTTGAATGCAAGAGTAACAATGGTGCATATACATGATAGCTACATTGGTTGTTTGAAGAAACATCACAGTAACTTTGGCATGCACAACTGAAAAGGTTTATTTAAATAAAAAAATGTGATATGTGAGTGTCCAATCTTTATAGCATTGAATTGATATTGTACCTTTGGCCACGATACGAAGTAGATATTGACTTATGTTCAAGGGATGCACGTCCACGATCGCTAGATAGTGATACGTGAATGAATTGTGCAATCTCTCTCACACGCATACATATCTCATTTCCCTGTGGGCATCGGAATCACACACGCGCACTTCGTGTATTTCTCTCCCTCCGTCAGGGTTAAATTCGCCTTTCTACCCCGTCCTACAAGTCTCTCACACAGAAACACACACGCTCTCTATGTCTAACATGCCCACCCCTTTAATTCTGCCCACCCACAGCCACTAATGTCTCAAAGTATAATAATGTCTCTCACACATATGCTATCTACCTATCCCTTAATATAGCTAGATATGTGTCACACAAACTCCTTCTCCCTACTAGCAAGATGCCCATGCGTTGCACGGAACATCAAGATGCATTTGTATGAGAAGTTTATCTTGTGGGAGAAAAGGATGAACGAGGGAATGCCTTATTTGAAAATGCGGAGAGGGGTGTGGGTATCCTTTTGCAAAATTGCCATAGTTTCCTTCCTGTCCGTCGGATATAAATCGGATGGCCTATATTGCAGGATGGCAGGAACACCATCATCACCAACTCTATTTTTCATAAGAGTAGAGATATGTGAGTGTCACTGCCCCCCCCCCCCACACACCCACACTTCCCAACACCGAAGGAGTAGGGTGACACCTCGATCTTGATACTAATCTATCGACTGGCTTCTCTCTCAAACATACACACACACACACACACACACTACCCGTCACCGAAGGAGTAGGGTGGCACATCGATCTTGATAATAATCTATCTACTCCTCTTTCAAACACACACACACACACTCGCTAGTTGTGCCTCTGTGCCTACCGCGCACACTCTCGATACGTCTTTCTCTCCCTCCCCCCCCAACAATGACAGCAGAAGGGTGACAACTCGATCTGATCATAATCTGTCAATTGGTTTCTCTCTCAAACATTGTGTCTCGGTGCCTCGCTCGGTAGCCCCCTCGATATGTAGACTTCTCGCGCGCGCACATCTGTAGTGACGATGACGCTGAACCCAGTGTGCCTTGTTTTTACCGGCCTCATGTGATAGTTTTCACCCTATTTTCTGTTAATTAACAAGGCAACCTTTTCTTTGTTACTACTAGTGAATCTGAAATCATTCGGGGCAGACATAAAATATATCACTTCAACCCAATTATCGCAGCAACTATTTTAAAAGAAATTAGCTAGCTGCCCGTGCGTTGCACGGAACATCAAGATGCATTTGTATGAGTAGTTTATCTTGTGAGAGAAAAGGTTGAACGAGGGAAGGCCTTATTTGTGAACGTGGAGAAACGTGTGGGTATATTTTTGCAAAATTGCCATTGTTTCTTTCCTATCCGTTAGATATAAATCCGACGGCCTATATTGCAGGATGGCACGCACACCATCATCACCAACGCACGCATGGGTTATCCGGAAGAAATATGTTGAACTTATTCGACATGCTAAACCATGCACCCATAACTCAGAAAATCATATGTTCCTTTGAGTTGTCCATCCTTAGTTATTTTCTGGCCCTCGTCTATCAATTGATAGTCAAGAGTAATTGTGCATTTGTGTTATTGATGCCTATTATTCTTGTGGTCTGTCAAGCCATTCTATTTCCGAATGACTAGGAGAAACAAACTCTGGTACCTCGTCCATATCTAGGATTGGGTCAAAGTAGTTGTATTCCACAGATCAAAATGCCAATCCAGTTTTTGTTCTGCTCTACCTTGGAGTGTTACCATCTTTATGTCAAGAGTGTCATGAGAATTGCACCACCTCTTATGAATTCTTGATTAAGTGATACTCCTCGCCATCATCGTTCATTCCTCGGTCCCCGTGTTATTATAACCGGAATACCGACAAGTGAATTGTGATGTGTGAAATTAATACTCCTAGCAACTCCGTTGCTTGGTAGTTAATGGACAACAACCTCATTCTTAGCGTGTTGGTTATTCAATCATCATCCTGAGATTGATCGTGTTACCTAGTCCTTATTTTTGGTGCACTCTTCAATCAATGAGTTAGGATTTTGTCAAACCCTTGCTCAGTTGATCATATCGTCTTGCCCTGAAAAGCAAGATTGTTCTCGAGCTTAGTAACATATCGGTGGTTCGTGATTTTCCGAATATCTTCTCAGAAGTATCACCAGGTTGTCACCTGACCGATATGTTGAGTTCGTGATCAAGTTGGTTTTCTTATAAACCACCCCTTCTCCAAGAATCTATGTTGGATATCCCTGAGCTAGTTGGTTGAGCTAGACAACAACTTGGAGAGTTGGAAGATAAAAGCTTGTCTGACTTAGTTCATGTTAAGGGATATCTTGTATGTTTGTTGTAGAAAGATGATTCTTCATCGATTGGTCCTCGTGATCAATTAATGGACCTATCATCTTAACCAAACTTTGATTTGAGTATGGGCTATTATCAATCAATCAGAACCAACGATGTTCATAATGTTGTCTTACTCGTGGTTGATCCCTCGAGCATGCACCATTATATCTTTTGGGTCTGACCAATGCTATCACTTGTTCACATAATTATGGAATTCCATCTCCCTGGAAACCTGGATGAATTGTTGTTGAGCCCATCAGCAACACTGCTACCTTCTCCATGATTCGTGTTGAACATCCAGCTAGTATTGGAAACTTTGTAAGCATTGCCTTCATGTCCCGTTCATGAGGTATATGTTTGGATGAAAGAAGATACTTTCTCTAATTCACGTGCACTTGATGTAAGTTGCCGCCGTGAATTCGAGAAAGTTTGTTTCGCTTCCTCTGGAATCATCCCAAGTCAGTCATGCACATGTGCGAAGTATTCTGTGGTTCGGAGACTTGCAACCTTCATTCTATATGTGTTCCTAGCACACCAAGCCACTGATTGAATTGTTCAAGGAAAAGGAGTTGTTGTGCAAATCCTAGGTCATGCACAAGACTTCGTTACCCTAGATGATGGTTCCCCACCTGAACTCGGTAGTGTTTTATTATCTGACTACTACGTGGTCATGCTTGTCTTGGACAGCGTGTTCACATGTGTGTAACAGAACCAGCTCATATTTTGGAGCTTGCTATCGTAGTTCATTTCCCGAGAATCTTGCAACGTCATCTCGTCGATTTGTGTTGCAACCTTTCACTTTCAGACATGCTGAGTCTGGATATCCTGGCGCCAACCAGATCTGAATCTCAGGTAGATGTGATGGTTGAATGTTTCCCAAGAACTATACTAATGGTCTCTCTGTTACCGGTAAGTGGATGTCGTGGCCAACACACCCAGCCGGAAGACCTATTATTGTAGTATCTTGATTGAGAAAGTTGGCCACCTCCCCATAAGGATTTCGTAGGATTTGCTCCCTAGTTGTTCCTTATGGATTTTTATATTTTCCGAAGTCTGACCTTTTACTTGATGTTCTAGATATCAAACCATATCTATGAATGGGATATGCTAGTGCATCAAGGAGAACATTAGAAGCGGAGTGCTAAATGTCTCTCGGTCGATCATCCAGATTTGCTTCTTTGGCATTGCTAAGGAAAAATCTGAGAAAGTGATGTCCTCCTTTGCACCTGCATCCTCCATCACCGTTCATCATGGTAGTATGATGTGTTGCCAGGATCCTCGGTGCGGATGTTGGTAAAACCTTGATGAATATGGAAATGCTCAAGTTCTTGAAAGCACGCTCAGTCACTAGGTTATATCCCTGGTATCAACTGGAGTGTGCCTTCCATTTGCCGAGTTGTTCTATAACCGTAGTTTCCTTTCCAAATTGAGTGTGTCATTCTTTCGAATTCGTTCGCACGATCGTTTGTGATTGCCTTAGGCTGGTGTAAAGAGTTTCAACGATCTTTATATCAAAAGTAATTATTTTTGCCACTTAAGGGAATAATTCTATGAGTCACCTTTCCTAAGGTGCCCCGTTATGGAGTCATGGCAATTACCTCCTCGCTACTTTGAAACCATGCACCATCCTACCAAAGCGTGGAGTTGTTGCCTACCAACTTGAACCTTCGTCATCTACTTTTCCATCACCCCTGATGTGTGTTACGTGTCTCAGCTCAAGAGATGTTATTATGTCTCATTCCATGAATTGATCGTGAGTTGCTCGATCTTCGAGAAGGTCAAATCCTGTAGAGTTTATTTCTGTCGTCGTGTTGGATGAAGATCTCGAAAGCAAAGATGTCAAGATCAAGATGATGCAATGAATCAACATCTTCGAGAAGAACAATTGGATCGTGAAGATTATGTTAGTTTGCGTTCCCCTTCCATCTTACCCTACGCTTGAATCTCGGGACGAGATTCTTGTTTAGTGGGGGTGAGTTGTCACATCCCTAGTTCTGGTTTGCTCTAGGCTAGCTAGTCATGTGTGCATCATGTTTAATATTTGAAAGAACTTGAAATGGGGATGTTCAAACCCTAGCATTAAATCAACTCAACTAGGATGGATTAAAATGTTCCAATAAACTCAAAGTGACTTCAGGAAAAGTCCATCATTTTTTAAATTGGTGAAAACCTCTGACAAAAATTGGTGCTTATTTTCCCTAGGTCATTTCAGGTTTTTGGATTAAATCATAAGTATTTGAATTGGAGCATTTAATGGCTATAAATATTTTAAATGCTTCAATAATTCTGGAGGGCTGTTAGTAAACATTTTTAAAAGTGCCCACAAATTTTCTCAGGAGTTTTAAAAATGGTTTAGTACTATTACTAAATCAAAAACAGAAAAACAAAATAGAAAACATAAAGTAAAGAGAGAGAGAGAGAGAGAGAGAGAGAGAGAGAGTTACCTGGCCTTTTAGGCGGCCCAGCTGGCTGGCCCAGCCCAACTTCCCGCCTGTCGTCTTCCTCCTTGTGCCAGTGGGCACGAGGGCGTGTGGCCGCCGCACGCGCCCACGCGCTTGGCCACCTCCTGCTTGGTTGGCCTCCTCGACGCGCCTGGAGACGCCACGACACCCCCCCGGACCTCCCTCACTCCTCCCTGCGCTCTTCCCCTCCCTTGCTGCCCTCTCTCTCCCGCGACCGAACGCCACCATCGTCGCTGCTCACCGCTGCCGCGGCCATCGCCTCTCCGACATGCCCAGGAGCTCCGCCACCGTCGCCTACGTCTCTCCGTCGACTCACGCGACGCCAAACGCCCCGAAGCGCCGCCCCCGACCTCGTCTTCGTCGTTCGGCCGCCGAGATCGCCGGCGACCTCCCGTCTTCATCAGCTCCTCCCCGACCTCGCCGACCCGCTCGTCGTGACCGTGGTGAGCTGCTGGCCATTTCCCCCTCTCCGTTCTCTTCCTCACATGCCGTAGCGACCGCACCAAGCTCGACCACACCCGCCGCCGACGCGGCCCCGGCAACCAAACAGCCCGGGCGTCGTGTCCAACATGCTCGCCGCCTCGCGTAGTTGCTGTAGGTGCCATGAACGCGCTGCCACGGCCACTGCAGCCCCGTAGCCACAAACACCCGAACGCCAGCGCCGCCCCGAGCTCGTTTCCGGCGAGCTCCATCCGTCCCCGCTGCTGCCGCATTCCGCTCTGGATGCGGGTGAGCCCCAGCTCCCCGCGCGTGCCCTCCTCTGCTCGATTGGGCGCCGGAGAAGCAATCCCGAGCCCTTCCACCGTGTCTGCTGCCGCCGGCGGCTAAACGCCGGTGGTTTAGCCTCGGTTGACCAGGGATTTGACCTTCCCTGGGTCATTGACATGTGGGGCCAGCCCCTGCTAATTTCCTAATTTAGGTTTAACTAAAATAGGATTAGCCCCTGTGACACTGACACGCGGGCCCCACCGTCCAGGTTTGACCTGGACCGCCCAGTTGACTTGTTGACGTCACTGTGACGTTATGCTGACGCAGTATTACATTTTCTGGATTTATTTTTAACCAGGAAATTCCAGAAAATGCCCTAAACTTCTAAAATTCATAGAAATTCAACCGTAGCTCCAAATGAAACAAGTTATATATGAAAAATGATTAGAAAAATCCAATCTATCCATCTGTACCATTTTCATGCATGTTAGAACAATTTATGGCTGCTGTTTAGGACAAATCATGTGTATGGCATTTGAATTTCCACATATGAAGTTTGAATTTGAACCTAAGGTTCAAACCAACTCCATTTAATATGTTGCTAGTTGCATTAGCTCAAAACACATTCATATTGCCATGTCATAGCATGCATCATATTGTGCATTGCATTGATCGTGTTTCTTCTCTGTTTGTCGGTGTTGTCCCCTCTCAGTAGACGTTGCTTCGACGATGCGATCGATGACACCAATGAAGAGCTATACTATCTTCGGAAGTGTCAGGCAAGCAAAACCCCCTTGCTCATTCCAATACAATCCCACTCTCTCGCTCCTGCTCTCTTTTACTGCATTAGGACAACAACGATTCATCTGTTACTTGTTGCGGTAGCTGAACCCCTTTATCCTCTACATGACCTGTCATTGCCACAGTAAATAGATGAAACCCACTAGCATGAGTAGGAGTTGTTTGAGCCCTAATGTGCCTACTCATTCATGCTTGTTTGTCATGCCTGCTATTGCTTAGAGTTGAGTCAAGTCTGATTCATCGGGGATGAATTGGAATGTGGTGAACATGTCCTACTGTTGAGAGCTAAGTGTGTGAACACGATTTGGTAAAGGTAGCGGTGAGAGGTCATGTAGGAGTACATGGTGGGTTGTCTCATTGAAACCGTCCTCAGGAACTGAGTTCTGTGTTTGTGATCCATGAACAGTTACTACCACACATTGGGCTCCGGGCGCTCCAAGCTCTCTCGACTTATTAATCAACCTGATCTCTGTCCAGGAGTTGCAACTAGTTTCTGGTGTTTGTAGGTAGTGTTAGTAGTCTACCAAGTGGCACCCGGTACAGGTGGGCTTGGGACAGACTAGGCACCGTGGCACGGTGTACCAAGCGTAGATCCATCCGTCGAGGTGGGCTTGGGAACCCTGTTCACATCGTTTGGGGCCGTGAGCGACACCCCGGCCGGATCTCCTTGCGGATGGAACCCGAATAGGCGATAAACCTGGACGAGAGACTTGTGTGGTTAGTCAGGTCGTGGCCGACTCCCTCGCCAGGCTTCCGCTTGAAGGTTGCCGAGGTACACGACGTGTACATGGTGGTAAGTGGCGAGAGCGTGTGTGACGAAGTACACCCCTGCAGGGTTAATATGATCTATTCGAATAGCCGTGTCCGCGGTAAAGGACTTCGGGGTTGCCTATAACAGTTCATAGACAAGTGAAAGTGGATACTCTAAAATGCGCAAGATAAGCGTGAGTGCTATGGATGGCGTTCTCGTAGGGAGACGGGAGTGGATCCATAGTGGTGTATTGATATGGTGAATATGTGGACTCGTGTGCGCCACCTCAAAAGAGTTACTTGCAGTCGTAGTTTAGGATAGCCACCGAGTCAAAGCTGGCTTGCTGCAGTTAAACTCCACCACCCCCTTTTGATACTGATGCATATGTAGATAGCTCTGATGTAAGTCTTGTTGGGTACATTTGTACTCACGTTTGCTTATTTTATGTTTTGCAGAGAGACATCAGTCTCGCTAGTAGTTCCGTGTGGACTTCGACGTTTAGCTTGATACCTCAGCTACGATCTTGTGCCCTCGGCAGGATCTGGTAGATAGTCAGGCTTCTCAGCCTTTTTCATTTGTAGATGTCTGTACTCAGACATGTTAAGCTTCCGCATGTGTTTGACTTGTATGCTCTGAATGCTGGGTCGAGAGACCCATGTTTGTAATATCTGGCTCTTCGGAGCCTAATGAATAAATACTCTGAGTCGTAGAGTCTTGTTGTGATGCCATGTTGTATTTGCACATATAGAGCATATTGTGTGTATGATTGAAATGCTTGGTATGTGTGGGATCCGACAACCTAGTTGTTTATCCTTGGTAGCCTCTCTTATGGGGAAATGTAGTCTTGTGCTTCCATGAGCCATAGTAGTCCGCTACAGCCCGGTTCACCGGAGTCCTGCTAGCCCAGCACTACTGCTCCGGAACACTTGACTGGCCGGCATGTGATTCACTTCGTTCCTGTGTCTGTCCCTTCGGGGAAATGTCACGCGGTGACATCCGGAGTCCTGCCTAGCCTGCTACAGCCCGGGTTCCTGGAGTCCTGTTAGCCCAGAGCTACAGCCCGGATTCGCACGCTGCTGACCGACATGCTCGATGTTGATTCATGTATGCCTGTCCCCGTAAGTTAGTGCCACTTTGGGTTCACGACTAGTCATGTCGGCCCGGGTTCTCTGTCATATGGATGCTAGCGACACTATCATATACGTGAGCCAAAAGGCACAAACGGTCCCGGGCCATGGTAAGGCGACACCCGTGGGAATACCGTGCGTGAGGCCACAAAGTGATATGAGGTGTTACCGGCTAGATCGATGTGACTTGGAATCGGGGTCCCGACAGGCAATTAACTCAAATGGATTGGATGTCACTTTATTACTTCCAGCATAAAGAGCATCTCCAACGGAAGCCGACAAATTTCCTCCCGCTTCTTTAAGCGGAGGACGACATCAAACGCCAGCGGCATACATTTTTACAACTCTAACCAACCAGATGAAATTCGTGCAAACACGGACTGATTTCATATAAGCATGAAGGATTTCGTATAAAAAAGCCGGATCTTCATATAAACATGGTGGATTTCATTACATTTACATGAGCTAAGAGGTGCCAATCCGGCTCTCTTGTATAATTAATACTCCCTCCGTCCGAAAATACTTGTCCTAGAAATGGATGTATCTAGACTTATTTTAGTTCTAAATGGCCGCCCGCGGATCCCTTTGTCTTCCACATGTCCGTCAGACACTTGTGGGGTCGACGAAGGTCCTCGGAAGAGACGAAGCAGCAAAGAAACCACCTAAATCCGCGGTCGTCGCCCCGGCGGTGGCCTTCATGGGTCCCAAGTGGCGGCGGCCTCCCGTGTTCTACTTCTCCTTGATGATGGCGGCGGACACGGAGAAGCTGGCCACCGACTCATCGCTCTCCATGCACCCGGCTTCTGTCTCTGTCTGCATGGCGCTACCGCAGGCACGGGAGGCGCGCCCACAGACACGGGAGACGCGGCCACCGCAGACACTGGTGGCGCGGTACGACGCGACAGCGACGGCGCCCGTACCGGCGTGCTAGCCGCCGTGCCGGCGTGGAGCAACTCGCCACTCCTCATCGAGCTGAACTGGAGCGGCGAGTTGCTGAACCATGCGCCTGCTTGGGGTGCAACTGGCTCCATCGGGCCAAGCGAGGTTGGTGAAGCACCGAGCGGCCTCGCCCGTATCCGGAGGGCTCGGCGGGCCACCCAGCCGGGTAATATGCCGGAGAACGGCTCATCGGAAGCCATCAGAAGAGTGGAGAAAATGGTGAAGGAGGAGATGGGGGAGCGGCGGAGGGGTGCGATTCTTGCCCGCTGTCTATCTGGCCTCGTGTAAATAGAGGGCAGACGGTAGGAGCTTGGCCGGCGTCTGGCCTTGTTTAAACTGAGGGCGGACGGGAGGAGCTCGGCCGGTGTTGCGTTTAATTCCGGCCCGCTCATGAACGGACGTGTGGCAGGAGTAGGATTCTCGGTTTGCATGCGGGTTTAACGAAGGGGTTTAATGGAGGCGCCGGGCGTGCAGCGGGCGGCGCAGTACTATTCGATTTGACAGCAGTAATGAGCCGTCAAATCACAAAGGCCCTCGCCTCTCGTGAAACCGACCGAGCTAGACTGCCCCGCCCTCTAGCCTTTTAAAAAATGTATATACTCCACTTTTGTACAGTAGTAGTATCGATGGATTGCGCCATGGAGCAAAGCTTGAAATTAAAAAAAAGGTGGTACATATAGAGAGCGCTCGTCGCCAAATTATGCATATAGTATTATTAAAAAGGCTTGTCACAATAATGGTGTCCAGCACAAGTGCACAACCCACCCCTCAAATAAAACTAAGCACCCTAGAATTCTTTGACAAAACTAAGCACCCTGAAATTGTTTGACAACTAAACTGCTGGCTATATGATGTTGGCCATATATATTGTACGTATATAATGTGAAGAAACGAGTGGTAGTACTATACCAACTAAAAGATGAAATGTAAGAAATACTAGTATGTACATACTAAAGAGTTAAAGTAACAAGAAGAAACATAACATAGTTCTGCTGGGGGCTCAGCACAACACACCCCTCAAATTAAATTAAGCACACCTGAAATTAAACTTTGCAACTATTCCGGTAGACACTGCATTAGAACCACCATGAGCAACGACACTGCCACCTTACTCGGAGTCCTCGTCCACGTCCTCGACTTCGTCCTTGTCCCTCTTCCTCTTGGCCGATACTTCTTTGCTTGAACCGCACACTTGGCTGTTGCTCTTCATCCAACCCTTGTAGATATTGAAGCAAAGGTAGCCATCCATTGCAGCGTAGTGGATGTGGTCTATATCTAGTACATTCCGCTGTGCATGACGATGAAATGTGTATGGAGGTTTCTCCAGTTTACCGTACGAAGGACGAACCATGGCTCCTGCCAGGGTCAGCATTGAAGGCTGACGAGAGGACACCAGCCGATTCTTCTGGAGGTCGAAGGTGTTGCCTACAACGAGGCCTATCCGACGCAGGACTTCTTTGTCGTTACCAAAGTCTACAGTAACGAATTTGACTAGGTTTCTCTCGAGGAAGTCCTTAAAATCCTGGCACTCAACGTCGGCATGGCATATGTGGTAGACCAAGCATAAGTCATGCTCGCAAACCTGGATCACGGCGGGCTTCTTCCTCTCTTCGTCCTTTAGATCCTTCTCTTGTCCCAGGACTGTGGTGTACTCAACATCTAGCCCAGCGACCCACTCATCATCTGAGTCTTCGAACATGCGTCTGAAGCGAGAAAGGCATCCTTTCACCGTCGCGGAAGAACGGGTGTAGATGACGTCGAACTCATCGCCAGTGATGGTTCTAACCTTGTACTCACCGCCGATCGGGGAGATTTGGGATGCCATGGATTTGGGAGGAGGGTTAGGATTAGTGGAACTGCCGTAATGTGAATGGACGGGACGACTAGGAGTGAACCGTCGTAGTATTGAAGGACGTGCGGGGACGAGTAGGAGCGAACTGCCAGCGTGCGAACGGCAGGGTAGTGGCTTTCCATTCTCCCATGATATGGGCTTCCGAGAGCCCTTGGATCTGAGATCGAACGGTTGCATGGCGTGATTCTAGACCTATGGGTGAATATCCTATCCTGGAGGGTTATTCTGCAAATTTTCAGCAACTTAGCATGCGACCGTTTGATCTCAGATCCAAGGGCTGCCAGCAGCCCATATCGTGGTCGCGCCTACCACGACCGTCGCGTCGCTCGTGCGGTCGCGCCCTTGGAGATTTAACACGGTGTGTTAGGCTATCTGATGTTGGCATGTCATACATAGTCATCACTTAGTCACTCATACTACAACAAGGTTTTGGCTATAAGTGTATTTTTTTACTTCTCTCTATCTCTTTCTTCGTACTCCCTCCGTCCCATAATATAAGAACATTTTTGACACTAGTGTAGTGCCAAAAACGTTCTTATATTATGGGACACAGGGAGTACTATTATTTATTGCATTTGCCAAGGAGTGACCTCTTCCAATGAAATGGTGTTGCTAAGTTTGCTTCATTTAATTAGCTATAGACTCAAAATTGTCTTTTCACCTAGGTACACGCGCTTAGCACCGTTTCTTCCTTGGGTCACCAAACTAGTCTCTCTCTTCTTGATTAACTTGCCACATCAGACTTTATGCCTATGTGGCAAGCTTAAGCACCTGTAGGAGCAAGTAAGTACAATAGTGCGCTTTACATGGCATTTTTGCATATGTGGAGGAAAGAGAGGCAAGGAAAAAGTGGAGAAGTGGGCTCTCATGCAAGAGCCAGCCTCTACTACATGGTGGAGCAATGGGAGAGGCACCTGTATGGAGGTGGTCAGGAATCGGGAGACTCACGTCGGTCGTAGCGCCGCAGTTAAAATGATAATGGCAAGTCAAATCACGGGGGCCCACCTGTCCAGCAGTAACTCGCTGTCAAATCACACAGCCCTACGTTTGCAGCAGCCTACTCCCTCGTCTTCTCGCGTCTCTGTCGAACCGACTAGGCGGAACTGCCCCGCCTACCGCGCAGGAAAAGCCCGCGCAGTATACTCCCTCCGTCTAGGTGACCAAGGTGGAGAGGAAAACGAGAGAACTTAATGTTTAGTATTTGCTAAGGCTGGTTGTAATGGTACTAGCCTTAGCAATTTTGATGAGGTGTCATAGAATTAAATGAAGAAAGAGAGAGAGTTGAGTACTATGTGTCATACATGGCAATAAATAAAGTACTACATGATACTAATATATGATACATGGTGCAGGAGTACTAAGTATTATTAATACAGTTTTGCTAGAACTCATCTAGATGAGATATAATTTGGTCTCATTCATCTTTTATAGCCATTGGATGCGATGCTATATAAGATGTGTGTGTGCTGACGTGGGTTGTATTTGTTCTTGTGCAACGAACTGACCACTACATGTCATGTTTGATAGTCTCAAGTCATTAAAAGCATACAAGCCCCACATCTCTTCTTGGTTGATTCCTCTATTTATGTCAAAAAATAAGAAACAACGTGAGAGTTAATGCACCATGCCTATGTGTTTACTATTTGGTTTTCATAAGATGACTTAATACTCACCTATACGGAGGGAGTATTTGATTTGACAGCGGGCGGTGCAGTTCCCGATACGGCTTTAATGCAGACAAGGGAGGGAGTAGCGGTTCCCGATATGTTGAACGGCCAATGCATCCTCCTTCAATTAATGCATGAGGGAAGTAATGGGAGGAGGTATGGGAAAAGAGGCTGCACGATGTGAATGCAACGCAGTTTGCCCTCATTACCCTCATATAAAGGCGCCCCTCCATTCCAATGCATCTACCACATCGTATGCACCTAAGCATTTGCCTAAGCACCTACACTAAGCGCAAAAGAGCTCACTCCAGACCCATGGCGGCGATGCGCATGAGCGGCCAGCGGCTGCGCCAGATGGTCCACGACGTCGGCCTGCGGCATGGCACCGAGGATCGTCTCCAGACGGTGTTGGAGACCGGCTGGTGGATGGCCGCTGTCGACGCCAACTACGACTCTCAGTTGGACCAGATGATCGTTGCCACCAGCAACAAGTTCACCGTCCTCAAGAAGCTCGCGGACGACATCGCCGTACTCCTCCAGCCCGCGCGCCCGGGCTCCTCATTGCCTGCCACCCTAATCGGCCTCCATGGCCGGAACCTCTTTCAAGCACTGGTGGCCCTGCGACTGCCCGCCGACGCCACGAAGAGTGTCCACCTGGAGCTCGCGCTCGCCGCGAGGTGCCTCGCCCTGCAAGAATTCGTCGACCTACACATCCACGTGTACGAGCAAATCGTGTACATAGGTATCTACAAGGCCAGTGAGGATGCTACGACGTTGGCCTTCCTCAACCGGCTGGAAGCCTTGGATGCCTTTGCTGAGAAGCACCTCGACCTCGCCACAAAAGCCGCCGCTCCTTAGCCGTCGGTCGGTGGCCCGGCGCACTAAGTTGAGGAGGAGGAGGTCGTACGTTCGTGGATCCATCTTTCTTCTTGCCTTCTGTAACCACCACTGCGATCGCATCATCGTGGCCTTAATTCTTATTGTGTTGTTGCATTCTCGTTCCAGTCAATACCGACATGTGCGATCCCTTTGCTTAATTATATGCATCACTGTAACTAGTACTCCATCCGTCAATTTATAAGTTGTGCTTACCTTTTCCATCAACTTTGTGCAACGCGCGGGCATCTTGCTAGAAACACTAGAATATGTCTATATAATCCGTATGTGATAGTCCATTTGAAATCTCAAAAAATACAAATATTTAGGTACGGAGGGAGTAATATATTAGGAGTATATCAAAACAATAGTGATTTCTTTCAAGTTTGTGAACAAATACTACTATTCTACTACTTTGGATCCGTCGCAACGCACGGGCACATTGCTGGTAAAAGGAAAAGGCCTGCCGCGTTCGCGTCGCACCCCCACGCGCTCGGGAATCGGGAGTACAACACGGCCCGTCCGGCACGACACATAGCTTAGGGAAGGCGTGTTGCCTAGCATTTTCACTTTCATGTGGGACCGCCGTTGAGCAAACCGGCACCCCGCCCGTCGCTGGGTTGGAAAACAAAAACGAGGGGAAGATCTAGCTATAGCACGGAATCCAAGAAATTTGGTGTCAGACGGGGCTCGTTGATAGAGTAGGAGCATTCCGTACTAGTACTACTCCTACTAGTACCAAGTTTGTACTCCTAATACTATATTACTAGTACTACCACTATACAACTAGTAGGTACGTGCACGACACAACATTGTAGGAACAAAAAACGGGAAGATCTTGTTTTGGGTGATTTATCATTTTTTTCAATCAACGTAGTATGGATAATATGATGTGGGGGGCACCCATGAAGCTTATGTGGCTTGGTTGCATGGCTACGGAAGGTTAGAGAAAAATAAATAGATAATGTGTTTAGAGTGCACTCCACTAAATAGATATACTTTGGATCCATTGCAACGGACCGGCACATCTATATCTATACCCCCTATATAGTGTGTGAAAAACTTTGAAAGTTGGTCGTTGGATGAAGCCAATCCGACGGTACAAAGATGGCAAATCCGAGCACTACTGGCCATTGGATATCATCCACCAGATTCTGCCACATGTATAATCTAGAAGACTCCATGGTTGAACTTAATTCATGACTAACTTTGCCACAACTAAGCTTAGGCAAAGTTATTAGTTCTTCAAAATGAGAGCCACAAGTTGGCAAGCCTAAGGGAATCTTGCCACATTTTTGTGTGTATGTCATGTGGGGCCTTAGTGTGGCTTGCCTAAGGTGTGGCTTGAACCAAACACTCACCTAAGTTAATCAAACTTGCCTAACCTTACATTCCACCAGATTTTGCCACATGTTAGAATCCAGAAAGCTCCACATGTAGAAGCATAATGCACAAACCACCAGAATCTCATGCGTGCAATGCACATGTACCTTACTAGTACTAGTTGGTAGTAGTAAGAAACAAATTCCAGTTTTGGCACAAGCTCGTACTGCGGGAGCACCACAAGGCCTGCTGCAGGAGTTACATTTCCCTCTCGGGGCCCACGGGACCGAACTTCAGTGGCTTAGTGCCCGACCTATGAGTCAATGACATGCGGACCTTAAATGCGGCTGGCCCACATGTCATTCCCATGGTGGTGGTGTGGTTCGCGACTCACTCGTTCGAGATGAACCGGCCGGTGGTGGCGTGGCCGTGGCGATGGTGCCACAGCTGGGCGTCGGGGCGTTACGAGGCGTAGATGGCCACACCGGCGGGTACTACCTATAGTACATAAGTACTCCAGCTGAGGATTGATGCCCGGGACGAAATGTGTCACAGCCGCTGGATGAAAATTCGATGGTGCGGGAGTACGGATCAGAGCACAACAACGGAGCAGGCAAACCGCGTCCAATCGGGTGTGTCTGTGGTAGAAAGTTGATGGTCGCCGCAGTTCAGCTGGCCCGCATGTCATGCACACAAAGGCAGAGGAGCGGTGGGGCCGAGAGGGACGAGGGGCACGTCGGGGGGATGAGGATCCCCTGACGCGAACAATCCTACCATTCTGTCACTGACATGTGGGACCCATAAGCGTGGGTCCCACCTGTCAGCGAAGGAAAGGCAGGGCAAGGAAGTGATAGCCACATCAGAGGATCCATGTCGACGTCGGGGGACGTCGTGCCGTGGGTTGGAGCGGCGTCGTGGGAATCGCGTGTGGGTGTGGCAATGGTAGAAACAAGAAACGTGATGGTCGCCATGGTTCAACTTCCATGGACAAGCTGTCATGTCTGCTGACACATGTATATCAAAACTAGAGTGTTTATATTTCAAGCACGTGAACAAGTATTATTCTACTACTTTGGATCCATTGCAACGCACGGGCCAGCACATTGGTAGTAGTAGTGTCCATCTCTATCTCTAGAGGCCTTCCCTCGTTCATCCTTTTCTCTCACAAGATAAACTACTCATACAAATGCATCTTGATGTTCCGTGGAACGCACGAGGATGTTTCCTTGGGGGTCTCTCCAGCGCGGCGTGGCCGTAGTTGCAAGTTGACGCCCCTTGAGATGCCGACGTTGAGGGGCACTCGGATTTCCTCCGATGAGCAGGTAAGATGAGTTTGATCACGTAGTAAATGCATTCTAAAGACTACTTCCGTGTCCATTTCCTAATTCTCCCCCGGCCCACTGTTTCACAGGTTAGGCTCGGTGCGAGTGGAGATTGGCTTGCATATGTACGGGAGGGTACCAACATCAATTTGCACAACATTTACAACGGTGACACCGTTCCCGTAGAACCTTTGTCCAACATTGGGATCAGCCATGCAACAGGCCACCGCATGAATTGGTACGATGGAACCACGGTGAGATTGAATAAGATAGCACGAACCTTGCACATGGCGGTCAAAGGCGGACCATGCTGTCTGCGGCCGATTTGTTGCCATACGAGTAGGAAGACGCTATGCTCCTTTCTAACCGCATCTTCGCGGTGACAAACCAGGGGACTTATTTGTATGGGACACATCCTACGATATACTCCCTCTCTCCCAGTTTATTTGTTTTGAATCTTTTCGTTTTATAAGTTTCAAATTCAAATTTAGAGCTCCTCATCACATGTTGAGATTACAATGTCCATTAAATCGTTGCGTGCATGTATAGTAAAGAAACAAATCTCGAGTTTGGCACGTGTTCGTGCTGCGGGAGCACCACAAGCCCTGACGCAGGAGTTACATTTCCCTCTCAGGGCCGTCGGGACTGAGCTTCAGCGCCTTACTACACCTACCTTTGAGTCAATAACATGTGGGCCCGATAGGTGACTGGTCCACATGTAATGCTCCCGTAGGCAGAGGGGCAGTGGGGCCAAGAGGGGTGAGCCGCAGGTCGGGGGACGTGTGGTTTCATGGGTTCGAGCGGCGTCGTGGGAATCGCGGGTGGCTGTGGTAGAAACTTGGTGCTCGCCGCATTTTAGGTGGCCCACATGTCATGCACACAAAGGCAGAGGGGCGGTGCGGCCGAGAGGGGTGAGGCGCACGTCGGGGGCGTGGTGCCGTGGGTTGGAGAGGTGTCGTGGGAATCGCGAGATGAAACGTGATGGTCGCCGTAGTTGAACTTCCATGGACAAGTTGTCATGTCTACGGACACATGCACTGCATACCGATAACTGGAAGGAGTAGCAGAGAAAGCTATATATGCGGATAAATAGTTCCTTATAGTCAAGTGGACCCACGCTACTACTCTGTTCCAAAGACATGCACACCATCGAAATAGTCCATCTATATCAATATACACCGAGAGGGAATAATTTTTTTTACAAGAGAGGAAATAGTTCATCCATCCATAATGCCCTCCTTCTGGTGCAGCCTTTTCTTCTTCTTCTTCTTCTTCTTCTTCTTCTTCTTCTTCTTCTTCTTCTTCTTCTTCTCATTCTCTGTGGGAGACGGCTTCGCAACAAGCTCTTTGGACCTTGCAGCTATCTCGAAACTCACACGGGCATCGAGGGCAACATATTTTATCCGCTCGTACGTCAAGGGATAATTCTCCCATCCAGACGACTTAATGCCACCGTCTCGTCACCCTTCTGAAGATTTGTACCGAGCACAAAATTTGCTACGTCGAATAGGGATGGTGTCTGTTTATCACAATCTTCTACATGAATTTTGATTCTGGTTTCTAGGTCAGCGATGCTTTTCAAATCAAGGTTGTACGGCTCCAGCTTCTGTTTGTCCCCTTCGATGGCTGCCCCACAGAAGTATACGTCCTCCCGAGACACCAAAACATCATCTTCGAGGCACAGCTGAAGGACGGCGGCGCGCTGGATCTTCCCAGGGGCACGCTCCGTGTACTCTGCGTCGAGACCGATGACCCTCGTCTCTACCTTTTTGAGGGAGTTGGATACATTGTTGATCCACTGCCGAACAACCCTTGGGTGGACGGTGACGGTGGCAACTATGCGCATCGATCCTTCGACGAGGACATGTTGGACACTAAAAACCTGCATCTCGATCTCTTTCGCCATTTGGAACCGCTGGAACGGAGGTCTATGGTTTGGAGAATTAGGATTAGATGGCTAGTCTAACTGAAGTAGTAGATGATTATTTAAAGAGGTTAAAACAATGTGAACACAGTGGGGTTTGGATGCAAATGAAGACGAAGGGGAGGTGAAGAAGCCGAGGAGAATCGGTTCCCGATGGAGAAGTAAATGGGAGAAGTGGCGTGCAGGCAGTTGATTAGACGGCTAGGTAGACTAAACGAAAAGGCTATGCGGGTAGACTGATGAGTCATACCTGTTCGTGTACGTGCCCATCCTTCCTGATAGGTGGGACCTATGCAAACAGATAAAAAAATGTGTCATAGTTTTTTTTTTGAGCGCGTGAGTGGGAGACACAACATTCTCTAGTTAAGGAATACTCCCTCCGTTTAGGTGAGTATAAGTCACCTTATGAAAATCAGGTTTTCCCAAAACCTTTAGGTGTGGAGCATTAACTTCCTGCTCGATCCCCTCCCAGCCTCGTTAGCCAGCGTTCTCTTCCTCTGCTACCGCGTTCTACCTTTCCATTTTTCCTCTTCTCAAGTGTGGAACGATCTGCATGCCGTCCTTGATGCACCAGAATGACCACTGCATGCATCGCGGCACGGCGTTGATTGGGCATGCACGAGAATTTGGTTCTGCTCGCAATATGGATGATACCTGAACGATGAAGTGAACAGGCATGCTAGCACGGGAGACCTATTTCCGCTATACAATACTGGAGTACTCATGTTCCTACTACTACTACTACTACTAGTAGTAGTAGTAGTAGTAGTAGTAGTAGTAGTAGTAGTAGTAGTAGTACAACTGTGGTACACTTGATGGTCAAAATACTATTCATCCGGTCCTCACAGTGAAGTGACAACACCCTGCGCCTGACACTAGTCCAGGCGGCGTGTTCGGGTTACCAAAGTCAGCCTCACCCTGTGCACTATGCAGTCTGTCACCGCTGCTGTACAGCACATTGGCGCCTCGCCTCGTCTCCCTCTCCGCTCCCATAGCACCACTCCATCTCCATCTCCTTCTCCGTCTTCGTCTCCATCTCACTGTGCCCCCGTGTACCGTCGCCTCACTCGCCTCCCCCAGTACCACTATTCCCTCGCTAGCCGCTCCAGCACCGACATCCTTCTCCCCCGTAAATCAAGCCGCCTTCCAAACTCCACCATGGCCGAACGCGAACCGCGCAGCATCCATATGAGCCGCGATTGGAGCAATCTCCCCAATGATATCCTCGACCTCTGTTGTTCGTGTATGGATATGTTGAGCGCCCTGCGGCAGGATGCATGCTCGAGGGACATGCACACGGCCATCGTCGAAGCGAGGCCTAAGCTTTTCAAGACACCCTGCTTGCTGCTATCTGGTCTTGCGAGATTGGCTCACCATGATACGGAGGCGTGCATGATGCCCCTCGACTTCAATCCGATCTCCATTAGCCGAAACTTCTTTACAGGTATGTAGTGGGTCGCCATACATCATTTCCCTCGACATCGATCCGATCACCATCGCCCGAAACTTCTTGGCAGGTATGTACTGGGTCGGCATGAACTCCCACTGGATGGCTGCCTTCAAAGAAGACGGTAAAAAGTTGGTGCTCGTGAACTTCCAGACCTCCCATGAGAATATCCTTCCTCTGTTGGATTATATAGAGTATTACCATCGCGGTCCAAGTCATCTAGATTACTACGTCAGTTGGACGGACCTTGTTTTGCAGAAGATTGTAATCTGCCAAGTGCCCACACAAGACTGATGAGTCATACCTGTTCGTGTACGTGCCCATCCTTCCTGATAGGTGGGACCTATGCAAACAGATAAAAAAATGTGTCATAGTTTTTTTTTTGAGCGCGTGAGTGGGAGACACAACATTCTCTAGTTAAGGAATACTCCCTCCGTTTAGGTGAGTATAAGTCACCTTATGAAAATCAGGTTTTCCCAAAACCTTTAGGTGTGGAGCATTAACTTCCTGCTCGATCCCCTCCCAGCCTCGTTAGCCAGCGTTCTCTTCCTCTGCTACCGCGTTCTACCTTTCCATTTTTCCTCTTCTCAAGTGTGGAACGATCTGCATGCCGTCCTTGATGCACCAGAATGACCACTGCATGCATCGCGGCACGGCGTTGATTGGGCATGCACGAGAATTTGGTTCTGCTCGCAATATGGATGATACCTGAACGATGAAGTGAACAGGCATGCTAGCACGGGAGACCTATTTCCGCTATACAATACTGGAGTACTCATGTTCCTACTACTACTACTACTACTACTACTAGTAGTAGTAGTAGTAGTAGTAGTAGTAGTAGTAGTACAACTGTGGTACACTTGATGGTCAAAATACTATTCATCCGGTCCTCACAGTGAAGTGACAACACCCTGCGCCTGACACTAGTCCAGGCGGCGTGTTCGGGTTACCAAAGTCAGCCTCACCCTGTGCACTATGCAGTCTGTCACCGCTGCTGTACAGCACATTGGCGCCTCGCCTCGTCTCCCTCTCCGCTCCCATAGCACCACTCCATCTCCATCTCCTTCTCCGTCTTCGTCTCCATCTCACTGTGCCCCCGTGTACCGTCGCCTCACTCGCCTCCCCCAGTACCACTATTCCCTCGCTAGCCGCTCCAGCACCGACATCCTTCTCCCCCGTAAATCAAGCCGCCTTCCAAACTCCACCATGGCCGAACGCGAACCGCGCAGCATCCATATGAGCCGCGATTGGAGCAATCTCCCCAATGATATCCTCGACCTCTGTTGTTCGTGTATGGATATGTTGAGCGCCCTGCGGCAGGATGCATGCTCGAGGGACATGCACACGGCCATCGTCGAAGCGAGGCCTAAGCTTTTCAAGACACCCTGCTTGCTGCTATCTGGTCTTGCGAGATTGGCTCACCATGATACGGAGGCGTGCATGATGCCCCTCGACTTCAATCCGATCTCCATTAGCCGAAACTTCTTTACAGGTATGTAGTGGGTCGCCATACATCATTTCCCTCGACATCGATCCGATCACCATCGCCCGAAACTTCTTGGCAGGTATGTACTGGGTCGGCATGAACTCCCACTGGATGGCTGCCTTCAAAGAAGACGGTAAAAAGTTGGTGCTCGTGAACTTCCAGACCTCCCATGAGAATATCCTTCCTCTGTTGGATTATATAGAGTATTACCATCGCGGTCCAAGTCATCTAGATTACTACGTCAGTTGGACGGACCTTGTTTTGCAGAAGATTGTAATCTGCCAAGTGCCCACACAACATGCGAATTACGCAGACTTCAAGCTAATTGCCTTGTTCGACCGCGGACTCGCCTATCTTTACGCCGGTGCCTTCTTTGGCTGGAGACAACTCGGCTCGCAGTGGATCATCGTCAAAGCTGATACACACTTCTGTGATGCTATTGAACACAATGGCATCATCTACGCGATCGACAAAGCAGATGGCACCACATATTGCTGGGACGACGCGTGTAAGTTGTTTCCGTCTCATGTTAATGATGACGCCATGACACTGTTTGAACTTTTTGTGATGATTGGCATATCCATGTTTGAGCAGAATTTGAGTAGAACTATGGCAATGTATTAGAGACGCCGTAAATCAGCTATATTTGGAATGAGTTAATTCATGCGATTGTGACCATGTCATTACAGCCAATTTGTACCCTCAATAATCAAACGGTTAGGAATATATGGATATTATCCTTATTTTACAGTAATCTATATACTACTACTAAATATGAGTGTGTATCAATGGCCATGTTAGTTTCCTCATTTTCATGATGTAGAAACATGCACCACACTGTTGGTTTCATCTAACCATACATTAGGGAAGTAAATGTGCATATGGAGAACTCTATATTTGGAAGTAGTGAAATCCTGCAATGCTTACCATGTGTACATACCTATATTCGCCCTTCAGCAATCAATGGCTAGAATAATATCCTCACAATGCCCACAGAACACGAGTATATAACGATGCATGGTCTGTTAGTTACCTTGAAGAATTTGTTTGCGAGGACAGAACATGATTACTCCCTCCGTTCCCAAATATTTGTCTTTCTAGAGATTTTAACAAGTGACTACATACGGAGCAAAATGAGTGAATCTACACTCTAAAATATGTCTACATACATCCGTATGTTGTGTCTATTTGAAATGCCTAGAAAGACAAATATTTGGGAACGGAGGGAGTACATAACATGCATGACATGGTAGTTTCCTGTGAAGAATCGATTGCGAGATAACATGAGTATAACCATGCATGGCACTTCTATATTTTCAAACCCAGTATACATTTCCCTGTATTTTCCTCCCAGTTCCAATAGGGACATATCAATGCTGTTTCTTGCATTATCCTACTCATACTCTGAACAATGCTGATCTTACATTAACAATGCCTGTCCTTTTTGATATGATGCAGTGTCCCTACAGTTACTGCCCTTTGTAATCACACCACCTTTGCCAAAAACAGGGAAGCACAACTGGTTCCTCGCTCGATCAGACGACGGCAAAAGACTGACCGGAAAAGTTATATTGCAAAAACCCCACTGCATACAAGCACCGTGTACTACGTGAGTATCCGGACAATGGCTGTTACGTCTATGAGCAGGATACCAGCTTGTTGGGGCCTTTAGGTTTTTTAGTTGGAGGCGGGTAAACAGCCTTGGTTCACACTCTCTGTTTCTCGGACTCAATTATCCGATTAACCAGGAGATCACCATTGGCAAGGACCTTGATGGCAAAGAGGCTCTGTTTACTATGGAAAACTGTGTCTACACGGCGAGCCCTGGGAGTTTGGGAGCAAACTCCCCTGATTGTCAACGATACAGCCTGCAGCCGAAAGAAGGTGAGAATGACAAAGGCATCCGGATTAACTTTGATCCTTGGATGTCTCAATTACGACAGGCGGTGATGTGGTTCAAGCCTTCAGGTTGATAGGTAATTGGGTTGTTGCATCGAAAGGGTGGAGTACTGGTGTCTCCGGATCACTGGTCGCTGAAGCGGGGCTGCAAATTATGATGGTGTTGGATCATCTCTTCGAATGACTTTGTTGTCTTTGCTGCTGGTTCTGGATGGGTAGTTCTTTCTTTTGTTATGCATATTCCTTGTCATTTGGTCATCCTCGTCTATGTCACTCTTACTATGTAATAGTTGCTTCTGTTTAGAATGTCATTCTCGTCTGGATCATGAGAGTCTGAGCGCTGCAGATGGGTGCGTTTTGGTGGTGTAGCAAGACTTCTTATGAACTATCATGTCTTGCTGTTTATGTCAGTAGTAGTCACTAGTCAGTGTTTGAATGTTGTATATATCGTTGTTTCGAACTGTTTATTGTCTCGAACTACTGGTGGGCTAAATGAGGGCATCACCATTCTCCAGTGTTCAGAGTATATCTCCTTTTTTCAAGTTATATAATTTGAGCTCAGTGTCTTTTCGATGATGTACACTTGTTTGGGCCAGTGAGGTGTCGTTGAATATGGGCCGAGTAGTAACGCAATGCCAAACAGGTCAATTATGACTCTCAGGCCGGGCTCTCAAAAGATCCGGAAAAAAAGGCCGGGCTCTCCAAAAAAGAAAGAATAAGGACTCTTAGGCCGACATGTGGGCGCCACCGGTGTTTTCATGCGCTTGCGCGCCGAGAGCATATTGGCGCGTGCTCGAAATTCATGCTACCTTTTCATCCCCAGTCTCCCGCCCCTCCCCCACCTCTGGAATCTCGATTCCTACTCCAGATCCCCCAAATCCCCCTCCTGTAGTCCCTGTACTCAAGCGCACTATCATGTCGCCGGTCAACGCGGATCTCCGAGCCGGAGATCCTGAGGTCCGTCCTGCCTTCGGTCGCTGCATGCTGTCGCTCAACAGTGGCATGGCGGCGCTTGACGACCAGTTTGCCGGCAAAGTGCTGATGGTAACCATCAACGGCGACCGGCCTCCCGTCTCGCCGGACGACCTTGTCAAAGCTCTTGGCATTGCGCACGGCATCCAAATAAGTGACTTGCTCGTCGAAGTCTGTCCGCCACCGGCTGATTTCTTCGTCAGGTTCCGGACAACTTTCGACTGCAGTCGTGTGTTCGAATCTTCCCGGCGTTTGTTCTGCAATGGCGCGCTGGTGAGATTTGATCGGTGGCACCCAGGATGGGGCTCGGTGCCCTCTGAGCTTGAGTTTTTTAACAAAGCTTACCTTCCACGGCATGCCTCGACGTGCTTGGAACAGTGAGTCCATGAACGAGCTTATCAACAACCTTGGAGGTGAGCTCGTAAGTATGTTTGTTCCTCCAGACAGCTGGGCTCTGACGGTTATCGCATGGATGAAGAAGCCGTCCACCATACCGAAGGTGATTGGTGTTGAGATACCGGTGCAGGAACCGGGGTTGTACTATTCGTCGCCACCAAGGCCGCCGCGGACCACGTTAGGGATGTACCTGTATCGAGTGTTCGAGCATGTCGAAGAAGTGGTCAATCCATCAATCGAAGTCCTACCGCCGCCGCTGGTGCCAGGGTCCGTCGACGACGTCCATTACAGGAGTCAACGTCAGACTTTCCCCGTGTTGCTCAGAACGATGGATGGCACAGGGCCTACTCCATCGCGCGGCGGAGGCCACTGCTTCTTTGGGAGAAGAGGCAGGGTTGGCTGCCTGGATGTGCTCTAATTTGAGGTAACAACTGAATCTTGTCAGATACTAGTTAAATCCGAGCTATGGGTGTGAAGCACTGATATGCCAGTACATTTGATTGTGACCTGTTCTAATTTTGTACCTGAACTTTTTTTAGAAAGGGTTGTACGTCAACTTAATGTGCTAGCAGAACTTATTGTGTTGTCTGTCTGTTTTCTTTGCACAACATTCAAGATATTTCCCCGTCATTGATAAAGATGATGAACCGTTATGTACGACTTCGTTGGTTTCAACATAGCCCTTCCCGTAGCGATCCACTGCTTCCATCCTGATTGTGCCGCCTGCGTGAAATTTTTGTATGCAAGTTCAATGTGCTATGATGTTCTATATGATTGTGTCAACTATATAAGTTTTTACTGAGCATCAGCAATGCATATGGCTGAAAGATGTATTTACGAGCATCGACCGATGGGTCTCTCTCTCTATCTCTCTCTCTCTCACACACACACACGCACACACACGCGCACACGCACAAGTGGGACCCGTTGAATTATTTATTTGCTCGTGACAGCTTTTAATTAGGTTCCACTATAATCTAACTTTTTTCTTAAGTTATTAATTGAGCTCAGTGACTTCAAAAAGTTGTACAGAAGCCTTGTTTGGGCCTTTCCAGCGTCGCTGAATGTGGGTTGAGTAACCATGTTAGGTTGTACTATACTACACAGGCCTTTTTTTCAACATCAGCAATGCAACTGGGCCGACAGTGGTACACAATATCCGGGTCAACTTGTTATTCTCCGCCCTGCTGGGCTGCAAACTTTCCTAGGAGGTGTGCATTAGGCTTAACAATAAAATGGACTTTAAGAAATAATAAATGGGATGTAATTATAATAACTGGACAGTTACTATGCACCAAACACATAATTAGTTTGAAAAATATATTATTTTTGGAATTTGAAAATTTTAATTTCATTACTTGTTGCGCGCGCAATATTTCGTTGGATTTTAACGTAATACAACTTTATTTTGAAATTATATTTAACCTGACTAGAAATTTTGGATAAAAATATTTCGGATCCCATCAAAATGTGGGAATTTTTTTTGAATTCTGTTTTGAGCGGTTGTTTGAAATTATTAATCGTTGTCCTAGCTAGAAATTGGGTTGTATTTTTAACAAACTGTAAATGGGCTGTAGTAAATTCCATTAGAATTAAAAAATGGGTTGTACATTCTTACAAATCGCAAATGGGCTATATGTTCTCTGCCAAATCCGAGCTGTGGGCCTACTAAGTTGACACGTACCAAGGGCTTTGTCAACTTAGTCAATATAAACGATTCTAGCTGCAGTGATCGTACGATGTACATCCAACGGTCGTAGTGCTTCTTCAACCTCTGGTCTTCTTGCTCCAGCCGCCCAAAGCAGCGCCGGTCGTGTCGCGTGCTCCTGCCTCCCGTGGCCGGCTGTGATGCCGCGGAGGCCTCACCGCCCCGTACTACTCCCACCGTTGGCCAGGCCATCCCTCTACTCACCCACACCCCCTATTATTCTGCGGCGACGGCAGCCTCACACCGCAGCCGAACCAGTGAACCCTCGTACTCCTCTCCGCGCGGGCTTCCACTGCTGCGTCTTCCCCGGCTCCGCGTCGTCCCCTTCCTAGGCCTCGCCGTCGTCCAGACCACCGTCCTGCTACTCTCGGCCCGGCGTGGTCAATGTGGTCAACATGGTCAACGACCAACTTCCATCGGAAGAGTACTGTACGTGGAGAGGCTGACAGCTGGGTCCAGGCGGCCGCAAGGAAGTGCCTCCTTATTATGCGCAAAATAATTATTCCTCTACCTGACAGCAGGGACCCACCAGACGGGCCACCTTATTTCATGAAAAAAACGTTTCCCCCCTGATTGCTGGGACCCACCGGACGAGCCAGCGTATTTTGCGAAAAAACGTTCCCCCCGCTGTCAGCTCAGACCCACCGGAAGTGCCTCCTTATTACGCACAAAAAAATGAATACTCCCCCTGCTAGCTGGGACCCACCATGGTGGGAGGCTGACTTGTGGGCCTACTAAGTTGACTGGGATGGGGGCCTTTGTCAACTTTAGTCAATATGAATGATTCTAGCTCCAGTGACCGTACGATGTCCATCCAACGGCCGTAGTGCTTCTTCAACCTCTGGTCTTCTTGCTCCAGCCGCCCAAAGTAGCGCCGGTCATGCCGCATGCTCCTGCCTCCCGTGGCCGGCTATGCTGCCGCGGAGGCCTCACCGCCCCCTACTATTCCCACCGCTGGCCAGGCCCTGCGGCGACGGCAGCCTCACACCACAGCCGAACCAGTGAACCCTCGTACTCCTCTCCGCGCGGGCTTCCACTGCCCCGTCTTCCCCGGCTCCCCGTCGTCCCCTTCCTAGGCCTCGCCGTCATCCACCGCCCTGGTGCTCTCGGCGCGGCGTGGTCAACGTGGTCAAGGAACGACTTCCATCGGACGTGGACTGTACGTGGAGAGGCTGACAGCTGGGTCCACGGCCGCAGCAAGGAAGTGCCTCCTTATTACGCGGAAAATAATGATTCCTCCACCTGACAGCTAGGACCCACCGGACGGGCCACTGTATTTCGCGAAAAAAACGTTTCCCCCTGACTGTTGGGACCCACCAGCTACATCTTCACACGCGGTGCGTCCGGGCAAAAAAAACGATTCGCCCCCTGACTGCTGGGACCCACCAGCTACATCTTCGCAGGCAAGGAAGTGCCTGACAGTCGGGCCCACCTGGTCGAAGCGTACGTAGCGTTGTCATTCTGGTCGCGAATGTGTACGTACATATATACTGGTGGATGTAGAGGCGCGCACGTGTCGTAGTAGAGGCGCGTACGTGTCGTAGTAGAGGCGCGCACGTAGCATGTACATGTACGTACAACAGCCAGGGTGCAAGAAAGAAAATACGGCCACGTATGTGTACATACGGGCGGGGTCTCGAACGCCTACTCGCGCATACGTACGGCCAGGGCTCGTGTACATGGCTGGGTCGGAACGGAGAAACGGCGTCGTCGTCGTGTTCATGGGGAGGCAACGGAATGCGTCGTGTTCATGGGGAGGCAACGGAATGCATCGTGTTCATCGGGAGGCAACGGAACGCGTGGGAGCCAACCGGCTGGGTCGGAACGGAATGCATGGTCGTGTTCATCGGGAGGGCTTGGACGGAACAAGCGATGGAAACGAGGCCTGGCGTACCGCACAACGGAGGAAACGGACCTCCTACGTTCGGAACGGGGTCCTGTTGATCGGAGGGGTCTGGCGTACCACAAAACGGAGGAAACGGACCTCCTACGGTCGAAACGGGGGTCCTGTTGATTGGGAGGGGTGTGGCGTACCGCAAAACGGACGAAACGGACCTCCTACGGTCGAAACGGGGGTCCTGTTGATCGGGAGGGGTGTGGCGTACCGCAAAACGAACGAAACGGACCTCCTACGGTCGAAACGGGGGTCCTGTTGATCGGGAGGGGTGTGGCGTACCGCAAAACAGACGAAATGGACCTCCTACGGTCGAAATTGGGGTCCTGTTGATCGGGAGGGGTGTGGCGTACCGCAAAACGAACGAAACGGACCTCCTACGGTCGAAACGGGGGTCCTGTTGATCGGGAGGGGTGTGGCGTACCGCAAAACGGACGAAACGGACCTCCTACGGTCGAAATTGGGGTCCTGTTCATCGGGAGGGGTGTGGCATACCGCAAAACGGGACTCCACGGGATACTGTTCATCTCCACCGTCGACCTCCTCCAGCCTCCACGGGCTCCTGTTCATCCAGCCTCCACCGCGCGCTACTCCACCGGCTACTGTTCAACCACCCCTCCACGGGCACCCCTCCACCGTCTACTTTTCATCCAGCCCTCCACACCACGGGGTCCTGTTCAACCACCCCTCCATGGGCACCCCTCCACCGTCTACTGGTCATCCAGCCCTCCACCACACCACGGGGTCCTGTTCATCCAGAGCCAACGCCACCACTCACTGTTCATCCAACCCCCCCCCCCCCCCCGCAACGCTCACTGTTCATCCAATCGATCGGCTTCAGTTAGCAGCAGTAGCGAAGGAATCGCTCGATCGGGTTCAGTTAACAGCCATCGATCGATCGCTCGGGTTCAGTTAGAGCCCAACGCCTCGCTCGGGTTCAGTTAGAGCCAACGCCTCGCACACATGCGCGTACGTGTACGAGAGAAACGCGCATCGCTCGGCCCCAACCTCCCACCGTAACCGGGAACTCCCCGAAATTTTCCTCCCCCTCGCTTCTACCACGGTTTTTTCCGTCATGGACGGCCCAAAGAATGTCATGCAGCTGCGTCTCCGGCCCGCCCAGGATGAAAAGCCCATTTTCTGTCATGATTTTTTGTCATAGAAGTAGGAGCCCACCACATCTATGATGATACCGGGTTTTGTCACAATTATCGTCATAGAAGTGTCATATGTATGACAGGAAAAAAATTCGTTCGGCCCAAAATGTCACGGATGTGTCTTCTTTTTGTAGTGATCATCCCTTCCTCTTTGGGGAAATACCGACGTAGCTTCAAGCGACATCAATAACTCAAAGGGTAAGGTGGCCATCTCACATGACAGCTCCATCCAAAATGTTATGCTCGTTGAATCTCTTGGCTATAATTTAATTTCGTATCTAGACTAGCCGATTTCGGTTTCAATGTCCTATTTACTGAAGTAGATTGCCAAGTGTTTCGAAGAGATAATCATAATATGGTCTTTACCGGCATACATAGAGCTGATCTATACATTGTTGACTTCACTAAGAGAGCTCAACCTAGAACTTGCTTAATTGCTAAATCTTCAAAAGGCTGGTTTTGGCATAGAAGGTTAGGTCACGTGGGCATGCGAAATCTTGATAAGTTTATTAAAGGTGATCATATCCTTGGTGTTAAAGATGTTATATTTGACAAGGATAGACTTTGCAGTGCTTTTCAAGCAGGAAAAAACAAGTTGGAGGAAGTCATCCCGTGAAAAACATTATGACCACGAGAAGACCGCTCGAGCTACTTCATATGGATCTTTTTGGTCCCAACGCCTACAAGAGTCTCGGTGGTATAACTCATTCTGATTGGTCATTGTTGATGATTTTTCAATATTTACGTGGGGTGTTCTTTCTTGATGATAAATCACAGGTGCAAAAGATCTTCAAGAATTTCTCTAGGAAGGCCCAAAATCAATTTGAAGTGAAGATAAAGAAGGTTCGTGGCGACAATGGAACGGAGTTCAAGAACGCCAATGTGGATACCTTTCTTGACAAAGAAGGGATTTCAAATGAGTTCTTGGCTACGTACACACCTCAACAAAATGGAGTTGTTGAGAAGAAGAACCGGACACTCATTGAGATGCCGAGAACGATGCTTGATGAATACAAGACGCCAAAACACTTTTGGGTGGAAGCAGTTGAGACAACTTGTCATGCAACAAATCGACTATATCTTCACAAGCTTCTCAGCAAGACGGCATATGAGCTTCTCACCGGTAACAAACCCCAAGTTGGATACTTTCGAGTATTTGGCTCAAAGTGTTACATTCTTGATAAGCATCATCATTCAAAATTTGCCCCTAAATTTCATGAAGGATTCCTACTCGGTTATGGCTCAAAATCTCACACTTACCGTGTCTACAACAATTTCACCCGAAAGGTTGAAGAGACGATAGATGTGAAGTTTGATGAATCTAACGGCTCGCAAGTAGAGCAATTGCCAATTGATGTAGGAGGTAAAGATCCCTCGGAAGCAATTCAAGACTTGTCTATTGGCAAGATTCACCCAACGGAGGTGAAGGAGAGTACCTCGTCCGTTCAAGTGGAAGCCTCAACTTCACACCAAGGTGAACCACAAGTCGACTTGGAGGCATCCACGAGTGGAACACGTCAAGACGAAGGAAACGAGGAAGTACAACAAGATGAACCTCATCGACCTCCTTCTCCACCTCCACAAGAGAACAACAACGCCAACAACAATGAAGAAGGACAAGAGTAAGAACAAGACAATGAAGAGGATGTTCCACCCCGACCCAAACAAAAGCTCTCACGAGTTAGAGCAAGAGTCTCAAGAGATCATCCCGTCGAACAAATCTTTGATGATATTCAAACCGGGAGAATTACTCGCTCTAAAACTCGTTTGGCTAACTTTTGTGAACATTACTCATTCATTTCTAGTATTGAACCTATGAAGGTTGAAGAAGCTCTTGATGATCCGGATTGGGTGAACGCCATGCATGAAGAGCTACACAATTTCGAGAGGAATCAAGTGTGGACATTGGTAGAAAATCCGGACGACAACCAAAATGTCATTGGAACCAAGTGGGTGTTTAGGAATAAGCAAGATGAAGATGGACAAGTTGTACACAACAAGGCCTGTCTCGTCGCCCAAGGCTACACTCAAGTCGAAGGTATGGACTATGGGTTGCTAGACTTGAGTCAATACGCATCTTACTTGCTTGTGCCAATCACCATGATATCACGTTAAACCAAATGGACATTAAAAGTGCTTTTCTAAATGGTGAAATTGAGGAGGAAGTCTATGCTAAACAACCTCTTGGCTTTGTTAACCCTAAGAAACCTAATCATGTTTACAAACTTTAGAAAGCTCTTTATGGTCTTAAACAAGCTCATAGAGCATGATATAAATGCTTGACTAAGTTCCTTATTGAAAAAGGCTTTGAGATTGGAAAAAATGATTCTACACTTTTTACTAAAAGGGTTAATGGTGAATTATTTGTGTGCCAAATTTATGTGGATGATATCATATTTGGTTCGACTAACCCTCATTTTAGTGAAAAGTTTGGAAGGCTAATGTCGGAGAAGTTTGAGATGTCTATGATGAGTGAACTCAAATTCTTTCTTGGTTTGCAGATCAAGCAAACTAAGGAGGGTACCTTTGTTTCCCAAACAAAGTATACCAAGGACTTATTCAAGAAGTTCAACATGCAAGAAAGCAAAGGTATGCAAACACCCATGCCTAGTAGTGGACATCTTGACTTGACTAAGGATGGCAAACTAGTTGACCAAAAGGTTTACCGCTCTATGATTGGTTCATTGTTATATCTATGTGCCTCCCGTCCCGATATTATGCTAAGTGTGTGCATGTGTGCGTGATATCAAGCGGCCCCTAAAGAATGTCATCTTAAGGCTGTGAAAAGGATAGTGAGATACTTAATTCATAGGCCAAACTTTGGCATTTGGTATCCTAAGAGGTCTTCTTTTGATCTTGTTGGCTACTCTGACTCGGACTATGTCGGTGACAAGGTTGATAGAAAGTTCACTTCGGGTACTTGTCAATTTCTTGGTAGATCTCTTGTATCTTGGTCCTCCAAGAAACAAAACTCGGTATCCGTATCCACCGCCGAAGCGGAATACGTTGCCGCCAGATCATGTTGTGCTCAATTACTTTGGATGACCCAAACCCTTAAGGATTATGGGATGTATGTGAAACATGTTCCATTGCTTTGTGATAATGAAAGTGCTATTAAGATTGCTCATAATCCCGTGCAACATTCTCAAACTAAGCATATTGAAGTTCATCATCATTTCATTCGAGATCATGTTGCTAAAGGAGACATCAATCTTAAGCATGTTCGAACCGATAAGCAATTGGCGGATATATTCACCAAACCGCCTGATGAGAAAGTATTTTGCCATTTGAGAGGTGAATTGAACATTATTGATGCCTCAAACTTGGAGTAGAAACTCCATTTGGATACATGCAAGGCATGAGCTTTTTGACTAATCCTTGATATTTCTCTTATAATGATGATCATATGTCTTGGATCTATACTTGCACCCTTGCATGTTATCTAACCCTTGTAGGTACTTGGATGAGCCCAAATCTATGAGATCGCAAGTCACTCACATCTTGAGCAATCTCTACATCACCAAGTTTCTACTATTTGGTTGTTGAATACAAGGAAGCATGAATCCACTCAACATATCCTTTGACAATTTCTACATATCAAATTTCATTTGGTATCAAGTTTCATGATTGCATGAATCCACTCAACATATCCTTTGACAATTTCTATATATCAAATTTCATTTGGTATCAAGTTTCATGATTGCCATTTTGGATACACAAGTGCTCTTCCTTGCAAAAATAACCCATGTAGGAAGATGAACTCAAACCATAAGTGGTGCTCTCAATTCTTGATGAACTACATCAACCTTGAGCATCCAACACAAGCTCGACGACATGATCAAGATCAACACCACCACCCAAGGTATGTTATTCCATCTTAGAGAAGTTTTGACCCAAGTCATGAGTCAAAGCAACTCAACGAGATGTGAAAACATCAAAATGCTTAAACGAAAAATGGTAACCCCATTTTGAGCTTAAACGATGAGTATGACCTGCGATCGAGTGTTAACACTTGACTCCTTAGTCAATATACTCTAACATAGGTGACTTTGTCGCGGACCGCCTCTAGATGAAGTTCTCTAGTGTTTCTTCGTTCTCCTTCTTCGTGCTCTTGCATATGCTTCTTGCTTGTTTGTTCCCCTTTTCAGAAAGAACTTCATCTAGATTTCTTTTCCTTTTGTATGCATTTCTCTGTATTTTCTGCATCTAATTCATTGCAAATCCTTCAGTTAATTCCTTGCAAGTCCTTGTGAGATTTCGATTGACAAGTGAGCTGAGTTGACAAGATTTTTCCTCTGCATTGAACTCAGCCTCCCCGATTCATGCCTATCAGCTAGACCGAACTACATGGATTACTTGTAGATAGTTCATCGGTACAACCGACGCAAACTAACCCGATCTGACCGATATGCATCATCCCTGACACTGTCAACTCGGTGTCACTGATGAACACGGATCGGCGTTACCGATTTCACTACCGAGAAAACTTTTTGCCATTGCAAATGTCATTTCTTATCCAGCTCCACTCGATGATTCTTATCCTCTACTCGCACCTTAAACTACATGTTGCTTTGTAGTTTGTCTAAAGGACCAGACCTATTTGACTCATGCTCCAGAAGATCCCTTCTTGGAAATTGATGTCAAAGGGGGGGGAGGGAGCACATCAAAGCATATCACATGGGAGAGAGAGCACATCTTAGCTTCTCCAGATGCTTATTAACAATAGAGGAGAGAAGTCACATGTCTTTAAGAGGGGAAAGACATGTTAACGTATGGCTGTTTGTACCATTTCTTGCTCTGTTTTGTTTTTCTTTGCTCTGATTTTCTCTTACCCTACCTTCTCCCGTTATCCAATATCAGATTTAGGGGGAGAAAGAGTTCATATTAGGGGAAGAAAATCTTTGGAATTCATTGCATATCCTTAATCTTTGGGGACATGTCCATATCCAAATAGAGTACTAAGTACTCACTCATTACATGTCATCCCAGTCTTGGTACTCTTGTGGTTCCCTGAACTTGCTTTATTTAGAGTGTTCTTGTGTTATCTAACCCTGTTTTCTCAAGTTCATCTCTTCCAAAGCCAGCTCAAGACCACAAGGTAAGTATATGCATCACAATCATGTGCATGATGATCTCTTGCTGATGTACATATTGTTTGCAAGAAGGACTCATGAACATGAAGGTACACTTCCTGTATCTACATCATTTGCTCTGATGCATATAGCCAAGATACATGTAACTCATTGCTTACTCTGGCATGCTTATGCATTCACATGCTCTTACATACTATCTTTACATGATTGCATAGATGTAGGGGGGCCTATGCATGTTACATGTCTTTCCAAAGCTTTACTCGTTACTATTCATATCTTTATCGAAAGATTTGATGTATGTTGCCATCAATTACCAAAAAGGGGGAGATTGAAAGCACAAGTGCTCCCTGGGTAATTTTGGTAATTAATGTCAACATATCTCTTGTTGGACTAATATCTTTATCTAGTACATTTCAGAAAATTCAACAATGTCGTGGCATGGACAAGAGGATGTGGAACCCCTTCAAGATGCTAAGGACAAAGATTGGCAAAAGCTCAAGACTCTTCATTTTCATTTTAGTGATCCAAGATCACATTGAGTTTATAGGAAAGCCAATACTATTAAAAGGGGATGAGGTGTTGCTTAATGGTCTACTTGCTCAAAGTGCTTAGTGATATGCTCCAAAGCCCTCAGCCACTCTCTCATTTCCAAATATGTCCAAAACCTAAAGTCAAACTCGGCCCCACCGATTTGATCTGCCCGGCGCCACCGAGTTCCTTTGACATAGACACTGCCAGAAACCCTAGACAATTCGGTCTCACCGATTCAGATCTCGGTCCCACCGAGATGGCCTTGCAAACTCTCTATTGCCTGTTGCAATTATTCGGTCTCACCAAAATAAGCGATCGGTCCCACCGAGTTTGCCTGACCAACTCACTGTTAACTCATTGCTGAAATCGGTCTCACCGAGTTCATGCAATCGGTCATACCGAGATGAGGTTTTGCCCTAGCCCTAGCACATCAGTCCCACCGAGTTGAATATCGGTCCCACTAAGATTCCTAATGTTCAATTTTGAACTGAATCGGTTTCACCGAGTTCTTCTATTCGGTATGACCGAGTTGGGTCAAATGTGTGTAACGGTTGGATTTGTTGGGGAACGTAGTAATTTCAAAAAAACTTCCTACGCACACGCAAGATCATGGTGATGCATAGCAACGAGAGGGGAGAGTGTTGTCCACGTACCCTCGTAGACCGACAGCGGAAGCGTTATCACAACGCGGTTGATGTAGTCGTACGTCTTCACGATCCGACCGATCAAGTACCGAACGTATGGCACCTCCGAAGTTCTACACACGTTCAGCTCGATGACGTCCCTCGAACTCCGATCCAGCCGAGTGTTGAGGGAGAGTTTCGTCAGCACGACAGCGTGGTGACGATGATGATGTTCCGCCGACGCAGGGCTTCGCCTAAGCTCCGCGACGGTATTATCGAGGTGTAATCTGGTGGAGGGGGGCACCGCACACGGCTAAAATATCGTATATCAAGTGTGTTCATGGGGTGCCCCCCGCCCCCGTATATAAAGGAGCAAGGGGGAGGCCGCCGGCCTAGGGAGGAGAGGCGCGCCAGAAGGGGGAGTCCTACTCCCACCGGGAGTAGGACTCCTCCTTTCCTTGTTGGAATAGGAGAAGGGAAGAGAGAAGGAGAAAGAAGGAAGGGGGCGCCCCCCTTCCCTAGTCCAATTCGGACCAGATCATGGGGAGGGGCGCGGCCACCTTTTGAGGTCTTTCTTTCCTTTCCCGTATGGCCCATTAAGGCCCAATACGAATTCCCGTAACTCTCCGGTACTCCGAAAAATACCCGAATCACTCGGAACCTTTCCGAAGTTCGAATATAGTCGTCCAATATATCGATTATTACGTCTCGGCCATTTCGAGACTCCTCGTCATATCCCCGATCTCATCTGGGACTCCGAACTCCTTCGGTACATCAAAACTCAATAAAACTGTCATCGTAACGTTAAGCGTGCGGACCCTTCGGGTTCGAGAACTATGTAGACATGACCGAGACACCTCTCCGGTCAATAACCAATAGCGGGACCTGGATGCCCATATTGGCTCCCACATATTCTACGAAGATCTTTATCGGTCATACTGCATAACAACATACATTGTTCCCTTTGTCATCGGTATGTTACTTGCCCGAGATTCGATCGTCGGTATCTCGATACCTAGTTCAATCTCGTTACCGGCAAGTCTCTTTACTCGTTCCGTAATACATCATCCCGCAACTAACTCATTAGTCACAATGCTTGCAAGGCTTATAGTGATGTGCATTACCGAGTGGGCCCAGAGATACCTCTCCGACAATCGGAGTGACAAATCCTAATCTCGAAATACGCCAACCCAACAAGTACCTTTGGAGACACCTGTAGAGCACCTTTATAATCACCCATTTACGTTGTGACGTTTGGTAGCACACAAAGTGTTCCTCCGGTAAACGGGAGTTGCATAATCTCATAGTCATAGGAACATGTATAAGTCATGAAGAAAGCAATAGCAACATACTAAACGATCAGGTGCTAAGCTAACGGAATGGGTCAAGTCAATCACGTCATTCTCCTAATGAGGTGATCTCGTTAATCAAATGACAACTCATGTCTATGGCTAGGAAACATAACCATCTTTGAGTAACGAGCTAGTCAAGTAGAGGCATACTAGTGACACTCTGTTTGTCTATGTATTCACACATGTATTATGTTTCCGGTTAATACAATTCTAGCATGAATAATAAACATTTATCATGATATAAGGAAATATATAATACTTTATTATTGCCTCTAGGGCATATTTCCTTCAGTCTCCCACTTGCACTAGAGTCAATAATCTAGTTCACATCGCCATGTGATTTAACATCAATAATTCACATCACCATGTGATTAACACCCATAGTTCACATCTCTATGTGACCAACAGTCAAAGGGTTTACTAGAGTTCACATCGCTATGTGATTAACACCCAAAGAGTACTAAGGTGTGATCATGTTTTGATTGTGAGATAATTTTAGTCAACGGGTCTGTCACATTCAGATCCGTAAGTATTTTGCAAATTTCTATGTTTACAATGCTCTGCACAGAGCTACTCTTAGCTAATTGCTCCCACTTACAATATGTATCTAGACCGAGACTTAGAGTCATCTAGATTAGTGTCAAAAACTTGCATCGACGTAACTCTTTACGACGAACCTTTTGTCACTTCCATAATCGAGAAACATATCCTTATTCCACTAAGGATAATTTTGACTGTTGTCCAGTGATCTACTCCTAGATCACTATTGTACTCCCTTGCCAAAATTAGTGTAGGGTATACAATAGATCTGGTACACAACATGGCATACTTTATAGAACCTATGGCCAAGGCATAGGGAATGACTTTCATTCTCTTTCTATCTTCTGCCGTGGTCGAGCTTTGAGTCTTACTCAATTTCACACCTTGTAACACAGGCAAGAACTCTTTCTTTGACTGTTCTATTTTGAACTACTTCAAAATCTTGTTAAGGTATGTACTCATTGAAAAACTTATCAAGCGTCTTCATCTATCTCTATAGATCTTGATGCTCAATATGTAAGCAGCTTCACCGAGGTCTTTCTTTGAAAAACTCCTTTCAAACACTCTTTTATGCTTTGCAGAATAATTCTACATTATTTCCGATCAACAATATGTCATTCACATATACTTATCAGAAATGTTGTAGTGCTCCCACTCACTTTCTTGTAAATACAGGCTTCACCGCAAGTCTGTATAACACTATATCCTTTGATCAACTTATCAAAGTGTATATTCCAACTCCGAGATGCTTGCACCAGTCCATAGATGGATTGCTGGAGCTTGCATATTTTGTTAGCACCTTTAGGATTGACAAAACCTTCTGGTTGCATCATATACAACTCTTCTTTAATAAATCCATTAAGGGATGCAGTTTTGTTTATCCATTTGCCAGATTTCATAAAATGCGGCAATTGCTAACATGATTCGGATAGACTTAAGCATAGATACGAGTGAGAAACTCTCATCGTAGTCAACATCTTGAACTTGTCGAAAACCTTTTTGCGATAATTCTAGCTTTGTAGATAGTGACACTACTATCAGCGTCCGTCTTCCTCTTGACGATCCATTTATTCTTAATTGCTTGCCGATCATCGGGCAAGTCAAACAAAGTCCACACTTTGTTCTCATACATGGATCTCATCTCAGATTTCATGGCCTCAAGCCATTTTGCGGAATCTGGGCTCACCATCGCTTCTTCATAGTTTGTAGGTTCGTCATGGTCTAGTAACATAACCTCCAGAACAGGATTACCGTACCACTCTGGTGCGGATCTTACTATGGTTGACCTACGAGGTTCAGTAATAACTTGATCTGAAGTTCCATGATCATCATCATTAACTTCCTCACTAATTGGTGTAGGAGTCACAGGAACAGATTTCTGTGATGAACTACTTTCCAATAAGGGAGCAGGTACAGTTACCTCATCAAGTTCTACCTTCCTCCCACTCACTTCTTTCGAGAGAAACTCCTTCTCTAGAAAGGATCCATACTAAGCAACAAATGTCTTGCCTTCGGATCTGTGATAGAAGGTGTACCAAACTGTCTCCTTTGGGTATCCTATGAAGACACATTTCTCCGATTTGGGTTTGAGCTTATCAGGATGAAACTTTTTCACATAAGCATCGCAACCCCAAACTTAAGAAACGACAACTTTGGTTTCTTGCCAAACCACAGTTCATAAGGCGTCGTCTCAACGGATTTTGATGGTGCCCTATTTAACGTGAATGTAGCTGTCTCTAATGCATAACCCCAAAACGATAGTGGTAAATTGGTAAGAGACATCATAGAGTGCACTATATCCAATAAAGTACGGTTATGACGTTCGGACACACCATTATGCTGTGGTGTTCCAGGTGGCATGAATTTGTGAAACTATTCCACATTTAATTGAAGACCAAACTCGTAACTCAAATATTTGTCTCCGCGATCAGATCGTAGAAACTTTATTTTCTTGTTACGATGATTTTCCGCTTCACTCTGAAATTATATGAACTTTTCAAATGTTTCAGACTTCTGTTTCATTAAGAAGATATACCCATATCTGCTCAAATCATATGTGAAGGTCAGAAAATAATGATACCTGCTACGAGCCTCAATATTCATCGGACCACATACATCTGTATGTATGATTTCCAACAAATCTGTTGCTCTCTCCATAGTTCCGGAGAACGGCGTTTTAGTCATCTTGCCCATGAGGCACGGATCGCAAGCATCAAGTGATTCATAATCAGGTGATTCCAAAATCCCATCAGTATGGAGTTTCTTCATGCGCTTTACACCAATATGACCTAAACGGCAGTGCCACAAATAAGTTGCACTATCATTATTAACTTTGCATCTTTTGGCTTCATTATTATGAATATGTGTATCACTACGATCGAGATCCAACAACCCATTTTATTGGGTGTATGACCATAGAAGGTTTTATTCATGTAAACAGAACAACAATTATTCTTTAATTTAAATGAATAACCGTATTGCAACAAACATGATCAAGTCATATTCATGCTCAACGCAAACACCAAATAACACTTATTTAGTTTCAACACTAATCCCGAAAGTATAGGGAGTGTGCGATGATGATCATATCAATCTTGGAACTACTTCCAACACACATCGTCACCTCGCCTTTTACTAGTCTCTGTTTATTCTGCAACTCCCGTTTCGAGTTACTACTCTTAGCAACTGAACCAGTATCATATGCCGAGGGGTTGCTATAAACACTAGTAAAGTACACATCAATAACATGTATATCCAATATACCTTTGTTCACTTTGCCATCCTTCTTATCCACCAAATACTTGGGGTAGTTCCGCTTCCAGTGACTAGTCCCTTTGCAGTAGAAGCACTTAGTCTCAGGCTTAGGACCAGACTTAGGCTTCTTCACTTGAGCAGCAACTTGCTTGCCGTTCTTCTTGAAGTTCCCCTTCTTCCCTTTGCCCTTTTCTTGAAACTAGTGGTCTCGTCAACCATCAACACTTGATGTTTTTCTTGATTTCTACCTTCGTCGATTTCAGCATCACGAAGAGCTCGGGAATTACTTTCGTCATCCCTTGCATACTATAGTTCATCACGAAGTTCTACTAACTTGGTGATGGTGACTAGAGAATTCTGTCAATCACTATTTTATCTGGAAGATTAACTCCCATTTGATTCAAGCGATTGTAGTACCCAGACAATCTGAGCACATGCTCACTAGTTGAGCGATTCTCCTCCATCTTTTAGCTATAGAACTTGTTGGAGACTTCATATCTCTCACTTCGGGTATTTGCTTGAAATATTAACTTCAACTCCTGGAACATCTCATATGGTCCATGACGTTCAAAACGTCTTTGAAGTCCCGATTCTAAGCCGTTAAGCATGGTGCACTAAACTATCAAGTAGTCATCATATTGAGCTAGCCAAACATTCATAACGTCTGCATCTGCTCCTACAATAGGTATGTCACCTAGCGGTGCATCAAGGACATAATTCTTCTGTGCAGCAATGAGGATAATCCTCAGATCACGGATCCAATCCGCATCATTGCTACTAACATTTTTCAACATAATTTTTCTCTAGGAACATATCAAAACTAAACACAGGGAAGCAACAACGCAAGCTATTGATCTACAACATAATTTGCAAAATACTATCAGGACTAAGTTCATGATAAAATTTAAGTTCAATTAATCATATTACTTAAGAACTCCCACTTAGATAGACATCCCTCTAATCATCTAAGTGATTACGTGATCCAAATCAACTAAACCATGTCCGATTAACACGTGAGATGGAGTAGTTTCAATGGTGAACATCACTATGTTGATCATATCTACTATATGATTCACGCTCGACCTTTCGGTCTCTGTGTTCCGAGGCCATATCTGTATATGCTAGGCTCGTCAAGTTTAACCTGAGTATTCCGCGTGTGCAACAGTTTTGCACCCGTTGTATTTGAACGTAGAGCCTATCACACCCGATTAACACGTGGTGTCTCAGCACGAAGAACTTTTGCAACGGTGCATACTCAGGGAGAACACTTTTATCTTGAAATTTTAGTGAGAGATCATCTTATAATGCTACCGTCAATCAAAGCAAGATAAGATGCATAAAAGATTAACATCACATGCAATCAATATAAGTGATATGATGTGGCCATCATCATCTTGTGCTTGTGATCTCCATCTCCGAAGCACCGTGCTCGTGATCTCCATCTCCGAAGCACCGTCATGATCACCATCGTCACCGGCGCGACACCTTGATCTCCATCGTAGTATCGTTGTCGTCTCGCCAACTTCTTGCTTTTACGACTATCGCTACCGCTTAGTGATAAAGTAAAACTATTACATGGCGATTGCATCTCATACAATAAAGCGACAACCATATGGCTCCTGCCAGTTGCCGATAACTCGGTTACAAAACATGATCATCTCATACAACACATTATATCACATCATGTCTTGACCATATCACATCACAACATGCCCTGCAAAAACAAGTTAGACGTCCTCTACTTTGTTGTTGCATGTTTTACGTGGCTGCTACGGGCTTAGCAAGAACCGTTCTTACCTACGCATCAAAACCACAACGATAGTTTGTCAAGTTGGTGCTGTTTTAACCTTCGCAAGGACCGGGCGTAGCCATACTCGGTTCAACTAAAGTGAGAGAGACAGACACCCGCCGGTCACCTTTAAGCAACGAGTGCTCGCAACGGTGAAACCAGTCTCGCGTAAGCGTACGCGTAATGTCGGTCCGGGCCGCTTCATCTCACAATACCGCTGAACCAAAGTATGACATGCTGGTAAGGAGTATGACTTATATCGCCCACAACTCACTTGTGTTCTACTCGTGCATAGCATCAACGCATAAAACCAGGCTCGGATGCCACTGTTGGGGAACGTAGTAATTTCAAAAAAACTTCCTACGCACACGCAAGATCATGGTGATGCATAGCAACGAGAGGGGAGAGTGTTGTCCACGTACCCTCGTAGACCGACAGCGGAAGCGTTATCACAACGCGGTTGATGTAGTCGTACGTCTTCACGATCCGACCGATCAAGTACCGAACGTACGGCACCTCCGAAGTTCTACACACGTTCAGCTCGATGACGTCCCTCGAACTCCGATCCAGCCGAGTGTTGAGGGAGAGTTTCGTCAGCACGACAGCGTGGTGACGATGATGATGTTCCGCCGACGCAGGGCTTCGCCTAAGCTCCGCGACGGTATTATCGAGGTGTACCCTTCGGTACATCAAAACTCAATAAAACTGTCATCGTAACGTTAAGCGTGCGGACCCTTCGGGTTCGAGAACTATGTAGACATGACCGAGACACCTCTCCGGTCAATAACCAATAGCGGGACCTGGATGCCCATATTGGCTCCCACATATTCTACGAAGATCTTTATCGGTCATACCGCATAACAACATACGTTGTTCCCTTTGTCATCGGTATGTTACTTGCCCGAGATTCGATCGTCGGTATCTCGATACCTAGTTCAATCTCGTTACCGGCAAGTCTCTTTACTCGTTCCGTAATACATCATCCCGCAACTAACTCATTAGTCACAATGCTTGCAAGGCTTATAGTGATGTGCATTACCGAGTGGGCCCAGAGATACCTCTCCGACAATCGGAGTGACAAATCCTGATCTCGAAATACGCCAACCCAACAAGTACCTTTGGAGACACCTGTAGAGCACCTTTATAATCACCCATTTACGTTGTGACGTTTGGTAGCACACAAAGTGTTCCTCCGGTAAACGGGAGTTGCATAATCTCATAGTCATAGGAACATGTATAAGTCATGAAGAAAGCAATAGCAACATACTAAACGATCAGGTGCTAAGCTAACGAAATGGGTCAAGTCAATCACGTCATTCTCCTAATGAGGTGATCTCGTTAATCAAATGACAACTCATGTCTATGGCTAGGAAACATAACCATCTTTGAGTAACGAGCTAGTCAAGTAGAGGCATACTAGTGACACTCTGTTTGTCTATGTATTCACACATGTATTATGTTTCCGGTTAATACAATTCTAGCATGAATAATAAACATTTATCATGATATAAGGAAATATATAATACTTTATTATTGCCTCTAGGGCATATTTCCTTCAGGATTTTGTGTGGAGGCTATATACACCCCTCACCCCTTCTCTATTCAAGAGAGAGCCGTCAGAACGTGCCTACACTTCCAGTACTCATTTTCTGAGAGAGAACCACCTACTCATGTGTTGAGACCAAGACATTCCAATCCAACCACAAGAATCTTGATCTCTAGCCTTCCCCAAGTTGCTTTCCACTCAAATCATCTTTCCACCATAGCCAAATCCGTCAGAGAGAGTTGAGTGTTGGGGACACTATCATTTGAAGCACAAGAGCAAGGAGTTCATCATCAACACACCATCTATTACCTTTTGGAGAGTGGTGTCTCGTGACGAGGACATGTACCTAGGGTAGGGTCACAGGCCTGACCTAAATACCCTCCCCAAGGACATCACTCTAAAGCCAGAAGCATTCGAGGGGTACCATCACCCACTCGACCAGAAACATTTCCACTCGGAGGAATCAAGATCACTCGACCGTAACAAGAAACACTCGACGGACAGAAGACCTAAAGTCACTCTACACAGCAACGGTCGAGCATTAACTCCTAGACTTAATAGCCATTTATAACACTTTATTACGGACGTTACCAGTAACGCCCCCCTCTTGATGTACCTTAAATCCCTTGTAACGTGGGCTGGCCGGGGTCCTGGCGCACTCTATATAAGCCACCCCCCTCCACATGCACAAGGGTTCGCACCCCCTGTAACACACACGCATATAATCCAGTCGACCGCCTCCGGGCTCCGAGGCGTAGGGCTGTTACTTCCTCCGAGAAGGGCCTGAACTCGTAAAACTCGTGCGTACAACTTCTCCATAGCTAGGATCTTGCCTCTACATCCCTACCCCCCCCCCATTCTACTGTCAGACTTAGAACCACGACAGCTGGCGCCCACCGTGGGGCAGGTGTCTTAGCGACTTGTTGGAGAAGTTGCAATTTCTCCGACCCCCATCAGCATGGTTTCAGGCGGACGATTGGCCGAGGGCCGCGAGATCCGTCTCGGCGCGCTCGTGTTCGTCGCCGACGACTTCGCTTGGCTCCAAGAAGCTCCACTCGACGTCGAGGCGCTCCCCATCCGCGGGGCAACGCACTTTCGCGTGTGCGTCTGCGGCGTCCTCCTACGGCAGCCGTCGACCCAGTATCGGTCGGCTCCGGTGGTGTCTTCACTCCCTGCTGCCCGCCGGCACAAGTGTTCCGGTCGGTCGAGGCTCCAGCGGTGGGTGAGGCACGCGGTGGCTCGCCAGTTGTCCACCCCCCAAGTCGCGGCAACCGAGCCCGACGAAACTCTCTACGGCATGTTCAACCTGTCGACTGGCTCTGTTGAGACCGTATCCGAGTGCGACAGCAGTGACCCCGCGGCGGAAGTCCTGATGGTCAACGGACCGTGCATTCCTCCTAGCTTCCCCCGCGATGACGGTGGTGATGGCGGAGGCGATCCGTCGCGTGTCCACGAGGAGTACCGCCCCGAGCCCCTCTCTTCGCAGCAGAGGGAAGAGCTTCACCGCCGTAACATGGATGCACTTCACACTTCTATCGTTGGAGAAACCCCTGAGGCGCGGGCCTTGGAGGAGGTGCGCCTGGCCAACTTGGCTGAGCGCACTCGAATGGAGAATCTCCAGCACGCACTCGACGAGCGTGCTCGGCAGCGAGTTCCTGAATCCAGTCGACGACAACTTTTTCCGCCTCCAACCCAGGTATATCGAACTCCGATCCAGAATCTCACAGCTGCTGCCCGAATAGCAGAGTCGATTCAGCCTTCCCAGTCAGAGGCTGGTAGGGGTTTGATGCAGATCCGGGCTTTGCTCCGGGCGGCGGGGGAGCAGAACACAACAGTGTCACAGTCTCGGAATAGGATTCATAGTAGATCTGTAATGGCAGACACAGTTCAGTCGGCTCACAGCCCAAGATCACCTCCAAGGCGTGAGGGACGTGGAGATCGACAGGATCAGTACAGAAACCGTGAGCAGTATGATCGTCGTCGAGTACCCACGCCTCCCCCAAGGAGTGGGTCATACGCGCCTCGGCAACACGATGACAGGCGCCCTCACAGTGGTGGGCGAAGGATTCTAGTTGACCCCCGGGAGTCGGGCTTTGACGCGAGATCCATTCTCGTTCAAGGTCTGGTTGACAGGAACAGAGCACACAGAGATGGCCACGATAGAGATTACCCGACCGACAGCAGGGTGCATGTTTCAGGTCCTGAGTGTTTCAGTAGAGCCATCAAAACAATAGTGATTCCTCCCAACTTCAGGTTGGTGACTGGAGTCAGCAAGTTCACTGGTGAGTCCAAGCCTGACACTTGGCTTGAGGACTACCGAGTGGTTGTGTAGATTGGTGGTGGCAATGATGAAGTGGCCATGAAGCACCTTCCTCTGATGTTAGAGGGCTCAGCCAGAGCGTGGTTGAACCAGTTAGCACCTGGCAGTATTTATAGCTGGGAAGAGCTTGCCTGAGTGTTTGTCAGAACATTCGAAGGTACATGCAAACGGCCAGCATGGCTAACAGAGCTACAGTCCTGTGTGCAGAAGTCAAATGAAACTTTGAGAGATTATATCCAGAGATGGATCACGTTGCACCACACGGTGGAGAATGTGTCTGATCACCAAGTAGTTTGTGCCTTCAAGGAAGGCGTCAAGTATCGAGAATTGAATCTGAAGTTCGGTCGGACCGGAGACATGTCTCTGAGTCGAATGATGGAAATTTCCACCAAGTGTGCTAATGGTGAAGAGGAGGATCGGCTCTGGAGTGGCAAGCACAAAACAGTCGCCCACGAAACCGGGGGAGGGAACTCCAGTCGCAAGCAGAAGCGTAAAGCCGAGCCAGCTGTTCCCGGAGAAGCCTTAGCCGTGACTCAAGGAAAGTTCAAGGGGAAGCCCAAAGGGCCATGGAACCCCAAGAAAGTAAAAGATCAAGATGGAAATGATGTGTTGGATTTACCATGCCACATTCACACCAAAAAGGATGAGGAGGGTAATCTCATTTATCCGAAACATACCACTCGACAATGTCGGCTCCTAATCCAGCAGTTCCGAGAGAAACAGCCCAAAGAAAAGGAGAAAGAATCGGACAAAGTTGAGGATAAGGAAGAGGACGATGATGGTTACCCCCACGTCAATTCCACTCTGACGATTTTTGCTGATGTTGAGAGCAAGAGTCGACTAAAAGTCATCAACAGAGAAGTGAACATGGTCGCTCCGGCGACGCCCAGTTATTTGAAGTGGTCTCAGACTGCCATTACATTCGACCAGTCTGATCACCCGACACACATAGCCACCCCTGGGAGGCAAGCGTTCGTTGTCGACCCAGTCGTCGAAGGCACTCGGTTGACTAAGGTTCTGATGGATGGTGGCAGTGGCCTGAATATACTGTATGCAGAGACCTTGAAAGGAATGGGCATTCCGATGTCCAGACTCAGTGAAAGCAATATGAGTTTCCATGGGGTTATTCCTGGCAAGAAGGCTGAGTCACTCGGCCAGATCGCCCTCGATGTGGTTTTCAGTGATTCCAAGAATTGCCGCAAAGAAAAGTTGATGTTTGAACTCGTCGATTTCCAGAGTGCTTATCATGCTATTCTGGGCAGGCCGGCTTATGCACGTTTCATGGCTCGACCATGTTACGTTTACCTCAAATTGAAGATGCCTGGTCCTAAAGGAGTGATCACTATCACTGGCAATCGGAAGAAGGCAGAAGAGTGCTTCCAGAAGGGCTCAAAGATCGCCGATGCGCAAATGGCAGTAGTGGAATTGCAGGAGTATCAAAAAAATGCAGATCTGAGTGATTTGTTGCGAGCTAAGAAGCCTGCCACGGATTCAGCATTTCAGTCGTCTGGTGAAACGAAGCCGATTCATATTCACCCGACCGATCCCAATGCTGCTCCGACTCACATTTCGATAACACTCGACTCCAAATAGGAAGAAGCGCTCATCCAGTTCCTCCGTGAGAACTGGGACATCTTTGCATGGAAACCTTCTGACATGCCGGGTGTTCCCAAGGGGCTGGCTGAGCACCGTTTGCGAGTCGACCCAAAAGTGAAACCAGTCAAAGAACATCTTCGACGGTTCGCCGTACAGAAGAGAAAAGCAATCGGTGAAGAAGTGGCTCGGCTCCTAGCAGCTGAGTTTATCCGAGAGATTTACCACTCCGAGTGGCTAGCCAATGTTGTCATGGTCCCCAAGAAGGATGACTCACTTCGCATGTGCATTGACTTCAATCATATCAATCGGGTCTGCCCGAAAGATCACTTTCCTCTCCCCCGCATCGATCAAATAGTCGACTCGACTGCAGGATGTGAGCGCTTGTCCTTTTTGGACGCTTATTCCGGGTATCATCAGATCCGACTGTATGGACCCGATGAGATAAAAACAGCTTTCATCACTCCATTTGGGTGCTTCTGTTATGTCACCATGCCATTCGGCCTGAAGAATGCTGGAGCCACATTCATGAGGATGATTCAGAAGTGTTTACTCACTCAAATCAGTCGGAATGTGGAAGCATACATGGATGACATTGTGGTCAAGTCACGTAAAGGTTCCGACCTGTTGGCTGACCTTGCTGAAACTTTTGCCAACCTCAGAAGGTATGATATCAAGCTTAATCCATCAAAGTGCACATTCGGAGTTCCGGGCGGAAAATTACTCGGATTCCTCGTTTCCGAACGGGGGATCGACGCTAACCCAGAGAAAGTTGGTGTCATTCTCCGAATGAAACGCCTTGTGCATGTGCACGATGTCCAGAAGCTTACAGGTTGTTTGGCCGCCTTAAGTCGATTCATTTCTCGCCTCGGTGAAAAGGCATTGCCTCTTTACCGACTGATGAAGAAGTCTGATAAGTTCGAGTGGACTCCTGAAGCTGATGCAGCATTTGCAGAGCTCAAAGCCCTGCTTTCCACCCAGTTGGTGCTTGCTGCCCCAATCAGCAAAGAGCCTTTACTGCTTTACATTGCAACCACTGGACAAGTCGTCAGTACAGTACTTACGGTCGAGCGGGAAGAAGAAGGAAAAGCCTGTAAAGTTCAGCGCCCAGTATACTATGTTTCTGAAGTTTTGACTCCATCAAAGCAAGGATATCCACATTATCAGAAGCTTGTTTATGGGATTTATATGACCACGAAGAAGGTTGCACATTATTTCTCTGACCACTCCATTACAGTTGTCAGCGACGCTCCATTATCAGAGATTCTGAACAACAGAGATGCAATCGGTCGAGTGGCAAAGTGGGTGATTGAACTCCTTCCCTTGGATATTAAGTTTGAGGCAAAGAAAGCTATCAAGTCCCAAGCAATAGCAGATTTCCTCGCCGAGTGGATCGAACAGCAACTGCCGACTCAAGTCCACTCGGAGCACTGGACCATGTTCTTTGATGGTTCCAAGATGCTGAATGGTTCCGGTGCTGGGGTGGTACTGGTATCCCCCCGAGGAGACAAGCTCAGATATGTTCTCCAGATTCACTTTGATTCCTCCAATAACGAAGCAGAATATGAAGCACTCTTATATGGGTTACGTATGGCCATCTCGCTCGGCGTCCGTCGCCTCATGGTCTACGGTGACTCAGATTTGGTAGTCAATCAAGTGATGAAGGAGTGGGATGTCAGAAGCCCAGCTATGACTGGTTACTGTAATGCGGTGAGGAAGTTGGAAAAGAAGTTTGAGGGGTTAGAGCTCCATCATATACCCCGACTGAAAAATCAAGCAGCCAATGATTTGGCAAAGATAGGCTCCAAGAGGGAAGCCATTCCCAGCAACGTGTTTTTGGAACACATTCATACACCTTCAGTTCAAGAAGATCTTTTCACTGAAGAGCCCCCGCAGCCTAAGAGTGCCATAGATCCGACTGAAGTCGAAGTCCCAGCCGTGGTCGACCTGATCACGGAGGTTTTGGTCATCACTCCTGACTGGACAGTGCCATACATTGTGTATATCCTTAGGAAGGAACTCTCAGAGGATGAAGAAGAGGATCGATAGATCGTCCGTCGATCCAAAGCCTTTACTATGATAAGAGGACAACTGTTCAGGGAAAGCGTAACTGGAGTCAGCTAGAAATGCATAACACCAGAAGAAGGTCGAGTGATACTCAACGACATCCACTCGGGGACCTGTGGTCACCATGCGTCCTCTCAGACCATTGTGGCCAAAGCATACCGAGCTGGATTTTATTGGCCACGAGCAAATGAAATGGCGAAAGATATAGTCGACAAATATGAAGGCTGCCAATTTTACTCCAATATGTCCCACAAGCCTGCGTCAGCCCTGAAGACTATTCCACTCGTCTGGCCCTTTGCTGTTTGGGGATTGGATATGGTTGGACCCCTGAGGACTGGTAGGAGCGACTTCACTCATGTGCTTGTAGCAGTCGACAAGTTTACCAAATGGATTGAAGCCAAGCCTATCAAGAACCTTGAAGCCAGTACTGCCGTCAGCTTCATCAGAGAATTGACATTCAGATATGGAGTTCCGCACAGCATCATCACTGACAACAGGTCGAACTTCGATTCTGATGAGTTCGGAGCCTTCTGTGCTTCCCAAGGAACACGAATCGACTATGCTTCAGTCGCCCATCCCCAGTCGAATGGACAAGCAGAAAGAGCAAATGGCTTGATTCTCAAAGGACTGAAACCACGACTGATGCATGATCTCAAGCACGCAGCAGGCGTCTGGGTCGATGAACTTCCATCAGTTCTTTGGGGATTGAGGACAACTCCCAATCGGTCGACTGGCCGAACTCCATTCTTCTTGGTTTATGGAGCTGAAGCTGTTCTACCGAGTGACTTGCTTCACAATGCACCCCGAGTCGAGCTCTTCTTTGAAGATGAAGCAGAACAGGCCCGACAGGACGCAGTCGATCTCCTAGAGGAGGAAAGAGAGATGGCCTTAATCTGGTCGACCATTTATCAGCAAGACTTGCGTCGGTTCCACACCAGAAACGTGAGGGGTCGAGCCTTTCAAGAGGGAGACTTGGTTATTCGAGTGGATCAGCAGAAACCACACAAGCTCGCCCCTGCTTGGGAAGGTCCCTTCATTGTCACCAGAGTTCTCCACAATGGAGCATACCATCTTTACAATGTCGAGCATCAGAGAGACGAGCCACGGGCTTGGAACGCGGAGCTGCTCCGCCCCTTTTATACTTAAGTACTCATTCGGATGAGATGTAATAAGAAATACCTTTGTAGTTTGTTTATCAAAGACGGGAGCTTTACAGTCTTCCTAAATGGTTGTTGTTGCTTTTGTTTGCATCTGAAATCCCCCAGTGGGTGACTTTGCCGCGAATCCATTTCGCCTAAAGTTTGAAAAATCCTACCGAGTGATGAGCAAGCCTCCCACTCGGGGGCTTAGCCGCGAATCCGTTTTGCCTAAGTTTGAAAAAACCTACCGAGTGATGAGCAAGCCTCTCACTCGGGGGCTTAGCCACGAATCCATTTCGCCTAAGTCTGAAAAAACCTACCGAGTGATGAGCAAGCCTCTCACTCGGGGGCTTAGCCGCGAATCCATTTCGCCTAAGTTTGAAAAAACCTACCGAGTGATGAGCAAGCCTCTCACTCGGGGGCTTAGCCGCGAATCCATTTCGCCTAAGTCTGAAAAAACCTACCAAGTGATGAGCAAGCCTCTCACTCGGGGGCTTAGCCGCGAATCCGTTTCGCCTAAGTTTGTAAAATCCTACCGAGTGGTGAGCAACCCTCCCACTCGGGGGCTTAGCTGCAATCCAGTACTCGCCTAAGTTTGTAAAATCCTACCGAGTGGTGAGCAACCCTCTCACTCGGGGGCTTAGCCGCGAATCCGTCTCGCCTAAGTTTGAAAAATCCTACCGAATGGTGAGCAACCCTCCCACTCGGGGGCTTAGCTGCAGTCCAGTACTCGCCTAAGTTTGAAAAATCCTACCGAGTGGTGAGCAACCCTCCCACTCGGGGGCTTAGCTGCAGTCCAGTACTCGCTAAGTTTGAAAAATCCTACCGAGTGGTGAGCAACCCTCCCACTCGGGGGCTTAGCTGCAGTCCAGTACTCGCCTAAGTTTGAAAAATCCTACCGAGTGGTGAGCAACCCTCCCACTCGGGGTCTTAGCAGCAGTTCAGTACTCGCCTAAGTTTGAAAAATCCTACCGAGTGGTGAGCAACCCTCCCACTCTGGGGCTTAGCTGCGGTCCAGTGCTTGCCTAAGTTTGAAAAATCCTACCGAGTGGTGAGCAACCCTCCCACTCGGGGGCTTAGCTAAGTCTAGTACTTGCCTAAGTTCGAATTCCATCCCTATCCGCAAGGACGACGAGGTGCAGGTCGACTGCAACTTTCTCCTTCGGAGCTGCGCCACAAGTACAACATGCGCTCCACCCTTATCCGCAAGGATGACCAGGTGCGGGTCGACTGGAGCATCAACCTCAGAGCTACATCTCAAGCACAATGATTATTCCGTGTGAAGAACAAATTCCACTCGAAGACAAATACAAGCATATTCAGAGATAAATCAAGTTCAGATAAATCCTAAAGTCCAAGACCATGGATCAAAGTACTCGGGCATTCAGCCCAAAGGAGTTTAACGGTTACAAAATCACTCGGCATTCCGATGAAAATTTAAGGCAGAGCATAAAAGTTTGTTCACTCCGCAGGAGGAGGGCTGGCAGGCTCGACGAATTCGTCCAGGTCGATCTCGTCAGCAATCCGAGTGGCGGCAGCAATGAAAGTCTCCATGAAGGACCGGAAGTCGTGCCTCTTGGTGTTAGCAACTTTAATCACCGCCAGCTTCTCTTCCCGAGCTTCTCGACAATGGACGCGAACCAGAGATAGAGCCACATGAGCGCCGCACCGGGCAGAAGACTTCTTCCATTCTTGAATACGACTGGGAGCTTCATTGAGCCGAGCCATCATAGACTCGAGGTCATTCTGAAGTGTTGCCATGGGCCAGAGAGCTGTGTCAATCCGCGACATCGCAACTTTCAGTCGGGCGAGATAATCGACAACACCAGTGATGCGGGATTCTAGTCGGAGCACGTTCATGGCAGCTTCATCCTTCACTGGAGAGTTGATGGGGTCCAAGCTTGGTTCAATTCGCCCGGTCTCTTCCTCGAAGTCCCGGCAAAACTCTGCATACACAATTCAAGGGTAAGCCAATGATCATTTGTCGAGTCAACAAGAACAAACTAGTCGGATCAAAGGAAACACCTTCAAGCATGACGAACAACTTCTTAGCAAGGCTTCCCAGATAATTCTCCAGATCGTTCCTCCTGCGGGCAATACCTTCCATCTTCTCGTTCAGATTTTCCTTGTCCTTCTTCACGCGAGTCGCTTCCTTATTGGCTTCGTCAAGGGCAGCTTTCAGCCTGGAGTTTTCTTCCTCCAATTTGCCGACTGAAGCCAACTTCTGTTCAGCGAACGCGGTTTTCTCATCAGCTTTTTTCTGCGCGGCCGCCAGATCTTGATCCTTTTTCGCCAGAGCTTGGTTCAGTTTCTCTGAAAGAAATAATGTTGGATTCAGAAAAAGCAGAATGAAATCTGGTTCAGGGAAAACTCAGTCGACTGGTCTTCCTTACCAGCGGCGTCATCCTTGGCTTTCTACAGTTCTGTCTCGGCCAGCTCCAGATCGAGGTTGAGCTGAATCTGTTGCTTCTCCAGGTCAGCAAAATGAGCTCCAAGATCACAAGATTTCTGCAACCAAAGAACAGGTCAGTCGACTGGTGAAAAGATTGGTTATTTCGGAGAGGTAAAAGGATAAAGCCAACAAATTCTAAGACTACTGCCGAATCAAACATCCAACAGTAGTCTCGGGGACTACACCCAGTGGGTGCACTTAGCGTGCCCCCACTGGTTTAGTTTACACTCGACAAGGCTTGTCCAGCATGAGTGCAAAAAAAACAGAGTCTTCAGACCATAGTCAACTGCCAGCAGTCGACCACGGTCTCGAGGACTACACCCACTGGGTGCACTCGGCGTGCCCCCACTGGTTCAAAGTTCCACTCGACATGGCCCGACCAGACCGAGTGAAGAAATTCAAATTCTGATGCTCAGACCATAGTCGACTGCCCGCAGTCAATTATGGTCTCGGGGCCTACACCTAGTGGGTGCACTCAGCGTGCCCCCACTGGTCAAAAGATTCAATCGACAACAACATTATCAGCTCAAAGTGCGAATCTGTTCAGTGAGAAATCAAAACACCCAGTGGGTGTACAGATGCAAGGCGCAGACAGATGCAAAGATTCTTGGAAAGAAAGTTTTCAGGTACCATATCCTAACAGAACAAGCCAGAGGAGTCAGTCGACGATCTACTAACCTGGACATTGCTCTAGAGAGCAGAGCTGGCATCATAAGCAGCTTGGCTGGCTTCCCGCTCCATCTTCATCTTCTCCATCATAATGCCCGCCTGGCGTATAGCCTCTTTTGCAGCACCCACTTGGTCCTCTGGGACGTGATGTGTAGCAAAAAGTGAAGGTGGGTCGGTGGGAGTCTGTGCAGCTGACGAGGAAGGCCGAGCACTCGACAGCGGTATGGCAAAGGAGACGGAAGTCCAATTGGCATCGCCGGCGTCTTGAATTACCGGTTCCGCGATCGGTGTCGATTGAAGCGTCTTGCCAGCGGACGTTTTCCTGTTTCTTCTCCCCAAGGGCCTCTGTGGCTCGTCCTCGTCGTTGTCGGGGAGGTCAATGATGTTGAGGGCTGTAAAAAGATCAGTCGCCAAAGTTTCATCACCCGATTGGATATATCGCAGTTCAATCGACAAATCGAAGATAAAATCATGAGGATTGTACCTGGATTGGAGGTCACCGCATCTTCCATTTCCTCATCCTCGTTCTTATAAGCAGAGGTCCCAGAGGTAGCGGCACTGCCAGTTTCAAGATTCATTCGGTCAAACCAAGGGAAAAATAAACAGCACAGAACGTCGAGTAAAAGCGAAAGAAGAACACTCACGCAGAAGCAACGGGAACGTCAATCTTGATTCTCGACAGCGCCTTTCGAGTCTTCTGCACTACAACCTTGGACTGCTTTGGAGCTTTTTCAGTTGGTGCCGGAGAGGACGTCCCAGGACGCTTTGACGACTGCCCGGTCTGAACGGTCTCCTTGTCACGGGCGCTCGCCGGGTCGTGAGTAAGTTTGGATCGCCTTTCCCTGCGGGGAGGAGAGTCGACCTCTTCTTCGTCACTCGGGTTGTCGCTCTCCTCGTCCCCCTCTCCGTCGAATGCCACTCGCCGCTTTCACCTCCGCTTGCCATCCCCTCCGGGTCCTGCTCCTGCTCTCCGTTGGGCATCGAATACATTTCAGTAAGGGCCTAGAAGAAAACAAGCAAGACAAAGTCAGTCGGTGAAGCATAAATAGTTGCATGTTAAATCAAGATGACACTCGGTAATTCGGAATCGGACCTTGTCTGGTTCGTAGGATTGGTCAAGTGGAGGGATTCTCCTGGCTCCTCTGGGGTTGTCCTTGTTGCCAGTGATACTCCTCAACCACTTCTCCACCGTATCCTCGTCGACTTCTTCTGGGTGCACCCGAGTGGAATCTTCAATGCCCGAATACATCCACATCGGATGGTCGCGGGCTTGAAGTGGCTGAATGCGTCGTTTGAGGAAGACTTCCAGCAGATCCATTCCAGTTACACCCTCACGGATGAGATAGACCACTCGCTCAACTAGCACTTTCACCTCCGCTTTCTCCCCTGAAGTCACTTTCAAGGCGGAGGGCTTCTCTACGCGAGCCATAGAAAAAGGAGGAAGTCCAGTCGACTGACCTGGAGTCGGCTGGTCTTTGCAGTAAAACCAGGTCGACTGCCACCCTCGTACTGACTCAGGAAGAATTATGGCTGGGAAAGAGCTCTTACCACTCATCTGAATCCCAAGACCCCCACACATCTGGATCACTTGAGTCCTCTCGTCACTCGGGTTGGCCTTTTTGACCGACTGGGAGCGACACGTGAAAATGTGCATGAAGAGACCCCAGTGTGGTCGACAACCCAAGAAGTTTTCGCACAGAGACACGAAAGCAGCAAGATATATGATGGTGTTGGGGGAAAAGTGATGAAGTTGTGCTCCAAAGAAATTCAAGAAAGCCCAAAAAAAGGATGCGGAGGCAGAGAAAATCCACGGTCGACGTGAGTGGCGAGGAGGACGCACTCACCCTCCCGCGGTCGAGGTTCGGTCTCATCCTCCGGGAGCCGCGCCGATCCATGAGGAATCAGCCCCTCCTCCGCCAGATCGTCGAGGTCATCCTGACTGATCGTTGACCGGATCCAGTCGCCCTGGATCCAGCCGCGCGGAAAACCGGACCACGACGAGGATCCGCCCCGCTGGACTTTCTCCCCTTCGCCTTCGCCGTCGCCTTCTTCGCGCGCTCCAGAGCCACCGTCTTTTCTTTCCCCATCGCCACGGACGGAGCTCGAGCGGAGCGGCGGCGCTGGAGGAGGAGCAGGCGCAGTGGGGAAAACTGAGAAGAGAGAAGAAGAATGAGGACGCACTGTTCAAAAACCCCGGTCTGGCGCCTTATATGGGGTTGCTTCTGAGTGACTGACCTGTAGGCCCGGGCAATCTTATCAAATCCCGCAACAGTCGCGCGCGTGATACGTGGCAAAAAAGGCGGCGCGGGAATCGAGGCGGCCTTGCCTTATCCAGCCCGATTACTGCGGCCTCCTCCGCCCCGCGCGCTTCCCGAAATTCGAATCCCGCGAGATCCGCGGGCAGCAGAACAACTTGTCAGACGGAAGATCTCCACCACATTAGCACTCGGACCTCTTCCAGCGAAAGTTCACTCGACAAAACCAGGAATGGATCAAGGCGACTGAAAAAGAAGTTGGTGTCACCACCTCGGTTCGTTGATCCAAAACAAGACACACCCGAAGCGCGAAAAATGAGTCGGAAGTATTTTCAACTCCTTCTCCACTCAAACCCTGATCCATTCAGGGGCTAATGACGAGGACACGTACCTAGGGTAGGGTCACAGGCCTGACCTAAATACCCTCCCCAAGGACATCACTCTAAAGCCAGAAGCATTCGAGGGGTACCATCACCCACTCGACCAGAAACATTTCCACTCGGAGGAATCAAGATCACTCGACCGTAACAAGAAACACTCGACGGACAGAAGACCTAAAGTCACTCTACACAGCAACGGTCGAGCATTAACTCCTAGACTTAATAGCCATTTATAACACTTTATTACGGACGTTACCAGTAACGCCCCCCTCTTGATGTACCTTAAATCCCTTGTAACGTGGGCTGGCCGGGGTCCTGGCGCACTCTATATAAGCCACCCCCCTCCACATGCACAAGGGTTCGCACCCCCTTTAACACACACGCATATAATCCAGTCGACCGCCTCCGGGCTCCGAGACGTAGGGTTGTTACTTCCTCCGAGAAGGGCCTGAACTCGTAAAAATCGTGCGTACAACTTCTCCATAGCTAGGATCTACATCCCTACCCCCCATTCTACTGTTAGACTTAGAACCACGACATCTCCTAGATTGGTTAGGTGTCACTTGGGAGCCTCCGACAAGATTGTGGAATTGAACCAAGGAGTTTTTAAGGGCAAGGAGATCGCCTACTTCGTGAAGATCTACCCGAGTGAGGCAAGTCCTTCGTGGGCGATGGCCATGGTGGGATATACAAGGTTGCTTCTTCGTGGACCCTTCGTGGGTGGAGCCCTCCGTGGACTCGCGCAACCGTTACCCTTCGTGGGTTGAAGTCTCCACCAACGTGGACGTACGATAGCACCACCTATCGGAACCACACCAAAAATCTCCGTGTCTTCATTGCGTTTGCATACTCCAATCCCATCCCATTACTTTCTTGCAAATAGCATGCTTTACTCTTTCCGCTGCCTATACTCTTGCGATGCTTGCTTGAAATGTATTGTGAATGCTTAAACTTGTGCTAAAACTCCACCTCAACTTGAAGAACTTAAAAACTGTTAATTTTCCTTGTTGAGGGTCTAATCACCCCCCTCTAGACACCTCTTCTCGATCCTTTCAGAAATAAAGTCATTTTGTTATTTAAAAAATAGCGAAGATGACTCTCTTAGGTATATATGGTTACATCGAGGTCTTTATACCACCAAATGACCACTACCGCCGCTAGAATGAGCCGTTGACGTGTCGCTATCGCTGTTCCCCTACTGGAGATGACTTGACCTTTGTCGATGACAGCCGGGAAGTCTTCATGCAGGTGGCCCTAAGGACCAGCAACTTGGAGCCGCACTAGTCGCCGTTGAATCCTTGAATTTATCTGAATCAGTTGACATCGAATCTCGCCGCGCACACGCATGATGAGAAAGCCTAACCTTGCCTTCCTGTTGAGATGACAGGAATCCATGCGGAGCTCCGTTGACTACGTCAACATGGAAGGATTCGAGGAGGATCGAAGCCCGAAAGATAACTCAAAGAAGAACTGTCACCATCTGCCTGAGCACCGCACCTGCAAGGACAAAAAACTCTAACCTAAACTACTAACCAGAGCGAAGACATCGGGATTCCCCTCCCCGCCACCGGCCGGAGCGACAGGCAGAGGAAAGGCATATCCATGGGCTCTGTGGCGAAGTCTAGATGGGAGAGTGTTCGCACACGAACACGTCAACGTATACCCCCAGCGTCGAGCGCGGTACCCACAACACATCATTGGAGGAGTCTCGTCGGGAGCGCAATATGCAAGACACGTTGGGGATGTCTTTTGGGGACCTTAAACCCCACATGCTCGAGAGGGACCCCGCCAGGGAGCGTGGCGGCTATGGGCTGCCCTAGGTCGACCTGATCGCCCCTAGGACCTTGTGGATCGCTGTCGTCGAACGCGAAGAACAACGAAGAACGATGAAGAAAAGAATTAGGGTAGAGAAGAAAAGGTAAAAGAGAAAAAAAGGTGGATGGATTGATCGATTGTGTGTAGTCAATCGTCCATCACCTCTCATCTATTTATGAGATGATTGGATTTCCTGTACAAGAAAAGGACTGCAAATCACATTCAAATCCTTCCAAAATTATCCGAACTTGGATTTGGGTACTACCTTCATCCTGGTTTATTGATCCCCTTTGTAATTTGTCCCAAATTTTGACTAAAGATTTAACTAACAGAATGTTAATGCATGTTGCATAAACATTTTGTGAGTTAAATTTATAGTCAAAATTTGGCACATAATACAATGAGGACCAATAAATCAGGACGGAGGTAGTAGGTTAGAGACAACCATTCAATTGTTCGGGCCCACATACCGCATACAACCTTGGATGGAGATGTGCCCAAATGCAAATTTATCCGCTTCGACGAGACAAACAACTTTCTTGTTAAATGTTTTTCTATTTGAGGCCATCTTGAAAGTTGAATACCAAACGTCATGTATCATACACAAATTAAACAATGTTTGGAATAGATGAATGTCTTCTTAGCTTTTGAAGTTGCATATGGTGTCCTTGGATGAAGACTAGCCCAAAAGAAAATTTACTGTTTTCCAGGTGATGCACAATTTTTATGTTGAATGTTTTTCAATTTTAAGGCCATCTTGAGGACCGAATAAGCCACGTTTCACACCAGACGTCCATCAATATGTGTTCGAAGATCATGCGCCATATCTTGATCTTTAATCGAGACAGTCTGTGTTGGCTATATTTTTTTTCTCGAATACGCACGAGTGTGCGTATCATCTATTATAGAAGGAACGGGGGAAAGAGCCCCACTGCAGTTTTACAAGGTATGGCTACACGAGACTCACACCTATGTCCACCCGCTACGCTAAGTGACTACTCGCCTTGCGTCCGCCCTAGTGCTACCTCTAGATCCCTATGGAGGGCATCCTCGCCTCTCAGTAGTCCCGCTTCTTTCCATAGTACACATTCACTGGCTATCTTGCACAGCACGTCCTGCAGACAAGCCGTCTTGCCATCGAACACGATCCTATTTCGGTGCTTCCACAACTCCCAGATGACCAACAAGCAGGCAGCACTCACCGTCTTTGCTTGTCGTCTCGATAGGCGGTCTAGACCACTTCGTGTGCACCATTCCGTTAGCGATTCCTCCATGCGCGGCACGGCGTGCCCCATATCTAACGCAGGCAAGATCTTAGCCCACACCTGTCGCGCAAAGATGCAATGTAGGAGCAGATGGTCAATCGTTTCTTCGTGTTGATCATAGAGCGGGCATGCTGCCTGCTATATTTTTTGCATATAACCTCGGATAAAGCAGAATCATCCGCCTCGATGAGACGAAGAATTTTCGTGTTGAACACTTTTTCGTCAGAGGTCGTACTGGGTGCCTAATTTGGCAAGCAATACTCCGAGTACCAATTTTCAACACCTCGAGCACATATTTGATCACTGTGCTCGGATGATGCGTCAATTACCAAAGTTGTCCATTTTGAGGAAATCAATATTTCTCATGTTGAATTTTTCAGACGAGTCCATCTTAATCACGCATTTTGCCATGCCAAAACATGATGGCAATAGAGAGCTTTTCTTTTGTGGGAAATGTTTGAAGTTTTTATTACCTGTATGCATACTTTAGTCGTGCACTGATCATTAACAATTGAGCATGTTAACAGTGTATGCTCATGTATTTGAGAGACTTTGATTGTACCGTGTTCAAAAAAAAAAGAGTACCATAGATAATACAATCATGTTTCACCCGCAACAAGAAAACTAATACTAGCATGTTACCGACCGGGATGAATTTCCGAACGTCGCATGTGAATGCCGTGCTTTATGTCCGGAGATCGAACCCGATTCCATGGGTGAGCACGGCACGTCGTCGGCACGCAGACCAGAGGAGGGTGACCACGTGATGGCCGTATCTAGTAGCAAAAGAAAAATAAAAGGGATGCTGCACAGCAACCGGAGGAGGTGCAGCGGGAAGAGGAAGCACACGGGCATTTCCTCTGTTGTTTCAGCAGCACCTGGGCTGGTTCGGTTGTGCTCGTGTCGCATGGGTCGAGGCGATGGCGCTAGAAAACCGGTCGGGTCGTCGTCTCGCGACCGACCACAAAAAGGGCCCCAATAATGGCAGCTTTTAGCCCCACGCTAATCTCCCGTTCCTTGCCTCACATTTCGGCCAGGCCACCGCGTTCCACCGTGCGTCCCCGCATCGCCGCTTCCTTCCCTTCCCTTCCGAGAACGCACGTCAATCCCACCGCCATGGCCGCGCCGGCCCGCGCCTCGCTCCTCCGATCCGCCGTTCGACGGCTCCGGGCCTTCTCCGCCGCGGCCGCCGATGGCGCCGCGCCCCGCCGCGACGCGAGGGCAGCCGATGCCGCCACGGCGGCGGCCGCGCTGGCTGTCGGGTCGGGGCTGGGGATCTGGCTGCTCCCCCCGTCGCCGCAGCCGCTCGCGGACTCCGGCCAGGGGGACTTTGCCGTGGCGGACGCGGGCTTTGGGGACGTGGGCGCCGCCGAGGAGCCCGAGGAGGAGAAGCGCAGGTTCCTCTTCCGAGGTGCGTGCCCTTGTTTTTGATCTCTCGTACGGCTGCACCCATGCATTGTATAATTCGCAGAAGCTTTATACCCTGATCAATTCATGTGCCTCCCACGCCTAGTTTCTGGTTGGAATTTTGCGAAGGAAGTTTCCGTTTGGAATTTTGTTAGCAAAGTTTCTGCTTGTAGTTTTGTGAGGAGAGAGAAACGATTTTCGTATGGATCGGCCACCGGACGAATAGCGCTCTTCCTCCGATCGTATGCCGAGCGAACATTCTCGCCATTTGTTGTCCTCAATCAATCCGAATGCTCATATGACGGATTCCTGGAAGCCGAGCAATTGCTCACCGTCCTTTTTCTTCGCTTCGCTTTGCAGACTCATATCGCAGAAGGGTGTTCTTCAACTATGAGAAGCGCATTCGGACGCGCAGCCCTCCTGAGAAGGTAACGATGTCATGCTGCATGCTATGTGATTCGATAAACTAGTACTGTTCTAATTGTGGTGTTCTTCTTGATAGATCTTTGAGTACTTTGCGTCCATCCGAAACCCGGAGGGCGAAGTCTACATGTTACCTGCCGACTTGATGAGGGCTGTTGTTCCCGTTTTCCCTCCATCCGAATCTAATGTTGTAAGGGAAGGAAGACTCAGAGGGGAGCGCAACCCTGGCGAGCTACAGTGTGCTCCTTCTGAGTTCTTCATGCTGTTCGACACAAACGGAGATGGGCTCATCTCCTTTGCCGAGTAAGTGGTTCTGGCTTCAGCTGAAATGCCTAGCATATTTTCCATTTGATGTGGTATCCAATTTTCTACCAGATAGGAAGGTTTTTGTAGTTTGTTCAATTATTATCATACAATTTGTAGTGTAATACTTCACAAGCCTATTGTGAATCTTCTCAACGAGCATGCATGCTTATAGATAATAATACATGCAGGTACATAGGTGCCACTATGGTATTAGGGCATTGAATTTACTGTTCATAGAGGGTGCCTAGGCACCCAGGAGCTGTTACACTTTTCTCTTAGGGCATTAGCATTTGCATGCCGCTACCTGTTAGTCTTACAAGTGTGGTTTCATACTTTCTGCAACCATTAGTGATATCAGCTCAATGCATTTCTTGAACTGCTTATGTTGCCTTGTGCAGGTATATCTTTTTTGTGACATTGCTTAGCATTCCTGAGTCAAGCTTCAATATAGCTTTCAAGATGTTTGACCTTGACCACAATGGGTAAGCTATCTTCCAGCCGCTGGAACCAATTTAAATGTATCATTGCACTCTTGAGATTGATATGCCTCTGTTCTTAAACTAGTCTTATCTCAGCTTAACTATGATGTTGATTTGTAGTCTTTGTAGCAAGTGACATGTGAAGGAAATAAATATTCCTGCATTTTCTTTTCTGTTGAGAGCATGGGTAATAATAGAACCACTTGCTGGCTCTATCTCATTGCCACATCATTTCCAGTCAATCTAATAGCCTACTCATATATGTAATAGTCAGCCATAGATATATACTCCCTCTGTAAACTAATCTAAGAGCGTTTAGATTACTAAAATAGTGATCTAAACGCTCTTATATTAGTTTACGGAGGGAGTACTATGTAATTAGTGTATGTCCCACCTCATTCTCTCACAAGTTATAAATCTACAGCCCACTCTTCTTCTCTCTCTTTTCCTCTCTCCTCCAACTCATCTCAAATCTGTTGTGGCAACTCTTATAGCCTGCTTATGTCACCTTATTATGCTTCCTCTGACTGGACTTGATAAGTTTTGGCGATTACAATTTCTGATATGCTCTGGTAGCAAACAAATGACTCTATACATTTAGCATAAGTTCAGTAGAAGCACATGCCAACTGAAAAAGTACTGTGTCCATGCGGAAACCATACATTAGATGTGTGGGGCTGACCTATTACCCATTTTGCTTTTCTTAGTAAGAAATCCAGCCCATTAGATTTATCAATTCACTATATCGTGGTTCTATTTTCAACATAAACCATACATTGAGTCCAAGAGGCCTGCGAATAAATTAATGAAATTTTGCGCAAGCAGATTACTGAGGCAATTTAAGCCTATAGATAGTATAGACCAAGTATCTAAGAATATAGCCCTTAGAATACTATGCTTTAGAGTCCACCTGGAACAAATTCTGATAGGGAAAAGAAAGATGTGGCACTCCTAAGTGGTAGTTCTTTCTTTTGCATTTGTTTTATTTTTTAATTTTAAAGCTCATTGAAGCCGTTAAAGGTATGCTTTCCTCTTTTCTATGGGATCTACACAAGGATCCATTTAAATATTTCCATGTTTGTGCTTTATTGTTGGTTTACATGTCACCATTGGCGTGCAGAAAAAGACCTGCTTTCTGATCTGTGTTCAATCATCTCACTTGTTATTTCATGATGCAGAAGGGTATGAACCAAATTTGGCAAGATTTTTCTCTGTTAATTCAGTATTCTCATATGCTATTTATCATTCTCAGGGAGATAGATAAAGAAGAGTTTAAGAAAGTAATGGCTTTGATGAGGTCCTATAATAGGCAAGGAGCTGCCCACAGGGATGGGTTACGTATTGGACTTAAGGTTGGTCAGCCAGTGGAAGATGGTGGACTGGTTGAGTACTTTTTTGGCAAGGATGGCAGTGACCATCTACACTATGAAAAGTTCTCTGATTTTTTGAAGCAATTACATGATGAGGTGATTTTTTTCCTTCTTAATCTTTTGTTGAAATATTTATGTTTCAGCATCTTATTACTGATGCAACATTCTCAGTAGCCCTGTGTTGTGGGTCATGTAACCCATTTTGTGCGTGCATGTATTCATGGATATTGTTCACAGTCACCCAAAAATCCAGCATACCGTTAACATATGTGCCAACTCAGTTTCTAAGCTACACGGTTGTCTCTAGGAACAGTGATAAAACACAAGTAGGAGATATCTTCAAATTGCATACTTAGTACAAAGAGTCAAACACAAGATGTACTGAACTTGTTTTTGTGTTGTTTGATGTGTTGTCTCGGAACCGTGTGATGGTCAAAATTTTGACGACTCTAATGCTATCCATCAATTTTATTTTGCACTAGCAGTGAAATTAGTGAAGCTTGTTTATTTTATTCCACCTTCTAATATCCATGCAGTGACCAACCCCCACATAGACATAAATCCAGATTTATAAACCCTTTTAATGGGCCGAGTAAAAGGATGGACATTTTCTGTATGGAAATTCCAAATTAATCGGAGTAATCTCTAGTCTGATAGCATTGTTTTTTGTTCAATCATCTTCAGATTGTTCGCTTGGAGTTCAGTCACTATGATGTAAAATCATCCAAGACAATATCTGCGAAGGACTTTGCATTATCCATGGTTGCTTCTGCTGACATGAATCACATAAACAAGCTACTTGACAGAGTTGACGATTTTGATGAATCTCCTGATGTCAAGGATCTGCGCATTACCTTTGAGGTTTGACAGTTTGCTATCCCGATATCCCAGTTATATTTCTTGAGCCAACCGTGTTTTAGAAGATCATTGTTGTTATTTGGAAATTCAGGAGTTCAAGGCTTTTGCTGATCTGCGGCGAAGATTGGAACCATTTGCAATGGCTATCTTCAGCTATGGAAAAGTAAACGGTTTGTTGACAAAGCAGGATCTGAAACGTGCTGCAACTCATGTATGGTCTTCCATAATTGTACTTATAGATATAGTCTGAAATACCTAATTTCACTGGAATTATTTCTCTTGAGCTTTCTAACGACAATCACTGGCCTTTTCCCACCGTATAGCCATTCTAAGCTAGCTGGACAGTTAGCTGATACCACTTGGTTATTAGTTTGGATCTTTTTATTGTTTTAATTATCTTTTTTTACAGGTTTGTGGGGTGGACTTGACTGATAAGGTGGTGGATGTCATTTTCCATGTGTTTGATGCAAACTGTGATGGGAACCTAAGCTCAGAGGAGTTCTTGAGGGCACTACAAAGACGGGAAAGCAATATTCGGCAGCCCACCACTCCAGGTTTAATGGGGGTATTCTCCTGCTGGCTGAACTGTACGAAGTGTTCTTTTCAACAGATGCTGCTTCAGTAGAATATATCTTGATACTACCAAGATTAGCCTTCTGTCGCCCTGGGCCACTCTCTATTTGCTGTACGTAGGCCACGCTCAACCTATATGAAGTTAGTTGCTTCTGTCGCATAACATTCCACTTGCATACATAGCTGGTGTCTCTGATGGTTTTGGTCATGGCAGTAGCTGGAGAACGAGTACAACAACCGCTAGATGTCAGCAGACACGATCTTGTTGTACATATTGTCCTGCTGATCAAAGTTGTCCAATTATGTAGTAGCTGTAAATAACACAATTCTGTTCTGGCCCAAGGGCTCAGTTGACAGATCTCTCCTTCACTGATGTAATGAATTATGAACCTGTGACTTTGAACCTCGTTTACTGTCTCCCAACTCCCTGTGTCCTTGTGTTCTCATGCCGATACCTTTTACACGCTTTGCCAAGGTAGAAGACGGCAAGGGCTTACTACTAGACAAACATATGCAAGAATAGTCGACTAGATCTTTTGTACTTTTATCTTCGAATTTCTCCTGTTGCTCATCAGGTTAGAAACTACTCCTAAGTGGTAGCTTTGTGCACTTCCACTTTTTTTGGGTGTCAAATACTCCCTACGTGCATATTAGGTTTTCCAAAAGTCAAACATTTCTATGTTCGACTAGTTTCTAGAATAAACTATATTAACGTTTAAAACACTAAATAAATAAAATATAAAAGTACACTTCGTGAATCTGATGGTACTAATTTTGTAAGTGCATGTTGATATTTTTTTTCATATGTTTTGTCCCATCGTTTGCAACATTTTTTCCTACCGGTTGCAACATATGTCTTGCTAGTTGTAGCATGTTGTCCCTCACTGCTTGTAGCACGTCATCTCACCGGTTGCAACATCCTTAATTGACGGTTCTAGCATTTTTAGTTAGAACGGTTGTAACATTTGTTGTTATACCCTCGCAACATTTTTCGTTGCCGTTTGTAGCATCCAACCGCGTAGCAAAAAAAAAACTATGCCGACGTCACTCGATTGATACTTCGTTAAGTAAGTATCTGTCGACTGAGTTTTAGGCACACCACACACCCTTTGTCAAACATGTTTGACTTTTAACGAACAAAATATGTACTAGTAGTATTCAATTCAGTTTCATGCAAATAGCACTGTGACCAAAATCTCTTCCTCTTGAACCGACAATTCCTACATAATCAAATACTACACACGATAGATGTACATACAGACACCGACATCGGGAATCAGTACGGTAGCCTGACGTTGAGCCTCCTGAGCCAGATGGAGTGCAGCACCATGTGAATCATGTCGAACCGCCTCGCCGGCCGGTGGAGCACGAAGTGCCGCTGAGCCTGCAGTACCCTGGCACGCAGCACGCGGTACCTCCTCTCTGACACGCCCCGCAGGATGACCTTCAGCTCCGGTATCCTAGCCGCCGGCACCGTCACCGGCATCTTGCTCCAGTCCAGCACGTCGCTGAAGGGCAGCGGGTACCCCTCCGAGATGATCACCGGCACGCAGCCGGCGAAGACGGACTCCACCACCCTGGGGCTCGCCACCTCGAAGCCGCTGGGGCAGAGGCAGAACCGCGCCCTGGCCATGAGCGCGTGGTAGTCCTGCCCGGCGTGGAGGTACTCGTGGACGTGCATGTCCGGGTCTCTGCCGACCCAGTGCTGCAGGAGGCTCCTGCGTATCTCGCCATGCATCCCGCCGGCGAAGAAGGCGAGTGTGGTCCGGTTCTCAGGCGGCAGGCCGAACGTCGGCCTGCGGAGGACGCCGTCGGCGAGGTTCACCTCCGGCAGCGTCGCGTCCTTCCTGGGCCTGAAGCCCTCTGAGGTGTTGGCGTTGCACAGAACCCGGATGGCGTTGCCGTAGAGCTGCCGGTTCCCCTCCGAGACCAGCGGCGCCCAGTCGTGGCACGACACGAGGACGTGGTCGGCGCCGCCGGAGCGGTTCCAGTACGGGTGCCTCTCGGCGACGACGCGGACGTAGTCCGCGACCAGGCGGCGCAGCGGCGCAAGGTAGGCGGTGGTGTTGAGGCGGTAGACGTAGTGGACGAGGTTGCACACGCTGACGGGGAGCAGGAAGACGTTGGCCTCGCCGGGGCGGCGCGCGGCGAAGCGGTTCCCGGGGTCCTCTATCTCGTACAGGAACTGGCCCTCGATGGAGTAGATGTCGGTGCCCGGGCCGAGGTGCGCCAGCGGCGGCTCCCCCTCCTCGTACGTCCATATCTTCATCCTCCTCTCCATCTCCACGTAGCTCCTGGGTGATCCAACGCAAATCATCAGGCGCTTAATTAAAAAAAAACAGAACGACGACACATCATCATTGTCGACGTACCTGTGGAAGGCCGCGGCGTTGCGGTAGATGGCGCCTCGCGGCGCAAAAGCGTCGCCGACGTCCCTGAAGCTCCGTATCCGGCGGACGATCTCGTCCCTGAGCGCGCGAGCCGCCCGGCGGATGGCCGCCCGAGACCGAGCCAGGCCTTCCTCGATCACGCCTCCGACAACCTATATAAACGCAATGTCAGACCCTACCTAGCTGGCGAGCAATTCATCAGTCATCACCGCCACTACACGTGTGCATGCACGCGTGCTACAGTAGATTACCTTCTTATTGATCCGCAAAAAAATATTACCTTCTTGTTGATGGCCTGAGTAGTCGCCGGTAGCAGTCTCGCTTTCTGGGGCTCGCCCGGGACGCGCCGCACGAAGTGCTCCTGGTGCCGGTACCCGTACTCTCTGCTATGGCTCCCTGTTCTTCCACCTCCGGAGACAGTTGACGGCAGCACGACGGCCGCTGCCGCGACGACGAAGGCGATAAGCGGCACCGCAATGGCGGCGGCGCGTCCGCCACCGTTCCTCTCCATGCATGCAAGGTCGTAGCGATTAGCGAGAGATCCTTCCGCGGTCAGGCCGCTGGCTACTCGCCTCCTCCCTGGTGTGCAGTGCAGGCGTGCAACCGTCCGCGCTGGCTACGTGCCTCTTGAGTCTTGACTATGAGCTGCACTAGCCGTTTGCGTGTTTTTTTTTTGGACGGGTCTAGCCGTTTGCGAGGCTAATGAATCACGTTTGACTCGGTAAATCTGGTAGGTTCGTTGCATGCTGCATTTTGAATCCAGAGCTCGCGCGGTGCGCAACTGATCTCGAGGCTAATGAATCGTGTCTACTGCCGCCTCAGCGCAGCGTGTCCTGGCAGAGTAAGAGCATAATTGATTTGCTGCATTGCCAATATTTGGCATTGTGCCAAATATTGGCAACTACTTGGTTGGCTACGAGTTATTTTGCCTATCTCATATAAAATTGCCAATAGTTGGCAAGTCTTGGTATTGCCAATAGTTGGTAATGCCAACATTTGGCAAGCCAAATATTGGCAACAAATCAATTATGCTCTAAGATGAGGACTAGGAGGAGCCACCCGCGGCGCGCCACGACCGTTTCGAGTGATGCAGTGGGTGTGGGCGTCGGTCGGTCACCTTCTCCTGTTGCGTACCCAGGATTTCAAACATGGGTGGTTTTTTTTTCCGATGTTATATATACATATTATAAAATCACGTAGCAAGTGTTTTTCCCTATCACAGTGACAATACCTAAAGTAGCTAAAGAAATGATGAAAATTGAAAATTATTTACTACGCACTCGTACATTTTTTCATGGCCACAAACACGGCATGGGGTCATTATGCTTTAGCCTTTAGTTGTGGGAAAATATCTTGCACATAAAATGTAAAAAGCCATCTTTTCAAGTTTGTTGGTAACCGGGATCGGGAGCTAGCGAGAGGGAATCAACCTAGGGATGCTAGCCAACTGGGTCGTGCAGGAGTGTTCATTTGTCAAATTGCACCACTGTTAACACATACACATAATATATAAAGTTGGACGACGATAACTGCCACACATGTGGTATATTCGACATGCGCCCACACACCGTGTGTGGTGTGAGCAGGAGGCAGCCCACACGGGCTGTGTGTGGGCGGACATTAGAATTGCCCACACGTGTGGGCGCGGTTACTTCATGCCACACGCCCAACAAGTACTACTCATCTCCACCCCGTGCGTGTGGCCCAAAGCAAAAATGCCCACACGTCTTGGCGCAGTTACGTTAGGTACCTCGCGGGATGAAGATTTAGTTGCCATCCTGGTTGGCAGATGTAGTTATCCGGGATGGCAAGTGTAGTTGTAAAACATGGCAACTCTATCTGTTTTGGTTAACTATAGTTGCCATGTCTAATTTATGGTAGTTGCCGCGTGTAATCAAACCGTAGTTGCCGTGCGTGATTAACTACTTGCCACATATGGTCAAAACAGTAGTTGTCATGTGTGGTCCAACCATAGTTGCCATGTATTGTTAATCACAGTTGCCATGTGTGTTTATCTGGTTGCCACGTACGCGCAACTGCAGTTGCCGTGTAGCAAAGAATCACAGTTGCCATGTGTGTGTACCGAGTTGCCACGTTCGCGTAACTGCAGTTGCCATGTAGCAAAGAATCACAGTTTCCATGTGTGTGCACCGAGTTACCACATTCGCATAACTGCAGTTGCCATCCACCAGGTAGGAGTGTCGTATGAGCGAAAAGCAGTTCGTCCACACGCGCATGACCTACGTGGTGGCTGTGTGGGCGAAAAGCAGTTCGCCCACACAGCGCAGCTGGCAAACAGCGTGGTGCGGGCGTGTGGGTAAACTCTCCAACGCCCACACACCAGCCCCGTCCTACGTGGCACACCAAATCCACCTTTTCGTGTCAAGATTCGTGCAAAAGACAGTGAACGACGATCCAGGTGTGTGGGCGAGTTGGGTAACGCCCACACATGTGGGCGTTAGTGTTTCCGATAAAGTTTTGTGGCCAACTTTTTTGGAAAATGTTAAAACGCTATCGTTCACTGGGCAAGCATGGCAAATTGAACATTTTAAAGGCAATTATGTTGTCGTGATGACGGCAATTTCCTTTAGTAAGCACGACAAATCTTAGCAAAAAACTGAACATGGCTAATTTGCCATACTTATTAAAGAAAATTATCATCCTAGAGACAACATAATTTGCCATAAAAAATATTCGTTTTGCCCCACTTAAAAATTTGACGTTTGTTGGTTATCAAATTCCATTTTTTTTTCATGTAGAGTCATACATCCTTGACGTTATATGGATCCGCCGCCCTCGTACCTTGACCCATCCACCACCACTGGCCGAATCATCGTCACTACCACTTGCCGCACCTTGCCCAAATTGCCTCCTTCGTCCAGCCACCGCCCCCGGCATCCAACCAACCCCCTCACAGTCTTGCACTGCCCTCCCCTCCACCCCTCCCTCCCCACACGGCATTAGACTTGCACCCATCAACCTATGTCTCACCTAGCATTGTCTCATGAGCAAATCTGGTCATGTCTCGCAAATGTACATCAACTCTTTGCACAAAGTTAGCAAGCTTTGAAAAAAACATTGATGGTTTTTATTTTTGTTTCGTTTGGGAAAAAAGTAATCATGAGGATTATCCGGAATATTTTTGAATGTTTGAGGACTACAATGTTTGGCTCAACCTTTGACTGTGAATAGTTACATGCAAGTCATGTAGTTAGTGTTGCATCTGAACCGCAATCAAACCCAGGTTTTGACCATGATTGCGTCAAACAATGGTAGAACCTCGTACATTGAAACTCTTGAATTCAGAATATGGGAAAGTAGCTCCGGGTTGGGGACTACTCTTTTTAGCAGGGCTGAGATGGCTTTATTCACTATATCCCTATCTATCATTTTAGAAATGGTATAATTCTTCCGTTTTACTGGATGGAATTTTAACTAGTAGCCTCTCATGTCCTTTTCCTTGTAAATTAGCTGCTCTCACTTGACTCTTCTAGTGAGCAAGCAAACTGGTCGGGGAACAGGGTCGGATCACAATAAGGATGGGAATAACAATCGCTAGTTGAAGTCCAATGAACCTGAAACAATATTATGACTTACACCCCCCGCCCCTTGAAACAAAAGGGTCAACACCTTATGCCCCACATTGAATTTACATCTTGTATGACGGTGTTACGACCTAGGGGTGCCTCACCTTGTCAGTTGCCAGGCCGAGTAGGCAGGCCTGAGGCCCCTTACATCGGTTCCACCCTAGGCCATCAGTCTGGCCCACGGGCCTCGTAAGAGATGGCTCTGCAAGCATTGTTGTCCAAGATAACGAAGCCAAAACCGTGGAGGATTCCCCTCCACCGACGTAGATGACTAGGTTGTGTAACCCTAGGGGCCCTCATATGTTATATAACCCGAAGCCGAGCTAGTCGATAGATAGATACAATGCCTTGGTTGTTGGGGAACGTAGTATTTCAAAAAAATTCCTACGATCACGCAAGATCTATCTAGGAGAAGCATAGCAACGAGCGGGGAGAGTGTGTCCACGTACCCTCGTAAACCGAAAGCGAAAGCGTTTAGTAACGCGGTTGATGTAGTCGAACGTCTTCGCGATCCAATCGATCAAGTACCGAACGCACGACACCTCCACGATCTGCACACGTTCAACTCGGTGACGTCCCTCGAACTCTTGATCCAGCTGAGGCCGAGGGAGAGTTCCGTCAGCACGACGGCGTGGTGACGGTGATGATGAAGTTACCGGCGCAGGGCTTCGCCTAAGCACTACGACAATATGACCGAGATGTAAAACTGTGGAGGGGGGCACCGCACACGGCTAAGAGATTGTCTGTTGTGCCTTTGGGTGCCCCCCTCCCCACGTATATAAAGGAGGGAGGGAGGAGGAGGCCGGCCAGGAGGAGGCGCGCCCAAGGAGGGGGAGTCCTACCTCCAAGTAGGATTCGGCCCCCCTTTCCTACTTCCACAAGGAGAAGGCGGAAGGAGAGGGAGAAGAGAAGGAAAGGGGGGGGCTTAGCCCTAGTCCAATTCGGTTTGGGCTAGGGGGGGGGGCGCCACACCTTGGCCTGCCTCCTCTCTTCCACCACTAGTCCCATGAGGCCTAATAACTTCCCGGGGGGGGGGGGGGGGTCCGGTAACCCCCGGTACTCCGAAACGACCCGGACCATTCGGTGTCCGAATGTAGCCTTCCAATATATAGATCTTTATGTCTCAACCATTACGAGACTCCTCGTCATGTTTGTGATCACATCCGGGACTCCGAACAACCTTCGTACATCAAATCACGTAAACTCATAATACGAATCGTCATCGAACGTTAAGTGTGTGGACCCTACGGGTTCGAGAACTATGTAGAAATGACCGAGACTTATCTCCGGTCAATAACCAATAGCGGAACCTGGATGTTCATATTGGCTCCTACATATTCTATGAAGATCTTTATCGGTCAAACCGCACAACAACATACGTTGTTCCCTTTGTCATCGGTATTTTACCTGCCCGAGATTCGATCGTCGGTATCATCATACCTAGTTCAATCTCATTACCGCAAGTCTCTTTACTCGTTCCATAATGCGTCATCCCGCAACTAACTCATTAGTCACATTGCTTGCAAGGCTTATAGTGATGTGCATTACCGAGAGGGCCCAGAGATACCTCTCCGACAATCGGAGATACAAATCCTAATCTCGATCTGTGCCAACTCAACAAACACCATCGGAGACACCTGTAGAGCATCTTTATAATCACCCAGTTACGTTGTGACGTTTGATAGCACACTAAGTGTTCCTCCGGTATTCGGGAGTTGCATAATCTCATAGTCATAGGAACATGTATAAGTCATGAAGAAAGCAATAGCAATAAACTAAACGATCATAGTGCTAAGATAACGGATGGGTCTAGTCCATCACATCATTCTCTAATGATGTGATCCCGTTCATCAAATGACAACACATGTCTATGGCTAGGAAACTTAACCATGTTTGATTAACGAGCTAGTCTAGTAGAGGCATACCAGGGACACTCTCTTTGTCCATGTATTCACACATGTACTAAGTTTCCGGTTAATACAATTCTAGCATGAATAATAAATTTTTATCATGATAAATACAAATAACAACTTTATTATTGCCTCTAGGGCATATTTCCTTCAGCCTCCCACTTGCACTAGAGTCAATAATCTAGATTACATAGTAATGATTCTAATACCCATGGAGTCTTGGTGCTGATCATGTTTTGCTCGTGAGAGAGGCTTAGTCAACGGGTCTGCAACATTCAGATCCGTATGTATCTTGCAAATCTCTATGTCTCCATCCTTGACTTGATCACGGATGGAATTGAAGCGTCTCTTGATGTGCTTGGTTCTCTTGTGAAATCTGGATTTCTTTGCCAAGGCAATTGCACCAGTATTGTCACAAAAGATTTTCATTGGACCCGATGCACTAGGTATGACACCTAGATCGGATATGAACTCCTTCATCCAGACTCCTTCATTTGCTGCTTCCGAAGCAGCTATGTACTCCGCTTCACACGTAGATCCCGCCACGACGCTCTGCTTGGAACTGCACCAACTTACAGCTCCTCCATTTAATATAAATACGTATCCGGTTTGTGACTTAGAGTCATCCGGATGAGTGTCAAAGCTTGCATCAACGTAACCATTTACGACGAGCTCTTTGTCACCTCCATAAACGAGAAACATATCCTTAGTCCTTTTCAGGTATTTCAGGATGTTCTTGACCGCTGTCCAGTGATCCACTCCTGGATTACTTTGGTACCTCCCTGCTAACTAATAGCAAGGCACACATCAGGTCTGGTACATAGCATTGCATACATGATAGAACCTATGGCTAAAGCATAGGGAATGACTTTCATTTTATCTCTATCTTCTGCAATGGTCGGGCATTGAGTCTGACTCAACTTCACACCTTGTAAGTTGTAACACAGGCAAGAACCCTTTCTTTGCTTGATCCATTTTGAACTTCTTCAAAACTTTATGAAGGTATGTGCTTTGTGAAAGTCCAATTAAGCGTCTTGATCTATCTCTATAGATCTTGATGCCTAATATATAAGCAGCTTCACCGAGGTCTTTCATTGAAAAATTCTTATTCAAGTATCCTTTTATGCTATTTAGAAATTCAGTATCATTTCCGATCAGCAATATGTCATCTACATATAATATCAGAAATGCTACAGAGCTCCCACTCACTTTCTTGTAAATACATGCTTCTCCAAAAGTCTGTATAAAACCATATGCTTTGGTCACACTATCAAAGCGTATATTCCAACTCCGAGAGGCTTGCACCAGTCCATCAATGGATCGCTGGAGCTTGCACACTTTGTTAGCACCTTTTGGATCGACAAAACCTTCTGGTTGCATCATATACAACTCTTCTTTAAGATATCCATTAAGGAATGCAGTTTTGACATCCATTTGCCAAATTTCATAATCATAAAATGCGGCAATTGCTAACATGATTCGGACGGACTTACGCATCGCTACGGGTGAGAAGGTCTCATCGTAGTCAACTCCTTGAACTTTTCAAAAACCTTTCGCAACAAGTCGAGCTTTGTAGACAGTAGCATTACCGTCAGCGTCAGTCTTCTTCTTGAAGATCCATTTATTCTCTATGGCTTGCCGATCATCGGGCAAGTCAACCAAAGTCCACACTTTGTTCTCATACATGGATCCCATCTCAGATTTCATGGCCTCAAGCCATTTCGTGGAATCCGGGCTCATCATCGCTTCCTCATAGTTTGTAGGTTCGTCATGGTCAAGTAACATGACTGCCGGAACAGGATTACCGTACCACTCTGGTGCGGATCTTACTCTGGTTGACCTACGAGGTTCGGTAGTAACTTGATCAGAAGTTTCATGATCATCATCATTAGCTTCCTCACTAATTGGTGTAGGAATCACTGGAACTGATTTCTGTGATGAACTACTTTCCAATAAGGGAGTAGGTACAATTACTTCATCAAGTTCTACTTTCCTCCCACTCACTTCTTTCGAGAGAAACTCCTTCTCTAGAAAGGATCCATTCTTAGCAACAAATATCTTGCCTTCGGATCTGTGATAGAAGGTGTACCCAACAGTCTCCTTTGGGTATCCTATTAAGAAACATTTCTCCAATTTGGGTTCGAGCTTATCAGGTTGAAACTTTTTCACATAAGCATCGTAGCCCCAAACTTTAAGAAACGACAACTTGGGTTTCTTGCCAAACCACAGTTCATACGGTGTCATCTCAATAGTTTTAGATGGTGCCCTATTTAACATGAATGCAACCGTCTCTAAAGCATAACCCCAAAACGATAGCGGTAAATCAGTAAGAGACATCATAGATCGCACCATATCTAATAAAGTACGATTACGACGTTCAGACACACTGATACGTCTCCAACGTATCTATAATTTTTGATTGTTCCATGCTATTATATTATCAATCTAGGATGTTTTATATGCATTTATATGCTATTTTATATGATTTTCGTGACTAACCTATTAACCTAGAGCCCAGTGCCAGTTTCTGTTTTTTTTCTTGTTTTTGAGTATCGCAGAAAAGGAAAACCAAACGGAGTCCAATTGACCTAAAATTTCACGGAGATTATTTTTGGACCAGAAGAAGCCCACGGAGCACCGGAGATGGGCCAGAAGAGTCCCGAGGCACCCACGAGGGTGGGGGGCGTGCTCTACCCCCTGGGCGCGCCCCCTACCTCGTGGCCGCCTCGGAGACCCCCTGACTTGTTCCCGACGCCAAAGCCTCTTATATATACCCAAACTTCCAGAACATAACCTAGATCGGGAGTTCCGCCGCCGCAAACCTCTGTAGCCACCAAAAACCAATCGGGACCCTGTTCCGGCACCCTGCCAGAGGGGGGATCCCTCACCAGTGGCCATCTTCATCATCCCGGTGCTCTCCATGACGAGGAGGGAGTAGTTCACCCTCGGGGCTGAGGGTATGTAACGGTAGCTATGTGTTTGATCTCTCTCTCTCTCTCTCTCTCTCGTGTTCTTGATTCGGCACGATCTTGATGTATCGCGAGCTTTGCTATTATAGTTGGATATTATGATGTTTCTCCCCCTCTACTCTCTTGTAATGGATTAAGTTTTCCCTTTGAAGTTATCTTATCGGATTGAGTCTTTAAGGATTTGAGAACACTTGATGTATGTCTTGCGTGGGATACCCGTGGTGACAATGGGGTATTCTATTGATTCACTTGATGTATGTTTTGGTGATCAACTTGCGGGTTCAGTGACCTTGGGAATCTATGCATAGGGGTTGGCACACGTTTTCGTCTTGACTCTCCGGTAGAAACTTTGGGGCACTCTTTGAGGTTCTATGTGTTGGTTGAATAGATGAATCTGAGATTGTGTGATGCATATCATATAATCATACCCACGGATACTTGAGGTGACATTGGAGTATCTAGGTGACATTAGGGTTTTGGTTGATTTGTGTCTTAAGGTGTTATTCTAGTACGAACTCTATGATAGATCGAACGGAAAGAATAGCTTCATGTTATTTTGCTCCGGACTCTTGAATAGATCGATCAGAAAGGATAACTTTGAGGTGGTTTCGTACCCTACCATAATCTCTTCGTTTGTTCTTCGCTATTAGTGACTTTGGAGTGACTCTTTGTTGCATGTTGAGGGATAGTTATATGATCCAATTATGTTATTATTGTTGAGAGAACTTGCACTAGTGAAAGTATGAACCCTAGGCCTTGTTTCCTAGCATTGCAATACCGTTTATGCTCACTTTTATCGCTTGTTACCTTGCTGTTTTTATAATTTCAGATTACAAAAACCTATATCTACCATCCATATTGCACTTGTATCACCATCTCTTAGCTGAACTAGTGCACCTATACAATTTACCATTGTATTGGGTGTGTTGGGGACACAAGAGACTCTTTGTTATTTGGTTGCAGGGTTGCTTGAGAAAGACCATCTTCATCCTACGCCTCCCATGGATTGATAAACCTTAGGTCATCCACTTGAGGGAAATTTGCTACTGTCCTACAAACCTCTGCACTTGGAGACCCAACAACGTCTACAAGAAGAAGGTTGTGTAGAAGACATCAAGCAGTTTCTGGCGCCGTTGCCGCGGAGGTGAGTGCTTGAAGGTATATCTTTACATCTTGCAATCGAATCTTTTAGTTTTTTGTTTTATCACTAGTTTAGTTTATAAAAGAAAACTACAAAAAATATGGAATTGAGGGTGCCTCATATGCTTCATCTTTTTAATATCTTTCATGAAAATAAGGATTCCGATAATTGTGCTCAATTTCTAGAGGAAGAATGCATTAGAATGTTTGCCACTAAATCTTTGAATGATGAGCATGATTGCAATGTTGTTAGTACGAACTCTTTGAATATCCATAGAACCAATGATGATTGCCCTAGTCATGATGAAAATGTCTCTTATAAGCATGTCAATTTTTGTGGAGTGCATAGAGTTTGCAAGTACACACCAAATAGGGAAGATAGATTTTGCAAGAGGCATAAGTATTTAGAAACCAAATGGTTGCAAGAAAGGCTAGATGTTTGTGCTGAAAATTTAAAATTTCTTTGCCATCATTGTGAACTTTGCAATGAACATGATCATTTAAATATCCAATGCAAATTGTTTCATGATCGTATCGTGTCCAAATTGTGATGACTTGATTTCCCTTGCGCATCATAATGAACTTAGTTTGCTTTTGGGTTATGAAGAAATGAAACGTATAAGTAAGGATATGCTAGAATTTGTCCTTGATAAAGTTCTTGATTTTGATCTAGAAGAAATTTTTATGTATTGTGCGGTGAATTGCATTGAAAATCCTTATATTGCCAATTACATAAATAAAAGAAAACAAATATAAGATGAAGAGAATACTAATGGAAGGGAAGAGACTTCCCAATATCCTCCTATTATTTCTTATGATGAATCAGGTAACGAGGAGGAGCTTTCTATTCAACCAATCTCATTAATAAGGAGCTCAAAAAAGAGGGTTAAACCCACACATGATGTGAAGAAGAAAAAGAAAAGACGGAGAAGCAAAGGTAGAAAGGTATCCCTCCCAAATGATGTTGCTCCTATCACTCATTGTGATGATGATAATTGCTATACTATTGGTGCTATCCATACTATTAATGATGAGAGTGATTATGCTTATGATATGAAAAGGCCCAAGCTTGGGGATGCTATGTTTGATGAGAATGACATGTTTGAGAATATATTTGCTGCAATTAATGTTTGTCCCAAGCTTGGGGATGCTATGTTTAATGAAGATGATATTTTTGGCCTCCCAAGTTTTGATGAGCAAATTTATTATGATGATAGCATGCCTCCTATTTATGATGATTATTGTGATGACACTTATGCTATAAAAAGTAGTGATGATTATAGTTATAAAACTTGTCATGATTATGATTACCCTTTTTCTGAACATTAATCTTTTAATGTGGAAACAATTTATAGTATTCGAGTCTCTTATGATACGCCCACTATTCCGAATGAGAAAATTTTTGCTTATGTGGAGAGTAATAAAATTTCTATGCTTGTAGATCATGAAAAGAATGCTTTAGGTGATGGTTATATTGTTGAAATTATTCATGATGCTACTGAAATTTATTATGAGGGAGGAATATATGCTTGTAGGAATTGCAAGAATATCAAGTTTCCTCTCTATGTACTTAAAATCTTGAAGTTATGCTTGTTTTGCTTTCCTATGCTAGTTGATTATTGTTCCCATAAGTTGTTTGCTCACAAAATCCCTATGCATAGGAAGTGGGTTAGACTTAAATGTGCTAGTCATATTCTTCATGATGCTCTCTTTATGTTTCAATTCTTATCCTTTATGTGAGCATCATTGAAATCATCATGCCTAGCTAGGGGCGTTAAACGTTAGCGCTTGTTGGGAGGCAACCCAATTTTATTTTTGTTCTTTGCCTTTTGCTCCTGTTTAGTAATAAATAATTCATCTATCCTCTGGTTAGATGTGGTTTTATGTTTTAATTAGTGTTTGTGCCAAGTACAACCTTTGGGAAGACTTGGGTGAAGTCTTTATGATCTTGCTGTAAAAAAACAGAAACTTTAGCGCTCACGAGATTAGCTGCCATTTGTTTACTGGAGAGTGCTTTTAGGTTGATTCTTTTTGCAGATGATTAATACACAAATTATTCAGGTCCACCAATTTATTGCAGAATTTTTGGAGTTACATAAGTATACGTTAGATACAGATTACTACAGACTGTTCTGTTTTTGACAGATTCTGTTTTCATTGTGTTGTTTGCTTATTTTGATGAATCTATGAGTAGTATCGGAGGGTATAAACCATAGAGAAGTTGGAATACATTAGATATTACACCAATATGAATTTATAATGAGTTCACAACAGTACCTAAGTGGTGGTTTTATTTTCTTATACTAACGGAGCTTACGGGTTTTCTGTTGAGTTTTGTGTTGTGAAGTTTTCAAGTTTTGGGTAAAGATTCGATGGACTATGGAATAAGGAGTGGCAAGAGACTAAGATTGGGGATGCCCAAGGAACCCCAAGGTAATATTCAAGGACAACCAAGAGCCTAAGCTTGGGGATGCCCCGGATGGCATCCCCTCTTTCTTCTTCGTTCATCGGTAACTTTACTTGGAGCTATATTTTTATTCACCACATGATATGTGTTTTGCTTGGAGCGTCATTTTATTTTATTTTGTTTTGCTTGCTGTTTGAATAAAATACCAAGATCTGAAATTCTTAAATGTTAGATAGGCTTCACATAGTTATATAATTATTCAACTACTTGTTGATCTTCACTTATATCTTTCGGAGTAGTTTGTCATTTGCTCTAGTGCTTCACTTATATCCTTTTAGAGCACGGCGGTGGTTTTATTTTGAAGAAATAGATGAACTCTCATGCTTCACTTATATTATTTTGAGAGTCCTAAACAGCATGGTAATTTGCTTTGGTTATGAAAATAGTCCTAATATGATAGGCATCCAAGATGGGTATAATAAAAACTTCCATACAGAGTGCATTGAATACTATGAGAAGTTTGATACTTGATGATTGTTTTGAGATATGAAGATGGTAATATTAGAGTTGTGCTAGTTGAGTAATTGTGAATTTGAGAAATACTTATGTTGAAGTTTGCAAGTCCCGTAGCATGCACGTATGGTAACCGTTGTGTAACAAATTTGAAGCATGAGGTGTTTCTTTGATTGTCCTCCTTATGAGTGGCGGTCTGGGACGAGCGATGGTCGTTTCCTACCAATCTATCCCCCTAGGAGCATGCGCGTAGTGCTTGGTTTTTGATGACTTGTAGATTTTTTGCAATAAGTATGTGAGTTCTTTATGACTAATGTTGAGTCCATGGATTATACGCACTCTCACCTTTCCATCATTGCTAGCCTCTTCGGTACCGTGCATTGCCCTTTCTCACCTTGAGAGTTGGTGCAAACTTCACCGGTGCATCCAAACCCCGTGATATGATACGCTCTATCACACATAAACCTCCTTATATCTTCCTCAAAACAGCCACCATACCTACCTATTATGGCATTTCCATAGCCATTCCGAGATATATTGCCATGCAACTTTCCACCGTTCCGTTTATTATGACATGCTTCATCATTGTCATATTGCCTTGCATGATCATGTAGTTGACATCGTATTTGTGGCAAAGCCACCATGCATAATTTTTCATACATGTCACTCTTGATTCATTGCCCATCCCGGTACACCGCCGGAGGCACTCATATAGAGTCATATTTTGTTCTAGTATCGAGTTGTAATCATTGAGTTGTAAATAAATAGAAGTGTGATGATCATCATTAATAGAGCATTGTCCCATAAAAAAAGGCCAAAAAAGGGGGAAAGGCCAAATAAAAGAAAAAGAAAAAAAGGAAAGGCCAAATAAAAAAAGGGAAAGGCCCAATTTTTTTAAAATAAACAAAAGAAGGGACAATGCTACTATCCTTTTTCCACACTTGTGCTTCAAAATAGCACCATGATCTTCATGATAGAGAGTCTCTTATATTGTCACTTTCATATACTAGTGGAAAATTTTCATTGTAGAACTTGGCTTGTATATTCCAACGATGGGCTTCCTCAAAATGCCCTAGGTCTTCGTGAGCAAGCAAGTTGGATGCACACCCACTTAGTTTCTTTTGTTGAGCTTTCATACATTTATAGCTCTAGTGCATCCGTTGCATGGCAATCCCTACTCCTCGCATTGACATCAATTGATGGGCATCTCCATAGCCCGTTGATTAGCCGCGTCAATGTGAGACTTTTTCCCTTTTTATCTTCTCCACACAACCCCCATCATTATATTCTATTCCACCCATAGTGCTATGTCCATGGCTCACGCTCATGTATTGCGTGAAAGTTGAAAAAGCTTGAAAATACTAAAGTATGAAACAATTGCTTGGCTTGTCATCGGGGTTGTGCATGATGAGAGCATTTTGTGTGACGAAAATGAAACATGGCCAAACTATATGATTTTGTAGGGATGAGCTTTCTTTGGCTATGTTATTTTGAGAAGACATAATTGCTTGGTTAGTATGCATGAAGTATTATTATTTTTATGTCAATATTAAACTTTTGTCTTGAATCTTTCGGATCTGAACATTCATGGCACAATAAAAGAGAATTACATTGAAAATTATGTTAGGTAGCATTCCACATCAAAAATTCTGTTTTTATCATTTACCTACTCGAGGACGAGCAGGAATTAAGCTTGGGGATGCTTGATACGTCTCCAACGTATCTATAATTTTTTATTGTTCCATGCTATTATATTATCAATCTAGGATGTTTTATATGCATTTATATGCTATTTTATATGATTTTTGGGACTAACCTATTAACCTAGAGCCCAGTGCCAGTTTCTGTTTTTTTCTTGTTTTTGAGTATCGCAGAAAAGGAAAACCAAACGGAGTCCAATTGACCTGAAATTTCACGGAGATTATTTTTGGACCAGAGGAAGCCCACGGAGCACCGGAGATGGGCCAGAAGAGTCCTGAGGCACCCACGCGGGTGGGGGTGCAGCCTACCCCCTGGGCGCACCCCTACCTCATGGCCGCCTCGGAGACCCCCCTGACTTGTTCCTGACGCCAAAGCCTCGTATATATACCCAAACTTCTAGAACATAACCTAGATCGGGAGTTCCGCCGTCGCAAACCTCTGTAGCCACCAAAAACCAATCGGGACCCTGTTCCGGCATCCTGCCGGAGGGGGAATCCCTCACCGGTGGCCATCTTCATCATCCCGGTGCTTTCCATGACGAGGAGGGAGTAGTTCACCCTCGGGGCTGAGGGTATGTAACAGTAGCTATGTGTTTGATCTCTCTCTCTCTCTCTCTCTCTCTCTCTCTCTCTCTCTCGTGTTCTTGATTCGGCACGATCTTGATGTATCGTGAGATTTGCTATTATAGTTGGATCTTATGATGTTTCTCCCCCTCTACTCTCTTGTAATGGATTGAGTTTTCCCCTTGAAGTTATCTTATCGGATTGAGTCTTTAAGGATTTGAGAACACTTGATGTATGTCTTGCGTGGGATACCCGTGGTGACAATGGGGTATTCTATTGATTCACTTGATGTATGTTTTGGTGATCAACTTGCGGGTTCCGTAACCTTGGGAATCTATGCATAGGGGTTGGCACACGTTTTCGTCTTGACTCTCCGGTAGAAACTTTGGGGCACTCTTTGAGGTTCTATGTGTTGGTTGAATAGATGAATCTGAGATTGTGTGATACATATTATATAATCATACCCACGGATACTTGAGGTGACATTGGAGTATCTAGGTGACATTAGGGTTTTGGTTGATTTGTGTCTGAAGGTGTTATTCTAGTACGAACTCTATGATAGATCGAACGGAAAGAATAGCTTCATGTTATTTTACTACGGACTCTTGAATAGACCGATCAGAAAGGATAACTTTGAGGTGGTTTCGTACCCTATCATAATCTATTCGTTTGTTCTCCGCTATTAGTGACTTCGGAGTGACTCTTTGTTGCACGTGTAGGAATAGTTATATGATCCAATTATGTTATTATTGTTGAGAGAACTTGCACTAGTGAAAGTATGAACCCTAGGCCTTGTTTCCTAGCATTGCAATACCGTTTACGCTCACTTTTATCGCTTGTTACCTTGCTGTTTTTATAATTTCAGATTACAAAAACTTATATCTACCATCCATATTGCACTTGTATCACCATCTCTTCGCCGAACTAGTGCACCTATACAATTTACCATTGTATTGGGTGTGTTGGGGACACAAGAGAGTCTTTGTTATTTGGTTGCAGGGTTGCTTGAGAGAGACCATTGTAAGTGCATCTAGTGCCCCTTAGTGATTTTGGTGTATTGAAGACTTATAGGTTAAGGGACTGATGCATTTTTGAGTGTACACATGTCTATAAGTCTATGAGTGTAACATCCCAAATTTTCAATTTGGTATGTTATACATAGATCATCATTGCATATCATATTTTATTGCATTTTGACAAATCCTCGATAAATCCTAAGCAACTCAAGGACCCTCGGAGAGAGTTGGGGATTTTCTCGAATTCTCATATTTGATTTTCATCAAATAATAAGACGAGGATTTTGGTTTTAATTATTTTCTCTCCGGAAAAATATTTCATTTTAAAAATAAACGAGAGGAGAAAATATGACTTCTCCAAAACAATTGAAATACTGGAGGAAAAGTGTTAAAATCATTTATTGGAATTTATTTGGATTTTATTTGCAATTTTAATTGCATAAAAAATATTGCATGTTTTCAAAAAAATTTATTTTGTGTTAAAAAAATGTTCACCCTATCCTAGATTTTCTAACTAGACGGGGAAAATTTATTTTATCTTTTTTGGACTTTTATTTATTTTTCTACGAATTATTTTCCGTGGAACGTATTAAAAAAAATTTTTTTGCACTGCGCCCGACTGGGCCAAGCCCAGCCGAGCCGCAGGCCGGCCTGCCCCGCGTCGTCCTCTCCTCGCACGACGCCGCCGCCGCGCCATGTCCATGGCGGACACGGGAACGCCGCCGCCGCACCTTGCCCCTCCCCCAAGCTGCTGCCCCCCTTCCTATATATATAGCCCCCCTCCTCTCACCTCACCTCGCCCGTCGCCGCCCGCACCCGCCTCGCTCGCCGCCGCCGGAGCCGAAGCCCGAGCCGCCGTCGCTCGCCGCACTCGCCGCCCCTCGCCACCCCCCGAGCCCCGTCGCCCTCGCCGGAGCAGCCGAGCCCCGCCGGAGCCCCGCCCCCGACGAGGTACTGCCCCGTTCGTTGCCGGTTTTTCTTAAAAAAAACCCTAGATCGGTTTTTTTTTCGGTTTTATTATTTTGCGAGCGTTCACCGAACCGTTCGTTTTAACGAACACGTTCGTCGGTTTTTCTCTGTTAACGAACGTCCGTTCTTTAACCATTCGTCCATTTTTCTTTTTCGTCGGATTATTCCGCTATTTTCTCAGATTCGATTTCTGATCGAATCTTCGTTTTTGTTTAACTTCTCGCTCGTTTATCGGAATCAGGCGATTCAAGCGCCTAGAGTTTCGTCTCGAAATTCTCTTTCCGTTTAATCTACTCAAACAAGTTTTTACTACAGTAAAATTTGACCTAGATCCAGATTAGTAAACGAAGCTTGTTTCTTTCGCCGTTTGACTTTCGTTGTTTCTTTCGAGTTGATTCTTTTTGCAAACCGGAGTTCTTAAGTTGAACTTTCTGGTTGGATCTTTCATTCGAGTTTTACCTGTGCATTAGATGAGTACTTATGGTTTGCTTGTTTGTTTGCGATAGAGTACCCGGAGTGTGCCGCTTGTTACTTCGAATCGCTAGGTTTTGCGGATCATCAGCAAGGCAAGTAACACTTTGATCATACCTTCCATACCCAGTTTTTATTACATTAAAGGGGGTCGAGGAAATACTAAGGAAACATTTCCATGTGATGCTCAACTCAAAATCCTATACCTACCAATCCCTTCGAGTGAAACCATTGAAAATCTCATACAGTTCAGTCAATTTCTTCAGTGACAAAGACAAAGTTCTTCTGGTCTCTGAGGAATTTGTTCTGACTGAGGAGTTAGCAATTCGCCAGTATGGATTGCCTACAAGTGAGGAACATGATAGCCCTGAGGAATTTGAGCCTCAAATATCCGACCGTTGCTGTGTTACGCACCAGATGTCTCAAAATATCTACCCACCTAACAGTCATATCATTAAGGGCATTTATGTCTTATCATGTCGGGCTGCTCCCTTGGCTATAAATAGCCGCCCCCTACAACCACTAGCTGGTTGGCTGCTCTGAGAGAAACTGACACTTGTCATTTGAGAGCATCCCATCCTCCGAGGACCTTGAGCGAAAGTCATCAAGTGAGGAAAACCCAAACCCAAACACCTACAAACCCAAAGTGATTGAGCATCACTGAAGAGATTGATCCTGCGTGGATCCGACGCTTGTTACCTTTGAAGATTGTGCATCTTCCAGACGGTTAGGCGTCATGGTCTAGAGCATCCAAGAGGAAATTGTGGATCGTTGAGTGACCGAGTTTGTGAAGGTTTGGAAGTCACCTGAAGACTTACCACGAGTGATTGGGCGAGGTCTGTGTGACCTTAGCTCAAGGAGAATACGGTGAGGACTGTTTGTCCTCAGGTTTAAATACCTAGCCGCTCCAACCAGACGTACAACTATCACAGCAGTTGGAACTCGTCTACCAAATCATTGTCTTCACCAAGCCTACTCAACTCTTTCATTTCCTCATAACTGTGTTGTGTGCTTGTTCATATCAGTTTGAAGACTTTGACTGAAGACTTTCTCAATTTTCTCAGTTCAGTTTCTTTAGTCTGTTTGTCTTCATCCTGTGCTATCCTGTGTTTACGCTTTCTGTACTCTGTGCCTGCTTTCATTTCATCATGATGACCATGTTTATGTTCTGCCATGTTTGCATCTGAGTACTTATTCCACTGCAAGTAGTTCTTCGCTTAGGAATTTCCTCACCCTGAAATTCCTCAGTGAAGAATTCATAAAAATCGCCTATTCACCCCCCCTCTAGTTGATATAACGCACTTTCAACCATCTTCATCCTACGCCTCCCACGGATTGATAAACCATAGGTCATCCACTTGAGGGAAATTTGCTACTGTCCTACAAACCTCTGCACTTGGAGGCCCAACAACGTCTACAAGAAGAAGGTTGTGTAGTAGACATCACATACCATTACGTTGTGGTGTTCTGGGTGGCGTGAGTTGCGAAACTATTCCGCATTGTTTCAAATGAAGACCAAACTCGTAACTCAAATATTCACCTCCACGATCAGATCATAGAAACTTTATTTTCTTGCTACGATGATTTTCCACTTCACTCTGAAATTCTTTGAACTTTTTAAATGTTTCAGACTTATGTTTCATCAAGTAGATATACCCATATCTGCTCAAATCATCTGTGAAGGTCAGAAAATAACGATACCCGCCGCGAGCATCAACACTCATCGGACCGCATACATCAGTATGTATTATTTCCAATAAGTCTGTTGCTCGCTCCATTGTTCTGGAGAATGGAATCTTAGTCGTCTTGCCCATGAGGCATGGTTCGCAAGCATCAAGTGATTCATAATCAAGTGATTCCAAAAGCCCATCAGCATGGAGTTTCTTCATGCGCTTTACACCAATATGACCTAAACGGCAGTGCCACAAATAAGTTGCACTATCATTATTAAACTTATATCTTTTGGCTTCAATACTATGAATATGTGTATCACTACTATCGAGATTTAATAAAAATAGACCACTCATCAAGGGTGCATGACCATAAAAGGTATTACTCATATAAATAGAACAACCATTATTCTCTGATTTAAATGAATAACCGTCTCGCATCAAACAAGATCCAGATATAATGTTCATGCTTAACGCTGGCACCAAATAACAATTATTCACGTCTAAAACTAATCCCGAAGGTAGATGTAGAGGTAGCGTGCCGACGGCGATCACATCGAGTTTGGAACCATTTCCCACGCGCATTGTCACCTCGTCCTTAGCCAATCTTCGCTTAATATGTAGCTCCTGTTTTGAGTTGCAAATATGAGCAACAGAACCAGTATCAAATACCCAGGCGCTACTACGAGCATTAGTAAGGTACACATCAATAACATGTATATCAAATATGCCTTTCACTTTGCCATCCTTCTTATCCGCCAAATACTTGGGGCAGTTTCGCTTCTAGTGACCAGTACCTTTGCAGTAGAAGCACTCAGTCTCAGGCTTAGGTCCAGACTTGGGCTTCTTCACTTGAGCAACAACTTGCTTGCCGTTCTTCTTGAAGTTCCCCTTCTTCCCTTTGCCCTTTTTCTTGAAACTAGTGGTCTTGTTAACCATCAATACTTGATGCTCCATCTTGATTTCTACCTCCGCAGCCTTTAGCATTGCGAAGAGCTCGGGAATTGTCTTATCCATCCCTTGCATATTATAGTTCATCACAAAGCTTTTGTAGCTTGGTGGCAGTGATTGAAGAACTGTGTCAATGACACTATCAACTGCAAGATTAACTACCAGCTGAGTCAAGTGATTGTGGTACCCAAACATTCTGAGTATATGCTCACTGACAGAACTATTCTCCTCCATTTTGCAGCTGTAGAACTTATTGGATACTTCATATCTCTCAATCCGGGCATTTGCTTGAAATATTAACTTCAACTCCTGGAACATCTCATATGCTCCATGACGTTCAAAACATCGTTGAAGTCCCGGTTCTAAGCCGTAAAGCATGGCACACTGAACTATCGAGTAGTCATCAGCTTTGCTCTGCCAGGCATTCACAACATCTGGCGTTTCTCCTGCAGCGGGTCTTGCACCTAGCGGTGCTTCCAGGACGTAATTCTACTATGCAGCAATGAGGATAATCCTCAAGTTACGGACGCAGTCCGTGTAGTTGCTACCATCATCTTTCAACTTAGCTTTCTCTAGGAACGCATTAAAATTCAACGGAACAGTAGCATGGGCCATTTATCTACAACAACATAGACATGCAAAATACTATCAGGTACTAAGTTCATGATAAATTAAAGTTCAGTTAATCATATTACTTAAAAACTCCCACTTAGATAGACATGATCCATATCAACTAAACCATGTCCGATCATCACGTGAGATGGAGAAGTTTTCAATGGTGAACATCACTATGTTGATCATATCTACTATATGATTCACGCTCGACCTTTCGGTCTCAGTGTTCCGAGGCCATATCTGCATATGCTAGCTCGTCAAGTTTAACCCGAGTATTCTGCGTCTGGAAAACTGGCTTGCACCCGTTGTATGTGAACGTAGAGCTTATCACACCCGATCATCACGTGGTGTCTCAGGACGACGAACTATAGCAACGGTTCATACTCAGGGAGAACACTTATACCTTGAAATTTAGTGAGAGATCATCTTATAATGCTACCACCGTACTAAGCAAAATAAGATGCATAAAGGATAAACATCACATGCAATCAAATAAGTGATATGATATGGCCATCATCATCTTGTGCCTTTGATCTCCATCTCCAAAGCACCGTCATGATCACCATCGTCACCGGCTTGACACCTTGATCTCCATTGAAGCATCGTTGTTGTCTCGCCAACTATTGCTTCTATCACTATCGCCTCCGCTTAGCGATAAAGTAAAGCAGTTACATGGCGATTGCATTTCATACAATAAAGCGACAACCATATGGCTCCTGCCAGTTGCCGATAACTGTTACAAAACATGATCATCTCATATAACAATTTATATATCATCACGTCTTGACCATATCACATCACAGCAAACCCTGCAAAAACAAGTTAGACGTCCTCTACTTTGTTGTTGCAAATTTTACGTGGCTGCTACGGGCTTAGCAAGAACCGTTCTTACCTACGCATCAAAACCACAACGATTTTTTGTCAAGTGTGCTGTTTTAACCTTCAACAAGGACCAGGCATAGTCACACTCGATTCAACTAAAGTTGGAGAAACAGACACCCACTAGCCACCTGTGTGCGAAGCATGGCGGTAGAACCAGTCTCATGAACGCGGTCATGTAATGTCGGTCTGGGCCACTTCATCCTACAATACCGCCGAATCAAAGTATGACATGCTGGTAAGCAGTATGACTATTATCGCCCACAACTCTTTGTGTTCTACTCGTGCATATAACATCTACACATAGACCTGGCTCGGATGCCACTGTTGGGGAACGTAGTATTTCAAAAAAAAAATCCTACGATCACGCAAGATCTATCTAGGAGAAGCATAGAAACGAGCGGGGAGAGTGTGTCCACGTACCCTCGTAGACCGAAAGCGGAAGCGTTTAGTAACGCGGTCGATGTAGTCGAACGTCTTTGCGATCCAACCGATCAAGTACCGAACGCACGGCACCTCCATGATCTGCACACGTTCAGCTCGGTGACGTCCCTCGAACTCTTGATCCAGCTGAGGCTGAGGGAGAGTTCCGTCAGCACGACGGCATGGTGATGGTGATGATAAATTTACCGGCGCAGGGCTTCGCCTAAGCACTACGACGATATGACCGAGGTGTAAAACTGTGGAGGGGGCACCGCACACGGCTAAGAGATTGTCTGTTGTGCCTTTGGGTGCCCCCTCCCCACGTATATAAAGGAGGCATGGAGGAGGAGGCCGGCCAGGAGGACGCATGCCCAAGGGGGGGAGTCCTACTCCAAGTAGGACTCGGCTCCCCTTTCCTACTTCCACAAGGAGAAGGGGGGAAGGAGAGGGAGAAGAGAAGGAAAGGGGGGGCCCTTAGCCCTAGTCCAATTCGGTTTGGGCTAGGGGGGCGCCACACCTTGGCCTGCCTCCTCTCTTCCACCACTAGGTCCATGAGGCCCAATAACTTCCTCGAGGGGGGGGGGGGGTTCCGGTAATCCTCGGTACTCCAAAACTTATCCAAAATGACCCGAACCATTCCGGTGTCCGAATGTAGCCTTCCAATATATGAATCTTTATGTATCGACCATTTCGAGACTCCTTATCCGTGATCTCAGCCGGGACTCCGAACAACCTTCGGTACATCAAATCACATAAACTCTTAATGCGAATCGTCATCGAACGTTAAGCGTGCGGACCCTACGGGTTTGAGAACTATGTAGACATGACCGAGACATATCTCCAGTCAATAACCAATAGAGGAACGTGGATGTTCATATTGTCTCCTACATATTCTATGAAGATCTTTATCGGTCAAACCGCACAACAACATACGTTGTTCCCTTTGTCATCGGTATGTTACTTGCCCGAGATTCGATCGTCGGTATCATCATACCTAGTTCAATCTCGTTACCATCAACTCTTTACTCGTTCCGTAATGCATCATCCCACAACTAACTCATTAGTCACATTGCTTGCAAGGCTTATAGTGATGTGCATTACCGAGAGGGCCTAGAGATACCTCTTAGACAATCGGAGTGACAAATCCTAATCTCGATCTATGCCAACTCAACAAACACCATCGGAGACACCTGTAGAGCATCTTTATAATCACCCAGTTACTTGTGACGTTTGATAGCACACTAAGTGTTCCTCCGGTATTTGGGAGTTGCATAATCTCATAGTCATAGGAACATGTATAAGTCATGAATAAAGTAATAGCAATAAACTAAACGATCATAGTGCTAAGCTAACAGATGGGTCTGGTCCATCACATCATTCTCTAATGATGTAATCCCGTTCATCAAATGACAACACATGTCTATGGCTAGGAAACTTAAGCATCTTTTATTAACGAGCTAGTCTAGTAGAGGCATACTAGGGACACTCTGTTTGTCTATGTATGCACACATGTACTAAGTTTCCGGTTAATACAATTCTAGCATGAATAATAAACATTTATCATGATATAAGGAAACATAAATAACAACTTTATTATTGCCTCTAGGGCATATTTCCTTCGTTGGTTTATATATGTACTTTGTACACCCCAATCACAGTATGCACAGGCAGGAGTAGGGTATTATCTCTTCTCGAGGGCCCAAAACACGGGTAACTTGGTCTCTTGTTTCCCTCCGACCTAATCGCTATGCTGGAACACCCTACCGAGGAATCTCACAGAATCATCTCCAGCATTGTACCTTTTCTGTTAGTCCACAAGGACCAAGGTATCTGATCTATCAAATCGATCCACTATCGATAATTTAATAGTATAACATAGGATTTTTTCCAAACAGACACCTGAATTGGGATTTCTTATTGGATCAGGAATTCCATTGCATTTTTCATCCTTTTCCATTTTCTTCTTCTTTTAGGCAATTTTGCCTCGCGATAAAGCTAGGGTCATGATTGAGACTATGTCCTATCTATCTACCTCTCCAAACACAATATCCCGAGCACCTATAACAGTGACTAGCCCAACATTCATTGGCAAATCCTCTAGTGAAATTGAGATTTCTCGATCTCGGAAGCTAATTCGCACGTAGCCATTGTTGTGTGTCAACTGTTGAATGTACCTATTCATTATACGTTGGCTAGCCCTCCCCTCTTTTTTTTCAAGAAAGAACGAGCCGCTTAGACCTTCAATTTTTGTCAAATGGCCCGGCTCCCCTCGCTCTTCCACCGCCAGGGCTCCCATTCCTCCCTATGCTCTCATGGCAGGCCCACCACACTTCATGCTTGCCTTGAAAGTCTGGGTTCCCAATATACAGATTCCTCCCTATGAAGAAAATCTAGGTTCCCAAAAGCTGCCTTGAAAGTCTTCAGGTGAATGTCATCATGACACCACCTGTGAAGAATAGGAACCCCAGATCAAAATCTTCATATGGATCAAATTCTTCATATGGATCCAAGTCCTGATACGGACCAATTCCTCACGTGGATCAACTTCCTCAAAAGGATCAAAGTCCTCATATGAACATCATCGTGCTAACCCTTCTGTTTCGCAGGGAAGATTTAAGGGCTATGAATATGAGCATTATTCTTCTAACCATTATGTTCATAAGTCCTCGAAGAATTTCTCTGCTTATTCATATGCTTACCCTAACTCCTCTTATGTGAAAGGAAGTGGACTGGCTTCTATGCCACCGTTCTCTTATGAAGCTCGCAGAGTGATGAACTCTTTACCACCCCTTAAGATGTGGGTGGTGAAGAAAAAGAACTAATCTCTTATGCAGGGTCAGGTCTCCAGACGTGCGCAAACGTTTGAAGAATTTGCTGGAGACCTGAAAAAAGTGCCTGAAAGGACGCATGATAATCATGAAGAAATGAACTTTCATTTCTCACGTCCACATACTACTTTATCTGTTCTATTGCTTGATGAATTGATCTGATGAAATTGATGCCATATTCTTCACTAATGAAGTATATGAGTTCGTAAGTTGCACTAATTCATCTACAGGATGATCAACCCAAGGCAAATGAGTGGGTCCTCGATAGTGGATGTACAAATCACATGACTGGTGACAAGAATCTATTGATGGACATTCCCTTATCTCCGTCGCATCTGAAGCATATTCTCTTCGCTGACAAAGGAAAAAGCAAGGTATTGGGTCTAGCTAAGGTTACGATCACAAAGGATCGCCACATGGACAAAGTCATGCTTGTCGAGTCCTTAGGATACAACCTCATGTCAGTCTCAATGCTTTGTGATCTTGATATGGTTGTCATCTTTGGCAAGTATCATTGAGTTGTGACTATGGAAGGTGACAATTCCAAAGTCTTCGAAGGCTTTAGGAGAGGAGATCTGTGTATTGTTGATTTCTCTACAGGACCACAACTAGCTATATGTCTCCTTGCAAAAGCTTCAGAAGGCTGGCTATGGCATCAACGACTTGGTCATGCTGGCATGAGGAATCTGCACACGCTCGCGAAGAAGAAGATGTCATTGGCATTGCGAATGTCAAATTCCTCAAGGATCACTTGTACGGAGCCTGTGAAGCTGGAAAGATGACCAAGGCCAAACATCCAGCGAAGACTATCATGACTACCACTCGACCATTTGAATTACTTCACATGGATCTCTTTGGTCCTAATCATTATTCTGCAGTTACAAATGATGCATCTTTATATGGCTTTGTTATTGTTGATGATTACTCTAGTTACACATGGGTGCATATTGTCACTTACAAACATGAAGTGCAGGAAGTCTTCAAACGATTTTCCTCGAGGGCTTCAACCAACTTTGGTGTGAACATCAAGCACATCAGAAGTGACAATGGAACTGAGTTCAAGAATTCTGGTCTTGATGACTATCTTGATGAACTTGGTATTACTCATGAGTTATGTACTCCGTATACTCCTCAGCAGAATGGCATCGTGGAGCGCAAGAACATGACTCTTGTTGAGATGGCTCACACTATGCTTGATGAATACAAGACGCCTCGTCGTTTTTGGACTGATGCAACTTGTACTGCGTGCCACATCATCAACAGGGTATATCTTCACAAATTCTTCAAGAAAACTGCATACGAACTCCTCACCGACAAGAAACCAAATGTGAGTTATTTCAAAGTCTTCGGTGCTAAATGTTGGATTAGAGATCCTCATCACAATTCTAAATTTGCACCGAAAGCACATGAAGGTTTTATGCTTGGTTACGGAAAGGACTCGCACACCTACAGAGTCTTCAACAACGTTCACCACAAGGTTGTTGAAACTGTAGATGTGCGGTTCGATGAAACTAATGGCTCGCAAAGAGAGCACCTACCTTCTGTGTTAGATGAACAGTCACCTGAGGAAACTATCAAGTTCAAGGCTACTGAGGATGTTATTCCTATCGAAGAATCTGCTGAAGAAGTCATTCCAGAATGTGAAGAATGTCATGTTGATGCACCTGAAGAAAATGGTGCTGAAGAAAATGCTGGTCCAAATCCTCAACGACAACCCGCTCATCCTCGTGTTGCAAACGAAGTGCAAATTGAGAAAATCATCAGCGACATCAACATTCCAGTTCCTCTCACACGCTCAAAAGCTTCACATTTGTCTAACTTTTGTGGGCACTTTGGTTTTGTCTCTATCACAGAGCCCACTAAGGTAGATGAAGCATTTCTGGAGCCTGAGTGGATTCAAGCTATGCAAGAGGAATTACATCAGTTCGAGCTCAACAACGTCTAGGAACTGGTCAAACATCCAGATCCTCGCAAGCACAATATCATTGGCACAAAGTGGATCTACTGCAACAAGCAAGATGAAAATGGCCTTGTGGTGAGGAATAAGGCACGACTTGTAGCTCAAGGCTACACACAGGTTGAAGGAATTGATTTCGATGAAACTTTTGCACCTGTTGCTAGACTTGAGGCTATTCGCATATTACTTGCTTATGCTAAGCATCATGATATCACTTTATATCAAATGGATGTGAAAAGTGCATTCCTCAATGGTAAGCTTGAGGAAGAAGTATATGTTGCTCAACCCCCAGGTTTTGAAGATCCAAAGCATCCCACAAAGTCTTAAGACTCAATAAGGCCCTCTATGGCCTCAAGCAGGTCCCTCGGGCGTGGTATGAGACTTTGAAGGAATTCCTCATGAAGAAAGGCTTCAAACCCGGTTCACTTGACCCAACTCTTTTCACTGAATCTTATGATGGTTGTTTGTGTGCCAAATATATGTTGATGATATTATCTTTGGATGCACTGACCAACGTTACACTGACGAATTTGGTTATATGACGAGGGAGGAATATGAAATGTCTATGATGGGAGAACTGAAATTCTTCTTAGGTCTTCAAATTCGTCAACAATGCAATGGCATATTCATATCTCAGGAGAAATACCTCAAGGACGTATTGAGGAAATTCGGCATGCAAGATTGCAAAAGGGTCAAAATTCCTATGCCCACAAATGGCCATCTATGCACTGATGAAAATGGTACTGACTTCGATCAAAAGGTATACCACTGCATGATTGACTCTTTATTGTATTTATGTGCATCTAGGCCAGATATTATGCTTAGTGTTTGCATGTGTGCCCGATTTCAAGCTACACCGAAGGAATCACACCATAAGGCTGTGAAGCATATTCTTCGATATCTAGCTCACACACCAACACTTGGATTATGGTACCCCAAGGGCTCGGTTTTTTATCTCATTGGATATTCAGACTCTGACTATGCTGGTGATCGTGTGGACCGCAAGTCTACATCAGGCACATGCCATTTCCTCGGATGATCTTTGGTTTATTGGTCCTCAAAGAAACAGAACTGCGTATCACCGTCTACTGCTGAAGCTGAGTACATTGCTGCCGGTTCTTGCTGTGCTCAATTGCTGTGGATGAAGCAAACTCTCAAGGACTACGGCGTCAACATGAAGAATGTGCCTCTCTACTGTGACAATGAGAGTGCAATCAAGATTGCTCATAACCCAGTTCAGCACTCGAAGACAAAGCACATTCAGATCCGTCATCATTTTCTTTGTGATCATGTATGGAAGAGCGACATCTCTATTGAGCATGCAAGGACTGAAGAACAGCTAGCCGATATCTTCACAAAGCCCTTGGATGAGAAGAGATTTAGCAATTTGCGGTGTGAGCTAAATATCTTAGAATCTTCTAATGTTCTTTGAAAAGGGCACTCATCCTAACCCTTATGCAAAATTGATGACTTAGATGTGCAACACATGAAGAAACGTTTTTCTTCAATCAATGAAGACTAACACTCTAAGTGTGAAGAAATTATCGAAGAATTTGATTCTCAGAACCCTACGACAATTGTACGCTGTGTCTGAAATCATCATTCTTATACCGTGGGTCACGCTACCACCAAAGGTTGAAAATCATCAATTTGAGTTTTTCGTCATTTCTGAAATTCCTCAATTGTTCAATTTCTTCAACTTTGAAATGTCTTCACTATTTCCATCGTTTCTCGTCATTGGCTATATATATGTATGAGTTTATGTCCTCTACAACATTCACTTATTGCTATTTCTTCAAGTTGCCTTTTCTACTAAGTGAATGTGATCGGACCCTTCCCCCTCTATGCTAAAGTCAACCCAGTCTATTCACAAATTCTTCATGTGTGTTCTATTTGAAACTCGTTCAAAATCTTCACTGTGTCCTTGTCAGCTGAAGAATTTGCGAACGGAACTTTAAAACTTATCTTATCTGAATTTTCGGCGTTTGCCGCTCAAACCGTTCCACATTCCACTTTAATACTTATCTATTCACCCACGATCTCACACGATCGCCACCTCTCAGCACGTGGGTGACACATGTCAAGCAAATGAGAAGGGCCAGGGGCACGTTCGTCCAATTTCTTCGGACGAGTGGTTTTTCACTTCGGCTATAAATACCCCTCCCCTTCCTCACTTCGTTTTTACTCCGCTCGGCCTCTCTCCCGCTCGAGCTTCTCAAACCCTAGCGCCGCCGCTACTTCCATCGTCGCCGGTGAGGAAGAGCTTCACTGCCTCGACCTCGTCACCGTCGTACTCGCGCCGGCTGCGGATTTCTTCACTCCGCCGCCGCCGTAGCTGTCTTCCTCGGCCAAGTTAGGGCATGGAAGATCTGAACCGACGAGCCTCAAATCTACATTTCCCAGTTCATCGTGTTCTTCATCAAGGATAATTAAAAGTTACTTTTACTGCCCTTGTTGATTCTGATGATTTCTACAAAATCTTCAAAAGGTGTTTATTCTTCAAATCTTCACACACTAAACACCTCCCATGTCATCTGTTCTTGATCCGTTTCTCTAAGCAACATTTTTCTTCAAGATTCCTCAATTGTGTGGATTTTCGATCTGTACAACTCTAGAACCTAAGACAAAGAACGCTTAGTGAAATTCTTCAAGACTCATCTGGTCAAATTCCTCAAACTTGTTCTTTTTGCAAAAACTTCTGAGAACGCATATGACCTCTCCAAATTCTTCGCAACTACATTCTGTTCACAGGTACACATGTTCGCTGCCGAATCACTAGGTTCTCATCAACTTAACTCATTTGCAGTGTTCCTCGAAGAAAAGTTGCACACCTCTTCAGAAAATTCAATTGTTCAGATTCCTCAGCTGAAGAAAATGGCTGATGGGAAGAAACCTCAAAAGGGAGGAAAGAGACCTGAGGTCAACACTGCTTTCGAAATCCCAGATGACATTTACATGGATTATTGCACTCCTGATGAGGCTAAACATGGAAAGGAGGACAAAAATCAGCGCAAGGTGCGCATACAAAGGATAGAAAGGAGATGGGCACAAGAATGGAGGGAGTACAGATATGTCACTCCTAAGTACATGAAGAAATTCGCTCTTAATCCTCCATGCCCAAGACCTCCATTGGCACCTGGCCAAGAAGCTGATCCTACCAGCCTCAAGCGTGGTGAGGACTATCCTGATGAATGGGCCAAGCGCCATGCCAAGCTAGCCAAAATAGCAAAGGAAGTAGTGAGGAAATTCAATGAAGACTCTGCTGCTGCTGCTAACACTGCTGAGGCCTCTGCAAGCAAGCCTAAGAAGGCCATGCCCAAGAAGCCTGCTCACAAGCCCAGTGCTTCTACCTCAGTGCCCTCACAGCCAAGTTCCTCAGCTATGCCCTCACGGCCAACTTCTTCAAAGCCCTCACGGAAAATTCCTCAAGCTACACCAGCCCCTCTAAAGTCCTCAGGTCCTCCGTCAAAATCCTCAGCACCTGTGCATCTCACCTCATGCCAAAGGACGACTGGCATCTCTATTGCCTCAGGAGCCTTTGCTAGTTCTTCTGCTCCTCCAAATTCCTCAACAGGCCCCACACTGCTGAAGACAAAGGCCACTGCTGGACGAGGTTCTCGACCAAGTCCTCACAAGAAGCAGGCCGCCTTTCAAGTGTCGTCTGATGAAGACGAAGCTGATGATGAAGAACTTGCTGAAATCATCAGGGACAGGCAACTCAGGGCCGCTGGAGCCAAAGGCACAAATGTGCCTCTGCTTTTGGATCCAAAATTGATCCTTGATTACATTGATCTCTGGCACAAGGACCCCAACACTCCTATGCCTGACTTCAAGTTGACTCCTGGCCAAAGTCATATGTTGACTGCCGTCATTCAGGAACAAAAATGGAAATTTGAAAAGGCCAGGCAGTTGAAGAAAATGCAGTACAAGAAGGAGCGCTTCCTGAAGAAAAACTTTGTCTCTATGACAACTGAAGAACTTGTCACTACTCAATCTGAGATCAAGAAACTCAGTGATGAATTTGACGCATACCGCGCTGATTGGCTGGGAGCCAAGGTCCATTTTGTGAAACTAGCTGAAGAATTCACCTCCAATGTTGCAGCCCCAACGCAACAAGAAATTCCTCAGGCTGAGGCATCAGCTCAGCCGACTGAAGATCATGCCAGCACCGCTGATGACAATCAGACTACTAATGAAACTCAGAGTACCAGGGCTGATGACTCCATTCCAGCCGCTGAAGAAATTGCCAGGGCAACCACTAGTGTTGCGCCTGAAGAAATTGTTAGGCCAGCTGATGCTTCAACCGCTGAGCCTGAAGTAAATGAGCCAATTCCCTCTGCTCCTCCTGCACCTACCCCAAGTCCAATTCTTCCTTCTGCATCGGATGTGAAGAAGACCAAGGCTGCGGAGCGTGCAACTGTGAAGAAAAGGAAAGCATCAACTTCATCAGATTCTTCAGCTCCGAAGAACATGAAGCCATTGACTAGCTCTTTTGAGAATCCAATTGATGCTATTCCTGTCTCATCCATGCCATCAAAGGACCTTGTTCATTTTGATGAAGAATATGTGATCCCAAGCGGATCAGATGAAGAGATTCCTTCTACTGCTTCGTCAGAGCAGCTGGATGAAGAAATTGAAGCGGATGCAATCCCTTCAACACCAATTGTCTCATCGTCCCTGCCTCAGTTCACTGCTGAAGAGGCTGGCGTTCAAGAAATGAGTGATGTAGAAGAGGTTGTGGACATTGGAAGCACTACTCCAGTGATGAACGATGACTTCTGGGAAAGTCAGCACCCCAATTCTCCTCTGTTCACACCTCTGCAACAAATTCCTGAGTCCCCAGTGACTACTGTTCAAATGGGATCTGAAGAACCGCACCCCACACCGTCCGTCCATGAAGAGCTTCCAGCCAGTAGTGCTGATGAAATTGTAAATGAAGAATTGAAGACCCAGGCTGCTACTGAAGAAGAACCTGAAATTCCTCTGCCTGTGGATCCTGAGATTGTGATGCAATTGACTGATAACCTCAGCCCAAGCCAAAGGATCCCTTCTCGAAGAAGCAGAAATTCAAGGCTGGTGACTTCTTTGGCGAGCACGTGTTCTTCATCGAGTATAACCCATATGACTCTGCTCGTCTTAGAAGGAAGTGTTTCTGGACTGCCAGCCAGGCAAATTTCTATTCTTCACTGCTTTTCAACAAATACAAAGTCTTCAACCACGAGCATATTCCTCATGTTGACATGGAATCACTGCCTTGCTTCACTCCAGTCCTTAGTGTGCTCCATGATGCAGGACTGCTCAACTTTTGCACTGACATTGTTGATTGGAATGAAGAGCTAACTCTTCAGTTCTATGCAACATTGCACATCACAGGAGATGCTGACAATGTGAACTCTTGGGGTTTGGACTGGATGACCGAAAATACTCACTATAAAGCACCGGCCTCTGAATTGCTTCATGTCCTGCCAATCAGTCCTCCCCTTGAAGGAGCTCGTTGCATCTACCATGAACCTGAGCTTACAGATCATTACATGCAAGTTTTGATGAAGCCGCTGAAGCCCGGTCAAGCGCCAAGAACCAAATTCCTCGTGAAGGAAATGCTGTACGTGCCCAGAACAGTCTATCGCATTCTGACGAAGACTATGAGTCCAATCAAAGGCCACGACTCGACTGATGAGGAAGTCGTTGGCATCATGAAGAATCTGTTGTTCAACATCATGCATGGCATTCCTGTCAACTATCACGATTTCTTCATGAGGACTCTGGCAAATGTTGCACTCTCTCCGTTTGAGTTGAAGCCTTACGCTCCTTGGATTATGAGATTCCTCAGAAAAAGGTCTTCACTCAACTACAAGGCTGATTTTCAGAATCACCTCAGCTACTTGCCCCCAATTGAAGTCCTCAAGCGGACATTTTCCTCAGCTGACGAAAAGGGTAAGGCCGCTGCTGTTATAGTTGAAGGCATTCGTCCATTGGATGGTCAGTTCCGCAAAGCTGCATCTTACTTCACCAACGATGACTCTGCCACTCATGACTCTGCCGCACATGCCTCAAAGCCAAATCCTCAAGCCATAGATCCAAGAGTGATGGTTGACCGTGAGCTTCTCCTCAGTCTTCACCAGAAGGTGGATCAAAACCACAAATGGGTTAAGCGTCAGTTTGGCTCTATTCTTCACAACATGACTGCTACTCACAATGCAGTGAAGAAAAAACATTACTTCCTCCATGAAGTCTTCGGTCGCACCTGGGCTGTTCTGTCACATCTATATGGCGAAGAAGATTTGAAGCAAATGGGTCTGAAGGAGGACTTTGACTGGTCTGCACCACCAGTGAAGAAATTCAAAAAGGTCAAGGTTCCTTCCTTGGTGCCCAGCTCCTATTCTTCATCGCGCGACACCGATGAGCATGAAGACTTGGACGACACTGCGGCAGGCCCTACAACAACAAACAACCCCAACAACGCTGGCGCTCCTCCATCAACATGATATTCTTTAGGGGCGTTAGTCCTCATTTTCGATCCTTTTGGTCATTCGATGACAAAGGGGGAGAAATTTGAGTTAGTCTTCAATCGGGTCTACATATATGGGCGTTTTTTTCTAAGTTACAACTCTCGTCTTTTGAAGACTTTGCTGGATCGAGTTGTAAACTTAAACTCTATGGTGGCTTGATACTTCTGTTGTGTTCTTCTGCATGCTTATTCCTCGTTAATGTTAATGCACGCATGCTGAATTACATCAGTCACCATATCTCATCAAGCATTTCAAATTCTTCATATTATATGTCAAATGCATGCATGAATTACAAGATATAGGGGGAGATCGCCATGATTCTACTCTTCAAGTGTGCACTGCTTCAAAAGCAAATTCCTCACTATGCACATCTTCAGGGGGAGTTCTTCTATATGTTGCAATCAAATTCCTCAATATCTGTATTTACACTTCATATGTTTATCCCTGTTGAAAACTTAACCTATATTGTCATCAATCACCAAAAGGGGGAGATTGTAAGTGCATCTAGTGCCCCTTAGTGATTTTTGTGTATTGAAGACTTATAGGTTAAGGGACTAATGCGTTTGTGAGTGTACACAGATCTATAAGTCTATGAGGAGTTTGATATTTACAGAGAAAGTCGACCCCTAAAAAATGAAGTTCTTCGACTGAAGACTTTGGATTTCTGAAGACTTTCTGAAGACTTTGAAAGTGAAGAAATTGGTGTGACCCTGAAGACTTTGTATTCATTCAGGAACATGAAGCGTGAAGACTTTTGTTTTCGTAGTTTCATTTTCTCTTTCTTGAGTCATAGGAAACACCGTACTGTTAAAGGGGGTCGAGGAAATACTAAGGAAAAATTTCCATGTGATGCTCAACTCAAAATCCTACACCAACCAATCCCTTCGAGTGAAGCCATTGAAAATCTCGTACAGTTCAGTCAATTTCTTCAGTGATAGAGACGAAGTTCTTCTGGTCTCTGAGGAATTTTTTCTGACTGAGGAGTTAGGAATTCGCCAGTACGGATTGCCTACAAGTGAGGAACATGATAGCCCTGAGGAATTTGAGCCTCAAATATCCGACTGTTGCTGTGTAACGCACCAGCTGTCCCAAAATATCTACACACCTAACGGTCATATCATTAAGGGCATTTATGTCTTATCATGTCGGGCTGCTCCCTAGGCTATAAATAGCCGCCCCCTACAACCACTAGCTAGTTGGCTGCTCTGAGAGAAACTGACACTTGTCATTTGAGAGCATCCCATCCTCCGAGGACTTTGAGCGAAAATCATCAAGTGAGGAAAACCCAAACCCAAACACCTACAAACCCAAAGTGATTGAGCATCACTGAAGAGATTGATCCTTCGTGGATCTGACGCTTGTTACCTTTGAAGACTATGCATCTTATAGACGGTTAGGCGTCATGGTCTAGAGCATCCAAGAGCAAATTGTGGATCGCCGAGTGACCGAGTTTGTGAAGGTTTGGAAGTCACCTGAAGACTTACCACGAGTGATTGGGCGAGGTCTGTGTGACCTTAGCTCAAGGAGAATACGGTGAGGAATGTGTGTCCTCAGGTTTTAATACCTAGCCGCTCCAACCAGACGTACAACTGTCACATCAGTTGGAACTGGTCTACCAAATCATTGTCTTCACCAAGCCTACTGGTTCTATTTCCTCAACTCTTTCATTTCCTCATAACTGTGTTGTGTGCTTGTTCATATCTGTTTGAAGACTTTGACTAAAGACTTTCTCAATTTCCTCAGTTCAGTTTCTTTAGTCTGTTTGTCTTCATCCTGTGCTATCCTGTGTTTACGCTTTCTGTACTCTGTGCCTGCTTTCATTTCATCATGATGACCATGTTTATGTTCTGCCATGTTTGCATCTGAGTACTTATTCCGCTACAAGTAGTTCTTTGCTTAGGAATTTCCTCACCCTGAAATTCCTCAGTGAAGAATTCATAAAAATCGCCTATTAACCCCCCCTCTAGTCGATATAACGCACTTTCAACCATCTTCATCCTACGCCTCCCACGGACTGATAAACCTTAGGTGATCCACTTGAGGGAAATTTGCTACTGTCCTACAAACCTCTGCACTTGGAGGCCCAACATCGTCTACAAGAAGAAGGTTGTGTAGTAGACATCACACACCATTACGTTTTGGTGTTCTGGGTGGCGTGAGTTGTGGAACTATTCCACATTGTTTCAAATGAAGACCAAACTCATAACTCAAATATTCACCTCCACGATCAGATCGTAGAAACTTTATTTTCTTGCTACGATGATTTTCCACTTCACTCTGAAATTCTTTGAACTTTTTTAAATGTTTCAGACTTATGTTTCATCAAGTAGATATACCCATATCTACTCAAATCATCTGTGAAGGTCAGAAAATAACGATACCTGCCGCGAGCATCAACACTCATCGGACCGCATACATCAGTATGTATTATTTCCAATAAGTCTGTTGCTCGCTCCATTGTTCTGGAGAATGGAGTCTTATTCATCTTGCCCATGAGGCATGGTTTGGCAGCATCAAGTGATTCATAATCAAGTGATTCCAAAATCCCATCAGCATGGAGTTTCTTCATGCGCTTTACACCAATATGACCTAAACGGCAGTGCCACAAATAAGTTGCACTATCATTATTAAACTTATATCTTTTGGCTTCAATACTATGAATATGTGTATCACTACTATCGAGATTTAATAAAAATAGACCACTCATCAAGGGTGCATGACCATAAAAGGTATTACTCATATAAATAGAGCTACCATTATTCTCTGATTTGAATGAATAACCGTCTCGCATCAAACAAGATCCAGATATAATGTTCATGCTTAACGCTGGCACCAAATAACAATTATTCACGTCTAAAACTAATCCCGAAGGTAGATGTAGAGGTAGCGTGTCGACGACGATCACATCGAGTTTGGAACCATTTCCCACGCACATCGTCACCTCGTCCTTAGCCAATCTTCGCATAATCTGTAGCTCCTGTTTCGAGTTGCAAATATGAGCAACAGAACTAGTATCAAATACCCAGGCGCTACTACGAGCATTAGTAAGGTACACATCAATAACATGTATATCAAATATACCTTTCACTTTGCCATCCTTCTTATCCGCCAAATACTTGGGGCAGTTCCACTTCTAGTGACCAGTCCCTTTGCAGTAGAAGCACTCAGTCTCAGGCTTAGGTCCAGACTTGGGCTTCTTCACTTGAGTAGCAACTTGCTTGCCGTTCTTCTTGAAGTTCCCCTTCTTCGCTTTGCCCTTTTTCTTGAAACTAGTGGTCTTGTTAACCATCAATACTTGATGCTCCATCTTGATTTCTACCTCCGCAGCCTTTAGCATTGCGAAGAGCTCGGGAATTGTCTTATCCATCCCTTGCATATTATAGTTCATCACAAAGCTTTTGTAGCTTGGTGGCAGTGATTGAAGAACTGTGTCAATGACACTATCAACTGGAAGATTAACTACCAGCTGAGTCAACTGATTGTGGTACCCAGACATTCTGAGTATATGCTCACTGACAGAACTATTCTCCTCCATTTTGCAGCTGTAGAACTTATTGGATACTTCATATCTCTCAATCCGGGCATTTTCTTGAAATATTAACTTAAACTCCTGGAACATCTCATATGCTCCATGACGTTCAAAATGTCGTTGAAGTCCCGGTTCTAAGGCGTAAAGCACGGCACACTGAACTATCGAGTAGTCATCAGTTTTGCTCTGCCAGGCATTCACAACGTCCGGCGTTTCTCCTGCAGCGGGTCTTGCACCTAGCGGTGCTTCTAGGACGTAATTCTTCTATGCTGCAATGAGGATAATCCTCAAGTTACGGACTCAGTCCGTGTAGTTGCTACCATCATCTTTCAACTTAGCTTTCTCTAGGAACGCATTAAAATTCAACGGAACAGTAGCACGGGTCATTTATCTACAACAACATAGACATGCAAAATACTACCAGTTATTAAGTTCATGATAAATTAAAGTTCAATTAATCATATTACTTAAGAACTCCGACTTAGATAGACATCCCTCTAATCATCTAAGTGATCACGTGATCCATATCAACTAAACCATGTCCGATCATCATGTGAGATGGAGTAGTTTTCAATGGTGAACATCACTATGTTGATCATATCTACTATATGATTCACGCTCAACCTTTCGGTCTCAGTGTTCCGAGGCCATATCTGCATATGCTAGTCTCGTCAAGTTTAACCCGAGTATTCTGCGTGTGCAAAACTGGCTTGCACCCGTTGTATGTGAACGTAGAGCTTATCACACCCAATCATCACGTGGTGTCTCGGCACGACGAACTATAGCAACGGTTCATATTCAGGGAGAGCACTTATACCTTGAAATGTAGTGAGAGATCATCTTATAATGCTACCACCGTACTAAGCAAAATAAGATGCATAAAGGATAAACATCACATGCAATCAAATAAGTGATATGATATGGCCATCATCATCTTGTGCCTTTGATCTCCATCTCCAAAGCACCGTCATGATCACCATCGTCACCGGCTTGACACCTTGATCTCCATTGAAGCATCGTTGTCGTCTCGCCAACTATTGCTTCTATCACTATCGCCTCCGCTTAGTGATAAAGTAAAGCAGTTACATGGCGATTGCATTTCATACAATAAAGCGACAACCATATGGCTCCTGCCAGTTGCCGATAACTGTTACAAAACATGATCATCTCATATAACAATTTATATATCATCACGTCTTGACCATATCACATCACAGCAAACCCTGCAAAAACAAGTTAGGCGTCCTCTACTTTGTTGTTGCAAATTTTACGTGGCTGCTACGGGCTTAGCAAGAACCGTTCTTACCTACGCATCAAAACCACAACGATTTTTTGTCAAGTGTGCTGTTTTAACCTTCAACAAGGACCAGGCATAGTCACACTCGATTCAACTAAAGTTGGAGAAACAGACACCCACTAGCCACCTGTGTGCGAAGCATGGCGGTAGAACCAGTCTCATGAACGCGGTCATGTAATGTCGGTCTGGGCCACTTCATCCTACAATACCGCCGAATCAAAGTATGACATGCTGGTAAGCAGTATGACTATTATCGCCCACAACTCTTTGTGTTCTACTCGTGCATATAACATCTACACATAGACCTGGCTCGGATGCCACTGTTGGGGAACGTAGTATTTCAAAAAAAAATCCTACGATCACGCAAGATCTATCTAGGAGAAGCATAGAAACGAGCGGGGAGAGTGTGTCCACGTACCCTCGTAGACCGAAAGCGGAAGCGTTTAGTAACGCGGTCGATGTAGTCGAACGTCTTTGCGATCCAACCGATCAAGTACCGAACGCACGGCACCTCCATGATCTGCACACGTTCAGCTCGGTGACGTCCCTCGAACTCTTGATCCAGCTGAGGCCGAGGGAGAGTTCCGTCAGCACGACGGCATGGTGATGGTGATGATAAATTTACCGGCGCAGGGCTTCGCCTAAGCACTACGACGATATGACCGAGGTGTAAAACTGTGGAGGGGGCACCGCACACGGCTAAGAGATTGTCTGTTGTGCCTTTGGGTGCCCCCTCCCCACGTATATAAAGGAGGCATGGAGGAGGAGGCCGGCCAGGAGGACGCATGCCCAAGGGGGGGAGTCCTACTCCAAGTAGGACTCGGCTCCCCTTTCCTACTTCCACAAGGAGAAGGGGGGAAGGAGAGGGAGAAGAGAAGGAAAGGGGGGGCCCTTAGCCCTAGTCCAATTCGGTTTGGGCTAGGGGGGCGCCACACCTTGGCCGGCCTCCTCTCTTCCACCACTAGGTCCATTTGGCCCAATAACTCCCCCCCCCGGGGGGGGGGGGGTTCCGGTAACCCCCGGTACTCCAAAACTTATCCGAAATGACCCGAACCATTCCGGTGTCCGAATGTAGCCTTACAATATATGAATCTTTATGTCTCGACCATTTCGAGACTCCACATCATGTCCGTGATCTCAGCCGGGACTCCGAACAACCTTTGGTACATCAAATCACATAAACTCATAATACGAATCGTCATCGAACGTTAAGCGTGTGGAACCTATGGGTTTGAGAACTATGTAGACATGACCGAGACATATCTCCATTCAATAACCAATAGCGGAACCTGTATGTTCATATTGTCTCCTACATATTCTACGAAGATCTTTATCGGTCAAACCGCACAACAACATATGTTGCTCCCTTTGTCATCGGTATGTTACTTGCCCGAAATTCGATCGTCGGTATGATCATACCTAGTTCAATCTCGTTATCGGCAACTCTTTACTCGTTCCGTAATGCATCATCCCGCAACTAACTCATTAGTCACATTGCTTGCAAGGCTTATTGTGATGTGCATTACTGAGAGGGCCCAAAGATACCTCTCCGACAATCAGAGTGACAAATCTTAATCTCGATCTATGCCAACTCAACAAACACCATCGGAGACACATGTGGAGCATCTTTATAATCACCCAGTTACGTTGTGACGTTTGATAGCACACTAAGTGTTCCTCCGGTAGTCTGGAGTTGCATAATCTCATAGTCATAGGAACATGTATAAGTCATGAATAAAGTAATAGCAATAAACTAAACGATCATAGTGCTAAGCTAACAAATGGGTCTTGTCCATCACATCATTCTCTAATGATGTGATCCCGTTCATCAAATGACAACACATGTCTATGGCTAGGAAACTTAACCATCTTTTATTAACGAGCTAGTCTAGTAGAGGCATACTAGGGATACTCTGTTTGTCTATGTATTCACACATGTACTAAGTTTCCGGTTAATACAATTCTAGCATGAATAATAAACATTTATCATGATATAAGGAAATATAAATAACAACTTTATTATTGCCTCTAGAGCATATTTCCTTCATTGGTTTATATATGTACTTTGTACACCCCAATCACAGTATGCACAGGCAGGAGTAGGGTATTATCTCTTCTCGAGGGCCCAAAACATGGGTAACTTGGTCTCTTGTTTCCCTCCGACCTAATCGCTATGCTGGAACACCCTACCGAGGGATCTCACAGAATCATCTCCGGCATTGTACCTTTTGTGTTAGTCCACAAGGACCAAGGTATCTGATATATCAAATCGATTCACTATCAATAATTTGATAGTATAACATAGGATTTTTTTTCCAAACAGACACCTGAATTGGGATTTCTTATTGGATCAGGAATTCCATTGCATTTTTCATCCTTTTCCATTTTCTTCTTCTTTTAGGCAATTTTGCCTCGCGATAAAGCTAGGGTCATGATTGAGCAAGACTATGTCCTATCTATCTACCTCTCCAAACACAATATCCCGAGCACCTATAACAGTGACTAGCCCAACATTCATTGGCAAATCCTCTAGTGAAATTGAGATTTCTCGATCTCGGAAGCTAATTCGCACGTAGCCATTGTTGTGTGTCTACTGTTGAATGTACCTATTCATTATACGTTGGCTAGCCCCTCCCCTCTTTTTTTAAGAAAGAATGAGCCGCTCAGACCTTCAATTTTTGTCAAATGGCCCAGCTCCCCTCGCTCTTCCACCGCCAGGGCTCCCATTCCTTCCTATGCTCTCATGGCAGGCCCACCACACTTCATGCTTGCGACGTTTTTGCTAGTAGTGTCATCTTCCCCTCATGTTATCTGTATGGGTTGGTTGCCCCTTGATGCTAGCTAGCTTGTGCTAGCTGCTATGAATTACAGGAAATTTAGTGGTTGCTTTTTGGGTGTGAAGAAGTGCCAATTAAAATACCCAATGAGGAAAATCATTAGCTCTCCTTGAAAAGGAGGTGATCCAGTGGTACCTTCCAGTATGGCTACCTTGTCATGACTTCACTCCACTCGCAAGCTTAGACTTGGGCATCCCCTCCTTACGGTCTTAGACTTTCCCGAACAAAAAATACTTCCTCGAATTGATAGCCATGTAATATCTTATTAGAATCCCTAGACTATCATGAGCAATCCATGATTTCAAAATTAGGCGTACCGTAGGTAAACTGGGATTCTTGTACTCATCAATTTCACTGAAGATTGATAGCCATCATCGTCCATTGAGGATGTTTCATTCAAATTCCCACTAGTACAAAAAATATGCATTAGAAGCGGCCCTCATAGGCGGTTGTAATAAAAAAAATACAAAGCTGACTGTAATAATATTTCAGAGGCGGTTAGTTTTGTTCCAAAAACTATCGAAGGCGGTTCCAAAAGTGAATCACTTGTAGAAATCTGTGGAGGCGGTTAGAAATATAAAACCGCCCCAGTTCAGAATTTTTCGAGGCAGTATCTGAGTTGTAACCACATGCGTCATGCCACCACATATCCTTTATATATCCTCTACCCCCTTCCTCACCCCATTCCAAGCCTCCTCGTCACTGGTGTGGGGCTATGGTGTAGTGTGTGACCCGCGCACTTGTCGTGTTGCATCGCGACGCCGCACGCCTCCACCTTGCTTGGAACAACTAAGGTTAGGTTATTTTTCCTTCCTCTGAATCCCCCACACAGAAATTTGAATTATAAAGTGCTTAATTATACAACACCGTTAGATTGCACATAGATTACAACAACTGTTAGTACTACAACTATTGCTTAATAGTACTACCAGTACTACTTAATATTAACATTGCTAGACATAGTACTAAAAACAAGCTAGCTAAAGTACACCTCGCCGGAGCAAAGGTCGATGACCTCTGTTTTGCCAGAGCCGGAGGCCTCCTCATCGTGGGTGCCCTTCGGCATCCTTGCCATCGGGTCATCGTCATCGGTGTCACCGAACTCGGGGAACATGGCATTGGACCCGCGCTTTGCGTTGGCCAAGGCATGGGCCTCCTCGAAGGAGAAGTTGCCGCCCTCCATGCCCTCCACCTCCATCTCCTCCATCTCTAACACCAACTCCGAAGAGGAGATCCGATTGACGGTCACGGCAGCGACGGCGGTGGCGACCAACGCATCAACTGTTGGGGAACGCAGTAATTTCAAAAACATTCCTACGCACACACAAGATCATGGTGATGCATAGCAACGAGAGGGGAGAGTGTAGTCCACGTACCCTCGTAGACCGTCAGCGGAAGCGTTATGACAACGCGCTTGATGTAGTCGTACGTCTTCACGATTCGACCGATCCTAGTACCGAACGTACGGCACCTCCGCAATCTGCACACGTTCGGCTCGGTGACGTCCCACGAACTCTCGATCCAGCTGAGTGTCGAGGGAGAGCTTTGTTAGCACGACGGCGTGATGACGGTGATGATGAAGCTACCGGCGCAGGGCTTCGCCTAAGCACTGCAACGATATGACCGAGGTGGATTATGGTGGAGGGGGGCACCGCACACGGCTAAGACAATGTCTGTTGTTGTGTTCTAGGGTGCCCCCTGCCCCCGTATATAAAGGAGCAAGGGGGGAGGCCGGCCGGCCCTTGGGGCGCGCCAAGGAGGGGAGTAGTCCTCCTCCTAGTATGAGTAGGAATCCCCCTTTCCTAGTCCAACTAGGAGGAGGAAGGGGGAAGGAAGGAGAGGGAGAGAGGGAGGGAAAGAGGGGGCGCCTCCCCCTCCTGGTCTAATTCGGACTCCTCAAGGGGGGCACGCGGCCAGCCCTATGGCCCCCTCCTCTCTATCTCTCACAAGGCCCATGTTGGCCCATTAGTCCCCCCGGGGGTTCCGATAACCCCCCAGCACTCCGATAATTATCCGGTGACCCCCAGAACTCATCCGGTGTCCGAATATAGTCATCCAATATATCAATATTTATGTATCGACCATTTCGAGACTCCTCGTCATGTCCGTGATCACATACGGGACTCCGAACTATCTTCGGTATATCAAAACACATAAACTCGTAATAGCGATCGTCACCGAACGTTAAGCGTGCGGACCCTACGGGTTCGAGAACTATGTAGACATGACCGAGACACGTCTCCGGTCAATAACCAATAGCGGAACCTGGATGTTCATATTGGTTCCCACATATTCTACGAATCTTTATCGGTCAAACCACATAACGATATACGTTGTTCCCTTTGTCATCGGTATGTTACTTGCCAGAGATTCGATCGTCGGTATCTCAATACCTAGTTCAATCTCGTTACCGGCAAGTCTCTTTATTCGTTCCGTAATGCATCATCCCGCAACTAACTCATTAGTCACATTGCTTGCAAGGCTTATAGTGATGTGCATTACCGAAAGGGCCCAGAGATACCTCTCCGACAATCAGAGTGACAAATCCTAATCTCGATCTATGCCAACTCAACAAGTACCATCGGAGACACCTGTAGAGCACCTTTATAATCACCCAGTTACGTTGTGACGTTTGGTAGCACACTAAGTGTTCCTCCGGTATTCGGGAGTTGCATAATCTCATAGTCATAGGAACATGTATAAGTCATGAAGAAAGCAATGGCAATATACTAAACGATCAAGTGCTAAGCTAACGGAATGGGTCAAGTCAATCACATCATTCTCTAAAGATGTGATCCCGTTAATCAAATGACAACTCATGTCTATGGCTAGGAAACTTAACCATCTTTGATTCATAGCTAGTCAAGTAGAGGCATACTAGTGACACTCTGTTTGTCTATGTATTCACACATGTACTAAGTTTCCGGTTAATACAATTCTAGCATGAATAATAAACATTTATCATGATATAAGGAAATATAAATAACAACTTTATTATTGCCTCTAGGGCATATTTCCTTCAGTCTCCCACTTGCACTAGAGTCAATAATCTAGATTACACAGTAATGATTCTAACACCCATGGAGTCTTGGTGCTGATCATGTTTTGCTCGTGAGAGAGGCTTAGTCAACGAGTATGCAACATTCAGATCCGTATGTATCTTGCAAATCTCTATGTCTCCCTCCTTGACTTGATCACGGATGGAATTGAAGCGTCTCTAGATGTGCTTGGTTCTCTTGTGAAATCTGGATTCCTTTGCCAAGGCAATTGCACCAGTATTGTCACAAAAGATTTTCATTGGACCCGGTGCACTAGGTATGACACCTAGATCGGATATGAACTCCTTCATCCAGACTCCTTCATCTGCTGCTTCTGAAGCAGCTATGTACTTCGCTTCACACGTAGATCCCGCCACGACGCTTTGCTTAGAACTGCACCAACTGACAGCTCCACCGTTCAATATAAATACGTATCCGGTTTGTGACTTAGAGTCATCCGGATCAGTGTCAAAGTTTGCATCGACATAACCATTTACGACGAGCTCTCTGTCACCTCCATAAACGAGAAACATATCCTTAGTCCTTTTCAGGTATTTCAGAATGTTCTTGACCGCTGTCCAGTGATCCACTCCTGGATTACTTTGGTACCTCCCTGCTAAACTAATAGCAAGGCACACACACTACAAAAAAAAGACACATCCGTGACATTTTGGGCCGAACGAAATTTTTTTTGTCATACATATGACACTTCTATCACGATAATTGTGACAAAACCCGGTATCATCATAGATGTGGTGGGCTCCTACTTCTATGACAAAAAATCATGACAAAAAATGGGCTTTTCGTCCTGGGCGGGCCGGAGACGCAGCTGCATGACATTCTTTGGGCCGTCCATGACGGAAAAAACCGTGGTAGAAGCGAGGGGGAGGAAAATTTCGGGGAGTTCCTGGTTACGGTGGGAGGGGGCCAAGCGATGCGCATTTCTCTCGTACACATACGCGCGTGTGTGCGAGGCGTTGGCTCTAACTGAACCCGAGCGAGGCGTTGGGCTCTAACTGAACCCGAGCGATTACACTGCAGGCTACGCGTTACTAAACCCGAGCGATCGATCGATGGCTGTTAACTGAACCCGATCGAGCGATTCCTTCGCTACTGCTGCTAACTGAAGCCGATCGATTGGATGAACAGTGTGCGTTGTGGGGAGGGGGGTTGGATGAACAGTGAGCGGTGGCGTTGCCTCTGGATGAACAGGACCCCGTGGTGTGGTGGAGGGCTGGATGAACAGTAGACGGTGGAGGGGTGCCCGTGGAGGGGTGGTTGAACGGGACCCCGTGGTGTGGAGGGCTGGATGAACAGTAGACGGTGGAGGGGTGCCCGTGGAGGGGTGGTTGAACAGTAGCCGGTGGAGTAGCGGGCGGTGGAGGCTGGATGAATAGGAGCCCGTGGAGGCTGGAGGAGGTCGACGGTGGAGATGAACAGTATCCTGTGGAGTCCTGTTTTGCGGTACGCCACACCCCTCCCGATGAACAGGACCCCCGTTTCGACCGTAGGAGGTCCGTTTCGTCCGTTTTGCGGTACGCCACACCCCTCCCGATCAACAGGACCCCCATTTCGACCATAGGAGGTCCGTTTCGTCCATTTTTGCGGTACGCCACACCCCTCCCGATCAACAGGACCCCCGTTTCGACCGTAGGAGGTCCGTTTCCTCCGTTTTGCGGTACGCCAGACCCCTCCCGATCAACAGGACCCCGTTCCGAACGTAGGAGGTCTGTTTCCTCCGTTGTGCGGTACGCCGGCCCTCGTTTCCATCGCATGTTCCGTCCAAGCCCTCCCGATGAACACGACCACGCATTTCGTTATGACCCAGCCGGTTGGCTCCCACGCGTTCCGTTGCCTCCCGATGAACACGACGCATTCCGTTGCCTCCCCATGAACACGACGCATTCCGTTGCTTCCCCATGAACACGACGACGACGCTGTTTCTCCGTTCCGACCCAGCCATGTACACGAGCCCTGGCCGTACGTAAGCGCGAGTAGGCGTTCGAGACCCCGCCCGTATATACACATACGTGGCCATATTTTCTTTCTTGCACCCTGGCCGCTGTATGTACGTGTACATGCTACGTGCGCGCCTCTACTACGACACGTACGCGCCTCTAGTACGACACATGCGCGCCTCTACATCCACCAGTATATATGTACGTACACGTTCGCGACCAAAATGACAACGCTACGTATGCTTCGACCAGGTGGGTCCCGACTGTCAGACACTTCCTTGCCTGCGAAGATGTAGCTGGTGGGTCCCAGCAGTCAGGGGGCGAATCTTTTTTTTTGCCCGAACGCACTTCCTTGCGTGCGAAGATGTAGCTGGTGGGTCCCAGCAGTCAGGGGGAAACGTTTTTTTTTGCGAAATACAGTGGCCTGTCCGGTGGGTCCCAGCTGTCAGGTGGAGGAATCATTATTTTCCGCGTAATAAGGACGCACTTCCTTGCTGTGGCCGTGGACCCAGCTATCAGCCTCTCCACATACATCCACGTCCGATGAAAGTCGTTCCTTGACCATGTTGACCACGTCGCACCGAGAGCACTAGGGCGATGGACGACGGCGAGGCCTAGGAAGGGGACGACGGGGAGCCGGGGAAGACGCGGCAGTGGAAGCCCGTGCATAGAGGAGTACGAGGGTTCACTGGTTCGGCTGCGGTGTGAGGCTGCCGTCGCCGCAGGGCCTGGCCAGCGGTGGGAATAGTAGGGGGCGGTGAGGCCTCCGCGGCAGCACAGCCGGCCACGGGAGGCAGGAGCATGCGGCACGACCGGTACTGCTTTGGGCGGCTGGAGCAAGAAGACCAGAGGTTGAAGAAGCACTACGGCCGTTGGATGGACATCGTACGGTCACTGGAGCTAGAATCGTTCATATTGACTAAAGTTGACAAAGGCCCCCGTCCCAGTCAACTTAGTAGGCCCACAAGTCAGCCTCCCACCATGGTGGGTCCCAGGCAGCAGGGAGAGTATTCATTTTTTTGTGCGTAGTAAGGAAGCACTTCCGGTGGGTCCGAGCTGACAGCGGGGGGAACTTTTTTTTCGCGAAATACGCTGGCCCGTCCGATGGGTCCCAGCAGTCAGGGGGCGAATCATTTTTTTCGCAAAATACGATGGCCCGTCCGGTGGGTCCCCGCTGTCAGGTGGAGGAATAATTATTTTGCGCGTAATAAGGAGGCCCTTCCTTGTGGCTGCCGTGGACCCAACTGTCAGCCTCTCCACGTACAGTCCACGTCCGATGGAAGTCGTTCCTTGACCACGTTGACCACGCCGCGCCGAGAGCACCAGGGCGGTGGACGACGGCGAGGCCTAGGAAGGGGACGACGCCGAGCCGGGGAAGACGCGGCAGTGGATGCACACGCGGAGAGGAGTATGAGGGTTCACTGGTTCGGCTGCGATGCCGTCGCCGCAGAATAACAGGGGGTGTGGGTGAGTGGAGGGATGGCCTGGCCAGCGGTGGGAGTAGTAGGGGGCGGTGAGGCCTCCGCGGCAGCACAACCGGCCACGGGAGGCAGGAGCAGGCGGCACAACCGGCGCTACTTTGGGCGGCTGGAGCAAGAAGACCAGAGGTTGAAGAAGCACGACGGCCGTTGGATGGACATCGTACGGTCACTGCAGCTAGAATCGTTTATATTGACTAAGTTGACAAAGCCCTTGGTACGTCAACTTAGTAGGCCCATAGGCCAGCTTCCGAAACGGTGCGCCCCAGATGTCAGGGGGAGGAATCATTTTTTGGGCGGGTGAAGCTAGAATATCCGAGATTGAAGAAGAAGCACGGCATCCGTTGGATGGACATCCAACGGCCACTGCTGCTAGAACAGTGTGTTGACTATAAGTTGACAAAGCCTTGCATACGCGTCAACTCTGTTTTTTTAGGGGACGCGTCAACTTAGTAAGGCCAGAAGTGTGTGGCAGAGAACTTATAGCCCATTTTAGATTTGTTAGAATGTGTAGCCCATTTTTGAATTCTAATGGAATTTACTGCAGCCCATTTACAGTTTGTTAAAAGTACAGCCCATTTCAACCAACCGTTCAAAACAGAATTCAATAAAATTTCCCACATTTTGATGGGATCCGAAATTTTTTTATCCCGAAATTTCTATTCAGATTAAATACAATTTCAATATAAATTTATATTACGTAAAAATCCAACGAAACATTGCGCTCGCAACAATTAATGAAATTAAAATTTTCAATATCCAAAACTAATATTTTATAAAGTAATCACGTGTTTGGTGCATTTTTTTATAGTTACTGCCCAGTTTTTATAATTACATCCCATTTATTATTTCTTAAAGCCCATTTTCTTGTTAAGCCTAATGCATCCCTCCTAGGAAAGATTTGCAGCCTAGTGGGGCGGAGAATAACAACTTGACCTTGCCTGGGTATTCCTAAAAAAAGTATAGCTGGGCTAGCCATTTTCAGCTTGAAAAAAATTAATATCTGGGCTGGATATCTGGCCTGTGCTGGACGGGCCACAGCCCGCCCAGTTAATACCTGCAGCGATGTTTTCGTTGTTGTTCAGAGGAGAAAAATTAATATCTGGGCTAAACATCGAAAAACTCTGCAGTGCTCACACCTCAAAAACATAAATACTGCTCGAGCTGCTTGGTCCCAGCTGTCGGCCGCTTCTTGTGCAATTCTCTCGTTTATTGACTACTACATAGGTTGACAATGGTGTGGGACCATGATGTCAGGAAACCAGGAGGAAGCAAAATAAATTATATATATATAATAAGGAGGCACTTGCGTACGTGAGGCTATGGACCTGGTGGGTCCCCATTGTCATCCTCTCCAAGTAAAGTCATCCCCTCGCCCGCGCGCGCTTTCCACCCGAAACAGTCAGTGCCGCCCGCCTCGCTTCCCGGTGCAGGCGATTGCTCCGCCTTCAAACGACACAAGTGCCGTCCGTACGTCCATCTGCCGCCCACATTAATGATACGCGGTTGCCGAGGCGGCTACTCGGGCGCCACACGTCCGTCCCTCCGCCCGCCCACCATTGCTATATAAACTGCTGCATCAGCCATAGCCGCAGTCATCCGCATCCGTTCCCTTTCTCCTGTCCACACCACTACTGCCCACCATGGCTTCCTCGCGCTCCAGCGCTCTTCGGGACGGGCGGACGACGGACCACAAGGAGATGGCAGCCATTGGTGCCGACCGGCTGGCCGGCAGGCAGCCGGAGGACGACGACGTCCCAATGGAGAACATGGTAGTCGACGATCCAGCGCCAACCCCCTCCTCCGCGCCATCCTCGCCGGTGCATTGCACCATGACCATCGGCGAGGCCCGTGCCCAATATATGGACAGGGTGAGGCAGATGCGTGAGGAGCAGTTCTGGGAGGCGCAGGCCGACGCCGCCTACAACCACCATCTCCTCCAGGAGCACCTGCAGGCGGAGGAGCAGATCGCCGTGGAGCGGGCGGAGCAGGAGGCGCTGCTCGACTCGTACCGCTCCGCCCGCAAGGGCCGCCTCAAGCGCTGGCGGTACCGCATGCGGGTGGCGGAGGCTGCGGCCGCCTACAAAGAGGCTAGCAAAGAGGGCGATGAAGTGGGCGAGGCGCTGTTTGGCGAGACCGAGGACGAGGCAGAGGACAATGCCGGCTCCGACGAGTCCCCGCTCCGCTGGCGTCGACGAGGCCCCGCGGCGCCAACAACGAGGCAGAGGACACCGCCGGCTCCGCCGAGGCCCCGCCCCGCCAACAACGAGGCAGAGGACATCGCCGGCTCAGCCGAGGCCCCACCCTGCCGGCAACATGGGGGAGGATTTCCACCGCTCCGCTGAGGCGCCGCCCACCGGCAACGAGACAGAGGACATCGCCGGCTCCGCCGAGGCCCCGCCCCGCTGCCAACGAGGCCGCGCTCGGGTCACCGCCGCTCGGGTCCAAGTGAGGCCACCGCTGCTACCCTCCGGTTGAAGCCAAGCTAGGCGGGTTGACCATTGACGGCCGGTTAGCTTCTTTGCGGCGACGTGGAGTCGGAGAGCTGCGCTGGAGAAGAACGCTGCTTCTACTTAACTGCTGGTGCAGTTGGCTGACTGACACGTGGGCCCAACATGCCACATGTCAGTTATGCAACTGCACCTGCAGTTAAGTCACTGAAGCTTCTGTTCGGCTCAGCGGGACACAGGTGGGTAGCTTCGGTTAATTAATTATACCTCCAGCGCACCCCTTTTTAGTTGAAGAATGTATGAAATGTAATGAAATCCGGCATGTTTATATGAAATCCGACCTTGTATGAAAGAATTTATTTCGATTAGTTCGAATTCCTGTATCACTGGCATTGGATGAACATGCAAAACAATACGTACTAGCATTATTCCCAGGGTGATCACCTCGTTTGCAGCAGTTTCACATGTACTCCCTCCGGTCCTTTCTAGTCTGCATACAAGTTTTGTCTGCAGTCAAAGTATCTCTACTTTGACCAATCTTATACAAAAAAGTATGCACTTTCACAATGTGCGGAGTAAAAAGGAACAGAAGGAGTACAAAGAGTTTGAGCAGCTTTTTAGCGTTTCTGTACATTGCAATCAAACACACAGGCCTGGCAATTCATAGAGAACATTCAAAACAATCGATGATTATGCATCTCAGCGACTCACATGTCAGAGGCAATATTTACTTCACAACTAAAGAATAAAGAAAAAATTGATCGACGCTGCTGACAGCAAAGGGCGTCCCATTCAAAAATATCAAACGCATGTCTTGCTAAAATCAATGAGCAAAATTTGACAAGGTTGTCCCATTCCAAAATATCAAATGCCTACGATTGTGGAATGGGCAGGGTTTGCCATCAGTTCGGACATTGACATGGCACCTCGTGCTAAATAAACCAGCTGTTCTTTTTGTGCAGTTCCACCAAAATCAACCAAATTCGCGCGTAGCTTGTATGATTTCGCCCTTATATGTTGCAACGCCTTGAACTTATCGGCACCTCCTTTCTTGTGGTGGAACTGAATGATTCAATGTATTCATGAACATTTTGTGCAGTTCCCATTGAAATCAAGCTGAGCACCCCTGTTTGCACAAATACAAAAAAGTGATTAGTATAAAGCAAATTGTACTATGAATTGACAGTTTCAACAGGCACATACATGGTCCATGTAGAGCACACTTTTAGAAAAGGGACAATTGCATTTTTACCCCTAGTTGGTTCCTACCCACGGGTTTTGTCCTTACTTTTCGAGCTTGCTCAGTTTTGCCCTTACTTTTTCTGTCAAGGTCCCTCAAATGCCCTTTGACCGTTTGATCAAAACTTTGAAAATTCATAACTAATTCATATGAACTCATAAAAATGCAAATAAGATATCAAAATGTTCAGATAAACATTACCTTTATGTGCATATCATTTGCATTCAGGACAAAAGCACCCTTTAAACTACCTGAGGTAATTAATGTTATTAACATTATTAAAAATAAAAAGGTATAAATAATATTTTTTTCATGAATAAAAATTACATGCAAATGTAGGTGATGTTTTCTGAACATCTTGATATCTTATTTGCATTTTTCTGAGTTCGTATCAACTTGTTATGAAGTTTCCAAATAATGGTCAAAGTCGTTAGAACATTCTTAACAAGATGATACGAACTCAGAAAAATGCAAATAAGATATCTGGATGTTCAAAAAACATCACCTACATTTGCATGTAATTTTTATTCATGAAAAAAATATTGTTTATACCTTTTTATTTTTAATAATGTTAATAACATTAATTACCTCAGGTAGTTTAAGGGCTGCTTTTGTCCTGAATGCAAATGATATGCACATAAAGGTAATGTTTATCTGAACATTTTGATATCTTATTTTCATTTTTCCGAGTTCATATGAATTAGTTATGAATTTTCAAAGTTTTGGTCAAACGGTCAAAGGGCATTCAAGGGACCACGACGGAAAAAGTAAGGGCAAAACTGAGCAAGCTCGAAAAGTAAGGGCAAAACCCGTGGGTAGGAACCAACTAGGGGTAAAAATGCAATTGTCCCTTTAGAAAAATGGAACTCACCAGAAAGAATCCTAGAACAACATTGTACTCGCGCATCACAGCAAAAAAATGGAGATTTGTCAGTCCTTCTGAGCTGAAGTTAGTTTGGTCTTGTGGGGAGTAATGTAACCATCCTTCAACTGCTCCTTCTGATGAGAAGATAGACAGGGCTTCTTCATCCTAGCATAATCAGAACTAGTCACTTCACGTACTCCAAATTCTTCTTCAGAGGCAGATGATCCTGTTGTGCAAAGACAAGAGGACTACTAAATGCTAGCATCCCTGTTTGCTCGAAAAAAAGGAAAGGAAATATTTAAAACAGCATAGATGAAGCACTTCTCAAGGACAATACCACTTTTTCATGATAGTATATAAACAGTAGCACAACACCAATAGAGATGACAAAGCTCAATCATATGGATGAAATCAGTGGGCGAGTACCAACCTTTGTCAGGAGGCTTATTGTGTAGAGCATACAGATGAAGCACTTCTCCGGAACCATCTGTTGCTATCTACGGTGGTGGCCATGCTTACTATATACTCCTCGATTAGTTTAATGTTTCCAACATCTTCTTGTGCAGTTCCACTAAAATATATGGTATCTTCAAAGAAGATCCCTGTTTGCACAAGTAGAGATAATTGCATATTACATTAAGAGTGGCATCAAATCAGTGGCAAAACAATTGCTCGTTCCAGCCATAGCAATAAATTAAGATGCAAAACTATATCATTACTTGTGTCATCACAGTTCCAGTGCTTCATTACAGCACCGGGAGTTGATTTTTGTTTTTCTTCCGCTTGTTCCTCCCCTTCATCACTTGGTTCAATAACAGACAAGCTTCGCCTTCAATGTAAGATTTGGCATGTCAATTAGGGAGCACAAGTATAGTACTAAACTTAATTTTCTGATGAAAGTGGCAAAATACAGGCCAGCAGTTGTGAAATATCCTTATCTTACCTCAATGGGATATTACGGTGCACATACAGATTGGAAGTCTTGTCTCCATTTGTGCAGTTCACTAAAATCAAGCAACATTATTGTACAAGTAGCACAACATATGAAAGCACACTGCAGAATCATGTGAAAGAAGGCTAGTACTGACCTCTCATGATGCGGAATTCAAACAACTCACAAGAAGAAGATCTGAACCAAATTCGCCTTAACGGATAGGAAGTAAGATCTCCTCTTGCGCAGTTCCACTAAGATCAAGCAATCAAGCAACGTTGTCGGTGTGACATTTTGGTTGAACTGCACAAAACACTCTTAAAACAAAAGTGTTTTGTGCAGTGCAACAAAAGGTCACAATGGCAACGAGGTGAAGTAGATAACCCTGTTTACACAGAGGTGCAAAGGAAACAATTAGTGGTCAATAACGGTGGATGACACAGAAGCCAACAAAAAGAAGCATCTACCTTATCTAAATGGGAAAGAAAGCAAGACAGTAGCATTTCTCAAACGGTGGCATTGATTAATATTAACATAGAGATTATATTAACAATAAAATTCGTTAAACATGTAATTTGCTTTTAACTGTGGCATTGCATCAATTTTCCAGCGGCATTATTAGAGGGTGTTTGTTTACAGGGACATTTTGGTGTAGGGAATAAAAAAACTCCGTGTCAGTCCCATCTAAACCAAACAGGATGGACTTTTAGGGACTAAAAGTGGGCATTTGGGACTAAAGAAAGAAGACCCCGAGGGAGTCTTTTTGGGACTTTTTCCAACAGTTGCCCCTGCCACGCATCGCACCTTGTCTCTATTAGTTCATTACTAGGGGTAACATGGTCTTTTAGCATGTCATTTAATAACCTCTAGTCCATGTTTTGTCCCTGGAACCAAGCAGGTAGGGACTAGGGAGTTTTTAACCAAATAGGGCCTTAGATTAACAACAGCTAATGAGTTGCACGGGACAGTGGACGCACCAGCACCATGTGCATCTACCGATGTACTGTGGTCATGCACAGTCTGTTGCAACAAAGAACAAACAACCAAGGAGCATATTTGTGTTGGTCCCAGTTTTGTTATCTTTAGACACCTTTCCCTATGTGAGCGCAGCAAATCTAGTCCTGCTCAAACTCTACAGCCTTGTCCCTTCCTTTCCTTTTTGAACTAGTACTTTTGCCCCTTCCTTTCCTCTTTGAACCACGTCCTAGATTTATGTGATACAACTTTCCCCACTACTTTCCCCCATTCCTTTCCTCTTTGAACCACGTCCTAGATTCATGCTATACAACTTTCCCCCTTCATTTCCTCTTTGAACCACGTCCTAGATTCATGCTATATACAACTTTTCCCACTACTTTCCCCCACTCCTTTCCTCTTTGAACCACGTCCTAGATTCATGGTACACATGCAGCTAGAGCAATGCATGTGGAGTAAGTAAATTATACCTTAAGGTTCTTGGGGCGTGGTTCGGTGGGCGACGGGATGGCGGCGAAGAAGAAGGGGTCGGAGGCCCTCCCACGCCGCCGCTGGGTGGAAAGTGAACAGCTGCGCCGGTAGTCCCTCGCCGACGGCGACAACGTTAAGCCTCCTTCCCTTCCCGGCGGACGGATCCTGCCGGCTCTTTGAGCATCAGTGAGGGGAGAGAGAGGCCAACGAAGTCTTGCTTAGATCTAGAGAGGGCGAGAGAGTGTGAAGAGAGCAACTACAAGCGCTGAGGCTCTAGCGGGAGAGGGCGAGAGAGTGTGAAGAGAGCAACTACAAGTGCTGAGGCTCCAGCATGTATATATATACTGGAGAGAGAGTGTGAAGCGTGCAAACACTAGAAAACATTTTGACCAGTCAAAGAATCCTCCTGGCACAAATTATGCTCAAGTGTAGTTATCGAACCCGAGACCTCAAGTTTGATGGGCGAACAGGCTAACCAGCTACACAACCCTCCCGTTATGTTCAGCGAGAGGGAAATAACCTTTTATACATTCCTGCATTCGTGTGACAAGCATGCCGTGTTTTTTTGTGTGTGTGGGAGTCATTGGGATTTCAATCATAATCGTGTCATGTGGCTTTGGTGGTAACACTATCCACAGTGGTGTAGAAATAATGCAGCCTTAGTCATCTTACCTCTCTCCATGTAGTACGTTGGGTCCCACCAGTCAGAGGGTGAAACAAACAAATTAATAAGAAAAATTAAAAGCGCCAGCGGTGTATATTACCTCACACATCTCGCTACTGCTCGGGAACACTGTCCAATTGATCCCTCTGTTCGCTCACGTACTATTTTAAGTGAATCCTTATTATAACATGCACACAAATTTTGGGCACTTGTATTCGACTTAAGTCAGTGTGCCACCGTATCTCGTATACTTACTACTCCCTCCGTCTAGGTGTAATAAGTCACGTTAGAAGGTGCAACGGGACCAAGGTGCATGCGTGTGTGTGTGTGTGTGTGTGTGTGTGTGTGTGTGTGTGTGTTTAACAACATGTGTGTGTTAGAGAGAGCGACAGATCGACCTACTCCTACAAAGAGATGTTGTGTAGTGTACGATTTTAGCTGCGAGAGTCGGTGCATCCTCTCGTTTCCGGGCGTGTCCGGTAGGGACATGCGGACAGCTGCCACACCCGCTCCTGACCAGCCTGGCCCACCCAAAGCCCCTCCATCGCCCGCGCGCGCTTCCCGCCCGAAACGGTCAGTGCCGCTCCAAAGAATCGGTGCCGCATTCATGCCCGGGCAGAGCGGACGCGACCTCTCACTGGCGCAAGAGTGATGGTTGCTTCGTCCGTCCAACTTACTACTGGGTCTATGTGATTTGATGGCTCATTGGTCTTTATTACTGAGGTGGTAGGACTGCTGGATGTCCCACGCTTTCGGCGAAAGGAGGTACTACTACTAGATTACAATTTTCTCCATTCTTACAGCGGAGGCGTGCAAGAGCAGTGAAAACACGCAGGCTCAGTGATTACATGGCCCACCTCACAGTATCACCGTGCGACACCTAACACTTTACATAGTACTCCCTCCGTTCCTAAATATTACTAGATGAGTCCCCGCGCGTTACCGTGGAACAGCGGTATATCTCTGTGCGTAAAATTATCGATTTCATAGAACTAAAAAACTCTATAACCGCATGACAAATGTGGTAGCCAAACTAAATAAACTCCCATCATCATTTAGATCATCCCACGTAAGGAAAAAAGATCAGCCAACTCCTACTGCATAATGGGATTATATTTTTCTTTTTGACATGTTAATGGGACTTAAAAGCTCACTTACATGCATGCTACCGGTGCATGCTTGCATGCATACATGTTGATGTGACTTAAAACCCACTCACATGCATGTGCCACGGTATTTCTGCATGCTTGCATGTGGCTTAGTGCGGAGCCTCTCAACGTCTAGATCAGACGGCTATTATGGACTGATTTACTTCATCTAACGGCTACATCAATTTTGATGATGTGGCTCAAGGAGAGGATAGAGAATTCCTAGTAGTGGGGGCTAGCTATTACTAGTAGATAAGTCTTTGTAGAGATTCCACTACATACGGAACAAAATGAATGAATCTACACTTAAAATGCATCTATATACATCCGCATGTGGTTCATGGTGAAATCTCTACAAAGACTTATATTTAGGAACGGAGGAAGTACTAGTATAGTACGTACTGTAATTTATCAGCAAGATAAATTTGTACAATGCAATGAAGCTTCCAGCTTCTGTTACATGTATCTTGCGTCCGAGGTTGCCCGTTGCAACATTTCATCAAATACAAAGGAGACTAACATGCATGTTATTGCATCTCAATGATTGACAGATCATAGCAAATATGTACACCCTCCGTTCCAAAATAAGTGTCTCAACTTTGAGCAAACTTTAGTACAAAGTTGTACTACTACTAAAGTTGACACTTATTTTGGAACAGAGGCAGCTAAAGAAAAAAATGATCCATGCAGTCCCTAGCCCTTGAACCGTGAACCCTGACCAGGCTTCAATTTGCTGGCAACGTTCGAGCTTCCTAATAAATGAAGTTTGCAACCTTTTAACCATCGGATCATTTTGTGCAGTTTCACCAAAATCGAGATGAGCATCCCTGTGGCAAAGAAATTGAAGAAGCGTGATTAGAATAACATTACCGGGACTAGTTGATGAGACATAAACTCATCACAAATACAGTACGTAGAAGCCAGTAGAGGTATGTGCAGGGCAAAGAAGTAGAGAAATATCCACAGGGAGTGATGTGGGCAGCTGGAGCAGTGGTGCAAGCCGGCTGTAAAGGGAGTTGTACCTGAGGGACGTAGCTCAACCTTGAGGAGGGCGGCGGGAGGCAGCAACTGCCCACGTCGCGGCAGTGAGCAAGGGACGAAGGCAACCTCACCGGCTTTGTGAGAGAGAACGGCGGGGACCCCTGATCGGGACGTGCCGACAGTGGGTTTTCGCCGTCGGCGACGACCACCGCATCTACACTAAGCATCCACCCCTTCCCCAAGCGGACGTGATCCGCCGGGATGTTAGAGATGTGGCCACAGTCTTTTTGTGCGAGAGAGTGTGAAGAGAGCAACCCCAGCAAGCAACCGTGTAGGCTGGCCCGTCCTGACTATGTATATAGTGGAGCGATTTCCTTTTCTCTCCATATGAACCTATCATATTGCGTTCGTGCCACTGAAGAAAAAAAACTTTATTTATAAATGACGCGGTACCTACTACTCGTTCTCCTATAACCTTGCGCTTGGCATCTCCAAAATATTAACCTTGCGATTGGCTCTTCGCCTCTTCGGGAAGTCGAGCAATAATGGTAGTGCAGTATATATCGTTCTGGCTATATGAGATCGAATGAATTGCTGCACGTCCACCACGTGGGCGAGGGTCGAGGGGCGAGGGAGAGTGTTACATATGGAGCAAAATGAGTGAATCTACACTCTAAAATACGTCTATATACATCAGTGTTTGGAGTATGTACTAGTAGTTCATATTGAAATCTACTAAAGGACATATATATTCCGAACAATATGATATAATCTCTATAACCAAGGTAGTAGGGACGAGGAGTAAACGGAGGGAGTAGTAAATTTTTCTCCTCGTCCTGCGAGCCACCGCGCGCATGGGCGAGGGAGCGGGCGTAAGGCAGAGCAAGCTTCACCTCATCCTGCGAGCCACCGCGCCCGTGAGCGGGGGAGACGGCGTACTAAGCAAGCTTCTCCTCGTTCTGCGAGTTGACGGGACACATCAAAAGTACTCCAGTGTAAAGAGCCTTGCCTCTAAGGTAGGCCCCACATGGTTTGCCTCTTTTTTTAACATAACACGTCAAGTCGCAATTTGTTTGTTCACCCGTGGTAGACAATCCTCCCTCCACCAAGTGGACAACCAGTACACGTGCCAAATTACCACGTGGGCTGCCTTTTTCGTACAGAAATGAGCTCCACCGTGTACCCGCGCGGGTGTGGTTGGGAAAGAGACGGGAGTACGTTCGCCGTGCATGCACCTCTTCTCTTCGTGCACGTCCCCCACATACATGGGTGTGTGTGAGAGATACAAACCGCGTTCGTGAGTTTTTTTGTTTTGGGGTGGGGTGGGGTGGGGGGTTGATTTCGTGAATTATTTGTGCGAATATGTGTCGATGACATCTCAAACAAAATTTTGCATGCAATGTGTGTGAAATGGAGGCCTATCCATATCATACATAGAGGGTCGGGCAATCCACGAGAAGAGAGGGAGGGGTCATAGCTATCGATAGAGTCGAAGAGAGGATCAAGTGGGTGGGTGCGAGATCGATGAAGAGAGCCATCGAAATTGTGTGTGTGTGCAAGTCAAAGATATAGGGCGACTGGCCTACCGGAACGTTAGAGGGCACATGTCAAGTTTGTGTGTGGCAGGGAGACATGACTAGAGCGCTCGATGTATCGGTCTGTGTGGGGGGGGGGGGGGAGGGGGTGGGGGGAGGGGTAGGCAGAGGCCTAACTATAGAGGTAGAACGACTCGTATATGTGTTGAGAAGGAGAGACCCAACTATGTCTTGAGGGAGATCGGTCGACATCCATACATAACTGAAGGACGGGAAATATGATGGGACAGAGAGAGAGAGAGAGAGAGGAGAGAGAGAGGGAGGGAGAGGGAAGGAGAGGGGTAGAGTGCTGGATGGGTGATGGAGTTGCTTCTCGAAGATGGTGGGAGAGGCCTACTAGACAAACTGAGGGTGGAACTGCAATGTTATCAATAAGAGTGGGGATGTGTTTCTGTGTGTGCCTGTGCGTGATAGATCTGTCGGGACGCATCCATGGATGATGAAGGGGAACCATGTGTTTGGTAAGCAAACCTAACTAGATCGGTAGATCAATTGTTGTTTGTCGGAGGAAGGGAGAGACACAACTAATGAGGTAGATCGATTGACGTGTGGGTAAAAATGAGTTATAAGGACCTAGCTAGCTATATGTATAGCGAGAGATCGGTCGGTGTACGTCCATTTGTTAGAGGCAAATAAGGCCCAGCGAGACGGATAGACAGAGAGAATGGAGCTAGGAGGTGGTGCGAGAGGCCCTACTACTAGCTAGATAGGGGGAGGAGTGTGCGGTTGCGAGATCGATGAAAAGTAGGGGCGAGAGTTTACACGTGTGTCTGACCGTATGAGAGACACGAGGCAAGGACACATAAAGGAGGAGATTGAAGGTGTGTGTGTATGTTGTAGGCAGGCATCGCTGGAGAGGTTTATCGATCGGTGTGTGTCGGAAAGGAGTTGTGGAGACTCTGGGAGAACGACCTAAAGAAAAAAATGAATGTGCCCGGTGGATAGAATTCCGAGGGAGGGGGAGGGCGAGGAGGGCGTGTGCATGCACGAGAGAAAGTTAGTGGTAGCTACAAAGGTTAGAGGATTGTGTGGGTGTAAGAGACTAACAAAGATCATAATTTGATATGAAAGCAGATTCATATATTTGAATTGGAGATCATAGTGTTTTAAACATTGCATGCATGAATATAGCGGTGATACACGTGCTGTGCACATGTTATACCATAATGTGATAATGCATGGCGTTTGCAACTCACAGCTAAATGCCGAACACTCTAAACCATACTATACATCAAACAATCTCACATTTTATTTGAATTTGTGATAATGTGTGGCGTTTGCAGCTTACAACTAAATATCGAACAATCTAAACAATACTATATATCGAACATTCTCACATTTTATTTGAATTTGTGGTAATGTGTGGTGTTTGCAACTCACATCTAAATACTTGTAGGCGTAGGGGGCGGGGCACCATACATAATGTGATAAACACATTATACATATGAGACATGGTTTAGATTATGAAGATCTAGCTAGAGCTAGAAATGTAATGTGATTTGAAATCAAAATAAAGTGGATTCAAAAAATCTAGTTCGAGTTCATATAGTACACATAGTTCATATGTAACTTGAGACTAATCATGTGGTGTGCTGTGAAGATAATACACAAACGATGGTTTAACTTGACAATAATGATGATTGTAGATCTTATTAAAACAGAGAAACGAATTCAAATGCTTTGACTTCACGGCAATCATTACTGTAGATCTTATTCAAATAGAGAAACGAATTCAAATTTAGTTCATATTGAAGCGGTAGTATATACATTTGGAATGCACTAAAACGTTCATTTGAGTAGTAGGTTGCATGCATTATACACGTAGCGAAATATTTTAATTGAACATAACATGAATTCAAAGTTTTGAATGACATTTGTAGTGCGCATTGATTTGGTACAGTACACGTTAGGCTTGTCCGGAAATTTCAACCCGCGCCTTGTTAGCCCGAAATATTTAAGATATATCTTTGTCTCGTTGTGCTCCGAGAACTCCCTCCATCTCAACCCGCGCCTTGCTATTCCGACAACGCGCACGAAAACTCCCACCTCCTGTGAAATCCCGACACGCGAAATGCCCGTGGTACCCCTGAACCGAAAGAACCGCCTCAAATCGGTGGGGGTACTTTCATAACTTACCCCACATTCCGGACAAGCGCGTCTCTAAGCCATGGTTCCCCACTGCCATCCCATCCGCCCACCCATTCGTGCACCGAGGCCGCGAAAACCCGCGACGAAACCCCACACCCTGCTCCGTCCGCCACCCAGCCGGAGCCTCTTCCCCGACGATGTCGTCCACAGCAACACCTCGACGTCCCTCATCCACCGTACCGGATGAGGATCCGTCGTCGACCTCATCGTCCCGCCGGTTCAGCCACCCCTCCTCCACCTCCAAGGAGCTGCTGCCACCTCCATTCCCACACCGCCGTCTTCACCTGCACCATCGGAAGAGCATCATCATCACCGTTTCCTTGGATGAAGCTGCGGCCTAATCGGCGCCACCAAATAGGTTGTACACTAATCGCCGCATTTTCTTCTTGATTCGATCTCACGGTGCTGCCGCCGCTCGGTCCCGAGCCGACACGGCGCGACATCCATGGCGGCGTCGCCGGCCACTTCCTCCACGGTGTCGCTCCCTCGGTGGCGACGTCCACATCAGTAGGAGCTGGTGCTGCTTTAGCTCTCGCTTGCGCTGCTGCTCTGCTCTTGCTCTCGGTCCCCTTCCTGGTCTGCTCTTGCTATTGCTCTGGCTTGCGCTGCTGCTCTCGCTCTTGCTCTTGCTTGCGATGCTGCTCCGATTTAGCTACACTTCAGTCGACTCAATCAACTTTTGGGTCAGTCGATTTTCAGGGGGTGGGGGGGGGGGGCTCGCCGGGGTAAAGGAAGAACCAGCCGCAGCGGGGAGGGGGGCTCGCCGGAGAGGTACCCCACTATCTATCTTAGGGTTCAGGATGGGGACGGTGGTCACCGGCGGTGGAGGGGCGTTGGCGAGGCGGTGGCGTGGGGATCGCCGGAGAAAAAGCTCGGCACGGGGGGGGCTAGAGGGATGGCCGGGGCGGCGGCGGACAGGCGGTGGGGAGTGTTTTCGGGGCGGGAAGGGCGGCGCACCGTCGGCCGCGGGCGGCGGGGGGTTGCTGTTTGGCCGGTGGTGGCTGGCGGCTCAGGGGGTGGAGGTTGAAGATGAACCACAGGCCCTTGATTTCGTATCCAACGGCTGCAAAATCGACTGACCAGAGATGAAAAAGTCAGTCGACCGACGTGTAGCCTCACCTTGCTAGTGCGTTCAGTTTCGACAGCAAAATTCAGTTTCGGCAGCAAAATTCAGTTTTGACAGTTAAGTTAAGTTTTGACAGTTAAGTTCAGTTTCGACAGTTAAGTTCAGAGATGAGCGGCTGATGTATTTTACATCTAGCACTTTGTGGTTATGTATTTTAGTCATGTATTGGAGATGCTATTAGAATCCCACTCAGGTTAACGTTGTTCGTTGTCTCTCTTGTCCAGCTTCAGCCTCGGCGTCGTACAACTCACCGGAGCTGCTCCAACAACGAAACCCTCCATCATAGCGGAGCAGTACCTCGGGCTCCATCTCCAGACGCCTAAGATCTTCTTCCCCTCCTCCGACAGCAAAGTCAGCCGGAGCATCCTCACCGGCCAACCCAATCACGCTGAGCTCGACATGGCTTCGCCAAAGAGGTTGTACACTTGTTGCATCTCTTTTTTACTCTACATGTTATATATATTGTCCACTGAGCACACGGATTTGTTCCTTTAGTGTCTCCTTGAAAGAAAAAACGTAGGAATTTTAATTTTCACTTGTCCCCCTTTTCAAATTCCTATTCATGAAGCACAAGACTAAGAGATAGTAGCATAATAGCATTATAACCGTACATTTTCTTGTGGTTTGACTTAATCTCACCATGCTTCTTTGCATCCTATGATCTTCCAATTGTTGTGAATCAAACACCCAGATTGGCAGAAATCCTGTGTTTTTAAATTCTCTGTTTTGCACGTGCATTCCTATCCTATTCCTGTCTATTTCCTATCCCTGCATTGTTGGAATCCTCCAATTCAAACGAGCCCTTACAGAATTACTTCTCTTACAGATAGTTTTCAAAGAAAACCTTGCGTGGTTTGTCCCGCTCCTGTTGTGCCGTCGTCCACCACAGCTCAGTTGCTCCAACGACAGAAGGGTCCAGCACAGCAGGGATCCGGCCTCCAGACTGTCTTTCGCCGCTCAGATCTTCTTCCCCGCCGCTGGCAGCCATGAAAACTGCATTACCATCATCAACCGAGCAGATGACCTCGAGGACTACACGGGTCCGCAAGAGAGGTCGCACTCTTTCGTGTCTGCTTACGTTATGCATCGCTTAATATTACATGCTACTTTATCGTCCTGTTCACCGATTAGACTCTGAGTCAGCTCCAAACTAATGGTCAAACTTGAGTTTTTAAATGGTTGTGGGGTACATATCGGGGCTGCTATCAATAGTATCTATCTACTATCTGGTTAATCTCCGGTGTCTACTATGAGTTTCATGTTGGGTGGGAAACAAACAGTAAAGAAGCCATTATCTGTATTTTTTAACTGAAGCCATTATCTGCCTGCTATTATTGGTTTTGGGTCTATCCACAGGTTGCTACCATCACTCTGGATTTCTGCATGCACTCCTTACATAATCTCACTATGTTTTATTCCTATGCATGACAGTTATTGTAAACAATGGAACTGAACATGTAGAGCAAAAGAAACGAGCCTTGCGTGGCAATAAAATTTCATGCAGACGTCGCTCCATGGTAGGCGCAAAGGCAGCCCCCCTCCACGCATTTCGGATTGTAATCGAGAGGAAGATATCTGTTCTGAGGGGGATTCAGAAGGAGAAGACAACTCCTATTTACCCCCTGAGGTCTTCGCTCTAACTTGGCATGCTGATGTTGGTTATATCATGCATATGGTGTCTTGCATTGCTTACTTTATACATCAAATATTTCATCTGCTTAGTTTAGACATCCTTTGTGCGAATGCCATCTATTTAGTTTATTCATCATTTATGTGAATTATGCAACGCCATCTTATTTAGCCAGGCATCATATATGTGAATTTTGCAATGCTATCCTGCTTAGCCAGTCATCTTATATGTAAATTATATCAGGCCATCCTTATTTTCGTTACATATTACATTTGTCAACAATGTTAGTACATTCAACTGCTCTTCGTGTGCATCAGCCATTTGACACGGTGATGGCAAATTCTGGAGTGAAAACAAGGTCTTCAGAGCAGACTATGCTATCTGACGAAGCGCATATCTCGCTGGTTACGGATAGCTCCTTAGAGGAGGATTCAGAGACAGATGACCAGTCCTATCCCCCCCCCCCCGAGGTGTATGCTCTAACTTGGCAGGGTTATGTTGCTCATATCGTGCGTATGGTGTCTTGCATTGCTATGTCATTTGATTAGTTTAGACATGCTTTGTGTGAATGCCACCTGTTCAGTGTCTAATTACCATATATGTGAATTATGCATTGCCATCTTGTTGCAAGACATTATATATGTGAATACAATGCTATCTTGTTGCAAAGGCATTATATATGTGAATTATGCAATGCCATGCTGTTTAGCCAATCATCATGTATGTGAATTATATCATGCTATCATTTTTTTGTATTACGTGTTCCATTTGTCGACAACGTTTGTATATTCAACTACTCTTCCTGTGCATCAGCCATTTGAAGCGGTGATGGAAGTATCTGGAGTGAAAACAAGGTATTCAGAGCAGACAATGCTACCTGCTGAAGCAGACATCTTGCTGGTTACAGAGAGCTCCTCAGAGGAGGATTCAGAGACTGATGACCAGTCCTATTTCCCCCCTGAGGTCTATGCTCAAACTTGGCAGGGTTATATTACCTATGTCATGCATGTTGTCTTGCATTGCTTAGTTTTTACATCATATATGGATTGCCATCTGCTTACTTGCTTACTATATAAATCATACATTTGAATTATATCATGCCATCATGTTTACATAGTACATACACATCATCTATATGAATTATGGCATGGCAACCCATTTAATAAAGACATCATATAGTTATATCATCTCATCCTGTTTAGTGTTTACAGTCATCATATTTTGAATTATGGGATTCTATCCGTGAATGTATGTGAATTATGGCATGCCAACCTATTTAATAAACACATTATATAGTTATGTCATGTCATCCTGTTTACATAGTCTCATATTTTGAACTATGTCTTTCCATCTTTTTTAGTTAGCCATCATAATGTGAAATTGTGTCATGCTATTCTGTTTAGTTAGCCATCATATATGTGAAATTGTGTCATGCTATCCTGTTTGGTTAGACAACAGAAATATGAATTATTTCATGCCCTCTTCTATTCCCCACTATCCATTGCACCTGTCTATCATACAATGTCTATACTTTCAATTACTTTTCTTGTTTATCAGCCATTTGAATTGGAGAGCGTGATGGCAGTATCTAAGGGAGTAACAACACGGTCTTCAGAAAAGATAGTGCTACCAGTTGATGCAGATAGAACCACGGTTGTACTTGCCCAAGGACCAAATCCACCACACATAACCAGCTACACCCCTTCTAACCCCAACCCCGGCAGATAGTAACCCAGTTCCAGTTGACACAACACCGTCTCCACCACAGAGCACCCAAACACGAGCAGTTAGTAAGGGAACTGCAGTGCCCAAAGCACGAGGACCACCACTCCGAATCCCAACTCAACGCTTGAAGGAGAAGAAGATTTGTTCTCAGGTCAGGTTCTATAGCTATGGTTCATACTCCTTTGCTCTTGCATTACTGTATTTACTCATACCAACTATTTTCAAATTTTAAGGATGGAATTGAAACTCCAATGGCGCAACAGGTATGTTTTAAACCTGTTTCATTAACTGGTTTGCTGTTGTAACCTGCTCTATGTTGATTTCAGTTTCAATTGAATAAACAGTTATGTTCTCATGTCATGCACATTGCAAGTGTTGTTATTGCTCTATAGTTACCCACACTTATATTCTGTCTATTCTGCTTTGTCTTGAACAAATATTATTTGAACTGTGTCTCTATCTTGATTTGGCAACAAAAACTAGAATGATATAGACCATAAAGTGACCATGGTACATAGATATATGTTTGTTTCATGCTGTTATCCTGTCCACTTTACTACTGAACTCATTTACCAAAATGAGTTTCATATACAACATGGTAAACATGTGATGTGTCTGCTTGTTTCTCTTTTAGAATGCGGACAAAATATTGGAGAACAGTACCGCGTTATCCAATGGTAAAGGAAGTAATGCAGATAAGGTTCAAGATAGTGAGACATCCCTGTTGGTCTCCAAGAAAGCTGATAAAAACTATCTTGATGACAGTGAGGGAACCCAAAAGTCATGTCTTGATGTAGTGTTCGAGTTACTGGCCACTACTGCTGGCACAAGCTCTTCGAACTCGCTGCCTGAATCAGTTCGTCTTCTCGAGTCTCAACTTCAAGTTGAAAGACATCGATCAGATGTGCTGCGACAGGAAGCTGAAGGACTGAGGAAGTCCATGCAGATGCATATTTTCTGGTGCAACAAGAAGCGCTGGAGGATTTAAGCGCCAAACAAGAGAAAGTTAATAAGCTTGCTAAGCATCTTGCCAGCATTATGGGTACCCAGGATATTGTTTCTTGGGATCTTCTGAAGTGGTTTCAGTTCTGGATTTGTTTTGCTGCGGCGTTTATTTGCGCTGGTCGCCAACTTTGACAACCAGTGTATATGATATGCTGCTTTGTTCCCTATATTTGCACTGGTGGCGAACTTTGATGCCCAGTGGATGTAATATGTGTAATAGCCGTGATAGCCTAGCGTTAGTTGCTTGCTTATTTCCTTCCTTGTTGTCTTGTTTATTTGTTTGCTTGTAGTCATTGCAGTTCTTTTTCCGCGGTTAGCTAGTGGCTGCAATAACCTATTTTTTAAAACTAGGCCACAATAACCATGGGCTAATATTTACTGTAGTGACACTGGGCCTCCTACTGGCCGTAGAAACAGTGGGCCTTCTACGGGCCGTAGAAACAATGGGCCTTCTGCGGGCCGTATCATCAATGGGCCTTATACGGGCCGTATGACCGATTGGCCAAACATGGGCCAAACAGATTGCATTATGGCTGTAAACGGGCTAGAGTTGGAATCGTTCATTCATGGGCCGGCCATAACGGGCCATCGTTAATAGGCCGTATTTGATGATGCTATGAAAACGTCCCAACGTATTAACGGACCACAAACGGGCCGACTGTAACCACGGGCTGAATTTGGCCCACAAGCAGAAAATGACAGTAACGGGCCGTAAGTAAACGAATGCTGGAAATGAGCCCAAGAATAAATGGGCTCTGAGAAGGCCGAAAGATAACATGGCTGGAAACGGCCCAATGGAATAACGGGCCATTAATGGGTATAAAGTGATACACTGTTCATTACGGGCTAGTTTCACCACGGGCCGTTAATGGGTGTAAAGTGATACACTGTTCATTACGGGCCAGTTTCACCACGGGCCGTTAATAGGCCAAGAGTTACATAGGGCCTCATATGGGCCGAAAGACGTCATGGGCCATACATGCGCCACAAGTGAAAACGGGCTGGAATCATATTGGATGGCCTAGATGACGCTACTGGGCCTAATTCGGATAGGGCGTAACGGGCCTTGGGTTAGCGGGTTGTAAATGGGCTATATGCGAACAGGCCGTTAACAGGCTTTCCATGGGCCGGCCCGCCACCTTTTTACCAAGTCAAACGGGCCGGTCTTTTCACAGGAATGGGCCTCTGTTGGGCCGTGCCACGTGTCGACGTATCATAGGCGCCTTCCGTCCAATGAGTGGATGACATCTGTCCCAACGATGAGCCGACACGTGTTTCCTCTAGCCAATGATGATTTTACACGTGGAAAATCCCCATTGGTCGGGGCTGTTAACGGGTTATCAGATCCAAAACCCGACCCGATAGCTTAACGGCGTTCCGTTACGGTGGATGCCACGTGTCGGTCACCCTTGACGAAAGCACTTCTGTGACGCGTGATTTATCGTCATGGATGTGGACACTTCCGTGATGATAATTTTGGTAATGTCATGGAACACTTCTACGACAGCACAGGTATGACTATCTTGATTCTGTCATAAATTTTTCATGGATGTACATGCATGACAAAAAACGCGACCTACTGTGACAAACACGTATCATCACGGAAGTGTATTTTTTTGTAGTGACATCAAGTCTGGTACACAGCATTGCATACATGATAGAACCTATGGCCGAAGCATAGGGAATGACTTTCATTTTCTCTCTATCTTCTGAAGTGGTCGGGCATTGAGTCTGACTCAACTTCACACCTTGTAACACAGGCAAGAACCCTTTCTTTGCTTGATCCATTTTGAACTTCTGTAAAACTTTTTCAAGGTATGTGCTCTGTGAAAGTCCAATTAAGTGTCTTGATCTATCTCTATAGATCTTAATGCCTAATATATAAGCAACTTCACCGAGGTCTTTTATTGAAAAACTCTTATTCAAGTATCCTTTTATGCTATCCAGAAATTCTATATCATTTCCAATCAACAATATGTCATCCACATATATATTAGAAATGCTACAGAGCTCCCACTTACTTTCTTGTAAATACAGGCTTCTCCAAAAGTCTGTCTAAAACCATATGCTTTGATCACACTATCAAAACGTTTATTCCAACTCCGAGATGCTTGCACCAGTCCATAAATGGATCGCTGGAGTTTGCACACCTTGTTAGCATCCTTTGGATCGATAAAACCTTCAGGTTGCATTATATACAACTCTTCTTCCAGAAATCCATTCAGGAATGCAGTCTTTACGTCCATTTGTCAAATTTCATAATCATAAAATGCAGAAATTGCTAACATGATTCGGACGGACTTAAGCATCGCTACGGGTGAGAATGTCTCATCGTAGTCAACTCCTTGGACTTGTCAAAAACCTTTTGCAACAAGTCGAGCCTTGTAGACAGTAACATTACTGTCAGCGTCAGTCTTCTTCTTGAAGATCCATTTATTCTCGATGGCTTTCCGATCAATGGGCAAGTCAACCAAAGTCCATACTTTGTTCTCATACATGGATCCCATCTCAGATTTCATGGCCTCAAGCCATTTTGCAGAATCTGGGCTCATCATCGCTTCCTCATAGTTCGTAGGTTCGTCATGGTCAAGTAACATGACCTCCAGAACTGGATTATCGTACCACTCTGGTGCGGATCTTACCCTGGTTGACCTACGAGGTTCAGTAGTAACTTGATCTGAAGTTACATGATCACCATCATTAGCTTGCTCACTAATTGGTGTAGGAGTCACACGAAGAGATTTCTGTGATGAACTACTTTCCAATAAGGGAGCAGGTATAGTTACCTCAACAATTTCTACTTTCCTCCCACTCACTTCTTTCGAGAGAAACTCCTTCTCTAGAAAGGATCCATTCTTAGCAATGAATGTCTTGCCTTAAGATCTGTGATAGAAGGTGTACCTAACAGTATCCTTTGGGCATCCTATGAAGACACATTTCTCCGATTTGGGTTCGAGCTTATCAGGTTGAAGCTTTTTCACATAAGCATCGCAGCCCCAAACTTTAAGAAATGACAACTTGGGTTTCTTGCCAAACCACAGTTCATAAGGTGTCGTCTCAATGGATTTAGATGGTGCCCTATTTAACGTGAATGCAGCCGTTCTCTATAGCATAACCCCAAAACGATAGCGGTAAATTAGTAAGAGACATCATAGATCGCACCATATCCAGTAAAGTACGATTACGACGTTCGGACACACCATTACGCTGTGGTGTTCCGGGTGGCGTGAGTTGCCAAATTATTCCGCATTGTTTCAAATGAAGACCAAACTCGTAACTCAAATATTCTCCTCCACGATCAGATCGTAGAAACTTTATTTTCTTGTTACGATGATTTTCCACTTCACTCTGAAATTCTTTGAACTTTTCAAATGTTTCAGACTTATGTTTCATCAAGTAGATATACCCATATCTACTCAAATCATCTGTGAAGGTGAGAAAATAATGATACCCGCCGCGAGCCTCAATATTCATCGGACCACACACATCAGTATGTATGATTTCCAACAAATCTGTTGTTCGCTCCATTGTTCCGGAGAATGGCGTTTTAGTCATCTTGCCCATGAGGCATGGTTCACAAGTCCCAAGTGATTCATAATCAAGTGATTCCAAAAGTCCATCAGTATGGAGTTTATTCATGCGCTTATGACCCAAACGGCAGTGCCTCAAATAAGTTGCACTATCATTATCAACTCTGCATCTTTTGGCTGAATATGTGTATCACTACTATCGAGATTCAATAAAAATAGACCACTCTTCAAGGGTGCATGACCATAAAAGATATTACTCATATAAATAGAACAACCATTATTCTATGATTTAAATGAATAACCGTCTCGCATCAAACAAGATCCAGATATAATGTTCATGCTTAACGCTGGCACCAAATAACAATTATTCAGGTCTAAAACTAATCCCGAAGGTAGATGAGTGTGCCGACTGTGATCACATCGACTTTGGAACCATTTCCCATGCGCATCGTCACCTCGTCCTTAGCCAATCTTCGCTTAATCCGTAGTCCCTGTTTCGAGTTGCAAATATTAGCAACAGAACCAGTATCAAATACCTAGGTACTACTGCGAGCATTAGTAAGGTACACATTAATAACATGTATATCACATATACCTTTGTTCACCTAGCCATCCTTCTTATCCGCCAAATACTTGGTGCAGTTCCGCTTCCAGTGACCAGACCCTTTGCAGTAGAAGCACTCAGTCTCAGGCTTAGGTCCAGACTTGGGCTTCTTCACTTGAGCAACAACTTGCTTGCCGTTCTTCTTGAAGTTCCCCTTCTTCCCTTTACCCTTTTTCTTGAAACTGGTGGTCTTGTTGACCATCAACACTTGATGCTCTTTCTTGATTTCTACCTCCGCAGCCTTTAGCATTGCGAAGAGCTCGGGAATTGGCTTATCCATCCCTTGCATGTTATAGTTCATCACGAAGCTCTTATAGTTTGGTGGCAGTGATTGAAGAATTCTGTCAATGACACTATCATCAGGAAGATTAACTCCCAGTTGAATCAAGTGATTGTTATACCCAGACATTTTGAGTATGTGCTCATTGACAGAACTATTCTCCTCCATTTTGCAGCTGTAGCACTTATTGGATACTTCATATCTCTCAATCCGGGCATTTTCTTGAAATATTAACTTCAACTCCTGGAACATCTCATATGCTCCATGACGTTCAAAACATCGTTGAAGTCCCGGTTCTAAGCCGTAAATCATGGCACACTGAACTATCGAGTAGTCATCAGCTTGACTCTGCCAGACGTTTATAACATCTGGCGTTGCTCCTGCAACGGGTTTGGCACCTAGCGGTGCTTCCAGGACATAATTGTTCTGTGCAGCAATGAGGATAATCCTCAAGTTACGGACCCAGTCCGTGTAGTTGCTATCATCATCTTTCAACTTAGCTTTCTCTAGGAACGCATCAAAATTCAACGGAACAGTTGCATGGGCCATTTATCTACAACAACATAGACATGCAGAATAATATCAGGTACTAAGTTTATGATAAAGTAAAGTTCAATTAATCATATTACTTAAGAACTCCCACTTAGATAGACATCCCTCTAATCATCTAAGTGATCACGTGATCCATATCAACTAAACCATGTCCGATCATCACGTGAGATGGAGTAGTTTTCAATGGTGAACATCACTATGTTGATCATATCTACTATATGATTCACGCTCGACCTTTCGGTCTCAGTGTTCCGAGGCCATATTTGCATATGCTAGGCTCGTCAAGTTTAACCCGAGTATTATGCGTGTGCAAAACTGGCTTGCACCCGTTGTTTGTGAACGTAGAGCTTATCACACCCGATCATCACGTGGTGTCTCGGCACGACGAACTGTAGCAATGGTTCATACTCAGGGAGAACACTTGTACCTTGAAATTTAGTGAGAGATCATCTTATAATGCTACCGTCAAACTAAGCAAAATAAGATGCATAAAGGATAAACATCACATGCAATCAATATAAGTGATATGATATGGCCATCATCATGTTGTGCCTTTGATCTCCATCTCCAAAGCACCGTCATGATCACCATCATCACCGGCGCGACACCTTGATCTCCATCGTAGCATCATTGTCGTCTCGCCAACTATTGCTTCTACGACTATCGCTACCGCTTAGTGATAAAGTAAAGCAATTAGATGGCGATTGCATTTCATACAATAAAGCGACAACCATATGGCTCCTGCCAGTTGCCGATAACTCCGTTACAAAACATGATCATCTCATACAATAAAATTTAGCATCATGTCTTGACCATATCACATCACAACATGCCCTGCAAAAACAATTTAGACGTCCTCTACTTTGTTGTTGCAAGTTTTACGTGGCTGCTATGGGCTGAGCAAGAACCGTTCTTACCTACGCATCAAAACCACAATGATTTTTCGTAAAGTATGTGCTGTTTTAACCTTCAACAAGGACCGAGCGTAGCCATACTCGATTCAACTAAAGTTGGAGAAGCTAACACCCGCCAGCCACCTGTGTGCGAAGCACGTCGGTAGAACCAGTCTCGCGTAAGCGTACGCGTAATGTCGGTCCGGGCCGCTTCATCCAACAATACCGCCGAATCAAAGTATGACATGCTGGTAAGCAGTATGACTATTATCGCCTACAACTCACTTGTGTTCTACTCGTGCATATAACATCTACGCATAAACCTGGCTCGGATGCCACTGTTGGGGAACGCAGTAATTTAAAAAAAATCCTACGCACACGCAAGATCATGGTGATGCATAGCAACGAGAGGGGAGAGTGTAGTCCACGTACCCACGTAGACCGTAAGCAGAAGCGTTATGACAACGCGGTTGATGTAGTCGTACGTCTTCATGATTCGACCGATCCTAGTACCGAAAGTACGGCACTTCCGCGATCTGCACATGTTCGGCTCGGTGACCTCCCACGAACTCTCGATCCAGCTGAGTGTCGAGGGACAGCTTCGTCAGCACGACGGCGTGATGACGATGATGATTAAGCTACCAGCGCAGGGCTTCGCCTAAGCACTGCAACGATATGACCGAGGTGGATTATGGTGGAGGGGGGCACCGCACACGGCTAAGAAAATGTTTGTTGTTGTGTTCTAGGGTGCCCCCTGCCCCCGTATATAAAGGAGCAAGGGCGGAGGCCGGACGGGCCTTGGGAGTGCCAAGGAGGGGAGGAGTCCTCCTCCTAGTAGGAGTCGGACTCCCCCTTTCCTAGTCCAACTAGGAGGAGGGATGGGGAAGGAAGGAGAGGGAGAGAGGGAGCGAAAGAGGGGGCGTCGCCCCCCCTCCTTGTCCAATTCGGACTCCTCAAGGGGGGGGGGGCAGCCCTATGGCCCCTCCTCTCTCTCTCACAAGGCCCATGTTGGCCCATTAGTCCCCCCGGGGGTTCCGATAACCCCCTGGCACTGTGATAATTATCCGGTGACCCCCAGAACTCATCCGGCGTCCGAATATAGTCATCCAATATATCAATCTTTATGTCTCGACCATTTCGAGACTCCTCGTCATGTACGTGATCACATCCGGGACTCCGAACTATCTTCGGTACATCAAAACACATAAACTCATAATATCGATCGTCACTGAACGTTAAGCGTGCGGACCCTATGGGTTCGAGAACTATGTAGACATGACTGAGACACGTCTCCGGTCAATAACCAATAGTGGAACCTGGATGTTCATATTGGTTCCCACATATTCTACGAAGATCTTTATCGGTCAAACCGCATAACGATATACGTTGTTCCCTTTGTCATCGGTATGTTACTTGCCCGAGATTCGATCGTCCGTATCTCTATACCTAGTTCAATCTCGTTACCGGCAAGTCTCTTTACTGGTTCCGTAATGCACCATCCCGCAACTAACTCATTAGTCACATTGCTTGCAAGGCTTATAGTGATGTGCATTACCGAGAGGACCCAGAGATACCTCTCCGACAATCGGAGCGACAAATCCTAATCTCGATCCATGCCAACTCAACAAGTACCATCGGAGACACCTGTAGAGCACCTTTATAATCACCCAGTTACATTGTGACGTTTGGTAGCACACTAAGTGTTCCTCCGGTATTCGGGAGTTGCATAATCTCATAGTCATAGGAACATGTATAAGTCATGAAGAAAGCAATAGCAATATACTAAACGATCAAGTGCTAAGCTAACAGAATGGGTCAAGTCAATCACATCATTCTCTAATGATGTGATCCCGTTAATCAAATGACAACTCATGTCTATGGCTAGGAAACTTAACCATCTTTGATTCAACGAGCTAGTCAAGTAGAGGCATACTAGTGACACTCTGTTTGTCTATGTATTCACACATGTACTAAGTTTTCGGATAATACAATTCTAGTATGAATGATAAACATTTATCATGATATAAGGAAATATAAATAACAACTTTATTATTGTCTCTAGGGCATATTTCCTTCAGCAACCTGCACCGTGATTTTGTCTCGTCGGCGAGGGTGAGCTGGACATACTATGTGGGGCACCTCCGCACCATGGCACAAACAATGTTGACATTGAATTAGAGATTTTGGGGCGTGTCATGGTAATCTCAGGTTAGATGCCAGGGGGTGGCTTATCGTGGGTGGAGCCATGAGGACGTCTTCGTGTTCTGGAAGCGAGAGTGAGCACGAGCTCGAGGGCACACGAGACGTACCCAGGTTCGGGGCTCTCCGGAGAGATAACACCCCTACTCCTGCTATGATGACTAAGATCAAAGGTGTACAAGGTTGCTCCTTGAGCTGTGTTGCTAGAGGAGGAAGAAGGACATGGCTAGCTCTCTTCTCCTAGCTATGGTGGTGTATGGGAATGAAGGCTGAACCCTTTGCATGGGTGAGCCCTGGGGGGTTTTATGGGCCAACCCCTCAGGGGTACAATGGTAACACGGCCGGGTGTACGACCCGGACGTCAGTGTCTAGAGTCGTCGGGTTCTCCGCTGACTGCTAGGGCCCGCCTCTGGAGGGCCCCGCCGGCTGCCGAGAATCTGGCAGATAAGTAGGTCGCACCGCCTGCGGGCCACGCTGATTGCCTTTTGTTGTAGCTTTGTCCTTGATGACGGAGGATGCGTGAGGAGTCATATGGCTACAGTCCCGCGTCAGGCGGGTTGGTGGCCGCTTGGTCAGCGCACACTGTAGCCATGCTCCGTCTCGTCGAAGCAGGTGAGTGCGGACTCCGAGGGGAGGGAAGGGTCGGCTACTGGATGTCGGCCCGCCCTAGAGCCGCCTTCAAGGGGTGCACCGTCTTCTGGGAGCTCGCGGACAGGTAGGGCCCGCCGCCTGCGGGCCGTACTGATTGCCCTTTGCGGTAGCAAGGCCCTTGCCGATGATGGCCATGTCATGAGTCGCATGGCTACAGTCCCGCGCCTGGAGGGTAGGTGGCCGCTTGGTCAATTCATACTGTAGCCATGATCCTCCGAGATTTGGGGGAGTAGGTGGCCCTGTAGCCACGCCCCGTCTTGTCAGAGCAGGTGAGTGCATATTCCGAGGGGAGGAAGGGCCGTCTTCTAGGAGCCAGCCTCCCCCAAAGCCGCCTTTTAAGAGTGCACCGTCTTCTAGAAGCCGACCGCTTGGTCCTAGCCGGTCCATGGAGCCGGCCGCGTGTCCGGAAGGTGTGACGGGCTTTGCTAGCCCCGATGTCTTGAAATGTCGTTAGGTCGGGATGAGGCTACCTGGGGTCTATCCCCCCGGCAGTAGTCCCCCAAGCTAGTGAGGTGCCACGGCTCAAAGCTGGAGTGCCTCAGCAGTTTCCTCCTCTGAGAGATCCTTTGCCTTCGCTTCGTCCGGCTGATAGAAGCCGCCTGAAAAGAGCCGGCCGAGGCAAGGTCGGCCGCCTGATGAATTTGAATTGCCATGGCGGGCCCCGGGTGGCACGCTTGCCGCCCGTTGCTCGCTCGCCATGCATCGCCGGTAGGCCAGGACGGCCTGCAAGCCCACGCGCGCGATGGGACGTCGCTGCAGGCTCGGGCCCACCACTACACGGCCTCGACCCGCGTGCGGATCTGCTGCGGCTGAGGTGGTCGGTTGCCCTTCTTGGGCAGAATGATTGCGCGCCTTTAAGGTGCGGGATTTTTGGGGCCGTGCGGGGCGTGGGCGCAGTTAATCCCCACGCCCCCACGATGTGTCGCCTCCGCTCCGCCGTCGTGGCCACATAAATAGATGGGAGGGGGGCGGCCAAACGCACGCCCACCCCGCTCACTCCTTCTTCTTCTTCTCCTTGCTTCCTCACGGCCGGCGCGCCCCTGTGCCACGTGCCGTCGAAGCGCTGCAGTGACTCCACCACCGCCCAGCCTCACCGCGCCATCGCCTAGCCACCGCAAGCCGAGACATGGCGCGAGGCGACTGGGACGGCTCCAACGTCCATCAGGGGCACATCGAGTTCATCCGCATGACGCGGAGCCTCCTCGTTGCGGCGATGGTGGGGACGCGCCTTCCCGACGCGAGGGATATCTTGCCGGCGCCGAGGGACGGCGAGTTCGCCGTCTTCTGGAGCCACTGTTGGGGAACGTAGCATGCAATTACAAAAAAATTCCTACGCTCACGCAAGATCTATCTGGGAGATGCATATCAACTAGAGGGGGAGAGTGTGTCCACGTACCCTCGTAGACAGAAAGCGGAAGCGTTTAACAACGCGGTTGATGTAGTTGAACTTCTTCTCGTTTTGACCGATCAAGCACCGAACGTACGGCAACTCCGAGTTCTGCACACGTTCAGTTCAGTGACGTCCCTTGAACTCTTGATCCAGCAAAGTGTCGAGGGAGAGTTCCGTCAGCATGACGGCGTGGTGACGATGATGGTGAAGTGATCTGCGCAGGGCTTTGCCTAAGCACTACGTGAATATGACCGGAGGCGTAAACTCTGGAGGGGGGTGCCGCACACGGCTTGGAACAATTGCTGTGTGTTGTAGGCGCCGTCCCACGTATATAAAGAAGGGAGGGGGAGGAGGTCGTCTCTAGGCATGCCCAAGTAGGAGGAATCCTACTTGGGCTCCTAGTTGGATTCGCCCCCCTGTTCCTTTTACCGGAGGGTAAAGGGAAAAGAGAGAGAGGGGGGAGAAGGAAAGGGGGGCAGTGCCCCTCCCCTAGTCCAATTCAGCCTCCTTCCCTGTGGGGGGCGCGCCACCCCTATGTGGGCTGGTGTGCCTCCCTCCTATGACCCATATGGCCCATATCTTCCCCTGGGGGTTCCGGTACCCCCCCCGGTACTCTGATATGTACCCAATACAATCCGGAACACTTATGGTGTCTGAATACTATCATCCAATATATCAAATCTTTACCTCTCGACCATTTCGAGACTCCTCGTCATGTCTGTGATCTCATCCGGAACTCCGAACAACATTCGGTCACCAAATCACATAACTCATATAATACTGAACGATCAACATGCTAAGCTAATAGATGGGTCTTTGTCCATCACATCATTCTCCTAATGATGTGATCTCATTCATCAAATGACAACACATGTCTATGGTTAGGAAACTTAACCATCTTTGATTAACGAGCTAGTCTAGTAGAGGCTTACTAGGGACATGGTGTTTTGTCTATGTATCCACACATGTATCAAGTTTCCAGTTAATACAATTCTAGCGTGAATAATAAACATTTATCATGATATAAGGAAATATAAAATAACAACTTTATTATTGCCTCTAGGGCATATTTCCTTCAGTCTCCCATTTGCACTAGAGTCAATAATCTAGTTCACATCGCCATGTGATTTAACACCAATAGTTCACATCGTCATGTGACCAACACCCAAAGGGTTTACTAGAGTCAGTAATCTAGTTCACATCGCCATGTGATTAACACCCAAAGACTACTAAGGTGTGATCATGTTTTGAGAGATTTAGTCAATGGGTCTGCCACATTCAGATCTGTATGTATTTTTCAAATTTCTATGTCTACAACGCTCTGCATGGAGCTACTCTAGCTAAATCCTCCCACTTTCAATATGTATCCAGATCGAGACTCAGAGTCATCCAGATTGGTGTCAAAGCTTGCATCGATGTAACTCTTTACGACGAACTCTTTATCACCTCCATAACCGAGAAATATTTCCTTAGTCCTCTAAGGATAATTTTGACTGTTGTCAATGATCTACTCTTAGATCACTATTGTACTCCCTTGCCAAACTCATGGCAAGGTATACAATAGGTGTGGTACACAGCATGACATACTTTATAGAATCTATGGCTGAGGCATAGGGAATGACTTTCATTCTCTCTATATCTGCTGCCGTGGTCTGGCTTTGAGTCTTACTCAACTTCACACTTTGCAACACAGGCAAGAACCCTTTCTTTGACTGATCCATTTTGAACTTCTTCAAAATCTTGTCAAGGTATGTGCTTTGTGAAAGTCCTATTAAGCGTCTCGATCTATCCCTATAGATCTTTATGCCCAATATATAAGTACCTTCACCGAGGTCTTTCATCTAAAAAATTTCTTATTCAAGTATCCTTTTATGCTATCCAGAAATTCTATATCATTTCCAATCAACAATATGTCATCCACATATAATATCAGAAATGCTACAAAGCTCCCACTCACTTTCTTGTAAATACATGCTTCACCATAAGTCTGTATAAAACCATATGCTTTGATCACCTTATCAAAGCCTATATTTCAACTCCGAGATGCTTGCACCAGACCATAGATGGATCGCTGGAGTTTGCACACTTTGTTAGCACCTTTAGGATCGAAAAAACCTTCTGGTTGCATCATATACAACTCTTCTTTAAGAAATCCATTAAGGAATGCAGTATTGACATCCGTGGCAATTGCTAACATGATTCGGACAGACTTAAGCATCGCTACGAGTGAGAAAATCTCATCGTAGTAAACACCTTGAACTTGTTGAAAACATTTTGCGACAAGCCGAGCTTTCTAGATAGTAACACTAGCATTAGTGCCCGTCTTCATCTTGAAGATCCGTTTATTCTCAATGGCTTGCCGATCATCGGCAAGTCCACCAAAGTCCACACTTTGTTCTCATACATGGATCATATCTCAGATTTCATGGGCTCAAGCCTATCGGAATCTGGGCTCATCATCGCTTCCTCATAGTTCATAGGTTCGTCATGGTCTAGTAACATGACTTCTAGAACAGGATTACCGTACCACTCTGGTGCGGATCGTGCTATGGTTTACTGATACGTCTCCAACGTATCTACTTTTTCTCACGCTTTTCCTCTTGTTTTGGACTCTAATTTGCATGATTTGAATGAAACTAACCCCGGACTGACGTTATTTTCAGCAGAACTACCATGGTGTTGTTTTTGTGCAGAAATAAAAGTTCTCGGAATGGATCGAAACTTTGCGAAGATTTTTTATATCAATAAGAAGAATTTCTGGAGCCAAGATCCACCAGAGAGGGGCCCCTGGGTGGGCACAACCCACCAGGGCACACCCCTCTCCTGGCGCGCCCAGGTGGGTTGTACCACCTGGTGGCCCCGCTGACGACCCCCTGATACTATAAAATCACATATTTCTAGAAAAAACAGGGAGAAGAGTTATTGCAACCCATGAGACGGAGCCACCGCCAGGCCATGTTCTTCCTCGGGAGGGCAGATCTGGAGTTCGTTTGGGGCTCCGGAGAGGGGGATCTTCGTTCTTCGTCATCACCAACCCTTCTCCATCGCCAATTCCATGATGCTCCCCACTGGGAGTGAGTAATTCCTTCGTAGGCTCACTGGTTGGTGAGGAGTTGGATGAGATTCATCATGTAATCGAGTTAGTTTTGTTAGGGCCCGATCCCTAGTGTCCACTTTGGGCCCGGGTGCCATGAACTCAGATCTGAACCGTTTATGAATTCATCATTATATCCATGTTTTAGATCTAATCTTGCAAGTTATAGTCACCTACTACGTGTTATGATCCGGCAACCCCGGAGTGACAACAACCGGGCCCACTCCCGGTGATGACCGTAGTTTGAGGAGTTCATGTATTCACTATGTGTTAATGCTTTGTTCCGGTTCTCTATTAAAAGGAGGCCTTAATATCCCTTAGTTTCCAATATGGACCCCGCTGCCACGGGAGGGTAGGACAAAAGATGTCATGCAAGTTCTTTTAATAAAGCACATATGACTATTTACGGAATACATGCCTACATTATATCGATGAACTGGAGCTAGTGCCGTATCGCCCTAGGTTATAACTGTCACATGATGAATGTCATCCAACAAGTCACCGATCCAATGCCTACGAATTTATTTATATTGATCTTGCTACGTTACTACTGCTATCATCATTGTTACACTTGCTACAAAATTACTGCTATCACTGTTACCGTTACAATCGCTGCTGTCACTACTATCAAAACTGTCAAACTACTTTGCTACTGATCACTTTGCTGCAAATAATTAATCTCCAGGTGGGGTTGAATTGACAACTCAGCTGCTAATACCTTCAAATATTCTTTGGCTCCCCTTGTGTCGAATCTATAACTTTGGGTTAAATACTTTACCCTCGAAAATTGTTGCGATCCCCTATACTTGTGGGTTATCAAGACCTTTTTCTGGCGCCGTTGCCGGGGAGCATAGCTATATTTTTTGAGTCACTTAGGATTATTATCATATTATCACTATGAAGAATCTGAAGGATCCAAAGACTAAGTTTTATCCCTCTAAGACGAGGGGAGGTAAGGAACTGCCATCCAGTTCTGCTTTAGATTCACCTTCTGTTATGTGTAAACTTGCAACACCACCACATGCTATTAATTCTGATATGTTGCAAGTTATTGAGGATGCTACTTCTACTATGAATGATGCTTATGATGATGCTAGTACCTTGCTTGGTAATGATGATGTGCCACTTGGTGAATTTCTTGATGAACAAATTGCTAGAGTTATACAACATGATGTTGTTGACTATGATGATGAGCTTGAAACTGAATCTCCTGAAACACCTGCTAGAACTAGCCTTCCTAGATATGAATTGCCTAAGGTACCGGAAGGTTATGTTATGAGTGAAGAAACAACTAGAGACATTCTTGCTTGCAATGATAGAGATGATCTAGATAAATTACTACAAAAGTATAAAGAAAAATCTCTGAATGCTAGAATGAAATGTGATCCTAAGTTTGCTACTTCACCTATCTTTATTGATGGTAAGGATTATGAATTCTCTGTCGACCTAGAGTTAATCACTTTGGTTGAATCTGATCCTTTCCATGGTTATGAAACTGAAACTGTTGTGGCACATCTTACTAAGTAGAATGATATAGCCACCATTTTTACTCATGATGAGAAAACTCGCTATTACTTTATTCTCAAATTATTTCCTTTCTCATTAAAGGGTGATGCTAAAGCTTGGTACAATACTCTTGCTCCGGGTTGTGTGCGTAGTCCCCAGAATATGATTTATTACTTCTCTGCAAAATATTTTCCTGCTCATAAGAAACAAGCTGCCTTATAGGAAATATTTAACTTTGTGCAAACTAAAGAAGAGAGTCTCCCACAAGCTTGGGGGAGGCTTTGCCAGTTACTTAATGCTTTCCCTGATCATCCTCGAAAAACGAAATACTTGGTATCTTCTATAATGGACTAACCGATGCTTCTAGGGACTTCCTAGATAGTTTTGCTGGTTGTGTTTTCAAGGAACGAACTATTGCTCAAGCTGAAGAATTATTGAATAACATATTGAAAAATTATGATGATTGGATTATTCCTGAACCACCGGCTAAACCCACTCCAAAGAAGAGGGGTATATTATATCTCAGTCCTGAAGATATGCAAGAGGCAAAGAAATCTATGATGAAAAAAGGTATTAAAGCTGAGGATGTTAAACATTTACCTCCTATTGAAGAAATACATGGGCTTAATACACCACCACTGCCTAAGGTGGTAGAGGTAAATTCTATTATGAAGTTCAATGATAATGATAATCCTCACAATATGCATCCTAGTCAATGCCTTTATGAGTTTGAAAACTATATTAAAAAACAAGATCACTTCAATGCAAATGTTATGAAAAAATTGAAATACAACTCTAATATGATTGCTCGCTTGAGTGACTTGTTATTTAGAATATCAAATGATGTTAGAGGTGTTGGAAAACATGCTTCTATGGTACAAACCCAGTTAGAACAAGTTGCTAAATCTCAAAGAGAATTACTTGATGAAATGAATCATAATATGCATGACTTTGCTGTTAGAGTTGCAACTAGAGGAGGTAAAATGACTCAGGAACCACTTTATCCTAAGGGACACCCAAAAAGAATTGAACAAGATTCACAAAGAGCTAACACTAGTGCACCTAGTCCTTTTAAAAAGAAAAAGAAAAAGAAAAATGATAGGACTTTGCATACTTCTAGTGAACCTGAAATAGAAAAGCCTCTTGATAAAGATAATGAAACTTCTATCTCAGATGCTGAAACTCAATCTGGTAATGAACACTCACCTAGTGATAATGAAAAAGATAATGATGAGGTTCATGAAGACACTCAACCAAGTAATGAAAAAGAACCAGGTAATGATGTTGAGATAGAACCATCTGTTGATCTTGATAACCCACAACCTAAGAATAAAAGGTATGATAAAAGAGACTTTGTGGCTAGGAAACACGGTAAAGAAAGAGAGCCGTGGGTTCAAAAACCTATGCCTTTTCCACCTAAGTCAACTAAAAAGAATGATGATGAAGAATTTGAATGCTTTGCTGAAATGCTGAGGCCAGTCTTTTTGCATACTCGCTTGACTAATATCTTGAAAATGCCTCCTTATGCAAAGTACATGAAAGACATCATCACTAATAAGGGAAAAATACCAGAAGCTGAAATCTCCACTATGCTTGCTAATTACACTTTTAAAGATGGAGTACCTAAAAAACTTGGAGATCCGGGAATACCAACTATACCTTGCTCTATCAAAAAGAATTATGTGAAAACTGCTTTGTGTGATTTTGGAGCTGGTGTTAGTGTTATGCCTTTCTCTTTATATAAAAGACTTGAATTGAATAAACTCACACCTACTGAAATATCTTTGCAAATGGCTGACAAATCAACTGCCATACCTATCGGTATCTGTGAGGATGTGCCCGTTGTTGTTGCTAATGTTACTATTTTGACTGACTTTGTCATACTTGAGATGCCCGAGGACGACAACATGTCGATTATCCTTGGTAGACCCTTCTTGAATACTGCAGGGGCTGTTATTTTTGCAATAAAAGCAAGGTCACTTTTCATATCAATGGTAATGAGCATACGGTGCACTTTCAGGAGAAACAATTCCAAGTGAATGGTATTAATGTTATTGAAAAATCTCCGACAATCACTATTGGAAGTTTTCAAATACCTCTACCTACTGTTAAAAAGAAATATGAAATGCTTATTATTGGGGAAATGCATATCCCCATTGAGGTAACTTAGTGATTTACGAAAGTTCTTCGGTTTCATGCTAGTCGAAAGTGGTTGTTAATAAGACCTGATCAACCTTATTAATGGATCATTTTTGAACGGTATGAAGTTGATGAATTTAGTAAGCACTACCTTCTGTCCCTACCTTTTGTTTTCTGTTTGTATTAGTTAAATAAAATAAAATGCCATGTTTTGCCTGTTTTCTTAATTTTCCGTGCAATAAAAAATGACCCAAAAATAAAAGTTCTCAGAATGCTCTGAAAATTTTATATGATTTTTTCTGAATATTTAAGAATTTTTGGTGCAAATAATACCAGAGGGAGGTGCACCAGGTGGGCACAACCCACCTGGGCATGCCAGGACCCCCAGGCGTGCCCTGGTGGGTTGTGGTCCCCACGTGGGCCCCTCACTTATCTCTTTAGCCCACATCATCACTCACCTCCAGAAAAAATCCCCATTGCTCTCTCTCCCATGTTCTTGAGCTCAAACCCGCGGATTTCGATCTCTTTGCTCAAAGCTCCGTTTCTGAAACTGTTTCGGGGAATTGTTACTTGGTATGTGACTCCATCATTTGTCCAATTAGTTTTTGTTTTTGTAGTTTATACTTTGAATAATTAGCTACTCTTGGTGTTGCTGTAGATGTGCTTGCATGTTGAATTCTTAGTTTTCTAAGTAGTTTGAATGCTTGCTATGGCCTCTATCTATCCCTATGAGTAGTTGCTATCAATTTTGTGAAGTTTTGTTGACAAATTTTTGCCACCCCAAAAAAAATTTATTTTCTGAAAATTGTACGCGGACATGATGAACCTATTTGGAAGGAGTTCCTCGAGGAGACGATCCTCGAGGGCATCCTCTAGTGACAGTTCTGCTCGTCGGTCATACGTTGAACCAAGTGAAAGTTCCACGCGAGATGCCACCACCAAAACATGCTTATGGCCTTGCGATGACTATATGGTGCGTGTGGGCATTAAGGAGGAATTTGAGCAATATGTTCACAATGCCGGTCTCGGTCCCTACCTTTCAGATAAGTGTGAACAACACCAACTTCTCACTGAATCATTTGTCAAAGGATTTAAATATTTTCCATGTGAGTCTAGGGTGTATTTTATGCTTTATGATGAACCATTTACTATCCCACTGGAGAATTTTGCTTACCATTGCAAACTTCCATTTTGGAGCTCTCTTGATGATCCATCAAAGGTTGAGTTTGAGTCTTTCTTGACTAGCCTTTGTTACGGTGAAGTTAGGGGAGTGAGACAAGGAAGAATAAAGAGCATTCACTTTCCCGCAATTCAGTACCTCGCATTATTTAATGGGAAATGTATAGTAGGCAAGCAAGACTGTAGCATACTTTGTGCGCCAGACTTGAGCCTCATTCACGCCGCTCTCACTGGTGAAAGGAATTATAACCTTGGGGAAATTGTTGCACGTAGACTTCAGCATAACTCCAATAGTGGCTGGTGCTATGGTGGAATTTATGCCACACGTTTAGCACGAGGACTGGGTGTTTCACCTTTGAACTTTGATCCTATCCTACCCACTCGATATTTAGGTTTTGATGCCTTAAAGGAGCTTAAGATTCTCAAGGGAAGGGCTGATAACTTCACTTATAATTTGTTGTTTAACCAATCACATGTTGCGGACACATATTTGCCTGCGCCTTCTCTCTTTGATTGTCACATCAAGGGGAGATATTTTGTTCTTGAGAGCGAGGCCCGAGCTCACAACGCAGCAGTGGTGGCAGCCCGGCAGGCCGAGGCATCTGCACCGAGAGCTTCCGTGAGCTTCCACGCCGACTACTACCCTCCAGGCTACTGATTGATTACCAACTTAGGCCAAAAGCCTAAGCTTGGGGGAGTATGTGTTCTCACCGACATTACATTCATGTCCACTTTTTCTATTTGTTGGTGCTCGCACTTTTTCATTGTATCATCCATGCTTAGATTTATTTTCTTGCTTTCCTCTTGTGTGTTTGAAAAACTTTAGAAAAATCAAAAAAATTAGTTGTAGTAATTACTTTCTATGCATGCCTAGTAGTAATATTAAAAAGAAAATCCAAAAAGATTTCCTTGTTCTTCTTTTGCTTGTTGGGAGCTTTCCCGTGTAAATAGTTTTTCTCGTTTTTGCTTTTTATTTACTTGTTGAAGAAAACCAAAACTCCAAAAATATTTCAGTGTGTTTCTCTGAATTTCTTTTCTTTTTATTCGAGTTGTACCGAGGAGAAGACCACGATGAAAATGTTGAGTGGCTCTCATATGAATAACTATTGAACTAATAAAGAGCCCATTTTACCTTGTCTTCTCCTGTTGAATAAAATGTTTGCAGATTACAGCTTAGTCCACGACACTCTTGCACTATTATTATTTTCATATCATCCGGTCGTGCAAGTGAAAGGCAATAATGACGATATTCGATGAGCTGGCCGAGGCAAAGAGAAACTGGTATGAACTCGACTTGTTCTATTTGTGTAAATATGTTTAACCTAGTATCCAGGCTTCAGCCCATTATGATTAAACATGTTTGCAATGACAATTAGAGATTATAGTTTCTCATGACATGCATAAGTAGCTGGGAGTTGATAATGATTTATCTTGGATATCAACATAGCGTTAAGATGATTGTGATGTAGTATGATGATATGGTATCCTCCTCTAAATGTTTGAGTGGCTTGACTTGGTACATGTTCATGCATGTAGTTGAATCAAAACCAACATAGCCTCTATAATATTTATGTTCATGGTGTTCATATCCTACTCATGCTAGTGTCCACTGTTACTTATGCATAATGCATGGTTATGATCGTTGTTGCTCTCTAGCTGGCCGCTTCTCAATCTAAATTGCTAGCCTTCGCCTGTACTAAGTGGGAATTCTGCTTGTACATCAAAAACCTTGAACCCAAAGTTATTCCAGATGAGTCCACCATACCTACCTATATACGGTATTACCCTGCCGTCACTACTGCAGGAGACTGCTAGTGCGACACTACGATCAGAGACCCTTTGCCGAAATTGTGTGCGATACAATAATCGCAAACGGTGGTGTAAAAAATCCATAAAAAACGGTGCAAAACGTTTGCGATGATGGATGCATCAAACACGGTTAAGATTTTAGTTGCGTGTGGGATGCAGGGCATACGGTTAATCCATTCAAACAGTCTGCGATGAGGCAGAACAACAGAAACGGGCAGCCATAACAATGTGTGTGCGATTCAGGACACACGGTTAATCCATTCGAACTATTTGCGATGAGGTAGAACAACAGAAATGGGCAGCCATATCAATGTGTGTGCGAAATACGGCATACGTTAACTCGGACGAACTTTTTTCGATTAGGGAACACAACAGAAACGGTTCAACTTAACAAGATGTGTGTGATATGCAGCATATAGTTCACATGGATGAACTGTTTGCGATGAGCCAAAAGAACACAAATGAGTCGTGTAAACAAGATGTGTGTGATATGTGGCAAACAGCCGACTCGGACGAACTGTTTGCGATGAGAAATTACAACACAGACGGTCAATACAGTTACTTCATGTGTGATTCTGTGTGTACAAAAAACTTTGAAAAATGCAAACTAGTTGCTTGCGGTGGCTAGGAGTATCGCACACGATGCATCTGCGAGTACTCGTGTGCGATGATTAGTATGTTACACATATGTTTCCTTATGTGAACATGTGTGTGAATTTGCAATATGGACAGTTAATATGCAAATGCCTTCTGGACATCGGGCACACGCTTAAACTCAACGAATTGTGTACGATACTAATACTTTCCATGAAAATTTATGAACTTGGGTAACAACATTTGAGTAACATATATATAGTGGTTACACTTTCGACAAAAGGAGGATCTTCGAAACACGGTTTTGACAACCATATGGTCCATATCTACATACTTAACATAGTAACAACTATCACATTTTAAGAGGCTAAGGGCCAACAACCATATGGTCCATATCTACATACTTAACATATATAGTAACAGCTAGCACATTTTAAGAGGCTGAGGGCCAACAACCACAACTATCCACTGGAAACAGCTTGATCACGGCGACTCGGCATCTCGTCAATGAAAAGGGAGAGCCCTCCTGTGCCTTGGTAGAGCAGGAGTAGAACAGTGTCTCCAATTTTCCAATATGGACGCATTGCCACAAGAAGCGAGAACTTGTTAATTTGAATGGTTCCATTTTTGTGGGAAATGCAGTACCTTGCAATCTTGCAATCGCTTTGGCGTTATTAGCAGGCACAAGCGTAATTCGACCACGCCGGGAAATCGATCCAGGAACGGCTACAGGGGCAATTTCTGTTGACATGTAGAATAAAAACAATTGTAAAATATCGTTGAAGATATATATAGTTTATGAGCATCAATGTTAAAATAAGACTTTTTACCAGCGCTTTGTGCACACAATTGGTCTTGTTCAGTGTGTGCACCATAGGTCTAATTAATCCCATCCAAAATCCAGCGTTCATACGTTGTGCTATCTCTGTCAGATTATCAACAAAGTTTATGACATGCTTCAAGTCCTTCCAGTGAAATTTGGTACGCTTAGTAACATACAGATCGTTCACTACGCATCCAACATATCCTGCTTAAAAGCTGGGAAGGTATTATTTATTCAGAACATGTCAGAAGAATATATAGTGCGCATAAATTGGTAAACAGAATTTGTTACTGCCTAGGAACGGAGTCATAATATGATATCACAATTGGTTGCTTAAATAGTAATATGACAGCATGGAGAAAGTTGAAAGGACACTAACCTCGATCAGACTTTGATCGGCTGATGACGTTGGGGAAGTAAACATCCATGTTAATTAGACCAGGCTGTGGTGCACGCACTAGAATTTTATTGCCAGCTTTCAGTTCATAACACTTAGACATTTTTCTCCAAAGGTTTGCATTAAAATAGGAGTGACCATCTTTATCAAGTTTTACGCTAACCGTCATTGTAAATCCATGTTGTGTTGTCAATATGACATCCTGGGAGTCATTAGCAAAGTAAAGCCCAAGATTTCCTTCTACTCCTGTTCTTGCAAAGCGAGGGATGTACTGCTTGAAATGAAAATTAAGATCGTAAATTAGATATATTAAAATAACCGAGCAAGATGCAAATATGGGAGCAACTCATAGAACATATCCATATATAGATGCAAGCAAAGTACAAAAATATAGAATTAAAAATAGATAATGTAACAAAAATTTGATGCAAATATATAGATAATGTAGCAACAGACGATATATGTTCACAAATTTAGGCCATGCCGACCGTGGTAGGTTGAGATTGAACATACCGGGCGCTCCCTGAAGTCATCCGGAATGGTGAGATAGAACTTCGTTTCTGACTGGCCATGACCATAGTTGCCCGATTTGTGCTCGCACTGTGCACACATGAATGAACACCCACGAATCAGCTAGAACAAAAATAATTCCACGGCGATTTTCGCCGGTTGATTAACAACGACGGACAGACTGCGATAAGAGACGAGTGAATATTTCGCTAATTAAGTTGATTACCTTCTCCATGAGAAAAATCCCCGGCCCAATCCCGCAGAAAACCCCAGTCGACCAGAGTCTAGAATGTCGGTGCAGATAGGTGGCGGAAAGCGGTGGAGGCGAAATCCGGTGTCGTTTGGAGCGCGACCTACGCCCGCCGCCAACAGCCCTCGAGCTTCGGGTGTAGAGTTGCGGAGGAGTCCGCGGCGAGTGAGTGGGGACGAAGTGGGCGAGGGTTTTCTTTTCCTTTTGCATGTGTGAGTGAACACACATGGTTCGCAGAGGCGACGGAGATGAATTGTGTGCGATAGTAAATCACCGAGATTGATTGGGAATCCAAATTTCCTTTGTCCTTCATCCATGAGTTTTTTTTCTACGATGAACATAAACCCTGCTAATCACCGTGTTCAAATTTGACACTTTTCCGGGTTCATTTACAATATTTAGGGGATTATGTGCATTTGTAGGCATTAATGCACGTAATTCAAATTCAAACAATTGGCGCATGAAAGGGTGCACAAGAACGGTCTGGAAAAACTATACTCGTGGTATTTAGTAATTTCTCAAGCCTTTTACAAGGAATGGACAGAGATTTCAATGGAATCAACCACAAACGCGTCATTTACTGGGTTATCAACTATAGAATAATGAAATATGTGCTTGAAAAACATGACGGCTGGCATGGTGCCATGGTATGGCCTCACCGTGCCCATGTCGTCATGCACGCCCTTCATAAATCGAACCATCACCGAGGAAGTTCGATGCTTTCGAGAGGGAAATCACCAAGATTGAAGGGGAATCCAAATTTCTGTCCTAGTTTGTCATTCAGTTTTTTTCCAACGATCAACATACCGCCTCAAATGAAACGTGTTCAAATTTGACATTTTTCCGAACTCATTTACCATATTTAGGGGATTGTGTGCATTTTCTAGGCATTAATTATGCACATAATTCAAATTCGAACAATCGGTGCATGAAAAGGTGCACAAGAACGGTCTGGAAAACAATGCTCGTGCTTTACAAAAAATGAAACACATGGTCTGGAAACATGACGCCTGGTGTGGTGCCATGGTATGGCCTCACCATGCCCTGGTAAAAATTGGAGAATGTTTTCCTTATGTTGTGATGCACGCCTTTCATAAAATGAACCATCATCTGAGGAAGTTTCATGGTTTCGAGGGGGAAATCACCAAGATTGAAGGGGGATCCAAATTTCCTTTGTCCTTTGTCCACGAGTTTTTTTTCTATGATGAGCATACAACCTGCAAATCACCGTGTTCAAATTTGGCACTTTTCCGGGTTCATTTGCCATATTTAGGGGATTATGTGCATTTCCTAGGCATTAATGCGCATGATTCAAGTTCAAACAATCGATGCATGAAAGGGTCCACAAGAACGGCCTAGAAAACCATGCTCGTGCCATTTAGTAAATTCTCATGCCTTTTACAAGGAATGGACAGATATTTCGATGAAATGTGTGGCAATAGTCAACCACAAATGTTTGTTTGTTGGGTTTTCGACTATAGAAAAAATGAAATAAATGCTTTAAAACATGACGCCTGGCATGGTGCCATGGTATGACCTCACCATGCCCTGGTAAAAATTTGAGAAGGTTTGGCTTATGTCGTCATACAGTCCCTTCATAAATCGAACCATCACTGAAGAAGTTCCATGCTTTCGAGAGGGAAATCCCCAAGATTGAAGGGGAACCCTCATTTCCGTCCTAGTTTGTCATTCAATTTTTTTCGACGATCAACATACCGCCTCAAATGCAATGTGTTAAAATTTGACATTTTCCCGGGCTCATTTACCATATTTAGGGGATTATGTGCATTTTCTAGGCATTAATGGACATAATTCAAATTCGAAAAATCGGTGCATGAAAAGGTGCACAAGAACGGTCTGGAAAAGCATGCTCGTGTTATTTAGCACATTCTCATGCCTTTTACAAGGAATGGGCATATATTTCAAGGAAATCTGTGGCAATAGTCAACCATAAACGCGTCGTTTACTCGGTTAACATCTATACAAAAAATGAAACACATGGTTGGAAAACATGACACCTGGTGTGGTGCCATGGAATGGCCTCACCATGCCCTGGTAAAAATTGGAGAATGTTTTCCTTATGTCATGATGCGCGCCTTTCATAAATCGAACCATCACCAAGGAAGTTTCATGGTTTCAAGGGGGAAATCACTAAGATTGAAGGGGGGTCCAAATTTCCTTTGTCCTTTGTCCACGAGTTTTTTTCTATGATGAACATACAACCTGCAAATCACCGTGTTCAAATTTGGCACTTTTCCGGGTTCATTTGCCATATTTAGGGGATTATGTGCATTTCCTAGGCATTAATGTGCATAATTCAAGTTCGAACAATCGATGCATGAAAGGGTCCACAAGAACGGCCTAGAAAACCATGCTCGTGCCATTTATTAAATTCTCATGCCTTTTACAAGGAATGGGCAGATATTTCGATGAAATGTGTGGCAATAGTCAACCACAAATGTCTGTTTGTTGGGTTTTTCAACTATAGAAAAACTGAAATAAATGCTTAAAAAACATGACGCCTGGCATGGTGCCATGGTATGACCACACCATGCCTTGGTAAAAATTTGAGAAGGTTTGGCTTATGTTGTCATGCACGCCCTTCATAAATCGAACCATCACCGAGGAAGTTCCATGCTTTCGAAAGGGAAATCCTCAAGATTGAAGGGGAATACAAATTTTCTTCGTTCTTTGCCCTGGAGTTTTTTTCTACGACGAACATACACCCTGCAAATCACCATGTTCAAATTTGGCATTTTTCCCAGCTCATTTACCATATTTAGGGGATTATGTGCATTTTCTAGGCATTTAGCGCATATAAATCAAATCCAGCTACAGGTGCATGGGTGTAATGTGAGGGACGTGGATTGTCGTTCGATTGCGGTGCATCCAACTATGCACACGCGCGATCCACGTGGCTGGGTTCCGGCCAATCATAACGCAACACACAATAGGCTCAGCGCACACTGTTTCCGGAAGCGACGGAGATGAACCGTGTGCGATAATGAACGAGCAAAATTGTAAGGGAAGCCAAATTTCTGTTGTCGTTTGTGGTTGAGCTCTTGAATACCACCGCGCTGTACGGCTGCCCGGCCCCTCCGTCCCAGAGCTCTCTCCAGGCGTCGTCCATGGCACCGCGGCGCACAGTAACTAGTAAGGAAGCAATGGCATCCCGCCGCGCCGCGCTCCTCGCCGCCCGCGACCGCACACATGGTAAGGATGCGATGGCATCTCACCACGCCGAGTTCATCGCCGCCGGCGGCCAGACAGTTACATGGGCGGACTTTGAGGCTACCATGGCCGAATGGGTGGTGGATCTAGAGGCGGCCAAAGCCACACAGAAGGAGCGGAAAAGGCAGAAAGCAGTCAAGAAAAGAGAGTCCCGCCACCGCAAGAAAAAAGAGGCCGCACGCCGTGGTGAGGAGAGCTTGGCGGAGATCGAAGCACGGTGGGCTGCCGCCTACAAGGCCGGGAAGGAGAACGCCGGCGTCTGGCCAGCATGCCCTGATGGCAGCATGTGAGAAGTAGTTTAAGTTTGTAGTATTAGAGCAAATTACCAGTAGTACTTTAAGTTTGTAGTATTAACGTACAATGTCGGTAAGAGCATCCTTTGAGGGCTTTGAGTGTTGATTAGCATGTGTGCCCGTGTGCGTTTTTTTGCGTTAATCTTTAGAAGATCGCAAAACACACGGTTTCTATGCCGTACCCGTCTGCGTTTTTTGCGTTAATGACCCATAAGTCAGTTACCTGTGCGATATTTCCTAATAAACCAGGCGTACTATTGACTGAAAAAAATCAAGTACACGTGTACATTTTTTTGGAGACGGGATTTGCCAACTTTCTTTTTTCTCGCACACGAGTATTTTACGCGCTTCGTCTGCATTGTGTGTTTCCCCCGCCCAAGTTTCAAATTTCGCACCGAAATTTTCATTAGGCGCGCGATTTCAGAATTTATTCCTCCAACCACATCCCCTTCCCCTCAGTATCCCCCCTCCCTTGCGCCTCCCCCTACCGGCATCTCAAACCGCCGCCGCCGCAACCACAACTTCAACCACATCTACGTTCTACTCGGATCCAGTCAGGTAACCCACCGATCTCTATCACGTCCCCGGCCTGATTGCTTAAATGGCGCCTGCGAAACATCCTCATGCCTCCAAATCCCCCTGCCAGGAGCTGATGGCGGTCCATGGCGCGATGGCCGCTGTGCCTGTTGACCCGGAGGAACACCTCGCCTCCGTCGCCGCCGCCGACATGGTGCAGGCTCTGGCCCAGATGAAGTCCCCCAGCGACTACCCCCCAGGACTTAACAGGTAAGATCTGACTAGCTAAATCTTACCAATACCACTTGCAACAGCTATAATTTGTACGGTTGATGTATTAAGCATGTTCGTGCCTTGTTTATTTCAGTACTACACACTGTGTGATGTTCAAATATTACCGTGTCCAGCTCAATTTCACCAATACGAGCAACAAACTTACAATGCATGACTCATGATATCACTAGAGATGTTGCCCATTTGCTATTTTTAGTGGATGCTAACCCTGTTGCACTTAACATGCCTGTTCATGTACTTACCTAGGGTCATGACGGCTGATGCTTTTGTTTGCCGTCGAGGTGAGTTGCATCCCATGTCTTACAGTATTTCACATAATTTGTGCAATTGCAGTTTAACTTCTACCCATTTACTGGTTGCCTGTAGGTACACATGTCAGTGGCACTGATCCACGCTTTGACCCGGAGGAACAGGTAGCCTCCTCCGTCGCTGTCTTTGGGTGAGCTCCGGCCAAGATGAAGTGCCCCAGCAACTACCTCTCAGGACTTACCAAGTATGTACTCACCAGTTAATCTTACCAATACCAGTTGCAATTAATGGCTATGTTCTGGACGGTCGATGTATTAGGCATGTTCTAGTAAACATGCCTAACACGTTTTTGCTACTTTCCCTACCTTTTTATAGACATATGGGCCATTCTCTGCTCTGGCAGCACCTGCCTTGTGATGTTTAACTATTCCAATTGCATTTTTATCAGTACCGGTTTCAATGTCTATTAAGCCTGTTGCAATTAACAGTTGAATCCATTTTTAAACAGTTGCATTTCAATGGCTACAAACTTACAAAACATGACTTGGATGTTGTTAAGCCTGTTGCAATTAACAGTTGTATCCATTTTTTAATCTGTCCATTTGCTAACATGCTACTCTCCGCAATGAAGATATACTAGAGATGCTGCCCCATTTGCTATTTTTGGTGGATGCTAACCCTGTTGTACTTAACATGCTTGTCCATGTACTTACGCAGGGTCATAACGGCCGATGCTGTTGTTTGCCGTCAAGGTTAGCTGCATCCCATGGCTTACAGTATTTCACATCATTTGTGCAATTGCAGTTTAACTTCTACCACTTACTGGTTGCCTGTAGGTACACATGTCAGTGGCATTGATCCACGCTTCGACCCAGAGGAACAGCTTGCCTCCGCCGCCACTGACTTTGGGCGGGCTCTGGCCAAGATGAAGTGCCCCAGCAACTACCTCTCAGGACTTACCAAGTATGTACCCACCAGTTCAATCTTACCAATACCAGTTGCAATTAATGGCTATGTTTTGTACTGTCGATGTATTAAGCATTTTGTAGTAAACATGCCTAACACGTTTGAGCTATTTTCCCCACCTTTGTATAGACAACTGGGCCATTATCTGCTCTGGCAGCACCTGCCCTGTGATGTTTAACTCTGCCAATTGCATTTTTATCAGTACCGGTTTCAATGGCCATTAAGCCTGTTGCAATTAACAGTTGTATCCATTTTTAAAGAGTTGTATTTCACTACAAACATACAAAACATGAATTAGGATGTTGTTAAGCCTGTTGCAATTAACAGTTGTATCCATTTTTTAATCTGTCCCTTTGCTACCGTGCTACTCTTTCGAAATGAAGATATCACTACAGATGCTGCCGTTTTATTACCATTTGCTATTTTTGGTGGATGTTAACCCTGTTGTAGTTAACATTGGATTTCCATGTACTTACACAGGGCTACAATGGGCGATGTTGTTGTTTGCCGTCGACGTTAGCTGCATCCCATGTCTTATACACCATCTATTCCTAAATATAAGTATTTTTAGAGATTCCAATATAGACTACATAAGGAGCAAAATGAATGAATCTTGATTCTAATCTAAACTATATCTATAATTCTATATACATCCGTATGTAGTTCATATTGAAATCTCAAAAAAACTACTTGTACTTAGGAACATAGGTAGTTGTATTTTACATCATTTGTGCAATCTCAGTTTAGCTTCTAACATTTACTGTTTGCTTGTAGGGTACATATATGAGGGGTACTGATCCATGCTTGATCCCTTTTGTCTATGGGGCAATGAGATATTCATGAACAAGCGTCAAGTGAGGAAACTAAGAAAGATTGTTAGGCGAAAGAAACGGGTGATTGGAATTAAGCTCTTTATTTACACTTTGTCGAAGACAACAGTGAACTTTAGGATGGTAAGTAATGTGTTGCCTTTTCCCCCTGCCCACAACAAGTTACTCTATTAGACCTCAGTATCTGATATTTTTCTCTTTTCAGTGGTTTCCGAAGCTATTTACTAATGATTACCTTGCAAACTACATGACCGGAGTGGAGGCAACTAAGGTTAAAGTATATAATTCATGCTACCATGATAATGCTCTAGAAGTCTTCCTGAAGGCAGTGAAGGATGGGCGGGCGATCGTCACAAGGGGTTGGACAAAAGTGGTTCGTGCCTATGGCATGCAGGAAGGCACATTATGGGCATTCCGCCTCTTCAACACCGTCGGCAGTCAAAATGATTTACACTTGTCTCTTCACCTTTACCGCCTTTAAATTTTGCGGTTCATCATAGTTAATTGCTGCCTAATCTTGTAATTACTGAACATATTGTACTGGCAATTTTATTTATGGATTCGTTGTTGAACCATTGTGCTGAGAATTTGAATTGCACATTTCGTATTTCAAAATTTCCAATTAGAATAATAAATTGCAGGCAAAAATAAAAATAGAACAGACGGTCATGGACCTTTGCAAACGGTTCTAGCAGTAAAAGCGCTTGCGATGGATAGCCCAATGCCACACAGTTTTCTACATCAAATCGTGTGTGATGTAGTTAATGAAAGCAAACAGTTAACCAAGGCAGAGCGTGTGTGATAGTTACACCTTTCACACACGGGTGTATACATAAAACCGTGTGGGATGTACATCCGAATGGAAACGTTTTCCCTGGATTGACTGTGTGGGATGTACATAAGAACGGACACGTATTCCTTGGATGGAATTGACTGTGTGTGATATACATACAAACGGAAATGTTTTTCTGGGATTCACCGTGTGGGATATACATACCTACGGAAATTATTTTCTCGGATTACCGTGTGGGATGTACATACCTACGGAAATGATTTTCTCGGATTACCGTGTGGGATGTACATACCTACGGAAATGACTGGGTTTCGATGCCTCGCCCAATCGCACACGGCCCCAGCTTGGGTCCCAGGAGGGCCTATCCCCGACGATTTCTGTGTCATGTGGGAAGGACACCCTATCGCACACACTCACTTGGCGACGGTTCCAAATGCCGTCGCGGAAAGGGGTAAAAAACCGTTTGTTTAGGACCGACGCGCACCAGTGCGTCCTAAGTAAATTTGCATGTGCCACCTCTAAAAACTTCAAAAAAATAATCCTTTTTGTGTGTCTGGATCGTTCATGGAACGACAGGAGGTGGCCGATATCTTCCGTGCTAAGCAGGTTATCCTCAGGTCGAGTGTTTATTCAGTCTCCATCGCACGAGGAAATGGGCGGTAATAGGGATTCCTAGTCCAGAACTCAAAAATGCAAATAATTAAACAAAACTCCCCCCGGGACTGTTGTTAGTTTGGACGGCACCCGTTGTTTCGGACAAGCCGTGGAATGTGATTGTTGGTGGAAGGGGGAGTAAACCTTTACTTTTATCACTTGGGAACCGCCACTAGCGTGCTTAGAATGGAAGGTGTTGATAACTGATGGTCGTGAAGTGAATGAGAAGGGTGCATGTCCCAAAATATGATTTACCTCTGTTTTAAAAATTGAGCTATGCACCTCTGCAAATCACTGCTTCCCTCTGCGAAGGGACTATCTATTTACTTTTATGTTGTGTCACCACCTTCCAAAAACAAGCGCCAGAAACTGAGTAGAGCATAGTTGTCATGATTTATGCATTGTGTGTAGCTAATGTTGGATGCATCATGACTGGATCTTTTCTACCATGAATTACAATGTTTAGTCGCTTCTTCAACTTTGGAGGTGCTCTGCATTTATGTTTTGCGGTCTCAGAAAGGGCTAGCGAGATACCACTATTGTCATATTATATCATGGTTGTTTTGACAACATGTTGCTGTTTGAGATATCTTATTATTGCTCGCTAGCTGATTATGTCATTGATATGAGTCATTATAATCTTTAAGAGTTATTGTTGACATGGTTAGTTATAATGTTGGCTGAAAACCTGGGTGATGTTTAAGCTTATTTATGCAAACAAGAGCAAAAGAGTTCGTAAAAGTTTTTCTTTCTCACTTTGAGTTTATCAACTGAATTGCTTGAGGACAAGCAAAGAGTTGATACGTCTCCAACATATCTACTTTTTCTCACGCTTTTCCTCTTGTTTTGGGCTCTAATTTGCATGATTTGAATGAAACAAACCCCGAACTGACGTTGTTTTCAGCAGAACTACCATGGTGTTGTTTTTGTGCAGAAATAAAAGTTCTCGGAATGGAACGAAAATTTGCGAGGATTTATTATATCAATAATAAGAATTTCTGGAGCCAAGATCCACCGGAGAGGGGCCCCTAGGTGGGCACAACCCACCAGGGCGTGCCCCCCTCTCCTGGCGCGCCCAGGTGGGTTGTACCCACCTGGTGGCCCCGCTGACGACCCCCCTGATACTATAAAATAACATATTTCCAGAAAAAATTAGGGAGAAAGAATTATCACGATCCACGAGACGGAGCCGCCGCCAGGCCCTGTTCTTCCTCAAGAGGGCAGATCTGGAGTCTGTTTGGGGCTCCGGAGAGGGGGATCTTCATTCTTTGTCATCACCAACCCTTCTCCATCGCCAATTCCATGATGCTCCCCACCGGGAGTGAGTAATTCCTTCATGGGCTCGCTGGTCGGTGAGGAGTTGGGTGAGATTCATCATGTAATCGAGTTAGTTTTGTTAGGGCCCAATCCCTAGTATCCACTATGTTCTTAGATTGATGTTGCTATGACTTTGCTATGCTTAATGCTTGTCACTTTGGGCCCAAGTGCCATGAACTCAGATCTGAACCGTTTATGAATTCATCATTATATCCATGTTTTAGATCTGATCTTGCAAGTTATAGTCACCTACTACGTGTTATGATCCGGCAACCCCGGAGTGACAACAACCGGGCCCACTCCCGGTGATGACCATAGTTTGAGGAGTTCATGTATTCACTATGTGTTAATGCTTTGTTCTGGTTCTCTATTAAAAGGAGGCCTTAATATCCCTTAGTTTCCAATATGGATCCCGCTGCCACGGGAGGGTAGGACAAAAGATGTCATGCAAGTTCTTTTAATAAAGCGCGTATGACTATTTACGGAATACATGCCTACATTATATCGATGAACTGGAGCTAGTGCCGTATCGCCCTAGGTTATAACTGTCACATGATGAATATCATCCAACAAGTCACCGATCCAATGCCTACTAATTTATTTATATTGATCTTGCTGCGTTACTACTCCTATCATCACTATTACACTTGCTACAAAATTACTGCTATCACTGTTACCGTTACCGTCGCTGCTGTCACTACTATCAAAACTATCAAACTACTTTTCTACCGATCACTTTGCTACAGATAATTAATCTCCAGGTGTGGTTGAATTGACAACTCAGCTGCTAATACCTTCAAATATTCTTTGGCCCCCTTGTGTCGAATCTATAAATTTGGGTTAAATACTTTACCCTCGAAAACTGTTGCGATCCCCTATACTTGTGGGTTATCATTTACCTACGAGGTTTGGTAGTAACTTGGTCTGAAGTTTCATGATCATTATCATTAGCTTCCTTTCTAGTTGCAGTAGGCATCACGGGAACAGTTTTCTGTGATGAGCTACTATCCAATTCGAGAGAAGGTACAATTACCTCATCAAGTTCTACTTTCCTCCCTGTCGGTTCTATATCTGGCGTATCTCGTAGTAGGGGTCCTAAGCTAGGCGCCTTGGAACGATGGTAACATGGACACGGGATTTTACCCAGCTTCGGGCTCTCTCGAAGAGATAATACCCTACATGCTGCTTTTGATTGTATTCATATGGGTGTAGTACAGAGTACATGTATCTACCACGAGATTGTAGTAATGAATATTAGATTGTTTATTGACTATCCTTCTCTTGGGGGCCAAGTCTTGTGGAATCCTCCTTGTATGCGGCATGGGCTGTCCGAACTGGCCCATGAGTAAACGGCCATGGGGTCCTCGGCCCAATCCAACTGATTGGGAGACGACGTGGTGAGTACCCCCTAGTCCAGGACACCATCAGTAGCCCCCTGAACCGGTCCTCAAGTTGGGGACGCTCCTCGATTCTTCCGAACTGTTCTTCATCTTTGGTCGTCGGTCTTGAAAACGGGTTCAACAAATCTTCTCATCTTCGATCTTGAGGATCGCCGAGGTGAATCCAAAGAGTTTACACGTCAGGTATCCGAGGAGCCCTTTAAGTCTTCGGCCTTATCAATGCCTTGTTATTTTTATGCCATGCCTCGGGTTTGAAGTGTTTCTCGTGTGGTGGTGTCCTCTTGCATCCGAGCTCCAACGCCGGACTGCATTCGAGGTATCTTTTGCAGCCGTGCACCAACGCCGGACCGCTTCCGAGCTCCAACGCCGGAATGTATCCCAGCTCCAACGCCAGACTGTATCCAAGCTCTAACACCAGACTATGTCCAAGCTCCAATGCCGGATTGTATCCGAGCTCCAACGCCGGACTATATCCGAGGTGTCATAGATCACCTTAGTTCAAAAAAGTTGAAAGAGTTTAGCCGAGCTTAATGCCGGAAATGCCCTCTATGGAGCCAGCCACTTGCATCCGAGCTATATCCCGAAATGCTTTCGAGGTGGTTCAGCACCTCGGTCATGGGATGATTGTTTCCAGATTTTATTTCCGATTGATGCAATCTATTTACTGACGAGATATATAGCCAGTAGCCCTCAAGGTGTGTGTCGGTCTAAAAACCCGAGATGCACCTGAAGGATGACATAAGACCGCTGATTCCAGTAGCCCCCGAGACTCAGATTGATTTGCAAAATCAGCCTAAGGATCAACTCCTAGCTCGGTAGAATACTTCGGGACACAAAAAGCAGTGTGAACAGTCCTCGAGACTCAAGTTGGGTGCGGCCGACCAACCTGAGGATCATAATCTCCTCGGAAACTATATTGCACTTAAATTTCCTGCATTGGATTATCAATGCAGTGGCCCCCGAGACACTAGTCGGGTGGCAACACCGGATCAGGGGATCGATGTGCCCCTTTAATATTAGTAAATGATAAGGCCGAAGCCCAGTAGCCCCCGAGCCTTAATGCGGGCACGGGAGGCCGAATTAAGGATCGATGTCCATAGTAAAATCACAAATTATGTGTAATGATTCTATGTATCCAAGTACTTTACATCATTAATGCTCGGAACCGCATTGTACAAAACTTTGTTGACTGACCATCGGCTTCAACCTCTTCAGCCAGTAGCCGAGGAGTGTTTTCCTACTTTATAAAGCCGTTATAAGGGCAAAGATTTATGGAAAACAAGGCAATCCGGCCATACGGTTTTATAAACAAAGGTACACAGAGAGATATGTTATATTACGTTTTAACGTAAGAAACATCTTCCAAAGAAAATAGTCCCGCTATCAGTTCCTTTCTTTGGGTCGTCATGCTTATCATGATCATGAAACCTCACCTCCGATCAATGTGGGAGGAAAGTATTAAGGATTTAGTTCAGGGAAAGTTCCCGAACTCTATGGTATTAATGAACCAAAATTTTCACTTCCATCGTTGCCGACCAATGTGATCCTTTAAGATTGCTAGCTTTCGGCTTCACCCAGTCTGAGGTACTAACTCGGATGACCCGGTAGTAACAATCACAGAGGTGCTCCCTTTACCGCCTAGCCGAACAATCGGGAACGTAGGGGTAAGCACAGGAGCCAGGCAACCCAGCTTGGCCAAAATCTGAAGTCAAATTGATGCATATTTATGGCTTTATAACGATAATTACATAAGACAGCCCTCGTATATTAAATACAAACGCCGATGATATGTTTATTTTGACTCTGTTGCGACCGTTTATCAGTTGAAAGTGGCCCATCGTCGGCTTCCACCCCCTTGTAGATGCTACGCAGGGTGTTTCCGCAATGACAAAACAACCCTTAGCCGACGTCTCGGTGCCCGAAGGCGGTTGTGTTAGCGGAAACGAGGCAATCAGATATGCAGGCTTTATAACTTTCACTTAGTCATAGGAGCTTAAAGTTGGGAGGCCAGTTACTAGCCCCGGTTAGTGTTCGGCGACAGTCGAGGTCAAGCCGTAAACACTTCGGCCAATGTTATGAACGGCCCGTCATTCAACACAGTCATCGGATTGCTGACCAGTTTACGCTTATTGTGACAGTCAGTTTTTGGCTTTCGCCACTGAGGTGCTTAACCATGCAAGCTGGAAGCACAATCGTAGTGGTTCTCCCGTTGCACACCTAGCCGAACAAAGCGGATCGTAGGAGGCAAGCACAGGAGCCGGGCAACCCAACTATTGACCGAAGACACAATTCGAAACCAATGCATATATAGCAATATCCGAGAATGTTTTTGCCGAATCTCTAAAGCTGTCCGGCGTTGCACTGCGAGACTTATGCTGGAAACACACAAACAGTTTAAAAGTGACATAGGCTTGGAAAGCCAAAAACTTCAGTAAAAACTTGACGTCCGAACTAGATCAAGAGTTCGGTGCCAATCCGAAAATTGAAGAAAAAAGAAAAAAATTGTGCTTCTGTCATGTTTTAACATGACACATCCGATCTCAAGACTTTCAAGCAGGTCAGCCTACAGCTTCAAGCTCCTTATCTCGAAGGCGGAGTACTTCTCCGAGGCCAGTTTAGCGAACTAAACTCGAGCGGCTTTTAGAGAGAAGACAGGCTATCCGGCTATTGACCATACACTTGAGTCAAAAAAAGAGCGGTAGAAAAAGACTTTGCAACGACTAAGAAGAAAACACATTTACTATAAAACGACTCATACTAATTTAAGAGCCCCCAAGTGACTTGGGTAAAAGTATTTTATGTATAATGATTGTATGTACTGAAGTACTTATATCATATTTGTGTTCACCCGAACTTTAAACGCGTCTTAACCTACCGTCGGCTTCTCCCTCTTCGGTCAAGGGCCAAAAAGTGTTATGTACTCCACCTGTCGAGAATATCGACGGTGTTTCCGATAACCAGGCAATCAGGCCATAAGGCTGTAACAGACAAAGCGCGCTCAGGGAACTTATGCTATATTACTGACGAAGTGTAAGAAGCATCTTCGAAGAAAATAGTACCCCCACCGATACCTTTCTTCGGTTGCTCATTGTTACTATGAGACTTGTGCAATAGATTTTTTGTAATCATGAGTTCTGTTGTGTGCCGACCATGATTGAAAACAATAAGAGCGCTAGCTTTCGGCTTCACCCAGTCTGAGGTCCGAGCTCGGATGACCCGATCGTGACAATCGCAGAGGTGCTCCCTTTACTCCCTAGCTGAACAATCGGAAATGTAGGGGTAAACACAGGAGCAAGGCAACCCAGCTTGCGGAACACTTAAGTCAAGATGGTGCATATTGTGGCGTAATACACGAACAAGGAACGAAGCCATACAAGTATAATCATATGCAAGAGGAAAGGCTTCATAAAGGAAGCCCCCAAATAAATGGGGTATTTGAATTTGTGTGTCACAAAAAAAGTTTTGACAAGGAACTTTTTCACAAATAACTTTTTGCTAAAAAGCATAATGCTTGGTCGAACCGAACAAACTTTAAAACTGAAAGTTTTTGAGCATGAAAGCAACTTAGCTGGTTAATGTGCTCGGTGTTGATGACGCGATTCGGGCTTGTGGCGGGACGAAGACGCCCATTGAGCTGTGACGAATCCGACAAGGTTCGCAGTCCTCGGCATGGCCGAGGTCCCAGCCCCCAAGCCCGAGGTGTCCGAGCAAGGAATTTGGCACTCCGGAGTAGTGACACGGCTCGGCCAATGTGGTAAGGCGAAGCCCTTAGTCTAGCCGAGCTGGCACAGTTGGTCGGCAAGGTGACAATGAAGCCGCCATGCCAGTCGACCTGTTCGGCATGGTGGACGTCAGTTCGAAGCTGTGATCGGCGGATGCCGAAGTCTAATGCAGGTCGGCTGGTGATGCCAAAGTCTCATGCCAGCGGAGGTGTGAAAGCAGGTCGGCTGGTGACACCGAAGTGACCGCGTAACGCAGTCAAAAAAGATTACCTGCACACATAAAACGGTGCAGGCAAAAAATAATAGTAATGAAAAAAGGTGCATAATTAATTTATGCGAAGTGAAAAAGTTTGGTAAATATGGCCTGAGTGCTGAGGCTAGCTCGAGGCGTTGTGGCACGGCGATGTCGACGAAGGTCGGCCTGCCCAGATGACAAGGAGGAGCTGGCCGGACCGACGCTAGGTACAAGTGTCGACAAAATATCTCTGCAAAAAATAATGTAGTACAAACCAACAGAGACAAAAACTCTGTGTGCAATAATTTTATGAGCCAAACAAATAGCCTGAAGAAATAAAACATGTTTGACAGCGAAGGTTGCAGCAGACCGAGGCAAAAAGGAAACCATATGTACAGAACAGGTACTACCAAATATCAAGAATATACTGATTTTGATGTTTACGTGGAGTAGTAGTACTTAAATTACTAGAATCCACTCATCAAATCTGAGGTGTCGTGCTACCAAATTAGTAGTCAATTGAGTTATAGGTCTATATACTTGTTAACAAAAAAGTAGTAGAGGACCAGCGACTAGGAGCTGGAAAAAAAGAGGAGAAAGAAAAGCAATCTCCCTGATGTGTGGTTAGAGCTCCTCTTCTCAAGATGGTCGTTCGGGACCGGCCGCCGCATCATGTACGCACAGCTGCGCGTGCGCCGCTGAGAGGTCGTCGAGCCGGGGCTTAACCAGACCATAGCATGGTCGCAACAACGATCAGAGAAGAAAAAAAATATTGAATAAGTAGTTCAAGATGGATTAGTACACCAAACAAAAAGGCAGAATATCCATCAATTAGGTATGGCAAACATGCCCAATTCAGAACAAGTAGTACTTCCCTTGCTAGTATATCCATGCTTACGCTTTTACTTTGCTAGCTCGGTTACGCGACTTGCACGGGGATTATCTCCTCATGTGCCTTTATTTCTGGACGGGGCCGCAGTGGTTGTGCCTGCGTAGATAGTCTGAGGATCGATCACCGGGCGTGCTTCGAGTTTGTCGCTGCTTCGCCTGTGCGCCCTTGATGGATTTTAGCAAGGTCCCCGATCGACTGCTGAATTTTACAGATCGTCCGCGACCGCGTACGAAACATTGCATGACCTTTCTTTCGACCTATCTGCTAACAAAATTATGCTAGACAAGGGCAATAATTCACAAAGTAAAGGTATATATATATATATATGTATATATATATATGACTTGTGCCGTCAGTCGAGATCCGGTCAAACCACGAGGATTAATTTTGACACGGATAGGAATCCACATGACGACGACGTCGGCCGATCGATGACGATTGCGCTGTGAAAAAAGTTTCCGCGGTGCCAAGCAATACAAAACTAGCCGCACTGTCCACCAACTGGTCCTTAAAAAACGTGTTCATGGTTAGTACAGGGCTGCATGCTCTAAGCATATTTAACAGCCAGTAATGGCTCACGCCTCAACACTTGATTTAAAGAGGGAGAAGGAAAATAGACTTCCTGGATGCCTGGAGGACCGTCCTGACTATGTATGATCACTAGAGAGCGGATTTGCTGCCGTATTGTATACGGCCACAGGATCATGGAGCAGCCGTAGTCTCGAAAACTCCCATATGTCCGATACAGCGTTCAAATATTCCTTCAAATCGCGGTATACAGCGAGGCTCAAATTGTTCTGCGAATAAGCTAGTACATAGCAGTAGCAATAATCTGCAAAAAGGATAATTTGCATGGAACAGATCTAATTGGAAAATATCACCTCATCATTCCACCGATCCGCGGCGATCACCCAGCAGGCTCTCAATGAAAGCACCAATGTCGGTTCTATATCCGGCGTATCTCGTAGTAGAGGTCCTAAGCTAGGCGTCTTGGAACGATGGTAACATGGACACGGGATTTTACCCAGCTTCGAGCTCTCTCGAAGAGATAATAACCTACATGCTGCTTTTGATTGTATTCATATGGGTGTAGTACAGAGTACATGTATCTACCACGATGATACGTCTCCGTCGTATCTACTTTTCCAAACACTTTTGCCCTTATTTTGGACTCTAACTTGCATGATTTGAATGGAACTAACCCGGACTGACGCTGTTTTCAGCAGACTTTCCATGGTGTTATTTATGTGCAGAAACAAAAGTTCTCGGAATGACCTGAAACTCCACGGAACATATTCTTGGAAAATATTAAAAATACTGGAAGAAGAATCCACGTCAGGGGGGCCTCCAACTGTCCACGAGGGTGGGGGCGCGCCTGCACCCCCTGGGCGCCCCCCCCCCCCCCCGCCTCATGGGCCCCTGACGCTCCACCGAGCTCAACTCCAACTCCATATATCTCCATATATTCGTGTTTGGGGAGAAAAAATCAGAGAGAAGGATTCATCGCGTTTTACGATACGGAGCCACCGCCAAGCCCTAAAACCTCTTGGAAGGGCTGATCTGGAGTCCGTTCGGGGCTCCGGAGAGGGGAATCCGTCGCCATCGTCATCATCAACCATCCTCCATCACCAACTTCATGATGCTCACCGCCGTGCGTGAGTAATTCCATCGTAGGCTTGCTGGACGGTGATGGGTTGGATGAGATTTATCATGTAATCGAGTTAGTTTTGTTAGGGTTTGATCCCTAGTATCCACTATGTTTTGAGATTGATGTTGCTATGACTTTGCTATGCTTAATGCTTGTCACTAGGGCCTGAGTGCCATGATTTCAGATCTGAACCTATTATGTTTTCATGAATACATGTGAGTCCTTGATCCTATCTTGCAAGTCTATAGTCACCTACTATGTGTTATGATCCGGCAACTCCGAAGTGACAATAATCGGGACCACTCCCGGTGATGACCATAGTTTGAGGAGTTCATGTATTCACTATGTGTTAATGCTTTGGTCCGGTACTCTATTAAAAGGAGGCCTTAATATCCCTTAGTTTCCATTAGGACCCCGCTGCCACGGGAGGGTAGGACAAAAGATGGCATGCAAGTTCTTTTCCATAAGCACGTATGACTATATTCGGAATACATGCCTACATTACATTTATGAATTGGAGCTAGTTCTGTGTCACCCTATGTTATGACTGTTACATGATGAACCGCATCCGGCATAATTCTCCATCACCGATCCAATGCCTACGAGCTTTTCACATATTGTTCTTCACTTATTTACTTTTCCGTTGCTACTGTTACAATCACTACAAAACCCAAAAATATTACTCTTGCTACTGTTACCGTTACTTCCATATTACTTTGCTACTAAATACTTTGCTACAGATATTAAGTTATCCAGGTGTGGTTGAATTGACAACTCAACTGCTAATACTTGAGAATATTCTTTGGCTCCCCTTGTGTCGAATCAATAAATTTGGGTTGAATACTCTACCCTCGAAAACTGTTGCGATCCCCTATACTTGTGGGTTATCAAGACTATTTCCTGGCGCCGTTGCCGGGGAGCATAGCTCTATTCTTTGAGTCACTTGGGATTTATATCTGCTGGTCACTATGAAGAACTTGAAAGACGCGAAAACAAAAATTTATCCCTCAACTACGAGGGGAGGTAAGGAACTGCCATCTAGCTCTGCACTTGATTCACCTTCTGTTTTGAGTAAGCTTGCGATACCTAAACCTGCTTCTGCTATTTATTCTGATATGTCGCATGTTATTGATGATGCCACTTCTACTATGCATGATACTTATGATGAAACTACTTCTATGCTTGATACTACAGTGCCACTTGGTGAATTTCTTGATGAACAACTTGCTAGGGCTAGAGAGAATGAAATTATTGAAACTGATAATTTTGAAGATAGTGATGATGAAGACTCTCCCCCTAATAAATATGAATTGCCTGTTGTGCCTGAGGGTTATGTTCTGGATGAAGAATCTGCTAGAGCCATTTTAGCTTGCAATGATAGAAGTGATCTGAAGAATCTATTAGCTAAATGGAAGCAGCAATCTCTTAATGCTAGAATGAAACATGACCCTGCTTTTGCTACTTCACCTATCTGTGTTACTGATAAGGATTATGAATTCTCTGTTGATCCTGATATAATTACTTTGGTTGAATTTGATCCTTTTTATGGCTATGAATCTGAAACTGTTGTGGCACATCTTACTAAATTAAATGATATAGCCACCTTCTTCACTAATGATGAGAAATCTCGCTACCTTTATATCCTTAAAATATTTCCGTTCTCACTAAAGGGTGATGCTAAGATATGGTTTAATTCTCTTGATCCTGGTTGTGTGCGTATTCCCCAGGATATGATTTACTACGTCTCTGCTAAATATTTCCCTGCTCATAAGAAACAAGCTGCTTTAAGGGACATATATAATTTTGTGCAAATTGAAGAAGAAAGTCTCCCACAAGCTTGGGGGAGGCTTCTCCAATTACTTAATGCTTTGCCTGATCATCCTCTCAAGAAAAATGAAATACTTGATATCTTTTATAATGGACTAACTGATGCTTCCAGAGATTACCTGGATAGTTGTGTTGGTTCTGTTTTCAGGGAAAGAACACCGGATGAAGCTGAAATTCTATTGAATAATATGTTGACAAATGAAAATAATTGGACACTTCCTAAGCCAATTCCCGAGCCTATTCCTAAACCAACTCCGAAGAAGAGAGGTGTTCTATTTCTCGGTCCTGAAGATATGCAAGAGGCAAAGAAATCTATGAAAGGAAAAGGTATTAGAGCTGAAGATGTTAAGAATTTACCTCCTATTGAAGAAATACATGGTCTAAATTTACCGCCTGTTGAAGAAAATTATGGTCTTAACTCATCACCTATTGAAGAAACTCAAGGTCTTGATAACCCGACACAGGTAGTAAAGGTAAATTCTCTCTATAGATTTGATGAAGGTGATATTCCTCACTATAAGTCTGCTAGACAATGCTTAGAAGAGTTTGATAATTTTATTGTCAAACAAGAAAACTTCAATGCTTATTTTGGTTGACAATTGAAATCCAATTCCGATACGCTTGAACACTTGGGTGATTATATGTCTAGAGTTAAAGGTGAACTTAAACTCATTAGTAAACATGCCTCTATGGTTACCACTCAAGTAGAACAAGTACTTAAAGCTCAAAATGATTTTCTCAATGAATGAAATAGTAAGAATAATGATTATGTTGTTAGAGTGGCTACTAGAACTGGTAAAATGACTCAGGAACCTTTGTATCCTGAAGGCCACCCTAAGAGAATTGAGCAGGATTCTCAGAGAAATAATATAGATGCACCTAGTCCTTCTAAAAAGAAGAAAAAGAAAAATGATAGGACTTTGCATGCCTCTAGTGAACCTATTGCTGAACCACCTGAGAATCCAAATGATATTTCTATTTCTGATGCTGAAACACAATCTGCTAATGAACATGAACCTAATGAAAATGTTCATGATGATGCTCAACCTAGCAACGATAATGATGTAGAAATTGAACCAGCAGTTGATCTTGATAACCCACAATCAATGAATCAATGTTATGATAAGAGATACTTTGTTGCTAGGAAACATGGTAAAGAAAGAGAACCATGGGTTCAGAAACCCATGCCTTTTCCTCCCAAACCATCCAAGAAAAAGGATGATGAGGATTTTGAGCGCTTTGCTGAAATGATTAGACCTATCTTTTTGCGTATGCGTTTGACTGATATGCTCAAAATGAATCCTTATGCTAAGTATATGAAAGAAATTGTTACTAATAAAAGAAAGATACCGGAAGCTGAAATTTCCACCATGCTTGCTAATTATACTTTTAAGGGTGGAATACCTAAGAAACTTGGAGATCCAGGAGTACCAACTATACCATGCTCCATTAAAAGAAACTATGTTAAAACTGCTTTATGTGATCTTGGAGCCGGTGTTAGTGTTATGCCTCTCTCTTTATATCGTAGACTTGATTTGAATAAGTTGACACCTACTGAAATATCGTTGCAAATGGCTGATAAATCAACTGCTATACCTGTTGGTATTTGGGAGGATGTGCATGTTGTGGTTGCAAACGTTACTATTTTGACGGACTTTGTTATTCTTGATATTCCCGAGGACGATAGTATGTCTATTATTCTTGGAAGACCTTTTTTGAATATTGCAGGGGCTGTTATTGATTGCAACAAAGGAAATGTCACTTTTCATGTTAATGGTAATGAGCATACGGTACACTTTCCAAGGAAACAACCTCAAGACCACAGTATCAATTCTATTGGAAAAATTCCAACGATTATTTTTGGAGGTTTTAAATTTCCTCTTCCTACAATCAAGAAGAAATATGATATTCTTATTATTGGGGATGTGCATATCCCCGTTGAGGTAACGTAGTGTTATTCGAAATTTCTCCGGTTCCATGTTAATCGGAATGAGTTTGTTAACAAGACTTGATCAACCTTGTTAGTGGATTCCTTTTGATGAGCATGAGATGGATGAAATTAGAAAGCACAACCTTCTGTGCCCTCCTTTTACTTTCTGTTATTTAGTTGAAATAAAGTAAAAATAGCATTTTCCTATCTGTTTCCTGAATTATCCGTGCAATATAAAAATACCCCAAAAATAAAAGTTCTCCAAATGCCCTGAAAATGGAATATGATTTTTTCTGGAATATTTGAGAATATCTGGCACTGAGAACACAGCAGGGGGAGCAAGCACCTGGCCATGAGGGTCCAAGGCGCGCCCCCCTGCCTCGTGGGCCCATGGTGGCTCCCCTCCACTTATTCCTGCACCCACACACTTCTTCTTCCTCCCAAAAAAATCACCATCCAGCTCAAGCACGAGTTCTAGCTCATTTTGCTGCGATTTTCGATCTCCTTGCTCAAAGCACCTCTCCCAAAACTGCTTGGGGGATTGTTCCTTGGTATGTGACTCCTCCATTGATCCAATTAGTTTTTGTTCTAGTGCTTTATTCATTGCAAATTTGGGCTGCCTAGGTGACCATGTTCTTGAGCTTGCATGTCAAATTTATAAGGTTCCAAGTAGTTCTAATGCTTGATATAGTCTCTAGGCACTTGTAGGAGTAGTTGCTATCAATTTTGTTGAGCTTGGTTCACTTTTATTTAAAGTTACTAAAAAATTCAGAATTTTTCAGAAAATAATGAAGAGATTTTTGAGGGGCTCATCGAACCGAAGCTCGAAGGAAAAGCAAAGTGAAGAAGCACAGAGGCCCAAATATAATTTGCCCCGCATCGCGGAGGTCCGGCCGAGTGAATGGCCTTCCAATGATTTCTTGAGAGCAGCCGGGATTTATGATGATTTTTATGAATTAGCTGAGAATGCAGGCCTCACCGACTTCCTCCGCGACCAACGCGAACTGTATCTCTTACTCACCAATACTTTTGTGCAAAACTTCTACTATTATCCTAAGGAATCACCTCCTTCAGTAGAGTTTCATTTATATGATATGGTTAAGAAGATGTCACTAGATGAATTTTGCAAGGTTTGCAAAATACCTTTCGAGGGTAGTTTAGAGGAACCACATCGTAAAGATGTGGATGGGTTTATTGACACCATTACTATAGGGGAAACTAGGAAGGTTTCCGATGCAAGAATCACTAGCATACATTTTCCTGTTTTACGCTACTTTGCTATATTTGCTAGTCGTTGCTTAATTGGTCGCGGAAACTGTGGAAAACCTTAGTGTTCCTGATATTATTATTTTGTTCCATGGTTTATTCTGTGATAACACTGTTAGTATGGGCGGTATTATTGCCAAACGGTTAAGTCTGAACTGTACAAAGGGCCCCATCTTTGGAGGTATTTATGCTTCACGCCTTGCTGCACACTATAACATACCTATTAGGCACTATGAAAAAGAAGAAAAATTGCTGCCCACTGCTTATTTAGATTATAAGAGTATGTTAGCGCATGACTTTATTGTTAAGAATAGGTAAGGGGCGCTTAAATACAAATTGTTCTTTGATAAACATCACCCTGAGACTATTACCTTGCCTGCTCCTTCCTTGTTTGATTTATCTACAGGTCCGTATCTCGTTCCGCTGGCGGCCATTCACGCCTACCGGAACCCTACGTCAGCCACGGAGTCGGAACCATAATTTGAACCTCCACGACAGTCTAATTACCAGTGGGATCCGGAGATGATTGCCAACCAGTGGCAATAAGAGTCTTCTCCATCTCAGTATGACCCCGGTTACAACTATGGATATCCGCCAGGCCAGCCGTGGCAATAGACCAACTTAGGCCAAAAGCCTAAGCTTGGGGGAGTACGTATTTCCCACCGACATTACATTTATGTTCACACACTCATTGCTAGATGTCGGTGCTCATACTTTTTCATTGTAATATACATGCTAGTTTATTTTCTTTTTATGCTTTCTTCTTGTGTGTTTAATAAACCTTAAGAAAAACCCCAAAAAAAATTAGTGTAGCTTTTAGTTAGTTTACTTTCCTTGCTGTAGTAGTAATAATTAAAAAGAAAACCCAAAAATATTTCCCGTTCTTCTTTTGCTTGTTGGGAGCTTTCCCGTGTAAATAGTTTTATTTCTTTTTTTTCCTTGGGGGTCGATAGGAGAAGACCATGATTAAATTGTTGAAGTGGCTCTTATATGCATTATTGTGGATTTAACCAAGAGCCCATATTGCATGTCTTCTCATGTTTATTGAATGACTGCAGATTCCAGCTTAGTCCAATGCACGTGCACTCTTATTATTTTCACATCGTTTGGTCGTGCAAGTGAAAGGCAATTATGACGATATATGATGGACTGACTGAGATGAGAGAAGCTGGTATGAACTCGACCTCTCTTGTTTTTGTAAATATGATTAGTTCATCGTTCCCGATTCAGCCTATTATGAATAAATATGTTTGCAATGACAATTAGAGATCATAGTTGCTTATGCCATGCTTGATTAGCTATGAGTTATAATGGTTTACCTTGCGTGCCAACATGCTATTAAAATGGTTGTGATGTGGTATGATGGGGTGGTATCCTCCTTTGAATGATTTAACTGACTTGACTTGGCACATGTTCACACATGTAGTTGAAACAAATCAACGTAGCCTTCACGATATTTATGTTCATGGTGGATTATATCCTACTCATGCTTGTACTCAATGTTTATTAATTTTAATGCATGTTCATGACTGTTGTCGCTCTCTAGTTGGTCGCTTCCCAGTCTTTTGCTAGCCTTCACTTGTACTAAGCGGGAATACTGCTTGTGCATCCAATCCCTTAAACCCCAAAGTTATGCCATATGAGTCCACTATACCTTCCTATATGCGGTATCTACCTGCCGTTCCAAGTAAATTTGTATGTGCCAAACTCTAAACCTTCAAATGAAATTCTGTTTTGTATGCTCGAATAGCTCATGTATCAACTAGGGCTGTCCGTATCTTCCATGCTAGGCGGGTTATTCTCAAGAGGAGTGGACTCCACTCCTCACTCACGAGAAAATGGCTGGTCACCGGGATGCCCAGTCCCATGCTTTATGCAAACTAAATCAAAATAATTGCAAACAAAACTCCCCCTGGGACTGTTGCTAGTTGGAGGCACTCGTTGTTTTGAGCAAGCCATGGATTGATGCTTGTTGGCGGAGGGGGAGTATAAACTTTACCATTCTGTTTGGGAACCGCCTATAATGTGTGTAGCATGGAAGATATCGCCATCTCTTGGTTGTTATGTTGACAATGAAAGTATGCCGCTCAAAATATTATTTATCTCTATTTCAAAATCGAGTTCTAGCCCCTCTACAAATCCCTGCTTCCCTCTGCAAAGGGCCCATCTATTTACTTTTATGTTGAGTCATCACTCTCTTATCATAAGCACCAGCTGGAGAGCACTGCTGTCATTTGCATCCATTACTATTAAATTATATTGAGTATGACTATGACTGGATCTCTTTTACCATGAATTACAATGTCTAGTCAGTCCTTGATCTTTAAAGGTGCTCTGCATTTATGTTTTGCGGTCTCAGAAAGGGCTAGCGAGATGCCATCCTGTTATATCATATTATGATTGTTTTGAGAAAGTGTTGTCATCCAAGATTTATTATTATTGCTCGCTAGTTGATTATGCCATTGATATGAGTAAACATGAGACCTGAGAGTTATCGTGAATGTGGTTAGTCATAATATTTGCTGAAAACTTGAATGCTGGCTTTACATATTTACAACAACAAGAGCAAACAGAGTTTGTAAAAGTTTGTATTTATCACTTTCAGTTTATCAACTGAATTGCTTGAGGACAAGTAAAGGTTTAAGCTTGGGGGAGTTGATACGTCTCCGTCGTATCTACTTTTCCAAACACTTTTGCCCTTGTTTTGGACTCTAACTTGCATGATTTGAATGGAACTAACCCGGACTGACGCTGTTTTCAGCAGACTTTCCATGGTGTTATTTATGTGCAGAAACAAAAGTTCTCAAAATAACCTGAAACTCCACGGAACATATTTTTGGAAAATATAAAAAATACTGGAAGAAGAATCCACGTCAGGGGGTCCTCCACCTGTCCACGAGGGTGGGGGCGCGCCTGCCCCACTGGCCGCGCCCCCCTGCCTCGTGGGCCCCCTGACGCTCCACCGACCTCAACTCCAACTCCATATATTCGTGTTTGGGGAGAAAAAATCAGAGAGAAGGATTCATCGCGTTTTACGATACGGAGCCGCCGCCAAGCCCTAAAACCTCTCGGGAGGGCTGATCTGGAGTCCGTTCGGGGCTCCGGAGAGGGGAATCCGTCGCCATTGTCATCATCAACCATCCTCCATCACCAATTTCATGATGCTCACCGCCGTGCGTGAGTAATTCCATTGTAGGCTTGCTGGACGGTGATGGGTTGGATGAGATTTATCATGTAATCGAGTTAGTTTTGTTAGGGTTTGATCCCTAGTATCCACTATGTTATGAGATTGATATTGCTATGACTTTGCTATGCTTAATGCTTGTCACTAGGGCCCGAGTGCCATGATTTCAGATCTGAACCTATTATGTTTTCATGAATATATGTGAGTTCTTGATCCTATCTTGCAAGTCTATAGTCACCTACTATGTGTTATGATCCGGCAACCCCGAAGTGACAATAATCGGGACCACTCCCGATGATGACCATAGTTTGAGGAGTTCATGTATTCACTATGTGTTAATGCTTTGGTCCGGTACTCTATTAAAAGGAGGCCTTAATATCCCTTAGTTCCATTAGGACCCCGCTGCCATGGGAGGGTAGGACAAAAGATGTCATGCAAGTTCTTTTCCATAAGCATGTATAACTATATTCGGAATACATGCCTACATTACATTAATGAATTGGAGCTAGTTCTGTGTCACCCTATGTTATGACTGTTACATGATGAACCGCATCCGGCATAATTCTCCATCACCGATCCAATGCCTGCGAGCTTTTCACATATTGTTCTTCACTTATTTACTTTTCCGTTGCTACAGTGACAATCACTACAAAACCCAAAAATATCACTCTTGCTACTTTTACCGTTACTTCCATATTACTTTGCTACTAAATACTTTGCTGCAGATATTAAGTCATCCAGGTGTGGTTGAATTGACAACTCAACTGCTAATACTTGAGAATATTCTTTGGCTCCCCTTGTGTCGAATCAATAAATTTGGGTTGAATACTCTACCCTCGAAAACTGTTGTGATCCCCTATACTTGTGGGTTATCACACGAGATTGTAGTAATGAATATTAGATTGTCTATTGACTAGCCTGGCCTCGGTTTATATATGCACTGTAGGCCTAGGGTTTAGAGGAGTCCTTGTCTTGAGCGCCAAGTCTTGTGGAATCATCCTTGTATGCGACATGGGTTGTCCGAACTGGCCCATGAGTAAACGGCCATGGGGGTCCTCGGTCCAATCTAACTGATTGGGAGACGACGTGGTGAGTACCCCCTATTACAGGACACCGTCACTCCCACTCACTTCTTTCGAGAGAAACTCCTCCAGAAAGGATCCATTATTAGCAACAAATATCTTGTCTTCGGATCTGTGATAAAAGATGTACCTAATAGTTTCTTTTGGGTATCCTATGAAGACGCACTTCTCCGATTTGGGTTCGAGCTTATCAGGCTGAAGTTTTTTCACATAAGCATCGCAACCCCAAACTTTAAGAAACGACGGCTTAGGTTTCTTGCCAAACCACAGTTCATACGGTGTCGTCTCAATAGATTTAGACGGTGCCCTATTTAACGTGAATGCAGCTGTCTCTAATGCATAACCCCAAAACAATAGTGGTAAATCAGTAAGAGACATCATAGATCGCACAATATCTAATAAAGTACGGTTACGACGTTCGAACACACCATTACGCTGTGGTGTTTCAGGTGGCGTGAGTTGTGAAACTATTCCACATTGTTTTAAATGAAGGCCAAACTCGTAACTCAAATATTCGCCTCCGCGATCAGATCGCAGAAACTTTATTTTCTTGTAACGATGATTCTCCACTTCACTCCGAAATTCTTTGAACTTTTCAAATGTTTTAGACTTGTGTTTCATTAAGTAGATATACCCATATCTGCTCAAATCATCTGTGAATGTCAGAAAATAACGATACCCGCCGCAAGCCTCAACACTCATCGGACCGCATACATCGGTATGTATTATTTCCAATAAGTTAGTAGCTCGCTCCATTCTTCCGGAGAACGGAGTTTTAGTCATCTTGCCCATAAGGCATAGTTCGCAAGCATTAAATGATTCATAATCAAGTGATTCCAAAAGTCCATCCGCATGGAGTTTCTTCATGCGCTTTACACCAATATGACCTAAACGGCAGTGCCACAAATATGTTGCAGTATCATTATCAACTTTTCATCTTTTGGCATCAATATTATGAATATGTGTATCACCACGATCAAGATTCAATAAACCATTTATATTGAGTGTATGACCATATAAGGTTTTATTCATGTAAATAGAACAACAATTATTCTTTAACTTAAATGAATAACCGTATTGCAATAAACATGATCCAATCATATTCATGCTCAACGCAAACACCAAATAACATTTATTTTAGGTTCAACACTAATCCCGAAGGTAAAGGGAGTGTGCGATGGTGATCTTATCAACCTTGGAATCACTTCCAACACACATCGTCGCCTCACCCTTAACTAGTCTCTGTTTATTTTGCAATTCTTGTTTCGAGTTACTACTCTTAGCAACTGAATCAGTATCAAATACCGAGAGGTTGCTATAAACACAAGTAAAGTACACATCAATAACATGTATATCAAATATACCTTTGTTCACTTTGCCATCCTTCTTATCCGCCAAGTATCTAGGGTAGTTCCACTTCCAGTGACCATTTCCTTTGCAGTAGAAGCACTCAGTTTCAGGCTTGGGTCTAGCTTTGGTCTTCTTCATGGGAGTGGCAACTTTCTTGCCATTCTTTTTGAAGTTTCCTTTTCTTTCCCTTGCCCCTTTTCTTGAAACTAGTGGTCTTGTTAACCATCAACACTTGATGCTATTTCTTGATTTCTACCTTCGCTGATTTCAGCATCGCGAAGAGCTTAGGAATCGTTTTCGTCATCCCTTGCATATTATAGTTCATCACGAAGTTCTAATAACTTGGTGATAGTGACTAGAAAACTCTGTCAATCACTATCTTATCTGGAAGATTAACTCACACTTGATTTAAGCGATTGTAGTACCCCAGACATTCTGAGCACATGCTCACTAGCTGAGCTATTCTCCTCCATCTTGTAGGCAAAGTACTTGTTAGAGGTCTCATACCTCTCAACACGGGCATGAGTCTGAAATAACAATTTCGGTTCTTGGAACATCTCATATGCTCCATGACGTTCATAACATTTTTGAAGTCCTGGTTCTAAGCCGTAAAGCATGGTGCACTAAACTATCAAGTAGTCATCATACCGAGCTTGCAAAACATTCATAACATCTGCATCTGCTCCTGCAACAGGTTCGTCACCTAGTGGTGCATCAAGGACATAATTCTTCTCTGCAGCAATGAGGATAATCCTCAGATCACGGACCCAGTCCGCATCATTGCTACTATCATCTTTCAACTTAGTTTTCTCTAGGAACATATAAAAATAAAACAGGGGAGCTATACGAGAGCTATTGATCTACAACATAGATATGCAAATACTATCAGGACTAAGTTCATGATAAATTAAGTTCAATTAATCATATTACTTAAGAACTCCCACTTAGATAGACATCCCTTTAGTCATCTAAATGATCACGTGATCCATATCAACTAAACCATGTCCGATCATCACGTGAGATGGAATAGTCTTCAATGGTGAACATCTCTATGTTGATCATATCTACTATATGATTCACGTTCGACCTTTCGGTCTCCAGTGTTCCGAGGCCATGTCTATACATGCTAGGCTCGTCAAGTTTAACCCGAGTATTTCGCATGTGCAAAACTGTCTTGCACCCATTGTATGTGAACGTAGAGCTTATCACACCCGATCATCATGTGGTGTCTCGGCATGATGAACTGTCGCAATGGTGCATACTCAGGGAGAACACTTATACGTTGAAATTTTAGTGAGGGATCATCTTACAATGCTACCGCCGTACTAAGCAAAATAAGATGCATAAAAGATAAACATCACATGCAATCAAAATATGTGACATGATATGGCCATCATCATCTTGTGCCTTTGATCTCCATATCCAAAGCACCGTCATGATTTTCATCGTGACCGGCTTGACACCTTGATCTCCATCGTAGCGTCGTTGTTGTCTCGCCAACTATTGCTTCTACAACTATCGCTAACGCATAGTGATAAAGTAAAGCAATTACATGGCGATTGCATTTCATACAATAAAGCGACGACCATAGGCTCCTGCCAATTGCCGATAACTTTTACAAAACATGATCATCTCATACAATAACGTATATCACATCATGTCTTGACCATATCACATCACAACATGCCCTGCAAAAACAAGTTAGACGTCCTCTACTTTGTTGTTGCAAGTTTTACGTGGCTGCTTCGGGCTTCTAGTAAGAATCGCTCTTACCTACGCATCAAAACCACAACGGTGTTTCATCAAGTTTGTTGTTTTAACCTTCAAGAAGGACCGGCCATAGTCAAATTCGATTCAAGTAAAGTTGAAGAAACAGACACCCGCCAGCCACCTTTATGCAAAACTAGTTGCATGTCTGTCGGTGGAACCGATCTCATGAACGTGGTCATGTAAGGTTGGTCCAGGCCACTTCATCCAACAATATCGCCAAATCAAAATAAGACGTTGGTGGTAAGCAGTATGACTATCACCGCCCACAACTCTTTGTGTTCTACTCGTGCATATATATCATCTACGCATAGACCTGGCTCGGATGCCACTGTTAGGGAACGTAGCATGCAATTACAAAAAAAATTCCTACACTCACGCAAGATCTATTTAGGAGATGCATAGCAACGAGAGGGGGAGAGTGTGTCCAAGTACCCCCATAGACAGAAAGTGGAAGCGTTAGACAACGCGGTTGATATAGTCGAACTTCTTCTCGTTCCGACCGATCAAGCACCGAACGTACGGCACCTCCGAGTTTTGCACACGTTCAGTTCGATGATGTCCCTCAAGCTCTTGATCTAGCAAAGTGTCGAGGGAGAGTTCCGTCAGCACGACGGCGTGGTGACGGTGATGATGAAGTGATCCGCGCAGGGGGTTCGCCTAAGCACTACGTGAATATGACCGGAGGCGTAAACTGTGGAGGGGGCGCCGCACACGGCTTGGAACAATTGATTTGTGTTGTAGGCGCCCACCCCCCACGTATATAAAGGAAGGAGGGGGAGGAGGCCGGCTCTAGGCGCGCCCAAGTAGGAGGAATCCTACTTGGGCTCCTAGTTGGATTCGGCCCCTCCTTTTCCTTTTACCGGAGGGGGAAAGGGGGAAAGAGAGAGGGAGGAGAAGGAAAGGGGGGCGTCGCCCGCTCCCCTAGTCCAATTCGGCCTCCTTCCTTGTGGGGGGCGCGCCACCCCTATGTGGGCTGGTGTGCCTCCCTCCTATGGCCCATATGGCACATATCTTCCCCCGGGGGGTTCCGGTAACCCCGCGGTACTCCGATATGTACCCGATACAATCCAGAACACTTCCGGTGTCCGAATACTATCATCCAATATATCAATCTTTACCTCTCGACCATTTCGAGACTCCTCGTCATGTCTGAGATCTCATCCGAAACTCCAAACAACATTCGGTCACCAAATCACATACCTCATATAATACTATATCGTCATTGAACGTTAAGCGTGCGGACCCTATGGGTTCGAGAACTATGTAGAGATGACCGAGACATCTCTCCGGTCAATAACCAATAGCGGAACCTGGATGCCCATATTGGCTCCTACATATTCTACGAAGATCTTTATCGGTCGAACCGCAATGACAACATACGTAATTCCCTTTGTCATCGGTATGTTACTTACCCGAGATTCGATCATCGGTATCTTCATACCTAGTTCAATCTCGTTACCGGCAAGTCTCTTTACTCGTTCTGTAATGCATCATCCCGCAACTAACTCATTAGTCACATTGCTTGCAAGGCTTATTATGATGTGCATTACCGAGAGGGCCCAGAGATACCTCTCCGATACACGGAGTGACAAATCCTAATCTCGATCTATGCCAACCCAACAAACACCTTCAGAGATACCTGTAGAGCATCTTTATAATCACCTAGTTACGTTGTGACGTTTGATAGCACACAAGGTATTCCTTCGGTATCCGGGAGTTGCATAATCTCATAGTCGAAGGAATATGTATTTGACATGAAGAAAGCAATAGCAATAAAACTGAACGATCAACGTGCTAAGCTAACGGATGGGTCTTTGTCCATCACATCAATCTCCTAATGATGATCCCGTTCATCAAATGACAACACATGTCTATGGTTAGGAAACTTAACCATCTTTGATTAACGAGCTAGTCTAGTAGAGGCTTACTAGGGACACGGTGTTTTGTCTATGTATCCACATGTATCAAGTTTCCGGTTAATACAATTCTAGCATGAATAATAAACAGTTATCATGATATAAGGAAATATAAAATAACAACTTTATTATTGCCTCTAGGGCATATTTCCTTCAGCCACTTCCTCAGAGGATTCGGCCTACCGACGAGCGGCTTCCTCCGCTCGTTCCTCAACTTCTATCATCTTCAACCTCATCACCTCACCCCCAACACAGTGGTGCTTCTCTCCGCCTTCGTGACCTTCTGTGAAGGCTTTCTCGGCGTCCTGCCCACACTCGAGTTGTGGGGCAGGTTCTTCTACCTGAAACTGGGCACCCAGGCCAAGGGCGAGCCGGCCAATGTGTGGGGCATGCGTCGTCATGCGGCGCACCGGCTCCAGGACCCGCTTTCTAGCCGTCACTCTAATGGAGTTGGTGAAGCTGTGGCATAAGTCCTACTTCTATGTCTGCAACCTCCACCCAACGCGCGACTACATCAACCTGCCGGCTTACGCAGCCGGCCCATTGCCCGAGTCGCAGAACAACTGGGGCCAGAAGCCGCTGCCGGCTGCAATCACCAGCGTCCTCATCCGGCTTCAAGAAATGACGGACTTGGAGGGCCTCAAGCCGTCGGACTTGCTGGCCGCCTTCGTCCAGCGCCGGGTGTCGCCCTCTAAGCCCGGCCTCATCTGATCTGCGACATGAGCAGCCGCCGAGACCCGTGCCGGATGTCGACCAAGGAACTGCCGACTGTTGAGGTGGTCCGCGATGTCAACTATTTCTCCGGCAGTCAGCTCAGCGAGACCGACTGGAGCTTCGGCAAGGAGCCATATAGCCGCGCCAATCCACCGCCACCGGTTAGTATCTGGTCCCCCTTCTTTGCTCATGCCATGCTCTTCATCCGACCTGACCACCCGGACGCGGCGCAGCGCTTCCCTGGCCAGGCAGCAGCCGACGCGCCGACTCCAGGCCACCAGTGGATGGCGGACCGGGAGAGTGACGTGGGCAACCCCGAGCTGGGGGCCGCCGTGTTGGAGGACGAAGGCGACGACGACGCCACTGGGGAAGGGGGCATCGAAGGAGGCGGCAATGTCCGGGACTGGCCGGATGATCGTGAAGACGGCGACGGACAACGCCACCGCGAAGGCGCCGGCTCCTCGACGGCGCGGCCGACGGGCGGAGCGCCGACTGGTGCGCCTAAACGAGTGCTGAAGGGATGTTCGGCAGCAAGCCGCCCAAGAAGGCCAAGTCAACGGCCGCGACCAAGCGGCAAGAGGCCGCGAAGGCGGCCTCCATCCGGAGGGTCCCGAAGGAGCACACAATGGTGTCCGGGTAAGTGCGTTGGTTATTCTGTCGTGGTTGTCTTTTTCTTGCAAGCTCCTTATCTTTGCTTGCTTTGCCGTGCATGGCCCCCCTTTCCATATCGCGGGTTCCGTCCGCCTCGCTGATCGGACCAGCAGGCGGCTCTGAGGAGGCCCGTTGCGTAGACCTGGCTGCCGCCCTTCGGGAGGCAACGGAGAGGAACGCATAAGAAGCGCGGGAGGAGCGGGAGGCCGCGGCGCGAACGGAGGCCGAGGCAGCGACTACGGCGTAGGCAGAGGCCGAGGCTGCGACCAAGGCGCAGGCGCAGGCAGCGACCAAGGCGCGGGCGGAGGGCGACGCTAAGGCCGCGGAGGACCCGACCCGTAACGGGGTCCCGGAGGCCACCGATCTGGTGCAGCCGGAGCCGCCGGTGGTGGAGATCCAAGCGCCGACTAGAACAGCCGGAGCTGACCAGAAGGCCCCAGAGCAGGGGGCAACCGGCCCCGTCGTCTCGGAGGTGGAGGCGGTTCAGCACGCGCTGGGCGCTGACGAGCGGGGAGGCGGCCATCCCGAGGGGTCGGAGGTGCCTTTGGCCGGCGCTGGGCTGGCGACAAGCCAGGCCCTGACGACGCGCGCCTCTGCACGCCTGCGCCCGTCACGGGCGGCTTCCGCGCCAAGGCTGGTAGAGGTCGGGACCGTGAGCTCACCGGGAGCCGACACCGAAGCCTCGAGCTTCGCTCTGCCTGGTTGGGCACCAAGAGCTGGCACGGCCGCCCTGAACCTCGCGGTGCAGGACAACCTGGACAAGTTCTCCGCCCACGGCGCCACCCTCTTGAAGGCGAGGAGCGAGATGGTGGCGATGCAGACGTCTGTTCAGGTATGTTCTTGATCTTGCTTTTTATTTTTGCAATCTTCAATGGGGGCGCGCCAGCGCACCCGCTGGGTGTAGCCCCCGAGTTCCAAGCCGGCTACTGAGCAGGCGGGTTGGAACTTCAAGGCATGTTTCTGAGTGCTGAGGTGTTGTTCTTGTTGCAGCACTACCACAACCTGCGAGCGGCCGCCTTCAACTCCCAGAACCAGCAGCTCGCCAACCGGACCGTTGATTTGAACAAGAGCCGCGGTATGTAGGTGTAGCCCCCGAGATTCGGGCCGACTGTTGAGCAGTCAGGCCAGATCTTCTGGCGACTTCTTGTCTTTATTGATGCTGACAATTCTTCCTTGTTTTGCAGAGGCCACCGCCTGTCTGCGGACGCGTGCGCATGAGCTCGAGAGCCAGCTTCAAGCCAAGGAGCTGGAGCGCAGCCAGGCAGCCGCGGAGCGCGACCCGCTCGAGAAAGAGCTGGCCGACCAGGCGGTCCAGCATACGGAGCAGGCCCGGCTGCTGAAGGTCGAGGAGGAGCGTCTCCAGGCCGAGTTCGAGACCCAGCGCTCGGGCTGGGCCTGACAAGGAGAAGTGCTTGTCGGGGGGGCTATGCGGTGATCGAGGATATGCTCGAAGGTCAGTCTTCTTTCTTTCTTGTTTGGAGGCGACGGTTGTTGCTGGAAACCGGCCTCTTATTCCTTTGCTTTCTTTTGGACAGAGTTCTTCCCGGATCACTCCGGTGCCATCGCCCAAGCAATTGAGGCGTGGCGCGATCAACGGAGGAGCGTGGGCGTGGACATTGCACCGGACAGATCCCGGAACTTGGGCGAGAAATTCTTGTCCGTCTGGATGCGTCTTGAGCCGGCGCGCCGCCTGCTCTGCCGGTTTCAGCACGCCGGGTCACAGGTCTTGGAGGGGCTCTAGCCGGGTGTACAGGTTCCTCGGACTCCCAGCCGAACCACTAACTGCTTAGAGGTGGCGGCGGAGCGGCTCGAAGCCTAGAAGGGTGCCGCGGCACGGGCCGGCGCCAAAGCGTCATTGGAATTCGTGAAGGCATGGTATCCAGGCATGAGCTTGGCTCAGTTGGCCATGTTTCGCCAGGAGGCAGCGCGGAGCTGGAGGCGGAGCGCGAAAGGACCGCCATCTGCGCTGCGACCCTTGCCGACTACGCCGACGTCGGCGTCTTCGTCCCGGTTCAGGCTGAACCGGGACGAGGTGGAGAACTTGGCGGACGAGATCGCTTCCAGCGACGAAGCCGAGGAGGAAGACGAGGACGAGGAAGGCGATGGCGCCGCGCCAGATGACGGAGCGACCAGCCGGACTCAGCCCGATCCGGCCTCAGCCAGCGAGCCACGAGAGACCATGTCTGTCGCTGCCGCCACTAACCAGACCGAGACCGCCCGACCAGAGGCCCCGCCAGCCGGTGCTTCAGCCACCGCCGACCTGTCTGAGCCATCTGCAGTGCCTTCGGCCTGAGCGGCCTTTATCTTTTGAATTTTCTGTCTTGTGCTCATGAGCATGTTAATCATGCGCAGTTCCACCCACCGTGGGTGTATCTAAACTCTGATGAATGCCGACCTTGGGCCTTTTGCAATGTAAACAATTTTATTTTCCCACATGCTTGTGTACTTTGCCGGATTCTGGCTCGGTTTTGCCTTTGCTCTCTTTAGCTTTTTCTTTTGCCGCGTTCCTCTGGCCACCGCCCTGCCAGCCGGACAGCCGTGTTGTGGTCTGTGGCCGGGTCAGGGACTTGGCCGTTTAGAATAGGCAAACTACTTCAGCTGCTTAGAGCGTAGCTAGTCGAGCAAGAAGCCGGCCGACCGGCTGCTGGGCAGCCGGACAAGTGAGGCGAGGAGCCAGCTTGGCCTCAATCACCATTCTTCCTTCGTCGTTTTTCGTGTGGACAGCGTTTCCGGCCTTTAGCTCTTGCCAGCCGGACAGTCGCGCTGCGAGCTGTGGCTGGGACGAAGAGAGGGCTTTCGCGTCGGCACACTACTTAGCCGACTTCGGGTGGTGCCAACTTAGGTCAAGGCGGCGAGCCCCCGGGCTGGCTGACCGGACTCGGACAGGGCGAAAGAATAAAAACTCATTCATAGGCGAAGTTATCATATAGATAAAAAGGTAGCCCTGAGTGCACCTCGGGGGACCTGTTGTCTTTGCTTAGTACAAAAGATAGCGTGGTCCATACACTGCATCAACTGTAAAACAGGCGGAGAAGGTTCGCGTTCCACGGGCGCTCCGACTCTTGGCCGGCTGTGTCCCTCTTGCGTGCCCTGGGCTTCTGTGCGTCGATGAGGTAGTAGGAGTCATTGCCCAAGGCCTTGCTGGCGATGAAGGGCCCCTCCCAAGGAGCCGAGAGCTTGTGTTGGTCGGCTGTTCACTGGATCAGCCGGAGCACAAGGTCGCCCTCGCGGAAAGCACACGGCTTGATCTTCTTGTTGTGGTAGCAGCGTAGGCTCTGCTGGTAGATGGCGGACCGGCTGAGTGCTAGCAGCCGGGCCTCTTCCAGCAGATCGACGCCGTCTTCTCGCGCCTCCTTTGCTTCCGCCTCCGTGTACAGGTGACGCGAGGCGAGCCGAACTCAATGTCAGTTGGGATGACAGTCTCGGCCCCGTACACGAGGAAGAAGGGTGTGAAGCCGGTTGATCGATTCAGCGTAGTCCGGAGACTCCAAAGGATGGCCGGCAGCTCCTTGATCCAGCAGCCTGCCGAGCGCTCCAGTGGCTCGACCAGCCGAGGCTTGATGCCGGACAGGATGAGGCCGTTTGCTCGCTCCACCTGGCCGTTTTACTGCGGATGAGCAACTGGCGCGAGGTCCAGTCGGATGCCCTGCGTCACACAGAAACAGGCCAAGGCGCCTTTGGCGAAGTTCGTGCCTTTGTCGGTGATGATGTTGTGCGGGATGTCGTACCGAACGGTGATATCCGCGATGAACGTGACGGCAGTCGGACCATTCAACTTCTTGATTGGCCTCGCCTGAATCCACTTCGTGAACTTGTCCATGACAACCAGCAGATGGGTCATACCGCCGCGTGCTATCTTGAATGGGCCCACCATGTCCAATCCCCATATGGCAAACGACCAGGTGATGGGGGTGGTCTTGAGTGCAGAAGCCGGCAGGTGCTGCTTGGCGCTGAAACGCTGACACCCCTTGCACTTGCGGACCAACTCCTTGGCGTCTTCCAAAGCCGTCGGCCAAAAGAAACCATGGCGGAAAGCTTTCGCAACAAGGGCTCTGGAGGCGACATGATGGCCACATTCGCCTTGATGAATATCCCTGAGGATTGCAATGCCCTTCTCCGGCTCGACGAGGCGCTGGAAGATGCCAGTCGCGTTGCGCCTGACAAGCTCTCTGTTGATGATCGTGTATGCGGCGCCCGGCGTTGCACCTGCCGGGGCAAGACTTCGTCGGCTGGTAGCTCGCGGCTCACCAGAAAGTTGAGGATGGGTTGCGCCCAAGACGGAGCTTCGACCACCGTCATGACAGTAACCGGCACTAGGGAGGCCGGGTTGGGAGGCGGCAGGTCGGAGCCGGCCGCTGCTTGGTGCGTCGTTGAAGTCCTCAGGCCGACTACATCAGTCCCCGAGCCAGGTTCTGGAGTCCCTGGGCCGGGTTTGGGTGCTGCAGCCCCCGGGCCGCCTGCAGAAGTCCCCGGGCCGGATTCGGGCTCCAGGGTCAGTCGGAACGAAGATGGACTCTGATTCTGGCGAAGGCTGGATAGACGGCTTCCGCAGGCACTCGAGGGAGACGCCGGCTGGTATGGCCTGCCGGGTGGAGCCAATCCGTGCCAGGGCATCGGCTGCTTCGTTGTCGGCCCGTGGCACATGGATGAACTCGCACCCGTCGAAGTTCCCATTGATCTGCTGGACGAGGAAGCGGTAGCTGGCCATGTTGGCGTCCTTGGCGTCCCAGTCGCCAGAAGACTGCTGAACCACAAGGTCCGATTCGTCGTAGCACAGAATGCGGCGGATGCCGATCTCCTTGGCCAGCCAGAGCCCGTGGACGAGCGCCTCGTACTCGGCCACGTTGTTGGAGGCGGCAAAGTGGATCTGCAGTGTGTACTTGAGCTTGTCGCCTTTGGGAGAGGTGAGGACGATGTCGGCTCCCAAACCGGTGCGCATCTTCAAGCCGTCAAAGTGCATCCGCCAATGCGTGGAATCCGGCGCTGGCGGCAGGTACAGGGTCTCGGCCCAGTCGACTAGGAAGTCGGCTAGTGCTTGGGACTTGATGGCGGTGCGGGGCTGGTAAAGGATGGTGCGGGAGCCAGCTCGATGGCCCACTTTGCCACCCAGCATGTGGCGTCTCTGTTGCCCATGATCTCGGCAAGGGAGCGGTACAGACGACCGTGATGGTGTGCTCCTGGAAGTACTGCTTCAGCTTCTTGGCGCGAAGTACACGCCGTAGCACATCTTCTGGTAGTGGGGGTAGTTCTGCTTGGAGGCGGACAACACCTCGCTCAGGTAATAGACTGGCCTCTGGACCGGCTGAGCTCTGCCGGCTTCTGGGCGCTCAACCACAATCACGGTGCTGACGACCTGATTGGTAGCGGCGATGTAGAGGAATATGGGCTCTTTAGCAGCCAGAGCGGCTAGAACAGGCGGCATGGACAACATCCGCTTGACCTGGAGGAATGCCTCGTTCGCCTGGTCGGTCCACTCAAAGCATGTGGTCTTCTTCATCAGCTGGTACAGGGGGAGGGCCTTCTTGCCCAGCCGGCTGATGAACCGGCTGAGAGAGGCTAGGCACCCGGTGAACTTCTGGACGTCCCGCAGGCGGGTCGGCTTCTTCATCCGCTCAATGGCCTTGATCTTCACGGGGTTGCACTCGATCCCACGCTCAGAAACAAGGAAACCAAGGAGTTGGCCGGCTGGTACTCCGAAGACACACTTCTCCGTGTTGAGCTTGATCTGAAAGCGGCGCAAGTTGGCGAAGGTCTCCTTGAGATCCTCTAAGAGGGTGTCGCGCTTCTCCGTCTTCACCATTATGTCGTCCACATAGACATGGGCGTTTCTACCGAGTTGCTTCAGGAAGCACTTCTGCATACAACGCTGAAAGGTGGCGCCGGCATTCTTCAAGACGAACGTCATGGTGATGTAGCAGAAGGCGCCGAATGGGGTGATGAAGGCGGTCTTCAGTCGGTCGGCCGGATCCAGCTTGATCTGGTGGTAGACGGAGTAGGCGTCCAAGAAGGACAGCAGCTCGCAGCCGGTCGTGGAGTCGATCACCTGATCGATCCGGGGCAAGGCAAAAGGGTCCTTGGGGCAGGCTTTGTTGAGGCTAGCGTAGTCGATACACATGCGCCACTTGTTGTTTTTCATCTAAACGAGGACTGGGTTGGCAAGCCAGTCCGGGTAGAACACTTCCATCATGAAACCGGCTGCCAGAAGCCGGGCGATTTCTTCACCAACGATCCTTCTCTTCTCTTCTGATAGGTGGCGGAGGGGTTGTTTGACCGGTTTTGCATCCAATCTCACATGCAGCTTGTGCTCGGCGTACTCCCTCGGAACACCCGGCATGTCCTTGGGGGACCATGCGAAGATGTCCCGATTCTCACGGAGGAAGCCAATGAGCTCGCTTTCCTATTTGCTGTCAAGGTTGGACCCTATGACAGCGAACTTCTCCGGGTGCGCCGGGTCCAGGATGATCTTCTTGGTCTCCTTGGCCGACTACAAGGAGCCCTCGGCCTCCGCGTCCTTGGGGTCAGATGGCATGTCCGGCTGCTTGTTGGCCATGGCCACAGCCCGGTCAAGGAGGCACTTCTCTTCGGCTATGTCAAGGGACTCGGCCAGCCGGGAGCTAGCGGCGACGCACATGAGGGACTTCTGGTAGTCGCCGGCAATGGTGATGATGCCCTTGGGACCCGGCATCTTCATCTTCATGTAGGCCTAATGTGGAACCGCCATGAATTTGGCCAAAGCTGGCCGGCCCAAGAGCGCGTGGTAGGGGCTGTCCAAGTCAACCACCTCGAACCATATTGGCTCACGGCGGAAGTGGGTCTTGTCGCCGAACAGGACATCAATCTTGATCTTACCGATTGGAGAGCAGGAAAGCCCAGGGACAATGCCATGGAACACGGTTCGGCTGGGCTGGAGTTGCTTCTCCTTGATGCCTAGCTTCTCCATGGTGTTGCGGTAGAGGATGTTGATGCTGCTACCGCCGTCTATCAGGATCCGGGAGAAGCGGCAAGTCCGCCTCTCCGTTGAGAAGGTGGAGTCCAACACCATTGCATAAGCACCCGGCGAAGGCATCATGGCCGGATGGTCATCAAGGCTCCAGGTGATGGGTCTCTCGGACCAGTGCATAAATTGAGGGACTTCTGAAGCGACAACATTCACCTCGTTGTGTTGCTGGCGCCGACTGTGCTTGTCGTCGGCTTCACTGGTGAAGACGACGTACGTGGCGTTCTCATCGGGGAACTCGTCTTGGAGCATGCCGACTGGGCGGGCTACCGGCTGGTGAGGAGCCGGAGCCGCCGGGCCGGCTGGAGGAGGTGGCAACCCCTCACCCTTGGCGATTCGAGCGAGCCAGTTGCACTACCGGGTGGTGTGGTTGGACGGCTTCGCACCGCTGTGGAACTTGCACGGGGCATCGAGGGCCTGCTCGAAGGAGAAGGCAGGCAGCCAGGCACCCTTGCCGCCCCGCTGACGCTTGGGGCCGGGTTGCCCGGCCGGCTATTGATCCTCGACAATGGCCACTTGCCGGTTGTTGGTAGCCGGCTGCTGGGCCTTGCGCTTGTTGTCGTTCGGCTGTTGGCGCCGGTTGGTGTCACCAGTCGGCGCTTGAGAAGCCGGCTGGATCACCTTCCCGGACGCGTCAACTCGGATCTCCGACTTCATGGAGGAGTCGGTCGTGGCGTACTTGTCCGCCACAACAAAGAGCTCGTCCAAGGTAGCCGGCTCGTCGCACAGAAGCTTGTGCTTGAGCAGGGTGTCCTCTCTGCACCCAGCGCTGAAGTACTCGATGGCCTGCACCTCGTGCACCCCTTCACAGGAGTTGCGCAGCTTGGCCCAGCGCGCCAGGTAGTCGCGGGTGGACTCAGTCGGGCCCTGAACGCACATGGAGAGCTGGCGAGGCTTGGGGCCGCTTGTAGGTGCTGGCAAAGTTGCGGACGAAAACGTCGCTGAAGTCCAACCAGTTGTTGACGCTGTTGGTTTTGAGGCTGTTCAACCATGTCCGGGCCGTGCCCTGAAGCATGAGCGGAACATACTTCACGGCAACGCGCTTGTTGCCGTTCGCTATGCTGACTATCGTGGCGTAGTTGGTCAGCCAGTCCTCCGGCTTCACGGAGCCGGTGTACTTGGGAGTATCGCGAGGGAGCGAGAACCCTTTGGGGAAGGGCTCGTCGCGGATGCGGGGGCCAAAGCAGGCCGGGCCGACTGTATCCTCCTCCTCTACGGCGAGGGACCGAGCCCGCCGCTCGATCCGGTGGCGAGCGTCGTTCTCGCCGACTGTTTCACAGGGGCCCAGCCCCCCCCCCCCAAGTCGGGTGGTCAACTGACGCCGGAGAAGCCAGCCTCTCTCTGCGGGGAGGCGGACGTTCATCCTGCTGGCGTCGGCCCTCCGCCCTCGGGGGAACTTGTCGGTTGTTCACAACCGCCAGCCGGGTGTGCCGGTTGCGGCTAGCAGCCAGCTCCGGGTTCCGCTGGCCGCGGCCGCCGCCGCTTGGGGACTGGGAGGTCGCTCCATTCTCGCGGCGGGGTGGATGGTTTTCGGCTTGCTTGCCTGCTTCCACCGCGCAGTTGCACGCGTCTTGCAGCGTGTTCGCCACGTTGAGGAGTTCCTGGAGGCGCTCCATCTGGCTGTGCCGCTCGTTGCCCTCCAGGTTCTCGAGCTCTTGTGCCGCCGCCTGGGCGGCGCGCAGGTTCTGCACTGGGGTGTCGTAGATTGGGCGTCCGACTCCCAACATGCTGGCTATGGCCGCGCCGCGTTGCCGGACGGCGCCGGCTCGGCTGGGCTCGCCTGCAGCCGGCGTGCCGCCCGCTATGCGGTCGATCTCGCGCTGGCTGGCCTCAGCACGGAGCTTCATGGTCGCCATCTTGTTGGCGCTGTCAAGGAGCTTGACACAGATTTCCTCTAGTGTCGCCCCATCGGCGTTGGCAGCAACGGGAGTGGCCAGGCTCTGCATTGCCACTCGCAACGGGTCCTAGACAGCCCCGCTGGAGTCCTGGATGTGGCCAGTGACCATCACCTCCATGACGATGCCGGCGTCGGTGTCGCTGGTGACAGGAGGGAGCGGATCGTCGATGACCACCACGTCGCCGGGGAACCCGTCGGTAGAGGCCGCATCGAAGAGGGTGAGCTTCTCGAAGAGCTCGATGAGGCAGTCGACGGAGCAGATGGCCTCCGCGTCGGCGGCGACCGCGTCGGAGAGGCTGAGCTTGCCGAAGAGGTCGACGAGGCAGCTCGCGGGGCAGACGGCTCCTGCGTTAGACGATGCGCTGGTGCATGCGCAGACGAACGCATCGGGCTGGCTGATCGGGCCAGACGCGACGCGCTCATCGGAGGGAAGGATGGTTCCCGTCCGGAACGCAACTCCGGCCGACGTCGCCGATGGCCCCACGGTGGGCGCCAACTGTCGTGGTAATCTCACGTCAGATGCCAGGTAGTGGCTTATCGTGGGTGGAGCCATGAGGACGTCGTCGGGTTCCGGAAGCGAGAGTGAGCACGAGCTCGAGGGCACACGAGATGTACCCAGGTTCGGAGCTCTCCAGAGAGATAACACCCCTACTCCTGCTATGATGACTAAGATCAAAGGTGTACAAGGTTGCTCCTTGAGTTGTGTTGCTAGAGGAGGAAGAAGGGCATGGCTAGCTCTCTTTTCCTAGCTATGGTCGTGTATGGGAATGAAAGGCTGAACTCTTTGCATGGGTGAGCCCTGGGGGGTTTATAGGCCAACCCCCAGGGGTACAATGGTAATACGGCTGGGTGTAGGACCCGAACGTCAGTGTCTAGGGTCGCCCGGGTTCTCCGCCGACTGCTGGGGCCCGCCTCTGGATGGCCCCGCCGGCTGCCGAGAATCCGGTCGACAAGTAGGATCCGCCACCTGCGGGCCACACCGATTGCCTTTTGCTGTAGCTTTGTCGTTGATGACGAAGGCCGCGTCAGGAGTCGTATGGCTACAGTCCCGCGTCGGGCTGGTGGCCGCTTGGTCAGCGCACACTGTAGCCACGCTCCGTCTCGTCGAAGCAGGTGAGTGTGGACTCCGGGGGGAGGGAAGGGCCTGTTGCTGAATGCCGGCCCGCCCCCAGAGCCACCTTCAAGGGGTGCGCCGTCTTCCGGGAGCTCGCGGACAGGTAGGGCTCGCTGCCTGTGGGCCGTACTGACTGCCCTTTGCGGTAGCATGGCCCTTGCTGACGAGGGCCATGTCATGAGTCGCATGGCTACAGTCCCGCGCCTGGTGGGTAGGTGGCCACTTGGTCAACTCATACTGTAGCCACGCTCCTCCGGGATTCGGGGGAGTAGGTGGCCCTATAGCCACGCCCCATCTTGTCAGAGCAGGTGAGTGCAGACTCCGAAGGGAGGAAGGGCCGTCTGCTAGGAGCCGGCCTCCCCCAAAGCCGCCTTCTAAGAGTGCACCGTCTTCTGGGAGCCGGCCGCTTGGTCCTAGCCGGTCCAAGGAGCCGACCGTGTGTCTGGAAGGTGTAAGGGGCTTTGCTAGCCCAGATGTCTTGAAATGTCGTTAGGTCCGGATGAGGCTACCCAAGGTCTATCCCCCGACAGGGCGACAACGACAGGGCGACAACGGTCTAGATCAGAGAATAGTTGGGTTAGGGTTTAGGGTGGCGGAGAGGTGGATTTATAGCCGGCTGGATAAGCTGGGATTGGGCGGCGCAGCGTATGAGACCATGCATGCTAGTGGTGCTCCTACTACTTCAAGTTTCGTCTACACTATAATTGATTCATCTTCTTTGTAAAATGCAGACTCTTCAACTTCTTTGCTAGAATGCAAACTGCGTTAACTTGTCTGCAACTGGAAATTTCTTAAACTTCTCTGCAAAGTGCTGCTGACTGGCTTGCTTTATACTCCCTCCGTTCCTAAATATAAGTCTTTTTAGACATTTCAAATGGACTACAACATACGAATGTATGTAGACATATTTTAGAGTATAGATTCATTTATTTTGCTTCATATGTAGTCACTTGTTGAAATCTCTAAAAAGACTTATATTTTGGAACGGAGGGAGTATTTTCAATAACCTGGCCGTATTTTTAACATGTAGATCGATTTTAGTTGCACTGCACAAAAGGAACATGCGCTTAGCTATGTGCTTTAGAGATATATAAATGGCAGCAGCTATGGACTCATGTTTGTTTGTCTGCCGCCATGCATTAACCAACTTTTGTTTGTCATACAGGTTGCTTGTGATACCCGCAAACATATACTCCCTCCGTTCCTAAATATAAGTCTTTTTAGAGATTTCAATATGGACTATATACGGAGCAAAATGAGCGAATCTACACTCTAAAGTATGTCTATATACATCCGTATGTGGTTCACATTGAAATCTCTTAAAAGACATATATTTAAGAACAGAGGGAGTATATAGAAGTGACATCGCAAGACAAGATTTGTAGACTGCTCGAGATGACTAGGCGTAGATACATAAGTTGGTTGTGGACTTATAAAACATTTGTACTATGTGAATGTCATTGTATTATGTGAACTTGTAAAACTGCAAACGAATAATAATGTGTATGCCTTTGTACTTATGTATTTCAGTGTTTTTTATGTAAATTTCATTAGCAGGGATGGGTACCTAATGAAGCTAAATTGGCAGCCTGATCCTGAAATACACATGGTCATTACAGAAGCGGCCGAAAAATGTTAAAATAAATTTCATTACAGAAGAAAAAATGTAGTCAAATTCGTCAGCCAGTTGCACTCAAACTCATCATTAACACTTATATTCTACAATAAATTAACTCAGATTTCAACAGCTCATGGATTTCATGTACTCTAGTATCAAGCTAACCTCCAAATGTGATCCATATCAAGAGGAGAACTTACAGAACACAGTATTTGACAATTCAAGAGTCATGGGATGAGTGAAATCAACCAGGAGCTTGGTAACCCTGTGAAAGAAGAAAAGTCAATATAATCAAGAGGTATAAACAATCATGATTAAGATAATGCTGCCATAACCACTTCTTCCATATTCTTACTGTAAACTGGATCACATAAACAATCATAAGAATAGTGCTGTATGAATACTACTTCCTCTGTTCATAAATATCAGATGTTCGAACTTTTTTCTGAATCGGATGTATATCGACACCTTTTAGTGTGTTTGTTCACTCATTTCAGTCCGTATGTATCCAAAACATCTTATATTTGTGACCTAAGGGAGTAGTACTTTCAGTGGTCAAAATGATGCAAGCATTTGCTAAGATGCAAAGTTCAAGAGGTCAGAAGGAACATATTAGCAAAATTACAAAATGAAGACCGTTCGCTTATAGCATGAAATAATGTTAGGCAACTAGAGCATCGTACATTATCATAAGCTATATTGCTCGTCACTGTCGAGACTATAGTGTTTCAAATCTACTACTCCCTCCGATCCAGTTTCCCTTATTAACTGGATCAACCAAACTTCAAGAGGGCACTCCCTCTTGACTTTTGGCAGCTTTTGAGCAATATATTCAGGCGAGAGAACTCTCCCCCCGGTGATTCCTCAAAGAACTCCCTCTGATCTATCTTAATATTACTTGTCGCCCAAACGGATGTATCTAGTACTGAAATATATCTAGATACATCCGTTTGAGCGACACGTAATACGGATCTGAGGGAATACTGTATTATATTATTAGAATAAGAGGCAAGATTGTACGTACGAGGTAGATTTAATTTTTGGTGAAATGTTTCTGAAAAGATTATCATGATTAGATAACTCCGAGGGACAAGGAGTGGTTAAGGGAAAGATGAAGATTGGTATGAATGTCCATGTTCTTACATGGCAAGCCGCAGGCTTCAATGTCATTTTGTTGTCAATACTTACCAACAATCTAATCAACTTAATCAAAATATTTCTACCACATTGTAGTCATTTTTCGGCAAGTTGTCTATTTTCGCTACATTTGGAACATAGCTCACCATGGGATCAAACATCCTTAAGATAAAACAATCTCAAATATAATAATACATATTAAATCTAGCTGCGTACATATGTAGGTCACCCCGCTAGTTAAATAAACAGACATGCTATTAGATTAGCCATTTAGAAGAAAGGATGTTTAATTTCTCACACATTTATATAGCTTCCTCCTTCGATAACTGAATGAGTGCAAAGAATAAATATGATCAAGTATGAGAAAGAGTTATTACTAGAAAAAGAGCATTATAGTCCTGCAGATCAACTCATTGAACTTCTATCTGTGGTTCTCAGAATAATCCGTTCTTAGCTATCACTCTCCTCAGATGATTCTGCCTCCTCCAACTTCTCTTCCTCTGAATCAGAAGACTTGTTCTTTTTGACAGTGTCCTCTTTGAACATCACATTAATGGATCGTCCCATCAATTCCTGTGGTAAGATTAACAGGTCAGACAGATGACCCTGAGCCTACTGGTGGCAGCAAGGTTGTTGGTTTACACCCACTGAGGCGTGTAATCCCTAAGATTGATGCGGTAAATCAATATTTATTTGGAGTACACGCGTCCATGAGCTTTCAGTGGGACAATGTGTTCCCGCATTAAGTTTACAGATGTTGCCTCCAATATTTTTCATAATAATGTGTGTGCGTGGTGTGAGCATTTACCTTGTACTAGCATATTTTCATGCACTATAATTTGAACAGCAATGAGCAACATCTTTTTATGTTGGACATACAACATTTCAAATAATGTACCTTGCCATTGAAGGTAGAAATAGCAGCTTCTGCCTCCTCTTTCGAGGAAAAGGAAACAAATGCATAGCCAGCAGATCGCCTTGGTGTGGTGGTATGAAAGATAACTTCAACTGATTGGACACCTGGGGTTGAGGCAAATAACTCCCGAAGATGACGGGATCTCACTCTCCACGTTAAATTCCCCACAAACACAACATTTTTCTCCACAGGAGCTGACGGCACAGCAGGTTGCTTCTTTTTAGGCTTTGCAAAGTCCACCTTAATCGTTCTATCGTTCACAGTCTACAAACAGAATGGGCAGATCAGGAGATAAACAATGACCGGTAGTTCGGTATCTAGGAAAATAAAGTAATGATGATTTACGCAGGTTATGTCTCACAAGGAGACATTCTGTCGCTAACAATCTTGCACTTACAGACAAATTGAGATTCTTGAGTGCTGAAAGAGCCTCCTCTTCTGAACCCATGGTTACAAATGCCAATCCTCTGTTTTTTTTGGAACTGTGCATCGAAAGCTAGAAAATCAGAAAGAAAGCAATCATTAATGAAGTTCCTGGCATACAATTTTCAAAAATAATTAATCAAGAAATCCCTTCTGAAATGCATTGTATGGCAATTGGCAAACTCCACATTTTCCAATATGAAACATGCATATATGCATACCAATATGCATCAAGTACATCCTATAGTACATGTGAATTGTATCTAAATGCTAGACACAACCAGATAATTTGGTCGAGGGAAGAATACAAAAATGAAGGCGATGCAAGACAAGTCTCCCCTATGGAAAGAGTATATGGCATTAACGATATGGCTTGAATCAGCATTGCAGCAACTGGCATGTCCAAAATACGAGTCATGGTCATGCACTGAACCAAAGTCATGTAGACCAAATCAATCTAACTTTAAGTACCTTGGAGTGGTAAAACCAGTTGCTAAGGTGGGCATCTACTCTTAGATACAGTTTCAGATATAATGGGGTTGGAGATGAGAAATGTTAAGTCTCCTACATATGCGCTAGTGCGCTAGTACTATGCATTTCCTTTTGTACGGCGTAACAACCGTAAAAAGAGCTCAGAAACTTCAGACCACTATAGGGTTTTTTTCAGTTCATTCTCCAGAAACATGCTGGTGATGGCAATATAGCTGAACCATACCGGCACCCCCTGCAACTTAAGTAACCATAGATTATTGCCACTTCATACGGCAATTTCTGGATTCGCATAAATTCACCATCCCGCCCGGTTAAAGGTACTCTCAATTTGCTGTTTGTTCCTTTCCCTTCAAGCGGATAAGGCAACGGAAACTAACGGTTTACCTCCACGTCGACGACGGTGCCTTGCTTCTCGAAAAGAACGCGAATGTCGTCGGGCGTGAAATCCCACGGGATGTTCATCGCGATAAGCCGCGTCTTCGGCCCCACGGGCTGCTCATCCTCCGCATCCGCCTGAATTTCCGCAGGCGCCGGGGCGACCGAGGCGCTAGCAGCGCAGACAGCAAACGCCAAGCGGTTGCCGGAGGAGCGGGCGGCAGCGGGGACAGCGAAGGAAACGTGGCTGTGGCGAGGTGAGGCGGAGTACTCAGGGTGGCGGAGCGGCGGCTGGCACGCGGGGAGCGACGGGAGGAGGAGGCGAACGAGGGGGAGAGCCATTGTTGGGAGGCAGGCAGAACAGAAAGCAACGGCGAAATATCCAAATGGCGGGCTGGGCTCGCTGGGGTTTATTATCCTCCGCAAAATATTCCCACGAGCAAAGCGGCAACGTCCGAAATCAGTTTGGGGTATCCTTGGAGCATCTCTTCATCTGACGGACCGCCATGTTCTCCTCCGGCTTCAATTTGATGACCCAAGCCGCCTCAGCCGCTGCCTCCTTCGCATCGCGCTCCGACTGTTCAATAGCAAGCCGGAGCGCCTTAGCGTTCTTCCCTCGGAGGCGGCGAACGTTCGTCTCAGCCGTCATGAGGGACCGTCGGTAGACCCATGCGAGGAGCCGCTCGTCCTCGTCGGGCTCCGCCTGCATCCTGCAGCGGGGGCGCGCGGACTGCTCCGCTGCGTCCCTTTCCCGTGTCTGGTGCCTATCGCGGCGCGCGGTGCGCGCCTCCAATTCCGGAGTGCACCTGCGGCCCGACGGCGCAGGCACTAGCCCACTGCTGCCCCGCGTGGAGGACCGGCCGGCGAGGGAAGGAGACAGTTGGGGGCGGTGCGGAATACACGGTCCTGGTGGAGCTGACCGTGGGCCGGAAGGGTCCAACTCCGGAGTTCGCGCTGCGCCGGTGCGGGAGCTGCGGGGACGCTCCAGAGGGCCATCTTCTCCTCGTAATCAAGGTCGGAGCCGGAGTCGCTGCCGGATCTAGACATGTGAGTGGATGGAATGGAATTCGAAGATGGAGAGGAGAGGACGGGGCGAGAGTGAGTGAGCTAGGGTTCGGAGCGAGGCGCACGGATTGAGGTTTTTGTGGGATATGTGTGGGGTCAGTGGTGGGTCGGGCCTATCAGGCGGGCGTGCCTGGGCCGCCCCATATCCGCCCTAGATTTGGGCTGGATATGAGGGGTCCCGGTCTGCCCAGGCATTTGTCCATGGTTTGAGAGGTCTAGTTGGGTCTGGTTTTTTGACCGGTCAGTGACTGGACGACCTACTCGGGCATTTGAGACGGTATGAGAGGCATGGTTGTAGATGTTCTTATAGAGGATCTACGGCTGGATTTTGGCAAATCCCGTCCACAGACGCATCCGGGCGCGTCCACGGACAACGCCGGACGACCCCTCATATAGGATCCTCAAATTCATATAATCTATTATCCCAATTCAATAGTTTAAAACAAACACGACAAAACAAAATAAATCATAGTTCAATAATCCAGACATGCCAGAATTAAATACAAATCTGAGCGTGACGGGTCACTCGTTGGCTGGCCGGGCCACTCGTCGGACGCCATCCATGTCGCCTGCTCCGGGACCATCCTTGCATCCTGCTCCACCTACATCCTTCTCGCTTGCTCTGCCTGCAGAATTGTCGCATGCTCCGTTGTTGTCATAGCCGCCCTCGCCGCCTCGTACACCCTACGCCTATTGATCTCCTTCTTCATCCCCACAAGTCACTTTTTTGCATGCTCATCCAAGAGGCTTTCGTCCGCCAACATTATCTTCGCATCCTCCGTGTCCCGTGCGATTTGCAAGCTCTCCTTCTCAAGATCAACTCTCCAAATGTCTTGGCCTTTTTTAGCTCCCATTTGATCGACGCATCTTTCTTCTCCAACTCGATCTTCTCCATCTCAATTTGCAGTTTCTTGTTTGCACTCCCAGGTCCCAATTCATCCTTTGCTTTTGCGCATCCAACATGAGCTTGTGCCTATCCTCTTTCTTGTTCTCCCTAATAGAAAAAATGGACGTCCATGTGGTGGACATTTTTTGTAGCCGCACCGTCATGGGAGGACCTTGCCTTCTTCCACCTGTTTCCCATCACTTTTCGGTTATCCTTTGCACGGTGGCTCTTCCATTCTACACTACATCTTCCTCTTCTTCATCCAACCCAATTGATTGGTGGGAGCTTGATCCATCATTCCTCTTCTTGCCGGCCTTGAGAACGGCCACAAAGTTGTGTCCACTTTGGTTTGCCATTCAATATCACCCAACAATGGCTCAAACCAAATGGCTTCTTCTCCGTTTCTTGATACATAGTGGCCGCCACCACCGTCTAGCAAACAAAATATGTGTGAAAATAAGAACGCAACAAAAACAAGCATATGCAAATGATGACAAGATGAAGTAATTTTGCTTACGAGTTGCCACTCACATCCCACTTTGAGGGAGGCCAAGCACTTGTGAATATTAGCTATTGTTCACTTCGCCTTGAATGACCCCCCACTGATGTTGGAGAGATGCCACATTGCGGTTGGTGACGATAGGATGTGGCTCGACATATTGCTTTTGTTCATGATATTCCTTCCAAATCTTCTCTAGTTACGTGTTCCCTTTTTACTCCGTGCCGCATATGGATCCATTGTTGTGGCTAACCAGGATTTAACCAACAAGATATCCTCCAAAGTTGAGAATGTCTGACCTCTTGCCTTTATTGTCTTTGGCTTCTTTTTCCTCTTGCTCGGATTGGGATTTGATGTTGTCCCAACTTAAAATGAAGGGCAAGTTCGATCCCCCAACTAGTAGTCCATTTGGGTCGGATCTTGATTGTCACTGATCATGCCCGACATGATAAAATCCTAAAAAGATCATGGTTTCCAAGCATTGATCATGTCTGAAATGAATGAGCGGTCTATGCAAAACATTGAACATCGCATATGCAAAGTTGATCGGAGAGGAACAACAAGAACATATTGCTTTTTTTTGTGTCATTCCGTCGACCAGGTCGTGTGCAGGCCAGGCACCATCGGTGCCCGTGCTTGTTCACGCTCGAACAAGCTGCAACAAGTGAAAGACGTCCACGGCATCTCCGTTGGTAATTAGCTTTCTAGAATGCCCCACCCGACCGTCGGATCCTCCTCTGTCCCAACTTGGTCCAACAGTGTGATCCTTGTTGGCGGCTAGATGGATGGGGTCTCGGGTGCGGCTGGGGGACAGCTGTTCGTTGAGGTCCGCATTCGCTCCCTACGACGCCGCCGATGTTTTTGGTGCATACTTTGCCTTGTGAATGAACTGTCACTTTAGCATAAGAAATTATATGACAATGCATTGTTGTTTTAAAGATGATTATGATGCCATCTTGTCTGTATTTTATTTTATCGACACCTCTATCTCTAAACATGTGGTCATGATTATCAATTTCGGCTTTCGCTTGAGGACACGCTAGGTCTAAGCTTGGGGGAGTTGATACGTCCATTTTGCATCATGTTTTTATGATGATGTTTATTGCATTATGGACTGTTATTTCATATTATGGTACAATTCGTATGCCTTTCCTCTCTTATTTTACAAGGTTCACATGAGGAGGGAGAATGCCGGCAGCTGGAATTATGGACCGGAAAGGAGCAAATCTGATATACCTATTCTGCACAACTCCAAATGTCCTGAAACTTTACGGAGAATTTTTTGGAATATATAAAAAATATTGGGTGAAGAAACAACAGAAAGGGACCCACCAGGTGGCCACAAGCCTAGGGGGCGCCCTACCCCCCAAGGCGCTCCCCTGAGAATGTGGGCCCCTGGCCAGCCCCTGGTGTCCATCTTCTGCTATATGAAGGGTTTTGACCTAGAAAAAATCATAAGGAAGCTTTCGAGATGAAGCGCCGCCGTCTCGAGGCGGAACCTGGGCAGAAGCACTCTAGGGATCTAGTTGGTTTATTTGGTGGAAGATCATATGTTCAGATCCTTAATGATATTTATTATCCCTCTGATCTTGAACATGAACATGCTTTGTGAGTAGTTATGTTTGTTTCTGAGGACATGGGAGAAGTCTTGTTATAAGTAATCATGTGAATTTGGTATTCGCTCGATATTTTGATGAGATGTATGTTGTCTTTCCTCTAGTGGTATTATGTGAACGTCGACTACATGACACTTCACCATGATTTGGGCCTAGGGAAAGGCATTGGAAAGTAATAAGTAGATGATGGGTTGCTAGAGTGACAGAAGGTTAAACCCTAGTTTATGCATTGCTTCGTAAGGGGCTGATTTGGATCCATCTGTGTGGATGAAGTTTGTTGATTATTTAATCTTGCAGGTTTACCTGAAGATGAAGTCAAGAAGAAGGTCTTCCCTTTATCTTTGAAGGGAAAGACATTGACATGGTACATGCTATGTGATGATATTGGAGCTTGGAATTACAACCGATTGAAATTGAAATTTCATTAGAAGTTTATCCTATGCATCTGGTTCATCGTGATCAGAATTATATATATAATTTTTGGCCTCCTGAAGGAGAAAGTATCGCTCAAGCTTGGGGGAGGCTTAAGTCAATGTTACATTCATGGCCCAATCATGAGCTTTCAAGAAAAATTATTATTCGGAATTTTCATGCTCGGCTTTCTCGTAATGATCAATCCATGGTCGATACTTCTTGTACAAATTCTTTTATGAAGAAGACTATTGAATTTAAATAGGATCTTTTGAAAAGAATTAAACGCAACTCTGAAGATTGGGAGCTCGACAAAGGTAAGGAGTCGGGTATAAAGCTTGAATTTGATTTTGTTAAAACTTTTATGGATACCGATGCTTTTTCGAATTTTAGCACTAAATATGGACTTGACTCTGATATGGTAGCTTCTTTTTGTGAATCATTTGCTACTCATGTTAATCTCCCTAAGGAGAAGTGGTTTAAATATCATCGTCCCATTGAAATGAAAATAGTAGAACCCATTGAAGCTAGAGAAGAAACTACTACTTATAATGTTTGTTAGAGTTGTGTCGAATATTATTGTACAAGATAGGTTACAGTTGGACTTGGTTTTGAACTTTGTATAGACAAGGTAGGAGTTGTGTCCTATTAGTACACTTGTATCTTAGGCCTCTCATATATAGCTAGGGTAGACACACGATGTAACCTATGCCAACATAATAGCACAAGCACGCAGGAGGAGCCGGCGCGTGTGCCTGCGCCCGGACGGCCAGGGTGCGGTATTGTAGCGGTGTCATGGGGAGGAGCGCTCGTAGTCAGGACCCGGGGATGTAGCCATGATGGTGAACCTCCTTAACAAATCTCGTTGTCATGCCTTGTATGATTGCTTGGTCCTCCGTAGATTGACGGAGCGCCTTGGATTTATTCTAACAAGTGGTATTAGAGCAAGGTTCGAAGAGGTTGCGGGTTTGTTGATCTAGAGGATGGATTGAGGTTGAAGTTGCGCGTACAAAGCCGACGAGTTTTTCATGGAAGCTAAATTGTTTGTTGATGTGGCTGGTCCGGAACGAAAACATATCGGTGTGAGTTGCAACAAGCGGCATCTAAATCGAAGCTATCGGAAAGTGGCACGCGGCGGCGTTAGCGTGGAACTCGGAGGGATTCCGATCGGACTCGAAGGCTAGGGTGACGTGTACGTGGGATGTCTTCGTGCGCGATGGATTGATCATGGCGGCGACGGAACGGACAGCAGCCGAGTTCTCGGCGAGATCGTATCGAGCGAGCAACAGCGTGCAGATGACTAGTGCCAGGCGGGCCCAAGGCCATGGCGTGCCATGTTTCAGGAGGTGGTCTCCAGTGCCACGTGCACGTTGGCATAGCAGCTGGGCGTGGCAGCAGCCGAGGCGCACGGGTGAAGGCTCATGTCCGGGTGGAACGCAGCTAGAGCGCTAGCGAGGCACATGCCTAGGTGAGCTACTGTGCATGGGATGTGCATGCGTGGGTGTGGCTGATGCTGGAAGTGCAAAGGCATGAGAGATTTTTTAAGGAAAAAGAATCGGTTCTGGAAGGTATTGCGGTGTGATGGAACATGGGATCTGCTGGTTACTAGCATGTTGATCTCGCGCGTGGAAAAAATAGAACAAGAAAATTAGTCAAGCAGTCACTAGGTGCTACAGGTGTGGATGACATTGTTGCACACGTACACAAGAGACTACATGGACTACTTTTGGGTTCTTTGCTTTGTACGCTAAGGAGATGGCGGCATGGCAGTATTGGTGTTGTTTCACTAGCAGTTAAATGGGAATCGAGGATAGCGACGTGCGTATAAGGCTTGGAGGAGTCTGGAGTGCGTCATGACAGGGATCATGCATACACAGGGTGTCGAGGCAATGCACAGACGTGCGAGGCGGACACGACGCAGGATGGAGCATGACTGAGTTGGACTGGATAGTCTGATGGATCAACAGGATGTCGGTCAAAGCAGAAGACAGCGGAGCGTGATGTTGATGGTGGTCGGCTTCTGGGGCATGGAAACACATGGTGCGGGCCTGAGGGCTTGTGCAGCTTCGAGAAGACTGGCGCAGGGTTGATTCAAGGCAGTGCACACATGAGAGCTTGAAGTCGACGGGGCCCGGGGTAGCATGGCGCAGCTACATGGAGTCATGTTGAAGGTGGAGCTAGAGTTTGGCAGAAGACTTCATTCTGAGATGATGGAGGGGCTACGGCGTAAGAATTCGGAGAGTTGAAGCCTATTTCAGCGGGAAAAGCGAGAGACACGTGAATCGGACTGGGGCCCAGTGGTCTGATGGAGACGTGATACTCGGCATCGGTCGGTGATGATCGATGGTTCTCTGTACTGGGGGTTGAGGCAGTGGGGGCTAGCTACCCGGGAGACTCGACCAGGACAACAGAGGCTCGACGTGGTGATAGCAGCGAGGCGTGCGGTAAGCACGGGACACAGCGACAGACCAAGGCACTAATGGTGAGACATGTGGTCACGCAAAATATGCAGAGGGTGCTGAAGCAGTGTTGACGAGTACCAGGTTCAAGTTGGTGACTAGATCTATCAAGTTTGACATGTTAGATGGATGAGAGTGGACCATAGGGAATCTGAGAAAGTGACGGAAAGTCTAAAATTGTCAAAAAGCTGGGAGAGTACATGGCCGTATATTATGTTGTGTTTGATGCACATGGCAAAGTGCGGATGACAAGTACAGAAGGAGCAGAGTGCTATAGCTGTGGGACATGCTAGAGACTATCCGGGAAAAAGGGTGAGACAACTGTGAATTTGACTAACGGTGACACAAGGCGACGGTGAAATTTCTTCAAGCTTCAGACAGACGGTCATGAAAGAGCGGTGACGTTGAGTTCAAGTAACTCTTATATGTGGCATTCAATATGTGAGTTGTTCATTTTCACGCAGACAGTGGTCGGTGTGTGATGGAATTGAATGAATTCTCCGGAAGTTGGGAGCACAAGGTAGAGTAATGAGGAACTTAATTTTGCTCGAGTGTTGATTGTGAAGAAGACGATAAGGGACTACAGTTGCAGGTGGAGTCACGTGGAGTTTGGGAGTAGCAGCGGTGCTCATGGCATATCTCAAGTCCAATGTACATGGAGGTTCGACGCATGGATGAATCCGGTGGTGGAGAATATTCGCCAAGGTGGAGTTTGTTAGAGTTGTATCGAATATTATTGTACAAGATAGGTTACAGTTGGACTTGGTTTTGGACTGTGTGTAGACAAGGTAGGAGTTGTGTCCTACTAGGACACTTGTATCCTAGGCCTCTCATATATAGCGGGGTAGACACACGATGTAACCTATGCCAACATAATAGCACAGGCACGCAGGGGGAGCCGGCGCGTGTGTCGGCGCCCGGGCGGCCAGGGTGCGGTATTGTAGCGGTGTCATGGGGAGGAGCGCCCGTAGTCAGGCCCCGGGGATGTAGCCATGATGGTGGACCTCATTAACAAATCTTGGTGTCATGCCTTATGTGATTGCTTGGTCCTCGGTAGATTGATGGAGCGCCCCGGATTTATTCTAACAATGTTGATCCAGTTATTCCTACTGCTTACATTGAGAAACCACCTTTTCCTGTTAAGATAAAAGAACATGCTAAAGCTTCGGCTGTGGTTCGCAAGAGTTATACAAGAACACCTACACCCTCTGAACAAATTAAAGTTGAACCTAATGTTGCTATGGTTAAAGATCTCTTGGTTGATAATATTGATGAGCATGTTATTTATTTCTGTGATGAAGCTGCTAGAATTGCTAAACCCGATGAAAAAGATAAACATAGAACTGTTGTTGGCATGACTGTTGTCTCTGTTAAAATAGGAGATCATTGTTATCATGGATTATGTGATTTGGGTGCTAGTGTGAGTACTATCCCGTTTACCTTATATCAAGAAATTATGAATGATATTGCACCTGCTGAGATAGAAGATAATGATGTTACTATTAAGCTTGCTAATAGAGATACTATCACGCCAATTGGGATTGTTAGAGATGTTGAAATCTTGTGTGGGAAAATAAAATACCCTACTGATTTTCTAGTTCTTGGTTCCCCACAGGATGATTTTGTCTCATTATATTTGGTAGACCTTTCTTGAATACGGTGAATGCTAAGATTTATCGCACTCCAGAAACGGTCAATGTTAATTTTGGTGATGTGTCTCATGAGTTTAATTTCTTCAAATTTCGTAGACAACCGTGTGATAAAGAATTACCTAATAAGGATGAAATTATTGGTCTTGCTTCTATTGACATGCCTCCTACTGATTCATTAGAACAATATTTTCTAGACCATGAAAATGATATGTTTATGAATGAAAGAAACAAAAATAGATGAGATATTCTTTAAGCAAATGCCTGATTTGAAACACAATTTGCCTGTTGAGACTCTTGGAGATCCTCTTCCACCCAAGAGCGATCCCGTGTTTGATCTTAAACAATTACCTGATACTTTGAAATATGCTTATCTTGATGAAAAGAAGATATATCCTGCTATTATTAGTGCTAACCTTTCAGAGCATGAAGAAAATAGATTATTGATAACTCTGAGGAAGCACCGTGCCGCTATTGGATATACTCTTGATGATCTTAAGGGCATTAGTCCCACTCTATGTCAGCATAAAATTAATATGGAGTCTGATGCTAAACCCGTTGCTGATCACCAACGATGATTAAATCCTAAGATGAAGGAAGTGGTAAGAAATGATATATTAAAGCTTCTGGAAGCAGGTATAATCTATCCCATAGCTGATAGTAGATGGGTAAGTCATGTTCATTGTGTCCCTAAGAAGGGAGGTATTACTATTGTTCCTAATGATAAAAATGCTTGTCCCACAAAGAATTATCACAGGTTATAGAATGATAATTGATTTTAGATAACTAAAAAAAGCTACTAAGAAAGATCACTACCCTCTGCCTTCCATTGATCAAATGCTAGAAATACTATCGAAACATACACACTTCTGCTTTCTAGATGGATATTCTGGTTTTTCTCAAATACCTGTGTCACAAAAGGATCGAGAAAAAACTACTTTTACATGCCCTTTTGGTACTTTTCCTTATAGACGTATGCCTTTTGGTTTATGTAATGCACCTGCTACCTTTCAAAGATATATGAATGCTATATTCTTTGACTTTTGTGAAAAGATTGTTGAGGTTTTCATGGATGATTTTTCCGTTTATGGAACTTCTTTTGATGATTGCTTAAGCAACCTTGATCGAGTTTTGCAGAGATGTGAAGAAACTAATCTTGTTTTGAATTGGGAAAAGTGTAACTTTATGGTTAATGAAGGTATTGTCTTGGGTCATAATATCCCCGAAAGAGGTATTGAAGTTGATAAAGCTAAAGTTGATGCTATTGAAAAGATGTTGTGTCCTAAAGATATCAAAGGTATAAGAAGTTTCCTTGGTCATGCTGGTTTCTATAGGAGGTTTATTAATGACTTCTCTAGGATTTCTAGGCCTCTCACTAATCTTTTGCAAAAAGATGTTCCATTTGTTTTTGATGATGATTGTGTAGAAGCATTTGAAATACTTAAGACAGCCTTAATCTCTGCACCTATTGTTCAACCACCTGATTGGAACCTACCCTTTGAAATTATGTGTAATGCTAGGGATTATGCTGTTGGTGCTGTTCTAGGACAAAGAGTTGATAAGAAATTAAATGTTGTCCATTATGCTAGTAAAACTCTAACAGTGCTCAAAGAAATTATGCTACTACTGAAAAGGAATTTTTAGCAGTTGTGTTTGCTTGTCATAAATTCAGATCTTAGATTGTCGATTCCGAAGTAATTGTTCACACCGATCATGCTGCCATTAAATACCTTATGGAAAAGAAAGATGCTAAACCTAGACTTATTAGGTGGGTTCTCTTGCTACAATAATTTGATTTACATATTGCTACTTTTTGAGCTTTGATGGTAGCTGGAACTATGTTGGTATTTCCCCGGAGAGGAAGGGATGATGTAGCACAGCAACGGTAGAGTATCTCCCTCAGTTATGAAACCAAGTATCGAACCAGTAGGAGAACCAAGCAACACAACGTAAATAGCACCTGCACACAAACAACAACACCTCGCAACCCGACGAGTTAAAGGGGTTGTCAATCCCTTCCGGGGTATGGCGCCTCAAGATAGGCAAGCGAACGTGAGATAAATTGTAGTAGATTGATAGATCGAACGCCAAATAAAATAAATAAAGATAAAACGCAGCAAGGTATTTTGTATTTTTGGTTTAATATATCTGAATAAGAATGCAAAGGAAAAGTATATCGCAAGGCAAATATATGAGAAAGAAGACCCGGGGGCCGTAGGTTTCACTAGTGGCTTCTCTCGAGAAAAATAGCAAACGATGGGTAAACAAATTACTCTTGGGCAATTGCTAGAACTTCAAATAATTATGACGATATCTAGGCAATGATCATTACATAGCATCACGTCCAAGATTATTAGACCGACTCCTGCCTGCATCTACTACTATTACTCCACACATCGACCGCTATCCAGCATGCATCTAGTGTATTAAGTTCATGGAAAAATGGAGTAATGCAATAAGAACGATGACATGATGTAGACAAGATCCATTTATCTATATGACGGTAGATATAGATCTCGTCTTTTTATCCTTAGTAGCAACGATACATACGTGTCGGTTCCCTTTCTGTCACTGGGATCGAGCACCGTAAGATCGAACCCACTACCGGGCACCTCTTCCCATTGCAAGATAAATAGATCAAGTTGGCAAAACAAAACCCAAATATCGGAGAAGAAATACGAGGCTATAAGAGATCATGCATATAAGAGATCAAAGAAACTCAAATAACTTTCATGGATATAAAAAGATATGACTGATCATAAACTCGAAGTTCATCAGATCCCAACAAACACACCGCAAGAGAGTTACAGCATATGGATCTCCAAGAGACCATTGTATTGAGAATTGAGCAAGAGAGAGAAAGCCATCTAGCTACTAACTACGGACTCGAAGGTCTACAAAGAACTACTCACGCATCATCGGAGAGGCACCAATGGAAGTGGTGAACCCCTCTGTGATGGTGTCTAGATTGGATCTGGTGGTTCTGGACTCTGCGGCGGCTGGATGAATATTTCATCGACTCCCCTAGGGTTTCTGGAATATTTGGGTATTTATAGAGCAAAGAGGTTGTCCGGGGGGCACCCGAGGTGGGCACAACCCACCAGGGCGCGCCTGGGCCTCCTGGCGCGCCCTGGTGGGTTGTGCCCCCCTCGGGGCACCCCCAGGTGCAACCAGGGCCCATTGCCTTCCTTCTGGCCCATAAAAAATCATCGTGGAGTTTCGTGGCATTTGGACTCCGTTTGATATTGATTTCCTGCGATGTAAAAAACATGGAAAAAACAGCAACTAGCACTTGGCACTATGTCAATAGGTTAGTACCAAAAAAGATACAAAATGATTATAAAACATCCAAGATTGATAATAAAACATCATGGAACAATAAAAATTATAGATACGTTGGAGACGTATCAGCATCCCCAAGCTTAACTCCTACTCGTCCTCGAGTAGGTAAGTGATAAAAACAGAATTTTTGATGTGGAGTGTTGTTCATCAAGTCATATCATATTATTTTCTTTAAAGCATGGACATTTGGACTTTTATGTGATTCAAAGCAATAGTCTAGTTTTGACATAATAATTTAGATACTCAAGCATATCAACAAGCAACCATGTCTTTCAAAATATCAATGCTAAAACAAGTTATCCCTAGCCCATCATGCTCAAACATTGATCCATTCATGAAACACACTCGAATATTAACTACACACAATACTTGAGCACGATCATATTGCCTCCTAGTTGGTGCTTTTTATGAGAGAAGATGGAGACTCAAATTTCAAAATAAAAATTGCATAAAGTAAAAGAAAGGCCCTTCGCAGAGGGAAGTAGGGATTTGTAGAGGTACCAGAGCTCAAAGAAAAAGTTTAGAGATAAAAACATTTTGGGAGGTGTATCCATCCCACCAACGAAAATGACTTAGAGTTTCCAACACTTTCCATGCTAGATATGCCATAGGCGGTTCCCAAACAGAAAATAAAGTTTATTCCCTTTTCCACCATTCTTTCACTTTCCATGGCTAGCCGTATCCACGGGTGCCCTCCATACCAAAACTTTCCAAGGAATTTATTATTTGACAACATAAAGTAAATTCATTTTTGCATTTCGGGACTGGGCATCCCTAAGACCTTTGCCTTACTCTCGTGCAATGACAAGTGAATAAACACACTCATCTTGAGAATAACACATCCAGCATGGAAAATATTAGCCACCCGTTACTGTTCTGCGAGCGAAACAAACACACAAAAGAGAAGTTTATTTTGAAAATTAGAGATGGCACATGCAAATTAGCTTAGAACGGCAAAAGAGTACCGCATATAGGGAGATATAGTGGATCATGTGGCAAAACTGGTTTAAAGGATTTTGGATGCACAAGTAGAGGTCATACTTAGTGCAAAATGAAGGCTAGCAAAAGATTGGGAAGCGACCAACCAAGAAACGAATAATCTTATAAGCAAGCATTAAGAATAATTAACACCGAATAATGCACCACAAGTAGGATATAATTTTCATTGCATGATTATTGACTTTCGTGCATGCATAGGTAATCACAAACCTTAACACCAATATTCTTACTAGAGCACAATTACTCATCAACATAACTCACATATCACATAATCATATCTCAAAACTATTACTAAGAATCAAGTTTATTTTGTCCAATGATCTTCATGACATTTTATTTTACTTTATCCTTCTTGGATATCTATAACTTTGGGACTAATTTTCATGTGTTGCTTTTCATAAGCTCAAACAAATATAAGTGAAGATCATGAGCATAACAAATTTTCTTTCTCTCAAAATAATCTAAGTGAAGCAAGAGAGAATTTCTTCAAAATTTTACTAACTCTCAAACAAATTTAAGTGAAGCAAGAGAGCATTTCTTCAAAAATAACAAAGCACACCATGCTCAAAAAGATATAAGTGAAGCACTAGAGCAAGTCCTAACTCATAAAAGATTTAAGTGAAGCATAGAGAGCAATTCTAACAAGTCATGATATAATTTTGGCTCTCTCAAATAGGTGTGTCTAGCAAGGATTGATGACTTAAAACACAAAATAAAACAAGCAAATACACATATCATACAAGACGCTCCAAGCAAAACACATATCATGTGACGAATAAAAATATAGCCTCGAGTAAAATACCGATAGTTGTTGGAAGAAAGCGGGGATGCCACTCGGGGGGCATCCCCAAGCTTAGTTGGTTGCTAATTCTTGGATAATAGCTTGGGATGCCGGGGCATCCCCAAGCTTAGGCTCTTACATCCTTCCTTCATCCATCGTAAGATAACCCAAAACTTGAAAACTTCAATCACACAAAACTCAACAAAACCTTCGTGAGATCCGTTAGTGTAAGAAAGATAAAATACTACTATAAATGATGTATCAAACCAATTAATATTTTGTTTTTGTATTATATCTAATGTATTCCAACTTTTCTATGGCAAAAACTCATCAAATAAAACCATAGAGCCATCAAAATAAGCACACACCACAAAGAAAACAGAATCTGTCAAAACAGAACAATCTGTAGCAATCTGAATTGTTCGAATACTTCTGGAACTCCAAATATTCTGAAAAACTAGGACAACCTGGATAATTTGTATATTGATCTTCTGCAAAAAAGAATTGGCATTTTATCACGTTCTGGTGAATTTTAACAATTATTTTCGTCAGCACAAAGTTTCTATCTTTTTCAGCAAGATCAAACAACTATCACCCAAGAAGATCCTATTGGTTCTACTTGGCACAAACACTAATTAAAAAATAAAAAACACAGTCATAACAGTAGCATAGTTGTGCTAACACACAAGAACATAAAGCAAAAAGCAAAAATAAATTTTATTCTTTGGGTTGCCTCCCAACAAGCGCTATAGTTTTACGCCCTTAGCTAGGCATAAAGCAAGGATCTAAGTTTTGTCATCCTCCGAAGTTTTGGAAACTTTTGTAAGGGTTTTCTCAAACCCGGGAGGCTCTTTATGCTTCCCTAAATTATCCATAAAAGAAACCATCTTAAGATCCAAAATATCCAATCGCTTGTTGCAAAGAGTAATCAGAGTATTCATGCGATTGATACTATCATTGAGGTGTTTGAGGGGTTCATTATATTTCTGTATTTCAACCATATGTTTATGCAAATCACCAAGTTTGTCCAACATTTGAGCTCCCTCGGGGGTAAAATGAAACCCCTTCTTTTGAGGTGGAATTCCCAAAATTCCCTCTAAGATTTCATAGGCAGCATTGGCATCAAGTTCAATAAAATTTCCTTTAGCGGCAAAATCAAGAAGTTGTCTATGATGCAAAGCCAATCCTATGTAAAAATTACGAAGCAAAACCTTGGCGTCCCCCTTTAAGTTGGAAATACGATATGATTCCATAAGCCTATACCAGGCATCTTTCAAATTTTCTCCTTGTCTTTGCTTGAAGTACAAGACTTCAAAATCTGGTGACAAAGGAGGAGTAGGGACGCTAGCCATCGAGACTAGAAAGCAAGAGAACGGAGAACGGAAAAAAGAGGCTAATAAAACGGAATTTTTTTGTGAAGTGTGGGAGAGGGAAACAAGAGGCAAATGGCGAATAATGTAAATTGCAAGGAGATGAGATTTGTGATTAGGAACCTGGTTATCTTGAAGATCCTCCCCGGCAACGGCGCCAGAAATTCTCCTTGATGGTAGCTGGAACTGCGTCGGTATTTCCCCGGAGAGGGAGGGATGATGTAGCACAGCGACGGTAGAGTATTTCCCTCAGTTATGAAACCAAGGTATCGAACCAGTAGGAGAACCAAGCAACACAACGTAAACAACACATGCACACAAACAACAACACCTCGCAACCCGACGAGTTAAAGGGGTTGTCAATCCCTTCCGGGGTACGGCTCCTCAAGATAGGCAAGCGGACGTGAGATAAATTGTAGTAGATTGATAGATCGAACGCCAAATAAAATAAATAAAGATAAAACGCAGCAAGGTATTTTTGTATTTTTGGTTTAATAGATCTGAATAAGAATGCAAAGGAAAAGTAGATCGCAAGGCAAATATATGAGAAAGAAGACCGGGGGGCCGTAGGTTTCACTAGTGGCTTCTCTCGAGAAAAATAGCAAATGATGGGTAAACAAATTACTGTTGGGCAATTGCTAGAACTTCAAATAATTATGACGATATCTAGGCAATGATCATTACATAGCATCACGTCCAAGATTATTAGACCGACTCCTGCCTGCATCTACTACTATTACTCCACACATCGACCGCATCCAGCATGCATCTAGTGTATTAAGTTCATGGAAAAACGGAGTAATGCAATAAGAACGATGACATGATGTAGACAAGATCCGTTTATCTATATGGCGGTAGATATAGATCTCGTCTTTTTATCCTTAGTAGCAATGATACATACGTGTCGGTTCCCTTTCTGTCACTGGGATCGAGCACCGTAAGATCAAACCCACTACCGGGCACCTCTTCCCATTGCAAGATAAATAGATCAAGTTGGCCAAACAAAACCCAAATATCAGAGAAGAAATACGAGGATATAAGAGATCAAAGAAACTCAAATAACTTTCATGGATATAAAAAGATATGACTGATCATAAAATCGAAGTATATCAGATCCCAACAAACACACCGCAAAAGAGTTACATCATATGGATCTTCAACAGACCATTGTATTGAGAATTCAGCGAGAGAGAGAAAGCCATCTAGTTACTAACTACGGACCCGAAGGTCTACAAAGAACTACTCACGCATCATCGGAGAGGAACCAATGGAAGTGGTGAACCCCTCCGTGATGGTGTCCATATTGGATCTAGTGGTTCTGGACTCTGCGGCGGCTGGATGAATATTTCGTCGACTCCCCTAGGGTTTCTGGAATATTTGGGTATTTATAGAGCAAAGAGGCGGTCCGGGGGGCACCCGAGGTGGGCACAACCCACCAGGGCGCGCTTAGGCCTCCTGGCGTGCCCTGGTGGGTTGTGCCCCCCTCAGGGCACCCCCAGGTGCAATCAGGGCCCATTGCCTTCCTTCTGGCTCATAAAAAATCATCATGGAGTTTCGTGGCATTTGGACTCCGTTTGATATTGATTTCCTGCGATGTAAAAAACATGGAAAAAACAACAACTGGCACTTGGCACTATGTCAATAGGTTAGTACCAAAAATGATATAAAATGACTATAAAATGATTATAAAACATCCAAGATTGATAATAAAACATCATGGAACAATCAAAAATTATATATACATTGGATACGTATCAAGCTTGCGTTGGTTTTTCCCTTGAAGAGGAAAGGGTGATGCAACAAAGTAGAGATAAGTATTTCCCTCAGTTTGAGAACCAAGGTATCAATCCAGTAGGAGACAACACACGAGTCACCGAATACCTGCACAAACAATCAAACAACTTGCACCCAACGCGATAAAGGGGTTGTCCATCCCTTCATGGTTACTTGCTAAAGTGATATCTGATAGAGATAGATAAAAGATAAAGTAAATATTTTTGGTTTATAGATTGGAAAGTAAAGATTGCAAAATAGTAGATCGAAACTTATATGATGGAAAATAGACCTGGGGGCCATAGGTTTCACTAGAGTCTTCTCTCAAGATAACAAATAATATGGTGGGTGAACAAATTACTGCCGAGCAATTGATAGAAAAGCGCAAAGTTATGACGATATCTAAGGCAATGATCATGAATATAGGCATCATGTCTGTGTCAAGTAGACCGAAACGATTCTGCATCTACTACTATTACTCCACACATCGACTGCTATCCAGCATGCATCCTCGATGGCAACAATACAATACGTGCCTTGATGGCCCTACTGTCACTGGGAAAGGACACCGCAAGATTGAACCCAAAGCTAAGCACTTCTCCCATTGCAAGAAAAACCAATCTAGTTGGCCAAACCAAACCAATAGTTTGAAGATAATTACAAAGATATCAAATCATGCATAAAAGAATTCAGAGAAGATTCAAATAATATTCATAGATAAGCTGATCGTAAATCCACAATTCATCGGATCTCGGCAAACACACCGCAAAAAAGTATTATATCGAATAGATCTCCAAGAACATCGAGGAGAACATGGTATTGAGAATCAAAGAGAGACAGGAAGCCATCTAGCTACTAGCTATGGACCCGTAGGTCTGTGGTAAACTACTCACGCTTCATCGAAAGGGCAGTAGAGTTGATGTAGAAGCCCGCCATGATCGAATCCCCCTCCAGCAGGGTGCCGGAAAAGGTCCCTAGATGGGATCTCACGGGTACAGAAGGTTGCGGCGGTGGAAAGTGTTTTCGTGGATGCCTCTGGTGGTTTGAGGATATTTGGGAATATATAGGCGAAAGAATTAGGCCAGGAGAGTCAGGGGGCCCACAAGGGTGGGGGGTGCGCCTTCCGTCCTTGTGGCCGCCTCATGGCTCCTCCGACTTCATCTCCAAGTCCGCTGGTTGTCTTCTGGTCGAAGAAAAATCATCATGAAGGTTTCATTCCGTTTGGTATTCCTTTTCCACGGAACTCAAAAACAAGGAAAAAACAGGAACTGGCACTAGGCTCTAGGTTAATAGGTTAGTCCCAAAAATAATATAAAATATCATATTAATGCATATAAAACATCCAAAACAGATAATATAATAGCATGGAACAATAAAAAAGTATAGATACGTTGGCGACGTATCAAGCACCCCCAAGTTCAATTCATGCTCGTCCTCGAGTAGGTAAATGATAAAAACAGAATTTTTGACGTGGAATGCTACCTAACATATTTATCCATGTAATTTTGTTTATGGTGGCATGAATGTTCAGATCCATATGATTCAAAACAAAAGTTTAATATTGAAATAAAAACAATAATATTTCAAGCATACTAACAAGGCAATTATGTCTTCTCAAAATAACATGGCCAAAGAAAGCTTATCCCTACAAAATCATATAGTCTGGCTATGATCCATCTTCATCACACAGAATATTCAAATCATGCACAACCCCGATGACAAGCCAAGCAATTGTTTCATACTTTTAATGTTTTCAAACCTTTTCAACTTTCACGCAATACATGAGCATGAGCCATGGAGATAGCACTATAGGTGGAATAGAATATGGTGGTTGTGGATAAGACAAAAAGAAGGAGATAGTCTCACATCAACTAGGCGTATCAACGGGCTATGGAGATGCCCATCAATAGATATCAATGTGAGTGAGTAGGGATTTCCATGCAACGGATGCACTAGAGTTATAAGTTAATGAAAGCTCAAAAGAAAACTAAGTGGGTGTGCATCCAACTTGCTTGCTCATGAAGACCTAGGGCAATTTGAGGAAGCCCATCATCGGAATATACAAGCCAAGTTCTATAATGAAAAATTCCCACTAGTATATGAAAATGACATCATAGGAGACTCTCTATCATGGAGATCATGGTGCTACTTTGAAGCACAAGTGTGTTAAAAGGATAGTAACATTGTCCCTTCTCTCTTTTCTCTCATTTTTTATTTGGGCCTTCTCTCATTTTTTTGGCATCTTTTTTTCGTCCGGAGTCTTATCCCAACTTGTGGGGGAATGATAGTCTCCATCATCCTTTCCTCACATGGGAGAATGCTCTAATAATAAATATCATCACACTTTTGTTTACTTACAACTCAAAAATTACAACCCGATACTAGAACAAAATATGACTCTATATGAATGCCTCCGGAGGTGTACCGGGATGTGCAATGAATCAAGAGTGACATGTATGAAAGAATTATGAATGGAGGGTTTGCCACAAATACGATGTCAACTACATGATCATGCAAAGCAATATGACACTGATGAAGCGTGTCATAATAAACGGAACGGTGGAAAGTTGCATGGCAATATATCTCAGAATGACTATGGAAATGCCATAATAGGTAGGTATGGTGGCTGTTTTGAGGAAGGTGTATGGTGGGTGTATGGTACCAGCGAAAGTTGCGCGGCACTAGAGGCTAGCAATGGTGGAAGGGTGAGAGTGCGTATAATCCATGGACTCAACATTAGTCATAAAGAACTCACATACTTATTGCAAAAATCTATTAGTCATCGAAACAAAGTACTACACGCATGCTCCTAGGGGAATATATTGGTAGGAGAAGACCATCGCTCGTCCCCGACTGCCACTCATAAGGAAGACAATCAATAAATAAATCATGCTGCGACTTCATTACATAACGGTTCACCATACGTGCATGCTACTAGACTCACAAACCTTAACACAAGTATTTCTCAAATTCACAATTACTCACTAGCATGACTCTAATATCACCATCTCTATATCTCAAAACAATCATAAGGAATCAAACTTCTCATAGTATTCAATGCACTTTATATGAAAGTTTTTGTTATATCCCTCTTGGATGCCTATCATATTAGGACTAAATTTATAACCAAAGCAAATTACCATGCTGTTTAAAGACTCTCAAAATAATATAAGTGAATCTTGAGAGTTCATTAATTTCTACAAAATAAAACCACCGCCGTGCTCTAAAAAGATATAAGTGAAGCACTAGAGCAAAATTGCCTAGCTTAAAAGATATAAGTGAAGCACATAAAGTATTATAAGAAATCACGATTCATGCGTGTCCCTCTCAAAAGGTGTGTACAACAAGGATGATTGTGGCAAACTTAAAAGAAAAGACTCAAATCATACAAGACGCTCCAAGCAAAACACATATCACGTGGTGAATAAAAATATAGCCTCAAGTAAAGTTACCGATGGACGAAGACGAAAGGGGGGATGCCGTTCAAGGCATCCCCAAGCTTAGGCTCTTAGTTATCCTTGAATATTACCTTGGGGTGCCTTGGGCATCCCCAAGCTTAGGCTCTTGCCACTCCTTATTCCATAGTCCATCAAATCCTTACCAAAAACTTGAAAACTTCACAACACAAAACTCAACAGAAAATCTCATAAGCTCCGTTAGTATAAGAAAATAAATCACCACTTTTGGTACTGTTGTGAACTCATTCTTTATTTATATTGGTGTAATATATCTATTGTATTCCAACTTTTCCATGGTTCATACCCCCCGATACTACCCATAGATTCATCAAAATAAGCAAACAACACGTAGAAAACAGAATCTGTCAAAAACAGAATAGTCTGTAGCAATCTGTAACTCCCGGATACTTCTGTAACTCCAAAAATTCTGAAAAATTAGGAAAACAGAGGCAACTTGTATATCAATCTTGTGTAAAAAATTCAAGAATTTATCGTGTTCCAGCAGCTCAGATCAATTCTGTCACTGGGCGCAAAAGTTGTTTTTTTCAGCAAGATCAAATCAACTATCACCGTAAGCCATCCGAAAGGTCTTACTTGGCACAAACACTAATTAAAACACAAACCCACATATAACAAGAGTCTAGATGAATTATTTATTGCAAAACAGGGACAAAAAGCAAAGAACAAAAATAAAATTGGGTTGCCTCCCAACAAGCGCTATTGTTTAATGCTCTTAGCTAGGCATAAAACACGAATAGATCTAGGTATTGTCATCTTTGGTATGCAATCCATAAGTGGCTCTCATAATAGATTCATATGTCATTTTAATTTTCTTTCTTGGAAAGTGTTCCATGCCCTTCCTTAACATAAATTGAAATCTAATGTTTCCTTCTTTCATATCAATAATTGCACCAATCGTTCTAAGGAAGGGTCTACCAAGAATAATAGGACATGTAGGATTGCAATCTATATCAAGAACAATGAAATCTACGGGCACATAGTTCCTATTTGCAACAATAAGAACATCATTAATCCTTCCCATAGGTTTCTTAATAGTGGAATTCGCAAGATGCAAATTTAAAGAACAATCATCAAATTCACGGAAACCTAACACATCACATAAAGTTTTTGGAATCGTGGAAATGCTAGCACCCAAGTCACACAAAGCATGGCACTCATAATCTTTAATCTTAATCTTAATGGTAGGTTCCCACTCATTATCAAGTTTTCTAGGGATAGAAACTTCCAATTCAAGCTTTTCTTCAAAAGATTGCATCATAGCATCAACGATATGTTTAATAAAAGCTTTATTTTGGTTATAAGCATGAGGAGAATTCAACATGGATTGCAACAAGGAAATACAATCTATTAAAGAACAATTATCATAATTAAATTGCTTAAAATCCAAAAGAGTGGGTTCATTGCTACTTCAAGTTTTGACCTCTCCAATCCCACTTTTATCAATTTTTGAATCAAGATCTAAAAATTCTGAATCATTGGGATGCCTTTTAACTAAAGTTGACTCATCTCCAGTCCCATCTTTTTCAAGATTTATATTGGAAAACAAAGATTCAATAGTTAATCACTTTAAGATCTTCATCTTTATTTTCACGAAAACTAGAAAAACATGTTTTTAGAAACCAATCTTGTTTAGCACGCATCTTAGCGTTTCTTTCTTTGCACTCATCAATGGAAATTCTCATGGCTTTGAGAGACTCATTGATATCATGCTTGGGTGGAATAGATCTAAGTTTCAAAGAATCAACATCAAGAGAAATTATATCAAGGTTCCTAGCCAAATCATCAATCTTAAGCAATGTTTCTTCAATCAAAGCACTGAAATTCTTTTTGAACTCATAAATTCTTTAACACTATTCTCAAAATCAGAGGGAATCTTATTATAATTTCCATAAGAATTATTGTAGGAATTACCATAATTATTAGAGGAATTACTAGGAAACAACCTAGGATTAAAATTGCCTCTATATGCGTTATTACCAAAATTGTTCCTACCAACAAAATTCACATCCATAGATTCATTATTATTCTCAATCAAAGTAGACAAAGGCATATCATTAGTATCAATAGAAGCACTCTTGCTAGCAAATAATTTCATAAGTTCATCCATCTTTCCACTCAAAACATTAATCTCTTCAATCGCATGCACTTTTTTTACTAGTGGAAGATCTCTCGGTGTGCCATTGAGAATAATTAGCCATGATATTATCTAGGAGTTTAGTAGCTTATCCTAAAGTAATTTCCACAAAAGTGCCTCCCGCGGCCGAATCTAAAAGATTTCTAGAAGCAAAATTTAATTCGGCATAAAAAAATTGTATAATCATCCACAATCAAACCATGAGTAGGGCTATTCCGTATCATCAATTTCGTCCTCTCTCAAGATTGTGCAACATGTTCATGATCGAGTTGCTTAAAATTCATAATATGTTCCTAAGGGAGATGATTTTAGCGGGAGGAAAATACTTGGAAATAAAAGCATCTTTACACTTATTTCATGAATCAATACTATTTTTAGGCAAAGATGAAAACCAAGTTTTAGCATGATCTCGAAGTGAGAACGGAAATAGCTTCAATTTTAACAATATCGTTATCCACATCTTTTTTCTATTGCATATCACATAACTCAACGAAACTATTAAGATGGGATGCGGCATCTTCACTACGAAGGCCGGAAAATTGATCTTTCATAACAAGATTCAGCAAAGCGGCATTAATTTCATAAGATTCCACACTAGTGGCGGGAGCAATCAGAGTACTAATAAAATCATTGTTATGGGTGTTGGAAAAGTCACACAATTTGGTATTCTCTTGAGCCATCGTGACAAAGCAAGCAATCCAACACATGAGCACACAAAAACCAAAGGAAGAAGACGAACGGAAGAGGTGCGAAGAAAAGGCAAATCTTTTCAAAAATCGTTTTAGAAGTGGGGGAGAGGAAAACGAGAGGCGAATGGCGAATAATGTAATGCAAGAGATGAGAGTTTATGATGGGTACTTGGTATGTCTTGACTTGGCGTAGATTTCCCTGGCAACGGCGCCAGAAATTCTTCCTGCTACTTCTTGAGCTTGCGTTGGTTTTTTCCTTAAAGAGGAGAGGGTGATGCAGCGAAGTAGAGATAAGTATTTCCCTCAGTTTGTGAACCAAGGTATCAATCCAGTACGAGACAATGCACAAATCACCGAATACCTGCACAAACAATCAAACAACTTGCACCCAACGTGATAAAGGGGTTATGATGCGGAGCATCCCTCGTCCATCCGCAACGACACTCCATCACCACCACAAGCACCGAGAGGACCGATGACAAGAGCACGTGCATGCAACATCAAGAATGAGGTAACTTCTTTCCTCTCCGAGTTTCGTTCGGTTTCACATGAGAATGAGATTCTACCTCAAAGAGATACGCTATGCATTCTTAGGTACATGGGAGATGATCGCGAGAAGGAGAAGGTGAAGACTAGATCATCCACGGAGCAAGAGAAGGAAGGAGAGGACAAGAAAAACGAAGGAAAGGAGTCTCTGGACCCCCCCGGGTTCCCGGACGGAAGGACCCCGGGTGCCCGGACGAGCTACCAAGGGGAGGGCCAAACCCCCCGGACACCCCGGGTGCCCAGCCTACTCGGCCCCGGGTGCCCAGCCTCCTCGGCCCCGGGTGCCCAGCCTCCACCTGGGTTGCGCCCCTGCCCGCCCCGGCTGCCCGGCCCTGAGGCCCCGGGTGCCCGGTCCCCCGCCTGGCCGCCGCCTAGGGTGCACCCCGAGTGCCTGGGCTGCAACGTCAACCTGAAGGAAATATGCCCCAGAGGCAATAATAAAGTTATTATTTATTTCCTCATATCATGATAAATGTTTATTATTCATGCTAGAATTGTATTAACTGGGAACCATAATACATGTGTGAATACATAGACAAACATAGTGTCACTAGTATGCCTCTACTAGACAAGCTCGTTAATCAAAGATGGTTAAGTTTCCTAAACCATAGACATGAGTTGCCATTTGATTAACGGGATCACATCATTAGGAGAATGATGTGATTGACTTGACCCATTCTATTAGCTTAGCACTTGATCGTTTAGTTTACTACTATTGCTTTCTTCATGACTTATACATGTTCCTATGACTATGAGATTACGCAACTCCTGATTACCGGAGGAACACTTTGTGTGCTACCAAACGTCACAACGTAACTGGGTGATTATAAAGGTGCTCTACAGGTGTCTCCGATGCTACTTGTTGAGTTGGCATAGATCAAGATTAGGATTTGTCACTCCGATTGTTGGACAGGTATCTCTGGGCCCTCTCGGTAATGCACATCACAATAAGCCTTGCAAGCAATGTGACTAATGAGTTAGTTGTGGGATGATGCATTACGTAACGAGTAAAGAGACTTGCCGGTAACGAGATTGAGCTTGGTATTGAGATATCGATGATCGAATCTCGGGCAAGTAACATGCCGATGACAAAGGGAACAACGTATGTTGTTATGCCGTTTGACTGATAAAGATCTTCGTAGAATATGTGGGAGCCAATATGAGCATCCAGGTTCCGCTATTGGTTATTGGCCGGAGACGCGTCTCGGTCATGTCTACATAGTTCTCGAACCTGTAGGGTCCACACGCTTAAAGTTCGGTGACGATCGGTATTATGAGTTTTTGTGTTTTGATGTACCGAAGGTAGTTCGGAGTCCCGGATATGATCACGGACATGACGAGGAGTCTCGAAATGGTCGAGACGTAAAGATCGATATATTGGACGACTATATTCGGACACCAGAAGTGTTCCGGGTGGTTTCGGAGAAAACCGGATTGCCGGAGGGTTACCGGAACCCCCCCGGGAGAAATAGTGGGCCTTATGGGCCTTAGTGGAGAGAGAGGGCTGGCCTAGGGCAGGTCGCGCGCCCCTCCCCCTCTGGTCCGAATTGGACTAGGAGAGGGGGCGCCCCCCTTTTCCTTCTCCCTCTCCCCCTTCCTTTCCCCCTCCTAGTAGGAGTAGGAAAGAGGGGAGTCCTACTCCTACTAGGAGGAGGACTCCTCCTCCTGGCGCGCCTACAGGGGCCGGCCGGCCTCCCCCCTTGCTCCTTTATATACGGGGGCAGGGGGCACCTCTAGACACACAAGTTGACCTGTTGATCTCTTCCAGCCGTGTGCGGTGCCCCCCTCCACCATAATCCACCTCGATCATATCGCAGCGCTGCTTAGGCGAAGCCCTGCGTCGGTAGCATCATCATCACCGTCATCACGCCGTCGTGCTGACAAAACTATCCGGCGAAGCTTTGCTGGATCGGAGCTCGCGGGACGTTATCGAGCTGAACGTGTGCTGAACTCGGAGGTGCCGTGCGTTCGGTACTTGGATCGGTCGGATCGTGAAGACGTACGACTACATCAACCATGTTGTGCTAACGCTTCCGCTTTCGGTCTATGAGGGTACGTGGACACACTCTCCCCTCTCGTTGCTATACATCACCATGATCCTGTGTGTGCGTAGGAATTTTTTTGATATTACTACGTTCCCCAACAGTGGCATCCGAGCCTGGTTTATGCGTAGATGTTATATGCACGAGTAGAACACAAGTGAGTTGTGGGCGATACAAGTCATACTGCTTACCAGCATGTCATACTTTGGTTCGGCGGTATTGTTGGATGAAGCAGCCCGGACCGACACTACGCGTACGCTTATGCGAGACTGGTTCTACCGACGTGCTTTGCACATAGGTGGCTGGCGGGTGTCAGTTTCTCCAACTTTAGTTGAACCGAGTGTGGCTACTCCCGGTCCTTGAGAAGGTTAAAACAACACTAACTTGACGAACTATCGTTGTGGTTTTGATGCGTAGGTAAGAACGGTTCTTGCTCAGCCCGTAGCAGCCACGTAAAACTTGCAACAACAAAGTAGAGGACGTCTAACTTGTTTTTGCAGGGCATGTTGTGATGTGATATGTTCAAGACATGATGCTATATTTATTGTATGAGAGGATCATGTTTTTTAACAGAGTTATCGGCAACTGACAGGAGCCATATGGTTGTCGCTTTGTTGTATGCAATGCAATCGCCCTGTAATTGCTTTACTTTATCACTAAGCGGTAGCGATAGTCGTAGAAGCAATAGTTGGCGAGACGACAACGATGCTACGATGGTGATCAAGGTGTCGCACCGGTGACGATGGTGATCATGACGGTGCTTTGGAGATGGAGATCAAAGGCACAAGATGATGATGGCCATATCATATCACTTATATTGATTGCATGTGATGTTTATCCTTTATGCATCTTATTCTGCTTTGTTTGATGGCAGCATTATAAGATGATCTCTCACTAAATTGCAAGGTAAAAGTGTTCTCCCTGAGTATGCACCGTTGCCAAAGTTCGTCGTGCCGAGACACCACGTGATGATTGGGTGTGATAAGCTCAACGTTCATCTACAATGGGTGTAAGACAGTTTTACACACGCATAATACTCGGGTTAAACTTGACGAGCCTAGCATATGCAGATATGGCCTCGAAACACTGAGACCGAAAGGTCGAGCGTGAATCATATAGTAGATATGATCAACATAGTGATGTTCACCATTGAAAACTACTCCATTTCACGTGATGATCGGTTATGGTTTAGTTGATATGGATCACGTGATCACTTAGATGATCAGAGGGATGTCTATCTAAGTGGGAGTTCTTAAGTAATATGATTAATTGAACTTAAATTTGTCATGAACTTAGTACCTGATAGTATTTTGCTTGTCTATGTTGTTGTAGATAGATGGCCCGTGCTGTTGTTCCGTTGAATTTTAATGCGTTCCTTGAGAAAGCAAAGTTGAAAGATGATGGTAGCAATTACACGGACTGGGTTCGTAACTTGAGGATTATCCTCATTGCTGCACAGAAGAATTATGTCCTGGAAGCACCGCTAGGTGCCAGGCCTACTGCAGATGCAACTGACGACGTTAAGAACTTCTGGCAGAGCACAGCTGATGACTACTCAATAGTTTAGTGTGCCATGCTTTACGGCTAGAACCGGGCTTCAACGACGTTTTGAACGTCATGGAGCATATGAGATGTTCCAGGAGTTGAAGCTAATATTTCAAGCAAATGCCCGGGTTGAGAGATATGAAGTCTCCAATAAGTTCTACAGCTGCAAAATGGAGGAGAATAGTTCTGTTAGTGAACATATACTCAAAATGTCTGGGTATAACAATCACTTGATTCAACGGGGAGTTAATCTTCCGGATGATAGTGTCATTTTGACAGAATTCTTCAATCACTGCCACCAAGCTACAAGAGCTTCGTGATGAACTATAATATGCAAGGGATGGATAAGACAATTCCCGAGCTCTTCGCAATGCTAAAAGCTGCGGAGGTAGAAATCAAGAAGGAGCATCAAGTGTTGATGGTCAACAAGACCACTAGTTTCAAGAAAAAGGGTAAAGGGAAGAAGAAGGGGAACTTTAAGAAGAACAGCAAGCAAGTTGCTGCTCAAGAGAAGAAACCCAAGTCTGGACCTAAGCCTGAGACTGAGTGCTTCTACTGCAAACAGACTGGTCACTGGAAGCAAACTGCCCCAAGTATTTGGCGGATAAGAAGGATGGCAAGGTGAACAAAGGTATATGTGATATACATGTTATTGATGTGTACCTTACTAGAGCTTGCAGTAGCACCTGGGTATTTGATACTGGTTCTGTTGCTAATATTTGCAACTCGAAACAGGGACTACGGATTAAGCAAAGACTGGCTAGGGACAAGGTGACGATGCGCGTGGGAAATGGTTCCCAAGTCGATGTGGCGCCGTCGGCACGCTACCTCTACATCTACCTTCGGGATTAGTTTTAGACCTAAACAATTGTTAGTGCCAGCGTTAAGCATGAACATTATATCTGGATCTTGTTTGATGCGAGACGGTTATTTATTTAACTCTGAGAATAATGGTTGTTCTATCTATATGAGTAATATCTTTTATGGTCATGCACCCTTGAAGAGTGGTCTATTTGTGTCGAATCTCGATAGTAGTGATACACATATTCATAATGTTGAAGCCAAAAGATGTAGAGTTGATAATGATAGTGCAACTTATTTGTGGCACTGCCATTTGGGTCATATTGGTGTAAAGCGCATGAAGAAACTCCATACTGATGGACTTTTGGAATCACTTGATTATGAATCACTTGGTACTTTCGAACCATGCCTCATGGGCAAGATGACTAAAATGTCGTTCTCCGGAACAATGGAGCGAGCAACAGATTTGTTGGAAATCATACATACTGATGTATGTGGTCTGATCAATATTGAGGCTCGCGGCGGGTATCATTATTTTCTCACCTTCACAGATGATTTAAGCAGATATGGGTATATCTACTTAATGAAACATAAGTCTGAAACATTTCAAAAGTTCAAAGAATTTCAGAGTGAAGTGGAAAATCATCGTAACAAGAAAATAAAATTTCTACGATCTAATCATGGAGGAGAATACTTGAGTTACGAGTTTGGTCTACATTTGAAACAATGCGGAATAGTTTCGCAACTCACGCCACCCGGAACACCACAATGTAATGGTGTGTCCGAACGTCGTAATCGTACTTCACTAGATATGGTGCGATCTATGATGTCTCTTACTGATTTACCGCTATCGTTTTGGGGTTATGCTTTAGAGATGGCTACATTCACGTTAAATAGGGCACCACCGAAATCCGTTGAGACGATGCCTTATGAACTGTGGTTTGGCAAAAAACCAATATTGTCGTATCTTAAAGTTTGGGGCTGCGATGCTTATGTGAAAAAGCTTCAACCTGATAAGCTCGAACCTAAATCGGAGAAATGTGTCTTCATAGGATACCCAAAGGAAACTGTTGGGTACACCTTCTATCACAGATCCGAAGGCAAGACATTCGTTGCTAAGAATGGATCCTTTCTAGAGAAGTAGTTTCTCTCGAAAGAAGTGAGTGGGAGGAAAGTAGAACTTGATGAGGTAATTGTACCTGCTCCCTTATTGGAAAGTAGTTCATCACAAAAATCTGTTCCTGTGACTCCTACACCAATTAGTGAGGAAGCTAATGATGATGATCATGTAACTTCAGATCAAGTTACTACCGATCCTCGTAGGTCAACCAGAGTAAGATCCGCACCAGAGTCGAACGGTAATCCTATTCTGGAGGTCATGTTACTTGACCAAGGCGAACCTAAGAAACTATGAAGAAGCGATGGTGAGCCCAGATTCCGCAAAATGGCTTGAGGCCATGAAATATCAGATGGGATCCATGTATGAGAACAAAGTGTGGAATTTGGTTGACTTGCCCCATGATCGGCAAGCTATAGAGAATAAATGGATCTTCAAGAAGAAGACTTACACTGACGGTAATGTTACTGTCTACAAAGCTCGACTTGTTGCGAAAGGTTTTCGACAAGTTCAAGGGGTTGACTACGATGGGACTTTCTCACCCGTAGCGATGCTTAAGTCTGTCCGAATCATGTTAGCAATTGCCGCATTTTATGATTATGAAATTTGGCAAATGGATGTCAAAACTACATTCCTGAATGGATTTCTAGAAGAAGAGTTGTATATGATGCAACCGGAAGGTTTTGTAGATCCAAAGGGAGCTAACAAAGTGTGCAAGCTCCAGCGATCCATTTATGGACTGGTGCAAGCCTCTCGGAGTTGGAATAAACGTTTTGATAGTGTAATCAAAGCATATGGATTTATACAGACTTTTGGAGAAGCCTGTATTTACAAGAAAGTGAGTGGGAGCTCTGTAGCATTTCTGATATTATATGTCGATGACATATTGCTGATTGGAAATGATATAGAATTTCTGGATAGCATAAAGGGATACTTGAATAAGAGTTTTTCAATGAAAGGCCTCGGTGAAGCTGCTTACATATTGGGCATCAAGATCTATAGAGAGAGATCAAGACGCTTGATAGGACTTTCATAAAGCACATACCTTGACAAAGTTTTGAAAAAGTTCAAAATGGATCAAGCAAAGAAAGGGTTCTTGCCTGTGTTACAAGGTGTGAAATTGAGTCAGACTCAATGCCCGACCACTGCAGAAGATAGAGAGAAAATGAAAGATGTTCCCTATGCTTCAGCCATAGGCTCTATCATGTATGCAATGCTGTGTACCAGACCTGATGTGTGCCTTGCTATTAGTTTAGCAGGGAGGTACCGAAGTAATCCAGGAGTGGATCACTGGACAGCGGTCAAGAACATCCTGAAATACCTGAAAAAGACTGATATGTTTCTCGTTTATGGAGGTGACAAAGAGCTAGTCGTAAATGGTTACGTCGATGCAAGCTTTGACACTGATCCGGACGATTCTAAATCGCAAACCGGATACGTGTTTACATTGAATGGTGGAGCTGTCAGTTGGTGCAGTTCTAAACAAAGCATCGTGGCGGGATCTAAGTGTGAAGCGGAGTACATAGCTACTTCGGAAGCAGCAAATGAAGGAGTCTGGATGAAGGAGTTCATATCCGATCTAGGTGTCATACCTAGTGCATCGGGACCGATGAAAATCTTTTGTGACAATACTGGTGCAATTGCCTTGGCAAAGGTATCCAGACTTCACAAGAGAACCAAGCACATCAAGAGACGCTTCAATTCCATCCGGGATCAAGTCCAGGTGGGAGACATAGAGATTTGCAAGATACATACGGATCTGAATGTTGCAGACCCGTTGACTAAGCCTCTTCCACGAGCAAAACATGACCAGCACCAAAACTCCATGGGTGTTAGAATCATTACTGTGTAATCTAGATTATTGACTCTAGTGCAAGTGGGAGACTGAAGGAAATATGCCCTAGAGGTAATAATAATTTATTATTTATTTCCTCATATCATGATAAATATTTATTATTCATGCTAGAATTGTATTAACCGGGAAACATAATACATGTGTGAATACATAGACAAACATAGTGTCACTAGTATGCCTCTACTAGACTAGCTCGTTATCAAAGATGGTTGAGTTTCCTAAACCATAGACATGAGTTTTCATTTGACTAAGAAGATCACATCATTAGGAGAATGATGTGATTGACTTGACCCATTCTGTTAGCTTAGCACTTGATCGTTTAGTTTACTACTATTGCTTCCTTCATGACTTATACATGTTCCTATGACTATGAGATTATGCAACTCCCGATTACAGGAGGAACACTTTGTGTGCTACCAAACGTCAGAACGTAACTGGGTGATTATAAAGGTGCTCTACAGGTGTCTCCGATGCTACTTGTTGAGTTGGCATAGATCAAGATTAGGATTTGTCACTCCAATTGTTGGAGAGGTATCTCTGGGCCCTCTCGGTAATGCACGTCACAATAAGCCTTGCAAGCAATGTGACTAATGAGTTAGTTGCAGGATGATGCATTATGTAACGAGTAAAGAGACTTGCCGGTAACGAGATTGAGCTAGGTATTGATATACCGACGATCGAATCTCGGGCAAGTAACATACCGATGACAAAGGGAACAACATATGTTGTTATGCAGTTTGACCGATAAAGATCTTCGTAGAATATGTGGGAGCCAATATGAGCATCCAGGTTCCGCTATTGGTTATTGGCCGGAGACGTGTCTCGGTCATGTCTACATAGTTCTCGAACCCGTAGGGTCCGCACGCTTAAAGTTCGGTGACGATCGGTATTATGAGTTTTTGTGTTTTGATGTACCGAAGGTAGTTTGGAGTCCCGGATATGATCACGGACATGACGAGGAGTCTCGAAATGGTCGAGACATAAAGATCGATATATTGGACGACTATATTCGGATACCGGAAGTGTTCCGGGTGGTTTCGGAGAAAACCGGAGTGCTGGAGGGTTACCGGAACCCCCCCCCCCGGAGAAATAGTGGGCCTTATGGGCCTTAGTGGAGAGAGAGAAAGGGCTGGCCTAGGGCAGGCCGCGCGCCCCTCCCCCTCTGGTCCGAATTGGACTAGGAGAGGGGGGGAGGGGGGCGGCGCCCCCCTTTTCCTTCTCCCTCCCCCCTTCCTTTCCCCCTCCTAGTAGGATTAGGAAAGAGGGGAGTCCTACTCCTACTAGGAGGAGGACTCCTCCTCCTGGCGCACCTACAGGGGCCGGCCGGCCTCCCCCTTGCTCCTTTATATACGGGGGCAGGGGGTCACCTCTAGACACACAAGTTGATCTGTTGATCTCTCCCAGCCGTGTGCGGTGCCCCCCTCCACCATAATCCACCTCGATCATATTGTAGCGGTGCTTAGGTGAAGCCCTGCGTCAGTAGCATCATCATCACCGTCATCACGCCGTCGTGCTGACGAAACTCTCCGGCGAAGCTTTGCTGGATCGGAGCTCGCGGGACGTCATCGAGTTGCACGTGTGCTGAACTCAGAGGTGCCGTGCGTTCGGTACTTGGAACGGTCGGATTGTGAAGACGTACGACTACATCAACCGCGTTGTGCTAATGCTTCCTCTTTCGGTCTATGAGGGTACGTGGACACACTCTCCCCTCTCGTTGCTATACATCACCATGATCCTGTGTGTGCGTAGGAACTTTTTTGAAATTACTACGTTCCCCAACACAACCATCTCAAGATGGTGATGCAATTCGACAAGCACACAAGCGACGTCAAGCACAAGCCCTCGAATGTGATGCTCAAGCACTCGAAGCTCAACGCTCACTCAACGAGGCCACTAGAGCTGCCGAAGAGCGCAACCGTCAAGTTCGTGAACAAGAAGATGCACTTCGCCAAGCACGACAAGAAGAAGCCGCTCGACAAGAAGGGCAACAAGAAAGAAGAAACCAAGAGCACATGCCTCGTCCTCCTCCACGACAAGAGCAACATCACGAGGAACGAGCATTTGAGGACCTTCCCCCTCATCAAGAGCAACATCAAAACCGCCACTATGATGAAGAACTCCGCTACGGAAAGCTCAAGTTTACCATGCCCAAGTTCTCCGGAAGCAATGATCCCGAAGAATATCTCTCATGGGCCTTGAAGGTGGACAAGATATTCCGTCTTCACAACTACGACGAGGAAAAGAAGATCGCCATGGCCTCCCTCGAGTCCCAAGACTACGTCCTCATTTGGTGGGAACAAGTGATCGAGCGACGACAAACAAGAGGTGAACCACCAATCACAACTTGGACGGAAATGAAGGATGTCATGAGAGCTCGCTTCGTGCCTACACACTACACCCATGATCTCTTCAAGAAGTTGCAACTCCTCAAGCAAGGCACGAAGACGGCGGAAGAATCCTACCAAGAAATGGAGATTGCCATGATACGAGCCAATGTCAAGGAAGATGTCGTGGAATTGTCACGGCAGATGTCCTCGAGCATGGACTTAGTCGTGGAGCCATCGCAGCTAGGAAGCTTAAAGGGGTTAAACGGGACAAGGAACACGAGGGTTATACTGGTTCGGCCCCTTACGGTGAAGGTAAAAGCTTACGTCCAGTTGAGTTGGTATTGATTAGGGTTTCGATGACCAGGGAGCTTGATTGCTATGCCTGGCTCTCGATGATCTCTTCCTTCCCCTGAACCGCCGCCGGGTCGTCCCTTTATATAGAGAGGTTGACGCCCAGCGGCTCTCGGAGTCCCGGCCGACTCATAACAGTGTCCGGCTCGGACTCTTATCTATTCTTGCCTTACACTACAAGTTTTACCCTAACGGCGGCTAATGCTACGGGCCTTAAGCCATCTCCGGGTCTTGGGCCCATTATTGACCCGCCGTCTTCATCTTTGGTACTGGGCTTTGCATAGTAACCATCATGGGTAACCCGGCCCCTCCTAGGTGGGTGACTCCAACGGTTATATCCTCAACATTAGGCCCCAGATTGATTTGAGCCGGCTCATGTCAATCTTCAATCCTTTCAATAGAAAATCTTCCGGCTTACAATTGTGTGAAGGCTATAACCCGTCGTGATGTCATCTTCTGGATTCCGGGTAACCCGCCGTGACATCATCTTCCATTAAGTTAATTTTTTATTCTGTCGCATCTCCAACGGATCTTATCTTTAATGGTCATCCCGAAAATCGAGGCGCCTTTGTGGTGAGATAATCACGTTGTGACCTCCTCGTTTCTCGCGCCCACTTATGAGCCTCGCCTTATAAATAGCCCGGCCCGATGAGCCTCCAGTCACTCGTCGCCTCCATCTTCTTCTTCCTCTCGCCACTGTGCTCCCGCTCGAGCTCCGCCGCCGCCGCCGCCGCCGCAGGTCTTCTTGTCTTCACCAACTCAGGCCGCTGCATCAACCTGACGTGACCAGATAAACGGCGGCGATCTCCGCAACTCTCCAGCACCCGTAAGCCCTTGTTACTCCATAGAATAGATCCGCATTAGGGTTCTTGCTGTTCTTCCCGTGTTCGTCGCCGTTCATCGCGAGCTCTTGGTAGATTTCATTATTACCACCTTTTCTCGATCTTTAGACTGTACAAAACTGCTGCGGTAGCTGTTTCACTCCCATTCCCAATGTACATAGATCCCCTTTCTTTGCAAAAAGGCTCCGTTCAAACCCTCGAACTTTTTCTGTGTCTGTGCTAGGTCTAGAAATTTTTCCTTTTAGCCAACCGTTTGATCCAAAATAATTACTGCGATATGTGAAACTTGTTTTCACCACACTTAGTGAAAAATTGCCTCTGCTGAGCTATGGCGGCTTATGTTTCCGGCTCAAAAGAAGCCATGCGCCGTAAATTTTCCGGCTCATTTATGATAAAGCTGTAGACAATTTGAATTACTCACGAATACTTGCAACGGCTTAGATAACCCGATGCACTTAACCATATGTCATTAGGCCCCTCTCATAAGCCACCATTGGAATATTAAACTGTAAACGTCTGCCGGCTTATAATTGAACCGGACATTTTCCTTTTGTCTTAGGCTTCATCTTTCACAATGCCTCCCAAAGCTCCCAAGGCACCCATCACGTGCAACTGGATGAGGTCCAACGTCACCGACGACACCTTAGCTGATTTCGTAAAGACGGGTTACTTGCCCAAGAAAGAAATCATGTCTTATCGTGCCCCTGATCCGTCAGAGGAGAGACCGCAACCAAGGGATGGGGAGGTGGTGATATTTGCGGATCACATGAGCCGGGGCTTCGCACCGCCCGGATCAAAATTCTTTAGAGATGTGCTGAATTTCTTTGATCTGCGGCCACAAGACATAGGACCCAACTCCGTGTCAAATATATGCAACTTCCAAGTATTCTGCGAAGTCTATCTTGGAGAAGAGCCCAGCCTGCTGCTCTTTAGAGAGCTTTTTTATCTGAACCGCCAGAATGAGTGCGCCAACGGGCCAAGCCTAGAACTTGGTGGAATCTCCATTCAACGCCGGAGAGACTGCCTCTTTCCTTATGCTGAGCCGCCAAGCCATCCGAAGGACTGGAACCAGACGTGGTTCTATTGCCAGGATACTTCGCCGGCTGACGAGAGCCCTCTGCCCGGCTTTCGTGCCCAGCGTCTGGAGCCAAGTCACTCCCTGCCGGATAAGCTAACTCAGGCCGAGCGTCAACCTCTGATCCCCACCATCAATAAGATCAAGGCTCTCCTGGGAAACGGCCTCACCGGCATTGATCTAGTCCGGTTTTGGATTTCTTGGCGGGTGATCCCCTTGAGCCGCCGCCCCGGCTTAATGTGTGCTTACACGGGCCGGAAGGATGACCCTCAGCGGCACAGCCCCAACGATCTTCCTGAGGACGTTGTGGACGATATGACCAAGTCTCTCCTGAATGAGAGCTTAGCCGACTGTGGGAGAACTGGCCTGAACCCCTTCTGTCAAGCTAACCCGGCTCCGGCGGTAAGCCACTGACCTGAACCCCTTGGTTTTCCTTTTAATAGTTTCCATCTGAACCTTAAGAAATCTTTGCTGCATGTTTCAGGCTAATGACAAATTCTGGAGGGTCAAATATGACCATGAAGCGGCCAAAAAGGCCAGGAAGGCTAAGAAAGCCGCCAGGAGAGCCGCTCCCCGCAAGAAGGGAAGCAGGCCTACCGCCTCAGAGCTGCTTCAACTAAGTGACAGCTCCGAGTCAGAGGTAACCCCTGAATCTGTAAGCTCTTGTTTTGTTTCTTGTTTATTCCTATCCACCTTATTGATACTGATCATCAGCATGATGACACCGGAGCAAGTAACCCGGTGACTGAAGAGGTAATGACATTTTCCTCCGACTCGGAGCCCTTGCCAAGGCTGAAAGTCCGAAGAGTAACCCGGAAAGTAAGATTTTCACATCCTTTAGCTTATCAAGATCCTCAATTTCTTTTGAAGCAACAGATTCATGAGAGCCGGCGGCACACCCGGACCAACAAGGATGCTGACCTCTCCTCCGGCTTACCTGAGGCGTCAAGGAAGCGCCGGACCGAGGTTATCTCCAACTTATATCCTTTTCATCCTTTGGCGGGTGTTATACGTCAACCGCTCAATTCTTCTGATTCAAATTATCAGGAAACTTCACCTTCCTCTGGCGACTCTATGCAATCGAACCTGCCGGCTTTCAAGACCGTACCCGGGTAATGATGATCATCTCTTGTTGTGCTTATCTTTACTCAGACCTTTGTACTAACCTTTTGTTCTTTCAGTGCTCAGGCAAAACTCAGCAAGAGGGCGAAGAAGAATAAACCGGTCGAAGAGCCGGTCTTGACTGAGCCGGAGGTTTCAGCTCAAGAGCCGCCAGCTGCCTCTGCTCCTGAAGCCACCGCTCCAACCGACGAGCCAGCCATGGAGACTTCCACCAACCCGGACATCTCTAGCCCGGCTCAGCCGGCCGATGACCCGGACGTGGTAATTACCCGGACGGAGTTTGTCGAGCCGGGGAGACCCACTGCGCTGGCTAAGTGCTCTGCCAAGGAAGAGTTGCTAGAGCGCCGCAGGGCCAAGCTGGACATCACCAACTATGCTAACCTGAGCATTGGAGATATCATCTCTGGCTATGTCAATCAGGTGAACAGCAGCCGGGACCTGGAGATTGACATGGTGAAGCAGATACAGCAGAAGTCTGAGGTACCACTCTACTGCTTACTTCATAGTCATCTTTACCATACTCTAGCCCCCAAGTCTACTACTTATGATAGAATATGTTGTAGACTTAACTTCCGACTTACTTTCATGAACTGGTAATTTCATAGATAGAAACTTTCGACATGCATTAGCCCCCAAGTGCCAAGTGTCTTTGCTTGGAAAGTGCTTGGGACTTTAAAGTTGCATAATAATTGTTCATACTATAACCCGGAAATTGTGCAGGCTGCTTGCAAGAAATTTGAGGCTGATATTTCGGAGCTGAAGAACCGCCTGAAGACTCAGGAAACTGAGACCCGGAAGGCCAACGCCAAATTTGAATCCAGCATTGCTGCTCAAGAGAAGCTGAAGAAGAAGTTTGAAGCTGAAAGGAAGACTTGGGCCGAAGAGAAGGCTCTTGTAAGCCGGGCCGAACAGGCGGAGAAGGCTCTGATGGAGAGAACCGCCGGACTCTCCGGCTTAAAACGCCATGTGTCACAAATGGTCGCCGCAATCTTCGGTAAGTCCTTCTGCAGGCTTTGAGCCAGTTGACAGTCTTTATGTCTCATAACTCCCATCATTGATAACGGCTTATCTTACTTTGTTAAATAGGTCCCAGAAGCGCCAACCTTAATCAGAACGTGCTGACCAAGCTGAAGGCCGTGTACACCCTGGTGGAGCAACTCTACACCGGGTCACAACGCGCTTTGGCCGTGGTGGCCCTATCCAATGAGGTTCCGACTCACCTGGCGGACGTACTTTGCCGGCTTGCCGTTCTTCCTCAGCGTTTCCAAGAGCTGCGACGGGCCTCTGCAAGAGCCGGAGCCATAGCTGCTCTGAGCCGAGCCAAGGCTTTCCTTCCAGAGCTAGACCCAGCTGACATTGCACTCGGATACCCCAGCTTGAAGGAAGACGACACCCCCTTCGACCAAAAAGACTTTGCTGCCTGTGTGAAGATCGTGCGCCCAGTGGCCACCCTGATTGGGAATGACACCGATCTGACCAAGTACCAGCCGGGCTACGACGCAGAGAATCAGAGGATCCCCACTCCGCGTTATGAAGCCATCAGCTTGGTCCCGCCGACTCGTAAGCACACCTTTGCCCCAGAAATTGACCCGGCCGGGTTAATTGACGAGGAGGCTCAATTTGAAGCTCTGAGTGGCATTGACTGGAAATCGTCAACCTTCCAGGTCATAGGAACAGCCGGAGGAGCGGAGAGGGATGAGCCGGAAGCTTCGACCCGGCAAGCATCTTGACCCTTTTAGGCGGCCCATGATTATGCTTGTTAAACAATGCTTCACCCTTTTGGACTCGGGGAGTCTTGTAATAGAGTAGGACCAACACTTTAACTTTGTCGTGCCATCGTGCACGTGTTGAATGCTTAACTCCATTGAATTTGCTTCCTTATATTCCTCTGAGTCATAATTAATCATTTATTTTCCTTAAGCTCGAATAGCTGTCTTTAACCATCCTGCATAGAAAAAAAAGTCACAAGTCTCTAGGCGGCTTACCGCACTGAGAATCATAGTCTCATACATATAACCTGGAATACGAATCTAAGTCATCAAAGACTGGTCCTCAAGTATGTCCTTGATGTAACCATAATAGCATACTTACAGGTCTTCAAGTATACTTCTGGTTTATGTAACCCGAATAATAAGGTTGGTACCTCAACTCCGGTTTATCAGTTTTGATAGTGCTGATTGTGTGTGACTAACACTTTGAATCAAAGTTAAGTCAGCGGAATAAGAACCGCCGTACATACTGTTGAGACAACCAGAAGAACTTGTTGTAAAATCAGAAAAATCGTAGGGGCTTCCGGTTCGAATACGACCAGAGACCCGTCCCAAAGGGGTTAAGCTAAGATTCGAATGCGATCATGTAGCCCCCAGTGGGTTTGGCGATGCCGATCAAGAGGGTACCGACAACTATGTTCTCTTTGGTTCGAATACGACCCATGTTTGAACAGGAAGCCCCCAAATGACCTTAAGAGTTGTTTAACGACGCTGATTCGAATACGATTCACGTCGGTTCCCAAAGGGGGTTGAGCTATGATTCAAATATGATCAAAGAAAACTCCCCAATGAGCTCGGCACTTTGCCAATCAAGTGGGTATCGACAGCTATGTTCTCTTTGGTTCGAATACGACCTATGTTTGAACAGGAAGCCCCCAGGTGACTATATTGTTTAACGGCAAGATTCGAATACGACCGTAAGACGGATCCACCTCCAAGTTACCATGTGATCTTGTAATGGAAACAACACATTTACCTTTGGAGGAGAAAAAAGGACAGAGGTCCTGCTTTATTGCTTATCATAATATATACATGGTTATAGAAATATGTACATTATGAGAGCCGATGGCTCAAGTGTAATAAGGCCGAAGTTGAGCTATGTTCCACGGCCGACGGGTCTCTTCCTCCGACTTACGTGAATCTTTATGCTCCTGAACGTCAATAAGGTAGTATGACCCGTTGTGCAAGTTCTTGCTGACGACAAAGGGCCCTTCCCAAGGCGGGGATAGCTTGTGCGCATCCGTTTGATCTTGGATGAGCCGGAGCACCAGATCACCTTCCTGGAAGACCCGGGACTTAACCCGGCGACTGTGATAACGGCGCAGGTCTTGTTGGTAAATCGCGGAGCGAGCTGCTGCCACATCTTGCTGTTCGTCCAACAAGTCAAGAGCATCTTGGCGCGCCTGTTCATTATCCGCCTCAACATAAGCCGCCACTCGAGGCGAGTCATGACGGATGTCACTGGGGAGGACTGCTTCCGCTCCATAAACCACGAAGAAAGGCGTGTAACCCGTAGACCTGTTAGGAGTCGTATTGATGCTCCATAACACGGAGGGCAACTCCTCCATCCAACAACCCGGCGTCCGTTGCAAAGGGACTAAAAGCCGGGGCTTAATGCCCTTCAAGATCTCCTGATTAGCTCTCTCAGCTTGACCATTGGATTGAGGATGAGCCACTGATGAAACATCAAGTCGAATATGCTCTCGTTGACAAAACTCCTCCATAGCGCCCTTAGATAGATTGGTGCCGTTGTCAGTTATAATGCTGTGTGGAAAGCCAAAGCGAAATATCACCCTTTTCATGAACTGAACCGCCGTGGCTGCGTCACACTTACTAACTGGCTCTGCTTCAACCCACTTTGTGAACTTGTCAACTGCCACCAAGAGGTGGGTCTTTTTATCCTTGGACCTTTTAAAAGGCCCAACCATGTCAAGCCCCCAGACCACAAACGGCCAAGTAATTGGAATCATCCTCAGCTCCTGATCCGGCACATGGGCCCATCGTGAGAACCTCTGGCAACCATCACATTTACTGACCAAGTCCTCCGCATCAGCATGAGCCATCAGCCAATAAAAACCATGACGAAAAGCCTTGGCCACAAGGGATTTTGAGCCGGCGTGATGGCCACAATCCCCTTCGTGAATCTCACGCAAGATTTCTTGACCTTCCTCAGGGGAGACACAACGCTGGAACGCTCCCGTAACACTGCGGCGATGCAGCTCACCATTGATAACAACCATTGACTTAGACCGCCGGGTTATTTGTCTGGCCAGAGTTTCGTCCTCAGGCAAATCTCCCCGGGTTATGTAAGCCAAGTATGGCACCGTCCAGTCCGGGGTGATGTGGAGAGCCGCCACCAACTGCGCCTCCGGGTCAGGGACAGCCAAATCTTCCTCTGTAGGTACCTTAACAGAAGGGTTATGCAAGATGTCCAGGAAAGTATTAGGCGGCACCGGTTTTCGCTGAGAGCCCAACCGGCTTAATGCATCAGCCGCCTCGTTCTTCCTACGATCGATGTGCTCTACTTGGTAACCCTGAAAGTGTCCAGCAATGGCATCAACTTCACGGCGATAAGCCGCCATGAGAGGGTCCTTGGAATCCCACTTGCCTGACACTTGTTGAGCCACTAAGTCTGAGTCGCCGAAGCACCTTACCCGGCTCAAGCTCATCTCCTTAGCCATCCGAAGACCATGGAGCAAGGCCTCGTACTCAGCCGCATTATTAGTACAAGGAAACATCAACCGTAGCACATAATGAAACTTGTCACCTTTAGGGGAAGCCAATACAACTCCAGCCCCCGAGCCCTCCAATTGCCTGGACCCGTCGAAGTGAATAGTCCAATATGTATTATCCGGCTTTTCCTCGGGCACTTGTAGCTGTGTCCAATCGTTGATGAAATCCACCAAGGCTTGAGATTTAACAGCAGTGCGTGGCACGTATTTCAAACCATGAGGCCCGAGCTCTATAGCCCACTTAGCCACTCTTCCTGTGGCTTCTCTGTTTTGGATGATATCTCCAAGGGGAGCAGAACTAACCACAGTGATAGGGTGACCCTGGAAATAATGCTTAAGCTTCCGGCTTGCCATGAACACACCATAAACAAGCTTCTGCCAATGTGGATACCGCGGTTTGGACTCGATGAGCACTTCCCTGACGTAATAAACCGGCCGCTGAACCGGATGCTCCTTACCCTCTTCCTTGCGCTCCACCACCACAGCCACACTGACGGCCTGTGTGTTAGCAGCTACATACAATAATAAGGGCTCCGTATCAACCGGAGCAGCAAGGACTGAGGGCTCAGCCAGCTGTCTCTTCAAATCCTCAAAAGCAGCATTAGCAGCATCATTCCAGATAAAGTCATCAGTTTTCTTCATCAACTGGTACAGCGGCATGGCCTTTTCACCCAAACGGCTTATAAACCGGCTTAAAGAAGCGATACGACCCGCCAGGCGCTGGACGTCATTTATACACGCCGGCTTAGCCAGAGAGGTGATTGCCTTGATCTTCTCCGGGTTAGCTTCAATGCCTCTATGAGAAACTAAAAAACCCAAGAGCTTGCCTGCAGGAACACCAAAAACACACTTGGCCGGGTTAAGCATCATCTTGTAGACCCGGAGATTATCAAAGGTTTCCTCAGATCATCTATCAAGGTTTCCTTCTCCCTGGACTTAACCACAATATCATCCACATAGGCATGAACATTACGCCCAATTTGGTTATGAAGACAGTTCTGCACGCAACGTTGATAAGTCGCCTGCGCACTCTTGAGTCCAAAAGGCATGCACACATAACAGAACGCCCCAAAGGGAGTGATGAATGCCGTTTTCTCCTGGTCTTTAACTGCCATTTTAATCTGATGGTATCCAGAATAAGCATCCAAGAAACTTAAGCGCTCACAGCCCGCCGTAGCATCAATGATTTGATCAATACGGGGGAGGGCAAAAGGATCAGCCGGACATGCCTTGTTTAAGTCCGTGTAGTCCACACACATCCGCCAGGTGCCATTCTTCTTGAGCACGAGCACCGGGTTAGCTAACCACTCCGGGTGAAAGACTTCAACAATAAAGCCGGCCGCCAAGAGCCGGGCCACCTCTTCACCAATGGCTTTTCGCCTCTCCTCATTAAACCGCCGAAGGAACTGCCTGACCGGCTTAAATTTTGGATCAACATTGAGGGTGTGCTCAGCGAGTTCTCTAGGTACACCTGGCATGTCAGAAGGTTTCCATGCAAAAATGTCCCTATTCTCACGGATGAACTCGATGAGCGCGCTTTCCTATTTTGGATCCAGATTGGCACTGATGCTAAACTGCTGAGATGAATCACCTGGAACGAAATCAACAAGCTTAGTCTCATCAGCCGACTTAAATTTCATTGCCGGCTCATGCTCCGTAGTCGGCTTTTTCAGAGAGGTCATATCTGTTGGGTCAACATTGTCTTTGTAAAACTTCAACTCCTCTGTTGCGCAAACAGATTCTGCATAAGCCGCATCGCCTTCCTCACACTCCAAGGCCACCTTCCGGCTGCCATGAACCGTAATGGTCCCATTGTGACCCGGCATCTTGAGCTGCAAATACACGTAACACGGCCGTGCCATGAACTTGGCGTAAGCCGGCCGCCCAAATATGGCATGATATGGACTTCTTATCTTGACCACCTCAAAGGTCAATTTTTCCACCCTGTAGTTGTACTCGTCTCCAAAGGCCACTTCCAATTCGATCTTAACAACTGGATAAGCCGACTTACCAGGCACCACGCCATGGAAAACAGTATTGGACTGGCTGAGGTTCTTATCAATCAATCCCATACGACGGAAAGTCTCATAATAGAGGATGTTGATGCTGCTGCCTCCGTCCATGAGCACCTTAGTGAACTTATATCCTCCCACCTGAGGAGCCGCCACCAGGGCCAAGTGACCCGGATTATCAATCCGGGGAGAGTGATCCTCCCTACTCCACACAATAGGCTGCTCAGACCATCTTAAATAGCATGGAATCGCCGGCTCAACAGCATTCACAGCCCTCTTATGAAGCTTCTGATCTCGCTTACACAGACTGGTGGTGAATACGTGATACTGTCCACTGTTAAGCTGCTTTGGATTAGTCTGGTAACCCCCTGCTGCTGTTGATGACCCTGGCCAGACTGCTGATTAAAGCCCCCTTGACCGTTCTGAGGATTAAGGTTTGAGCCGCCGCCCGGGCCATGAAAATCGCCAGCGCCTGAGCCGCCGCCCGGGCCATTGTTGCCATTAAAGGCATTGGAATTCTTAAAGGCCTTCATGATTGCGCAATCCTTCCATAGATGAGTAGCTGGCTTCTCCCTAGAGCCATGCCTTGGACAAGGCTCATTCAACAGCTGCTCCAGCGTCGGGCCTGACCCGCCGGCTCGGGGAGGCGGCCTCCCCTTGCGTCGCTGGTTGTTGCCCTATGAGCTGGCGTTGGCCACAAACTCTAGGCTGCCGTCGGCCTTACGCTTGCCACCTCCTTGGTTCGCCAGGTTATGCTGAGGACCCTTGCCATTGCCGTTCTTCTTTCCCTTCCCTGTCCTTTCATCATCCGACGCAGGGTCCTTGGTACTATCAGAGTCGGCATACTTGACGAGAGCCGCCATCAGCGTACCCATATCATTACAATCACGCTTGAGCCGCCTGAGTTTCATCTTCAGGGGCAGGAAGCGACAATTCTGCTCCAACATTAAGACTGCAGAGCCGGCATCCATCTTATCAGATGAATGTATTATCTCCTTGACCCGGCGAACCCAATGTGTCGTAGACTCACCCTCCTGCTGTTTACAGTTAGTCAAATCCACAATTGACATAGACTGCCTACAGGTATCCTTGAAGTTGTGTATGAACCGGGCTTTCAGCTCAGCCCAAGACCCGATGGAATTTGGTGGCAGCCCTTTCAACCAAGTGCGGGCAGTCCCATCCAACATCATGGTGAAGTACTTGGCCATCGCTGCTTCGCTAACCTCCAGCAATTCCATGGCCATCTCGTAACTCTCGATCCAGGCTCCGGGTTGTAAATCAGCCGCGTAATTAGGCACCTTCCTAGGCCCTTTGAAGTCCTTGGGTAGACGTTCATTGCGGAGAGCCGACACTAAACAAGGGACACCTCCAGTCCTCGTAGGGATACCCACGTCGACGGAAGTCGTCGGATAAGCCGGGGGTGTCTGGTAAGCCGTCAACTGAGGCACCTGCTCCGCCTCTTGCCGCGCTCTGTCTTGGTCTGTTGCATGAAAGGCTCCGTTATGAGCCGGGCCATGGCCAGGGGGCAAGTCATGGCGTCGGACATTACTTGAGCCGGTCGCTGAAACCATGTGTCTGCTATAACTCGGGCTCCGGCCTGGACGAGGGGTTGAATGGATCCTGTCCCGGCTGTAAGAGTACGCCTCTTGCTGCGCCAGCGCTGTCTGAAGGAGTTCTCTGACCCGGTGGGTTTCAACAGCCGTTGGAGAGTCGCCGTCAATTGGGAGAGCCGACAGCCGTGCTGCCGCGGCGACCATGTTTTCCAGCGGGTTAGCATAATGACCCGGTGGTATTGGCACATACTGAGGCGGGGCAGGGTTCATCCGGGGAGGCCCCATCACTTGTGGCTGAATAGGTGTCCCAGCCCCGGGCACTATGACCTCCGGCGGGTTACTAGACCCTGCACCTGGCGTGTTGAAGAGGTTTCAAGGATCGTAGACCGGAGGGAGTCGAGATTGGGCCTTTTGATGCCTCCTTCTCATGACCTCATTGGACGCGTTCTGATCCATCGTGAGCCGGAAGGACTGCGCCTGAATCAACTGAGTCTGGGCGTCGAGAGCCGCCCTCTCTGCAGCCATCCTGATCCCTTCCGCCGCCAGATCCTCCTTGGCTTTCACTAGATCTAACTTTAACTGCGCCACCTCCGCGTCATGCTGAGCTTGATCCGCCGGGTCAACCGTGGCGGTCAACAGGGCCGTCATCTTGTCCGTGAGATCCATCAGCACCTGAGCCGGCGAGGGTACCGGGTTTCCTGACCCAGTAGCAGGGTTTTGAATAGGCTGTGCACCGGCCATGAAGATTCCAACCCGGCTCGGCGGCTCAAAAGGGTCCGGAATACTGTCACCATTGGAACAACCCCTGAGCCTGCCATCTTGAATTTGATACAACGAGTTTGATTCATCTGTGGACGACTCGCCGTCAGAGCCGGCGGCCGTCTCATCACCAGATCCAGACCCTACAGAGAGTCCTTCATGAACACATCCCACAAAAGCATGCTTCAAGGCAGGTAGAGCCCGGGCGGGTCGTGTACGCTGAGCCGTCTCGATGAGACCGGCGCAGAGATCCGGCTCAGGGCCCGGCTCACCAATCTTGCCAATGAAGATGTGAATTCCGCCGAAGGGGACCTGGTACCCGTACTCAATTGAGCCGGCGTCGGGGCCCCAGGTTTCATCGTCGATGTAGAGCTTGCTGCGACGACTCTTGGTCATCCGGCCCACAGCGTATCCCTTGAGCCCTTCGAAGCTGCCCTTCAAGAACTCAAATCCACCGTGCGCTGGCCCCACGGTGGGCGCCAACTGTCGTGGAATTGTCACGGCAGATGTCCTCGAGCATGGACTTAGTCGTGGAGCCATCGCAGCTAGGAAGCTTAAAGGGGTTAAACGGGACAAGGAACACGAGGGTTATACTGGTTCGGCCCCTTACGGTGAAGGTAAAAGCTTACGTCCAGTTGAGTTGGTATTGATTAGGGTTTCGATGACCAGGGAGCTTGATTGCTATGCCTGGCTCTCGATGATCTCTTCCTCCCCTGAACCGCCGCCGGGTCGTCCCTTTATATAGAGAGGTTGACGCCCAGCGGCTCTCAGAGTCCCGGCCGGCTCATAACAGTGTCCGGCTCGGACTCTTATCTATTCTTGCCTTACACTACAAGTTTTACCCTAACGGCGGCTAATGCTACGGGCCTTAAGCCATCTCCGGGTCTTGGGCCTGTTATTGACCCGTCGTCTTCATCTTTGGTACTGGGCTTCGCGTAGTAACCATCATGGGTAACCTGGCCCCTCCTGGGCGGGTGACTCCAACGGTTATATCCTCAACAGAAGACGACAAGCAAACAATGGCACGCTTCTTGAACGGCCTTAACCACCCAATCAAGCGGATTGCTGACTTCCAACCATACTCAAACCTTCTCGAACTAGTTCATCAAGCAACCAAGGCCGAGCGACAAGTGCAAGATGACTTCAAATACGCCAAGTACTCGTCCAAGACCTACGACTCCTACTCTCAAGCTCCCGCGACTTCGGCAACTCCTACCTCAACTAGAGCATCACCAAGTACCGGCGACAAGTCAAGTTCCAAGCAAGCTACACATTCCTTGACTCGTCCTCTGGCAAGCACCTACAAATCCAAGACTTCCTCATCTTCGGCACCACCAAATGACCCCGTCAAGACAAGTTCATTCAAGTGCTTCACATATGGTGGCCGAGGACACAAGTCCTTCGAATGCACCAATAAGCGGACAATGATCTTCAACGATGATGGCACATATGACTCGATGAGTGAAGAAGAAATGGAAGCCCTTGAGCACGTGGCCATGCACCGGCGCGTGAACGAAGATGAAGATGATCAAGTGTTTTGTGACAACGATTCAAGTCCCTCTCTCGTGGTCTCCAAGGTCTTGACGCTCCAACACCATCAAGATGAAGACCAACGGTGCCACATCTTCCACACCAAGGCCGGCATCAATGGGCGTTCCGTGAAGGTCATCATCAACGGAGGAAGTTGTCACAACTTGGAAAGTGGAGAGCTATGTTCCAAGCTGCAATTGGTCAAGAAGAAGCACCCTCGTCCCTACAAGGTGCAATGGCTAAGCGACTCCGGCACTATCCAAGTGGAGCATACGGTGCAAGTTTCTTTCAAGATCGGCGCCTAAGAAGACACCTTGGAGTGTGACGTAGTTCCTATGTCCGTGTGCCATCTTCTCTTGGGATGACCTTGGCAATTCGACCACGGAGTCATCCACAACGGAAGAACCAACCACTATATCTTCAAGATGAAGGGCAAAGAGTATGTGCTTCGACCAATGTCACCAAGCCAAGTGATCGCCGACAAGCAAGCATCCACCCATCATGGAGATACTATTGAGAGAGTGAACCACCAAAAAGAAAATGAGCGCCACAAGCCAAAATTGAGCGACTCTTCGCCAAGAGAGAAAACTTAGTCCTCCTAGCCACAAAAAGAGAGATGTGAGAAGTGTGTGAGAACCCATCGAGTGACATCCACTTTGTCCTCCTATGCAAAGATGAGGTGGCAAAAACTAACACTCCTAATTCGCTTCCTCTAGTGTTTTCTAACTTGTTGCAGGAATTCAAGGATGTCTTTCCCGATGAGCTACCTCTCGGTCTCCCTCCTCTACGTGGCATTGAACATAGGATCGATCTCACCCCCGGAGCGCCTCCTCCGAACAAGGCTCCCTACCGCGTCAACCCCAAAGAAACTAAGGAGATCCAATGGCAAGTACAACAACTCATCGACAACGGCCATGTACGTGAAAGCTTAAGCCCTTGTGCCGTTCCGGTTATACTTGCACCCAAGCAAGATGATAGTTTTCGCATGTGCTCCGATTGTAGACCCATAAATGCTATCACTGTTCGATATAGGCATCCCATACCTCGCCTTGATGATATGCTAGATGAGCTTAGCGGTGCCTCCATTTTCTCAAAAATTGATCTTAAAAGTGGCTATTATCAAATCCGCATACAAGAAGGTGATGCATGGAAAACCGCTTTCAAAACTAAATTTGGCTTGTACGAGTGGTTAGTTATGCCTATGGGTTTATTGGAAGCTCCCGGTACTTTCATGCGACTTATGCATTTTGTGCTTCGTCCTTACATTGGAGTGTTTGTTGTGGTCTACTTCGATGACATACTTGTTTTTAGCAATTCCATCAAAGATCATGTAAATCATGTTAGGGCCATGTTGCAAACACTTCGCAAGGAATGTCTATATGCAAACATGAAAAAAAAATGCATGTTTGGTGTTGACAAGATTGTTTTCTTGGGTTTCGTTGTTTCTTCAAAAGGTGTCCATGTTGATGAGTCTAAAATTGAAGCAATTAAAACTTGGCCACAACCCACTAATTTGCAACAAGTGCGTAGTTTTCTTGGCCTTGCGGGTTTCTATCGTCGCTTTGTGAAAGAGTTTAGCACTATTGCCGCACCTTTGTATGCCTTGAGTAAGAAAAATGCTCCTTTTGTTTGGGGACCTTTGCAATCAACCGCTTTTGATGAGCTCAAATCCTTGCTTACTCATGCTCCGATTCTTGCTTTGCCTAACTTTGACAAAACTTTTGAGGTCCATTGTGATGCTAGTGGTAATGGAATTGGTGGAGTTTTGATGCAAGAAAAACGAGCTATTGCATATTTTAGTGAAAAACTCTCCGGTGCTCAACTCAATTATCCCATCTATGACAAAGAATTGTATGCTTTAGTGCGTGTGTTGCATGCTTGGGAGGATTATCTTAGACCGCATGAGTTTGTCATACATACCGATCATGAGACAATTAAGTACCTTAAAGGTCAAACCAAGTTGAATAAATGGCATGCTAAATGGAGTGAATTTATTGAATCTTTCCCCTATGTGATCAAGTACATTAAGGGCAAAGAGAATGTTGTGACGGATGCCCTTTCCCGCAAATGCATGTTACTTACTCAACTTGAATTGAATGTTGTCGGATTTGATCATATCAAAGATTTGTATGAGCATGATGTGAGTTTTGCTACTCCTTATGCTAAGTGCGTGACGCATACTTCTTGGGAACGATACTATATCAAAGATGGTTATCTTATGAGAGCTAACAAACTATGCATTCCCGAGTCTTCTTTTCATTTGTTATTTTTGCAAGAGACTCATGGAGGTGGACTCATGGGACATTTTGGACGCGACAAGACTTTTGCCACGCTCTCCAAGAACTATTTTTGGCCCAAGATGTTTCGCGATGTCGCCCGCTTCACCAACCGGTGTTCTACATGTTGCAAAGCTAAGTCACAATCTCAATCCCATGGTTTACATATGCCACTACCTATTCCACATCAACCTTGGGAAGATATTAGCATGGATTTTGTGCTTGGATAACCTAGAACTCAAAATGGCAAGGACTCCGTATTCGTTGTTGTGGACCGACTCTCTAAAATGGCTCATTTTATCCCATGCAATAAGATAGACGATGCTTCACATGTTGCCAATCTCTTTTGTAGGGAAATCTTGAGGTTGCACGGTGTGCCAAAGACAATTGTGTCGGATCGAGACGTCATGTTCTTAAGCTACTTTTGGAAGAGGCTATGCGCCAAGCTCGGAATCAAGCTACTCTTCTTCACGGCGTATCATCCTCAAACCGATGGCCAAATGGAAGTCACCAACCGGATGCTTGCAACTCTCCTATGCGTGCTGATAAAGAAGAACATCAAGGAGTGGGAGGAGTGTCTACCCATCGCCAAGTACGCCTACAACCGTGCAAGACACTCTACCACCGGCAAGTCCCCCTTCGAGGTTGTCTACGGCTTCAACCCTTTGTCGCCATTAGACATCCTTCCTCTACCGCTTCAAGAACAAGCAAACATGCACGCTAGTGCAAGAGCCACCTACCTCAAGAAGATGCATGAAGAAACATGTTCCATGATCGAGCGCCAAGTACAACGACTCGCATCCAAGCTCAACATCAGCAAGTCTCCGATGGTGTTCCAACCGGGCGATCTAGTATGGATACATCTCCGCAAGGACCGCTTCCCCAAGGAGCGCAAGTCCAAGCTACTTTCGAGAGCCGATAGACCATTCAAGGTGCTCGCACGCTACAACGACAACGCCTACAAGGTCGACATCCCACGAGACAAGTACAACGTGAGCGACATCTTCAACGTCAAAGACTTGGCCAAGTACCATGGTGGTGATGATCATGATCCGTGGACGGATCTCTCCCAAGAGGGGGGGGATGATGCGGAGCATCCCTCGTCCATCCGCAACGACACTCCGTCACCACCACAAGCACCGAGAGGACCGATGACAAGAGCAAGTGCACGCAACATCGAGAACGAGGTCACTTCTTTCCTCTCCGAGTTTCGTTCGGTTTCACATGAGAATGAGATTCTACCTCAAAGAGATACGCTATGCATTCTTAGGTACATGGGAGATGACTGTGAGAAGGAGAAGGTGAAGACTAGAGCATCCTCGGAGCAAGAGAAGGAAGGAGAGGACAAGAAGGATGAAGGAAAGGAGTCTCTGGACCCCCCGGGTGCCCGGACGGAAGGACCCCGGGTGCCCGGACAAGCTACCAAGGGGAGGGTCAAACCCCCTGGACACCCTGGGTGCCCGGCCTCCACCTGGGCTGCGCCCCTGCCCGCCTCGGGTGCCCGGCCCTGAGGCCCCGGGTGCCCGGTCCCCCACCAGGCCACCGCCTGGGCTGCACCCCGGGTGCCTGGCCTGTGGCCCCGGGTGCCCGGCCTGTGGCCCCGGGTGCCCGGGCTTTGGACCCCCGGGTGCCCGGCCGAGGCCGCCCAACCGCCTGCTTCTACCCCGGGTGCTCGGGCCTAGGACCCCGGGTGCCCGGGCCTCCCTTCGCCGGGTCCCTGACCGGTCCGGGTGCCCGGCCCCTTTGCACCGGGTGCCTGGACCACTCCGAGGGCCTGCGTGCCTCTTTGGGGCTTTGCCCTTGTATCCCCCCTCCTCTTTTATTTCGTCTCAAAACTATAAGTACCCCCACCTAGCTCATTGGAGAGGTTAGCAAAGTATTTAGAACACCAAGAGAGGGCTTTGCTCATCTTCCTCCTCTAGGAGATCTAGACCTCCTCTTGGAGATCCAGCAAATAATACGGTGGGTGAACAAATTACCGTCGAGCAATTGATAGAAAAGCGCCAAGTTATGACAATATCTAAGGCAATGATCATGAATATAGGCATCACGTCCATATCAAGTAGACTGAAATGATTCTACATCTACTACTATTACCCCACACATCGACCGCTATCCAACATGCATCTAGAGTATTAAGTTCATAAAGAACGGAGTAACACATTAAGTAAAATGACATGATGTAGAGGAATTAACTCAAGCAATATGATGAAAACCCCATCTTTTTATCCTTGATTGCAACAATACAATACGTGCCTTGCTGCCCCTACTGTCACTGGGAAAGGACGCCGCAAGATTGAACCCAAAGCTAAGCACTTCTCCCATTGCAAGAAAAACCAATCTAGGTGGCCAAACCAAACCGATAGTTCGAAGAGAACTACAAAGATGTCAAATCATGCATAAAAGAATCCAGAGAAGATTCAAATAATATTCATAGATAAACTGATCATAAATCCACAATTCATCGGATCTCGGCAAACACACTGCAAAAAAGTATTACATTGAATAGTTCTCCTAGAACATCGAGGAGAACATGGTATTGAGAATCAAAGAGAGAGAGAGAGAGAGAGGAATCCATCTAGCTACTAGCTATGGACCCATAGGTCTGTAGTGAACTACGCACGCTTCATCGGAAGGGCAATAGAGTTGATGTAGAAGCCTTCCGTGATCGAATCCCCCTCCGGCAGGGTGCCGAAAAAGGTCCCTAGATGGGATCTCACGGGTAAAGAAGGTTGCGGCGGTGGAAAAGTGTTTTTGTGGATGCCTCTGGTGGTTTGGGGATATTTGGGAATATATAGGCGAAAGAATTATGTCAGAAGAATCATGGGGGGCCCATAAGGGTGGGGGCGCGCCCTACCCCCTGGGCGCGCCCTCCGTCCTTGTGGCCGCCTCGTGGCTCCTCCGACTTCATCTCCAAGTCTCCTGGTTGTCTTCTAGGCCAAAAAAATCATCGCGAAGGTTTCATTCCGTTTGGACTCCATTTGGTATTCCTTTTCTGCGAAACTCAAAACAAGGAAAAAACAGGAACTGGCACTGGGCTCTGATACGTCTCCAACGTATCTATAATTTTTTATTGTTCCATGCTATTATATTATCTGTTTTGGATGTTTAATAGGTATTTTTATGCTATTTATATTATTTTTGGGACTAACCTATTAACCTAGAGCCCAATGCCAGTTTCTGTTTTTTCGCCTGTTTTAGAGTTTAGCAGAAAAGGAATACCAAACAGTGTCCAAACGGAATGAAACTTTCGCGATGATTTTTCTTGGACCAGAAGCAAACCAGGAGACTTGGAGATGAAGTCAGAGACGCAACGAGGCGGCCACGAGGGTGGAGGGCGCGCCCAGGGGGTAGGGCGCGCCCTTGCCTCATGGGCCTTTCGTGGGTCTCCTGACCAAGTTCCTTCGCCTATATATACTCTTATACCCTGAAAACATCTGGGAGAGCCACGAAACCACTTTTCCACCACTGCAACCTTCTGTACCCGTGAGATCCCATCTAGGGACCTTTTTTGGCGTCCTGCCGGAGGGGGATTCAATCACGGAGGGCTTCTACATCAACACCATTGCCTCTCCGATGAAGCGTGAGTAGTTTACCACAGACCTACGAGTCCATAGCTAGTAGCTAGATGGCTTCTTCTCTCTCTTTGATTCTCAATACCATGTTCTCCTCGATGTTCTTGGAGATCTATTCGATGTAATATTCTTTTGCGGTGTGTTTGCCAAGATTCGATGAATTGTGGATTTATGATCAGATTATCTATGAATATTATTTGAGTCTTCTCTAAATTATTATATGCATGAATTGATATCTTTGCAAGTCTCTTCGAATTATCGGTTTAGTTTGGCCTACTAGATTGGTTTTTCTTGCAATGGGAGAAGTGCTTAGCATTGGGTTCAATCTTGCGGTGTCCTTTCCCAGTGACAGTAGGGGCAGCAAGGCACGTATTGTATTGTTGGCATCGAGGATAAAAAAATGGGGTTTTCATCATATTGTTTGAGTTAATTCGTCTACATCATGTCATCTTTCTTAATGCGTTACTCCGTTCTTTATGAACTTAATACTCTAGATGCATGCTGGATAGCGTTTGATGTGTGGAGTAATAGTAGTAAATGCAGAATCGTTTCGGTCTACTTGACACGGACATGATGCCTATGTTCATGATCATTGCCTTAGATATCGTCATAATTATGCGCTCTTCTATCAATTGCTCGGCAGTAATTTGTTCACCCAACGTAATATTTGCTATCTTGAGAGAAGCCACTAGTGAAACCTATGGCCCCCGGGTCTCTTTTCCATCATAATAAGTTCTCTTTTACATCATACTAGTTTCCGATCTACTATTTTGCAATCTTTTACTTTCCGATCTATAAACCAAAAATACCAAAAATATTTACTTTACTGTTTATCTATCTCTATCAGATCTCACTTTTGCAAGTAACCGTGAAGGGATTGACAACCCCTTTATCGCGTTGGGTGCAAGTTATTGATTGTTTGTGCAGGTATTCGGTGACTTGTGCGTTGTCTCCTAGTGGATGGATACCTTGGTTCTCAAACCGAGGGAAATACTTACTCTACTTTGCTGCATCACCCTTTCCTCTTCAAGGGAAAAACCATCGCAAGCTCAAGAGGTAGCAGGCTCTAGGTTTATAGGTTAGTCCCAAAAATAATATAAAATAGCATAGCAATGCATATAAAAACATCCAAAACAGATAATATAATAGCATGGAACAATCAAAAATTATAGATACATTGGAGACGTATCACATATTACTGATAGGAAGGGAGCTGAGAATCCAGTAGCAGATAACTTGTCTAGGTTAGAAAATATTCTTGATAACCCACTACCTATATATGATAGCTTTCATGATGAACAATTAGCTATCATGAATGCTTCTCACAGTACTCCATTGTATGCAGACTTATATTGTTGCTAAATTCATACCACCTAGTTTCACATACCAACAAAAGAAAAAGTTTTCTATGATTTAAGACATTACTTCTGGGATGACCCGCACCTTTATCAAGAAGGAGTAGATGGTGTTATTAGATGTTGTATACCTAAGCATGAACAAGAACAAATCATACGCAAGTGTCACTCCGAGGCCTATGGAGGACACCATGCGGGAGACAAAACTGCGCACAAGGTATTACAATCTAGTTTTTATTGGCGTACTCTTTTCAAAGATGCTCGTAAGTTTGTCTTGTGATGAATGCCAAAGAATTGGTAATATTAGTAGACATCAGGAAATGCCTATGAATTATTCACTTGTTATTGAACCATTTGATGTTTGGGGTTTTGATTATATGGGACCTTTTCCTTCCTCTAATGGGTATACACATATTTTGGTTGCTGTTGATTATGTTACTAAGTGGGTAGAAGCTATTCCAACTAGTAGTGCTGATCACAACACCTCTATTAAAATGCTTAAAGAAGTTATTTTCCCGAGGTTTGGAGTCCATAGATATTTAATGACTGATGGTGGTTCACACTTTATTCATGGTGCATTCTGTAAATTGCTTGCTAAATATGATGTCAACCATAGAATTGCATCTCCTTATCATCCTCAGTCAAGTGGTCAAGTAGAATTAAGTAATAGGGAAATAGAACTTATCTTGCAAAAGATTGTCAATAGATCTAGGAAGAATTGGTCTAAGAAACTTGATGATGCATTATGGGCTTATAGAACTGCTTATAAAAATCCTATGGGTATGTCTCAATTGAAGGAAATATGCCCTAGAGGCAATAATAAAGTTATTATTTATTTCCTTATTTCATGATAAATGTTTATTATTCATGCTAGAATTGTATTAACCGAAAACTTGATACATGTGTGAATACATAGACAAACATAGTGTCACTAGTATGCCTCTACTTGACTAGCTCGTTGAATCAAAGATGGTTAAGTTTCCTAGCCATGGACATGAGTTGTCATTTGATTAACGGGATCACATCATTAGGAGAATGATGTGATTGACTTGACCCATTCCGTTAGCTTAGCACTTGATCGTTTAGTATTCTGCTATGCATCACCATGATCTTGCGTGTGCGTAGGAATTTTTTAGAAATTACTACGTTCCCCAACAGTGGCATCTGAGCCAGGTTTTTATGCGTAGATGTCATATGCACGAGTAGAACACAAGTGAGTTGTGGGCGATATAAGTCATACTGCTTATCAGCATGTCATACTTTGGTTCAGCGGTATTGTTGGATGAAGCGGCCCGGACTGACATTACGCGTACGCTTACGCGAGACTGGTTCTACCGACGTGCTTTGCACACAGGTGGCTAGCGGGTGTCAATTTCTCCAACTTTAGTTGAACCAAGTGTGGCTATGCCCGGTCCTTGCGAAGGTTAAAACAGCACCAACTTGACAAACTATCGTTGTGGTTTTGATGCGTAGGTAAGAACGGTTCTTGCTAAGCCCGTAGCAGCCACGTAAAATTTGCAACAACAAAGTAGAGGACGTCTAACTTGTTTTTGCAGGGCATGTTGTGATGTGATTTTGGTCAAGACGTGATGAGATATAAGTTGTTGTATGAGATGATCATGTTTTGTTGAAGTTATCGGCAACTGGCAAAAGTCTTATGGTTGTCTCTTTATTGCATAAGATGCAAGCGCCAAATAATTGCTTTACTTTATCGCTATGCGATAGCAATAGTTACAAGAGCAATAGTTGGCGAGACGACCATGTGACGACACATTGATATAGATCAAGATGATGGAGATCATGGTGTCATGCCGGTGACGATGGAGATCATGACGATGCTTTGAAGATGGAGATCAAAGGCACAAGATGATGATGGCCATATCATGTCACATATTATGATTGCATGTGATGTTTATCTTTTATACATCTTATTTTGCTTAGTTCGGCAGTAGCTTTATAAGATGATCTCTCACTAAATTTCAAGGTATAAGTGTTCTCCCTGAGTATGCACCGTTGCGAAAGTTCTTTGTGCTGAGACACCACGTGATGATCGGGTGTGATAGGCTCTACGTTCAAATACAACGGGTGCAAAACAGTTGCACCCGCGGAATACTCAGGTTAAACTTGACGAGCCTAGCATATAACAGATATGGCCTCGGAACACTGAGACCGAAAGGTCGAGCGTGAATCATATAGTAGATATGATCAACATAGTGATGTTCACCATTGAAACTACTCCATCTCACGTGATGATCGGACATGGTTTAGTTGAAATGGATCACGTGATCACTTAGAGGATTAGAGGGATGTCTATCTAATTGGGAGTTCTTTAAGTAATATGATTAATTGAACTTTAATTTATCATGAACTTAGTCCTGGTAGTATTAGCATATCTATGTTGTAGATCAATAGCTCGCGTTGTTGCTTCCCTATGTTTTTATATGTGTTCCTAGAGAAAACTAAGTTGAAAGATGATAGTAGCAATGATGCGGACTGAGTCCGTGATCTGAGGTTTATCCTCATTACTGCACAGAAGAATTATGTCCTTGATGCACCGCTAGGTGACGGACCTATTGCAGGAGCAGATGTAGACGTTATGAATGTTTGGCTAGCTCAATATGATGACTACTTGATAGTTTAGTGCGCCATGCTTAACGGCTTAGAATCGGGACTTCAAAGACGTTTTGAACGTCATGGACCATATGAGATGTTCCAGGAGTTGAAGTTAATATTTCAAGCAAATACCCGAGTTGAGAGATATGAAGTCTCCAACAAGTTCTATAGCTAAAAAGATGGAGGAGAATAGCTCAAGCAGTGAACATGTGCTCAGATTGTCTGGGTACTACAATCGCTTGAATCAAGTGGGAGTTAATCTTCCAGATAAGATAGTGATTGACAGAATTCTCTAGTCACCATCACCAAGTTAGTAGAACTTCATGATGAACTATAGTATGCAAGGGATGACGAAAGTAATTCCCGAGCTCTTCGCGATGCTGAAATCGACGAAGGTAGAAATCAAGAAAGAGCATCAAGTGTTGATGGTTGACAAGACCACTAGTTTCAAGGAAAAGGGCAAAGGAAAAAAAGGGGAACTTCAAGAAGAACGGCGAGCAAAGTTGCTGCTCAAGTGAAGAAGCCCAAGTCTGGACCTAAGCCTGAGACTAAGTGGTTCTACTGGAAAGGGACTGGTCACTGGAAGCGGAGCTGCCCCAAGTATTTGGCGGATAAGAAGGATGACAAAGTGAACAAAGGTATATTTGATATACAAATTATTGATGTGTATTTTACTAGTGTTCGTAGCAACCCCTCGGTATTTGATACTGGTTCAGTTGCTAAAGAGTAGTAACTCGAAACGGGAGTTGCAGAATGAACAGAGACTAGTTAAGGGTGAAGTGACATTGTGTGTTGGAAGTGGTTCCAAGATTGATATGATCATCATCGCACGCTCCCTACACTTTTGGGATTAGTGTTGAACCTAAATAAGTGTTATTTGATGTTTGCGTTGAGCATGAATATGATTTGATCATGTTTATTGCAATACGGTTATTCATTTAAGTTAGAGAATAATTGTTGTTCTATTTACATGAATAAAACCTTCTATGGTCATACACCCAATGAAAATGGTTTGTTGGATCTCGATCGTAGTAATACACATATTCATAATATTGAAGCCAAAAGATGCAAAGGTAATAATAATAGTGCAACTCATTTGTGGCACTGCCGTTTAGGTCATATTGGTGTAAAGCGCATGAAGAAACTCCATGCTGATGGGATTTTGGAATCACTTGATTATGAATCACTTGATGCTTGCGAACCATGCCTTATGGGCAAGATGACTAAAGACTCCGTTCTCCGGAACAATGGAGCGAGCAACTGACTTATTGGAAATAATAAATACTGATGTATGCAATCTGATGATTGTTGAGGCTCGCGGCGGGTATCATTATTTTCTGACCTTCACAGATGATTTGAGCAGATATGGGTATATCTACTTGATGAAACATAAATTCTGAAACATTTGAAAAGTTCATATAATTTCAGAGCTGTAACATCCCAAATTTTCAATTTGGAATGTTATACATAGATCATCATTGCATATCATGTTTTATTGCATTTTGACAAAATCCTCGATAAATCCTAAGCAACTCAAGGACCCTCGGAGAGAGTTGGGGATTTTCTCGTATTTTTTATATTTGATTTTTTTATCAAATAATAAGACGAGGATTTTTGGTTTTAATTATTTTTCTCTCCGGAAAAATATTTCATTTTAAAATAAAATGAGAGGAGAAAACATGACTTCTCCAAAACAATTGAAATACTGGAGGAAAAATGTTAAAATCATTATTTGGAATTTATTTGGATTTTATTTGCAATTTTTATTGCATTAAAAATATTGCATGTTTCCAAAATATTTATTTTGATTCAAAACAATGTTCACCCTATTCTAGATTTTCTAACTAGACGGGGCAAATTTATTTCATATTTTTATGACTTTTATTTATTTTTCTATGAATTATTTTCCGCGGAACTTATTTTTAAAAAAAACGCCGCGCGCCGACTGGGCCAAAGGCCCAGCCGACGGCCCAACCCCGCGCCCGTCTCCTTCCTGGAGAACGAACGCGCCACGGGACCGCCGCCCGAGTCCGGCCGCCATACGCCGCCGCCGGTGCCCCCTTCCCCAAGCCTAGCACCCCCCCTCTCTCTCTCCCTCAACCCGAGCCGCCGCCGCCGCACTCGCCGCCGCCGCCGCTAGCCCGCGCCGCCGCCGCCGGGAGCCGCCGCCCCTCGCCGAGCCCCGCACCCCGCCGCCAGAGTCGCCGCCTCGCCGGAGCCCGACGAGGTACTGCCCGCCGCCCGTTGACTTTGCCGGTTTTCATTTAAAAAAAACCCTTCGTTTTAAAAAAAACCCTAGATCGGTTTTTTTCGGTTTTATTATTTTGCGAGCGTTTACCGAACCGTTCGTTTTAACGAACGCGTTCGTCGGTTTTCTCTGATTAACGAACGTCCATTATTTAACCGTTCGACCGTTTTTCTTTTTCGTCGGAGTTTTCTCGTTATTTTCTCAGATTCGATTTCTGATCAAATCTTCGATTCTGTTTAACTTTTCGCTCGTTTATCGGAATCAGGCGATTCAAGCGCCTGGAGTTTCGTCTCGAAATTCTCTTTCCGTTTAACCTACTCAAACAAGTTTTTACTACAGTAAAATTTGACCTAGATCCAGATTAGCAAACGAAGTTTCTTTCTTTCGCCGTTTGACTTTCGTTGCTTCTTTCGAGTTGATTCTTTTTGCAAACCGGAGTTCTTAAGTTGAACTTTCTGGTTGGATCTTTCATTCGAGTTTTACCTGTGCATTAGATGAGTACTGATTGTATGCTTGTTTGTTTGCGATAGAGTACCCGGAGTGTGCCGCTTGTTACTTCGACTCGCTAGGTTTTGCGGATCATCAGCAAGGCAAGTAACACTTTGATCATACCCCGTTCATACCCAGTTTTTATTGCATTAGATCTGTTTTCCTCAAACACATTGCATGATTAGGATCTAATTAAATTGTGGGAACTGGGAAGTAGTTGAGGTAGTACCTATTACCTGTTTTACTATATCAAACCCTTGGGAGTTACTTCTACGTTGCTATTATATTGCCATGCTATGCTCGTAGACGTGGATTGGGTTTGAGTGATATCCATGACAGATGTGAGATGTTTATTAATGGTTCAACTTAAGGTGGCAACTAAAACTCACATCTGGGTGGATTGAGGCACCTGGAGAACCCAGTGTTGCCTGTATGTATAAGGTCCGCCACCCAGGCTCAAAGGGATCATAAGATTATTCATGCTAGAAACTTCCCTGTGCAGCCACAAGCTATTATGGGCTCTAGCATAGCTGAGTAGGTTACAGGATCTCTTGAAGAGGTGGGCTAGCAGATGTAGGGGAAAGTAGGTGTACCGGTCCACCCAGAGTAAAGAGTGATTGTTCCTGAAAGACTGTGTCTCGGTCATCCGTTTCTCAAACATCATGCAGTGCGAGAATCAAGCGGAGGCGATCGAGTCTTGTGGGGAAAAGTGCGCAAACCTCTGCAGAGTGTACAAACTAATCATGGTTAGCCGTGTCCCCGGTTATGGACAACTTGAGTATCTAGTACCTGGATTATCATTTGAATCTCATCACCGTGATACTTATAATTAATTTTGTTGGGTTAATGATGATACTTAATTGGGATTGAGTTGGAGGTACCTTCTCAATGTTTCAACCACCATGATAGTTAAATAAAATTTATTCCTTTTGAAGTAGGATAAAATTGGCTTTTCGCAAAAAGTGTAACCATACAGCTTTCCACCAGCCATATATGCATATAGTATAGCATTATCATTGTTCATTATTCTCTATGTGTTACATTGCCAGCATATTCTATGTGCTGACCCGTTTTCGGGCTGCAACGTTTCATGTTGCAGAATTTTCAGACGACGAGTAAGGTGCCTTAGGTCGTGGTCTTATACTCAGTGATGCCGCTGGAGTGATGGACTCACTTATCTTCCAAGTCTTCCGCTGTTATCGTTGTTAGATGGCCTTAAGCCATGTTTATCATACCTAAACTCTTCGGAGTTATTAGATGTAATAAGTGTGTGATTGCTACTCTGTTATAAATCCTCCATTTGTACTGTGCGTGTTAGCATTACTGATCCAGGGATGACACTGGTGCACAGCAGCACAGGCCATTTGAGGTCTGGTCGCTACAAAGTTGGTATCAGAGCACACGCTGACTATAGGACACGACCACTAAGTTTAAGCCCTAGAAAGCTTCTCTCTTCTCATTTCTGACCCCTCTCCACTTTCTACTCTTTTAGGAATGGCGAATGCAAGGAGCAAGTTCATGCAACCAGATGAAGACACGTCGTTTGGTCGACACTTGAAGGAAGTCACCAAGTACTTGAACATAGGAATACCAAGCATCACCGGAACCTACAACGCCACATTACCTGAAGAGGAGAGCTGGAAGATTCAAGTTATCATTCCAGGAAGGATGTTTAGTGCCATAAGATTGGTTTTCGAAGCACCAACTTGGAGTTTAGGGAAGAGCATGGCCGCACACATCGCCATGGGACGCATTGGAGAAGTCTGTCACCAGGAGCTTAAGGATACAATTTACCAAATTTGTGGACGTCGAGACGCGCAATGGGAGATGATCAAGACCAAGAAGGATGGATCAATTGCAGCTTTCATCCAGGAGCAGAACCAACATATCCGACGCCAGGAGAACCAGATGTGCACGGACAAGGAAGAACTGAAGAAGGCATTAACAAAGATCAAGGAACTCCAAGAAGAACTCAAGGCTACACGCGAAGATTACTTGGAGGAAATCAACGCACTAGTAGGGAAGATTGACGACCTGGAGAATAAGATTGGAGCATTCGTGGGAAATCTAGTGCCAAAAGCAGAAGTCAACGAATGCACTTGTCCGGATAACTACATCATCATCGACGACACCGACTCGGAACCAAGTGAAGACGAATGGATTGATGAAGCTGGAGCAGATATCATGGAGTCTTCAACGGATCAGAATTTCTAGTAGACCACCATATCAGTAGTAGTTTTCCCCCATTCAATAGTATAGTTCAAGCACTTTGTAATGCTAGTTAGATCGATTGTTTTGCCTTGTTTGATTTGGTTGAGTGATATTGATTGAAATTGTCTCATGAGCATATGGGTAGTGTTTTCTCTCTAGACCTCATTCTACTCTTAACTCTCATCTTTTCTAAACCCATCAGATGCCTCCGAGAGGCGACACTGGATTTGTTTTTCCGCCAGAGATCACCCAGTTGATTCAGCAACAGAATGCCCTGATGCAAGTGTTAGTTCAGAACCAAGGCAACAACAACAACAACAACAACCCACCGCCACCACCACCTGTTGATCACTTAGCCCGTTTCTTAAGGCTAAACCCGCCGGTGTTTTCCAGTAGCACCGAGCCGATTGTTGCAGATGATTGGCTCCGCAAAGTTGGAAGGGAGTTGACCACTGCAGGATGCACAGATGCGGAAAGAGTGCGTTTTGCCGCACATCAGCTTGATGGACCCGCAGCATCATGGTGGGAGAATTATACAGCCACGCACCCTATTGACACTGTCACATGGGACCAGTTTCAGCAAGCTTTCCGTACAGCTCATGTTTCGGCAGGAGCTATGGCTATGAAGAAGCGTGAGTTTCGTAACCTACGCCAAGGAGGACGCACCGTAGGCCAGTATGTGGAGGATTTCAGTAAGCTAGCACGTTATGCACCAGATGACGTTGCTACAGATGCTGCCAAGCAGGAGAAATTTTTGGAAGGGCTGAATGATGAACTGAGTATGCAGTTGATGGTAGCAACCTTGAACAACTACCAGGAGCTGGTAGATAGGGCTCTCATGATTGAAGGGAAGCAACAGCAGATTGAAAACCGTAAGAGGAAGTATGGACAAGGGAAGTACAATTCTGGAGCCCAGCAGAAGCCCCGTTTTACCCCGAAGCCGGGAGGACAGTTTCAGCATACCCATGGAGGAGGTAGTTCGCACAACCATAATGGCTCCAAGAATGGTAATGGGAATGGAGGAGGAAACGGACAGAACCGCACCAACCCATCTACCCCAACCAAGAGAGATCTAAGTCACATTACTTGTTTCAAGTGCCAGAAGACGGGACATTATGCAACTGATTGTCCTAAAGCCCAAAATGGAAATGGCAATGGAAGCTCTGGGAAGAAGCCGAACCCGTTCAACAAAGGACATGTGAACCACGTGAGCGTGGAGGAGGTTGAAGCTCAGCCTGATGCAGTAATAGGTAAGTTTTTGGTTAAGTCATTTACTGCAACCGTTCCTTTCGATACTGGTGCATCGCATTCATACATATCAAGGGGATTCGTAAATAAGTTTAAGATGTCCACTCAAGTTCTCAAAACCCCTATGTTAGTAACCTCGCCAGGAGCAGAGTATATGGCCACCCAAGGATGTTTTCAGATACTGTTGGCCATTGGTAGGCATGTTTTCCCCTCAGACCTCATTGTTTTGGAATCGCAAGGTTTGGATGTGATTTTGGGAATGGATTGGCTATCGTTGTATGGAGGAAACATCGATTGTGCCAGCAAGACGATTTTGCTTACCACCCCGGAAGGAAAAAGGATCAAGTATGTATCCCAGCATATGCCGAAGAGGACTCAAGTAAATTCCTTATCAGGAGTTGTACAGGAGGAAGTACCAGTGGTGAAGGATTATCCGGATGTATTTCCAGAAGAGTTGCCAGGCATGCCACCAGATAGAGACATTGAGTTTTTGATTGAACTTTTGCCAGGCACAGGGCCAATATCTAAGAGACCGTACAGGATGCCCGCAAAGGATTTGGAGGAAATTAAGAAGCAGATCAAGGAGTTACTGGATAAAGGCTATATTCGCCCAAGTTCGTCACCTTGGGGATCACCAGTACTTCTAGTGGAGAAGAAAGATGGATCGCTGAGGATGGTTGTTGATTACCGAGGATTGAATGAAGTGACCATCAAAAACAAGTACCCACTGCCGATGATCAATGATTTGTTTGACCGCTTGCAAGGAGCTAAAGTATTTTCCAAGATCGATCTACGATCAGGATACCATCAGTTAAAGATTCGAGAGCAGGATATACCCAAGACGGCATTTACCACCAGATATGGATTGTATGAGTATACCGTTATGTCATTTGGACTGACTAACGCACCTGCCTATTTCATGAACCTGATGAACAAAGTGTTTATGGAGTTTTTTTGGATAAGTTCGTCGTGGTGTTCATTGATGATATTTTAATCTTTTCCAAGGATGAAGAAGAGCATGAGGAGCATTTACGATTGGTACTTGAGAAGCTCAGAGAACAACAGTTATATGCCAAGTTTAGCAAATGTGAGTTTTGGCTGAAGGAAGTTGGATTCCTTGGACATGTTATTTCTGGAGAAGGAATAGCAGTAGACCCTGCCAAGGTTGACACAGTGACAAGTTGGGAATCACCCGCGACAGTTGGAGAAATCCGGAGTTTTCTTGGACTTGCAGGATACTACCGGAGATTCATCGAGAATTTCTCAAGGATTGTTAAGCCCATGACTGAGCTATTGAAGAAGGACACCAAATTCAATTGGACCGAGGAATGTGAAGATAGTTTCCAAGAGTTGAAGAAACGATTGGTTACATCACCAGTGTTGATTCTGCCAGATCAACGCAAGGACTATGAAGTTTATTGCGACGCTTCTCGTCGAGGACTTGGAGCAGTGCTTTTGCAGGAAGCCCATGATTCACCGTACTCGATTCACCCAGGGAATACCAAGATGTATTTGGATTTGAAGAATACTTTCTGGTGGACCGGAATGAAGAAGGATATTGCGGAGTATGTAGCAGTTTGTGACGTATGTCAGAGAGTGAAGGCAGAGCATCAGAAGCCAGCAGGATTGCTACAGCCATTGCCGATACCCGAATGGAAGTGGGATAAAATAGGCATGGATTTTATCACAGGATTACCCAGGACTCGTTCAGGCTATGACTCGATATGGGTTGTAGTCGACCGTTTGACGAAAGTGGCTCATTTCATTCCAGTGAAGACCACTTACACCAGTGCTAAGTTGGCAAAGATTTACATGACCAGGATAGTATGTTTGCATGGAGTTCCGAGGACCATTGTATCAGACAGAGGAACCCAATTTACCTCGAAGTTTTGGAAGCAGTTACATGAAACATTGGGAACCAGGCTGGAATTTAGTATAGCATTTCACCCACAGACAGATGGACAGACCGAGAGAGTCAACCAGATTTTGGAGGACATGTTGAGAGCATGTGCACTAGATTATGGATCTAGTTGGGACGACAATTTGCCATATGCGGAGTTTTCTTATAACAACAGTTACCAAACCAGTTTGAAGATGGCCCCTTTCGAAGCCTTGTACGGAAGGAGGTGTAGAACACCGTTGTTGTGGGACGAAGTTGGAGACCGTCAGTTGTTTGGACCAGATTTGATTAAGGAGTCTGAACAGAAAGTAAGGTTGATTCGCGATAGGCTCAAGGTAGCCCAGTCCAGACAGAAGAGTTATGCTGATTCTAAACGAAAGGAGACCGTTCACGAAGTCGGAGACAGAGTGTATCTTCGAGTATCACCCTTTCGAGGAGTGAAGCGCTTTGGAGTTAAGGGAAAGTTAGCACCCCGTTTTATCGGACCATACAGAGTGTTGGAACGTATGGGAGAAGTTGCCTACAAGTTGGAATTGCCCGAAGGATTGTCTGGAGTACATGATGTATTTCACGTTTCGCAGTTGAAGAAGTGCCACGCAGAGATGGCTGAGATACCACTGAGAGATACTGTGCCACTGGAAGCGATTCAGTTGGAAAATGATTTGACGTATGAGGAGAAACCAGTTAAGATTCTCAAGTATGCCAGCCGAGTTACCCGCAGCAAGGTTATCAAGTTTTGCAAAGTTCAATGGAGTCACCACACAGAAGATGAAGCCACCTGGGAGCGAGAGGAAGATCTACGGAAAGACCACTTCCACCTGTTTTCTAGCCAACCCGAATCTCGAGGGCGAGATTCATCTTAAGGGGGGTAGGTTTGTAACATCCCAAATTTTCAATTTGGAATGTTATACATAGATCATCATTGCATATCATGTTTTATTGCATTTTGACAAAATCCTCGATAAATCCTAAGCAACTCAAGGACCCTCGGAGAGAGTTGGGGATTTTCTCGTATTTTTTATATTTGATTTTTTTATCAAATAATAAGACGAGGATTTTTGGTTTTAATTATTTTTCTCTCCGGAAAATACTTCATTTCAAAATAAAATGAGAGGAGAAAACATGACTTCTCCAAAACAATTGAAATACTGGAGGAAAAATGTTAAAATCATTATTTGGAATTTATTTGGATTTTATTTGCAATTTTTATTGCATTAAAAATATTGCATGTTTTCAAAATATTTATTTTGATTCAAAAAAATGTTCACCCTATTCTAGATTTTCTAACTAGACGGGGAAAATTTATTTCATATTTTTCTGACTTTTATTTATGTTTCTACGAATTATTTTTCGCGGAACTTATTTAAAAAAAAACGCCGCGCGCCGACTGGGCCAAAGGCCCAGCCGACGGCCCAACCCCGCGCCCGTCTCCTTCCTGGAGACCGAACGCGCCACGGGACCGCCGCCCGAGTCCGGCCGCCGTACGCCGCCGCCGGTGCCCCCTTCCCCAAGCCTAGCACCCCCCCTCCTATAAATAGCACCCCCCCTCTCTCTCTCCCTCAACCCGAGCCGCCGCCGCCGCACTCGCCGCCGCCGCCGCTAGCCCGCGCCGCCGCAGCCGGGAGCCGCCGCCCCTCGCCGAGCCCCGCACCCCGCCGCCGGAGTCGCCGCCCCGTCGGAGCCCCTCGCCGGAGCCCGACGAGGTACTGCCCGCCGCCCGTTGACTTTGCCGGTTTTCGTTTAAAAAAACCCTTCGTTTTAAAAAAAACCCTAGATCGGTTTTTTTTGGTTTTATTATTTTGCGATGTTTACCGAACCGTTCGTTTTAACGAACGCATTCGTCGGTTTTCTCTGATTAACGAACGTCCGTTATTTAACCGTTCGACCGTTTTTCTTTTTCGTCGGAATTTTCTCGTTATTTTCTCAGATTCGATTTCTGATCAAATCTTCGATTCTGTTTAACTTTTCGCTCGTTTATCGGAATCAGGCGATTCAAGCGCCTGGAGTTTCGCCTCGAAATTCTCTTTCCGTTTAACCTACTCAAACAAGTTTTTGCTACAGTAAAATTTGACCTAGATCCAGATTAGCAAACGAAGTTTCTTTCTTTCGCCGTTTGACTTTCGTTGCTTCTTTCGAGTTGATTCTTTTTGCAAACCGGAGTTCTTAAGTTGAACTTTCTGGTTGGATCTTTCATTCGAGTTTTACCTGTGCATTAGATGAGTACTGATTGTATGCTTGTTTGTTTGCGATAGAGTACCCGGAGTGTGCCGCTTGTTACTTCGACTCGCTAGGTTTTGCGGATCATCAGCAAGGCAAGTAACACTTTGATCATACCCCGTTCATACCCAGTTTTTATTGCATTAGATCTGTTTTCCTCAAACACATTGCATGATTAGGATCTAATTAAATTGTGGGAACTGGGAAGTAGTTGAGGTAGTACCTATTACCTGTTTTACTATATCAAACCCTTGGGAGTTACTTCTACGTTGCTATTATATTGCCATGCTATGCTCGTAGACGTGGATTGGGTTTGAGTGATATCCATGACAGATGTGAGATGTTTATTAATGGTTCAACTTAAGGTGGCAACTAAAACTCACATCTGGGTGGATTGAGGCACCTGGAGAACCCAGTGTTGCCTGTATGTATAAGGTCCGCCACCCAGGCTCAAAGGGATCATAAGATTATTCATGCTAGAAACTTCCCTGTGCAGCCACAAGCTATTATGGGCTCTAGCATAGCTGAGTAGGTTACAGGATCTCTTGAAGAGGTGGGCTAGCAGATGTAGGGGAAAGTAGGTGTACCGGTCCACCCAGAGTAAAGAGTGATTGTTCCTGAAAGACTGTGTCTCGGTCATCCGTTTCTCAAACATCATGCAGTGCGAGAATCAAGCGGAGGCGATCGAGTCTTGTGGGGAAAAGTGCGCAAACCTCTTCAGAGTGTACAAACTAATCATGGTTAGCCGTGTCCCCGGTTATGGACAACTTGAGTATCTAGTACCTGGATTATCATTTGAATCTCATCACCGTGATACTTACAATTAATTTTGTTGGGTTAATGATGATACTTAATTGGGATTGAGTTGGAGGTACCTTCTCAATGTTTCAACCACCATGATAGTTAAATAAAATTTATTCCTTTTGAACTAGGATAAAATTGGCTTTTCGCAAAAACTGTAACCATAGAGCTTTCCACCAGCCATATATGCATATAGTATAGCATTATCATTGTTCATTATTCTCTATGTGTTACATTGCCAGCATATTCTATGTGCTGACCCGTTTTCGGGCTGCAACGTTTCATGTTGCAGAATTTTCAGACGACGAGTAAGGTGCCTTAGGTCGTGGTCTTATACTCAGTGATGCCGCTGGAGTGATGGACTCACTTATCTTCCAAGTCTTCCGCTGTTATCGTTGTTAGATGGCCTTAAGCCATGTTTATCATACCTAAACTCTTCGGAGTTATTCGATGTAATAAGTGTGTGATTGCTACTCTGTTATAAATCCTCCATTTGTACTGTGCGTGTCAGCATTACTGATCCAGGGATGACACTGGTGCACAGCAGCACAGGCCATTTGAGGTCTGGTCGCTACAAGAGCGAAGTAGAAAATGGTGTGTCCGGATGTCAAAACCGTACTTTATTAGATATGGTGCGATCTATGATGTTTCTTACCGATTTACCACTATCGTTTTGGGGTTATGCATTAGAGACAGCTGCATTCACGTTAAAAAGGGCACCATCTAAATCCGTTGAGATGACACCTTATGAACTGTGGTTTGGCAAGAAGCCAAAGTTGTCGTTTCTTAAAATTTGGGGTTGTGATGCTTATGTGAAAAAAAAATATCCTGATAAGCTCAAACCCAAATCGGAGAAATGTGTCTTCATAGGATACCCAAAGGAGATAGTTGGGTACACCTTCTATCACAGATCTGAAGGCAAGATATTAGTTGCTTATAATGGATCCTTTCTAGAGAAGGAGTTTCTCTCGAAAGAAGTGAGTGGGAGGAAAGTAGAACTTGATGAGGTAACTGTACCTACTCCCTTATTGGAAAGTAGTTCATCACATAAATCTGTTCCTGTGACTACTACACCAATTAGCGAGGAAGCTAATGATGATGATCATGTAACTTCAGATCAAGTTACTACCGAACCTCGTAGGTAAACCAGAGTGAGATCCGCACCAGAGTGGTACGGTAATCCTATTCTGGAGGTCATGTTACTTGACCATGACGAACCTACGAACTATGAGGAAGCGATGATGAGCCCAGATTCCGCGAAATGGCTTGAGGCCATGAAATCTGAGATGAGATCCATGTATGAGAACAAAGTATGGACTTTGATTGACTTGCCCAATGATCGGCGAGCCATTGAGATTAAATGGATCTTCAAGAGGAAGACGGACACAGATAGTAGTGTTACTATCTACAAAGCTCGAATTGTCGCAAAAGGTTTTCGACAAGTTCAAGGTGTTGACTACGATGAGATTTTCTCACTCGTAACGATGCTTAAGTCTGTCCGAATCATGTTAGAAAATTGCCACATTTTATGTAATCTGGCAAATGGATGTCAAAACTACATTCCTTAATGGATTTCTTAAAGAAGAGTTGTATATGATGCAACCAGAAGGTTTTGTCGATCCTAAAGGTGCTAACAAAATGTGCAAACTCCAGCGATTCATCTATGGACTGGTGCAAGCATCTCGGAGTTGGAATATACGCTTTGATGAGTTGATCAAAGCATATAGTTTTATACAGACTTGCGGTGAAGCCTGTATTTACAAGAAAGTGAGTGGGAGCACTACAACATTTCTGATAAGTATATGTGAATGACATATTGTTGATCGGAAATAATGTAGAATTATTCTGCAAAGCATAAAGGAGTGTTTTGAAAGGAGTTTTTCAAAGAAAGACCTCGGTGAAGTTGCTTACATATTGAGCATCAAGATCTATAGAGATAGATCAAAACGCTTGATAAGTTTTTTCAATGAGTACATACCTTGACAAGATTTTGAAGTAGTTCAAAATGGAACAGTCAAAGAAAGAGTTCTTGCCTGTGTTACAAGGTGTGAAATTGAGTAAGACTCAAAGCCCGACCACGGCGGAAGATAGAAAGAGAATGAAAGTCATTCCCTATGCCTCAGCCATAGGTTCTATAAAGTATGCCCTGCTATGTACCATATCTATTGTATACCCTACACTGTTTTTGGCAAGGGAGTACAATAGTGATCTAGGAGTAGATCACTGGACAGCGGTCAAAATTATCCTTAGTGGAATAAGGATATGTTTCTCGATTATAGAGGTGACAAAAGGTTCGTCGTAAAGGGTTACGTCGATACAAGTTTTGGCACTGATCCATATGACTCTAAGTCTTCATCTGGATACATATTGAAAGTGGGAGCAATTAGCTAAAGTAGCTCCGTGCAGAGCATTGTAGACATAGAAATTTGCAAAATACATACGGATCTGAATGTGGCAGACCCGTCGACTAAACTTCTCTCACAAGCAAAACATGATCACACCTTAGTACTCTTTGGGTGTTAATCACATAGTGATGTGAACTAGATTATTGACTCTAGTAAACCCTTTGGGTATTGGTCACATGACGATGTGAACTATGGGTGTTAGTCACATGGTGATGTGAACTATTGGTGTTAAATCACATGGCGATGTGAACTAGATTATTGACTCTAGTGCAAGTGGGAGACTGGAGGAAATATGCCCTAGAGGCAATAATAAAGTTATTATTTATTTCCTTATTTCATGATAAATGTTTATTATTCATGCTAGAATTGTATTAACCGGAAACTTGATACATGTGTGAATACATAGACAAACATAGTGTTACTAGTATGCCTCTACTTGACTAGCTCGTTGAATCAAAGATGGTTAAGTTTCCTAGCCATGGACATGAGTTGTCATTTGATTAACGGGATCACATCATTAGGATAATGATGTGATTGACTTGACCCATTCCGTTAGCTTAGCACTTGATCGTTTAGTATTCTGCTATTGCTTTCTTCATGACTTATACATGTTCCTATGACTATGAGATTATGCAACTCCCGTTTACCGGAGGAACACTTTGTGTGCTACCAAACGTCACAACGTAACTGGGTGATTATAAAAGTGCTCTACAGGTGTCTCCGAAGGTACTTGTTGGGTTGGCGTATTTCGAGATTAGGATTTGTCACTCTGATTGTCGGAGAGGTATCTCTGGGCCCACTCGGTAATGCGCATCACTATAAGCCTTGCAAGCATTGTAACTAATGAGTTAGTTGCGGGATGATGTATTACGGAACGAGTAAAGAGACTTGCCGGTAACGAGATTGAACTAGGTATTGAGATACCGACGATCGAATCTCGGGCAAGTAACATACCGATGACAAAGGGAACAACGTATGTTGTTATGCGGTTTGACCGATAAAGATCTTCGTAGAATATGTGGGAGCCAATATGAGCATCCAGGTTCCGTTATTGGTTATTGACCGGAGACGTGTCTCGGTCATGTCTACATTGTTCTCGAACCCGTAGGGTCCGCACGCTTAAAGTTCGATGACGGTTATATTATGAGTTTATGTGTTTTGATGTACCGAAGGTAGTTTGGAGTCTCGGATAAGATCGGGGACATGACGAGGAGTCTTGAAATGGTCGAGACGTAAAGATCGATATATTGGACGACTATATTCGGACATCGGAAAGGTTCCGAGTGATTCGGATATTTTCGGAGTACCGGGGAGTTACGGGAATTCACCAGGAGAAGTATTGGGCCTTATTGGGCCATACGGGAATAGAGGAGAGAGGCCAAAAGGAAGGAGGCGCACGCCCCCCCTTTGGTCTGAATTGGACAAGGGGTGCAGCCCCCTTTTCCTTCTCCCTCTTCCCCTCTTCCCTTCTCTCCTACTCCGGAAAGGAACGGGGAATCCTACTAGGACTTGGGAGTCCTAGTAGGACTCCCCACACTTGGCGCGCCCCCTCTAGGGCCGGCCTCTCCCTTGCTCCTTTATATACGGGGGCAGGGGGACACCCCATAGACACAACAATTGATCCCTTGGATCTCTTAGCCGTGTGCGGTGCCCCCCTCCACCATAATCCACCTCGATAATATCGTAGCGGTGTTTAGGCGAAGCCCTGCGTCGGTAGAACATCATCATCGTCACCACGCCGTCGTGCTGACAGAACTCTCCCTCAAAGCTCGGCTGGATCGGAGTTCGAGGGACGTCATCGAGTTGAACGTGTGCAGAACTCGGAGGTGCCGTGCGTTCGGTACTTGATCGGTCGGATCGTGAAGACGTACGACTACATCAACCGCGTTGTGCTAACGCTTCCGCTTTCGGTCTACGAGGGTATGTAGACAACACTCTCCCCTCTCGTTGCTATGCATCACCATGATCTTGCGTGTGCGTAGGATTTTTTTTGAAATTACTACATTCCCCAACATCCATATAAAATGGTTTATGGAAAAGCATGTCACTTGCCTCTTGAATTAGAACACAAAGCTTATTGGGCAATTAAAGAGCTCAATTATGACTTCAAACTTGCCGGTGAAAAGAGGTTATTTGACATTAGCTCACTTGATGAATGGAGAACTCAAGACTATGAAAATGCCAAGTTGTTTAAAGGGAAGGTTAAAAGATGGCATGACAAAAGAATACAAAAGCAGGAATTTAATGTAGGTGACCATGTCTTGCTATACAACTCTATTTAAGATTTTTTGCGGGAAAACTTCTCTCTAAGTGGGAAGGGCCTTACATTATCGAAGAAGTTTATCGTTCCGGTGCCATCAAGATCAACAATGACGAAGGCACCAACCCGAAGGTGGTGAATGGGCAAAGAATCAAACATTATATCTTAGGGTACGCCTATACATGTTGAGACCAACATTATTCATACCATAACACCGGAGGAGTACATAAGGGAAACCTTCCAGGACGCTCCAGAACCCTGAAAAGGAATAGGTATGTGATACGGTAAGTAAACCGACTCCAAAAGTTTTCCAAAAGCAATTATACTCCATTTTGGAATATCTAAAAAAATTAGGAAAATAAAAGTAGTCCGAAAAGCGCACGAGCAGGCGACTAGCCTGGGTGCGCGCCCTACCCCCAGGGCGCGCCTCCCAAGCTTGTGGCCACCTCGTGTGCTCTCCAGACTCTGTTTTCTCTTAGATTACTTGTTTTACACGGTAAAAAATCATTATATAATCTCCCGAAGGTTTTAACCACCGTATCATGACAATATCCTCTGTTCTTGTTTTGAGCTATTTCTGCAGCAGATTTAGAGCAAGATGTCTTCAAAAGAGTCGGTCGGGGAGAGTCGGGTCTCTCACCCAACATCGGATCCAAGAGCATAGAGTGAGGCTAATCCCTTTGGGTGGTCAACCGAGGAAGAGATGGAAGTCGACCTAAAAAGAGTGGATGCCATGGAAGAGGATCAAGAAGTTACTTCTTTCCCTCAACCTAGAGCCCTGTGTGTGGAAATCGATGACTCAATCCTCCCAAATTCGGTCAAACCTCCCGGTGCTAAATTTATATCTTACAATAACCTGAAAAGAGTGTTGCTTCTTCCTCTACAGTAAGGATGCATCCGCGGATAGACGGTGCCTTAACTGTCACTTGAAAGCTACGTAAGGAAATCATGGATCTCAAACAGCAAAACAACGAAGAAGGAGACTTGAGTACATGGGTATGGGCACTCCCCTTGGCTTGTGCCAAACTTGGGGGAGGTGCCCCGGTATTGTATCACCATCACATCTTTATCTTTATCATTTATCTTAGTTCGATCCTTTTCGTTATACCGTGATCTAGTACAATAAAAGTTTTTAGTATGATCTAGTCTTCAATTTTTTGCTTTTTGATCTATCTATGTAATCGAGTGTGAGAGTTATATAATAAAGATTAGTTTTGAGTTGAGGGCTTTGCTTTCTTGCTTTGATCTCGGAAAAGAAAAGGAATAAAATAAATACAAGACTATATAATGATCTTATGGAGAGTGATGACTTCACATATAATAAGTATGATGCATGAAATTTGTTGGGAGTTGACAAACATAGTATTGGTCGTTGTTGCAATTAATATGAAGTAATGAAGAAAGAGAAGCTTCACATATAAATACATTATCTTGGACATCTTTTGTGATTGCGAGCACTCACTAAAATATTATATGCTAATAAGTTGATGTTGGACAAGGAAGAAAACGTAATGTTTTATGTTTCCTTATATCCGAATAGAAGTTATATTATCACGGATCCTCCAACATGTTGAGCTTGCTTCTCACCCTATGCTAGCCAAATCTTCTGCACCAAGTAGAGATACTACTTGTGCATCCAAAAACCCTTAACCCAGTTTTTGTCATGAGAGTCCACTATATCTACCTATGGATTGAGTAAGATCCTTCAAGTAAGTTGTCATAGGTGCAAGCAATAAAAATTGCTCTCTAAATATGTACCATCTTTTACTGTGAGGAAAATAAGATTTATACAAACTTGTGATACGGAAGAAATAAAGGCGACGGACTGTGTAATAAAGTTCTCTATCACAAGCGGCAATATAAAGTGACGTTCCTTTGCATTAAGATTTCGTGCATCCAACCAAAAAGCGCACAACAACCTCTGCTTCCCTCTGCAAAGGGCCTATCTTTTATTTTACTTTCTACCTTGATGCAAGAGTCATGGTGATCTTCACCTTTAATTTTATATTTTCTCCTTTTGGCAAGCACTATGTGTTGGGGAAAGATCCAAATAAATATATCCACTCGGTTGTAGGTAATCATTAAACTATTTTTGTTGACGTTACCCTTGAGGTAAATAGTTGAGAGATGAAACTATAAGCCCCTATCTTTCTATGTGTCTCATGGAAGCTTTGATCTCATAAGTATCGCACGAGTGTTAGCAATTATGAAAGACTAAAAGATGGTTGAGTATGTGGACTTGCATGAAAGCTCTTACATTGACTATTCCCGATATTATGATAAATTGCAATTGCGTCAATGACCGAGATCATAGTTTGTTAGTTTTAAATAAAGTTTTTGGTTCATACTTTGCCTTGTGGATGAATTATCACTTTTGCATAAGAAGTTATATCACAATGTACTGTTGTTTTAAAGATGATTATGATGCCCTCATGTCTGTATTTTATTTTATCGACACCTCTATCTCTAAACATGTGGTCATGATTATCGATTTCGGCTTTCACTTGAGGACAAGCGAGGTCTAAGCTTGGGGGAGTTGATACGTCCATTTTGCATCATGTTTTTATGATGATATTTATTGCATTATGGACTGTTATTTCATATTATGGTTCGATTTGTATGCCTTTTCTCTCTTATTTTACAAGGTTTACATGAGGACGGAGAATGTCGGCAGCTAGAATTCTGGACCAGAAAGGAGCAAATCTGAGATACCTATTCTGCACAACTCCAAATATCCTGACACTTTACTCAGAATGGTTTTGGAATATATAAAAATATTGGGTGAAGAAACAACAGAAGGGGACCCACCGGTTGTCCACAAGCCTAGGGGCGCGCCCTACCCCCCAGGGTGCCCCCTGAGCTTGTGGGCCCCCTGGCCAGCCCCCGGTATCCATTTCTGCTATATGAAGGGTTCTGACCTAGAAAAAATCATAAGGAAGCTTTCGGGATGAAGCGCCGCCATCTCGAGGCGGAACCTGGGCAGAAGCAATCTAGGGCTCCGGCGGAGCTATTCTGCCGGGGAAACTTCCCTCCGGGAGGGGGAAATCGAAGCCATTGTCATCACCAACGACCCTCTCATCGAGAGGGTCAATCTTCATCAACATCTTCCCCAACACCATCTCCTCTCGAACCCTAGTTCATCTCTTGTATTCAATCTTCGTCTCAAAACCTCAGATTAGTACCCATGGGTTGCTAGTAGTGTTGATTACTCATTGTAGTTGATGCTAGTTGGTTTATTTGGTGGAAGATCATATGTTCAGATCCTTAATGATATTTATTACCCCTCTGATCTTTAACATGAACATGCTTTGTGAGTAGTTACGTTTGTTCCTGAGGATATGGGAGAAGTCTTGTTATAAGTAATCATCTGAATTTGGTATTCGTTCGATATTTTGATGAGATGTATGTTGTCTTTCCTCTAGTGGTGTTATGTGAACGTCGACTACATGACACTTCACCATGATTTGGGCCTAGGGGAAGGCATTGGGAAGTAATAAGTAGATGATGGGTTGCTAGAGTGACAGAAGCTTAAACCCTAGTTTATGCGTTACTTCATATGGGGCTGATTTAGATCCACAAGTTTCATGGTATGGTTAGATTTATCTTAATTCTTCTGTTGTAGCTAGTTGCGGATGCTTGCGAGCGGGGGTTAATCGTAAGTGGGAGGTTTCTCCGAGTAAGGACAGCACCCAAGCACCGGTCCACCCAGATATCGAATTATTGAAGTAACGAACGCGAATCATATGAGGATGTGATACGTCTCCAATGTATCTATAATTTTTTCTTATTCCATGCTGTTATATTATCATTCTTGGATGTTTTACAATCATTCTATAGCAACTTTATATCATTTTTTGGGACTAACCTATTGACATAGTGCCCAGTGCGAGTTGCTGTTTTTTTGCTTGTTTTTTACTTCACAGGAAATCAATATCAAACGGAGTCCAAACGCAGCGAAAAAATTTGGAGAATTTTTTTTGGACCGGAAGACCCAGGATGGGCTACAAAAGTACCAGAGGGGAGGCCCGAGGTGGGCACAACCCACCTGGGCGCGCCCAGGGGCGTTGTGCCCCCTCGGTGACCTCCAACACCGCCTCTTCGCCCTATAAATTGCCAAATATTCCAAAAACCCTCGGGGTAACCCTAGATCAGAAGTTCCGCCGCCGCAAGCCTCTGTAGCCACGAAAGACCAATCTAGACCCCATTCCGGCACTCCGTCGGAGGGGGAAATCATCACAGGTGGCCATCTTCTTCATCTTGGCGGCCACCATGATGAGGAGGGAGTAGTCCACCCTCGGGGCTGAGGGTTTGTACCAGTAGTTATGTGTTTAATCTCTCTCTCTCGTGTTCTTGAGATGTCATGATCTTGATGTATCACGGGCTTTGTTAATATAGTCAGATCATATGGTGTTTTCCCCTTTGTATCTTGTTGTGATGAATTGAGTTTTCCCTTTGAGATTTCTATTTATCGGATTGAATACTTTTATGGATTTGAGAACACTTGATGTATGTCTTGCTATGAATACCCGTGGTGACAATGGGGTATCATATTGTTTCACTTGATATGTGTTTTGGCAATCAACTCGCGGATTCCCGAGGTGACATTGGGGTAATCTATGCATAGGGGTTGATGCATGTTTTCGTCTTTGTTTCTCCGATAGAAATCTTGGGGCACTCTTTGAGGTTCTTTATATTGGATTGAGTATTATGAATCTGAAATTGTTTGATGCTATCGTATAATCAACTCACGGATATCGTTGTGACATTGGAGTATCTAGGTGACATTAGAGTTGGTTGATGTGTATCATATGGTGTTATTTTAGTACGCTCTTGGTTAGATCGATCGGAAAGAATAGCTTGGTGTTATTTTAGTATGAACTCTAGGATAGATTGATCAGAAAGAATAGCTTTGAGGTGGTTTCGTACCCTACAAACAATTTCTTCTTATGTTCTCTGCTAGATAGGAACTTTGGAGTGATTCTTCATCGCACGTTTAGGGATGGTTATATGATCCAATTAGATTAGCATTGTTAAGAGATTGCACTAGCAAAAGTACGGACCCTAGCTAGGCCTCATTTTCAAGCATTGCAATACCATTTGTGCTCCATTTTATCAGTTGCTACCTTGCTGTTTTTTATTGTTCCTATTACAAAAATCAATATCTACTATCATTACTAAACTTTTATTACCATTGTATTTGGTGTGTATGGGACACAAGAGACTTTTAATTATTTGGTTGCAGGGTTGTTTGAGAGAGACCATCTTCATTCTACGCCTCCCATAGATTGATAAACCTTAGGTCATCCAGTTGAGGGAAAATTGCTATTGTCTTACAGAACTCTGCGCTTGGAGGCCCAACATGAGTCTACAAGAATATAGTTGCGTAGTAGACATCAGCATGATGAAAACTAGCTTGACGATAATTCCCATGTGTCCTCAGGAGCGCTTTGCTGTATATAAGAGTTCGTCTAGGCTTATCCTTTTCTATCAAAAGGATTGGGCCACCTTGCTGCACCTTTGCTGCTCTTGTGAGTTGTTACCCGTTACGAATTATCTTACTACCAAACTATCTATTACCGATAATTTCAGTGCTTGCAGACATTACCTTGCTGAAAACCGCTTTTCATTTCCTTCCGCTCCTCGTTGGGTTACTTATCGAAAGGACTATGATTGATCCCCTATACTTGTGTGTCATCAATCCGCATCTGTACTCCATTAACGAGGCATTGCTGATGACCGCGTGCAACCAGAAAGATGTCGAGGATGACCCGATAGACTAGGACGATTTTGCCGAGGAGTCCGACGAGAATGGCAATGACGACTTCGGCTCTGACATTGACTTAGATTAGGAGTTGATCTCTCCATCGTGCCTAGCCATAGAACTCTGTGCTTATGATGTTTGAACCTTTAATGTAGTACTTATGAAACTTGCTATGGCGTACTATATATATGTTCGTGACTTAGTGATAAACTTTATAAACACTATTCTTCTGATCACAACCTGAACTGCCTGAGTAACGCGCCTGAACTTCCCTCTGTACGAACCCGACCTTCAGGCTATCTTCTCAACCGTGCCTTCCCCCGCGAATTATTCCGGTTAGTCGTGTTCTATATGATGTTAGTGTAATCTAGAAATGTTTTTTATCAACTAAATACCGGTTTTAAATAGGAATCTCGCTCGTTGGCGGATTTTGTTCTCGGGTCGTGATGAAATTGCTTTTTTTGCAATTTTACTGCCTGAGTTGTTCGACTTGAACTTCTCCTAGTGTTAGGTTGAACTTCCGCCAACATTGCTCAAATGGGGCTTGCGATATACTGTTGGAAAGCTATGGACACCAGTATCATGACCCAAGTTAATTTTTTTGGCAAAATGTAGTTTAAGAGCAGTTTTGAAAACTGTTTTTCTTCATACAAAAAACGTGAATCATATTTTCGATCGCATTTCTAAACCGCTTATCGGAATGAGGCAAATAATATGCCGTTGGAAAGTTGCTGTAAAACCGCTCCTTCCACATGTTGAAAGTTTTCTCTAATTCCTTATGGTTAAAGAGTACTTTGGAAAATCATAAAATTTCGCAAACCGAACAGCCGAGTTCGTATTTTTGATGTCATTTCTAAACGGCTAATCCAATTGAGACAAATGATATGGAGTTAGAAAGCTTATGAAAATGCGCTACTTTCTCTTGTTGAAGGTTTTTTCTAATTTTGAACGGTTTAAAAGTAATTTAGAAAACAATACAAGTTCCACCGAGTTTGTATTTTCGAGCAAATTTTTACCATACGTCCGAATGCAGCAAATTATATGGCGTTGGAAAGCCTGAGGAAATGCGAAACTTTTCGGTATATATTGTTTCTCTCAATTCCTTATAGTTTTAAGTCAATTTTGAAAATGGCTAAAAAACTATTTTCACCGTAATTTCTACAAACTTTATCAGAATTGGGCAAGTAATATACCGTTGAAAAGCTACGGAAAATGCGAAACTTTTTCATGTTGATGGTTTTCTCAGATTCCTTGCCATTTTCAAGTAATTTCAAAAATGGCGAGATCATTCGTTCTGCCTCTATCGCGAAACAGATTCTTCGAAAATGCACTGCGTAAAGAACTTGAACTTCTCGGCATGAAACCATGAACTTCACTCTGTTTTTCTCGTGCTTTTTTTACCCGTAGCTCTCCATCCACTCACCGGAACACTCACCGGAATTGACGAAATGATATACCAGTGGAAAGCTGCTGTGAACACGCAACTTTCCCGTGTTGATCGTTTTTTCATACTCGCGACGATTTTAAAAGTTTTTCATCTGAAATTCATCCATTGTAGTAGTTGAACTTCCTGCTATTTTCAGTTAAACTTCTCTGACGTATTTTCGTTTGTAATTTTTCTCATCCATTCGTCAGTATTACACAAATGATATTCCATTTGTACAAATCTCTCTCACAATAATTTTTTTTAATTTTCTCCGACGAAGGACTTGAACTTATAACAACAAAACTTTTAGCCATTGCTTTTTTATTCTTTTTAGTACAATGCTCACTGTGTAGTACATGAACTTCTGGCAGTTATCAATCTGAACTTCTCTCGGTTACGTGAAAATATTTTAGTTTTTTATATGAATTTTTAATCTGATTTTCTTAATCCTTTTTTAATAGTTGAACTTCTTGTTATTTTATTTCTGAAATTCTTGTTTCCATTCTTTAATAATGAGGAAAATCTGAGTTTTCTATAATCACCGAACTTCGCCATCTTTTTAATATGGACTTCCTGGTTTATTTCTTAATCCTTTTTATGAAATTTTGAAGTGTTATATTTTTAAAAGTTGAACTTCTTGTTTCCATTCTTTAATAATGAGGAAAATCTGAGTTTTCTATAATCATCGAACTTCTCCATCTTTTTAATATGGACTTCCTGGTTTTATTTCTTAATCCTTTTTATGAAATTTTAAAGCATTATATTTTTGAAAGTTGAACTTCTTTATTTTTTAACTTCTTGTTTCCATTCTTTAATAATGAGGAAAATCAGAGTTTTCTATAATCATCGAACTTCTCCATCTTTTTAATATGGACTTCCTGGTTTTATTTCTTAATCTTTTTTTACGAAATTTTGAAGCGCTTTATTATTAAAAGTTGAACTTCTTGTTATTTAATTTTTGAACTTCTTGTTTCCATTCTTTAATAACGAGGAAAATATGAGTTTTCTATAATCATCGAACTTCTATATCGAACCGCTTTAACTTTTTTATTTGAATTTATTTTATGTATTTTTAGAAATATGAAAATTGTCATTGTTAGAAACATCAAACTTCTTTGTTATTTTGAATTGAACTTATTGGTTTTATTCTTTTACTAACCAAAAATAATTTTAGTTTTTAATTAAATATCAAACTTCTCCACGTTTTTAAATTGAACTTCTTGTTTTTATTCTTCAGTAACGAGAAAAACTGAGTTTTCTATGTACATTGAATCACTCTGTTTTTTTTTTAAATTGAACTTCTTGGTTTAATCTTTAGTATCGGGGAAAATCCGAATTTTTTAAAAAATGGGGCAAATATTTTTAGAACTTTTTTTGTTGTTCCCTTATTTTAATTTGAACTTATTAGTTATTCTTTAAAACCAAAATCTGAGGTTTTCATAAACTTTGAACTTCTTTGTTATTTTAATTTGAACTTCTTGGTTTTAATCTTTGTTAACGAGGAAAATCGAGTTTTCTGAACTTCTTTGTTTTAAAATTTTGAACTTCTTTGTTTTAAAATTTTGAACTTCTTTGGTTTTTATTTTTTAATAATGTGAAAAATCAGATTTTTAGGACATCGAACTTCACCATTTTTAAAATTTGAACTTCTTAGTTTTATTGGTTAGTAACCGGGAAAATGCTTTTTTATATATAAACAATGATACTGCGCCCTTATTTTAATGTGAACTTCTAGTTTTTATAGAATGGGGAAAATCAGTTTTTATACAATCTCTTGAAATGCTCCTCTTTTTAATTTGAACTTGTCTGATTTTTTTAAAAATGGGGAAAATCCGCTATAAAGATTTTTGAACTACTTTTTTTTTAACTTCTTGCTCAAAAATTTTGAACTTCCAAATTTGTTTTTTAGATATTAAAAACTTCATTTATTTTTAACATTGACCTGCTTCGGTTTTTTAATTTGAACTTATAGAATTTTGACACGACATTTTATGCATTTTTGGCTTTTTGGTGAAATGGCCTAGGCGGTCTGTTTTTTCATTTGAAGATTTTTTTTCTTCTGCATGTGGTACATGTGAACTTCTGAATTTCTAAAACATGAACTTCGCGTGCTATTATTTTTTTATGAAAACTCCATAGTTTTTATTCTCTGAATTACATGATTTTTTGTTTTAATTTTTTTTTGTTTGAACTTCGATGTTCGTTACACCTGAACTTTTGAAATCACACTTTCTTATGCACATTTTCCCTTGAATCCAATATGTGCAAAAACAATAGGAAAATTTGGTTCAATTCTCATAAGCAATAGGACAAACATTTAGGGGGTACTCAGTTTTTTGTTCTATTCAGTGTACTACGCAGAGGCACATGCACATCACATCCACACAAAAATTTGGCTCACCTAAAATGAAAAAGATTTCAATGTCACAGGACGACCATATAAGCATATGGAATTAGAAAACATGTACCTTTTTTTCAGAAATGCATCGGGAAAATCTATTTATTAAGGGTTAATTTGATAAATGCCACTCCAAATCTGGCGATTCCGAGAAATGCCACTGCAATTTTCAAACTTTGAAAAATGCCATTTCATGCCATTTCCAGTGGCATTTTTCGAAGTCTGGAGTGGCGTTTTTCAAAGTTTGCAAAAATTGCAATGGCATTTTTCAAAGTTTGGAAATTGCAGTGGCATTTTTATGAATGGCCATAATTGGAGTGGCATTTGTCTAATTAACCCATTTATTAAAGAGCTCAACGTAGAGCCATTTATACATGAACTTCTTTGACGATAAGTCCCAGAACGCCTGAATTTTTATGTTTTTTTGTCAAAACTATCTGATAGTTTTTTATATTATTAATTATACTATCCATCCTTATTTATACAAACAAACACGAAAGAGAAAGAGAAAAATTGTTACGTTCTTACAGACACCACTAACACTTTTGAGAGCAAAATTTTCCAATGTAATGTTTGCACAATTTTGCTGCACAAAATGACATCTTTTTTTTGTAAACATCAAGTAGCACAACATGATTTTTCTTTTGCTCGAACTATACTAATAGAACTCTTCGCAGGTTTTCTTGTTGAACTGCTACTGAATAATGGCACAACATGATTTCTGTGTGCTCTCGTATATACACACAACATGCGAAGCATCAATCTTCATGTACATGAATTTCTATCATTGATATTTTCGAACCTTTTTTTTGCGTTCTATGTAAAAAAAAAATCTACTGCCAATAGTTACACACACAGAGAAGCACTAATCGAAGGTGAAATCTTCAAGAAAATATTCAGCTTTGGTCTGAATTTCCAAAATGACGCCGACGACAAGGTTGTTCAGAGGTTTGTTTCCTCTACCTGCCACCTGAGAGAGTGATAGAGAGGGCAGTGCTTGTTGCATCTACAAAAAATGGAGCATGGCCAAAGAGGAATTGGGAGAGAACTCATGTTGGTGCTCTGCAGGAAGAAGCAGACAGTTAGGGAAGTTCAGATCGGCCTCATGGATCAACACTGAGTAGATCAACTTGACCTATACACACGCCTGCGCCGGGTTGACTTTTTGTGCTGATGGCATCGTGGAACGCCTGCGTGGGGACGAATCGGGCGCGCTGGGCAGAGGAGTGGGATGCCCGGGCATTGGGTGACTGGTGGCCGCCCGAGGTCGGTGCCGACGAGCCTGTGACGATGAGCGACGAGGAGGCGGTTGGCGAGGACGACGCCAAACAGTGGCAGCGGTCGGGGGAAGCCTGCAGCTCAGTGGATCGACGGGGAAGACCCGATCCAGAGGGAGGTGGCGACAGAGCTGACAAATGTGGTGCTGGGTGGTCGCGCCGGCGTGTGGATGTGGTGGCCGCTACAGCAGCACAGCTTCCTGGTGGGGGCCGGCGGCGGCGGCGCGGCTTCTTGGTGGGTGGACGGCGACGGCGGCGCGGCTTCCTGGTGGGTGGACAGCGGCGGCGGCGCGGGTCCCTGGTGGGGGACGGCGGCGGCGGCGCGGGTCCCTGGTGGGGGACGGCGGCGGCGGCGCGGGTCCCTGGTGGGGGACGGCGGCGGCGGCGCAGGTCCCTGGTGGGGGACGGCGGCGGCGGCGCAGGTCCCTGGTGGGGGACGGCGGCGGCGGCGCAGGTCCCTGGTGGGGGACGGCGGCGGCGGCGCGGGTTCCTGGTGGGTGGACGACGGCGGCGGTGCGGGTTCCTCGTGCGAGAGGGCGTTGAAAGCCATGGGGGAAGTTCGTGGAGTGGGGGTGGGCCGTTCGGAGGAGTGTAACGGGCCGGTCTTTTTGCGTGTTTGGGAGTTCGGGAACAGCCGATCGCCCCTATATAGCGCATTGTGATCAGAATAGCTATTCTGATCCTGGGATCAGAATAGTGTTATTCTCTCTCTATATATATATACATACATACATACATCTGGGCTATTCTGTTACGCGTAACAGAATATTATTCTGTTACCCTACATGAACTGATGAATTCAAGCGACCGGACTAATGAAATTCGAGCGCTTGAACTGATGCTTTCTATTTCTGTTAAAAATCATCTTCTTTAGTTCAATTTTTTTTCAAATTTTTTTGTCGAAACGGGGCGTGTAATATATCGTTGGAAAGCTCTTGACATCTACATTACAATTTTATAATTTGTTTTTGCAAAAAAATTATGGTTTAAGAGCAGTTTTGAAAAAGCCGTTTTTTTTCAAAACCGAAAACGCAAATCGTATTTTGGACTTAGTTTTCAAACGGTTTGTCAGAATTGAGCAAATGAGATGGCGTTGGAAAGCTTGTGAAAATCCGCATCTTCCATATATTTACTATTTTTTCAAATTATATATGATTTAAAAGTAATTTGAAAAATGGTGAAATTCTGGGCAAAAAGTATTTTCCCTGTTTTTTGCAAACGTTTTGTCGGATTGACGCAAACAATAAGTCGTTGGAAAGCTATGGGAAATGCACAACTTTTGCGTATAGAAAGTTTTTTCTAATTCCTTACGGTTTAAATATGAATTCAAATATGGTTAAAGTTGGTTTTGAGCGTGATTTTGTTAAAAAGTTTATTGAAATGGTGCAAATAATATACCATTGAATAGCTACCGAAAATGCGAAACTTAGTCATGTTAAACATTTTCTAAAATTCGCAATTATTTAAGAGTAATTTTGAATACGGCAAGACGGATCCTGCTGTTTTCTCGTCTGAAAAACAGAGTACTCGTACTGATATATGTGTGTGTTTGACTGAGCTAACTTTTTGTAGAGTAATTTTGAATTATTCTGAAAAAAGAGTACTTGTACTGATGTTTGCATGGGTTTGTACTAAGCATGTTTCACTAACTAGCTTTTGCTCTGTTTTTGGGTAATATTTTTGTTCGTAAATTTTCAACGGTTTACTGTATCGTCGCCCCTGTACTTGCATGGTTTGTATCAGCGAACTGAATGATATTTTATTCAAACAGAAAATGTTTTGTTTTGTTTCTTTTTTTGAACTCAACATTTTTTTGACAACGATGTTCTGAACTTCTCTCAGTTTACGACTTGTACTAAGGTACTTACTAAGCAGGTTTTCATGGGGTTTCTTTTTTTGCTTGAACTTTTACAATTTGAATTTCTGCCATTTCTTTTATTCCGAACGGACCACGGTTTTTAACTCATACTGAGGTACTTACTACGCCCGAAGTGGGGTGGCTGTTGCGTGTCTTGGCGAGGATGAAGACGAAGCTCGGGGGAGAGGCTGGATTCGGCCGGCGGCTGGTCCGGTCGGTAGGATGCTGCGTAAGGCGGGGGGTGACAGGCGCAGGGCGGCGGGGCTCGGAGTGGCGGCGCATGGCGGAGGGGCTCGGGATGGCGGCGCGGGGCGGGGATGGCGGTGCGCGGCGGCAGAGGGAGGCTGGGACGGCGCGCGGCAGCCGCCGGAGGCGGGGAGGGGCCGGCGAGCTTGTCGACGGGGAGGTGCGCGGGGAGGGGCCGGCGCCCGTCGGAGGGAAGGCACGCGGGGAGGGGCCGGGGAGCCCGTCGGTGGGGAGGCGTGCGGACGGCCGGCCGGCGGCAGCACGTGGGTCGGAGGAGCGACCCGTCACGGCGCCGCGGGCTCCCTCGCTCGCTCGCCCGCGACGGCTGCCTCCGACGGTAGGAGGCGGGTTAGGTTGGGGTTGGGTCGGGGAGTTTCTGCTGTGGCCTGCGCGTCGCGCCGTTATAGGGCCGAGGGGTAACAAAATAATATTCTGTTACTAGTAACAGAATAGTCCAGCCCTATATATGATGGGTCTATTCTAATAACACCCCTTAAGAGTCTTATTCTAATAACACCCGACTTATTCTAATAACACTTCCGCACTACAAAACCAGCGAACCGACCATGTACACACCTCCGATATGGACTGCAGCAACCACGAGAAAAAACTCCAACGATCCAACTTTCTCCACCCATTGCACTTTCTCTCACCCCCGAGCGGGCGCACGACCCCCACCTCCTCCTTCCCCACATGTGCATCCCCGCCGCCGGCGTGCCCCATCCCGCGCCCTTCTTCGCCGTTGGTGCGCCCCATCCCGCCGCCTTCTTCACCACCACCGTGCCCCTTCCTGCGGCCTTCCCCACCACCTCCCGCCACGCTCCACCCTTCCTCGGCCCACCACCTCCTTTCCCCGATCCACACCTTCCAGACCCCGACGCCTCCAGCAACGGCGCATGTGGGCCTCCCGCCCACTACCGCCTCCCTCCTCTCTAGTGGTCGGCTTCCCAAGCGACAACGCGCGTCCCATCTCCCCAATCCCCAGATCCACTAGGGGGATCCCACGCTCACCGCGCCCACAGGGTCCCGCGCTACGACCGGCGAACTTTCTGGATCCGGCCTTCCTGATGGCCGTGGAGTATGAAGACCACCGGATCCCCCCTCCCCCGCGACGATAGGCTCTCCTCCAGCTCGCCTACCAAGACCACGACGCGGGGAGGTACCCCCACTGCCTCTCTTTAGCGACGGGGGTCGTCGGCCACTCTCCCCTCCCCGTTCCACCACCTCCCTCCTGACTGTGGCACGACTGGTTGCTGTGCTCCAGTCGGCTCCTCCGGCGAGCTTGCAGACGACGTGACGAGGAGATCCAACAGTCTCCGGCCTGCGGGTGGCGGCTGCCTCTGTCCTCCTCTCCCCCTATGCCCCAGCAGCAACAGGAAGATGGCGTTGTGGTGCAGTGTGCCTCTGTTTGCAGTTTTGTTGGTGTGGACATGCGTTTTTGGCGTGGCTCATTTTCTTTCCTACCTTCGTGACCCATGTGCCATTCGCGAGGTGAAGCCGCCTCCCATTTTGCAGGGGTGTGTGCGTCGAGTACGGCAGCTGCAATGTGCAGTCCGGCGGGGTAGCGTGTGCAATGCTCACCCGATGCGATTTAGTTTTTTCTGGTGTGTTTAGTTTTACAGTGTGGTGCAGCTCACTCTTTTTGTTTTGCAGCTCACTCTTCTTTTGTTTTGCAGCTCACTTTTTTTTCTTCTGGAAATCCTTTGCAGTGCACTCACTAAGAAAGAGAAGAGAACATCGATGTTCATTTGAAGTTTGATTTGTTGTTTATGGGAAACACATAGAGAAAAGGGGAGTGAGAATGGATGGTCATTTTGAATAAGCAAGTCTTTCCCTAGTGCAGTTCTATTGGGTACTGCATCGTTGATTCTGCTATGTACTAGATGGCTGTGTGGATGTGTAAAAAATAATGAATGGATACGTATGTTTTTAAGCTCACTTTGTTCTCTCATGCAGTTCACTATAAAAATCCTTTGTGGTTCACTTGGTAATCCGAAAACAAAAACACCCCAGAAAACTGCTCACTTCTCATTACATGTGATTCACTTGCTCAGTCCCTGCGGTCCACTCGCCCGGTCTACGCACGAAAAAAATATTGAGTTGGAAAAAAATCGCGTGGTTCACTTTCGGTAGTGTCGTTGCCCGTTTACGGTATCACAGTATTGCAGTGCACCAACGGTCGACATAAAGTGCACCCCACCTCGTTTGGGAAAATTTACGTCCCACAAAAACGAAATCATGCAGTGCACTTGTCCGTTTGATGAAGTGCGGTTTTTTAGTCTGAAGCAGTGTGGTTTTCTATCTGGTGCAGTACATACGATGATTTTGGGTCGCGAAAAAACAAAGTGTCCGCATTTTGTAAAAATCAAAATTGCTCTTAAACCGTAAGAAATCAAAGAGAGTGTTCTACATGAAAAAGTTGCGCCTCATTGATATCTTTTCAATGGCATAATTTGAATCATTTCGACCAGCGGTTTGTAAAAATTTCGCGAAAAACGGCCGCTACCACTCATCGTCAGCTGCACGATTTTCAAAATTAACTTAAAACCGTAAGGAATCTAAAAAACTTTTCTACATATGAAAGTTGTGCCTCGTCCGTATCTTTCCAAGGGTGTATCACACTCCTCATTTCGACAAATGGTTCAAAAACTGGAGCAAAAATAGTACAAAAAATTACAAAAATTACAAAAAATGAAATTCCATGATTTAGTAAAATTTAAAACTACACTTAAACCGTAATGAATTAGGGAAAATAATACATATGAAAAAGTTGTGCCTCGACGATATCTTTCCAACGGCGTATCATTTGCTTCATTCCGACAAGTGGTTAGAAAAAACGCTCGCTGCCACTCGTCGTGAGCCACACAGTTTTTGAAACTGCTCTTAAACCATGAGGAATCTCAAAAACATTTCTACATGGCGAAATTGCGCCTAATCCATAGCTTCTCAATGGTATATTACATGCCTCGTTCGGACAAACGGTTTAAAAACTAGAGTGAAAGCAGTACCGAAAAAACACCGCATGCAGTTTTTTTCCTACACGAAGTTCACTAGTCTCTGTATTGCAGTACCCTTGCTACAGAAAGTGCAGTGCCCTCGCGTTGAGCTTGCAGTGCAGAAGCATTAGCAGAATAATTCTGCTAATATTAGCAGAATAGATGATACGTCTCCAACGTATCTATAATTTTTAATTTTTCCATGCTATTATATTATCTGTTTTGGATGTTTTATATGCATTAATATGCTATTTTATATGATTTTTGGGACTAACCTATTAACCTAGAGCCTAGTGCCACTTTCTGTTTTTCCTTGTTTTAGAGTTTCGCAGAAAAGGAATACCAAACGGAGTCCAAACGGAATAAAACTTTCGCGATGATTTTTCTTGGACCAGAAGACATCCAGAGGACTTGGAGTGCAAGTCAGAGAAGCCACGAGACGGCCACAAGGAGGGAGGGTGAGCCCAGAGGGGTAGGCCAGGCCCCCCACCCTTGTGGGCCCCTCGCGACTTCATTCACCTATTTCTTCCGCCTATATATTCTCATATATCCCAAAACCAACAGAGAGAGCCACGAAAACACTTTTCCACCGCCGCAACCTTCTGTACCCGTGAGATCCCATCTAGGGGCCTTTTCGGCGTCCTGCCACAGAGGGATTCGATCATGGAGGGCTTCTACATCAACACCATTGCCCTTCCGATGAAGCGTGAGTAGTTTACCACAGACCTACGGGTCCATAGCTAGCAGCTAGATGGCTTCTTCTCTCTCTCTGATTCTCAATACAATGTTCTCCTCGATGTTCTTGTAGATCTATTCCATGTAATACTTTTTTTGCAGTGTGCTTGCCGAGATCTGATGAATTGTGGATTTATGATCAACTTATCTATGAATATTATTTGAATCTTCTCTGAATTCTTATATGCATGATTTGATATCTTTGCAAGTCTCTTTGAACTTTCGGTTCGGTTTGGCCAACTAGATTGGTTTTTTTGCAATGGGAGAAGTGCTTTGCTTTGGGTTCAATCTTGCGGTATCCTTTTCCAGTGACAGTAGGGGCAGCAAGGCACGTATTGTATTGTTGCCATCGAGGATAACGAGACGGGGTTTTCATCATATTGCTTGAGTTTATCTCGCTACATCATGTCATCTTACTTAATGTGTTACTCTGTTCTTATGAACTTGTTACTCTAGATGCAGGAAGGAGTCGGTCGATGTGTGGAGTAATAGTAGTAGATGCAGGCAGGATTCGGTCTACTTGACACGGACGTGATGCCTATATTCATGATCATTGCCTTAGATATCGTCATAACTTTGTGCTTTTCTATCAGTTGCTCAGCAGTAATTTGTTCACCCACCATAATATTTTCTATCTTGAGAGAAGCCTCTAGTGAAACCTATGGCCCCCGGGTCTATTTTCCATCATATAAGTTTCCGATCTACAATTTTAGTTTCCAATTTACCTTTTTGCAATCTTTTACTTTCCGATCTATAAACCAAAAATACCAAAAAAAAATACTTTACCGTTTATCTATCTCAATTCAATCTCACTTTTGCAGTAACCGTGAAGGGATTTACAACCCCTTTATCGCGTTGGGTGCAAGTTGTTGATTGTTTGTGCAGGTATTCGGTGACTTGTTCATTGTCTCCTACTGGATTGATACCTTGGTTCTCAAACTGAGGGAAATACTTACTCTACTTTGCCGCATCACCCTTTCCTCTTCAAGGGAAAAACCAACGCAAGCTCAAGAAGTAGCAGGAAGAATTTCTCGCGCCGTTACTGGGGAGGTCTACGCCAAGTCAATACATACCAAGTACCTATCATAAAATCTCATCTCTTGCATTACATTATTCGCCATTCGCCTCTTGTTTTGTTCTCTCCCACTTCTAAAACGATTTTCGAAAAGTTTGCCTTTTCTTCGCCCCTCTTCCGTTCGTCTTCTTCGTTGCTTTTTGTGTGTTCGTGTGTTGGATTGCTTTGTCACGATGACTCAAGAGAATACCAAATTTTTGACTTTTCGAACACCAATAATAATGATTTTATTAGTAGTCCGATTGCTCCCGCTACTAATGCATAATCTTGTGAAATTAATGCCGCTTTGCTGAATCTTGTTATGAAAGATCAATTTTCCGGCCTTCCCAATGAAGATGTTGCATCCCATCTTAATAGTTTTGTTTATTTGTGTGATATGCAAAAGAAAAAAGATGTGGATAATGATATTGTTAAATTGAAGCTATTTTCGTTCTCGCTTAGGGATCGTGTTAAAACTTGCTTTTCATCTTTGCCCAAAAAAAGGATTGATTCATGGAATAAGTGTAAAGATGCTTTTATTTCCAAGTATTTTCCTCCCGTTTAGATCATCTCCCTTAGGAACGATATTATGAATTTTAAGCAACTTGATCATGGACATGTGCACAATCTTGGGAGATGATGAAATTGATGATACGAAATTGCCCCACTCCTGGTTTGAATTTGTGGATGATTATACAAAAAAATTATGCCGGATTGAATTTTGCTTCTAGAAATCTTTTAGATTCGGCCGCGGGAGGTACTTTCATGTAAATTACTTTAGGATAATCTACTAAACTCCTATATAATATTATGGTTAATTATTCTCAATGGCATACCGAAAGATCTTCCACTAGTAAAAAAGTTGCATGTGATTAAAGAGATTAATGTTTTGAGTGGAAAGACGGATGAGCTGATGAAATTATTTTCTAGCAAAAGTGTTCCTATTCATCCTAATGATTTGCCTTTGTCTATTTACATTGAGAATAATAATGAATCTATGGATGTGAATTTTGTTGGTAGGAACAATTTTGATAATAACGCGTATAGAGATAATTTTAATCCTAGGCCGTTCCTAGTAATTCCTGTAATAATTATGGTAATTCCTACAACAATTATTATGGAAATTATAATAATACGCCCTTTGATTTTGAGAATAGTGTTAAAGAATTTATGAGTTTGCAAAAGAATTTCAATGCTTTGACTGAAGAAAAGTTGCTTAAGATTGATGATTTGGCTAGGAACGTGGATAGAATTTCTCTTGCTGTCAATTCTTTGAAACTTAGATCTATTCCACCCAAGCATGATATCAACGAGTCTCTCAAAGCCATGAGAATTTCCATTGATGAGTGCAAAGAAAGAACCGCCAAGATGCGTGCTAAAAAGATTGGTTTATAAAAGCGTGTTCTTCTAGTTTCCGTGAAAATAATGATGAATATCTTAAAGTGATTGATGTGACTCCTATTGAAGCCTTGTTTACCAATATAAATCTTGATAAAGCTGGGACTGGGGATGAGCCAACTTTAGTAAAAAGGCGTCCCAATGATTCGAAGTTTTTAGATCTTGATGCAAAAATTGATAAAAGTGGGATTGGAGAGGTCAAAACTTTAAGTAGCAATGAACCCACTCTTTTGGATTTCAAGGAATTTAATTATGATAATTGTTCTTTAATAGATTGTATTTCCTTGTTGCAATCCATGTTGAATTCTCATCATGCTTATAATCAAAACAAAGCTTTTACTAAACATATCGTTGATGCTATGATGCAATCTTTTGAAGAAAAGCTTGAATTGGAAGTTTCTATCCCTAAAAAAATTTATGATGAGTGGGAACCTACTATTAAGATTAATATTAAAGATTATGAGTGCCATGCTTTGTGCGATTTGGGTGCTAGTGTTTCCACGATTCCAAAAACTTTATGTGATGTGCTAGGTTTCCGTGAATTTGATGATTGTTCTTTAAATTTGCATCTTGCGGATTCCACTATTAAGAAACCTATGGGAAGGATTAATGATGTTCTTATTGATGAAAATAGGAATTATGTGCCCGTAGATTTCATTGTTCTTGATATAGATTGCAATCCTACATGTCCTATTATTCTTGGCAGACCTTTCCTTAAAACGATTGGTGCAATTATTGATATGAAAGAAGGAAACCTTAGATTTCAATTTCCGTTAAGGAAAGGCATGGAACACTTTCCAAGAAAAAAAATTAAATTGCCTTATGAATCTATTACGAGAGCCACTTATCGATTGCATACCAAAGATGACAATATCTAGATCTATTCGTGTTTTATGCCTAACTAAGGGCGTTAAACAATAGCGCTTGTTGGGAGGAAACCCAATTTTATTTTTGTTTGTAGCTTTTTAGGTTCTGTTTTACAATAAATAATTCATCTAGCCTCTGGTTAGATGTGGTTTTGTGTTTTAATTAGTGTTTGTGCCAAGTAAGACCTTTGGGATAGCTTATGGTGATAGTTGATTTGATCTTGCTGAAAAACAGAAACTTTTGCGCCCAGGAAAATAGTTCCCATTTTTTACAGAAGTGTGATTTTGAGTTGATTCTTTTTTCAGAAGATTAATAAACAAATTTCTTAGGTTTTCCTAATTTGTCAGAATTTTTGGAGTTACAGAAGTATTCGAAATATCCAGATTGCTATAGACTATTCTGTTTTTGACAGATTCTGTTTTCTATGTGTTGTTTGCTTATTTTGATGAATATGTGGCTAGTATCGGGGGGGGGGGGGGGGGGGCGTATGAACCATGGAAAAGTTGGAATACAGTACATATTACACCAATATAAATAAATAATGAGTTCACAACAGTACCAAAAGTGGTTATTTATTTTCTTATACTAACGGAGCTTATGAGATTTTCTGTTGAGTTTTGTGTTGTGAAGTTTTCAAGTTTTGGGTAAGGATTTGATGGACTATGGAATAAGGAGTGGCAAGAGCCTAAGCTTGGGGATGCCTGATAGGTCTCCAACGTATCTATAATTTTTTATTATTCCATGCTGTTATATTATCAATCTTGGATGTTTTATAATCATTTTATATCATTTTTTGGTACTAACCTATTGACATAGTGCCAAGTGCCAGTTGCTGTTTTCTGCATGTTTTTTACATCGCAGGAAATCAATATCAAACGGAGTCCAAACGCAACGAAACTTTACGGAGATTTTTTTTGGACCAGAAGGAACATAATGGACCCTGGCTGCGCCTAGGGGGTGCTCCGAGGAGAGCACAACCCACCAAGGTGCGCCAGGAGGCCCAGGCGCGCCTTGGTGGGTTGTGCCCACCTCGGGTGCCCCCTGGACCGCCTCTTTGCTCTATAAATACCCCAATATTCCCAAAACCCTAGGGGAGTCGACGAAATATTGATCCAGCCGCTGCAGAGTCCAGAACCACCATATCCAATCCAGACACCATCTCGGATGAGGTTCACCACCTCCATTGGTGCCTCTCCGATGATGCGTGAGTAGTTGTTTGTAGACCTTCGGGTCCGTAGTTAGTAGCTAGATGGCTTTCTCTCTCTCGCTGAATTCTCAATACAATGGTCTCTTGGAGATCCATATGATGTAACTCTTTTGTGGTATGTTTGTTGGGATCGATGAACTTTGAGTTTATGATAAGATCTATCTTTTTATATCCATGAAAGTTATTTGAGTTTCTTTGATCTCTTATATGCATGATTGCATATAGCCTCGTATTTCTTCTCCGATATTTGGGTTTTGTTTGGCCAACTTGATCTATTTATCTTGCCATGGGAAGAGGTGCTTTGTAGTGGGTTCGATCTTACGGTGCTTGATCCAGTGTCAGAAGGGGAACCGACACGTATGTATCGTTGCTACTAAGGATAAAACGATGGGGTCTATCTCTACATAGATAGATCTTGTCTACATCATGTCATCGTTCTTATTGCATTACTCCGTTTCTCCATGAACTTAATACACTAGATGCATGCTGGATAGCGGTCGATGTGTGGAGTAATAGTAGTAGATGCAGGCAGGAGTCGGTCTACTAATCTTGGACATGATGCCTATATAATGATCATTGCCTGGATATCGTCATGATTATTTGAAGTTCTATCAATTGCCCAACAGTAATTTGTTCACCCACCGTTTGCTATTTTTCTCGAGAGAAGCCACTAGTGAAACCTACGGCCCTCGGGTCTCTTTCTCATATATTTGCCTTTGCGATCTACTTTCCCGTTGCATTTATTTTCAGATCTATTAAACCAAAAATGCAAAAATACCTTGCTGCAATTTATTCTTATTTATTTTATTTGGCATTCGATCTATCAATCTACTACAATTTTATCTCACGTCCGTTTGCCCATCTGGGGCGCCGCTACCCGAAAGGAATTGACAACCCCTTTTACACGTCGGGTTGCGAGGATTTGTTATCTGTGTGCAGGGCCTGTTTACGTTGTGTTGCTTGGTTCTCCTACTGGTTCGATAACCTTGGTTTCATATCTGAGGGAAATACCTACCGCCGCTGTGCTGCATCATCCCTTCCTCTTTGGGGAAATACCGACATAGCTTCAAGCGACATCAAAAGAAATTTTTGGCGCCGTTGCCGGGGAGGATCTTCAACATATACCAGGTTCCTAATCACAAATCTCATCTCCTCGCAACTTAAATTATTTTCCATTTGCCTCTCATTTTCCTCTCCCCCACTTCACAAAAATTTCCCGTTTTATTCGCCCCTCTTTTTTTGTTCGCCGTTTTCTTGCCGGATCTATTTTTGTGTGCAATCTTGTTTGCCGTTATTATTGTTATGGATAGTTCTTCCTCTATTGCTTGTACTCCCGAGAACGAGGTTCTCAACTTTAAACAAAGGGGAGGAGAAAATTTAAAGGATGCTTGGTATAGGATTTGCAATGCTCATAATAGATCTATCCGTAAGCAATCTACCGTTGTTCTTCTTCGTTGTTTTATGTTGGCATCACCACTTGGTATAGATTCGTCCTTGATACGATTACCGGTGGAAATTTCTTGATGTGTCCTTCTCTTGATGCTTTTAATGCTATGGGAAATTTAGTGGGCTCACGACCTCTCATGATTAATGAAACAATTTTGACACTTGAGCATGTTATGGAAAGACTAGATGCTATTGAAAAGAAAATGCTCACCGAAGATCATATGAAAATTATAGATAAAAAGATGCATAATTTTACCACCAAGATTGGGTCAAAAGCGGGAGATATTTTTAAGTTGTTAAAATAAAAGGGTACCGTAATCCATGAAAGAATAGAAGAAAGCCCGTCTCGGATCGATAAATTAGAAGAAATTTTTAGTAATCTAAGCACGGCTTTCGCTTCCGCTAAAACTATCGAAAAAACTCCCGTAAAGATTGGCAAAGTTACTCAAGTTACCAAGAACAAGGGTGCAACTTTTAGTAATAGTAATAAAGAAGATCTTAAGATGATTAGTATTCACCCGGATTTTGCTGAAGTGATAAGAGATCCTTTTTGCAAGAATGAAATCTTTAAATTTATTCCTAGGAGTATTGCTATTGAAGATCTTTATGATAAATCTTTGAAGGATTCTCAGTGTTTGATTGAAGAGTTGGACAAGGATGACAAAACTTAGATCCTTGCTTTATGCCTAGCTAAGGGCGTAAAACTATAACGCTTGTTGGGAGGCAACCCAACGAATAAAATTTATTTTTGATTTTTGCTTTCTGTTATTGAGTGTTAGCACAATTATGCTACTGTTATGATTGTGTTTTTTGTGTTTTAATTAATGTTTGTGCCAAGTAGAACCTATAGGATCTTCTTGGGTGGTAGTTGTTTGATCTTGCTAGAAAAAAACAGAAACTTTTGCGCTCACGAAAACAATTCTTATTTTTTACCAGAGCCTGATAAAATGCCAATTCTTTTTGCAGAAGATTAATATACAAATTACTCAGGTCGTCCTATTTGTTTCAGAATTGTTGAAGTTCCAGAAGTTTTCGAAATAGTCAGATTGCTACAGACTGTTCTGTTTTGACAGATTATGTTTTCTTTGCGTTGTGTGCTTATTTTAATGGCTATATGGTTTTCTTTGATGATTTTTTGCCATAGAAAAGTTGGAATACAGTATATATAATGCAAAAAAAATATGAATTGGTTTGGTACAGTACTTATAGTAGTGATTTGCTTTCTTTTACTAACGGATCTCACGAAGGTTTTGTTGAGTTTTGTGTGATTGAAGTTTTCAAGTTTTGGGTTATCTTACGATGGATGAAGGAATAAGGAGTAGAACAGCCTAAGCTTGGAGATGCCCCAGCATCCCAAGCTATTATCCAAAAATGAGCAACCAACTAAGCTTGGGGATGCCCCTGAGTGGCATCCCCTCTTTCTTCTAACGACCATCGGTATTTTACTCGAAGCTATATTTTTATTCGTCACATACTATGTGTTTTGCTTGGAGCGTCTTGTATGATATGAGTCTTTGATTGTTTTATTTTGTGTTCTAATTCTTGATTCCTTGCTGGACACACCTATTTGAGAGAGCCAAAATTATGTCATGACTTGTTAGAATTGCTCTCTATGCTTCACTTAAATTTTTATGAGCTATGGACTTGCTCTAGTGCTCCACTTATATCTTTTTGAGCATGGTGTGCTTTAGTATTTTTGAAGAAATGCTCTCTTGCTCACTTATATTTATTTGAGAGTTAGTAATTTTCAAGAAATTCTCTCTTGCTTCACTTAAATTAATTTGAGAGAAAGAAAAATTATGCTCATGATCTTCACTTATATTTGTTGGAGCTTGTCAAAAGCAACATATAAAAATTAGTCCCAAAGTGATAGATATCCAAGAAGGATATAATAAAAAAATTCATGAAGATCATTGGACAAAATAAACTTGATTCTTAGTAATAGTTTTGAGATATGATGATGTGATATGTGAGTTATGTTGATGAGTAATTATGCTTTAGTAAGAATATTCGTGTTAAGGTTTGTGTTTTCCTATACAAGCATGAAAGTCAATAGTCATGCAATGAAATTATATCCTACTTGTGGTGCATTATTCGGTGTTAATTATAATTAATGCTTGCTTATGAGATTATCCGTTTCTTGGTTGGTCGCTTCTCAATCTTTTGCTAGCCTTCATTTTGCACAAAGTATGATCTCTACTTGTGCATCCAAAATCCTTTAAACCAGTTTTGCCACATGAGTCCACTATATCTACCTATATGCGGTGTTCTTTTGCCGTTCTAAGAAAATTTGCATGTGCCATCTCTAATTTTCAAAATAAACTTCTCTTTTGTGTGTTCGTTTCGCTCACGGAGCGGTGAGGGGTGGCTAATATTTTCCATGCTAGATGTGTTATTGTCACGATGAGTGTTTATTCACTTGTCATTGCACGAGAGTAAGGCAAAGGTATTAGGGATGCCTAGTCCCAAAATGAAAAATTAATTTACTTTATGTTGTCAAATAATAAATTCCTTGGAAAGTGTTGGTATGGAAGGCACCCGTGGATACAGTTAACCATGGAAAGTGAAAGTATGGTGGAAAAAGGAATAAACTTTATTTTCTGTTTGGGAACCTCTTATGATATATCTAGCATGGAAAGTGTTGGGAACTCTAAGTCGTTTTTGTTGATGGGATGGATACACCTGCTAAAATGTTTTTATCTCTAAGTTTTTCACTTTGAGCTCTGGCACCTCTACAAATCCCTACTTCCCTCTACGAAGGGCCTTTCTTTTACTTTATGCAATTTTTATTTATTAATTTGAGTCTCCATCTTCTCTTATAAAAGCACCAACTAGGAGGCAATATGATCATACTTTAGTATTGGGTGTAACTAATATGCGAGTGTGTTTCATGAATGGATCAATGGTTGAGTATGATGGGCTAGGGATAACATATTTTAGCGTTGATATTTTGAAAGACATGGTTGCTTGTTGATATGCTTGAGTATTTAAACTATCATGTCAAAAGTAGAATATTGCTTTGAACAATATAAAACTCCAAATGTCCATGCTATAAAGAAAGAATGTGATATGACATGTTAGGCAGCATTCCACATCAAAAATCTGTTTTTCACTTACCTACTCGAGGACGAGTATGAGTTAAGCTTGGGGATGCTGATATGTCTCCAACGTATCTATAATTTTTGAATATTCCATGATGTTATATTATCAATCTTGGATGTTTTATAATCATTTTATAGTCATTTTATATCTTTTTTGGTACTAACCTATTGACATAGTGCCAAGTGCCAGTTGCTGTTTTCTGCATGTTTTTTACATTGCAGGAAATCAATATCAAACGGAGTCCAAACGCAACGAAACTTTACGGAGATTTTTTTGGACCAGAAGGAACATAATGGGCCCTGGCTACGCCTGGGGGGTGCTCCGAGGAGAGCACAACCCACCAAGGCGCACCAGGAGGCCCAGGTGCGCCCTGGTGGGTTGTGCCCACCTCGGGTGCCCCTGATACGTCTCCAACGTATCTATAATTTATGAAGTATTCATGCTATTATATTATCAACCTTGGATGTTTTGTATGCATTTATATGCTATTTTATATGGTTTTTGGGACTAACCTATTAACCTAGAGCCCAGTGCCAGTTTCTGTTTCTCCTTGTTTTAAAGTATCGCAGAAAAGGAAAACCAAACGGAGTCCAATTGACCTGAAACTTGACGGAGCGTATTTTTGGACTAGAAGAAGGCCAAGGAGTCAAAGAGTTGGGCCAGAAGAGTCTCGGGCTGCCCACGAGGGTGGGGGCGCGCCCACCCCCCTGGGCGCGCCTCCCTGCCTCGTGGACAGCCCGGAGACCCCCTTGACTTGTTCTCAACGCCAACACCTCTCATATATACCCAAACTTCCAGAATGAAACCTAGATCAGAAGTTCCGCCGCCGCAAGCCTCTGTAGCCACGAGAAATCAATCTAGGCCCTCTCCGGCACCCTGCCGGAGGGGGCCATCATCGCCGGTGGCCATGGAGGAGTATCCCGGAGAGGCCATCATCGCCATGAAGGCCAAGGACCAGAGGGAGAACCTTTCCCCATCCAGGGGGAGGCCATGGAGGAGGAAGCACAAGGGGGAGATCCGCTCCTCCTCTCTCTTGGTGGCACCAGAGTGCCATCGAGAGGGGAATCATCGCCGCGGTGATCGTCTTCATCAACATCACCACCATCATCACTATCCTCATCCCTTTTGTGCGGTCCACTCTCCCGCACCCCCCTTTAATCCCTACTTGAACATGGTGCTTTATGCCACATATTATGATCCAATGATGTGTTGCCATCCTATGATGTTTTGAGTAGTTATCCTTTGTCTTTGGGTTGATTGATGATCTAGATTGGTACGAGTTGTATGTTTTATTTTGGTGCTGTCCTATGGTGCCCTCCGTGTCACGCAAGCGTGAGGGATTCCCGCTGTAGGGTGTTGCAATACGTTCATGATTCGCTTATAGTGGGTTGGTGAGTGACTGAAACACAAACCCGAGTAAGGGGGTTGTTGCGTATGGGAATAAAGAGGACTTGATGCTTTAATGCTATGGTTGGGTTTTACCTTAATGATCTTTAGTAGTTGCGGATGCTTGCTAGAGTTTCAATCATAAGTGCATATGATCCAAGTAGAGAAAGTGTGTTAGCTTATGCCTCTCCCTCATATGAAATTGCAATGACGACTAGCGGTCTTGTTAACAATTGACTAGGACAATTCCGCACACCGATCCACCATTATTCCACACTCGCTATTTATAATATTTAGTTTTATATTCTAACTTTATGATAACAGCACCTACTTTTATATTTTAGCTCTCCGATATCATACAAAGTTATCCTCTTCATACCCACAACGTAGTTTTATTTCTCGGTGCTAGTTGAAAGCAAACGTTTGGTGTACGTAGAGTCGTATCAGTGGCAGATAGGGCTTGAGATAATATTGATCTTACCTTTAGCTCCTTGTGGGTTCGACACTCCAAACTTATCACTTCCACCTTTGGAAATTGCTACGATGATTCCCTGCACTTGGGGATTATCAAGCTCTTTTCTGGCGCCGTTGCCGGGGAACAATAGCGTGGGGTTGATATTCTCGTGTGTGCTTGTTTGCTTTCTTCACTAAGTAGATTTTGTTTTTCCTTCTTGTTTCCGTTTAGTTGTGGGTGAAACATAAAAAAAATTAAAAGAATGAAAATAAAAAAAAATTATTACTTGCTTCTCATGCCTAAAAAGTTTTTCAAAAAGAGAAGTGATTGGAAAGTTATGCATTGAAGAAGTGAGGGTCGACCTTGAGCACTTGTGTTCATGCTCACGGAAACAATGTAGAATTTTTCATGGAAGTTTCTCTGCAAATAATTATCCCCTTGTATATATCCATTGTATTATAAAAATAATGTGCCAAGCTTTGGTTTTAGGATGATTAGATTGCTTGTTTACTACGTGCAGAACAAAAACAGAAACTTTGGCTGTAGTGCATGAATTTACATTTTTTTACTGGAAGGTCAAATGGGTCTGAAACTTTTTGCACATTACTTCTGTACAAAATTTTCAAATTGTCAAATTTATTTCATTATTTTAGGAGTTACAGAAGTTTACTAAACTTCCAGATTACTACAGACTGTCCTGTTTAAGACAGATTCTGTTTTTGATGCATTGCTTGCTTGTTTTGATGAAACTATCGATTTCTATCAGTGGATTAAGCCATAGAAAACTTATATTACAGTAGCTATAATGCAAAAACAAAATATGAATTTGTTTGCAACAGTACTTATAGTAGTGATTTGCTTTGTTATACTAACGGATCTCACAAAGTTTTTGTTAAAAGTTTTGTGTGGATGAAGTGTTCGAAGATCGAGGAGCTATCAATATGAGAAGAATAAAGAGAGGAAAGAGTTCAAGCTTGGGTATGCCCAAGGCACCCAAGTAAAAATTTTAAAGGATACTCAAGCATCTAAGCTTGGGGATGCCCCGGTTGGCATCCCATCTTTCTTCTTCAACAATTATCGGTATAACTCGGTTTTTATTTTGTTCACATGATTTGTGTCCTTTGTGTTTTCTTTAAGAACCATGCTAGTCTGAGATGTCCCTTCATCAATTTATAGAATACTTCATGTGCTTCACTTATATCTTTTAAGTATGATCTTATAGAATTTCTCTTTGTGCTTCACTTAAAACTTTTGAGTATGGTTTTATAGAATGCTTCGTGTGCTTCACTTACATATTTTGAGCTTGGATATTGGTTAGTATTTATTAATTGTAGAATGCTCCATGAACTTCACTTATATCTTTTGGAGTATGAATAATACTATCACCTAAAGCGGGTTTGGAAGAGTGTCAACTTTAGGAACTAGTGATCCCGCTATTCCGAATGAGAAGAATTTTGCTTATGTGGAGAGTAGAATATTTTCTATGCTTGTAGATCATGAAAAGAATGCTTTATGTGATGGTTATATTGTTGAATTAATTCATGATGCTACTGAAAATTATTATGAGGGAGGAATATATGCTTGTAGGAGTCGCAATAATATCAAGTTTCCTCTCTATGTGCTTAAGGTTTTGAAGTTATACTTGTTTTGCCTTCCTATGCTAGTTGATTCTTGCTCCTATAAATTATGTGCTCAAAAAATCCCTAGGCATAGTAAGTGGGTTAGATTTAAATGTGCTAGTCATATTCTTCATGATGCTCTCTTTATGTTTCAATTCTTTTCTTTTATGTGAGCATCATTGAAATCATCATGCCTAGCTAAAAGGCATTAAAGTAAAGCGCTCGTTGGGAGACAACCCAATATTTACCCTTACTGTTTTTGTGTGTTTACATGATTAAGCTACTATATTAATCATGTTTTATAGCTTTTTCAATAAAGTGCCAAGTAAGACCTTTGGGAAGACTTGGGTGAAAGTTAATGTGATCTTGCTGTAAAAAACAGAAACTTTGCGCTCACGGGATTAGCTACCATTTTTTACACAAGAGTGATTTTGAGTTGATTATTTTTTAAGAAGATTAATAGACAAATTCCTCACGTACACCAATTTATTTCATAATTTTTGGAGTAGCAGAAGTATGGTTTATGTTCAGATCATTACAGACTGTTCTGTTTCTGACAGATTCTGTTTTCATTGCATAGTTTGCTTGTTTTCTAGTTTCTATGACTTATATTTCTAAATATAAATTGTATAAATGATATGGTACAGTAGAAATTGTGTGGGAACAATTATGAACCTTGTCTTAGACAGTACCAAAGTGAATGGTTTACTCTTTATCATACTAACCTATCTCACGAAGTTTTGTTAAGTTTTGTGTGATTGAAGTTTTCAAGCTTTGGGCGAGATATCGATATGAGGAGAATAAGGAGTGGAAAGACTCTAAGATGGGGGATTCTCAAGGCACCCCAAGGTAATATTCAAGGAAGACTCAAGCGTCTAAGCTTGGGGATGCCCCGGAAGGCATCCCCTCTTTCGTCTTCAAAGCTATCGGTATACCTTACTCGGAGCTATATTTTTACTCATCACATGATATGTGTTTTGCTTGGAGCGTGTTTTCAATTTTACTTGCTGTTTGAATAAAATCATTGGATCTGAATTATTGAATGAAAAAGAATCCTCCCATGGCTGGTTAATTATTTGACTACTCAGTGATCTTCACTTGTATCTTTTTGGAGTAGTTTGTCAATAACTCACGTGCTTCACGTATATCCTATGAGTAAAAGGTTGAATGAATTGAATGTCGTAAATCTGAATTTATATATGTTTCATATGCTTATAACATGGGGAGTAATGACTTCACACATAATAAGTATAGGCAGTAAACTTATTGAAAGTTAGCAAACGTAGAATTGGTCACTTGAACAATTCATGAAAGAATATTGAAGGAAGAGATATTTCACATAGAAATATACTATCTTGGACATCTTTTGTAATTGTGAGCACTCATTAAAATATGTCATGCTAAAAGGTTGATGTTGGACAAGGAAGACAACGTAATGGGTTATGCTTTCTTATATCCGAAATAAAGTACATTCTCTTGGATCATCCAACATGCTGAGCTTTCCTTTCCCCCTTATGCTAGCCAAATTCTTAGCACCAAGTAGACATACTACTTGTGCTTCCAAATATCCCTTAAACTAGTTTTTCCATGAGAGTCCACCATACCTACCTATGGATTGAGTAAGATCCTTCAAGTAAGTTGTCATCGGTGCATGCAATAAAAATTTCTCTCTAAATATGTATGATCTATTAGTGTGAAGAAAATAAGCTTTATACAAACTTGTGATAGGGAAGTAATAAAAGCGACGGACCGCATAATAAAGGTCTCTATCACAAGAGGCAATATAAAGTGACGTTCTTTTGCATTAAGATTTTGTGCATCCAACCATAAAAGCGCATGACAACCTTTGCTTCCCTCTGCGAAGGGCCTATATTTTACTTTCATATTCTACCTTATGCAAGAGTCATGGTGATCTTCACCTTTCCTTTTTACATTTTATCCTTTGGCAAGCACATTGTGTTGGAAAGATCCTGATATATATATCCAATTGGATGTAAGTTATCATGAACTATTATTGTTGACATTACCCTTGAGGTAAAAGGTTGGGAGGCGAATCTATAAGCCCCTATCTTTCTCTGTGTCCGATTAAAACTTTGAACCCATAAATATCACGTGAGTGTTAGCAATTGTGAAAGATTAAATGATAGTTGAGTATGTGGAGTTTGCTGAATCAAAGCTCTGACATAGACTCTTCCTGAAAATAAGATGAATTGCAATTGTTTGATGACTAAGAGCACTGTTTGTTAGTTTTGAAGAAAGTTTATGATCTATACTTTAACATGTGAATAGCTTGTTACTTGATCATGAAAAGTTTTATATGATGAGCTACTGTTATGACATATATTGATTATAGAAAAAGTGAGTGAAATTATCATTGATCAAACTTGTGCACTTGCTAGCATTCACACTTCATAAATTATTTCTTTTATCATTTACCTACTCGAGGACGAGCGGGAATTAAGCTTGGGGATGCCGATACGTCTCCAACGTATCTATAATTTATGAAGTATTCATGCTATTATATTATCAACCTTGGATGTTTTATATGCTATTTTATATGGTTTTTGGGACTAACCTATTAACCTAGAGCCCAGTGCCAGTTTATGTTTTCTCCTTGTTTTAGAGTATCGCAGAAAAGGGAAACCAAACGGAGTCCAATTGACCTGAAACTTGACGGAGCTTATTTTTGGACCAGAAGAAGGCCAAGGAGTCAAAGAGTTGGGCCAGAAGAGTCTCGGCTGCCCACGAGGGTGGGGGGCGCGCCCACCCCCCTGAGCGCGCCTCCCTGCCTCGTGGACAGCCCAGAGACCCCCCCTGACTTGTTCTCGACGCCAACACCTCTCATATATACCCCAACTTCCAGAAAGAAACCTAGATCGGAAGTTCCGCCGCCGCAAGCCTCTGTAGCCACGAGAAATCAATCTAGGCCCTCTCCGACACCCTGCCGGAGGGGGCCATCATCACCGGTGGCCATGGAGGAGTATCCCGGAGAGGCCATCATCGCCATGAAGGCCAAGGACCAGAGGGAGAACCTTTCCCCATCCAGGGGGGAGGCCATGGAGGAGGAAGCACAAGGGGGTGATCCTCTCCTCCTCTCTCTTGGTGGCACCGGAGTGCCATTGAGAGGGGAATCATCGCCGCGGTGATCGTCTTCATCAACATCACCACCATCATCACCATCCTCATCCCTTTTACGCGGTCCACTCTCCCGCACCCCGCTGTAATCCCTACTTGAACATGGTGCTTTATGCCACATATTATGATCCAATGATGTGTTGCCATCCTATGATGTTTTGAGTAGTTATCCTTTGTCTTTGGGTTGATTGATGATCTAGATTGGTACGAGTTGTATGTTTTATTTTGGTGCTGTCCTATGGTGCCCTCCATGTCGCGCAAGCGTGAGGGATTCCCGCTGTAGGGTGTTGCAATACGTTCATGATTCGCTTATAGTGGGTTGGTGAGTGACTGAAACACAAACCTGAGTAAGGGGGTTGTTGCGTATGGGAATAAAGAGGACTTGATGCTTTAATGCTATGGTTGGGTTTTACCTTAATGATCTTTAGTAGTTGCGGATGCTTGCTAGAGTTCTAATCATAAGTGCATATGATCCAAGTAGAGAAATTATTATAGCTTATGCCTCTCCCTCATATGAAATTGCAATGACGACTACCGGTCTTGTTAACAATTGCCTAGGGCAATTCTGCACACCGATCCACCATTATTCCACACTTGCTATTTATAATATTTAGTAATGTATTCTAACTTTATGATAACAACACCTACTTTTATATTTTAGCTCTCCGATATCATACAAAGTTATCCTCTTCATACCCACAACGTAGTTTTATTTCTCGTTGCTAGTTGAAAGCAAACGTTTGGTGTACATAGAGTCATATTAGTGGCAGATAGGGCTTGAGAGAATATTGATCTTACCTTTAGCTCCTTGTAGGTTCGACACTCCAAACTTATCACTTCCACCTTTGGAAATTGCTACGATGATTCCCTGCACTTGGGGATTATCAGCCCTCGGACCGCCTCTTTGCTCTATAAATACCACAATATTCCCAAAACCCTAGGGGAGTCGACGAAATATTGATCCAGCCGCCGCAGAGTCCAGAACCACCAGATCCAATCTAGACACCATCTCGGATGGGGTTCACCACCTCCATTGGTGCCTCTCCGATGATGCGTGAGTAGTTCTTTGTAGACCTTCGGGTCCGTAGTTAGTAGCTAGATGGCTTTCTCTCTCTCGTTGAATTCTCAATACAATGGTCTCTTGGAGATCAATATGATGTAACTCTTTTGCGGTGTGTTTGTTGGGATCGATGAACTTTGAGTTTGTGATCAGATCTATCTTTTTATATCCATGAAAGTTATTTGAGTTTCTTTGATCTCTTACATGCATGATTTCTTATAGCCTCATATTTCTTCTCCGATATTTGGGTTTTGTTTGGCCAACTTGATCTATTTATCTTGCAATGGGAAGAGGTGCTTTGTAGTGGGTTCGATCTTAAGGTGCTTGATCCCAGTGACAGAAGGGGAACCGACACGTATGTACCGTTGCTACTAAGGATAAACGATGGGGTCTATCTCTACATAGATAGATCTTGTCTACATCATGTCATCGTTCTTATTACATTACTCCATTTCTCCATGAACTTAATACACTAGATGCATGCTGGATAGCGGTCGATGTGTGGAGTAATTGTAGTAGATGCAGGCAGGAGTCGGTCTACTAATCTTGGATGTGATGCCTATATAATGATCATTGCCTGGATATCATCATGATTATTTGAAGTTCTATCAATTTCCCAACAGTAATCTGTTCACCCACCATTTGCTATTTTTCTCGAGAGAAGCCACTAGTGAAACCTACGGCCCCCGGGTCTCTTTCCCATATATTTGCCTTTGCGATCTACTTTTCCGTTGCATTTATTTTCACATCTATTAAACCAAAAATACCTTGCTGCAATTTATTCTTATTTATTTTATTTGGCGTTCGATCTATCAATCTACTACAATTTTATCTCACGTCCATTTGCCCATCCGGGACGCCGCTACCCGAAAGGGATTGACAACCCCTTTTACACGTCGGGTTGCGAGGATTTGTTATCTGTGTGCAGGGGCTGTTTACGTTGTGTTGCTTGGTTCTCCTACTGGTTCGATAACTTTGGTTTCATATCTGAGGGAAATACCTACCGCTGCTGTGCTGCATCATCCCTTCCTCTTTGGGGAAATACCGACGTAGCTTCAAGCAACATCAATGCCCAAGGCACCCCAAGGTAATATTCAAGGATAACCAAGAGCCTAAGCTTGGGGATGCCCCGGAAGGCATCCCCTCTTTCGTCTTCGTCTATCGGTAACTTTACTTAAGGCTATATTTTTATTCACCACATGATATGTGTTTTGCTTGGAGCGTCTTGTATGATTTGAGTCTTTGCTTTTTAGTTTGCCACAATCATCCTTACTGTACACACCTTTTGAGAGAGACACGCATGAATCGTGATTTATTAGAATACTCCATGTGCTTCACACTTATATCTTTTGAGCTAGGCAATATCGCTCTAGTGTTTCACTTATATCTTGTTAGAGCACGGCGGTGGTTTTATTTTATAGAAATTTATGAAGTCTCGTGCTTGACTTATATTATTTGAGAGTCTATAAACATCATGGTAATTTTCTTTGGTTATAAATTTAGTCCTAATATGATAGGCATCCAAGAGGGATGTAATAAAAACTTTCATATAAAGTGCATTGAATACTATGAGAAGTTTGATTCCTTATGATTGTTTTGAGATATCAAGATGGTGATATTAAATTCATGCTAGTAAGTAATTTTTAATTTGAGAAATACTTGTGTTAAAGTTTGTGATTCCCGTAGCATGCATGCATGGTGAACCGTTATGTGATGAAGTCGGAGCATGATTTATTTATTGATTGTCTTCCTTATGAGTGGCGGTCAGGGACGAGCGATGGTCTTTTCCTACCAATCTATCCCCCCAGGAGCATGCACGTAGTACTTCGTTTCGATAACTAATAGATTTTTGCAATAAGTATATGAGTTCTTTATGACTAATGTTGAGTCCATAGATTATACACACTCTCACCCTTCCACCTTTGCTAGCCTCTCTAGTGCGGTGCAACTTTCGCCGGTACCGTAAACTGATACGTCTCCAACGTATCTATAATTTTTGATTGTTCCATGCTATATTATATTCTGTTTTGGATGTTTAATGGGCTTTATTATACACTTTTATATTATTTTTGGGACTAACCTATTAACCGGAGGCCCAGCCCAAGTTGCTGTTTTTTTTGCCTATTTCAGTGTTTCGAAGGAAAAGAATATCAAACGGAGTCCAAACGGAATGAAACCTTCGGGAACGTGATTTTCGGAATAAACATGATCCAGAGGACTTGGAGTCTACGTAAAGCAATCAACGAGGAAGGCACGAGGTAGGGGGCGCGCCCACCTCCCCCAGGCGCGCCCTCCACCCTCGTGGGGCCCTCGTTGCTCCACCGACGTACTTCTTCCTCCTATATATACCCATGTACCATGGAAACATCAGATACGGAGCAAAAACCCTATTTCCACCGCCGCAACCTTCTGTACCCGTGAGATCCCATCTAGGGGCCTTTTCCGGCGCTCCGCCGGAGGGGGCATTGCTCACGGAGGGCTTCTACATCAACACCATAGCCTCTCCGATGATGTGTGATAGTTTACCTCAGACCTTCAGGTCCATAGTTATTAGCTAGATGGCTTCTTCTCTCTCTTTGGATCTCAATACAAGGTTCTCCCCGATCTTCTTGGAGATCTATCCGATGTAGTATTCTTTTGCGGTGTGTTTGTCGAGATCCGATGAATTGTGGGTTTATGATCAAGATTATCTATGAACAATATTTGAATCTCCTCTGAATTCTTTTATGTATGATTGGTTATCTTTGCAAGTCTCTACGAATTATCAGTTTGGTTTGGCCTACTAGATTGATCTTTCTTGCAATGGGAGAAGTGCTTAGCTTTGGGTTCAATCTTGTGGTGTCCTTTCCCAGTGACAGCAGGGGCAGCAAGGCACGTATTGTATTGTTGCCATCGAGGATAAAATGATGGGGTTTATATCACATTGCATGAGTTTTTCCCTCTACATCATGTCATCTTACTTAAAGCATTACTCTGTTCTTATGAACTTAATACTCTAGATGCATGCTGGATAGCGGTCGATGTGTGGAGTAATAGTAGTAGATGCAGAATCATTTCGGTCTACTTGTCACGGACGTGATGCCTATATACATGATCATACCTAGGTATTCTCATAGCTATGCTCAATTCTATCAATTGCTCGACAGTAATTTGTTTACCCACCGTAATACTTATGCTCTTGAGAGAAGCCACTAGTGAAACCTATGGCCCCCAGGTCTATTTTCCATCATATTAATCTTCCAACACTTAGCTATTTTATTGCCGTTTATTTTACTTTGCATCTTTATTTCTCTTTATCATAAAAATACCAAAAATATTATCTTATCATATATATCAGATCTCACTCTCGTAAGTGACCGTGAAGGGATTGACAACCCCTTTATCGCGTTGGTTGCAAGGTTCTTATTTGTTTGTGTAGGTGCGTGGGACTCGAGCGTGATCTCCTACTGGATTGATACCTTGGTTCTCAAAAACTGAGGGAAATACTTACGTTACTTTACTGCATCACCCTTTCCTCTTCAAAGGAAAACCAACGCAGTGCTCAAGAGGTAGCAAGAAGGTTTTTTGGCGCCGTTACCGGGGAGATTCGCGCCAAGTCAAGTTAAGATTTGACTCCCAACAACAAGCCATTTTTGGTGCTGTTGCCGAGTCTACGCACAAGTCAAGACATACCAAGTACCCATCACAAACTCTTACCCCTCGCATTACATTATTTGCCATTTGCCTCTCGTTTTCCTCTCCCCCACTTCACCCTTGTCGTTTTATTCGCCCTCTCTTTTCCGTTCGCCTCTTTTTCGCTTGCTTCTTGTTTTCTTGTGTGTTGGATTGCTTGCTTGTCACGATGGCTCAAGATAATACTAAATTGTGTGACTTTACCAATACCAACAACAATGATTTTCTTAGCACTCCGATTGCTCCTCTTACCGAAGCTGAATCTTGTGAAATTAATGCTGCTTTGTTGAATCTTGTCATGAAAGATCAATTCGCCGGCCTTCCTAGTGAAGATGCCGCTGCCCATCTAAATAGCTTTGTTGATTTGTGTGATATGCAAAAGAAGAAAGATGTGGACAATGATATTGTTAAATTGAAGCTATTTCCTTTTTCGCTTAGAGATCGTGCTAAAGCTTGGTTTTCGTCTTTGCCTAAAAATAGTGTTGATTCTTGGAATAAGTGCAAAGATGCTTTTATCTCTAAGTATTTTCCTCCCGCTAAAATCATCTCTCTTAGAAATGATATCATGAATTTTAAGCAACTTGATCTTGAACATGTTGCACAAGCTTGGGAGAGGATGAAATTAATGATACGTAATTGCCCTACACATGGTTTGAATCTTTGGATGATTATACAAAAAATTTATGCCGGATTGAATTTTGCTTCTAGAAATCTTTTAGATTCGGCCGCGGGAGGCACTTTTATGGAAATCACTTTAGGAGAAGCTACTAAACTCCTAGATAATATTATGGTTAATTATTCTCAATGGCACACCAAAAAATCTACTAGTAAAAAGGTGCATGTGATAGAAGAAATTAATGTTTTGAGTGGAAAGATGGATGAACTTATGAAATTATTTGCTACTAAAAGTGTTTCTTCTGATCCTAATGATGTGCCTCTGTCTACCTTGATTGAGAATAATAATGAATCTATGGATGTGAATTTTGTTGGTAGGAATAATTTTGGTAACAACGCGTATAGAGGAAACTTTAATCCTAGGCCGTTCCCTAGTAATTCCTCTAATAATTATGGTAATTCCTACAACAATTATTATGGAAATTTTAATAAGATGCCCTCTGAATTCGAAACTAGTGTTAAGGAGTTTATGAATTCACAAAAGAATTTCAATGCTTTGCTTGAAGAAAAATTGCTTAAGGCTGATGAATTGGCTAGGAACATTGATAGAATTTCTCTTGATGTTGATTCTTTGAAACTTAGATCTATTCCACATAATCATGATATCAATGAGTCTCTCAAAGCCATGAGAATTTCCATTGATGAGTGCAAATAAAGAACCGCAAGGATGCGTGCTAAGAAAGATTGCTTTGTGAAAGCGTGTTCTTCTAGTTTCTATGAAAATAAAGATGAAGATTTGAAAGTTATTGATGTGTCTCCTATTAAATCTTTGTTTTGCAATATGAATCTTGATAATGATGGGACTGGAGATGAGTCACCTTTACCTAGAAGGCGTCCCAAAAATTCGGAGTTTTTAGATCTTGATGCAAAAATTGGTAAAAGTGGGATTGAAGAGATCAAAACTTTAGATATTAATGAACCCACTATTTTGGATTTAAAGGAATTTAATTATGATAATTGCTCTTTGATAGATTGTATTTCCTTGTTGCAATCCGTGCTAAATTCTCCTCACGCTTATAGCCAAAATAAAGCTTTTACTAAACATATCGTTGATGCTTTGATGCAATCTTATGAAGAAAAACTTGAGTTGGAAGTTTCTATCCCTAGAAAACTTTATGATGAGTGGGAACCTACTATTAAAATTAAAATTAAAGATCATGAATTCTATGCTTTGTGTGATTTGGGTGCTAGTGTTTCCACGATTCCAAAAACTTTGTGTGATTTGTTAGGTTTCCGCGAATTTGATGATTGCTCTTTAAACTTGCACCTTGCGGATTCTACTATTAAGAAACCTATGGGAAGAATTAATGATGTTCTTATTGTTGTAAATAGGAACTATGTGCCCGTAGATTTTATTGTTCTTGATATAGATTGCAATCCTTCATGTCCTATTATTCTTGGTAGACCTTTCCTTAGAACGATTGGTGCAATTATTGATATGAAGGAAGGGAATATTAGATTCCAATTTCCATTAAGGAAAGGTATGGAACACTTTCCTAGAAAGAAAATAAAATTACCATATGAATCTATTATGAGAGCTACTTATGGATTGCCTACCAAAGATGGCAATACCTAGATCTATCCTTGCGTTTATGCCTATCTAGGGGCGTTAAACGATAGCGCTTGTAGGGAGGCAACCCAATTTTATTTTAGTTTTTTGCTTATTGCTTCTGTTTAGGAATAAATATTTGATCTAGCCTCTGGTTAGGTTTTTATGTTTTAATTAGTGTTTGTGCCAAGTTAAACCTATAGGATCTTCTTGGATGATAGTTATTTGATCTTGCTGAAAATTCCAGAAACTTGCTGTTCACGAAAACAATTGTTTAAAATCACCAGAACGTGATAAAATATTTATTACAATTGCAGTAGATCAATAAAAAAAAATCTAGGTCGTCCTATTTTGGTAGAATTTTTTGAGTTCCTGAAGTTTGCGTTAGTTACAGATTACGACTGTTCTGTTTTTGACAGGTTCTGTTTTTCGTGTGTTGTTTGCTTATTTTGACAAATCTATGGCTAGTAAAAGAGTTTATAAACCATAGAGAAGTTGGAATACAGTAGGTTTAACACCAATATAAATAAAGAATGAGTTCAATACAGTACCTTGAAGTGGTGTTTTGTTTTCTTTCGCTAATGGAGCTCACGAGATTTTCTGTTGAGTTTTGTGTTGTGAAGTTTTCAAGTTTTGGGTAAAGATATGATGGATTATGGAACAAGGAGTGGCAAGAGCATAAGCTTGGGGATGCCCATGGCACCCCAAGGTAATCTAAGTACACCAAAAAGCCAAAGCTTGGGGATGCCCCGGAAGGCATCCCCTCTTTCGTCTTTGTCCATCGGTAACTTTACTTGGAGCTATATTTTTATTCACCACATGGTATGTGTTTTGCTTGGAGCGTCTTGTATGATTTGAGTCTTTGCTTTTTAGTTTACCACAATCATCCTTGCTGTACACACCTTTTGAGAGACACACACATGATTCGAAATTTATTAGAACACTCTATGTGCTTCACTTATATCTTTTGAGCTATATAGTTTTTGCTCTAGTGCTTCACTTGTATATTTTAGAGCACGGTGGTGGATTTGTTTTATAGAAACTATTGTTCTCTCGTGCTTCACTTATATTATTTTGAGAGTCCTACAAAAAAGCATGGTAATTTGCTTTAATCATAAAAATTAGTCCTAATATGATAGGCATCCCAGATTAGTAATTTTTTTTCTTATGAGTGTGCTGAATACTATGAGAAGTTTGATGCTTGATAATTGTTTTGAGATATGACGATGGTGATATTAGAGTCATGCTAGTTGAGTAGTTGTGAATTTGAGGAATACTTGTGTTAAAGTTTGTGATTCCCGTAGCATGCACGTATGGTGAACCGTTATGTGATGAAGTCGGAGTATGATTTATTTCTTGATTTTCTTCCTTATGAGTGGCGGTCGGGGACGAGCGATGGTCTTTTCCTACCAATCTATCCCCCTAGGAGCATGCGCTTAATACTTTGCTTTGATAACTTGTAGATTTTTGCAACAAGTATATGAGTTCTTTATGACTAATGTTGAGTCCATGGATTATACGCACTCTCATCCTTCCACCATTGCTAGCCTCTCTAATACCACACACCTTTTCGCCGGTATCATAAACCCACCATATACCTTTCACAAAACAGCCACCATACCTACCTATCATGGCATTTCCGTAGCCATTCCGAGATATATTGCCATGCAACTTACCACCGTTCCGTTTACTATGACACGCGCCATCATTGTCATATTGCTTTGCATGATCATGTAGTTGACATCGTATTTGTGGCAAAGCCACCTTTCATAATTCTTTCATACATGTCACTCTTGATTCATTGCATATCCCGGTACACCGCCGGAGGCATTCACATAGAGTCATATTTTGTTCTAAGTATTGAGTTGTAATTCTTGAGTTGTAAGTAAATAAAAGTGTGATGATCATCATTATTAGAGCATTGTCCCAAGTGAGGAAAGGATGATGGAGACTATGATTCCCCCACAAGTCGGGATGAGACTCCGGACGAAAAAAAGAGGCCATAAAAAAGAAGAGAATAGGCCCAAATAAATAAATAAATGAGAGAAAAAGAGAGAAGGGACAATGCTACTATCCCTTTTCCACACTTGTGCTTCAAAGTAGCACCATGATCTTCATGATAGAGAGTCTCCTATGATATCACTTTCATATACTAGTGGGAATTCTTCATTATAGAACTTGGCTTGTATATTCCAATGATGGGCTTCCTCAAAATGCCCTAGGTCTTCATGAGCAAGCGAGTTGGATGCACGCCCACTTAGTTTCTTTTGTTGAGCTTTCATATACTTATAGCTCTAGTGCATCCGTTGCATGGAAATCCCTACTCACTCACATTGATATCTATTAATGGGCATCTCCATAGCCCTTTGATACGCCTAGTTGATGTGAGACCATCTTCTCCTTTTTTGTCTTCTCCACAACCACCATTCTATTCCACATATAGTGCTATATCCATGGCTCACGCTCATGTATTGCGTGAAGATTGAAAAATTTTGAGAACACCAAAAGTATGAAACAATTGCTTGGCTTGTCATCGGGGTTGTGCATGATCTAAATATTTTGTGTGGTGAAGATAGAGCATAGCCAGACTATATGATTTTGTAGGGATAGCTTTCTTTGGCCATGTTATTTTGAGAAGACATAATTGCTTAGTTAGTATGCTTGAAGTATTATTATTTATTAAACTTTTGTCTTGAATATTTCGGATCTGAATATTCATACCACAAATAAGAGAATTACATTGAAAATTATGCTAAGTAGCATTCCACATCAAAAATTCTGTTTTTATCATTTACCTACTCGAGGACGAGCAGGAATTAAGCTTGGGGATGCTTGATACGTCTCCAACGTATCTATAATTTTTGATTGTTCCATGCTATATTATATTCTGTTTTGGATGTTTAATGGGATTTATTATACACTTTTATATTATTTTTGGGACTAACCTATTAATCGGAGGCCAAGCCCAAATTGCTGTTTTTTGCCTATTTCAGTGTTTCGAAGGAAAAGAATATCAAACGGAGTCCAAACGGAACGAAACCTTCGGGAACGTGATTTTCGGAACAAACGTGATCCAGAGGACTTGGAGTCTACGTAAAGCAATCAACGAGGAAGGCACGAGGTAGGGGGGCGCGCCCACCTCCCCCAGGCGCGCCCTCCACCCTCGTGGGGCCCTTGTTGCTCCACCGACGTACTTCTTCCTCCTATATATACCCATGTACCCTGGAAACATTAGATACGGAGCAAAAACCCTATTTCCACCACCACAACCTTCTGTACCCGTGAGATCCCATCTGGGGCTTTTTCCGGCGCTCCGCCGGAGGGGGCATTGATCACGGAGGGCTTCTACATCAACACCATAGCCTCTCCGATGATGTGTGAGTAGTTTACCTTGCAATGCGAGAAGTGCTTAGCTTTGGGTTCAATCTTGTGGTGTCCTTTCCCAGTGACAGCAGGGGCAGCAAGGCACGTATTGTATTGTTGCCATCGAGGATAAAAAGATGGGGTTTATATCATATTGCATGAGTTTATTCCGCTACATCATGTCATCTTACTTAAAGCATTACTCTGTTCTTATGAACTTAATACTCTAGATGCATGCTGGATAGCGGTCGATGTGTGGAGTAATAGTAGTAGATGCAGAATCGTTTCGGTCTACTTGTCACGGACGTGATGCCTATATACATGATCATACCTAGATATTCTCATCTATGCTCAATTCTATCAATTGCTCGACAGTAATTTGTTTACCCACCGTAATACTTATGCTCTTGAGAGAAGCCACTAGTGAAACCTATGGCCCCCGGGTCTATTTTCCATCATATTAATCTTCCAACACTTAGTTATTTTTATAGCCGTTTATTTTACTTTGCATCTTTATTTCTCTTTATCATAAAAATACCAAAAATATTATCTTATCATATCTACCAGATCTCACTCTCGTAAGTGACCGTGAAGGGATTGACAACCCCTTTATCGCGTTGGTTGCGAGGTTCTTATTTGTTTGTGTAGGTGCGTGGGACTCGAGCATGATCTCCTACTGGATTGATACCTTGGTTCTCAAAAACTGACGGAAATACTTACGCTACTTTACTGCATCACCCTTTTCCTCTTCAAGGGAAAACCAATGCAGTGCTCAAGAGGTAGCATAAACCCACCATATACCTTCCTCAAAATAGCCACCATACCTACCTATTATGGCATTTCCATAGCTATTCCGAGATATATTGCCATGAACTTTCCACCGTTCCGTTTATTATGACCCACTCCATCATTGTCATATTGCTTTGCATGATCATGTAGTTGAAATCGTATTTGTGGCAAAGTCACCGTTTATAATTCCTTCAAATATGTCATTCTTGATTCATTACACATCCCCGTACACTGCCGGAGGCATTTGTTGGGGAACGTAGTAATTTCAAAAAAATTCCTACGCACACGCAAGATCATGATGATGCATAGCAACGAGAGGGGAGAGTGTTGTCCACATACCCTCGTAGACCGACAGCGGAAGCGTTATCACAACGCGGTTGATGTAGTCGTACGTCTTCACGATCCGACCGATCAAGTACCGAACGCACGGCACCTCCGAGTTCTACACACGTTCAGCTCGATGACGTCCCTCGAACTCCGATCCAGCCGAGTGTTGAGAGAGAGTTTCATCAGCACGACGGCGTGGTGACGATGATGATGTTCCACCGACGCAGGGCTTCGCCTAAGCTCCGCAACGGTATTATCGAGGTGTAATATGGTGGAGGGGGGCACCGCACACGGCTAAAATATCGTATATCAAGTGTGTCCATGGGGTGCCCCCTGCCCCCGTATATAAAGGAGCAAGGGGGAGAGGGCCGGCCAAGGGGAGGTGGCGCGCCCAAGGGGGGAGTCCTACTCCCACCGGGAGTAGGACTCCTCCTTTCCTTGTGGGAGTAGGAGAAGGGAAGGGGGAAGGAGAAAGAAGGAAGGGGGCGCCCCCCTCCCTAGTCCAATTCGGACTAGCCCATGGGGAGGGGTGCGGCCACCCTTTGGGGTCTTTCTCTCCTTTCCCGTATGGCCCATTAAGGCCCAATACGAATTCCCGTAACTCTCCGGTACTCCGAAAAATACCCGAATCACTCGGAACCTTTCCGAAGTCCGAATATAGTCGTCCAATATATAGATTTTTACGTCTCAGCCATTTCGAGACTCCTCGTCATATCCCCGATCTCATCTGGGACTCCGAACTCCTTCGGTACATCAAAACTCAATAAAACTGTCATCGTAACGTTAAGCGTGCGGACCCTACGGGTTCGAGAACTATGTAGACATGACCGAGACACCTCTCCGGTCAATAACCAATAGCGGGACCTGGATGCCCATATTGGCTCCCACATATTCTACGAAGATCTTTATCGGTCAGACCGCATAACAACATACGTTGTTCCCTTTGTCATCGGTATGTTACTTGCCCGAGATTCGATCGTCGGTATCTCGATACCTAGTTCAATCTCGTTACCGGCAAGTCTCTTTACTCATTTCGTAATACATCATCCCGCAACTAACTCATTAGTCACAATGCTTGCAAGGCTTATAGTGATGTGCATTACCGAGTGGGCCCAGAGATACCTCTCCGACAATCGGAGTGACAAATCCTAATCTCGGAATACGCCAACCCAACAAGTACCTTTGGAGACACCTGTAGAGCACCTTTATAATCACCCATTTACGTTGTGACGTTTGGTAGCACACAAAGTGTTCCTCCGGTAAACGGGAGTTGCATAATCTCATAGTCATAGGAACATGTATAAGTCATGAAGAAAGCAATAGCAACATACTAAACGATCGAGTGCTAAGCTAACGGAATGGGTCAAGTCAATCACGTCATTCTCCTAATGAGGTGATCTCGTTAATCAAATGACAACTCATGTCTATGGCTAGGAAACATAACCATCTTTGATTAACGAGCTAGTCAAGTAGAGGCATACTAGTGACACACACTGTTTGTCTATGTATTCACACATGTATTATGTTTCCGGTTAATACAATTCTAGCATGAATAATAAACATTTATCATGATATAAGGAAATATATAATACTTTATTATTGCCTCTAGGGCATATTTCCTTCAGTCTCCCACTTGCACTAGAGTCAATAATCTAGTTCACATCGCCATGTGATTTAACATTAATAATTCACATCACCATGTGATTAACACCCATAGTTCAAATCTCTATGTGACCAACACTCAAAGGGTTTACTAGAGTCAATAATCTAGTTCACATCGCTATGTGATTAACACCCAAAGAGTACTAAGGTGTGATCATGTTTTGATTGTGAGATAATTTTAGTCAACGGGTCTGTCACATTCAGATCCGTATGTATTTTGCAAATTTCTATGTCTACAATGCTCTGCACGGAGCTACTCTAGCTAATTGCTCCCACTTTCAATATGTATCTAGACCGAGACTTAGAGTCATCTAGATTTAGTGTCAAAACTTGCATCGACGTAACCCTTTACGACGAACCTTCTGTCACTTCCATAATCGAGAAACATATCCTTATTCCACTAAGGATAATTTTGACCGCTGTCCAGTGATCTACTCCTAGATCACTATTGTACTCCCTTGCCAAAATCAGTGTAGGGTATACAATAGATCTGGTACACAGCATGGCATACTTTATAGAACCTATGGCTAAGGCACAGGGAATGACTTTCATTCTCTTTCTATCTTTTGCCGTGGTCGGGCTTTGAGTCTTTACTCAATTTCACACCTTGTAACACAGGCAAGAACTCTTTCTTTGACTGTTCTATTTTGAACTACTTCAAAATCTTGTTAAGGTATGTACTCATTGAAAAACTTATCAAGCGTCTTCATCTATCTCTATAGATCTTGATGCTCAATATGTAAGCAGCTTCACCGAGGTCTTTCTTTGAAAAACTCCTTTCAAACACTCCTTTATGCTTTGCAGAATAATTCTACATTATTTCCGATCAACAATATGTCATTCACATATACTTATCAGAAATGCTGTAGTGCTCCCACTCACTTTCTTGTAAATACAGGCTTCACCGCAAGTCTGTATAACGCTATATCCTTTGATCAACTTATCAAAGTGTACATTCCAACTCCGAGATGCTTGCACCAGTCCATAGATGGATCGCTGGAGCTTGCATATTTTTTTAGCACCTTTAGGATTGACAAAACCTTCTGGTTGCATCATATACAACTCTTCTTTAATAAATCCATTAAGGAATGCAGTTTTATTTATCCATTTACCAGATTTCATAAAATGCGGCAATTGCTAACATGATTCGGACAGACTTAAGCATAGATACGAGTGAGAAATTCTCATCGTAGTCAACACCTTGAACTTTGTCAAAAACCTTTTTCCGACAATTCTAGCTTTGTAGATAGTAACACTACTATCAGCGTCCGTCTTCCTCTTGAAGATCCATTTAATCTCAATGGCTCGCCGATCATTGGGCAAGTCAATCAAAGTCCACACTTTGTTCTCATATATGGATCTTATCTCAGATTTCATGGCCTCAAGCCATTTCGCGGAATCTGGGCTCATCATCGCTTCCTCATAGTTCGTAGGTTCGTCATGGTCTAGTAACATAACCTCCAGAACAGGATTACCGTACCACTCTGGTGCGGATCTTACTCTGGTTGACCTACGAGGTTCAGTAATAACTTGATCTGAAGTTCTATGATCATCATCATTAACTTCCTCACTAATTGGTGCAGGAGTCACAGGAACAGATTTCTGTGATGAACTACTTCCCAATAAGGGAGCAGGTACAGTTACCTCATCAAGTTCTACTTTCCTCCCACTCACTTCTTTCGAGAGAAACTCCTTCTCTAGAAAGGATCCATACTAAGCAACGAATGTCTTGCCTTCGGATCTGTGATAGAAGGTGTACCCAACTATCTCCTTTGGGTATCCTATGAAGACACATTTCTCCGATTTTGGTTTGAGCTTATCAGGATGAAACTTTTTCACATAAGCATCGCAACCCCAAAATTTATGAAACGACAACTTTGGTTTCTGGCCAAACCACAGTTCATAAGGCGTCGTCTCAACGGATTTTGATGGTGCCCTATTTAACGTGAATGTAGCTGTCTCTAATGCATAACCACAAAACGATAGTGGTAAATTGGTAAGAGACATCATAGATTGCACTATATCCAATAAAGTACGGTTATGACGTTCGGACACACCATTATGATGTGGTGTTCCAGGTGGCGTGAGTAGTGAAACTATTTCACATTGTTTTAACTGAAGGCCAAACTCGTAACAAAAATACTCTTCTCCACGATCAAATCGTAGAAACTTTATTTTCTTGTTACGATGATTTTCGCTTCACTCTGAAATTATATGAACTTTTCAAATGTTTCAGACTTCTGTTTCATTAAGTAGATATACCCATATCTGCTCAAATCATCTGTGAAGGTCAGAAAATAATGATACCTGCTACGAGCCTCAATATTCATCGGACCACATACATCTGTATGTATGATTTCCAACAAATCTGTTGCTCTCTCTATAGTTTCGGAGAATGGCGTTTTAGTCATCTTGCCCATGAGGCACGGTTCGCAAGCATCAAGTGATTCATAATCAAGTGATTCCAAAATCCCACCAGTATGGAGTTTCTTCATGCGCTTTACACCAATATGACCTAAACGGCAGTGCCACAAATAAGTTGCACTATCATTATTAACTTTGCATCTTTTGGCTTCATTATTATGAATATGTGTATCACTACAATCGAGATCCAACAAACCATTTTCGTTGGTGTGTATGACCATAGAAGTTTTTTATTCATGTAAACAGAACAACAATTGTTCTCTAACTTAAATGAATAACCGTATTGCAATTAACATGATCAAATCATATTCATGCTCAACGCAAACACCAAATAACACTTATTTAGTTTCAACACTAATCCCGAAAGTATGGGAAGTGTGCGATGATGATCATATCAATCTTGGAACTACTTCCAACACACATCGTCACCTCTCCTTTTACTAGTGTCTGTTTATTCTGCAACTCCCTAATTTGAGTTACTACTCTTTAGCAACTGAACCAGTATCAAATACTGAGGGATTGCTATAAACACTAGTAAGGTACACATCAATAAAATGTATATCCAATATACCTTTGTTCACTTTGCCATCCTTCTTATCCACCAAATAGTTGGGGTAGTTCCGCTTCCAGTGACCAGTCCCTTTGCAGTAGAAGCACTTAGTCTCAGGCTTAGGACCAGACTTAGGCTTCTTCACTTGAGCAGCAACTTGCTTGCCGTTCTTCTTGAAGTTCCCCTTCTATCCCTTTGCCCTTTTCTTGAAACTAGTGGTCTTGTTAACCATCAACACTTGATGCTCTTTCTTGATTTCTACCTTCGTCGATTTCAGCATCGCGAAGAGCTCGGGTATTAATTTTGTCATCCCTTACATAATATAGTTCATCACGAAGTTCTACTAACTTTGGTGATGGTGACTAGAGAATTCTGTCAATCACTATTTTATCTGGAAGATTAACTCCACTTGATTCAAGCGATTGTAGTACCCAGACAATCTGAGCACATGCTCACTAGTTGAGCGATTCTCCTCCATCTTTTAGCTATAGAACTTGTTGGAGACTTCATAGCTCTCAACTCGGGTATTTGCTTGAAATATTAACTTCAACTCCTGGAACATCTCATATGGTCCATGACGTTCAAAACGCCTTTGAAGTCCCGATTCTAAGCCGTTAAGCATGGTGCACTAAACTATCAAGTAGTCATCATATTGAGCTAGCCAAACGTTCATAACGTCTGCATCTGCTCCTGCGATAGGTCTGTCACCTAGCGGTGCATCAAGGACATAATTTTTCTGTGCAGCAATGAGGATAATCCTCAGATCACGGATCCAATCCGCATCTTTGCTACTAACATCTTTCAACACAATTTTTTTCTCTAGGAACATATCAAAAATAAACACAGGGAAGCAACAACGCGAGCTATTGATCTATAACATAATTTGCAAAATACTATCAGGACTAAGTTCATGATAAATTTAAGTTCAATTAATCATATTACTTAAGAACTCCCACTTAGATAGATATCCCTCTAATCATCTAAGTGATTACGTGATCCAAATCAACTAAACCATGTCCGATCATCACGTGAGATGGAGTAGTTTCAGTGGTGAACATCACTATGTTGATCATATCTACTATATGATTCACGCTCGACCTTTCGGTCTCCGTGTTCCGAGGCCATATCTGCATATGCTAGGCTCGTCAAGTTTAACCTGAGTATTCCGCGTGTGCAACTGTTTTGCACCCGTTGTATTTGAACGTAGAGCCTATCACACCCGATCATCATGTGGTGTCTCAGCACGAAGAACTTTCGCAACGGTGCATACTCAGGGAGAACACTTTTATCTTGAAATTTTAGTGAGAGATCATCTTATAATGCTACCGTCAATCAAAGCAAGATAAGATGCATAAAGGATTAACATCACATGCAATCAATATAAGTGATATGATATGGCCATCATCATCTTGTGCTTGTGATCTCCATCTCTGAAGCACCGTCATGATCACCATCGTCACTGGCGCGACACCTTGATCTCCATCGTAGTATCGTTGTCGTCTTGCCAACTTTTGCTTTTACTACAATCGCTACCGCTTAGTGATAAAGTAAAACTATTACATGGCGATTGCATTTCATACAATAAAGCGACAACCATATGGCTCCTGCCAGTTGCCAATAACTCGGTTACAAAACATGATCATCTCATACAACAAATTATATCACATCACAACATGCCCTGCAAAAACAAGTTAGACGTCCTCTACTTTGTTGTTGCAAGTTTTACGTGGCTGCTACGGGCTTAGCAAGAACCGTTCTTACCTACGCATCAAAACCACAACGATAGTTTGTCAAGTTGGTGCTGTTTTAACCTTCGCAAGGACCGGGCGTAGCCACACTCGGTTCAACTAAAGTGAGAGAGACAGACACCCGCCGGTCACCTTTAAGCAACGAGTGCTCGCAACGGTGAAACCAGTCTCGCGTAAGCGTACGCGTAATGTCGGTCCAGGCCGCTTCATCTCACAATACCGCTGAACCAAAGTATGACATGCTGGTAAGCAGTATGACTTATATCGCCCACAACTCACTTGTGTTCTACTCGTGCATAGCATCAACGCATAAAACCAGGCTCGGATGCCACTGTTGGGAACGTAGTAATTTCAAAAAAATTCCTATGCACACGCAAGATCATGATGATGCATAGCAACAAGAGAGGAGAGTGTTGTCCACGTACCCTCGTAGACCGACAGCGGAAGCGTTATCACAACGCGGTTGATGTAGTCGTACGTCTTCACGATCCGACCGATCAAGTACCGAACGCACGGCACCTCCGAGTTCTACACACGTTCAGCTCGATGACGTCCCTCGAACTCCGATCCAGCCGAGTGTTGAGGGAGAGTTTCGTCAGCACGACGGCGTGGTGACGATGATGATGTTCCACCGACGCAGGGCTTCGCCTAAGCTCCGCAACGGTATTATCGAGGTGTAATATGGTGGACGGGGGCACCGCACACGGCTAAAATATCGTATATCAAGTGTGTCCATGGGGTGCCCCCTGCCCCCGTATATAAAGGAGCAAGGGGGAGAGGGCCGGCCAAGGGGAGGTGGCGCGCCCAAGGGGGGAGTCCTACTCCCACCGGGAGTAGGACTCCTCCTTTCCTTGTGGGAGTAGGAGAAGGGAAGGGGGAAGGAGGAAGAAGGAAGGGGGCGCCCCCCTCCCTAGTCCAATTCGGACTAGCCCATGGGGAGGGGTGCGGCCACCCTTTGGGGTCTTTCTCTCCTTTCCCGTATGGCCCATTAAGGCCCAATACGAATTCCCATAACTCTCCGGTACTCCGAAAAATACCCGAATCACTCGGAACCTTTCCGAAGTCCGAATATAGTCGTCCAATATATCGATTTTTACGTCTCGGCCATTTCGAGACTCCTCGTCATATCCCCGATCTCATCTGGGACTCCGAACTCCTTCGGTACATCAAAACTCAATAAAACTGTCATCGTAACGTTAAGCGTGCGGACCCTACGGGTTCGAGAACTATGTAGACATGACCGAGACACCTCTCCGGTCAATAACCAATAGCGGGACCTGGATGCCCATATTGGCTCCCACATATTCTACGAAGATCTTTATCGGTCAGACCGCATAACAACATACGTTGTTCCCTTTGTCATCGGTATGTTACTTGCCCGAGATTCGATCGTCGGTATCTCGATACCTAGTTCAATCTCGTTACCGGCAAGTCTCTTTACTCGTTCCGTAATACATCATCCCGCAACTAACTCATTAGTCACAATGCTTGCAAGGCTTATAGTGTTGTGCATTACCGAGTGGGCCCAGAGATACCTCTCCGACAATCGGAGTGACAAATCCTAGTCTCGAAATACGCCAACCCAACAAGTACCTTTGGAGACACCTGTAGAGCACCTTTATAATCACCCATTTACGTTGTGACGTTTGGTAGCACACAAAGTGTTCCTCCGGTAAACGGGAGTTGCATAATCTCATAGTCATAGGAACATGTATAAGTCATGAAGAAAGCAATAGCAACATACTAAACGATCGAGTGCTAAGCTAACGGAATGGGTCAAGTCAATCACGTCATTCTCCTAATGAGGTGATCTCGTTAATCAAATGACAACTCATGTCTATGGCTAGGAAACATAACCATCTTTGATTAACGAGCTAGTCAAGTAGAGGCATACTAGCGACACACACTGTTTGTCTATGTATTCACACATGTATTATGTTTCCGGTTAATACAATTCTAGCATGAATAATAAACATTTATCATGATATAAGGAAATATATAATACTTTATTATTGCCTCTAGGGCATATTTCCTTCAGCATTCATATAGAGTCACATTTTGTTCTAAGTATTGAGTTGTAATTTTTGAGTTGTAAGTAAATAAAAGTGTGATGATCTTCATTGTTAGAGCATTGTCCCATGTGAGGAAAGGATGAGGGAGACTATGATTCCCCCACAAGTCGGGATGAGACTCTAAACGAAAAAAAGAGGCCAAAAAATGAGAGAAGGCCCAAATAAAAAATGAGAGAAAAGAGACAAGGGGCAATGCTACTATCCTTTTACCACACTTGTGCTTCAAAATAGCACCTGATCTTCATGATAGAGAGTCTCCTACTAGTGGGAATTTTTCGTTATAGAACTTGGCTTGTATATTCCAATGATGGGTTTCCTCAAATTGTCCTAGGTCTTCGTGAGCAAGCAAGTTGGATGCACACCCACTTAGTTTCTTTTTGAGCTTTCATGAACTTATAGCTCTAGTGCATCTGTTGCATGGCAATCCCTACTCACTCACATTGATATCTATTAATGGGCATCTCCATAGCCCGTTGATACGCCTAGTTGATGTGAGACTATCTCCTTATTTTTGTCTTCTCCACAACCACCGTCTATTCCACCTATAGTGCTATGTACATGGCTCACACTCATGTATTGTGTGAAAGTTGAAAAAGTTTGAGAACATCAAAAGTATGAAACAATTGCTTGGCTTGTTATCGGGTTGTGCATGATTTAAATATTTTGTGTGATGAAGATGGAGTATAGCCAGACTATATGATTTTGTAGGGATAAGCTTTCTTTGGCCATGTTATTTTGAGAAGACATAATTGCCTTGTTAGTATGCTTGAATTATTATTGTTTTTATGTTAATATTAAACTTTTGTTTTGAATTATACAAATTTGAACATTCATGCCACAATAAAAGAAATTACATGGATAAATATGTTAGGTAGCATTCCACATAAAAAATTCTGTTTTTATCATTTACCTACTCGAGGACGAGCAGGAATTAAGCTTGGGGATGCTTGATACGTCTCCAACGTATCTATAATTTTTGATTGTTCCATGCTATTATATTATCTGTTTTGGATGTTTTATATGCATTAATATGCTATTTTATATGATTTTTGGAACTTACCTATTAACCTAGAGCCTAGTGCCAGTTTCTGTTTTTTCCTTGTTTTAGAGTTTCACAGAAAAGGAATACCAAACGGAGTCCAAACGGAATAAAACTTTCGCGATGATTTTTCCTGGACCAGAAGACATCCAGAGGACTTAGAGTGCAAGTCAGAGAAGCCACGAGGAGCCACAAGGACGGAGGGCGCGCCCAGGGGGTAGGGCATGCCCCCACCCTTGTGGGCCCCTCATGACTCCACCGACCTATTTCTTCTGCCTATATATTCTCATATATCTCAAAATAAAAAGAGAGAGCCATGAAAACACTTTTCCACCGCCGCAACCTTCTATACCCGTGAGATCCCATCTAGGGGCCTTTTTCGGCGTCCTGCCGGAGGGGGATTCGAGCACGGAGGGCTTCTACATCAAAACCATTGCCCTTTTGATGAAGCGTGAGTAGTTTACTACAGACCTACCGGGTCCATAGCTAGTAGCTAGATGGCTTCTTCTCTCTCTGATTGTCAATACCATGTTCTCCTAGATGTTCTTGGAGATCTATTCGATGTATTACTTTTTTTGCGGTGTGTTTGCCGAGATCCGATGAATTGTGGATTTATGATCAGCTTATCTATAAATATTATTTGAATCTTCTCTAAATTCTTATATGCATGATTTGATATCTTTGCAAGTCTCTTCGAACTATTGGTTTGGTTTGGCCAACTAGATTGGTTTTTCTTGCAATGGGAGAAGTGCTTAGCTTTGGGTTCAATCTTGCGATGTCCTTTCCCAGTGACAGTAGGGGAAGCAAGGCACGTATTGTATTGTTGCCATCGAGGATAGCAAGATGGGGTTTTCATCATATTGCTTGAGTTTATCCCGCTACATCATGTCATCTTACTTAATGCGTTACTCTATTCTTATGAACTTAATACTCTAGATGCAGGCAGGAGTCGGTCAATGTGTGGAGTAATAGTAGTAGATGCAGGCAGGAGTCGGTCTACTTGACACGGACGTGGTGCTTATATTCATGATCATTGCCTTAGATATCGTTATAACTTTGCACTTTTCTATCAATTGCTCGGCGGTAATTTGTTCACCCACCGTAATATTTTCTATCTTGAGAGAAGCCTCTAGTGAAACCTATGGCCCCCGGGTCTATTTTCCATCATATAAGTTTCCGATCTACAATTTTAGTTTCTGATTTACTTTCTTTGCAATCTTTTGCTGTCTAATCTATAAACCAAAAATACCAAAAATACTTACTTTACCGTTTATCTATCTCTATTCGATCTCACTTTTGCAAGTAACCGTGAAGGGATTGACAACCCCTTTATCGCGTTGGATGCAAGTTGCCGATTGTTTTTGCAGATATTTGGTGACTTGTTCATTGTCTCCTAATGGATTGATACCTTGGTTCTCAAACTGAGGGTAATACTTACTCTACTTTGCTGCATCACCCTTTCCTCTTCAAGGGAAAAATCAACGCAAGCTCAAGAAGTAGCAATAGACCGGCTGTGTGACAAGTTCAAACTGTCACCGATTAAATTATTGAATTGGACCCTTATGTTGCATGGAATACACTATGTAACAATTAAGAATAATGTAGTCAATAATTAATGATATGTACAGTACAAGAATTGAGAAAATGGTTAGAATTGAATGATGAACATTGTTACCCCAGATTTTTCAAATCCATCCCTCAAGAAGAGCACGAATTCTACTGCATGGGATAAACTATCCCTACAGGAATTTTTGCAGACGTTGCAGACCTTAAGCACCATGATCCCCTCATTCAAAAGTTAAAAAATGCCATCAATAAGAGGTATGGATTTTTAACTTTTGAAGGAGGGGATCATGGTGCTTAAAGTCTGCAATGTCTGCAAAAATCCCTATAGGGATAGTTTATCCCATGCAGTAGAATTCGTGCTCTTCTTGAGGGATGGATTTGAAAAATCTATGGTAACAATGTTCATCATTCAATTCTAACCATTTTCTCAATTCTTGTACTGTGCATATCATTAATTATTGACTGCATTATTCTTAATTGTTACATAGTGTATTCCATGCAACGTAAGGGTCCAATTCAATAATTTAATCGGTGACAGTTTGAACTTTTTGGATGGTCAAGGGCGATTGTACAAAATTGACGTTTGTAAACAAAAGGATAAAACCATCATAGGAGGCGTTGGATGGAACAACTACATTTCAAATAATAAGCTCATCGGGGGAGAGTACATAGGCTTTTACTTGAAGAAAGTGGTCAACAAGTTAAGGATTAAGTATTTCTCTGACCAAGATGATGAGCTTGACGAAGATGATGCTGATGATTCCCAGGATGATGAGGATGATGATGATGATGAGAGCGAGGAGGATGGTGATGCTAGCGAGGATGACGATAGCTAGGAGGATGAGGATGAGGAAGATGATGAGGGTACCGAAGATGATGACGATGATGATCCATACAATTATGTAATTTTGTCTCAAAGAATGGAAGATCTTAATGAGGATGAGAAGGCCAATCTCATCACGATCCTACCATCAAGTGTGCACTACTTGGGGAGGCCAATTGTGCACCGTTTTACCAAGACCAACATCGTGAACCACACGATGGTATGTTTTGTATCTTTTCTCTCTTTTTTGTTCATAACACTATATGGTAAGATGTCTAACATTGTGTGCTCTATTTTGCTTTTAATCACGAGGATCATAGAAATTACCTATGAAGATGATTTCCGCCGAGGACATCCCTGCTGTCGGCATGGCTGGAGTACGCCTTGGAGTAGCAGGTCCTGTCACCAGCGTTCGATACAAGACGACCACAGACGGCCGCATATCATTCTATGAGGTCGGCTGGCGGGAATTCCAGAAGGGAAAGAGACGACGACTAACGGTTGACACAACAATGGTCCTCACGATAAGGAACAACGTGAACAAAAACTTTGAGATGATGGTTGTTGTAGATCTTATTTAGAAATAAGGTCTAGTCAAATATCTCCAAGCCGATGAACACTTAGTTACTTAGTTAACATACTGTGATTCTTTGATGTTGGTTTGTTAATTGGAACAAATTTGAAGTGTTAGTAGTTGTTATGAAGAGTACTAATTACCTGTGAATAAGTTGCATGCCTAATCTTTCAATGTGTGCTTTGTTTGCTTCTAGTATTGAATTTTTCTTATATACGGTTTATGCAAAACACAGCCATGGCAACACAATTAGTGTTGTGGCTAATTTTTTTTAATTTGCATGAATAAGCTTGCAGTGGTGGGCGCTCCTGTACACTCGCCATTGCAACAGGAATAAATAGTGGTGGGCGAGGGCGCGCCGCTCGCCAATAAAGAGACACACTCAGTGGTGGGCAAGTACTCGTTGCCCGCCACTGTTGCGATCTACTAGTGGCGGACGCGCGCCCACCACTGATGGGGTACTAGCAGTGGTAGGAGGTCGGTGGTGGGTGCCCCTAGTAGCCCGGCCCACCATTGCTGGCCTTTTTGCGCCCGCCACTGCTAGGCATTCCTGCAGTAGTGATATGTCTGGATCGTGCGGTCCAGGCGTGTTTTACCATCCAAAATGGTCATGTATCTGTCCATGGGCCAGTCCGGGCATCTTTTTCCTGCAAACTGGAACCAAACCATGGGGGCCATGCGGGCCCGGACCACTACCACCATGTACGACCGACAACCTGAGCCCACCCAAACTCTCTTCCTTGCCCATTGTTGGAAATATGCCCTAGAGGCAATAATATTGTATTATTATATTTCCATATTCATAATTAAGTGTTTATATTTCATGCTAGATGGGCAACACTGGGCCTTTGTGTGTCCCACAAGCCAGCTAGGCGCGCCCTGGGGGGTAGTGTGCACCCCTTGGCTTGTGACCCCACCAAGGGTCTTCTCCGGTACTTCTTTCTTCCAGTATTTTTATATATTCCAAAATAAATTTCCGTAAATTTTCACATCAATTGGAGCTCCAGAGAATTTCTATCTCCGATATAGCTTTTTCAGTCACAATTCTAGCTGCCGGCAATCTCCTCCTTTGATGTGTCATGCATATTAAGAGAGAAAATACATTAGTGTTGCATCATAATAAGGAATATAACTACAAATATATATAAATAACAGTAAGAAAACATGATGCAAAATGGATGTATTAGCCTGCCAATGTCCTTTGGCCTATATATTTCCTCCCGACCTTAAAACCCATATGGGCTTTTTCAGCCGTCCTCTGCGAGGTGGAACATAAGAGACCGCTTTTGCCTTGCAGCAGACTGTTGATCTAACGAAGATCCATCGCCCCGGGAGGGAGAATTCGAAGCCATCGCCATCACGAACACTCATTTCATCATTGTGATCACCATCGTCATCTCCTCAACCCTAGCTTTCTGATATATGAAGTAGTACCTCACATCCTTTTTTGGGGTATAGTTTCTGGTGTTGATTACTCTTTGTATTATTAGAACTTTTATTGGTGAAAAATTCATATGTTCATATTTTCAACATAAAAAAGCTCAAGTTTCTTCTTCAGGCGTTATCAGCAATCAATACTTCAGTTACCAGTTGCAACGCTTGTAATAAACCTCATACCTCAATCCCCTCTGTAACCTAGCTAGGCGAAGGGGCGGTGCGCTCTATATAAGCCGCCCCATTGAACTTGGACAGGGGTTCGCATTCTCTGTAATCTTCCATACACAAGGAAAACAAACGGCTCCAGAGCTCGAGACATAGGGTCTTTACCTCCACCGCGAGGGGCCTGAACTCGTAAACCCTTGTGTCACATCGTTGTTGTACCTAGAGCATGCTACTCTACCCTACCCCTCTTCTACTGTCAGGACCGTTCCCACGACAGTGTCGACTGTGCTGGGAGTCAGGGGGTTTCTGATCGGGGCCTTAGAACATCTCTAGCCCTTCCGTCATATCGCTTAACCCCCCCCCCCCACACACACAAATTTTTTGGTTCGGGCATTAACACCTACCCCTGGTTCTTTAATCCCCCATATATAGGGTAGCGACAGTTGTCCCCGTCCGCCCTTGTCCCCGACACTGGCAAACAGGAGTGCTAAAGCATAAAAATAAGAAGAAGGCGTCGCACGCCCTGTAGCCTCCCCCTCGGCCTTCCACGGAGCCGATGCCCCCTCACAGCGATGTACCGCAGCCGCTCCACAACCCCCTCCACCTTCGACGACAGTTGAGGAGCTGGATTTTGATTATGGGCAAGCCAGCTGATGCGGCTTGAACTACTTCGGTATTTCCCCAAAGAGGAAGGGATGATGCAGCACAAGTACGGTAGGTATTTCCCTCAGTGATGAGACCAACACTACTGCAGGATGCTGCTAACGCGACACTACGATCAGAGACCCTTCGAGAAACTGTGTGCGATGCAATAATCGCAAACGGTGCTGTATGGAAACCGTCAGAAATGTATAAAACATTTGCGATGACGGATGCATCAAACATGGTTCAGGTTTTAGTTGCGTGTGCGATGAAGGGCATACGGTTCAGTTCAATTAACTATTTGCGATGAGGAGGAACAAAAGAAACGGGCAGCCAGATGAAGGCGTGTGCGATACACAGCATACGGTTCACTCGGATGAACTGTTTGTGATTAGGCAACACAAAATAAATGGGCAGCCAGATGAAGGTGTGTGTGAGATACAGCATACGGTTCACTCGGATGAACTGTTTGTGATTAGGCAACACAAAAGAAACGGTCAGCCAGATCAAGGTGTGTGCGATATATGCATGCGGTTCACTCGGCCCTTGTCGTCAGTGTGTGACCTCTGTGGCAACCGTTCGCTCCCCAGGCGCCTCTTCGTATACCGTGGCAACCGTCCACCGCATCTTCGTATTTCCCTCTCGATTTGGAACTGTTGTCGCACGCTCTTCCTCCCTCCATTTGCCTTCACCCTTCCTTCTGCCATTGTTCGATCATCTTCTCCATGGAGGGAACAGGCCGGAAACGACTCCGTTATTCTTGCCCCGATCTGAAAGATGACGTGGTGGAGGAACTCATTGATTGGTGCGACGTCATCACCTCGGCTAGCATGGCAGGTTCGTTCAAGACCATTCTCGACTCAACTAATAACATCATTACAAGGAACCCAAGGGTCCATGAGTGGTTTGATCTCCCCTATCTTCTTTGCCGAGACCCTGCTGACTGGCGCGGGGACGAGGGAAGCCTCGCCTTGTGCAAGTTGATGCCGCTTGATAATGATATGTATGATGTTAAGATGCCATCGCTTGAGGGCAAGGCTTGGGCAGGCGCAAATGGAGATTGGGTTGTTTATATTGGGTACAACTGCGAGTGGGAACTTGTGAATGTGTACACTCGTCACCGGGTTCCACTTCCAAAAATCTCAGACGACTGCCCAGAGGTTGAGTACACCGGTATTCTACTTGAGTTCAAATACGACCATGGTGACAGTCGTCTACGGAAGATAGCAATTTGTCGAGTTCCCAACTGCTATTGGGATTACTCGAACTATGAAGTTGTTGCTATCTTCGACAAGCTTGATGCCTTCCTTACTTCCACGCCTCGATGGATATTGCTCAAAAATCAATTTCTGTACATGGATGAGTACTATGATGCAATTCAATACGAGGGTCTTGTGTTTGCTGCCACCACTCATGGCACTGTTTTTGCATGGAATCATCATGCTTTCGGTACATTTGTCTTCCACCATAATTATAATTGTTTCATCCACATGCATGCGGGTTAGCTAGTTTCCCTTTACTAATTAATTAACCTTCTTGTGTTTCCAAGGTCCTGTGAACATTCCACCACCTATAATTGAAAAACTTTATAACCAAGGGGAGATGACGATGCTGATGATCACGAGCATGAGGACGAGCTGGACCCATATACTCAGTGGCGCCTGGCAACTTATTCCGATGGATCACCTCTTCTTGTCTGTATACAAGGCACTGCTGATGTTACTAAGGAAGCAGGTGTTGTCTCGCATGGTCGCACTCTCTGGACATATTCCAACATCCGTTGCAGGGTATTCGGGATGGATACTAGTGTACTAGCGCCAACACCTTCTCCCTGGTTCAGTATTGAAAGTCTTGGAGGAAACTCGCTCTTCCTTGGACAAAACTATCCAATGATGGTGGAAGGCGATCCAGCTGCTGTTGACACAACGTTACTACCATTTATGAGAAGCAACTGTATCTATACCTTGGACATTGCTATGCTTCCCTACCGTCCCAATATGGGTCCTGACATAGGCCGCTTCATCCTGGATGATCAGTCCTGCGTTGGTCTCGAGATTGACAGTAGTTGGCCCTTCCCAGAGAATCACTTCTGGTTCAAAGCAAGCGTTTCCAACATCGACGAGTGGTTGAGCTGAAGTTCATTTCATTGCTTTGTTATTTGTTGTGTGAGAAAAACTTTACTAGATTGTTTTGTTGGAAATGATCTATAATCCAACATGTATCCTCGTTGTCGTTGTGGGCTGATGACTTGTTGTATGTAATCAATGGTACATTTGCATATGCGTCCATCAACTCATGCCTGCTAGTGGTGTCCTTTTGACAAATCGCAGTGTTACAAGGTTGACAAATGGAAATGTTACTAGATAAACAAATGTCAACCTTTCCAGTTTGACAAATGGCAACATACCCAAATGACAGATATGCAAATCTTACCCAATTGTTTGTACGTGGTTGCACACGGGTCATGCAAAACAACCGTTTGCGTTGAAGGGATGCAGAAATCCTGCTCAGCACATTTTCCCTTGGCTTCCTGGGGAAGCTGTCGGTTTGCATCCGGGTGTTCTAACTAAAACATTTGCGATGAGTGTTTTATATTTAAAAACCATTGATGTTTTTTTAAAGTAAATGGTTTGATAAGTCTGTACATTAAGAGAGAAAAACGCAAGTTTGTTCAAACCATATCTTTCATTCAGTCACACTGCGAATTTATATTCATATGATCGAGAATTCGAGATACAGTATTAAACCCCAAAAAAACTATTTCCGGCGGCGGCGGAGGCGGCGTGCCGCGCCGTCGTTGTTGTCCTCCGGGACGCCGTTGTTGAAGTCTTCAAGGCAGCACAAAATGTTCTTCACTTGTAAATCAAACATCATGTCGTCGCGCGATCGACGGGCGGGGCGCGGGAGGACGACAACTGGCGCCGCTGAGAGGTAGCGGTCGACGGCAGCGTCCCGTGCCGCTGAGGGGGGCGCGCGCACGGGCACGGGCGCGGCAGGTGCAGCCAAACGCACGGGGGCCGGTGCCACGGTCGGTGGAGGGAGCGCACAGGCACAGGCACGGGCGCTGGTGCTGGCATGTACACGAGCTCGCGCGGGTCCGCGGAGACCTCGCTGACGCCCGCGGCTTCCAGCTCTGCGATAGTGCTCGGCGACCAGCCCATCAATGCTGCGGGGATGGTCGCTGGCGCGGGCGCGGGGATGGGAGCTGGGACGGGAGCGGGGGCAGCAACCGCCATGGCCAGCTCGTTCTGGGCCATGTCCATGAGGCCCCATTCCTCCTTATTTTTTATCTCCTCCGGCTCGGAGTCGACTTCACCAAACTTGAAGACTAGTGACAGATGATCGTTCTGCGCCATGGCGTTGGTGGAGGTCCGCGGGAGGGAGGGGAATGGGAGGCGAACAGTAAGGCCGCCCGTATTAAACAGCGGCTCGGGCGCCATTAATGGAGAGGAAGGCGGGCGGCCATGGAAGTCAAAGGGCTCGCTTCCTAGTGAGCCTGCGCAGCGTACAGCTCGAATGCTTCCCGGTGAGCCTGCGCATTGGAGGACAGCTTGCACGCCTCTCGGTCAGCCTGCGCACCGGACTACGCTCGCACGCCTCCCGTTCATTCAAGGTCAAGCAGCTGTCCGCACGGCACCTCCTACAGCCATTAAAACCAAGACACGTGGTGTCACGTGAATGGTTAAAAGAACGCACACGGTTTGAATTCTACAAACGTTTGAGATATTAAAGTGGCAGCTATTTTTTCAAAATGCCTTTGTTGGCTGTCATTATTCGAGTGCGCCTTCTCTCAAAATGGACACGAAAAATGCCACAGCATGTCGGGAGCCATTCCATGATAGCATGCCAAGTTTCGTGAATTTCAGACGAGTTTTGGATTTACTAGAATTTAAAAACCAAGCATCTCAATGTTTTGCCGGCAATCAACGGTGCCCTGGTGTTTGAAATTCATTCCCATTTCTTGCATGTGACCTAAGCATGCACCCAAAGACACAGATTTGTTTTTTCAACCAATTTATATGCACTGGAGCATGTGCATGTAGTTCAAATTTGAATTATGCACATAAATGCATTGAAAACTCAGTTAATGCATAAAAATATCCAAACGAACCCCGAAAAATCACAAAGATTGACACAACTCTCCTGTTGTTCTATCTTGACACGAGAAACTTTTTGAAAGCAATAAGAGGCAATGGATATCATTTCGTACCCAAAGGTGGGACATTCCATACCGAACCATCATGCTTGTTGTGAGAAGCTCTGGTTTGTGAGAAGCGTATAACCGAACCTGCCCCGAATGGGACAATTTTTTTACCACGGCATGTTGATGCCGCTCCATGATAGCATGCCAAGTTTCATGAATTGAAGATGAGTTTTGGATTTACTAGAATTTAAAACCAGGCATATCAATGTTTTGCCGGCAATCAAGAGTGCCCTGTGTTTGAATTTCATTCTCATCTCTTGCATGGGACCTAGAAATTCACCCAAGGACACAGATTTGATTTTTCAACCAACTATAGTGCATTGGAGCATGTGCTTGTAGTTCAAATTTGAATTATGCACATAAAATGCCTAGAAAATCTAGTTAATGCATAAAAATGTCCAAACGAACCCCGAAAAATCACAAAAATTGACACAACACTCCTGTTGTTCTATGTTGACACTAGAAATTTTTTGAAAGCAATAAGAGGCAATGGATATCGTTTCATCCCCAAAGGTGGGACGTTCCCTATCGAAACCATCATGCTTGTTGTGAGAAGCTCTGGTTTGTGAGAAGCTTATACCCGAACCTGCCCCAAATGGGACAAATTTTTTACCACGACATGTTGATGCCGCTCCATGATAGCATGCCAAGTTTCTTGAATTTCAGACGAGTTTTGGATTTACAAGAATTTTAAAACCAGGCATCTCAACGTTTTGCCGGCAATCAACAGTTCCCTAGTGTTTGAATTTCATTCCAATCTCTTGTATGGGACCTAGAAATTCACCCTAGGATACACATGTGATTTCTCAACCAACTTTGGTGCATTGGAGCATGTGCTTGTAGTACAAATTTGAAATATGCACATAAAATGCTTACAAAACCCAGTTAATGTATAAAAAAGGCCAAATGAACCCCGAAAAATTCCAAGATTAAACACAACACTCCTGTTGTTCTATGTTGACACTAGAAATTTTTTGAAAGCAATAAGAGGCAACGGATATCGTTCCGTCCCCAAAGGTGGTACGTTCCTTGTCGAAACCATCATGCTTGTTGTGAGAAGCTCTGTTTTGTGAGAAGCTTATACCCAAACCTGTCCCAAATGGGACAAAATTTTCACCACGGCATGTTGATGCCGCTCCATGGTAGCATGCCAAGTTTCATGAATTTCAGACGAGTTTTGGATTTACCAGAATTTAAAAACCAGGTATCTCAACGTTTTGCCGGCAATCAACAGTGCCCTGGTGTTTGAAATTCATTCTCGTCTCTTGCATGGGACCTAAGCATGCACCCAAGGACACACATGTGATTTTTCAACCAATTTATATGCACTGGAGCATGTGCATGTAGTTCAAATTTGTATTATGCACATAAAATGCCTAGAAAACTCAGTTGATGCATAAAAATGTCCAAACGAACCCCAAAAAATCCCAAAATTCTTACACAGCACTCCTGTTGTTCTATGTTGGCGCGAGAAATTTTTTGAAAGCAATAAGAGGCAATGGATATCGTTTCGTCCCCAAAGGTAGGACGTACGTTCCCTACCGAAACCATCAGGCTTGTTGTGAGAAGCTCTGGTTTGTGAGAAGCATATACCCAAACCTGCCCCAAATGGGACAATTTTTTTACCACGGCGTGTTTATGCCGCTCCATGATAGCATGCAAAGTTTCATGAATTTCAGACGAGTTTTGGATTTATTAGAATTTAAAAACCAGGCATCTCAATGTTTTGCCGGCAATCAAGAGTGCCCTGGTGTTTGAAATTCATTCCCATTTCTTGCATGGGACCTAAGCATGCACCCAAGGACACATATTTGATTTTTCAACCAATTTATATGCACTGGAGCATGTGCATGTAGTTCAAATTTGAATTATGCACATAAATGCATTGAAAACTCAGTTAATGCATAAAAATGTCCAAACGAACCCCGAAAAATCCCAAAAATTGACACAACACTCCTGTTGTTCTATGTTGACACGAGGAAAAAATTTGAAAGCAATAAGAGGCAATGGATATCGTTTCGTCCCCAAAGGTGGGATGTTCCCTATCGAAACCGTCATGCTTGTTGTGAGAAGCTCTGGTTTGTGAGAAGCTTATACCCGAACTTGCCCCAAATGGGACAAATTTTTACCACGGCATGTTGATGCCGCTCCATGATAGCATGCCAAGTTTCATGAATTTCACACGAGTTTTGGATTTACTAGAATTTAAAAACCAAGCATCTCAACATTTTGCCGGCAATCAACATGCCCTGGTGTTTGAATTTCATCCCAATCTCTTGCATGGGACCTAGAAATTCACCCAAGGACACACATGTGATTTTTCAACCAACTTTAGTGCATTGGAGCATGTGCTTGTAGTTCAAATTTGAATTATGCACATAAAATGCCTACAAAACCCAGTTAATGTATAAAAAAATGCCAAACGAACCCCGAAAAATTCCAAGATTAACCACAACACTCCTGTTGTTTTATGTTGACACTAGAAATTTTTGAAAGCAATAAGAGGCAACGGATATCGTCCCGTCCCCAAAGGTGGTACGTTACCTATCGAAACCATCATGCTTGTTGTGAGAAGCTCTGGTTTGTGAGAAGCTTATACCCAAACCTTCCCCAAATGGGACAAAATTTTCACCACGACATGTTGATGCCGCTCCATGATAGCATGCCAAGTTTCATGAATGTCAGATGAGTTTTGGATTTACTAGAATTTAAAAACCAGGTATCTCAACGTTTTTCCGACAATCAACAGTGCCCAGGTGTTTGAAATTCATTCCCATCTCTTGCATGGGACCTAGAAATTCACCCAAGGACTCACATGTGATTTTTCAACCAACTTTGGTGCATTGGAGCATGTGCTTTTAGTTCAAATTTGAATTATGCACATAAAATGCCTAGAAAACCCAGTTAATGTATAAAAAAGGCCAAACGAACCCCGAAAAATTAATTCCCATTTCTTGCATGGGACCTAAGCATGCACTGAAGGACACAGATTTGATTTTTCAACCAATTTGTATGCACCGGAGCATGTGCATGTAGTTTAATTTTGAATTGTGCACGTGAAATGGCTAGAAAACCAGTTTATTGTATAAAATGTCCAAATGTTTTCTTTATAAATTCAATTCTTTTACGACACACATATAGTTGCATGTTCACTGCAGATAAAAGGTCTAGCAATTCAAACAACGTCCATTGTCGTTGTGACCCCATTTTGTAATTCAAATCAAGTAGATCCCACACAGTTTATTATCACCAACCGTCTGAGATGTAGTATAAAATATCTTGGAGCACCGTCAGTGTACTTCACGCCTATGGCTTACGCGAGAAGGTGCGTCGGCTACAGTCCACAGCCGGCGTGTCCAGCACATTAGCTCACTCCCCAAAAACTCCCGCCTCTCCATCCCTCGCAATCTCGAAAATATCTACCGCCTGGAAGGTTTTAATGTTTGATAGCACACGATTAGTATGTGCGGACCGTGTGCGATGTCTGTTACTCCCGCTCTGCTTCAGTCCCTTGATTCAAATTTTCAGTAGCCCCGGCATTTTACTTCCGCCTCTGCATCCCTCGCAATCTCAAAAATATCTGCTCGCCCTTGATCCAAATTTTCAGTAGCCCCGCCTTGTTACTCCCGCCTAGTAAAATTCTCAGTTGCCGCAGTATTTCCTCAAACACAACCTTGCCCCCCCTCCACACACACCCCCCAAAACCTCCGCTCACACAGACACACACAACCCTCGAAACCATTGGTAGGTCGCTGCCATCGCCGGCGCCTCCATCCTCAACCTCTGCCTGTGTGTCGGGGAGCTCGAGGAGCCAATGGCCAAAAAGAGGTTTATCGCGGCCTTTTCGCCCGACGCCGGCGAGGTGGCCGCCGAGGTGTCCCCGTCGTCCTCCGCGGGCCCGATCCACCGTCGCCGGTCCCCCGATCCGCCCGTCGCCGTGCCCCTACGCCGGTTCGAGGACTTCCCCGTCCTCCCTCAGACCCGGCAGCCGACGAAGTCCTACCTCGGGGTCTGGCAGCGGCGATGGGGGACGTGAGTCGCCGAGATTACAGATTGAGAGACCCACACCCGCCGGTGGCTCGGTAGCTTCCACACGGCCGAGCTCGCGGCCATGGAGTACGACCGCTGGCAGGTCCGCTACCACGGCACGGCGGCTAGGCTCAATTTCCCCTTCGGCACACGTCTGGTCCACCTCGTTCCCCCGGAGCCAGGGGTGGTGAGCTCGGCTATGGCGGGGGAGGACCGCGAGGCGTGGGAGCGCCTCGAGGCCAAGGCCGCCGACGAGGCCTACATGCAAGAGCTTCACCGGCAGCACCCAGAGCTCATGGAGGTGGAGCGGGCGATCTTTGCCGGCACGGAGGGCGGCGAGGTTATCGCGCTCTCCTCCGATGACAAGGTCGAAGGCGGCGAGGACGGCGGCGAGGTTATCGCGCTCTCCTCTGATGATGAGGTCGAAGGCGGCGGCAGCAGCATGGAGGGCGTTGAGGTGGGCCCCGAGGACGAGGAGATCGACGTCGATGAGTGGAGGAGTGCCTTCCGCAATGACCCCGACGATGGTACTGGCCCGGACCAGGCTCGCGGCACACCATACATGACGAGGAAGGATTGGCTCGACCTCTACTTCGACCGAAAGTAGTTTAGCTTAGTTTAAATTTATGTTTTATGTTCGGTTATGCAAAACTATCTATGTTTATGTTTGAATGCATGCTACTTTCGGTTGAACCTGCTTTGAACTTGATCAAATTGAAGTTTACAACCTTAAGTTTAGGGGATCGACTAGAAAAGGCCAAAAATTGCTGGAGTATATATATATCCACTAAGGGTTTTAGTCCTTTAACTTTTTAAAGATCGCCTAGAGATGTCCTTATGACTTGTTTATTTAAGTTCTTCACAATGTGATGCTCTATATGTGCAACTATTTGCCGTGCAGTTCAATTTCACCAATAACATTTTCAACAGTACCACTATGAATTATGATATTTGGTTGCTGTTAAGGATATTGCAGTTAACATTCCTTTTTGTTTTTCAATTGTTGTTTAGCAACATGCATTGTACTGAATGACTAAATATGCAATCCCAGGCTACATAGCAACCAGGAAGAGTGTTACCTTAATGTTCTGATGATGTCTAGATATACATGTAATAAAATCTTATATAATGGGATGGATGGAGTGTTGTACTACATCATTTTTCAATTGTTGTTTAGCTTCTAATATTAACTTGGTGCTTTTAGGTACATATATCATTGCCAAAGATCCACACTTCGACCCTTTCTGCGTATGGGGCAATGAGATATTCATGAACCAGCATCAAGTGAGGTAACTGATAAAGATTGTTATTAAAATGGGTCAAAAGATGTCAATCGAACTATTTGTTTACACTTTATGCAAGACAACAGTGAACTGCAGGATGGTAAGTAAGAACCCTGTAGCCTTCTTTTTACTGCCCGTAATGAGTTGTGTTAGATGACAATATCTGAATCTTTTTTCTTTTGCAGTGGATCCTGAAGCAGTTTACTCAAGATTACCTCTCAAACTACATGATTGGCGGCCGGCCTTCAGAAGGGGTTGGACTAGAGTCCTGCATGCCTTCTGCATCCAGGAGAGCACAATAGGGCCATTTCGCTTCACCTTGTTCAGCAACTGAAATGTCTGTCGCCTCTTTCTTTACCATTTGTAATAGTACAAGTATAGAACCCTGGTACATCATTCTTTATTTGGTGCTTATGTAATTCTTAAACATATGTACCCGTGAATCGAATAATGCATTGGTTGTTTGAACCTGATGGATATGAATAAAGCTATAGCCTACTTTCAAGTTTAAATTAGGTACAATTTTAAATAGCAGCAATTAAATTAGGGCGAAATTACGTTGTGCAGGTCATTACGGCACACACGGTTGGTAAAACACAAACGTTTGCAATATACACCATAATCCGAGACGGTTCACAGAGAGGAAACGTGTGCAAGCATTCACACAGTTGCCGTTTGCAAAGCGTGTGTGATGTCAGACACTATCACACACGGTGCGGGAAAACTAAATGTGTGTGATTGTCTACCCATCGTACACGGTTTATAATCATGAACTGTTTGTGATGTGCCAGACATCGTAAAACTCCCATGCCTAGAATCTGCCTGGAAAACTCCCGTGCCTGGAATCTGCCTGGTTTTAGGCAGAACCACAAAACTCCGACTACGATGGCAATGCGAGCACAAACGAGTAGCAAGGATGAAGCGTTTGGGATATTCGAGATATCAGAAACGGTTATATAGGGACAACTGTATGCATCAAGGCTCCCTATCCCCGACAATTTCTGGGTCGTGTGGGAAGGACCCCCCTATCGCCCACACTCACTTGGAGACGGTTCCAAAGGCCGTCGCGGAAAGGGGTTAAAAACCGTTTGTTTAGGACCGACGTGCACCAGTGCAAGGTTATCGAACCAGTAGGAGAACCACGCAACACTACGTGAACGGCACCTGCACACAAAGAACAAATACTTGCAACCCGACGTAAAATAGGGGTTGTCAATCCCTCCTGGGTAAAAGATAGGTAAAATTTGTAGTAGATTGGATAAATAGATCTCGTGGGAACGCGAGATAAAATAAATAATTAAAAATTGCAGCAAGGTATTTTTGGGTTTTTGGATTAATAGATCTGAAAATAAAAGCAAATAAAAATAGATCTCGAAGGCAAATATAATAAAGAAGAGATCTGGGGGCCGTAGATTTCACTAGTGGTTTGTCTCGCGAAAAATAGCATACGGTGGGTAAACAAATTACTGTTGGGTGATAGAACTTCAAATAATCATGGCGATATCCAGGCAATGATCATTACATAGGCATCACGTCCAAGATTAGTAGACCGATTCCTACCTGCATCTACTACTATTACTCCACACATCAACCGCTCAGCATGCATCTAGTGTATTAAGTTCATGGAGAAATGGAGTAATGCAATAAGAACGGGGACATGATGTAGACAAGATCTATTCATGTAGGAATAGACCCCATCTTTTTATCCTTAATAGCAACGATACATATGTGTCATTTCCCCTTCTGTCATTGGGATTGAGCACCATAAGATCGAACCTATCACAAAGCACCTCTTCCCATGGCAAGAAAAATCGATCTAGTCGGCCTAACTAAACCAAAGATTCGAATAAGAAATACGAGGCTATAAGTAATCATGCATATAAGAGATCAAAAGACTCAAATAACTTTCATGGATAAAAACATAGATCTGATCATAAACTCAAAGTTCATCGGATCCCAACAAACACACCACAAAAAGAGTTACATCAAATAGATCTCCAAGAGACCATTGTATTGAGAATCAAAAGAGAGAGAGAGGAAGTCATCTAGCTACTAACTACGGACCTGTAGGTCTACAATGAACTACTCACGCATCATGGGAGAGGCACCAATGAGGATGATGAACCCCTCCATGATGGTGTCTAGATTGGATCCGTGGTTTCTGAAACTTGCGGCGGCTGGAATTGTTTTTCGTCGACTCCCCTAGGGTTTCTGGAATATTGGGGTATTTATAGAGCAAAGAGGCGGTGCGGGAGGCCACCGAGGTGGGCACAACCCACCAGGGCGCGCCTTGGCCCCTAGGCACGCCCAGGTGGTTTGTGCCCCCCTTGGGGCTCCCCTCTGGTACTTATTTGGCCCATCATGTGTCTTCTAGCCCAGAAAAATTCTCCAAAAAGTTACGCTGCGTTTGGACTCTGTTTGGTATTGATTTTCTGCGAGGTAAAAAACAAGCAAAAAATAGCAACTGGCACTGGGCACTATGTCAATAGGTTAGTTCCAAAAATGATATAAAGTTGGTAAAAATGATTGTAAACATCCAAAATGATAATATAACAGCATGGAACAATAAAAAGTTATAGATACGTTGGAGACGTATCACCGGCCCGCTCGATGAAATGCCGACATAGTTTTTCCCTGTTTTTTCTTTTTAATTTCCAATGGATCAATTGAATGTTGAATGGTGTGATACTAACTATTATGATGTTTTTTTCTATTGTAGTGAGCAAATGGAGCCTAATGAGATGTTTGAGTTCATGACACAATTGGACGCAAGCCACACCCTTGGCCTCAATGATATTGCCATGTACATGTCCAATAGCCAAGAAATGAGAAGGAATGCCAACATAGAGGTGGGGGAGGAGGTTGAAGAGGTTGGGATCCTGACACCCAAACAATGAGGAGGAAGGCTCAAAGGCCATTAACTGCAAGATGGAAGACAATGTTGCTTTGTACGATGCTTGGATGAACACCTCTCTTGATGCTACGGTCGGGGCCAAATAAACACATGAAACATTTTGGAGAAGGATCAATGAGTACTATTCTAGCCATGTGGAGATTCCCTCCAACCACACAACTAGTTCTCTCACTTGTCGTTGGAGTGTCATCCAAGACCAATGCAACCGGTGGTCCAGTTCTGTTAATCAAGTCAACCTCGCACCGTCAAATGGAGTACCCATCAATAAGTATGGGCCCATAAAGTGGAGTACAAGGAAAGGAACAAGAGGGGTGGCGACAAGGGCTTCTCTTTGCTTCATTGCTACAAGGCTCTTATGGGAAATAAGAAGTGGGCAAGGAGGACCTATGAAACATCATCGAGGATTGCAAGAATTAACACCGCTCTTAATGATGATGACTTGGTAGAGACCCCTCCACTCCTCAAAAAAAAGGGACTTACTTGATTTTAGAATTCCACAATGAAATACTGGATGCTCAAGTGGAATTTGGAACATTCCAAAAAGTGGGAGCCATCCAGATGAAGCAAAAGTTGCAAAGGAGGTGAAGAAGAATGGAGGTGTTGGAGCATACCAAGAAGAGCTCATTGCGATGATGGTGGTAAACATCGCATTGGCGGCCGAAAGGAAGAAGAAGTTGACTCAGTTCTTCGAGCTCAAGATGATGGAGGAGGATAGGTGAAAGGAAAATGCGATGACCAAGGAGAGGAAGGTGCTAGCAAAACAAAGGGGGTTTGCAATTGAGCAGCAAAGGATTCCAATGGAGGCCAAAGAACAAAAGAACAAGAGAAACATTGAGGAGTAAAGTCTTGCATTGGAGGCCGAGGAACAAAAGAACAAGAGAACAATCGAGGAGCATGCTATCATGTTCATGGATCCAAGCAAGATGGTCAAGAGGGCGAGACAATATTGAGGTCTCACTCGTGGGAAGATCTTGGCTAAGTCAATGGGCGATGGCGACGACAATGATGGTGGCGGCAACGACCATGGTGGTGCTCGTGGCGATGGCGCGAGTGCGTGATTCATTTGAGATTGGCGTTGGTTGATCCACCATGTGCTTGGCAGGTTTTTATAGTGAACTTGTTGAATTTGATGCCTTTTGCTTAAATATGATTATGTCTTGGTCGTTTGTTGAACTGGATGAAGAATGTTTATGTTCATAGATGAATTATGATATGGTGTTGAATTGGATGAAGAATGTTTATGTTCATAGTTGAATTATAATGTGGTGCATCCGAATGGTTTAAGTCTATGTCAAAATGTGATGCATTTGTCTGGAATGGTGCAAAACTTCAAAAGAATTAGCAAAAGAAAAAAGTTGAAGTAATAACTTTTGAAGGGTTGGGTGCACAAAAGTTTAATTCCTCAAAAAATAGGGGATGGGTTAGAAAATGGGGGGTGATTTAGAAATGCTCTTACTACTTTCTCCGTTCCATATTTCTACCAAGTCAACGACACGTAATATTGAACCGAGGAAATAGTATACAACTCACGGCCAACTTATACAATCATTTTGAACAGCCTGGAGTAACCAAGAGCAAGTTAATATTTACGGGAAAGTGAAAAATGACGTTCAAGAAAGCGCATAGCCCAAGGAGGTATCAGTGCAGAACACACCGGACACCATTCGTTGGAGGTGGACCGAGAGTGGCACCTACTCTTCCAAGTCCTGCTACCTCGCGCTCTTTCATGGATCCACGACTTCGCCTACTTGGAGCCTCACCTGGAAGCCCTGGGCACCGGAGGGGATCAAGATCTTCCTCTGGCTTGCCGGTCTTGATCATTGCTGGACTTCCGTGTGTCTAGCCCGCCACGGCCTACCACGCACTTGTGCATGTGCTCTTTACGACCAAGAGGAGGAGACCATGCATCATCTGCTTGTCGGATGCATTGTGTCCCGCATGGTTTGGTACGACATTCTCTTCTGGTGCCGCCTTACTACACAACCACTTGATGGCATCGTGGACTTCTATGATTGGTGGGCAACGGCTTTCCATGACTCCCCAGCAAGCCAGCACAAAGGCACAACAACTCTCATCGCATTTACTGTCTAGACCATTTGGAGGCACTGCAACACTTGCATCTTGGATGGTGTTGCACCATTCACATCCCTCCTGGTGCACGACATCAAGGAGGAAGCTCGCACCTAGGCCAATGCCGGTGCTCTGAGGGAGGGCCAATTCTTTTGCTAGCTTTTAGAATAAACTGAAATAAGCTACCTTCTACCCAGCTTATTCTAGAAGCCCAACTAATTTTTTTTTAAGCCTAATAGTTAAGACTTGACTAGTAGGTTTAAAAAAAAATTGATCCGGCTTCTAGAATAAGCTAGGTAGGAGGTAGCTTATTCTGGAAGCCTAAAAAAGCCAACAAAAGAATTAGCTCAGTTCGATCATTCGTGTAACTTGACTTTGTCATGTGAGGGCTGAGCATCCCATCCTCTGCTCATAGCGACCTCGTAAGCGCCTCGTGTACGCTTTATGAGGTCCGCAACTGTACTTTCTTTCCTTCTATCAATCAATGGAATGGAATGATAAGCTCTGCGCATATTCGTGAAAAAAGAATCTGTAACACCCAATTACATATACTAATCCTACATTTTTTTTAAAAGGAGGATAACCCCCGGCCTCTGCATCTAGGCGATGCATACGGCCACTTTATTAATTATTCTCACAAGACCTTACAAAGTAATACAACAGTAAGACTAAAGCCGCCGTCTAAGCACCTCTATCCAGCTGATGAAGGGGCGTAGATAGCCTGGGCCTAATACCAAACAGACATCGCAGCTAAACCTAACATCTAAGACCTGAGATCCCATCCAGGACGCCTGCCGGACATGAATCTCACCGGTCCGGCGTGCACTCAGCTGCTGCCGCCGTCAACTGCCACCGCTCCATCTTCAGAACTGTACTGATGCATCAACCTTACTCGATCTAGCTATCGTCGACGCCACCACGGCGCCAAACGACACCTCCTCCCTGCGCGCAAACAGCTGAGCACGTCGCGGTCGCCACTGATACACCTCAGCGCCATGCTGCCAGGTACCACCAGCCGACACAGCTTGAAGTCCTTGGAAGATCTGTCGTGCGTAGCACCTGCCGACCAGGCATGACAAAGCGTAGCACCTGTCGGTCAGGCATGACTTGACATCACCACCGAAGCTCCATGCAAGACGAAGCCGCTCCACCTCCTGCCTCTGACATCCAGCGCTGCTCCGCAAACGATGCTCCCAAGAGAGAAACGACGCCGCAGTGCCGCCATCGTCCGATCTGGAACACCAGATCCTAGGGTTTCCCCCGGAGCAACACGAGTGGGTCGACAGTAGTTACACGACGATGCCTCCATCAAGGTAACGGCGAGAACGCCGCCATCGCCTGCCGTCGGCTCGGTTTTCACCGGCAACCATGTCTCCCCTACTCGCAGCCGGGACAAGATGATGGATCTCGAGATCCGATCACCAAGCCTCTGGCCGGCCATCTCGGGATGAAGATGACCACCACGTCTACCAGCGTCACCACGCCGGGCACGCGTCGCCTCCAGCACCCCCATGGTGCCTAGAGGCCGACAAGCCCCGACGATTCCCATGCCTCGCCAGCCGCCATGGCCTAGACCCAGGCACCACCAGATCCAGATCGGATCGGGGTCAAGGGCCCCAAGCCGCAACCGCCGCGGAGGCAGCACCACTGGACGGTGCCTAGCCTTCCAGCCCGCCGCCGAGTCATCGCCAGAGCTCCGCCGCGCCCACGCCGCCAAGCCGCCGCCGGGATAACTCGCGCCGCCTCCAGAGAAGCCGCAGCCGCCGCACGTTGGAGGGGCCTCAAGCCGCAGCTGCACCGCCGCCAGGCAGGGGCGCCGCCACCCAGCACGCCCTCCGCCGCGCCGCTGGGCCCCGCCCAGCCCAGCGCCGTCTCACCCAGCGCCCAGCGCCGTCTCGCGCCGGACGCCAACCGCGAGGAGAGGGGCAAGATCCCCGCCGCCACCAACGCCGGTCGGTCTTTGCCCGGCGGCGCTGTGCGGTGGCGGCGGGGGGAGAGATCGACAAGGGAGGACGAGGGGCGGCGCGCTAGGGTTTCCCCCGAGGACGCTCGCGGGAGCGGCTCGGGGCTTACAACCCCACATGGCGAGGAAGCGTGATATTTACAATTTTGTTCCTGCCCGTGGTTCGGCATGGAACAAAAGAAGAAATAGGATAGCAGTCGTGGTTTTTCGTCGCTTCAAACGAAGAACTTACAGTAGAGAGAAAACCTGCGTAAATAACAGGAAAAAAAAAACTATGGCACGGGCCTGCGGAACCATGGTCTTGGGGCCCGATCAGCCGCTCACTCACGTCCATGATGAGGGCGGGATAGGCGGTTTGCCGTACAGGAGGTACTGGGCGCCATGGAGACTACTCAGGCCGAACACTTATCAGATTGGGGAGCGCTGTCACCCTGAGCTTCTTCATCTCGTTCGCTGTCACCCTGCACGAATCCAGCGTCAGCGAGCGCAAGTTCTGCAGCGCCTTCAGGTGACGGAGACCGGTGTTGGACACCCGGGAGTTGGAGACATTCAAGCAGATCAAAGCGGTCAAGCCTGTAAAAACCAGATCCGTCAGACATGACACGTACAAGAAGATACCATGTTGACAGGGAGGACGAAATAGTACCAGAAATCAGCTCCAGGGTTTTGTCTGTCAGCTTGCCATTTTGCGAAAGGTTGAGGAGCGTCAGAGCTTTGAGGTCCTTGATATTCTTCACTCCAGCATCAGTGATTGACCCACCGCATACCTCAAGGGACTCGAGATTCTTGAAATCTGATGCAGCATAAATCATGCCAGGGAGAAGAGGGTGAGGTCGCGCACTCAAGTGGAGAAAGTTATACTTCCTCCGTTCCTAAATATAAGTCCTTTTAGAGATTTCTATATGGAATACATACAGATGTATATAGACTTATTTTAGAGTGTAGGTTCACTCATTTTGCTCCGTATATAGTCCATATTAGAATCTCTAAAATGACTTATTTTTAGTAAAATGACTTATTTTTAGGAACGGAGGGAGTAATTTCGAATGGTATTTCTGCTAAATGGTCTTAGAATTGGGTGGTGCAATCCTTAAAAGCAAGATCCAAGAGAAGTAACTGGCTCTATGTTTCTGATATAACCTCAACTATTAGCTAGGTACAGCAGAGTAGCAGACAGACAAGTGTTCATACAAGTGGTGCAACAAATGTATGTAGGCTAGCGTAACCAATACAACAATGTGAAAATGATCGTGGAGGTGTGCTCTTACATCTCAAGAAGCTTGTCCCATGGTCAGTCACCCGAGCTCCAAAAAGGTCAAGGTGAGTCAACCCAGTAAGACCTGTATTATCTCCAGGGATCAAACCTCTATATATATCAAGTAATGATGAAACAAAGAATCACGACCAGATTAAGTGCATGCTGCAAAATTATGCTATTCTTTGTATCACAAATCTTATTCGAGGTAACCACCATGCTCGCTAATATGAAATATCAAGCACAAAAAAAGAACACATATGGCACACGAGGTCCATACGAGACAACAGTGAAAACCACAACAATCATGCCATAGTGAAAAACAGAACTGCCCCAGCAACTGGCAACTAACAGTCTCGCATCACTATTGAGCATTAGTACTATTTTAATTCAATGAGTTAACAAAGGATTATGTGCCAACTGCATCATGTGATATATACCTATGAGTGCTGCTAAGCCAACATCAGTTATCAGGCGATTGTCAAGATTAACTGACTTCAGTGAATTCAATGTGGAAATCTTCTTCATGCCGGTGTCTGTGACCAATGTAAATGAGAGATTTATGCTGTACAAATTCCGAAGATCTGCAAAATGGAACAGCTTTGTGATTAGGATGTCTCCCGTGCCTGTACAATAGCCAAACAGGAGGGAACAAAACAACTGCAGATAACTTCTTATTCAACAAGTCCTGGTGACAACCAAGTATTATAATTTCCTTAAGTGAGGAAACAATACACGACCATGTACGGTCAGTCTGTAACTAGAGCACATCTTGATAAGGTGTTTGAGATAATATCTATTCAAGAGCAATGAGAATAGGTGAAGATGTGCATTCTGAGTCTTAACTTCTCTCAACGAAAAATAACTAGTGCCGGAAACATCATATTATCAAGTGACCGACTTTTTCACCATCTTGGCATTCTTCTTCTAATACAAAACGGCACGTGTTTTGAAGCGTGTTCAGAATAAAAGTAACCGCTGAATTGCATTGATATAATATGGCAGAAAGATGAATAAAAATGCACTAGAAAACGATGATAAGGTGCACAAAAACTAAAATTAGCATATCGGTAATTCTCCCTGCCTCTGCATCATAAGATGCACAGAGTCAATATTATCCATTAGTATGCTGGTTTTACTTTTTTTAGAAAAGGAGGTTAAGACCCTGGCCTCTGCATCAATCGACGCATTCAGCCATCTTTATTAATTATTCAACAAAAGTCTGACAAGAACATACATCAAGCCACCCGAAGCCACCACCCATACCTACAAGCTCGATAATGTGGAGTGCTCTCACTCCCCATATCTAAAACCGGTGTCGTCCGATCCACATCCACATAACGTATCGGAACCTACAGCCAGTGCAGCAAGCCTAAAGCGTACACCACATGCACACGTTTTAGAAGCCGTCATGATCATCGTACCGCTGACCCATCTTCAGGAGGAGATCCGCGTCATCCTTACCAGTCCGGCCACCCGTCGACACCACCATAGTGCCCAACGGCGCCACCTCCCTGCGCACGAACTGCTGAGCATGTCGCGGTCGCCGCCGGTACACACCTCAGCACCATGCCACCAAGTACCACCAGCCGACACAACTTGAAGTCTCCGGAAGATCTGTCGTGTGTAGCACCTACCGAACAGGCATGCCACAGCATAGCACCTGTCGGCCAGGCATGACTTGACATCTCCACCGAAGCTCCGTGCAAGACAAAGCCGCTCCACCTCCCGCCTCAGTCTTCCAGCGCTGCTCCACAAACGATGCTCCCAAGAGAGAAACAACACTGCAGTGCCGCCATCGTCCGATCTGGAAGACCAAATCCTAGGGTTTCCCCCGGAACAGCACGAGTGGGTCGACATTAGTTACACGACGATGCCTTCATCCAGGGAACGACGCAGAGCGCCGCCATCGGCTCGGTTTTCACTGGCAACTATGCCTCCCCGACTCTCAGCCGGGAGTAGATGACGAATCTCGAGATACGACCACCCAACCGCAGGCCGACCACCTCTGACGGAAGAGATGACCACCACCGCCGGCTGCATCGGCCAGAGCAGATATGACGAGGTGTCGCTGACGCGTCCACCAGGCCCTCCACGCTGCCGCGGCCGATCCAAAGGCAGATAGAGCGCCGCCGCCGCCCGAACAGGCCCGGCCGCCACGCCCACAGCCCACGTCTGAGGCAGGGCCGACCACCACGCCGCCACACCGCAGCCATTGCCATCGTGCCGCAAAGATCGGATCAGGCGCACCTCCACACGATTAAGGGCCCCGCACAACCCCAGAGACGCGGGAGAGAGGCGGTGTCCTCCGCCACCGCCGTCGGCCCCCGGGCTTAACCCGGCGGCGTCCCCCGGCGGCGGCGGAGGGAGGGGAGGAGGGAGTGTGCGCCCCCGGCGGCTGGGTTTAGGGCGCCGCCCATGTCGCCCTAGCGGGGACGACGCGGGAGCTGGTTTTACTACACGAATGCTTGCCATATTCATTATATCTGAATGCAACTTTTATCCAATGTTTTACGATATGAATAGAATAGCACTTAACTGCTATAAGAAATGAAAACTGAAAAGATCAATATCGAAAGCAAAGACAAACCAGAAAGATGCCGGAGCCCATTGCTTCCAATTGCAGTGTCAGAAAGCTCCAAGCTTGTCAATAACACAAGGCCTACATTAACACAGGGACAGAATCTCGTGAGCATAAAAGAGAACAATATTACCAATGATTACAATCAAGTGATACTCTAAAACAGCCACAGTTACAAGCCAACAAACAATTTAGCTTAATAAAGTGCAGTCAACAGCATATGACTGATGCTAGTTCTGCACTAATATTTGGGGAATCACAAGGAATAAACAAATTACTAAATCAACTTACTAGATACAACCCAATTTTGAGATCAAACACCTACTGAAGACCACGAACAAAAATAAATAATAGAACGGTACTTCGTAAATGCTAAACCTCCAGTTTGCTCATATATGCTAAGCCTCAAGACTGGTAAGAAAATAACCCACCCTTCAGATGTAATAGACCTTCATCTCCGATCTTGCATGAATCCAGGTTCAAGGACTCCAAATTGATTAATCCTAGAAGAAGAAAAATGCACAGCTAGGTTTATATACCGCATAAAAGCCGTGCAACTCAAAAATGATTGTCTAGCTTTGATGTATTTCTTCAGGCACCAAAACTAGAAGAAGTGCGGCCATCAGTCTACAGCGACTACCATGATGGCCAATGTACAAGGGAATCCCATGCGTTGCTTTTTATCTTGTCTTTGCAGTTTGTGATGCACATTTAATTTAGAGACATATATGAAGTACAATAGTATATTGCGCTTATTAATGGACAAATATCTCCAACATTTCAGCTTCAAACCAACCACCAACAACTTGTCAATTTCATGTTTTATAAACAATATCAAGTGTTTCCAGGCATGTTCATCATTAATTCATTATAAGATAACCATTAATGGCACCAAGCCCATTTCTCCTTCCAAACACACGTACTTCAGCCGTTGCAAGAAAGAAGCACGATTGGATATCTAATAAGGTGATATCAGGGTGCAAAATCAAGCTAGAAGTGTTGTGTAGATAAACCAGCAGATGTGTTATGACCGGTTTAGCTTATAACCGAAGGAGGCCCACCGGGCAGTAGTTAGGGGCTTGGCCCACAAGTTATCTTAGGCTATTCGTATTGAGGTTATAAATACTAGATGTAAAACACTTTTGAGATCAAGCAATAAGAATATTATTATCCCTATTGCCCGGCTCCCAGAGGAGCCGGAACCCTAGCCGCCGCCGCCATCTCCCTCCTACGCGACGGCGCCCAGCCGCTGGCGCGCCCGCTCGTCACCTCGCCCCGCTCCATCCTTCCCCTACAACCTCCGGAGCAGGTCCGGTAGGACCCCTGGTTCTACCAATTTGGTATCTAGAGACAAGGTTGCGATCATGTCGTCATCATCCTCCACGCCAATGCTGCCCGGCGGCACCACCGCCCCGATGACGACCGCTCCGCTGGCCACCGCCCCGATGGCCTCCGCCGGGGCCCCCATGTTGTCGGATCAGGTCACGACCGCGGGCTCCCCCACGCCGCCAGCCCCAGTCACCTCCGCGCCGCCACCAGCCGCTGTCTTCACGTCGGAACCGATGACCAGCACGCTGCAGCAGCTCGTGACGGCCGTCCAAGGTCTCCACATGAACCAGTACCATCAGTACATGGCAGGAGCATACGGCCCCCCGCCGGCTGCACCGATCGCCACCTACGGCCACCCAGCGCCGTGGCCGTTCCCGGGCGCACCCGCAGGCGGCGGGCCCCCGCTGTTGCCGTTCCAGGCGGGGAACCCCAGCAGGCCACCACCAGCCGCCGCGGGCCTGTGGCATCTGCCGCCGCCGCCATCGACGGCGGCCCTCTGGCACCTGCAGCCGCCACCGTCCCCGGCACCCGCCGGCCCTGTCCAGCCCCGCCGCTGCCGCTGCACCCACCGGCGCCGCCCCTGCCCAGCTCGGGGGCACCCTCGCCGGCCGGCCTTCCAATACACCAAGTCCGGTTTCCGCCATCCCCGTCGCCACTACCAGCTTGGGCGGCTGGGTCTTCGCCTTCGCCGGTCTACACCACGGCTCCGGAGCAACCGACCCCGTTTCCGCAGTTCGGCGGGCCATCCGGCTCCCCGGGTCCCTACCCGGAGTACTCCGACCAGGCGCCACCTGCCTCGCTGCTCCGCACATCCGAGCCCTCTCGACACGGCGCTCCGACCCAGACACCGCCGCGGTTCGCCAAGATCGACTTCGCCACCTATGACGGCACGGAGGACCCCCCTCAACTGGCTCAACCAGTGCGACCAGTTCTTTCACGGGCAACGCACCCTTGCCTCGGAGCGGACCTGGCTCGCCTCGTACCATCTCCGCGGCGCGGCACAGACCTGGTATTACGCCCTCGAGCAGGACGAGGGCGCCATGCCCCCTTGGGAGCGCTTCCGCGAGCTTTGCCTCCTTCGCTTTGGGCCTCCGGTGCGCGGGAGCCGACTGGCGGAGCTCGCCCGCCTTCCCTTCACCTCCACGGTGCAGGACTTCGCCGACCGTTTCCAGGCCCTGGCATGCCATGCGTCAGGTGTGACGGCGCAGCAGCGGGCCGACCTCTTTGTCGGTGGCCTTCCGGATCACATCCGCATGGACGTGGCGCTTCGCGGCCCTCAGGATCTCCAGACGACCATGTATTACGCCCGCGCCTTCGAGGCTCGCGCCCAGGCCATGCTACCGGCCGCCCCGGCTCGAGGAGGCCGGCCACCTCCGGCCGCTTCCGCGACTACTACACCAGCCACGACGCGACCCTTCCGTCGTCTCTCTCCGGCGGAGCAGATGGAGCGGCGGCGCTAGGGCCTCTGCTTTAACTGCGATGAGCCCTATACGCCGAGCCATGTCTGCCCGCGCCTCTTCTACTTGGAGACGGTCGACTACATCAAGGAGGACGCCTCGCCCGACGGGGCCGACGCACTGCCGCCCCCAGCGGTTGCTGAGACCGGACCCCCCGGCGACGGCCCTCGTGGTCTCTCTCCACGCGCTCGCGGGCATCCGCGACGAGCGGACCATGCTGTTGCCGGTGATGATCCACGGCGAGCGCTTGGTGGCCTTGGTGGACACAGGCTCCACCCATAACTTCCTGTCCGAGGCTACCATGCGGCGCTTAGCACTTCAGCCGACGGGCGGGGAGCAACTTCGGGTCACGGTGGCCAACGGCGATCGTCTCCGGTGTCATGGACTCGCCCGGGACGTCCCCATCACCATCGGCAACGAACACTTCTCTATCACATGTGCGGGCATCGACTTGGGCTGCTTCGACTTCATCCTTGGCGTCGACTTCCTTCGGACCCTCGGTCCCATCCTTTGGAACTTCGACGCTCTGACGATGACCTTCTGGCGACTGGGCCGCCGCATCCGGTGGGACGGCATTGGGGGCGCCGCACCGGCGACGCCGCAGCTCCAGCTGGCTGCGGCCACCTCTGAGGCCGAGCATCCCCTCCTGGATCACCTCCTGCAGCAGCACAACGACCTCTTCGACGAGCCACACCTGCCCGGGTGTATGATCACCGTATTCATCTCCTGCCGGGCTCCGCACCGGTGGCGGTTCGTCCTTACCGCTATCCGCAGCTGCAGAAGGACGAGTTGGAGCGGCAGTGTGCACTCATGCTCGCCGCGGGCATCATTCGGATCTCCACGTCGCCCTTCACCGCACCGGTCCTCCTCGTCCGCAAGTCGGACGCCACGTGGCGCTTCTGCATCGACTACCGCGCCCTTTATGCGCTCACACTCAAGGATAAGTTTCCTATCCCGGTGGTCGATGAGTTACTGGACGAGCTCCATGGGGCGCGCTTCTTCACCAAGCTCGATCTCCGGTCGGGGTACCACCAGGTGCGCATGCACCCGGACGACATCGCCAAGACGGCGTTCCGGACTCACCACGGCCACTTCGAGTTCTTGGTGATGCCCTTTGGCTGCGCCAACGCGCCGGCAACCTTCCAGGCCCTGATGAACGACGTCCTCCGTCCCTACTTATGTCGGTTTGTGCTCGTTTTCTTTGATGACATTCTTATCTACAGCGCCTCGTGGGCGGAGCACCTCCAGCACGTCGCCATCGTCTTCAACGAGATTCGAGCGCATCATCTTCATCTTAAGCGCTCGAAGTGCTCGTTCGAGACGCCGTCAGTCGCCTACCTCGACCACGTCATTTCAGCTGACGGGGTTGCTATGGATGCCGACAAGGTGGCACCCGTCGCTACCTGGCCGACGCCGCACTCACCGCGGGCTCTTCGCGGTTTTCTCGGCCTCGCGGGCTACTACCGGAAGTTTATCCGGGAGTTCGGCCTTATCGCGTCGCCCCTCACGCGTTTGCTGCGTCGCGACGCCTTCGCCTGGGACGACGAGGCGACGGCGGCACTCGAGGCCCTCAAGGGGGCCCTCACGACGGGACCCGTTCTTCAGATGCCGGACTTTGACCGCCCATTCGTGGTGGACTGTGACGCCTCGGGTGCAGGGTTCGGTGCCGTGCTTCATCAGGGCGATGGCCCTCTCGCCTTCTTCAGCCGGCCCTTCGCTCCGCGCCATCTTAAGCTCGCGGCATACGAGCGGGAGCTCATTGGCTTGGTACAGGCCGTACGCCATTGGCGGCCCTATTTGTGGGGTTGGTCTTTCCGCATTCGCACGGACCACTACAGTCTCAAGTTCTTGCTAGACCAGAGGCTCTCGACCGTGCCGCAGCATCAGTGGATCAGCAAGCTTTTCGGCTTCGACTTCTTCGTCGAGTATCGTCTGGGTCGCCTTAATACCGTGGCCGACGCCTTGTCTCGCCGCGACGCCGACCTCGACTCCACCGTCGGCGACTCCGAGGGGGTGGCGCTGTGCATCCGCTCTGGGCCGACCTTCGGACTCTTCGACGACATCCGCCGGGCGACGGCGACCGCCGCCGCCGCCGTCCTTCTTCAGCAGCAGCTGGTGGCCGGCGACTTGGAGGAGCCTTGGCGCTTCACCGACGGCCTGCTCCTCCATGGGCGCCGGTCTTCGTACCGGCGCATGATGATCTCCGTCACCAGGTGTTGCTGCTAGCCCACTCGGCTAGCCATGAGGGTGTGCAGAAAACCCTCCATCGCCTCCGCGCCGACTTCTACATTCCTGGTGATCGAGCCCTGGTCCGTGACTGGGTTCGGTCTTGTATGACGTGCCAGCGCAACAAGATGGAGACATTACGGCCGGCTGGTCTGCTTCAGCCCTTGGAGGTGCCATCTTAGGTCTGGGCAGATATATCCATGGACTTCATCGAGGGCCTCCCCAAGGTGGGCGGCAAATCAGTCATTCTCACGGTGGTCGACCGCTTCTCCAAGTATGCTCACTTCATCGCGCTGGGGCATCCGTATACCGCCGCGTCTGTGGCCCGTGCCTTCTTCGACGACATCGTCCGTCTTCACGGTTTCCCCTCTTCGATCGTCAGCGACTAGGACCCGGTGTTCACGGGCCATGTCTGGCGCGACCTCTTCAGGATGGCGGGCGTCAAGCTCCGCCTGAGCACGGCCTTCCACCCTCAGACGGACGGCCAATCCAAGGTGGTTAACAAGGTGATTGCCATGTATTTGCGCTGTGTTACAGGTGATCGACCTCGGGCCTGGGTGGATTGGCTCGCTTGGGCGGAGTACTGCTACAACACCTCCTATCACTCCGCCCTGCGTGCTACGCCATTTGAGGTGGTCTACGGTCGGCCGCCCCCGCCTATCTTGCCGGTGGACCCGGCGACGGCTCGGACAGAGGCAGCGGGTGACCTTATCCGCACCCGTGACGAGATGCTTGCAGAGGTCCGTCAGCGTCTCCTTCAGGCCCAGCAGCTGGCCAAGCATTACTATGACGGCCACCATCGCGAGGCGGAGTTCGCGGTGGGTGATTGGGTGTGGCTGCGTCTTCTCCACCGCTCTACGCAGTCACTGGACCAGCGCGCGAAGCGCAAGCTCGGGCCTCGCTACGCCGGGCCCTTCGCCGGTGCTCGCATCCACGACGTCTTCCATGTGGGGCTGCTCAAGCCTTTCCGTGGGGAGCCTCCTGCAGGCCCTTCCGCGCTTCCTCCGACCTTCGATGGACGCCTTCTTCCGGAACCGGAGAAGGTGTTGCAGGCGCAGCTCCGTCGTGGAGTGTGGTTCGTCTTGATCCAGTGGGCGGGACTTCCAGCGGAAGAGGCTACTTGGGAGCAGCGTGACGACTTCCGCCAACACTACCCAGACTTCCAGCTCGAGGACGAGCTGTTTGCGCGGACGGGGAGAGATGTTATGACCGGTTTAGCTTATAACCGGAGGAGGCCCACCAGGCAGTAGTTAGGGGCTTGGCCCACAAGTTATCTTAGGCTATTCGTATTGAGGTTATAAATACTAGATGTAAAACACTTTTGAGATCAAGCAATAAGAATATTATTATCCCTATTGCCCGGCTCCCAGAGGAGCCGGAACCCTAGCCGCCTCCAACCCTAGCCGCCGCCGCCATCTCCCTCCTACGCGACGGCGCCCAGCCGCCGGCGCGCCCGCTCGTCACCTCGCCCCGTTCCATCCTTCCCCTACAACCTCCGGAGCAGGTCCGGTAGGACCCCTGGTTCTACCAAGATGTGACTCCAATACTTACACATTCTATATGTGAACATAAAAAACTGAAGAATATGAGAAATATTAAACAACATAGTCATACCTTTCAGATGCACCAAACATGCATCTGTAATATGGTTAAAGCCCAAATTTAAGACCTTCAATTTTTTAAGATCTGCAAAGCAGCAGCATTTTAATGAATAAGACAACAGTACAATACAAATTTGCAGAGTGCTATTTAGTTATCATGACAATACATATCAAGTGCTAACTAAGCGAGGTGTATTCAGAAAACCTTCTCGATTTAACAGTTATGGTAGACATTCAACAAAGCAGAGGAGAGGAGAACCTGAGTCCTCTTTGTGTAGCACACAAATGGCAGATTCAAAGGACATTTAACAATGTATGTGTATGTTGGAACTTACATGTGAGAAAACTCACACGGGCTCACATGCACTGTGAAATTTTCAAGGACCTAAACTATTTATGCATCCAAAACCAGAAGCATTTCCAAAAGAGGCTACATGATAATGTTTTGAAACTGCCAGACCAAACAAAAGTTTCATAACCGTTTTCGTTAACACATATGCTTGCTTATTGTGAAACTGCATTTCTACATCATAGTAGTAAGAACACAGCATTTACCTTCAAAGCTTTCACAGCCTTCATCATATATGCCACACCGATTCAAATTCAACAACATCAGTGAAGCCAATCCTACAGAAGCAAATGATGCATAAGGTTATATTTTTACACTTTAATGTCTTTAAGATGAAAATGTAATTGCCTTGCATAATTTGTAGCAATTCTGGTTTCATCTTACAGCTAAAAACAATACTAGTACTAATTTTTCCCGATAAGGCCTTCTTTGGTTCATAGGAATATTGTAGGAATTGTAAAGGATAGGAACTTTGTAGGAAAAATTTCTTTGGAGCCCTTTGGTTTGTAGGAATGGATTCCTATTCCTATGTAGGATAGGAATCAATCCTTCACATTTCAAAGGGAAAAAAACATTGGCCTAGACTCAATGGAAAAATTCCTATCCTATGCATCAAATGTCATCTCTTTCTCTGTAGGATTTGAGATGCATGTTATCTCACTTCCTATGATTTTCATATTCCTATCCTATGAACCAAAGGAGGCAGGAGATTTAATTGACTCTTAACAACATATCGAGCTATACATCCATAAAGAGTTTACCAGCCTCTGCATAACAAGATATACACAGCCCTTACAAGACAGCTGTAAAACACAAGAACATGAATCATATATGACTCGCATAAATCAGTGACCAATGCAAGACAAGTGCCAAAGTTCATAAACCACTGGAAACTGGCTGGTCTATCCGAACAAGTAACGCACTTGTTTTCCACAATAGGGCTGGCTAAGGCTGTTAAGGACACTGACCCCAATCTCCATTTTAGGTGGAATAAAGATATTGTTATCTGTTCCACTTGACTTAAACATCAGAATTTCGAAATAATAAATATATTTTTTTCAAAAACAAAAACATTTTTTCTTAAACCACCCACACTGGAACAACCCAGGTAGCTAAATACCAAACAAAGTGATTTAACTCTGCACTATCAGGAGACCTTACGTATAATGAACAGAACATATGAGATACGGTTAGGAGCTGTTTGGAAGAACATTATTTCTTGGTAAGTTAAGGTGGTTAATTAAAATTTAAAGTCCAAAAAGGCTTGCAAGGAGGAAAAGAATTATGTTCGCCACCCCTACAGCTATAGATGGACCAAATCATCCTTCAATCAGCAGAATCAGACTACTCTTTTCAATTTTTATTGAGTCTATTACTAAGTTTTCGAGTAAACTGAACTTACCAGTGACCTTCAACGAGGGAGAAAAAAAGGATTGTGCAATATCAAACTGTTAAACTTCTCATGAATAAGGTGTTGTGCGGTTACTTGCTGTAATAAGCAGCCTCGTAAAGCATGTTTTACGTGAATGTAAAATAGTATGAAATGCCAAAAAATATAAGAAATATTTTACTAGTTAACAAACTAAATGACGAAAAATCTAAGCAATTGAAGCATTCAAGCCTGGTGGATCAAGGTACAAGCCATTATTAGGAAAGTTGCGGAAAGTTGCAGGACCTGAGATAGCTTCCAAGCAAGCAGCGGTCACTGGACAGCTCTCCAAATTTAGGTGTGTTAACTTGGACAAGCCTACAAAAAACAGATAAAATTGTAAACACATAAGCTTTGGATCAGATCAAAGTCAAGCAGTTAAATACAGATCATGCATTGACCCATAGAACACCAAACAATGATCCTTAGATCATTCCAACATTCAAAATTAAAGCACCAAGTTCTAAATAGGAAAGTGGCAGGTTATAGCCATGTTTACCTGTAAGATAAGAAATACCCAGGTCTGTAATTCTACAAGAAGACAATTGCAGTTCCTTCAAATTTGTGAGATCTGCAAAAGAGAAGTGTTTGTCAAATTTTCAGGGATGGGATATGTGGTATAGATTCATTAAATACTTCCTTCCTATTCAGAGAACGGGTCTAAGTCTGACAGACGGCATATGATATACCAAAGCAGAGAATATCAAAGGAAATAAATAGACTATTCTGTTACCTGATAAATACTTGATATCTGAATCCGTAATGTAGTTACAATATCTCATATTAAGTGACTCCAGCTTTCTCAGGCCTGAAAACAGTAATTGCTTCTCAAATACCAATATCAACAACTCAAAAGGTTGTCAAATTTAAGACAGGGCAAGAATAGTGTGGTGTCAAATGCCATCATGACATTCCAAAACAAAAGGGTCGCATTTAAAATTTTAGGTACCTATAGCAGTAAGTAAATTAATGTGATGTTCAGAAGGGTGATACCTTTCATATGAACAAGGCCACCATGAATCTTCAGGCATCGCTCGAGGTCAAGATTTACCAAATTAACTAAATTTGCAAACACACTCATTCCTTTAGCAGTAACACCGTCACTTCTCTTGAAACTTAAAGATGTCAAGTTTGAGAAACCTGCAAATCCAATATATAGCAAAATAAATAAAAACTTAATTGGCGGAAAGTTAGAATATTATTCTCCATTTGAAGTGAAAGCTTAGGCTTATCAACATTAAGGGAGTTTAACTTCATCTAACAACCAATTCCACACCTAATCGGATATAATTCATTAGGCTTGCAGCGTTTGTAACAGCTACAAGCTCATACTCAAACCCATCTAATACTAAGACATTTAGGTAAGAGTAACTCAGTAAGTAGTGTGTCACTGACCTGACAAAACTCCAAGGCCATGTTCTGAGACATGTTCACAGTAATTACATGACAAGCTTTGCATGTTTGAGCAATCACTAAGAAAATTTAAGCCACTATCAGTAACTTCAGAGCAAGAAATGTCAACGGACAATAATGACTGCCTTTGTGAAGCCACTACTTCCATCCAGGCATCCTTAACTCCAGGATACTCCCCCAAACAAATGTCCTGATAGTGAAATACAAGAAGCAGTTAACCCGCGAAGACAAAACTCTGTCTCAAAATATAGTATTCAGAATATTTTGTAAGTACGATTTATTAGATCTGAGAAGTTGCCTTGTCATTCATAAATATCAGGTTTCAGTGTCATATGATCCCAATACAAGGAGGTTATTGATTATATCCGAAGCAGGAAAGAGCACATAAAGTGATCAATAACTTTAATTTTACATAGAAGTATTAAGTTTGATGGAACCATATCGGGGCGGTGGCCTCGATCGGTGGCGCGTGGTGCGGGTGCAGATGGGGGGCCTTCGACGGCTGCATGGGCGACGTGGAGGCGGCGGCGCTACGGCGGCTCCTCGATGGCCGACCGGAGTTCCATGGGAGGCGTCGTCTCCGACTCGATCTACTCCGGTTCGTGCTGGCTACGGTAGCGACTACAGTCGACGCCAATACTGCCTGGACGGATCTGGCGGGTGGGCAAGGATCCGGGGGAAACTCCAGGCCGGCGTGGCGGCCGCACCAAAGTCGACGCCCTCGGCGCCGATTCCCTTCCTCGAGGCTTCGGTGTGGATCATACGCCCCCCACCTCTGCCATGAGCGCAGGCGAAAGCCTCTGTTCCTCCGTTTGGGCAACAATGGCACTTTGGTGTCGTGTTCCTTCCTGAAGGCGTCGGTCGGGGACTGCTCAGGGTGGTGGAGTTGCTGATAGTTCGGAGTCGACGCGAGATGGCATGTAGGTGGAGCGGTGTGGCATCAACCGTATCGTCGACGGTGGGTCTCGGCGGCATGGCGCAGTGGAGACTCGGCGTCTGATGCGCGGAGATGGACTCGCGCAGGAGGAGGAAGTTGTCTGGCGTCATGGTGGCGTTGATGGCAGAGAGGCCTGGCAAGGTCGGTGCATCAGTTCTGCTCTGAGGATGGACCGATGGAAGATGGAGGTGACGGCCCTTGCAGCGTGCGGTGCTCACTGGGAGTGTGCCAGACCGGAATGGGACCCATTCCAGGTAGTGGCTTGGATGAGACACCCGGCTTTAGATGTTAGGCTTTGGTGTGATGTCTGTTTGGTATTAGGCCCAGATATTCGGCACACCTTCATCAAGGGGATAGGAGTAGCAACAGCGTTGCCAAGATGGTGGCTTCAGGCTTATTGATGTACCACCTTGTATGGTCTTTGTGAATAATTAATAATATGGCTCCATGCATCGTCCAGATGCAGAGACCGGGGGTACATCCTCCTTTATATATATATATAAATATATATATATATATATAAATATATATATATATATATATCGGGTTTACTGCTTTCTTTATCAAGACCACCGGCTTATTGTTCAGTGTCTTATGAGACTAAATTGAGCATCACACTTGTAAGCATAGGCAACAGAAACCTTACATGCAGCGCACAATCCCGAAAGGTTTCAAGCGATTCCTCCGTGAGGCAGTTCGAGTCCACCATTTCATCGAAAACCTGCTGGCTGAGATCACTCGGCAGCATAGCAAAAGTAGAATACTTGCTGATATCCTGCATATGCATTTGACGTCATCAAACAAAAATGCAGCATTTCTCCGCAAAGCAAAACACATATGCCCACAGAACTACCTTGCAGACTTTGGCGACACAGAGCTCCATGAGTGTCGGGCACCGGCCAGGGCCCTTCCCTGGTCCCTTACGGGAGATATCGGAGCTGCTGCGGGGCAGCGTGAGCAGCAGCCATTTCAAGCTGCTGGTCTTCGAGAACCTCGTCGGTGTCTGGAGAGAATCGTCGTCATCCTCCACCAATTGGCTTCGCTTCCTTGAACAGACGCCACCCATGATCACTGTGAATTGGAACTGTCACTCCCTGTGTGGAGTCGAAGGGATCTACGAGCCTGCACAATCTTGGTTCTGAATGGCTGACAGCTGCATCGCGTCAACCATTTGCGGCGTATGCCCTTACTTAATTAGTCAAGCTTCCACTCCATTCTGCGACATGAAAGAAATCATACAGTTTTAGGAGCAGAACAGAACTTTACCATTACAGTTTATTTTAAAATATTAATCATGCATGATGCACGCACTACATACTACAGTAGATGGCCAAAAACCCAATCCTGAATAAAATGGATCAACCGAAACTGAAGATAGCATTAAAACAAAAGGAGCGAGCAACAGAGCCCCAGCTCTCCAGCAGGCCAGCTGAAGTAACAAAGTTAAAAAAATCCAAATAAACTAACAGCACAACTGCACTCCAATCCAAGCTCAGATGAACCAAGAGCCGATCAAAGCGACCTCAAAAGCCTCACCGATCAATCAATACGTATCGGATTAACAGACGGTAGCAGTGGCAGATTACCCCAGCAAAAGCGGATAAAGAAGGTAAGCCAAGGCTTTGGGGAAAAGGAACAGTGGCCCAACCAACCCCGCAGAGCCCAGAGAGTCCCCACAAAGAAGCATGGAAACAAACAACGCCATAGTCGGACACCGAACTCTCACCTACCCCACCGCCGCGGAGCCGCCACGGAAGCCACCAGCAGCTAAACCCAAACCCCCGGCGCTAGGGTTCAGCTCCACGGTTTTAATCCCGCCGCTTCGACGCGAGACAAACGGAGCGCGACGAGTCCTCGCCGGATGGGGGCAGCGCAGTGGAGAAGAAAGGGAGGGAGGAAATGGAAGCGGGGGAAACTGTTATTGTAGCAAGAACCGGAGCTGCGGGCGAGCTCCACGTGTCCTGTGGGGCCACGAAGCTCGGCGTCCCTGGCTTGTGGGCTCGGGTGTCGGTCTGGACCCCTCTCGGGGCTGCGGGGAGCGGCCGGTAGCCGGTTTGGAGGGTGGGATAAGGCGAAGAGGGGTGAGGCAAGGGGCCGGCCACACGCTACCGGCCGATTGTGCGGCCGGGTATGTCCGTATTGGCCCCCCTTCTTTGGGATACACACCGCCTAGAGTGTACAGTTCAGTTAAGTATTGTTTGTGGTGCCGTTGCTTGATTTTTGGATTCCTTTCGAGTACTATATACAGTATATAGTAAGTGTAAAAATGAATAGAGGTTGCGGGCTCGGAGACTTGATACGAATGGTGGCATTTTTCTATATTTATTTCAGGTTTTTTAATGTTTTATTTAGCAATATGACATGCCCCTCAATTATGAGGAGCTTGTGGCGACTTCCTTAATCTCAAGATTTGTCGGTTCGGTCTTTTAAAGGAGTCTTGTGATGAAAATAGGTTAATTTGTCCTCGTCTCCAACTTGCACAATCTGATGATTGTCGTGGTCTTAACTTGCACGTTGCTAGAGCTAGGGAGTCATTGACGAACATTGCCAGGAGATGCCAATGTTGATGATCTCAAACATGGATCACTGACCTGGGGAAGAATGTGAAGATCAGATAAATAGACCCAACCAATGTTAATGTTGAAAACATCATCGTGGATCCTATTGACGAAACCACCCGCACTAACGCGAATCGAGACGAAGGCATCATTTGGATAAATGAACCCACACACGTCTACAACGATACCGGAACTAGCACTAGCATACACAGAGGTATATTGTTCAAACCACAAATATCTCTAGGCCAGCCATCGACCTTATGTGTTGTGTGTGTGTGTGTGTGTGTGTGTGTGTGTGGGGGGGGGGGGGGGGGGGGGGGGACATCGGGTTCAATCGTAGAGAGCGCGGGAGGTATTAGCAAAAGTGCAATGACGCTAAATGTGTCACCAATTCGGCCGACAGATCCATGTGTCTGCCAAACGACAGGTTGTGATAGGCAGAGACCTTTTTTGCCACATCATGTTAAATTTGTGTTTCCATTTATTTCAGTTCAAAAATTTATGAACAAACAATAACATGCAAGTAAGGAGGTTTAGTACTACACAACCTATTACGCTCTGCGTTCTAAAATAATTGTGGTGGTTTTAGTTTAAATTCAAATATTCAAATTTAAACTAAAACCACGACACATATTTTGGAACGGAGAAAGTATCTCAATTGAAGAACACATATGCCAAGTGTGAGACTTGCACCGGCTTTTCTTCACCCCCCTCCCCCTCTCCCGTTTAAGGCGAAACTTACAAAGCAACCAGAGCCTCCTTGCCAAATCTCCGGACGTTTGTACAGTTGGTACTTTGCTGCCGTTTCTCCTACCCAAATGATAAGTGTCACACGTCAGGTGTGTGCCACTCCGGCCCTGACGTCTTTAAAATGGCAATTCCAGTAACACAAGGATGGCAATTTCCGTGACAGACGGCAAGTTTTTGTCAAAAATAAACTGAAGCATGAAAGTTTTCATGCTTGGCAAGTTGTCATCCTCGCGTCACTAAGCTTGACGTCGGAAACATTTAGATTTGTCATGTGCTCACACCTGCCATGTGACACTTATCATGGTCCTTCACCTATCAATCGAAAACACTGCTCTCCGGCTTCCTTTAAAAAAACGGCCGTACATGAAGTGATTTCCTAGGTACCACCTACCGGCCAGTTATTCCATATTGATCAGAAGTACATTGCTGCTTTTCGGCGTGGTTGCTGACCATCTTTTCGGCGTGGTTGCTGACCATCTTTTCGGTGTGGTTGCTGACCATCCAAGCTTCTGAGACCCCTTTCCTCCAAATCCGGGCAATCAGTTTGAAGTGCTCCTAGATCATAAACCCTTTTCAGCCTCAAAATACGCCTTTTACTGATTTGGGAGTGCTTTTGTGATCACGGGTTACTTCGTAGGCGTGCAAGGTATGTTCGGTAGGTGACTAAAGATGTCGGGTTAAAACATCCAGAATAGTATTTTCGCATAAAAAGAAGAAGAGGAGAAAAAAAAACATCCGGAATAGTAGAGTCTAAGAGCATCCACAACAAGACAACCCATAAAAGCATCTACAGCCGGATATGGTAAATATGGCCCCTCAAAAGCCCGCGGACGCGCAGGCGCGTCCGCGGGCAGTGACCGGGCACGCCTCAAATTTCACTTGTTGCATCCGGATATCTCATACTAGATTCTTAAATCTATACAAAGACACGCACACGAAATAAGCCTACGTACTACGTCCGGATCTCCTCCTGGATCTCAGGCGGCGCTCCGCGCGTGAGCATTACATAGTAGGTGATCTTCGTACGAACCATGGCGGACCGCCGGAGCGTGCGCAGAGCGCGGAGCGTGGGCAAAGCGCCGGAGCGGGAGAGGGAGAAGGTGGATGGGCTTGGACTGGCGGCGCCGAGAGGGGGGAGGTGGATGGACTAGGGTTGCTGGACTCCGGCCAGTTAAATAGGCGGATTTGCTCTCGGGTGGCGAGCGGGAGCGGCGCCACGTGGCGTTCCCACCGCGGCGACGGGGGAGGCGTCCATCAGACCGCCAGGTTCCGGGGCGAGTCCGCGTGGGACCCCTTCATCAGTCCTACATGGCGGGCGTACCCGGGCGCCCCCCATATTCGGACTGGATATGAGGGGTGTCGGTCAGCCCGGGCATTTGAGGGTCGTTTGACGGGGGAGTCTTGGTCAGAAAATCGTGACCAGTCAGTGACCGGGCGGCCTGCCCGGGCGTATGAGGCGGGTTTGAGGTGCCCTGCTGTAGAAGCTCTAACCGCCCCAAACGTCCTGATGGGCTACCCGGTCAGTGCCCGGACAAGTTTCGGCCACCCAACCAGGCTCCCCGCGGCCGGGCCAGATGCCCAGCCTGACCGGCACTCCGCATATCCGACCCATATCTAGGGCGGATATGGGGAGGTCCAGTTGCGCCCGGGCACGCCTATCATGTAGGACTGAAAGATAGGGCCCACACGGAGATGTGGAGAGACAGTTGTTCCAACATGTACCTCCTCCGCTCCGTGTCGCGTGGCGCCGCTTTGGCATGCCGTCCGAGGAAGGAAGCCAGCTATTTAAACCGGATGGCGGTGACAGAACCCTAGTACGCCCCATTTTTCCCTCTTTCTCGTCTCTATCGCCGGCACTTCCACTTCCTTCCGCCGCTTGCCATGCCGAGGCATCGGATCACCACCCACGCCTAACTCACTCCGGAGCGAAGGGTGCATCTATTGGGGCAGATCCAGGCGAGGCGGGCTGCTCGTTTCGGCGTCGGCCTTCCTCCGAATCATCGTCAGAGGAGGAGGAGGAGGGGTAGGCGGGGGGAGGAGGCTCATGGAGGAGGAGGTGGAGGTGGAGATGTTACCGGCTGCGGGCTTCGCCATGGCGGAGGCGGAGAGGAGTACGAGGCCGCTCAAGCGATGGAGATGGTGGAGCAGACCGCCATCCTCGAGTCCATCCAAGACGAGATCTACATCGAGGCCAATCGACAGTTCATCCGGCAAGAAGGGGCGGCGACGAAGGCGCTGTTCGCCAAATGGACGTGGAGGCACGGGGGTGCCAGAGCCTCCGCAGGCGTAGGAGCTTCCGCACTTGCCCGTCTATCCGGCGGCGGGCACGAAGATTGTCGAGATCTCTGACGACGAGTATAGTTTAGCCTATGTACATAGTACCTAGATTTTTATTTGTATGGGTATTATGGATTTGAGGCATGAAGTTTGAGTTTTATGGTTATGACGGATGTTTTTTTTGGTATTCGATCATTGTCGACGGACATGTTTACAGCTGGACTCTAAGGTAAGAGCATCTACAGTCGAAGAGGACAAATATGACCCCTCAAACGCCCGCGGACGCGTCCG